>NC_082707.1:52290090-53611090 GCF_030144855.1 Hypanus sabinus
AACTCATCGGGGAAAAGAGGCTAGACTGCACAGCCGCGTGACGTAGCACGCCAAGGTTTAAAAAAAGACCGCCATATACAGCGACCATCGTCGTAGCGGCCATCTTTGGAGTGGGGCAGCTTTGGCTCAATCGGGCTTCGGCGAGAAACATTCAGAGGCAAGGGTAGGTTCTGGTAAGTTTCTGTTTTTCTTTTTTTTTTGTTCAGACTAGAGAATATGCCAGGCAGGATGTTGGAATGCTCCTCTTGCAGGATGTGGGAAGTCAGGGAGACGTCCGGTACCCCTGACAACAATACCTGCAAGAAGTGCATCTAGCTCCAGCTCCAGCTCCTATCAGGCCGCGTTAGGGAACTGGAGCAGGAGCTGGATGACCTCTGGATCATTCGGGAGACTGAGCAGTTTATAGATAGTAGCTTCCAGGAGGTAGTTACACCTAAGGAACAGGGCACAGGTAATTGGGTTACCGTCAGGTGAGGGAAAGGGAAAGGGCAGGTAGTGCAGGGTTCCCCTGTGGTCATTCCCCTCCAAAACAGGTATAAGGATTTGGATACTGTTGGAGGGGATGGCTTACCTGGGACAAGCTGTGGCAACTGGATCTCTGGCACTAAGTCTGGTTCTGCAGTGCAGAAGGGAAGGAGGAAGAGGAGAGCGGTAGTGATAGGGGACTCCATAGTCAGGGGTACAGACAGGAGATTCTGTGGTCCTGACAAAGACTCCTGGATGGTTTGTTGCCTCCCGGGTGCCAGGGTCAGGGATGTCTCTGATCACGTATACAGCATTCTGAAGTGGGATGGTGATCAGTCAGATGTCATGGTACACATCGGTACCAATGACATAGGTAGAAAGAGTCAGGAGGTCCTGAAGAGTGAGGACAGAGAACTTGGTAGGAAGATGAAAAACAGGACTTCGAGGGTAGTAATCTCCGGATTGCTGCCTGTGCCATGTGCCAGTGAGGGTAAGAGTAGCATGCACTGGCAGATGAACACATGGCTGAGAAACTGGTGTAGGGGACAAGGTTCAGATTTCTAGATCATTGGGACCTCTTCTGGAGCAGGTGGGACCTGTCCAAGAGAGACGGGTTACACCTGAACTACAATGGGGGCCAATATACTTGCAAGGAGGTTTGCTAGTGTTATTGGGGAGGGTTTAAACTAGATATGCAGGGGGATGGGAACCAGAGTGCCAGAGTAGATAGTGGAACAGGTAAAAATAGTAAGATTGTGTATGGTGGTAATAATCTTCTGAGGTGTGTATATTTCAATGCGAGGAGTATTGTGGGAAAGGCAGACGGGCTGAGGGCCTGGATTGACTCGTGGAATTATGACATCATAGCCAATAGCCATTACTGAAACTTGGCTACGGGGGGGGGACAGGACTGGCAGCTCAATGTTCCAGGGTTCTGATGTTTCAGACGTGATAGAGGCAGAGGGATGAAGGGTTGGGGGGGGGGGGGTGGCTTTCCTAGTCAGGGAAAATATTACAGCAGTGCTTCGGTAGGACAAATTAGAGGGCTTGTCTACTGAGGCCATATGGCTGGAGCTGAGAAACAGGAAAGGTATGACCACATTAATAGGGTTGTATTATAGACCACCCAATAGTCAGTGAGAACTGGAGGAGCAAATCTGCAGAGAGATAACAGTCAACTGCAGGAGACAGAAAGTTGTGATTGTAAGGGATTTTAATTTTCCACACGTTGATTGGGACTCCATATATAACCATATAACAATCACAGCACGGAAACAGGCCATCTTGGCCCTCCTAGTCCGTGCCGAACTCTTAATCTCACCTAGTCCCACCTACCCGCACTCAGCCCATAACCCTCCAATCCTTTCCTGTCCATATACCTATCCAATTTTACCTTAAATGACACAACTGAACTGGCCTCTACTACTTCTACAGGAAGCTCATTCCACACAGCTATCACTCTCTGAGTAAAGAAATACCCCCTCGTGTTTCCCTTAAACTTCTGCCCCCTAACTCTCAAATCATGTCCTCTCATTTGACTCTCCCCTACTCTCAATGGAAACAGCCTATTCACGTCAACTCTATCTATCCCTCTCAAAATTTTAAATACCTCGATCAAATCCCCCCTCAAACTTCTACGCTCCAATGAATAGAGACCTAACTTGTTCAACCTTTCTCTGTAACTTAAGTGCTGAAACCCAGGTAACATCCTAGTAAATCGTCTCTGCACTCTCTCTAATTTATTGATATCTTTTCTATAATTCGGTGACCGGAACTGTACACAATATTCCAAATTTGGCCTTACCAATGGCTTGTACAATTTTAACATTACATCCCAACTTCTGTACTCAATGCTTTGATTTATAAAGGCCAGCGTTCCAAAAGCCTTCTTCACCACCCTATCTACATGAGACTCCACCTTCAGGGAACTATGCACTGTTATTCCTAAATCTCTCTGTTCCTCTGCATTCCTCATTGCCCTACCATTTACCCTGTATGTTCTATTTGGATTATTCCTGCCAAAATGTAGAACCTCACACTTCTCAGCATTAAACTCCATCTGCCAACGTTCAGCCCATTCTTCTAACCGGCATAAATCTCCCTGCAAGCTTTGAAAACCCACCTCATTATCCACAACACCTCCTACCTTAGTATCATCGGCATACTTACTAATCCAATTTACCACCCCATCATTCAGATCATTTATGTATATTACAAACAACATTGAGCCCAAAACAGATCCTTGAGGCACCCCGCTAGTCACCGGCCTCCATCCCGATAAACAATTATCCACCACTACTCTCTGGCATCTCCCATCTAGCCACTGTTGAATCCATTTTATTACTCCAGCATTAATACCTAATGACTGACCCTTCTTAACTAACCTTCCTTGTGGAACTTTGTCAAAGGCTTTGCTGAAGTCCATATAGACTACATCCACTGCCTTAACCTCGTCAACATTCCTCGTAACTTCTTCAAAAAATTCAATAAGGTTTGTCAAACATGACCTTCCACGCACAAATCCATGCTGGCTACTCCTAATCAGATCCTGTCTATCCAGATAATTATTAATACTATCTCTAAGAATACTTTCCATTAATTTACCCACCACTGATGTCAAACTGACAGGTCTATAATTGCTAGGCTTCCTTCTAGAACCCTTTTTAAACAATGGAACCACATGAGCAATACGCCAATCCTCCGGCACAATCTCCGTTTCTAATGACATCTTAAAGATCTCCGTCAGAGCTCCTGCTATTTCTACACAAACTTCCCTCAATGTCCTGGGGAATATCCTGTCAGGACCCGGAGATTTATCCACTTTTAAATTTCTTAAAAGCGCCAGTGCTTCCACCTCTTTAATTGTCATAGGTTCCATAACTTCCTTACTTGTTTCCCACACCTTACTCAATTCAATAGCCTTCTCCTTCGTAAATACCGAAGAGAAGAAATCGTTCAAAATCTCTCCCATCTCCCTCGGCTCCACACATAGCTGACCACTCTGATTCTCTAAGGGGCCAATTTTATCCCTCACTATCCTCTTGCTTTTAATATAACTGTAGAAACCTTTCGGATTTACTTTCACCTTATTTGCCAAACCAACCTCGTATCTTCTTTTAGCTTTTCTAATCTCTTTCTTAAGATTCCTTTTACATTCTTTATATTCCTCGAGCAATTCCTTTACTCCATGCTGCCTATATCTATTGTAAACATCCCTCTTTTTCCGAACCAAATTTCTAATATCCCTTGAAAATCATGGTGCTTTCAAACCTTTAACCTTTCCTTTCAACCTAACAGGAACATAAAGATTCTGTACCCTCATAATTTCACCCTTAAATGACCTCCATTTCTCTATTACATCCTTCCCATAAAACAACTTGACCCAATCCACTCTCTCTAAATCCCTTCGCATCTCTTCAAAGTTAGCCTTTCTCCAATCAAAAATCTCAACTCTAGGTCCTGTCCTGTCCTTCTCCATAATTATATTGAAGCTAATGCTATTGTGATCACTGGACCCGAAGTGCTGCCCAACACATACATCTCCCATACTGTTAAAGGTCTAAATGGGTTTGAGTTTGTGAAATGTGTTCAGGAAAGTTTTCTAAATCAATGTATAGATGTACCAACTAGGGAGGATGAATTATTAGATCTCCTATTAGGAAATGAGTCAGGGCAGGTGACGGAAGTGTGTGTAGGGGAACACTTTGGTTCCAGTGATCATAACGTCATAGTTTCAACTTGATCATGGATAAAGATAGATCTGATCCTCAGGTTGAAGTTCTAAACTGGAAAAAGGCCAAATTTGAAGAAATGAGAAAGGATCTAAAAAGCGTAGTTTGGGACAGGTTGTTCTCTGGCAAGGATGTGATTGGTAAGTGGGAGGCCTTCAAAGGAGAAATTCTGAGTGTGCAGAGTTTGTATGTTCCTGTCAGGGTTAAAGGCAAAATAAGTAAGAATAAGGAACCTTGGTTCTCGAGGGATACTGGAACTCTGATAAAGAAGAGAGATGTATAAGATGTATAGGCAAAAGGGAGGAAATAAGATGCTTGAGGAGTATAAAAAGAGTAAGAAAATACTTAAGAAATCAGGAGAGCTAAAAGAAGACATGAGGTTGCTTTGGCAGTCAGCGTGAAGGAAAATCCTAACAGCTTCTACAGGTATGTTAAGAGCAAAAGGATAGTAAGGGATAAAATTGGTCCTCTTGAAGAACAGAGTGGTCGGCTATGTATGGAACCAAAAGAAATGGGTTTTTTGCATCTGTATTTACTAAGGAAACTGGAATGGAGTCTATGGAAACAAGGCAAACAAGTAGGGAGGTCATGGAACTTATACAGATTAAAGAGGAGGAGGTGCTTGCTGTCTTGAGGCAAATCAGAGTAGATAAATCCCCAGGACCTGACAGGGGATTCCCTCGGACCTTGAAGGAAACTAGTGTTGAAATTGCAGGGGCCCTGGCAGAAATATTTAAAATGTCGATATCCACGGGTCAGGTGCTGGAGGATTGGAGGATAGCTCATGTAGTTCCGTTGTTTAAAAAAGGCTCAAAAAGTATGCCAGGAAATTATATGCCGGTAAGTTTGACATTGGTAGTAGGTAAATTATTGGAAGGAACACTAAGAGATAGAATCTACAAGTATTTGGATAGACAGGGACTTATTTAGAAAAAGTCAGCATGGCTTTTTGCATGGTAGGTCATGTTTAACCAATCTATTAGAGTTTTTCGAGGAGGTTACCAGGAAAGTGGACGAAGGGAAGGCAGTGGATGTTGTCTACATGGACTTCAGTAAGGCCTTTGACAAGGTCCCACATAGGAGGTTAGTTAGTAAGATTCAGTCGCTAGGTTTACATGGAGAGGTAGTAAATTGGATTAAACATTGGCTCAATGGAAGAAGCCAGAGAGCGGTAGTGGAGGATTGCTTCTCTGAATGGAGGCCTATGACTAATGGTGTGCCACAGGGATCAGTGCTGGGTCCATTGTTATTTGCCATCTATATCAATGATCTGGATGATAATGTGGCAAATTGGATCAACAAATTTGCTGATGGTACAAAGATTGGAGGTGTATTGGACAGTGAGAAAGGTTTTCAAAGCTTGCAGAGGGATTTGGACCAGTTGGAGGAATGGGCTGAAAAATGGCAGATGGAGTTTAATGTGGACAAGTATGAGGTATTGCGCTTCGGAAGGTCAAACCAAGGTAGAACATACAAGGTAAATGGTAGGACACTGCGGAGTGCAGTAGAACAGAAGGATCTGGGAGTACAGATACATAATTCCCTAAAAAGTAGATAGGGTCGTAAAGACAGCTTTTGGTACATTGGCCTTTATAAATCAAAGTATTGAGTACAAGAGTTGGAATGTAATGGGGAGGTTGTATAACGCATTGGTGAAGCTGAATTTGGAGTATTGTGTGCAGATTTGGTCACCTAATTACAGGAAGGATATTAATAAGGTTGAAAGAGTGCAGAGAAGGTTTACAAGGATGTTGCTGGGACTTGAGAAACTGAGTTACAGAGAAAGGTTGAATAGGTTAGGACTTTATTCCCTGGAGCGTAGGAGAATGAGGGGTGATTTGATGGAGGTGTATAAAATTATGATGGGTACAGATAGAGTGAATGCAAGCATGCTTTTTCCACTGAGGCTAGGGGAGAAAAAACCCCAGAGGTCATGGATTAAGGGTGAAGGGGGAAAGTTTAAAGGGAACATGGCGGGGGGGGGCTTCTTTACGCAGAGAGTGGTGGGAGGGTGGAATGAGCTGCCAGATGAAGTAGTGAATGCGGGCTCACTTTTGACATTCAAGAAAAACTTGGACAGGTGCATGGATGAGACGGTTTAAGAGGGATATGACCCAGGTGCAGGTCAGTGGGACTTGGCAGAAAAATGATTCAGCACAGCCAAGAAGGGCCAAAAGGTCTGTTTCTGTGCAGTAATGTTCTATAGTTCTACTTCTTATTGTAAGTTATAGTTTAAAAAATTATGTGTTGCAATGTACTGCTGCTGCAAAACAGCATCAATTGAAGTCAGAAGTTTACAGACACCTTAGCCAAATGCATTCAAACTCAATTTTTCACAATTCCTGACATTTAATCCTAGAAAACATTCCCTGTCTTGGGTCAGTTAGGATCACTACTTTAAGAATGTGAAATGTCATAATAATAGTAGAGAGAATGATTTATTTCAGCTTTTATTTCTTTCATCACATTCCCAGTGGGTCAGAAGTTTACATACACTTTGTTAGTATTTTGTTGCATTGCCTTTAAATTGTTTAACTTGGATCAAATGTTTTGGGTAGTCTTCCACAAGCTTCTCACAGTAAGTTGCTGGAATTTTGTTCCATTCCTCCAGACAGAACTGGTGTAACTGAGTCAGGTTTGTAGGCCTCCTTGCTCGCACACACCTTTTCAATTCTGCCCACAAATTTTCCATCAGATTGAGGTCAGGGCTTTGTGATGGCCACTCCAATACTTTGACTTTGTTGTTCTTAAGCAATTTTGCCAGAACTTTGGAGGTATGCTTGGGGTCATTGTCCATTTGGAAGGCCCATTTGTGACTGAGCTTTAATTTCCTGGCTGATGTCTTGAGATGTTGCTTCAATATATCCACATAATTTTCCTTCCTCATGATGCCATTTATTGTGTGAAGTGCACCAGTCCCTCCTGCAGCAAAGCACCCCCACAACATGATGCTGCCACCCCCATGCTTCACGGTTGGGATAGTGTTCTTCGGCTTGCAAGCTTCACCCTTTCTCCTTCAAACATTACAATGGTCATTATGGCCACACAGTTCAACATTTCTCCAAAAAGTAAGATCTTTATCCCCATCCCCATGTGCACTTGCAAAATGTAATCTGGCTTTTTTATGGCGGCTTTGGAGCAATGGCTTCTTCCTTGCTGAGCAGCCTGTCAGGTTATGTCGATATAGGACTCATTTTACTGTGGATGTAGATACTTGTTTACCTGTTTCCTCCAGCATCTTCACAAAGTCCTTTGCTGTTGTTCTGGGATTGAATTGCACTTTTCACACCAAAGTACGCTCATCTCTAGGAGACAGAATGCGTCTCCTTCCTGAGCGGTATGATGGCTGCGTGGTCGCATGGTGTTTATACTTGCATACTATTGTTTGTACAGGTGAACGTGGTATCTTCAGGCATTTGGAAATTGCTCCCAAGGATGAACCAGACATGACATCATTTTCTGACCTCAGTCTGATAGAAAATTTGTGGGCAGAACTGAAAAAGCATGTGTGAGCAAGGAGGCCTACAAACCTGACTCAGTTACACCAGTTCTGTCTGGAGGAATGGAACAAAATTCCAGCAACTTACTGTGAGAAGCTTGTGGAAGGCTACCCAAAACATTTGACCCAAGTTAAACATTTTAAAAGCAATGCTACCAAATACTAACAAAGTATACTAGGAAAGTGATTAAAGAAATAAAAGCTGAAATAAATCATTCTTTCCTCTTTTATTCTGACATTTCACATTCTTAAAATAAAGTAGTGATCCTAACTGACCTAAGACAGGGAATGTTTTCTAGGATTAAATGTCAGGAATTGTGAAAAACTGATTTTAAATGTATTTGGCTAAGGTGTATGTAAACTTCTGACTTTAACCATACCAGTGATAGTAACTCTGATTCTGAATTACTTGATTGTTACGGTGCTGTCATCTTTTTAATGGGTGCAAATACTACAGGAATTTCAAACTAAGCAAGGTTACATAAATAGCAATGTGATAAATGACAATCAACAATACCGACCGATAAAAAAATGTTTTAAAGCTTAAGGAAATATTTGGTTATTGTCAACTAAATTTTTCATGTAGGTATTAAGGACAGCAGAATTAATAGATTGATGTCTCCCACATTAGAACATTGAACAGTATCAGCTGTCTACTATCTGATGTTATTAACAAGTGAATGCAACATGCAATACACAAAACTAAGACATTCTAATGTTTGGTGAATGAACATCTACTGAACTAAAATGTAACAGCTATCCCTTGAACTTTATAAGAAAATGCTAATGATTTGACAATTTTCAGTTTGAGATACATCTCAGGAAACTTGATTAGTATTGACTCTCAGCTTCTAAATTTTAAAGAGAGCAATCCTTCCTGAAGCCTATTCTTTACCATCAGTGTAACAATTTTCAACCTCTAAGACCTTAGTATTCAAGTTTAGACCTGTATGATTATCACTGCTTCATTATTTCTTCAAAGAATTTCAACAGATTTGTCAGGCAAGATTCTCCCTTACAGAAACCATGCTGACTTTGGCCTATTTTATCATCTGCCTCAAAATACCCCAAATCCACAGAGATGTCATAAGAAAAGCTACATTTGGGAAAGGCTTGGGTCTACAGAATATGCAGGAGGGGTAAGTCAATCTTCCAGCCTTTTCTCCATATTTTGTTTTTTCTCAATATTTCCAACTTGAGTAGTATCTAACATCTCTTCTTGCATCAAGAACCACCTCAGGTTAGACAGTATGAATAAAGCGTGAAACAAAATGATAATAGGCCAAAAAAAGTTAGCTTGCATTATTCTTCCAGTTATGGGGTCCATCTGAGTTTTGGCTAACATCCGACAATAGCCAGAATGCTGAGGTGAATATTCAAATGTATCAAACTCAATGTTCCAGTGCTATCAATTCTAAGGTGTCTGCCAGATAAAATATCATGCGATCCTTTAGCATAAGAAACTTTTCAACCATAGGTACTGATTACATAAGAATTCCCTAGCTCTTCACTTAGACTGATAGAATCACAACGCATTCAGGAATTGAGAGCCAAGTTGTTCTTTATCTGCATTTGAAGACTG
This sequence comes from Hypanus sabinus, assembly GCF_030144855.1. Classification (NCBI taxonomy): domain Eukaryota; kingdom Metazoa; phylum Chordata; class Chondrichthyes; order Myliobatiformes; family Dasyatidae; genus Hypanus; species Hypanus sabinus. The sequence continues at coordinate 52,299,368 of NC_082707.1, forward strand.
CTCACCCATGTCTCCACTACATTCCTGAAATTGTATCCCTTCAAACACTCTCTCAATGGTCTCTACAAAGTCAACTGATGTACAAATAGTGTACAGATTTCCAGTCCCTGACCTGCTCCACCATTCCATATTGGCTGATTTATTATCCCTCTCAACCCCCTTCTCTCTGTTAACTTTGAAGCCCTGATTAAACAAGAACCTATCAACCTCCACCTTTACCCAATTACTGGCCTGCACAGTCATCTGCAGCAATGAATTCTACAGATTCACCACTCTCTGGCTAAAGAAATGTTGCCTCTCTGCTCTAAGTGGATGTGCTTCTATTCTGAAGCTGTGCCCTCTAGTCCTAGACACCCCCATGACAGGAAACATCCTCTCCACATCTATTCTAACTAGACTTTTCAATGTTTGATAGGTTTCAGTAAGATCTGCCCCTCTTCTTCTAAACTCCAGTGAGTACAGGCTCAGAGCCATCAAACACTATGTTAACCCTTTCATAATTTTTGTGAACCTCCTCTGGATCCTCTCCAACGGCAGCACATTTTTTTCTTAGATAGGGGGCCAAAACTGCTCTCCATATTCCAAGTGTGACTGACCAATGCCTTATAAAGTCTCAGCTTTACATTGTTACTTTAGTATTCTAGTCCTCTCAAATTGAATGGTAACATTGCATTTGCCTTCCTTCCCACTGACTCAACCTACAAGTTAACCTTTAGGGAATCCTGCATGAGGACTCCCAAGTCCCTTTGCAGCTCTGATTTTTGAATGTTATCCCCATTTAGAAAATAGTCCGTGTCTTTATTCTTTCTACCAAAGTGCATAACCATACATTTCCCTCCACTATATTCCACCTACCATGTATTTGCCATTTCTCCCAATCTGTCCAAGTCCTTCTGCAGACACCCCCGCATCCTCAACACTACCTACACCTCTCCATCTATTTTTGTATTGTCCAGAAACTTGGCCACAAAGCTATCTATTCCTTTATCCAAGTCACTGATCTATAAGCAGTCCCAACACCGACCCCTGCACTGCAGCACTCGTCTGCTCTGTGATTTTTATAAGTGATGTAGATGAGGAAATGGAAGAATATGTTCATAAGTTTGCAGATGATATAAGGTTGGTGCTGTTGTGGATAGTGTAGAAAGTTGTCATATAGACAAATATGATATAGACAAAATGCAGAGAAGGGCTGAGAAATAGAAGATGGAGTTCAATCTGGAAAAGTGCAAAGTGATTCACCTTAGAAGGTCTGAATTTGAAGGCAGAGTACAAAGTTCTTAACAGAGTTGAAGAACAGGGGGATCTTGGGTTTCAAGTTGCCACAGAAGTTGATAAGGTGGTTAAGAAGGCTAATGGTATATTTGCCTTCATTAATAGGGGGATTGAGTTCAAGAATCATGAGGTAATGTTGCAGCTCTGCAAAACTCTGGTTAGGCCACACTGTTCAGTTCTCATTATAGGAAGCTATAATCAGCCTAATTTATAGGAAGGAGGTGGAAGCATCGAGATGGTGTAGAGGAGGTTTACCAGGATGTTGTCTGGATTGGAGAATATATCTTATGAGGAAAGGCTGAATGAGCCAGGGCTTTTTTTTTTGGAGTGAAGGAGATTGAGAGACTTGTATAAATGATGAGAGGCATTGAAAGAGTGGACAGCCAGCCAGCTCCCTTTTCCCAGGACAGTAATGGCAAATATGAGAGGTGCTTGGAGGAAAGCATAGGGAGGTCAGAGATAGCTTTTTTTAAAATATATAAACAAACTGGTAAGTGCATGAAATGCACTGCTGGGGTGGTGGAGAAAGCAGATACATTAGGAACATTTAAGAGACTCTTAGAGAGACACATGAATGAAAGAAAAATGGGAGGCCTTGCAAGAGGGAAGGTTTAGGTCGACCTTGGAGTAGGTTAAACACAATATCATGGGGCCAAAGTGTCTGTACAGTGTTGTTGTATATTCTAGTCAAGATAAAATGGAAAAATATGCAGAAAAAACATTACAGTCTATTAGTTGTAACTTTAATTAATTTAAATAAAATTGCTTTGCTAAAAAGTACTTACTGACTGACTTGATGACTACAATTTGCACTTGTGAAACCGACAACCATCTGTAATTTCTCAGTAGCATAGTCCACAAATTGGCCCTTGAAAGTTCTCTCCTTTGCTTTTGTTGTCCATGTTAAACGTTCATACATGTACATTAAACCATAAAGACTTAAAGTAATAGCTATAAGTCTCCAACCCACAGTCCTGAAAATCTAGGTGAAAAAAAAATCACAAGAAAATATTATTTACTACCATGATGTATGTATTTTAAAAACTGTTTAATTTCATACACAAATTACATCATTACCCTGAAAACTTAGAAGGGAGAAATTTTACTTTGCCCAATGAATGTAAATGTTTTTGGTGAAGACCTATACTTTATTTTTTTTATAATAGCTTATTTCTTCTTCATTATACAGGTATATTTCTAACATTTTTTCTTGCAATGATTATATTACTAAACTAACAACAGCTACAGCAATGAAGAATAGAAGAGAATCATCATATCAGGAGGTTGGGTGGGAGAGGATTAGTGATGGGAAGGTTATCAGTAAAACCTACTAAAATCTAATAGCTATTTCAATTTTTGTCTTGCATACTGCTTCCATTGATCAAGAGAGGAAGTCTTAAATAAATAAAAATTTGGCTCATGTAACATTTCAGATTCACTGCTGTGCCTTTCCCATAAAGTCTATTTACTGCAGCTTTGTTCATATTTATAGGTGCTCAGTAAACAATACTGGTATTCTTTGATTCATAAACATTAAATTAACACAACATTTTCCAGAAATAACTTTAATTTGAAAAATGACTATTGACCAATTTACTTGAAGCTAATATGGACATAAAGGAATAAGCCAAGTCAGAATTAACACAGCACAGTACGCTTGTTTAAAGTACCTAAGATCATTGTGATAGCTTTAGTCGATAACATCATCTTAATTTTAACAATCTAATTTCAGTAAGATGTACTTGCCACTCCTCCAATAATGACAGCACCCATTGAAGTCCGTGATGTTAGAGAAGCTATCCCAATAGTTAAGGTCCTCATCATTTCTTCTTGAGTTGTGTTTTCTGGAGCAATTCCAGGAGCATTTGTCATGGTTGGGGTTACTGATAGTGGTTGAAGAAACTATAATATGAAAGTGGGAAAGTGAAGACCTTCAAATTACATTCTTGCTTCACGAAAATAAAGCCATCATGGTTTCTAATGCTTTACAAAAGTGCCAAATGGAATGCTCTATAATCATCGAAAAGCACTACTATCTGTACAATTCTCACCTTGTGGGTGTCATTTAGCCTATCAAGCCTTTGTGGTTCTTAGAGGAACTTGGTAACATGAAGAAAAACTAGTAAAAAAACATACACAAAATTCCGGAAAAACTCAGGAGGTCTGGCAGCATTTATGGAGAGAAATAAAGAGTCGACATTGTGGGCAGACACCGTCCAACAAGACTGGAAAGGAGGAAGCAGCTCAGAATAAGAAGGTGGGGGGGGGGGGGGCGTGGGGAGGCGAAGGAGTAAAAACTGGCAGGTAACAGGTGAAACCAGGTGGGGGATGGGGGAAGGTGGGTGGCTGCAGGAAGAAAGATAAAGTAAGAAGCTGGGAGGTAATAGGCAGAAGAGGTAAAGAGCTGAAAGAGAATCTGATAGGAGAGGGCAGTGGAAGAAAGAAAAGGAAGGACATCAAATGAACATAATGGGCAGGTGAGAAGGAGTGCGAGGGGAACCAAAATGGGGTGGGTAAGAGAAATTACCAGAAGTTAGAGAAATCAATGTTTGTGCCATCAGGTAGGAGGCTACCCAGATGGAAAATGAGGTGCTGCTCCTCCAGCCTGAGTGTGGCCTCATCATGGCAAGAAGTCATGGACCAAAAGGTCAGAGTAGAAAAGGGAAGTTGAATTGAAATGGGCGGCTGCCACGAAATACTGTCTTTTGTGGCAGATGGAGCAAAGGTGCTCAACGCTGTGGTCCCCCAATCAACCTTGTGTCTCACTGATATACAGGAGGCTGCAATGGATGCAACAGACTCACATATGTAGCATCAGCTCATCTGGAAGGACTGTTTGTGAGCCCTGAATGTTGGTGAGGGAGGAATTGTCGGGGCAAGATGTAGAACTTGTCCTGCTTTGCAGGGTTAAGTGTCAGGACGGAGATCAATGAGGGATGATGAAGCAAGAGAGCCATGCAGAGAGTGATCTCTATGAAAAGCAGAGTAGCTATTGGAGTGGGGGAGAAGGAAAGATGTGCTTAGCGGTAGGATGCTGGAAGTTACAGAGAATGATGTGCTGATATGGAGTGGTAGGTAACCACCTTCTTATTCTGGCTTCTGACTCTTTCCATTCTGGACCGAATGAAAGGTCTCAGCCTGAGATGTTGACTGTAATCCTTTCTATAGATGCTGCCTGATTTGCTGAGTTCCTCCAGCATTTTGTGTTGCATCTGCAGAATCTCTTGTGCTTATAAAATTGTTCAGAGTTTCGATGAGGCCACATTTGGTTTACTGTGTTTAGTTTTAGTCTCATCTTAAGAATATGGTCTCATTTTGAGGAGGAGTAGAGGAATAGGCCTATTTGGTTTCCAGTTTTAAAAAGTGACAAATGATCTTACTAAAACAAAAGATCCTGCTCAGTGTGAGAAAGCAGGCTTTTATGTCTGTTGTTGGCCGGACAGCCAATCATGTAAAAGAACCACCCTACGATTATGACTGAAAGTTCCATGTGAGAATCATGCAGAAACTGAAGGAATCTGAAGGAGCATGAGAGGGTAGATCCTGAGGAGTCCTTTCTCTAGGCTGGGCCAACTAGACAAGCTACAATTAGACCAGTATTCTAATAAGAACTTGGAAATTAGGAAGACGTAACACAGAAAGCTGGAATCATTGGAGTTCTCTTCCCTGGGCAGCTGCACAACTGCAGAATATTAAAACCTGAATAAGGTTTATTTTCACTGACATAGTTGTGAAATATGCAATTTTACGGCAGCAGTACAGTGCAGGCATAACAAGTTACAATAAAATAATAAATCAGCATTGCAAAAGAGGAATAGCAATAGTATTTTTAAATTTATGAACCTTTCAGAAATATGATGATAGAGGGGCAGAAACTAAAATGTTGAATGTGGGTGATCAGGTTCCAGTACCTCCACAGTGGTGGTAATAATGAGAAGTGGGCATGTCCTGGATGGCAAGGGCCTTTCATGATGGATATCACCTTCTTGAGGTATTGCCTTTTGAAAAGGTTCTTGATAGTGGAGAAGCTTGTGCCTGTGTTAAAATGATGTCCGTGGTTCAAAGAATTGCCTTTTTGAAAATAAAATATTAATTTCTTGAGATGTGAACACCAATAGCAGGACTATCATTTATTGCCCATTGCTAACAGTCCTTGAGAAAGCACTTTTGGGTCAACTAATTGAATTATTGCAATTCTTCTGGAAAAGGTAATTCCACATTGTTATTCAGTAAAGTCTGTGGACTGAGACTAAGTAACGATGATGTGATGGCAATATATTTCCAACTCATAAACTTGTTATGCAGCTCAGAGGGGAATACGTTGATGGTGGTGTTCCTATGCACGTGCTGCTCATGCTTGATGGAAGTGATCACACTCGAGGCTCTGCAGTAGCAATGCATTTTATATGTAACTCTCGGTTCAGCTAGCGGCTTAATCTAGGGGAAGGCAGCCCTTGGCCCACCAAATTTAAGAAATCTTGTTTGGGAGGATGCTACGCGATGTGTCCCCATTCTCATGAAACAGTCTAATGCGCAATGTTGGAGCTCATAGTTCAGACCACTGGTTTCCCATTGATCTCCTCTGAGCACAGCCAACCCTCGCACTAAGTCCACTTCATTCGGCGGTCTACCAACTCTCTCCATTTGCATCTTCTCTCCTCATCTCTCCCTGGCAAAGGACTGAAAAATCCCTGCTCCCAAACCCAAAAGAAATAACATCCCTCTCATTGGAGAGCCCACATTCCAAAGCCCCATTATCACATTCTCCAGGGGTAGTATTGAGAGCATCCTGAGCAGCTGTATCACTGCCTGGTTTGGAAATTGCACCATCTCAGATCGCAAGACCATGAAGCGGATAGTGAGGTCAGCTGAGAAGATCATCGGGGTACACTACACACTGCATCCGCAAAGGAAACAGCATTATGAAGGACCCTATGCACCCCCTCATACAATCTCTTCTCCCTCCTGCCGTCTGGGAAAAGGCTCCGAAGCATTCAGGCTCTCACGACCAGACTATGTAACAGTTTTTTCCCCCAAGCTATCAGACTCCTCAATACCCAGAGCCTGGACTAACACCTTGCCCTATTTTCCTGTTTATTATTTAGTGCAATGCCTGCATTGTTTTTGTGCACTTTATGCAGTCCTGTGTAGGTCTGTAGTGTAGCTTTCTCTGTGTTGTTTTTACGTAGTTCAGTTATTTTTGTACTGTGTCATGTTACACCTATGGTCCTGAAAAACGTTCTCATTTTTACTATGTACTGTACCAGCAGTTATGGTTGAAATGACAATAAAGTGACTTGACTTGACTTATCACTAGTCATAACCCAAACATTGCTGCGACAGAGAAACCATTAGCAGTGAAACCTTACTGCACGTTACCATCTGCTCCCACCAAATCTAGTCATGTCCTCTCGTTGAGATAATTTGCCAGCCCTTCCTGCGAAAAACAAAGTCCAATCCAGGTGTAAAAGGCAGTGACACAGCTCCCCAACACATTAGGGGAGCGGCCAGCCTATCGGTGGTCTCCTAATTCTCCGAGACCTCCGTACCCTCTCACCTAACTCTTCAGGTTCAGACCCTACTGGGGATACCTGTGGTCTACCTGGCGAGGCTTCCCCCGACCTATCACATGCCCACCAGCAACTCAGACCCCTTAGTCCAGTGGCCAAGCCCTGCTTCATCCCTTGTAGGGACTCGCTGCAACCTAGGCTGTCCACAGGTAGACCCCCCCCTCCCCCCCACCTGACTCAGCAGGAGAAGGGCTAAAAGTCTCTTCCTCAATTAATGGGGAGTTCGCAAAAGACAGCATATACCACAAATCCAGTATCCCTCTCGGGGGGGGGGGGGGGGTGGCCTAACCTCTCCTGCTGTGGGCCCTGCAGTCTCCCTGCGTTTCCGCAGAGTCCTCTAACTAGGTGTAGGCTCCAAGTCGGGCTCTGGGTCTACCTACACCTCGTCCCAGGGCCAGCAGGTGATTCCAATGGAGAATCTTGACAGGCCCATTCCCATCCTCTGGTTTCACTTGGAAAGCTGGTAGGTTTGGCATTTGACTCTCCACTCCATAGGGCTTAGCCGCCCACCGGTCAGCCAAAAGTTGGGAGAACCTCACCTTTTGATCATACCTTTTATTTCCTTGAACCCGCTTGGCAGCCGCGACCCCAGCTAATTCATAATCTCTTTTCAGCCCTCTTCTCATGTCAGACTTATCTGAAGTATGTGTCTTCAGTGGTAAGTCGCCTTAGTCACCAATGGGCAACCTCGCCTTACGCCCAAACATCAGATAGTATGGCGAGTTCATTTCGTGGATCAGATGTCCAATATGTTGACTCCACCTGCTCTTCTTGCTGATCTCCAAGGTCCCAAGCACATCTAGCAAGGTCCAATTAAACTTTTCAGGCTGGGGATCACCCTGTGGATGATAGGACGTGGTCCTTGACTTCTTGACTCCAAGCATGCCCAGTAACTCATGGATGAGTCTGCTCTCGAAATTCCGTCCCTGATCACTATGTACCTGCCTGGGAAGTCCATAATAAATTAAATACTTCTCCCGTAACACTTTGGCTACTGTGGACGCCCTCTGATCCTTGGTTGGAAAAGCCTGTGTATATCTGGTGTAGTGATCCATGATGACTAAGACATTCGCCATGTTGCTGGCATCTGGCTCTATTGACAGGAAATACATATACACCAGGTCCAGAGGCCCTGCACTCTGCAAGTGGGATAAGGGAGCTGCCCGTGTAGGCTGCGCCTTCCGCTGTATGCATCAAATACATGACTTGCAGTATTCTTCGACCCCTTGACTTCATTCGGGGCCAGTAAAACCAGTCTCTGAGCAATCCATTGGTTTTGTCAACCCCCAAATGTCCAGAATCATCATGAAGTGACTTCAATACAATCCTCTGAAACTTCTCCAGTAGAACCAGCTGGCAACACCAAGGTCGGTCTAAGGGTGACATGACCTGGTATGGGATCTGGTTCCTCAAACACAACCAGATCATCTTCTCAGTAATGGATGCACAGCCGTATGTTTCGTCTTCTCTGCCTAACCCATAACACTCTTTTCAACCGCTGACCAAATGATACAGATGCTCAGTTCGTCTCACTGAGCAGCTGCCACTTCTCCAGAACTCAATTCCAGTAGCTGATTTGTCTGGAGTAGTCAGGTTACAGTAAACTTGGGGAATGGCGTCATCAGAAGCTCCCAATTGATCCACCACTCGACCCTGGCCCTCCTCTCCCTCTGCCTTCACGGTGATGGCAAACTGACAAATGGCCTTCACCCCCAGGCAGGAATGCTCTCCCACCCCTTGTCCCTGTCTAGTCCCTCATGCGTCTGTTGGGTCAAAGCATCAGCATCAATGTTCCTGGTTCCTGCCCGGTTCTTCAGGCTGAAATCATAGGCTGACAATGCCGCCTACCACTGTTAACGTATGGCATCTGGTTTTGCTGAGGTCAGGATATAAAGTTAGGTCGTCCATCCTCACCTCAAACTTGGCCCCTTAGAGGTAGTCACTCAGCTTATCTACCACTGCCCATTTCAACGCCAGAAATTCTAACTTGTGCATGGGATAGTTCTTCCTCGGAGGGCTGACAAACACAATGGGTCTCAATCTGGTGCCCTGATCCTGATACAGGACACCCTGCAAGCCCTCTCAGCTGGCATCTGTGTGCAGTACATATGGCAATTGGGGGTCCAGAAAAGCCAGCACCGGCGCCTGGGTCAGCAGTTTCTTCAGCGACTGAAAGGCCTCCTCACATTTTGCATCCCACCTCGGTCCAAAGGGCTCTAACAGGGTAAGATACTCTCCACCCTCCTGTCGTTTTTCCCCCTCCCTTTCTTCCCCAAGGGAGGGTAACTGCACAGAAGCAGATTCAATGGATGACTCACTTTCGTGTAGCCTTTCACGAACCTGATAGTAACCACAGAACCCGAGGAACGAGCGCAAAGTGCTCACGGTCTGGGGTCTTGCCCAAATGGTCACAACCTCTATCTTAGCTGGATCTGTAGCTACTCCATCTATGAGACTATGTGCCCAACAAAGCTAACAGACATTTGGCAGAATTGGCACTTGTCCAGGGAAAGTTTTAAACCTTCAGCTTTCAGGCAGCCCTGCACCTTCAGCAGGCTCGCTTATGTTCTTCCAAGGTGGATCTAAACACAATGTCATCCAGATAGACCAATACCTCAAGCAAGTTCATATCCCCCACCATCTTCTCCATGACCCGCTGGAAGTCTGCAGGGGCTCCCAATATGCCCTGGGGCATCCTTTCGAATTAGAAGAATCCAAGAGGACATATAAATGTCATCTTCTCTTTGTCGGCCTCATTCATGAGTGTTGGTGTGATTTTTGGGTTTAGGTCATTTACATTTAGCAAATGGCTTTGGCCACCAGTATCCTGTTCCGTGACAATGTATTGTGGATTTAGTTTGTAACTATGCAGTTCCTAAAAGCTGTGAATCCCAGTCCAGAGACGATAGTGGCATCTGTGGGACGGATGTGAACCAGAAGGTGTGAAGTTTGCATGTAGTTCCAAAGACAGCATCATCTATACTTTGTAAATATGGAATTGCCCTTTATGTTTAGCACATAAAATACCAAATAAATGTATTGTGGATTCAGCTTGGAACAATGGATTCCTAAAAGCCCAATCCAGACACTGCTTCCACCTGTGGGATGGATGCAAATCAGAAGGTGTGAAGTTTATACGTAGCTTCAAAAGAAAGCATTGTCTATTCTTGTAAATATGGAATTGTCCTTCGTGTTTAGCAAATAAATAAAGAGCCCCACAATGGGTCAGCAGACCTTTCCACCAAAAGCATCACCATATGATGCCTGCTGTACCTTATTTTGTCAAATAAAGAAGCTGCTTTGTATCTTCCAGTAACTCTCTCCAGTGATTTCATTCATGAAACAACAATGGGGATCTGGTAATTTCCACTCCTCAAGTCCAGTACACTGAACCACTTCGCATCACTCAGGCAGGCTAGCGCATCTTCAATCCTCGGGACTGTATACTGGTCAGGGATGGTGCCCCTGTCCTATAGTCCGTACCTGGGTGCACTGAATTACAACAAAATTTGTGAGTTCCACGTTAATGCAGAAGTCCCAAAATTGCTGGAATTTTGTTAAAGTGTACTTTGATGAGGTAGTGAAGAATCAACTTCGTAGTTCCCAGCACTGCTGGTGGTGTGGTGGCATGGTAGCATAATGGTTAGCACAGAAGCTCTGCAGTCCCACCGACTCAGGGTCAATTTCCGTCACTGCCTGCATGGAGTTTGTACGTTCGCCCCATGACCACATGGGTTTCCTCTGGGTGCTCTGGTTTCCTCCCATATTCCAAAGACATAAAGTTGGTACGTTAATTGTTCATTGCAGATTGTACTGTAATTAGACTAGAATTAAGCTGGGTGATTGCTGGGTAGTGTGGCTTGAAGGCTCAAAAAAACTTAAAAAATAAAATAAATCCATACATGACTCATCCTCTACTTCGTTGCTGCATTGACAAAATAGCATTTTCTTTGGCAGTACACGAGGAAACTTACTTCTTTCGTCTTCTATACCAGGGAAATTTTAGGCCCCTTTTGATAATTTAACATGCTGCATGATACATTTATTGAACTTTTAGATTTGGCCCTCAATCTCCATTGTCACTTTCTGGTAAAAATATAGAAAAAGTAATGATATAAGAGACACAGTGCAGTCAAAAATCCCTGTGTAATTTTATTCTTCAATGTTTGACGAAATTGTGTATTCTATAGGCGCATAGTCAATGGACAGAAAAAAACATTAAATAAAACTGGAGTCACAAACAAGAGAAAATCTGCAGATGCTGGAAATCCAAGAAACACATACAAAATGCTGGAGGAATTCAGCAGGAAGGCAACATCTATGGAAAAGAGGAGTCAATGTTTTGGGCCAAAATCCTTCAGGAGGACTGGACAAAAAAAGATGAGAAATAGAGTTAAAAGGTGGGGAGAAGGGAGAGAGAAACAAGGTGATAGGTGAAACTGGAAGGGGTGAAATAGAGCTGGGAAATTCACTGGTGAAACAGATACAGGGTTGGAGAAAGGGGAAGTCTGATAGGAGTGGACAGAAGGCCATGGGAGAAAGAAAAGGGGGAGGTGCACCAGATGGAGGCAATGTGCAGGCAAGGAGATGAAGTGAGAGAGGGAAAAGGGGATGGGAAATAGTAAGGGCCATTATCAGAAGCTCGAGAAATCGATGTTCATGCCATCAGGTTGGAGTCCACCCTGATGGAATACAAGGTGTTGTTACCTTATCCTCCAACCTGAGTGTGGTCTCATCATGACAGACATATGGGAATGGGAAGTGGAATTAAAATGGGTGGCCACTGAGAGATCACACTTTTTCTGACGGACAGAGCATAGGTGCTCAGCAGTCTCCCAATCTACATCAGGTCTCATCAGTATACAGGAAGCCATACTGGGAGCACTGCACTTGGTATATGACCCTAACAGACTCACAAGTGAAGTGTCACTTCACCTGGAAGAACTGTTTGGGGCCCAGAACGGTAGTGAGGGAGGAGGTGCAGGGGCAGGTGTAGACCTTTTGGGGCCCTGTATGAACCAAGCACATCTTTCCTTCCCATCCCCCTCCCCCCACTTACTGCTTACCACAGGGATCGCTTCCTACGTGACTCCCTTGTCCATTCATCCCTCCTCACTGATCTCCCTCCTTGCACTTATCGTTGCAAGTGGAACAAGTGCCACTATGTCTGGTGCTCCCGGTGTGGCCTCCTGTATAACTGCGAGACCTGGCAGAGATTGGGAGACCGCTTTGCCGAGCACCTATGAACCCAGTGAACATTTTAATTCCACTTCCCATTCCCATGTCTATCCATGGCATCTTCCACTGTCACGATGAGACCACACTCAGGTCAGAGGAACAACACCTTATATTCTGTCAGGGTAGCCTCCAACCTGATGGCATGGACACTGATTTCTCGAGCTTCTGGTAATGGCCCCTCTCCTTCACCATTCCCCTTTCCCTCTCTCACATCTCCCTTGCCTGACCATGGCCTCCCTCCAGTGTTCCTCCCCCACTTTCTTCCATGGCCTTCTGCCCTAACTAATCAGACTCTCCCTTCTCCAGCCCTGTCTCTCTTTCACCAATTAACTTCCCAGCTCTTTACTTCCTTATCACCTTGTGCTTCTCCCTCCATCCCCCCACCTTTTAATTCTGCCCTCATCTTTTTTTCTCCAGCTCTGCTGAAGGGTCTCGGCCCAAAACATAGATGCTGCCTAGCCTGCTGAGTTCCTCCAGCATTTTGCGTGCGTTGCTTAAATAAAACTCGTAATATTTTTTAAAAATAGTTTTAATATTTTATGATTAATAAATTGTGAAGAATAGCTCTTTAAAAAGTAGTACAATTTCATCCCTTAGTATTATAAGATCACTCTCCATACTTCTGCTGTCTGCTTCATAAATTAAATTTCTTTTGCTTAGTATAAATTTAGTCAAACAGTAATTTAGCAGACTGGTTCAAATAGTCCCCATCTCAACTTTGTTTCATGTACTGCAATATATTTCTAGTTGGGACATCGAGAATGACAAGTTATTGATGTGCACAGATGCAAGACTTACAACTATATGGATAAAACTGGCACTTTTCATTTACTTCATTAAATTTGGAGCTAAAGTACAAAGTTCTCACAAAGCAGTTGAAGAAATGGAGAAGCAAGGTGGTAGGTGTCTACCCATTCTCTTGAGAGTGGCTAATAGAAAGCTAAGGGAAAAATGCAACAATTTTTCTGAACAAATGCAAGGATGTTCCAGCCTCAAAGCATACTAACTTTGAATTTCAAAATGCACAATTAGGTTATTGGATTTAATATTTTCACATCAATTATAAAAAATACTTTTTCCATCAACTATTGAAAACATAAAAATTGCCATATTTTTAGTTATAGTGTACCTGAGAAGTTGGGTCAACAAGTCCCAGAAGGGCCCGACGAGCATTCTTAGGTCCCAGAAAACGACTGACCAGTGAAGTCCAGCCAAGAGAAAACTGGAATTCAATGTTTTCCTGGAAATCCGCACATATCTTGTTGCAATTCAGATCATAACTGAGATCAAACTTGTGATATGGTAGCAGCTCATTGACTTGGTTCTGAACATTTAATGGAAGCAAAGGCTTGAAATTCCCTGGAAAATATATAGATTCTGATCAATATTTTGTTCCTTAGTTCAGCACTAACTTAATAGGAAAAGTAAAACTAGCATTATTGGGACAGCCATTCATTACATTACTACCTTTCAATAGCTCTGAACACTTAATTACTTGCATATCATTTAAAATCAAGCATGTCTGCATGGTGCTGTGTTTTCTGCAAACCAGGCATTTCCTTTGGTAATTCTGAACAAAAGTATCAAGAAAATTTTGGTCCATCTTCTTGTCTCATCACATATCATCAATACCTGTGTGATTGAGTGTAAGCCTTTGAGAACATACTGGACATACCAAATCAGAAGCTGTGGATGAACCATGAGATTCAGTCTTCTGAGAGGTAGATTGGTGGTGTTTAAGACGTGATCCCGAACTCTATAAGTCCAGGTGCGACCTATAGAAGGCTATCTTAAGAACAAAAATGGAACTGCTTGTGAAGTTAGAGATGGAATTAAATACATGTCAGCAGCATTTACAGACTATGAGGAGCTAAACAGGGGTAAGAAAGATCAGCTGGATGAGTGGTATCACAACAACCACCACCTCGTACTCAATGTCACTAAGACCAAGGAACTGATTGTGGACTTCAGTAACAGGAAGTTGGGAGAACACACACCAGTCCTCATTGAGGGGTCAGCAGTGGAAAGAGTGAGCAGCTTCAAGTTCCTGGGTATCAACATTTCTGAGAATCTATCCTGAGCCCAACATATTGATGTAATTATGAAGAAGGAACAGCAGCAGCTATATTTCATTAGAACTTTGAGGTTTAGTATGTCACAAAACATTTTAGCAAATTTCTACAGATGTACGTGGACTAGTTGCATCACCGTCTAGTATGGAGGTGATAATTTAGCACTATAGGGTAGGCAGCTGTCGATCCCTGGGATCATGGGTTTGCACCTCTGGTGGACTGTGTCCTCTCCAGAGAGCAAGCCTGGGTGGGAAGGTATGAAGAACCAGTTGTTGTCTATACAGTAGGTTCCCCCCTCCATGTCACTCATGTAGTCCAAGGGAAGGGCAAGTGCCGATACAACTTGGCACCAGTGTCGTCGCAGAGGTTGCCAGAGTGAAGTTGTAAACAGCATCAAACTGCCTTAGGGACACCGGCTCCGGATTTCTTCCTTGGGGTTAATGATATGGCTGCAAGGCAGCGTAGGTTTAAAATCAGAGTTTCCCTTCTCCTAGGCAGACTGCCGTGACAAGCCCCACCTGTCCGAAGCAACTGGTTTTGAGGCGCCAGTGGTCGCCTTTGCCCCTTCTCTTATCAGTAGAAACAGTTCTGCTGGGCCTAGTAGCTAAGCCATATGTGAAGGCCATGGGTTGGTCTTGGTTGTCAGAGGCGGTTAGAGACACACGCCATTTGGAGCACTTTATAGGTAGCGGGAGCTTATCCCCACTATCATTCTGGCTATGTCAACCTTAGGAATCCATGGGCACCAGACTTCCCACAATTGAGGACATCTTTAGAAGGCAATGCCTTAAGAAGATGGCATCCATCATTAATAACTCTCACCATTCCGGATATGCCCTCTTCTCATTACTACCATTAGGGAAGAGATACAAGAGGCTAAAGACACATATTCAATGTTTTAGAAACAACTTCTTCCCCTTTGCAAATAAATTTCTGAACAGTCCATGAACCTGTTAACACCATCTCACTATTTTGCTCTTATTGTACTACTTAATTTTTAAATTTCCTATTGTAACGTATAGAAATTTTTCTTGTGTACTGCAGCCACAAAACAGGAAGTTTCATAACATATGACAGTGATATTAAATCAGGTTCGAACTCTGCTCTTTTATTTTTAGATCATGTTTAGGGCATCAATCTACATAGATTAATTCTCCCCAAGTTCTTGGACAAGTCAGAGATTACTTGAATCATTAAGTATTTGCTTTAAGCACCAGAAGAGTTTCTGCGTAAAGATTATATCTGTATCTTCCTCTGTTTTTTATATCCATTTACTGTATTAAATATCTTATCTCATCCATTCAATAATACTTCTATTTGCTGTGTTTTTTTTATTCACAACATTAGTAGGGGGGTATATTGTTATTTTTTTCTTCATAATCTATTTTTCTTTTATCTTTCTTTCTTTGCCTGGACAATCGGGGGGGGGGGGGGGGGGGGGAGACACATAGCAACATGAAGAATTTTAAAAAGATTCCCCAAGGTACTACAAAAGTTGAAAGGTTAGGTATTACTATAGATTGTTGTAACCCCGTTAAAAATAATGACTAATTTACTGAATTTTTAAAGTTTTAATGTTATTGGGCTTAATGGACCGGTGAAAAGAAAAAGAATTTTAACATACATTAAGAAAATGAAAATAGATATAGCTTTTTTTTTACAAGAAACACACTTAACAGAGATAGAACATCAGAATTAAGAGAGATTGGGTCAGAAATGTTTTTGCAGCTTCATTTAATTCAAAGGCGAGGGGAGCTGCAATTTTGGTTAATAAAACTTTACCAATTAAAATACAAAATGTATTAATTGATTCTGCAGGGAGATATGTAATTATACATTGTCAAATTTTTTTCAGAACTATGGACTCTTATGAATATTTATGCACTAAATGAAAATTATGTAAAATTTATACAAGAGGCCTTTTCAAATTTGGCTGACGCACATGACAAAATATTAATAGGTGGAGACTAATTTTTGTCTAGACCCAGTTTTAGATAGATCAACAAAGGTTGTTACAAAATCAACAGTAGCACAATTAACTTTATCATTGATAAAAGATTTAAATTTGATTGATATATGGAGAAGAATTAATCCAAAAGAAAGACATTACTCATTTTATTCAAATAGACATAAAACTTATTCAAGGATAGATTTTTTCCTATTATCAATGAATATTCAAGACAGAGTGAAAAATATGGAATATAAAGCAAGAATATTGTCAGATCATTCCCCCTTGACAATGATGGATAAAGAGGAATCGATTTTCAGATGGAGATTTAATTCAATATTATTAAAACGTCAAGATCTTTGTGATTTCATGAAAAAGCAGATTTGGTTTTTTTTAGATACAAATTTACATTTTCATGATAAATTTATAGTATGGGAAGCAATGAAGGCATATTTGAGAGGCCAGATATTAAGTTATACTTCTAAAATTAAGAAAGAATATATGGTAGAAATAGATCAATTGGAAAAAGAGATTACAAAATTAGAAAAAGAATCTCAAAGATATATGACAGAAGAAAAACGAAGACAACTTGTTAACAAGAAGTTACAATATAATACACTTCAGACATATCAAACAGAAAAAGCAATTATGAGAACTAAACAGAGATATTACGAACTAGGTGAAAGATCACACAAGATTCTTGCTTGGCAGTTAAAAACAGACCAGATTTCCAAAACGATAAATGCAATTAGAACAAGTGTAAATAAAATTACTTATAAACCTTTAGAAATTAATGAAACTTTTAAGAATTTTTATTCTTCAATCAGAATCACAAAATGATAATGTCGAGATAGAAAGGTTTTTATCACAAATAACTCTTCCAAAATTGAACTCGGAAGAACAGGAGGGATTAGATATGCCTTTTACATTAAAAGAGGTCGAAGAAGCTCTAGGATCACTTCAGAGTAATAAATCCCCAGGAGAAGAAAAAGTTTAAAGATTTACTAATTCCTCCTTTTATGGAGTTAATGTACCAAGCGAAAAGAACGCATAAACTTCCAGAATCTTTTTCGACAGCTATTTTAATAGTATTGCCAAAAAAAGAGAGATCTTTTAAAACCAACATCATATAGACCTTTTTCTTTGTTGAATACTGACTATAAAATAATAGCAAAAATTTTATCTAATAGATTATTCAAATACTTACCAAAATTAATACATATGGATCAAACAGGATTGATCAAAAATAGACAATTGGCAGATAATATATCTCGGTTACTTAGCATAATTCATTTGGCACAAAAGAGGGAGGAAATGAGTGTGACGGTTGCCTTAGATGCAGAAAAAGCATTTGATAGATTGGAATGGGACTTTTTATTTAAGGCGTTGGAAAAATATGGATTAGGAGTATCTTTTATAAAATGGACTAAAACCTTAAATACTAATCCCAAAGCTAAAGTGGTGACTAATGGTCAAATTTCAACATCATTTCAGTTAACAAGGTCAACTAAACAAGTTTGTCCATTATCACCTGCTTTATTTGTGTTGGCGATAGAACCATTAGCTGAATTAATTAGAACGGACCCAGATATTATGGGTTTCAGAGTTAACCAGGAAGAATATAAGATTCATTTATTTGCTGATGATGTCCTGATTTATCTAACTAATCCATTGCATTCATTGTGTAAATTATCTTCTAGATTGGAAGAATATGGGAAAATATCAGGCTACAAAATAAATTGGGATAAAAGTGAAATTCTACCCCTTACTATAGTCAATGTCGAATAATAACTCAATTTAGATGGCCGATAAATAGTATAAAATATTTAGGTACAAGAGTTCATAATGATATGAAGAATTTATATAAATTATTTACCATTATTGAAAAAAATTCAAAAAGATCTTGATAAATGGATGACGTTACCAATAACATTAGTAGGCAGAGTAAATGCTGTAAAAATGAATATATTCCCTAGATTACAATATTTATTCCAAACACTACCAATACAATTACCGCAGAAGTTTTTTCAAGAGTTAAGTAAATATGTGAGGAAGTTCCTTTGGAAAGGTAAGATGTCAAGAATATCTTTGGAAAAATTGACATGGAAATTTGACCTAGGAGGGTTACAACTTCCAAACTTTAAGAATTATTATAAAGCAAATCAACTTAGATTTATTGCATCCTTTTTTGATGAAGATAAACCGGCATGGATTAGAATAGAATTAGATAAAATAGGAGAAAATATACCAGAAGATTTTATATATAAATGGGAATCGAAATGGATACGGGAAAAGAAAGAATCTCCTATATTAAAACACTTGATTGATTTATGGGATAAGATAAATGTTGATGATGAGATAAATCTTTATTAGCAAAGAGACCTTTAATTCAAAATAAACTTATTCCTTTTACAATAGATAACGAACTTTTATATAATTGGTTTCAAAAAGGGATTAGATATATAGGAAATTGTTTTGAAGGAGGTATATTAATGTCTTTTGATCAATTAAGCAATAAATACAAAATATCAAACAACACTCTTTTTTGTTATTTCCAATTAAGGGCTTATTTAAGAGATAAATTGCGTCAAACAATGTTATTGCCGAATAATGAAAATAGAAACTTTAATTCAAAAGGGAAAAATTTAAAACTGTATTTCTTGATTCAAAAACAGGCAATGAAACACGGAATTCATAAGTCAAGACAAAAATGGGCAAGTGATTTGAATATTAAAATTGAAGAAACAAGTTGGTCAAGACTATGTCTTGACAGTATGACAAATACAACAAATGTCCGGTTAAGATTAGTGCAATATAATTTTTTACACCAATTATATATTACACCACAAAAAAATAAATAAATTAAACCCAAATTTATCTGATCAATGTTTCCTATGTAATCAGGAAATTGGTACTTTTTTTACACTCTACTTGGTCTTGTTTTAAAATTCAACCTTTTTGGACAAATTTAAGAATTTTATTGGAACAAATTATTGGAACACAACTTCCACATAATCCAACATTATTTTTACTAGGCGATATTGAAGGGATAAAATCAAAATCCAAACAATAAATATCAGAAAGAATTCATAAAAATTGCATTGGCAGTAGCCAAAAAGGCTATTACAGTTACTTGGAAATCGGATTCATACTTAAGTATAGATCGTTGGAAGAATGAAATTTTTAGCTGCATTCCACTTGAAAAAATTACTTATAATTTAAGAGGTAAATATGAAATATTTCTGAAAATTTGGCATCCTTATTTACAAAAGATAGGATTAAATATATAGGTGCTCCTAAGATAAAATTATTGGTTATCTGGGGAAAGAAATAAATATATATACTAAAGCTATTATGAACGCCATGGAGCATGTGGGGATCTTCCGATATCCAGGCATTCTTTCTTTCTTTTTTCTTCTCTTTTTTTTCTCTCTTTCTATAGGGATATGTTAGGGGGGAGGAGTTAAGGGGAGGGGGGAAGTGTTGACAATGTTTTTTTCCTTCTGTAACCTATTTGAAAATTCAATAAAAAGAATTTTATAAAAAAAATACTTCTATTTGCTAAAATCAACCTCAAACTCTTTCATTACCTTCTTCCTCTGATTACAATTTAGGCGCCATTGAAATACAATTAGAAACAAATACATTTTTACAATGTTTAACACAGTCATAGCGATGTCCCTTGTTTCTACATTTCTGGACATGCAAGTTATGAGTAGAATACAGAGCAAACGAAATGAAACTCTTTACCCAGGTCTCCATGATCTAAATCTTAAATCCAAGATGTTACTCAATGTGAGTGTGAAAATTAGTAACAACTTAATATTGGAAAGTTAATCATTGATATATTGACTAGGAAAGTGAGCCAAAGATTACTTTAGTATATACACCTAATGAAAAAGTGAAAGGCTCTGAATTAAATTAACAGAGGTAATGTAAATTATTAAGTTAAACTATTGTTATAGTATTCAAATTACATTTCTGGGCAGGAGGTCAGGCAGCAGCTATGGAGGGCAATAAGCGGACAATGTTTCAGGCCGAGTCTTTTCATCAGGACTAAGGAAGGGGAAGAAGACAGAACAAGAAAGTGGGGAGAGGGGCTATATATAGTTTTTTTCCATAAAAATTTCTATTTTATTTCTTTTTTTCCTGTAAATGTCTGTATGAAAATGAATCTCAAAGTAGTATAAGGTGTGTGTGTGTGTGTGTGCGTGCGCGCATGCACACCCTTAACTCCTTGTGGAGTTGTCGGGGCACTGTCATTACAAGCATTTTGCACTGATCTTTTTGGTGATTGCTCATTGTACAGCACGTCTTGGGCATCTGAAACCTGGCGGAGCCCATCCCTCTTCAGGTTATTTTTCACAAGGTCAAGTTGCTAGCTCGACATTCAACGGCACGGATGGAGAGCATGCAAGGGAGCTGGCCGGATTTGAATTCGGGACCTCTCGCCCCGAAGTCCAGCGTTGATGCCACTACGCCACCAGCCGAAACATACAAGGTAACATGTATATATACTTGGAGATTAAATTTACTTTGAGCTTTGAACTTCTCAGTCCTCCAACCAATAAAGACAAGCATGCCACATGCCTTCTTTACCACCCTACCTTACTTGCACAGTTACACAGAACATAGAATAGTACAGCACAATACAGGCCCTTCAGTCCACAATGTTGTGCTGACCCTTAAACCCTGCCTCCTAATAAACCCCCATCTTAAATTCCTCCATATACCAGTTTAGTAGTCTCTTAAATTTCACTAATGTATCTGCCTCCACCACTGACCTCAGGCAGTGCATTCCACGCACCAACCGCTCTCTGAGTGAAGAACCTTCCTTTAATATCCCCCTTGAACTTCACAACCCCTTACATTAAAGCCATGTCCTCTTGTTTTGAGCAGTGGTGCCCTGGGGAAGAGGCGCTGGCTGTCCACTCTGTCTATTCCTCTTAATATCTTGTATACCTCTATCATGTCTCCTCTCATCCTCCTTCTCTCCAAAGAGTAAAGCCCTAGCTCCCGTAATCTCTGATCATAATGCATACTCTCTAAACCAGGCAGTATCCTGGTAAATCTTCTCTGTACCTTTTCCAATGCTTTCACATCCTTCCTATAGTGAGGCAACCAGAACAGGACACAGTACTCCAAGTGTGTCCTAACCAGTTTTATAGAGCTGCATCATTACCTCGCAACTCTTAAACTCTATCCCTAGACTTATGAAACCTAACACCCCATAAGCTTTCTTAACTACCCTATTTACCTGTGAGGCAACTTTCAGGGATCTGTGGACATGTACCCCCAGATCCCTCTGCTCCTTCACACTACCAAGTATCCTGCCATTTATTTTGTACTCTGCCTTGGAGTTTGTCCTTCCAAAGTGTACCACTTCACACTTCTCTGGGTTGAACTCCATCTGCTACTTCTCAGCCCACTTCTGCATCCTATCAATGTCTCTCTGCAATCTTCGACAATCCTCTACACTATCCACAACACCACCAACCTTTGTGTCGCCTGCAAACTTGCAAACCCACCCTTCTACCCCCACATCTAGATCATTACTAAAAATCACGAAAAGTAGAGGTCCCAGAACAGAACCTTGTTGGACACCACTAGTCACAACCCTCCAGTCCCAACGTACTCCCTCCACCACGACCCTCTGCTTTCTGCAGGCAAGTCAATCCTAAATCCACCTGGCCAAACTTCCCTGGATCCCATGCCTTCTGACTTTCTGAATAAACCTACCGTGTGGAACCTTGTCAAATGCCTTACTAAAATCCATGTAGATCACATCCACTACACTACTCTCATCTATATGCCTGGTCACCTCCTCAAAGAACTCTATCAGGCTTGTTAAGCATGATCTGCCCTTCACAAAGCCATGCTGACTGTCCCTGATCAGACCACGATTCTCTAAATGCCCACAGATCCTCTCTCTAAGAATCTTTTCCAACAGCTTTCCCATCACAGACATAAGGCAGAGATCGTTAAGAGCACCAAATTTCTTGGTGTTCACCTGGCGGAGAATCTCACCTGGTCCCTCAACACCAGCTCCATAGCAAAAATAAGCCCAGCAGCAACTCTACTTTCTGTGAAGGCTAAGGAAAGTCCATCTCCCCCCCCCCCCCATCCTCATCACATTCTACAGGGGTTGCATTGAGAGCATCCTGAGCAGCTGCATCACTGCCTGGTTTGGAAATTGCACCATCTCGGATCGCAAGACACTGCAGCGGATAGTGAGGTCAGCTGAGAAGATCATCTTTCCGCCATTTACACTACACGCTGCATCCGCAAAGCAAACAGCATTATGAAGGACCCCAGACACCCCTCATACAAACTCTTTTCCCTCCTGCTATCTGAGAAAAGGCACCGAAGCATTCGGTCTCTCAAGACCAGACTATGTAACAGTTTCTTCCCCCAAGCTATCAGACTCCTCAATACCCAGAGCCTGGACTGACACCTTACTGCCCTATTATCTTGTCTTGTTTATTATTTATTGTAATGCCTGCACTGTTTTGTGCACTTTATGCAGTCCTGCGTAGGTCTGTAGTCTAGTGTAGTTTTTTTTGTGTAGTTCAGTCTAGTTTTTGACCTGTGTCATGTAACACCATGGTCCTGAAAAAACATTGTCCCATTTTTACTATGTGTACTGTACCAGCAGTTATGGTCGAAATAATAAAAGTGACTTGACTTGAGGCTCACTGGTCTATAATTACCCAGACGATCCCTACAACCTTTTCAGAACAAAGGGACAACATTCACCTCCCTCCAATCCTCTGGTACCATTCCCGTGGACAATGAGGACATAAAGATCCTAACCAGAGGCTCAGCAATCTCTTCCTTCAGCTCGTGGAGCAGCCTGGGGAATATTCCGTCAGGCCCCAGGGACTTATTCATCCTAATGTATTTTAACAACTCCAACACCCCCTCTCCCTTAATATCAACATGCTCCAGAACATCAACCTCACTCATGTTGTCCTCACCATCATCAAGTTCCCTCTCATTGGTGAATACTGAAGAGAAGTATTCATTGAGGACCTCGCTCACTTCCACAGCCTCCAGGCACATCTTCCCACTTTTATCTCTAATCGGTTCTACCCTTACTCCTGTCATCCTTTTGTTCTTCACATAACTGAAGAATGCCTTGGGGTTTTCCTTTACCCTACTCGCCAAGGCCTTCTCATGCCCCCTTCTTGCACTTCTCAGCCCCTTCTTAAGCTCCTTTCTTGCTACCCTATATTCCTCAATAGACCCATCTGATCCTTGCTTCCTAAACCTCATGTATGCTGCCTTCTTCCACCTGACTAGATTTTTCACCTTACTTGTCAGCCTACCATTCTTAATATTCCTCACCTGGACAAATTTATCACTAACATCCTGCAAGAGATCCCTAAACATCGACCACATGTCCATAGTACATTTCCCTGCAAAAACACCATCCCAATTCACACCCGCAACTTCTAGCCTTATAGCTTCATAATTTGCCCTTCACCAATCAAAAATCTTCTTGTCCTCTCTGATTCTATCCTTTTCCATGATAACGTTAAAGGCCAGGGAGCAGTGGTCACTGTCCCCCAGATGCTAGGCCACTGAGAGATCTGTGACCTGACCCGATTTGTTACCTAATACTAGATCTAGTATGGCATGCTCCCTAGTCGGCCTGTCAACATACTGTGACAGGAATCCAACCTGGACGCACTTGACAAACTCTGCCCCGTCTAAACCATTGGAACTAATCAGGTGCCAATTAATATTAGGGAAGTTAAAGTCACCCATGATAACAACCGTGTTATTTTTGCCCCTTTCCAAAATCTGTCTCCCAATCTGCTCCGTGGTATCTCTGCTGTTACCAGGGGGCCTATAGAATACTCCCAATAAGAGTAACTGCTCCCTTCTTGTTCCCGACTTTCACACAAACTGAATCAAAAGAGGATCCTGCTACAGTACCCGCCCTTTCTGTAGCTGTAATAGTATCCCTGACCAGTAATGCCACCCCTCCTCCCCTTCCCCCCCTCTATCCATTTTAAAGCACTGAAATCCAAGAATATTGAGAATCCATTCCTGCCCTGGTGCCAGCCAAGTCCCTGTAATGGCCACTACATCATAATTCCATCTATGCATCTAAGCTCTCAGTTCATCACCTTTGTTCCTGATGCTTCTTGCATTGAAGTACACACACTTTAGCCCTTCCACCTTTACACCTTTTATTCTGCTTCTCTTTCCTCGAAGCCTCTCTATATGTTAGATCTGGCTTTACTCCATGCACTTCTTCCACTGCTCTACTGCTCCAGGTCCCACCCCCCTTGCAAGTTAGTTTAAACCCTCCTGAACCATGCTAGCCAACTTCCAGGGAAAAATGGACTTGAACCCCAAAAAGACATCTGCACATCAACCCTGTAAGGATTTTGCCACTAAAACATTGTGGGTTTTCCCCCAGGAGCTCCCCACTGAAAAGATGAACTGGTAGATTAACCAGCTACTGTTAATTACCTTTTAGTGTAGGTTAATGTCAGAGAATTGCAAAGGGATTGAGGGGCATGCTTGGGAGATAAACTGCAGAGGAAACAAAGGAAGGAAATGGGACTAATGGGATTGCTCCCCTAGGACTACATGGATCTGATGGGCAGAATAGCCTCTCTTTACGTCAGTATCAGAAGATAACACTACTACTAATAAGAAGAAAATTTAATAGATTTTTTTACTTATTTGGAAATACAGCATGGAATAGGCCCTTTTAGCCCTTTGAGCCACACCAACCAGCAAGCACTGACAACCCTTATTTCATCAAGTAACAATTTACAGTGACCAATTAACCTACCCAGTATGTCTGTGAGAGGAAACGGGAGGACCCGGAGAAACCCATGCATTCCAAAGGAAGGATGTACTGCGACTCCTTACAGAGGATGCCACGAATGGAATCTGAACTTTGCTATAATAGCATTGCACTAACTGCTATGCTACCATGGTGCCCAATCAAGCAGCATGTGTCAAGAGACAGGTTAATATTTCAGGTTAATGACCATTCACCAGTTCTAACTGAAGGTCATTAAATTTGAGAATTTAACTGGCTTTCTCTCTGTAGATGTTTCCTGAACTGCTGAATATTTGTTGTTACTTTCTGTTTTGAATCTGCAGTATTCAGCTTTTGTCAACCTTGCTGGATATTGATTGATCATTGTCTGTTAATTGCAAGATCATAATCCAAAGATTCTTTGGGATTGTTTTTGGAATAACGAACCGCTATTTGCCACTGATCATAACTGAGGTACATTACTTATGAAAGTAGCACAATAGCAGTGCTCCCTCTGTTGCTGAAAAGTTATTACTACAATGTTTAATTTCCTTAGGAATTTAAGGATTTTGTGCTTTCACTGAAGACAAGAGCAGGTGGTTTGGACCTTGGATATAATTTCTCTGGGCTTTACTAATCTGGATTTCCTAACTCCAAAGTATGAAGATTCTAAATTCAGAATCTGATAAAATGATTAGTATTTCATCTCTGCAGGTTGAACCTGAACACCAAAACACAAAGTATGAACTACTTACAAATGACTGATGTATGTCATTTGTAAATTCTTTTTTGGTTGATTTTTAAGTTGATTTAGAGGGGTTGCATTCATTCCCTGAATTAACCATCATGGACTTGAAAAACTTAACTTTGTCATCTCTTGATGAACAAACCTATCATTTGAAGTTGTGCTGTCTGTAAAGATGCATGCACTGCACTGGAACAACGATCAGCCAAGTTCTTCCCTAATCCATCTTCAATATGCTTATAAAGATCCTGTAAATTAATCGCATAATTTAGTACAATGAATAACTAACATAAGCATTATTTTATAAGATACTAGATTATCAAATTTTTGCTTACATTTTTATAAAACTTTAAGACTGAAGAAGAAGAATGAAAGTCTCCATGAAATTCATCAACCAATACAGAAAGGCGGCAGATTTCATCTGCCATTGCAGCTGATACCTGAAAAAACAATGTTGTTAAAAAAGTTGAATGGTACTGAGAATATTGTCAAAAATAATTTAAACAAGAAATTTTATTGGCATTCCCAAGACCACAAATGTCTTATGATGAGGAATACTGAATGTTAATATCCCAACACATTTTAATGCACTCTCTTTAGATGTTATACAATAACATTTTCTCAGTGAACTCAGAATCAAAAGCAAATATGGGGGCTAAGGCCCTGGTAAGTCAAAAGAGCTCAGCAACATTATCAGGAATGCCTAATGCCGAACTATTGGGGAGGTGGGGGGGGGGGGGGAAAGAAGAGGTTTACAGATTCTCACCTTAGCTTCTACTTCCTCTGTCACCAGTTTTATTTTCCTCTTACAATCCTCTGACAGTAGTGTCAATTGATTACGCACAAACTCCAGTCGATCCAGATGATCTTCTCGTTCCTCCAATGAATGCACTCTGACAGCAGAAATGGTTTGTTTATTTATTTAGAGGCACAGTGCAGAATAGACCCCTCCTCCCCAGGACCTTGGAACTGCGATGACCAGCAACCCACAATAACCATTGATTTAATCCTAACCTAATCATGGGACAATTTACAATGACCAATTAACCTATAGGACTAACAGGTATACACATCTTTGGACTGTGGAACAAACTGGAGAACCCGGAGAAAGCCACACATTCCATGGGGAGGACATACAGACTCCTTACAGAGGATGTTGGGATTGAACTCCAAACTCTGACACACAAGTTGTAATAGTGTTGTGCTAACAGCTACGCTACCAATTCTTTTCCCTGTGTTTAGCTGTCAACTATGATCATATTTTTTGGAAAATACACTTATTCAGTTCATACAGACTGTTTTAAATTACTGTCACAATAACTGTTTTCTCTCATTTTTGCATTATCTTCCAACTATGCAATCTTACAAAATTATGATTAACCAGCATTGCTGTCACTTTTGATAACAGATTGATCCTTCACTACACAATGGTATGCAATACTTCGTGCTGAACAATACCGGTGTACTAATTTTGAGATAAAGCTTTCATCATGAGCCATTATCAATAAGGCTACCTCTTCCAAGATGCCTTCCTTTATACATTCCTGACGCAGTAGGCCATGTCATAAAGTACAACTTACACTAAAGAAAACTTTAGGGTATTTAAGCATTCCAATCCACTACATTAGAGCTTTTCAAAAGGTATTTGATATTGAGTCTCAAATGAAAGATGACTAGAATCTCAATCAAAATTATGAGACTTAAGCAGCATATTGGAGGGGAGAGAAAAAGATAGAGGGAATTGCAATTCTTAAAACCAAAGACAATTGTTAATGAAGCAGCAATTTAAAAAAAATTGTGGAGTTGTTCAAACTGTTCAGTTTACAGGATGCAAATATTTCAAATTAGAAGGAAATAGTTGCCAAGATAAGGGGTAATGTCATGGAATGAGTTTAAAGGGGAAAAAAAATGTTAAAATCATCACATTGCCAAATTGGGAGTCAATATAGCTCTGGATTAGAACTAGAACGTGGTATGGAAGTAGGGACACTGATGAGATAAACATTGGAACAGTCATGTTGAGGTACTGAAGGATGATAAATTTTTAAAAATATACCAAATGGAAAGTAGCAATTGTACAATACCTTGCAAACTCTGGAATCAAAGTTTCCTTTTTTTTTTGCGCCTACAGACACAACAGAGCACAAAGCAAGGAAAGAAGAGACATTGATTTTATGCCAAATCCCCCAATTCTTTTGCACTTACATGGATTTCTTGAGTAATCCCACAGGAATGGGCAGAGAATTTTGCCTGGATTAGCAGAATGTTAGGATAAGGACATAATAATAAAACAAGAGCAGACTAAGGCCACTCAGCCCCTCGAGACTGTGCCACTATTCAATTTAGTCATTGCTGATCTGCTCCAGGCCTCATTTCCTCTTCTGTACCATTTCCCCGTTGTCATCAATTCCCTAGATCTTTCAAAATTGTATCCATTTCTTTTTGCACATGCCTCCAATGATCTTTGGGTGGAAAACTCCAGTTTAAATTGAAGTGTATTTGAACAACTTCAGAGAGTGAATCACCGCCCTCTGTGGGAAGTTGTTCCAATATACTTCAGTTTAAATAACACCCCTTTCTAATTTTTAACTACATTCCCTTATTTAAGATTCTATCACATCCCCTTATCTACTCTCTCACGCCCTCTCAAGATCTTAGATGTTTCAACATCACCACCTTACATTCATCTATACAAAGAATATAGATCTAGCTTCTTTAACTGCTCATGATGGGACAATCCTGTCATCCAAGGAATTAACCCAATTAATACAGTGCCAGTACTTACTTTCTTCAATAAAAGGGACCAAAACTGCATAGTACTTGAGACATGGCCTCAACATTAAGTACCCAATGCAATTGTAATAATACTTTCCTGTTGCAACATATACAATAAGCCGGAGGAGCTCAGCAGATCAAGCAGCATCTATGGACATGACTAAAGTCGACTTTTCAAGATCCTTCTTCAGGACTGGAAAGAAAGGGGGGAAGACACCAGAATAAAAAGGTGGGGAGAGTAAAAGGAGATGAAGCTAGATGGATGGGAAAGGTAAGGGCTGGAGAAGAAGGAATCTGATAGGAGACGAGAGTGGACCAAGGGAGAAAGGGAAGGAGGAGGAGCACCAGAGGGAGGTGACAGGCAGGTGAGGAGAAGAGGTAAGAGGCCAGAGTGGGAAATAGAAGAGGGAAAGGGGAGGGATTTTTTTTCCTCTGTAAGAGAAATCTGGCAAATCTGCTTGAAACATCTGAGGAAAGAGCACGCAGGACAGACAAAGAATTGGTGGAGATTGTACACTTGAATTTTCAAAAGGCCTTTGACAAGGTGCTACACATGAGGCTGCTTAATAAGAAAGATACTAGCACTGGCTGAATGGCAGGAGGCAAAGAGTGGGAACAAAGGGAGCCTTTTCTGATCAGCTGCTGGTGACTAGTGGTATTTTGTTGGGGTCAGTGTTGGGGTAACTACTTTTTACACTGTATGCTAATACTTTGGATAATGGAATTCATGGCTTTGTGGGCAAGTTTGCGGACGATACAAAGATGGGTGGAAGACCAGATAGTTTTGAGGAAGCAGGGAGGCTACAGAAGGATGTAAAGCACGTAAGACAGTTTAGGAGAATGGGCAAATAAGTGGCAATGGAATACAGTGTCGGGAAGTGTATGGTCATGCACTATGGTAGAAGGAATAAAAGCATGGTCTATTTTCTAAATGGGAAGAAAGTTCAAAGATCTGAGTGCAAAGGGACTTGGATTCCCTTAAGTTTAACTGCAGGTTGAGTCGGTGTGATGAAGGCAAATAGCATTCCCTTTGAGAAGACTAGAATGAAAAAGTAATGCTGAAGCTTTTTAAGTCACCAGTGAGGCCTCAATGAAGGTTCATGAGAATGATTCCGTGAAATAAAAGGCTTACTGTCTGAGGAACAATTGATGGTTCTGAGTCTTTACTTGCTGGAATTTAGTAGAATGAGGAAGAATTTCATTGAAACATCGAATGTTGAAAGGCCTAGAAAAAGTGGAGGTGGAGGGGATATTTCCTATGATGGGGGAGTCTTGGAACAGAGGGCACAGCCTCAGAACAGAGGGACATCCATTTAGAATGGAGATGAAGGTGAATCTGTGGAATTTGTTGCCACAGGTTGCTATGGAGGCCAGGTCAATGGGTGTATTTAAGGTGGAGGTTGATAGGTTCTTGATTGGACAGGATATGAAAAGTTATGGGGAGAAAACAGAATAGGGTTGTGAAGGAAATGAATCAGCCATGTTGAAATAGCAGACCAGCCTTGATTGGCTGAAAGGCCTAATTCTGCTCCCAAGTCTTATGGTCTTAAATCAATGTTCATGCCTTTAGGTTGGAGGCTACCCAGACAAGATATGAGGTATTCCTCCTCCACCCTGAGAGTAACCACATCGTGGCAAAAGAGGCAGCCATGGACTGATGTGTTTGAATGGCAATGGAGATTGGAATTAAAATGTTTGGACACTGGGAAATTCCGTTTTTGGTGGATGGAGCAGAGGTGCTCAACAAAGCAGAACTCCAGTTTACATTGGGTGTCACCAAAGTAGGAGAAGGTACATCAGGAGCGCTAGATACAAAAGACAACTCCAACAGATTTGCAGGTGAAGTATTGCCTCACTTGGAAGGACTGTTTGGGGCCCGAAATGGATGCAAGGAAGGAGGTAAATGGTCAGGTGTAAAATTTCTGGCACTTGCAGTGATATACTTCCCAGTTTTTAAACTCTAACCCTCTTGTAATAAACACCTACAAGCCACTTACCTTTCACTTGCTGCATCTGCCATCAAATTTCATCATTTAGATAATGGTTTGTCTTTCGAGTCTACTTATCAAAATGCATGACCTAATGCTTTCCACACATAAAGCCCCACTTCTTATGTTTTCATGCAATCTACCTTTATCCTACTATATAGTCCACATTTTCTCACAAAAGGCCCTTACATCCCTTTTTGCATATTATTTTTGTTATCATTGATGCAAGTGTTGTTATAACGTATTCCTCATTACTTCCAAGTCCCTTCCTGCTTGGGAGTCATATAAACCTGCAGATTGGAGAGCAGAGACCAAAATTCCTCATCCAATTATTTTCCACCATAACCTTTTCTGTTACCAACCAATTTGTATTGAAGGCTATTATTTTTTAGTGAGCAATAAAATCATAAGGGCACAGATGTGGTGAATGCACGTAATCTTTTTCCCCCAAATAGTGGAGAAATTAAGAACTAGAGGACCAGGTTTTGAGTGAGAGAGAGATTTAAAAGTTACCCAAGAGGCAACTTTTTCAACCAGAAGGTCGTCAGTATATGGAATGAGCTGTTATAGGGAGCAGTGAGGCAAGTAAATTAACAACACTGAAAAGGAATTTCGGCAGGTACATGAATGGGAGAGGTTTAAAATAATATGGACCAAGCACCAGAAAAAAATGGGACTAGCATAGATGTGAATCTTTGTCAGCAGCGACCAGTTATTTGACTATATAAAGAGCTGAGGTGATTGCCATTATTTTGCTACAGATTTCAGTGTGCTGAAAAAGGGTTCCATTGTTGTTGCTAGCATTCTCTTATTCCAAAGCTTTCCTATGGTAGTGGAATATCTAGTGTATGGTGATTGTCTTGGCATGAGTTGATAGGCAAAATAACCTCCTTCTGAAACAATTCAATGAGTTTAATTCCGTAAACTGAAGAACTCAACAGCCAAAGACAATATTTGCATTATGGCTATTGTTGCAACGCAAGAAATAACCAATTAAGTCGATACATATCATTGCAGTCTATCCATGCTTGGATTAGCAGGTCAAGTGATGGGACAGGAAGAATGGCCTAGGGAAATGAAATTTACTTTAGGGCTTTGTCAAATTTAATTTTACGCAAACAATTAGAGATTCACTTTAGCATCACTTATTCAAATCCCAGATAATGAAAAAGCTCCCCAAACTAATTCCTTGTAATGTAAATTCAGACGCTGGGAGTTTTTCTTACCTTTTGTCTGCTGCAACCACATTGATGGAGTCCATGATGTTTTTCACAGTGTCTATGATCTGTTTAGCTCTGATTGTGTGTTGCTCAAATTTTGTTTTCACTGCTGAGTGCGAGATACACTCCTGCGAGGTCCAAGCAGGAACACATTACTGTGAACTTCATATTGCTTACATTGGACAATTATAAAGATATGCTGAGATACAGACTTGCTGCTGATTCTAAACAAAATGCACAGAAGCATCAACAGAACAAGCATTAAATAAAAGTTAAACCAAATAAAAGTGCAAAAAAAACAGCAGCAAGGCAGTGCCTTAGGCCAAATATTTGTATTCACAGTAATGTGTTTAAAAGAAAATTACATACTGTATAAAAATAATGTTTATGATAAGTAAATGCAATGAAAACTATGTTTGACATACTTGTCAATAATGATTAAATTATGTTTCCTCATACAGAGCATGGTACTCATTATGGAAGGCGTAGGCGCCTGCAGCTCTGGTGATATGTTCTAGCTGGGACAATTAACATGAACTTCATTATCTAAAAAACACACACCTTCTCTTTTTATTCCTGTTGTCATTTTTAGCACACTTCTCTCATTATTGTTTGCATTTCAAATGTCATATAATGACATCAAGTTTCAGCTACAAAATCTGACTACAGGATGGGCTTTTTAACCAGTGTGAGAACATTCAGTTTGCTTCACCAACATTTTCAGAGCTTTGCTTTCATACATTTTAAAGGAAAGTTTAACCATTCCTTGCAAATTCTTACCAGTTATTTTCTTTTTCCTTTACTTTCCTTTGTACTATTGCTGAACCTCCCCTTCTCCTTTCAAACTGGTGGCAGTTGCACTTCAAAAATACTTATGATTATTGCATTAGAAAAACCCAAGTCCAAAATTGCTTCACAACTATCAGAACCTGTATGTGCTATCAATGGGATTCAACTGAAGAATGTATTAATGGAAGCTTCACTTGAATATTGTCTATGCACCACATCCGCTTTCCTTCTGCTTGACGAACTTAACATGGGATGCCATTCTTCTTAAGAAATCCCCTCAGGATTAAAGGTGATTTGCTTCCACACATTCTTTTGGAGCTTAAAGGTAACTTATGCGACCAATGTGAAAAGCACATATTTTCCTGCAGATGGCACAGGAGGTGCCTAACAGTGAAGGCAGCTGAATAGTTTGATAACATGTTCTTATTTGCCTTTAGTACAGCTTTTCTGTGTGCTCCCCAAACATAAACTCTAAGTTATCAGTATCGTATCAAACATACCTTCTCCATCATGAGAAGCGATGAGCCAAAAATTCCCATCAGTTAATGGGGATCATCTTTTTCTATGAACCCTTTAAAAATGTTCTTCAATCTTGTTGCCTGCTCACTTTGTAATCTCTTCTCATGACAAAGATCAAAATAGTTTCTGTTTAGGAATTTTATGTTGGGTAAGTGAAAAACATAGTTTGGCCAAATGAATGAATAAATGTAAAGCTGGCCTGGAAAAGAATGCTGACACTTATCCTTCCAGTGAATTTAATGGATTCAGTGTTGGTGGTATCTTTCCAGTGTCTTGCAAGATCTGCCATTGGTAGATCAAATATTAGAAACATGCAGAACGGCAAGGACCATTGCTGTCTGGTAGACTAAGAGGTGTGTGCCAGGTTTAAGTTGCTGATCGCCAATTTTCAAACATAGCTGTCCTCAGTCAGCCAAAGACTATGCTGATGGACTGGTGAACTTCATTCATTAATATCATCAAGATAGCTATTGGCAGCTGGCCACATTTCCAAGTTAGCCATCCAACCTAAACAAGTGGCTAGGAACAACATCCCCCAGACCTTCAGCAGCAGGAACATGGCAGGAGCATGATACAGCATGATGTGCACTGGGTGGAAATGTACCCAGTAGATCAGGGTCACGTACACAACTGGAATGCATTGGGAAGAGGCCCAGATGTGCAGCCAGTGCACAGACAAGAATGGGACCAGATGGATAATGGTATACAACTACTTAATATGATCTTTCAACTGTTTCAAATTTGCTACTTTTTCCTGCTAGATTGGCAAAGACAGAAATATAGTTAAATGGCATTGTAACTTCTACATCAAAAACTATACTTATTTTTAGGAAGTCTAACAGATATAAACTAGCCATATTTCTCCCCATTCTTAACCACTTCAGAAACAATAATTATCGATTTGCTCCTAGTACAAAGAAGTGATACTGGAAGTCAAACATGCTTGTCCAATATAATTTTTGAGAGAAAACAGAAGGATGAAAATAAGAACAGAAAGCATAATAGAATTTCTCAGAGCACCTCATCGAAGCAGATCTAGACTTCAGCAATGAATACAAAATGTTGACTAGTAAGTTACACACAGTTAAAGAACAGCTATAGGAAAGAAGAAAATTCTCAAAAGAGAAACTGAGATATGGTTAGTTAAGATAGCAATCAACAATTTCTATAATTTTAGAAAACAATGGAAATTGTAGAAACTTGACTTCTATTTCAAGATCAACATGCTAGATTTCAATTCAGAACCTCTAGAGCACAATCCTGAATACAGCTGTTTAAAACAGAATATGAGCTTAGCACATGGAATGACATTTCCCTATGTCACAGTGTCATTTTTAAAAATTTTTGCAAAATGAGAAAAGCTATCAAGTATAACTTTTATTTCCAGGAGGTAAAATTTAAATCTCATGTTGAACAGCAACATAGCACTGCTTGCATTGAGACAGCAAAGAAATTTATAATATTGTTGCAAATATACATTACATTCACTACTTTGCTGGGAGACAACAATGGAAGCTGCACAATTAATACAACATAGGAAACTGTGGGCATGCAATTAATCTGTTATATGCCAAGTTCATTTTCTAATTTAGAACAGTTTTATTCAGAATTGTGTTTTGGAAATTCTGAATTGAAATCTAGAAATTCTTCTCCTGGCCACTTGTAAACAGTGCTTCGCAAGCACATGGTTGTTTAACTCCATTTTTATAACTTGCCTATACTATTTTCTGGGTACTTTGAACCACCAGTGGTCCTTTTAAGTGTTTACGTGGAAGTACTATTAGCAAAAACTCATAACTGTGGAAAATAATAATGATCATGGAGTAGCAACATAATGAAAATTATAATTACAATCATTGTTGAGATAAGGACAACCAATGGACGATTCTTGAAACAGCAGATAAACAGTTTCTTCCATTGAGAACTCTGGATAAGTACACGGTTGGCAAGGGTATGAAGGGCTATGGTCCAGGTGCAGGTCGGTGGGACTAGGCAGAATAATATTTGGCACAAACTAGATGGATCAAGGGCCTTTTTCTGTGTTGTAGTTCCCTAAGACTCAATGCTAAGTGAATTTATGAGGTTAAAAAAAAATACAGGCAGTGCTTCCTTAATATTGCTATTGAGCTATTCAAAAATGTGATGCCAACTGAAATTATGTGATGTGGTTCCTTTTCCAAGTCAAGATTAGGGGACAAGTGGCTGGGGACGGTTTGGATCGAATGGTTTAGGCATCTGAGAGTCATAGGGCAGTTTAAGGACTGAGGATTAGAAGATAATGTTAACTTCTAATGTTTCAAGTTTATAGTCTGCTGCTGACTTGTAAAGACTTAAGAGCTCACAACAATAATTGAGCTGATGGATACCATTAAATGAGAACCAAGCCTCATTTGGTAATACCATGTGAAGTTAACAACTAGGTAATAATGAGTTTAAAAATTAATGGTTTCCGTCAATAACATTTGATCAACTGTAAATGAAACAGATAATTTCCTGCACATCAAAGTCTGTTGATGAAATAAAACCCAAAGATATACTAATTGAGAGTTGGTAATAAATTCTATATGGACATAAAAGTGCATGGAACTGCACGTAAGCTGGCAAGATAATGCATCCATAGCAGATGGAAGTACTGTTTAAATGCAAACTTGTAGAAGCCAGTTAAGTAAAGGGATTAAGGGACTCTGCTTAAAATTTATTTGAGGTAGTCAAAAAGTAGCAGAATACTTCATTTAATCACAAATGTTACTAGGTAAATTTTAAGTATCTTGAAGAATACATAAAAATCGTTTGCATCAAGTTCCACAAAAGTAACAGAAAGCACCTAAATGTTCCTTCTATTGAAGGTAATAAAAAGAAAAAAAATACAAAGAACAACCGAATAGTCTGCAACAGCATAAATTGATGACTGTTAGGCATTACAGAGGTTTATGGTCCCATGTTCTGACATTAAATGCAATTGAAGTATACTTGTGGCTAACTTTGCCCACAATTTTTGCCTTCCTCTTGCCCAATATTGTACATAGACATAGGTTAGAAATATGTTTACATTCAAGCCTGCTTATGTTCTCAATACTTTTACTCAAAAGCAAACAATATTTTAAAGGTCATGTCTGTCAATTTCAGTGTAAGATCCAAAATGTCCTTAAATACCAGTTTATAGTATTAATTATACTAAAGCTACAACTCATGCCTTGAGGAAGCAATAACCACTTCATGATATAAGCACAATTTAAGGAGCTCTGAAGTTATTAAATCAAGTTTCTAGTACTAAATATTTCAATACAAACATGTACCAACGGTTTATTTTTCAAATTGTACATAAATTACTTCATTTTGCAAACAAACCAGAAAGAACTGAAATCTTTAAATTATTAATTTTTGAGGCAAAGTTTAAAGACAGCTACCTACTGCATACCTCAAACTGGTGCTCAAAATTTTGAAATTCAAAAAGTCTAGCCTGGAATCCATCTGCTAGTGCACCACCTGAAAGTTAAATACCACCAAAAAAAGTTGCTAATTTTTTTATTATACAAGGATGAAGTCATAAAAAAAACATATATATATGATTATAAAAGTGACCCTTAAAGGATATTTAGACATGCACACGAACAGGTAATTGGGGGGAGTGGAATTCAGATCGCAAGAAGGCACTTGGGAATAGTTTAATATGTCTTCATGGTTGGCACAGGCGTCATTGTCTGTAGGGCCTATTCCAGTGCCATGATGTTCTATGTTCTCTAAGTATTGATTAAGTTAACAGGCAAGGACACTTTCCAAAAGAATTAATTCCAAATTTGTTATCAATCAAGGCAAATCACATATAGTATAATAACAGAAAAAATTGGTAACGCATAGCATTTGTTTAATACCCTTAGCATAGACAGTCACTTAAATTCAAATGTACAATTTTGTGATTTACATATCTCTATATGTCAGTTAGTTACTCAACCTAAAAAAAGTTTTGAGTTTTCTATATGGGCTATTTCATAACAAATTAAGGACACCAATTTGGAATAGGCCATTTAATTACCCTTTGGGGCACCACAGTAGCATATTACAGTGGAGAGTACCACACTTACCACCTTCTGGCATCCCTTGAGCTTTATGAATTCTGGCATTTACAGCCTCCTTGGCAGAAATAAAAAATATACGATTCTCAGCTTGTGCACGATCCATTACTCCAAGCTCATTAACCAGGAAGTTAATACAGCGATCAGTATGCTGCTGACGCACCTAAATTATAAAGAAAACACAGACTTAAATATCAGCAAAATTAACAGATTTCTATTTTCTCATAGTCTGTTATCACAACAATAAACATACAAAGCAATTAGCCTGTATGGCTATTCAATTCAGCATTTAAGCATGATTATTAACATATTTAATTAAGACATCATTCATTCAATAACAAATTATAATGCACTGTCCAATTGCAACTTACTTCATCCATGTATTCTGGCTCAGAAGCAGAAGCATCCCAACGATTATTCAAGATGAAAATATTCGGCTTGGAAAGTCTCTCATTAACTTTATGAAAAAAATGTTTTTCCTGAAAGTGACATAACTAAATCATTAGAAATATTTTGAATATCTGAAGTTTACAATAATATTTAAAATTCTAATTTTGAAAACATTTAAAACTGATAATGTTATACGACATAACATTCTGCTATCACATCAATTTGCAGGTTTTTTCCCTATGAACAGAGAATGAAAGGCATGGAATGTGATCAAGCTGATATGTAGACTACCTGCAGTATATGACAGACACTTCAAGTTGCTGCTGCAAAAAATATTAAATACATAGTGATCAACTCTGCCAGGTGCATTGAGGACAGGGTCCAATCAGAATTAATATCACTGGTATATGTTATAAAATTAATAGTCCTGCAGCAGCACATTGCATTACATACTTTAAAAACTAAATTACAGTAAGAAATACATGTAAATTAATTAAGTAATGCAAGACGATCAAAAACAAGAGCAATAAATAGTAAGGTAGTTTTCATGGGTTCTTTGTCCATGGAAGAGGGGAAGAAGTTGTTCCTGAAATTTTTGAGTGTGTGTCTTTGGACTTCTGTACCTCCTCCTTGATTGTAGCTATGAGAAAAGGGCACGTCCTGGGTGATGGGGGGGGGGCTCTTAATGATGGATGCTGGCTTTTTGAGGCACCACCTTTTGAAGGTGTCCTGGATGCTGGGAAGGCTATTGCCAATGATGGAGCTGGCTGAGCTTACAACATTTTGCAGCTTTTGCTGATCCTATACAGTGGCCTCTCCATACCAGATTGTAATGCAAACAGTTAGAATACTCTCCAGGGTACATCTGTAGAAGTTTGCAGGAGTCTTAGGTGATATATCAAATCTCCTCAAACTCCGAACAAAATACAGTCACTGCTTTTGTAATTGTATCTCTTTGATGGATCTTCATTGATGTTGACACGCAGGAACTGGAAACTGTTCACCCTTTCCACTGCTGATCTCTCAATGAGGACTGGTGTGTGTTCTCTCGACTTTCTCTTCCTAAAGACCATGATCAATTCCTTGGTCTTACAGATGTCGAGTGCAAGGTTATTGTTGCCACCACTCAACCAGCAAATCTACAAGGACTCTTCATCTTATGTTTTCGATAATTATTCCATTTTTGTATCTGCAAAATTTGATGTCTTCTGCATTATGGTTGTTTGTCCATTCTGTCGGGCACTATTGGATTCTATTATGTTTCTTGGGTTTTCAGAATATGCCCACAAGAAAACAAATCTCAGGGTTCTTTATGGTGACCTGTGTACTTTGATAATAAATTTACTTTGAACTTTGATCTATCCAGCTCCTGTATGCCTCCTCATCACCATCTGAAATTCTGCCAACAATAGTTGAGTCATCAGCAAATTTATAGATAATGTTAAAGCTGTGCCTAGCCACACAGTCACAGGTGTAGAAAAAGTGGAGCAGTGGACTAAGCACACAAACTTGAGGTTCGCCAGTGTTGACAGTCAGCGAGGAAGAAATGTTATTTCTGATTTGAACTCAATGTGGTCTCTCAGTGAGGAAATCAATGATCCAGTTGCAGAGGGAGGTACATAGGAACATGTTTTGGAGTTTGTTGATTAGAACTGAGAGTATAATTGTGTTGAATGCTGAACTGCTATAAACAGCAGCCTGGTGAAGGTATTGCTATTGTGCTGGTGATCCAAGACCAAGTGGACAGTTAGTGATACTGCATTTTCTGTAGCTGTATTGTGGCAGTAGGCAAATTGTAGTGGGTCCAGGTCCTTGCTTAGATCAACCTCTCAAAGCACTTCATCACCATAGATATGAGTGTAATTGGGTGAAAGTCATTGAGGCAACTCACCCTGCTGTCCTTGGGTACTTAACCATAGAACACTACAGCACAGTACAGGCCCTTCAGCCCTCCATGTTGTGCTGACCCATATAATCCTTAAAAATAAAAGTACTAAACCCACACTACCCCATAACCCTCCATTTTTCTTTCATCCATGTGCCTGTCCAAGAGGCTCTTAAATACCCCTAATGTTTTAGCCTCCATCGCCAACCCTGGCAAGTCATTCCAGGCACTCACAACCCTCTGTGTAAAAAAATCACAGATGTCTCCCCTAAACTTCCCTCCCTTAATTTTGTACATATGCATTGTATGATTGTTGCCCTTTTGAAGCAGGTGAGAACCTCCAATGTCAGCAGTGAGATTGCAAATATCCTTGAACACTCCCCCCATTTGGTTGGCACATGCTTTCAGTATCCTGCCAGGCCAGACATCTTGCAAGAGTTCACCATCTAGAAAGATGTTCTGATGTTGGCCTTTGAAACAGAGATCACTGGGTCATCAGATGCTGCAGGGATTCATATGGATGCAGTTTTATTCTCCCTTTCAAAGCATGCATAAAAGACATTGAGCTCACCTGGCAACAAAGCATCACAGATATTCATGGTTAGGTTTTGCCTTGTAGAAATTAATGGCCTGCAAACCAAACCAGAGCTAATGTACATATGATTCCATCTCTCACTTCAATTGCAATTGATTTTTGCTTTTAAAATAACCTTCTGTAGGTCATACCAGGACTTCATGTCCAGTTCTGGATCACTGGTCCTGAATGCCACAGATGTAGCCCTCAGCAGACCATGAATTTCCTGTTCAGCTACGTCTTTTGCTGGTATGTCCGGTATGTTCATGAAGGCACATACTCTTCCACACGTCTTGATGAAGTTGGTGACAACTGTGGCATATTCATTCAGATTTGAAGACAAATCCCTGAATACCTCAAGTTCAAATTCAATTGTCATTCAACCATACATGAATATCCATGAATACAGCCAAATGAAACATCGTTACTCTGGGGACAAGGTGCAAAACACTATACTAACAGTCATACCCAGCACAATGCAGACATAAGATAGCAAGTGCATATATCAGTAAAATAGTCACACAAAAAAAATACCCCAAGACCCCGAGTCCATGAATGATGCAGTAGTCTGCATTCAAACACAACACGGCTAGTCTTCTATCACGCAAACACTGGGCGTGGCACTGACTCCAGCTTGGACACTGCGCTACACCACCCCCAGCACTCCAGTGGAGTGCACCAACTCCAATGCCTCTCTCCTGGGCAGCTATAAACAGGTGGCAATGAGACGAGCCCTAGTCCTCACTACAACAGAGCACACTCAGCATCCCCACCACCTGCCCCTGCTGTCTGCCAATAAATCAGTGAATTAACCTGCAGCATTCCACATTAACAATGCCCAACAGGGTCTAGTAATCACAATAAAAACAACCAAGACAATCACTCACTATTAGACTATACAGCACCTTCATGCGCCGACTCCTCTGATGCCTTTATGATGCAGGCAGCAGCATGGTCCACACCTAGTCCAGATCCTGCAGTTTTTCCGCCAATGAACAACTCGCTGATGGGGTAGACCTGTAGTTCTTTAAGTTTTAATGTCCAGCAGGGTCTTGTGATCATAAAATTGTTTAAAAAAAGACAATTGCACCTTTGGTTGGTCCCATAGTAGCTGATGCATTTGAGCGTGCTGCCATCTTACCAGATTGTCCCTTCCATCAACAGTCCTGGAAGCGCTTCTCCACCTCCCTTGACCATGCCTTCTCAGTCCTCACCACTGGTGCTGCAGTCTTTAGTCTCTGCCTGTACAGCAGGGTTAGAAGCACAGTGAAGGAATTCAACTTTCCAAAGTGTGGGCCTGGGATAGCACATTAAGCATTCTTCCCAGTGTTAAGCTTGATTTGTAGATCAGCAGGGGAACGAAGAGAGGGTTTAAAACCACGATCAAAAAGCACTTTCATTGCGCCTTTAAACTCAGCGCGCATCTTTAAGGTCTGGGGTGCAAAATCTTCCACAAAGCAAATGGTTGTATCCTGGAAAATAAAAGAACCTCTGCGACGTGCCTCTACGATCAGACGGTGTTTTACCTGGTATTGATGGAAGCACAAGATTACTGGTTGCAGGTGGTTGCCCAGAATTCCGGCGGGAACATGGACACGGTGTGCCCGTTCGAGCTCAGGCGGGTTCAGAAGCAAATCTTTCCCGAATATCTCACAGAGAAAAACTTCACTGTTGATCCCTGTTCGGTGGCCTCTGGCAATCCAAGAATTCTAAGATTGCAGCGTCTGCTGCGATTTTCGAGATCCACTGTTTTGAAAAGGAGTTTGTTACACTTTTCCTCCAAGATGGAACAGAGAGTCTCCAAGTATCGAACACGACTTTCCAAATCTTCAGAAGTCGAATCGATGCGAGATAAGTGTTGGCATGTTTGCCCACCTTGTCGTTGATCTGATCAAGCTTGTCCAACTGTTTGAAAGCGATTTGGAATTCCTTTAAAATTTCATCTCGGAGCTGACCGAGCGCAGCCAGGGTCTCGTCTGAGAGAGCCGTAGCTTCCTTTCTCCCGGATTTAGAGCTCTTGCTAGACATTGCAAGTTAGATGTGTTCACAGGCAAGTAAGAGGTACCGAAAAAGTTCCCAACTAAGGTTTAAAAAATGGAGACATTTAGTGCAAAGATAGCGACAGTAACGGAACAAAAGTTCGGAGCAGCTAAGCAATTGCCATCTTACCGGAAGACCCACTAAGCATTCTTAATGGTGGTATAACAATGGTCAAGTGTCTTGGCTCCTCTAGTTCAACAGGTGATATGTTAGTGGTGGTTGTTCAAAGACTTCTTCAACATGGCTTGATTGAAATTCCCTGCAATGACAAGGTAGGCAGCCGGGCGCACTGATCACAGTGCTCAGCACCTCCAGTGCCTGCCTGATGTTGTCCAGAAGTGGAATTACACAGCTATCAGGGTAACAGCAGAAAACTTCCTCAACAGATAAAATGGTCGACATTTCACTGCTAGATGTTCCAAGTCAGATGACCAGGAGTGAGACAAAACCGCCACATTTGTGCACCATGATGAGTGAATCATAAAACATTATTCTGCCTTTAAAAGACTCAGTTCTCCTGCCTTTGCAAAGAATGGTAAAGTCATTGGGTTGCAGTGTTGTGTCCGAAATGGTGGGTGTGAGCCATGTTTCTGTGAACCCAAGGACACAGCAGTCCTTGATGTCCCTCTTATAAGGCAATCTTGCTCTGAAGTGTTCATTTTCTAGATACCGTACATTTGTCAGCAGGATAGTCAAGAGTAGGGGGAGGCAATGTCTAAGGCCTCTGAGCTTCAATCGTACCTACAGAATGGCTTGCATGCCATGTATCTGTTTTTTTAAAGGGGAACTGCACTCGTGATCTGAGTCTGCAGTCTAGGTTCCACTGATTTTGAGTATTGATAGATATCTATATTGTACCATGCAAAGGGTCCTGATACACATCTAGCTCCTCAGGTTTGTGTCAACCATGGAGGACTAATATATTTGATTGATTTTGCTAGCTTTCTCTTAAACTAGGTGAAGGCTTATACTGAATATTTGTTATTTAAACAAGCTGAACAGTAATGTTTCTGTAACTTGAATTTAATTGTATTTGACTGTTTCCAAATGCCTTTGATCATTTAGAAACACTGGAAAAGCCCTTCATACAACATGACCTGTTAGAACAGGCATGGGCAAACTACGGCCCGCTAAGCTTTTTAATCAGGCCCACAGAACTTGATGAAATTATATTAATAAACCTTGTTAACGTTTTCTTCCCGCAATTCTGGCGTTTTCCCAATAGATGACGCACTCTATATACATTGACCTTTGTTGAGGTGCAGCGTATTACTCCACATTTGCGCTTTACTTTGTGACCTTGTGGCGACCCATTTCCTGGCACATCAGAACCGGCTCACAATTAGCCAGCGTTCCGGCTAAGAGAGATCGCCTGCGGGGATTTGCGAGCACAGAGCTCCGCATACCAGCACGCTCTCCCTGCTTTGTCATTGTGCGGGTCGTTGAGTTTTGGCACAGGGGCAATTGAATAAGGAGCAGAACAAGTAGACCTGCATCTCCTACCGTTTTTGAAATAAAGACAGTCAGGAGGAGAGTGATGATGATAATATCTTGAAGGATAACAGAATTTTCAGTGCTTTAAAATAATAACTGTTACTATTAAAAAAAGCTGTATTTTATTCATTTAATTTTCAGTGTTTTAAAAGTCATTTCAATAAATAGCTAAATACCATGGGACTTCAAAGACAGATATTTTGTTGTAATGCATTTGTTCATTTTCAATTGAAATTAAAGCACATGTTTTCTACATATCCCATGATATTTTATTTTCTCTTATGAGGTGTATTACCAAAACACTCCGTCCATCTGCTCCTGGTCCGGCCCCCCTGTCAAATTTTAGAACCCTTTGTGGCCCTCAAGTCAAAAAGTTTGCCCACCCCTGTGTTAGAAGGTTATATGGTTGAGCCTTGGTTAAGATCTTGTTCTCAGTGCAAGCAGCCAGATTACCACTAGCAAACTACTCCACCTCGTGCAACAATCAGCAAGACCAGCAGATGTTGGTCGCTAGGTTTCATGAGCCTGAACCAAGCTCAAAGTGATTCAGTCATTATTTTGAATGAAGGCATAATGAAATTAAGTACCAAGCTTGAATTTTTGGAATTCTCTAACCAAAAGATGTTCGGATGCACAAATTAACTGATGTGTGGACTTCAGAGATCTGGAAATAGAAGAGCAAGCCTAAGGGGCTTTTATCTGCCCCAATATTCTTTATACGGTAGTTTTGTCCAATTTAAACTTGAATTTTGTTTATACAATTTGCCTAGTTTTCAACAACCGCTAGATTATATTCATTTATTCACACCCTGTATCTTTAAGAGTGTTGGAAAGAAAACAGTGGAAAATGTAAACAAATGATAATCCTTCTGATAACTGTCTTCAAATTGTGCCAAGAGTAAAAAGCATTCACTTACTGTTTGCATTAGTGTTGATTCAGAATTTGCAACTAACACAAAGACATCAGCATCTAGGCAGAATTTGTCAATCCATGAATCCAACTCAGTGGTGACATCAGTACCAGGGCTACAGAAGAAAACATCAATTG
This sequence comes from Hypanus sabinus, assembly GCF_030144855.1. Classification (NCBI taxonomy): domain Eukaryota; kingdom Metazoa; phylum Chordata; class Chondrichthyes; order Myliobatiformes; family Dasyatidae; genus Hypanus; species Hypanus sabinus. The sequence goes on from NC_082707.1 coordinate 52,343,796, forward strand.
ACACAAATACATATAACATGCATTCGGAAATTTGTAAATTTTTGAAATGAGCATAACGGCGATTAAATAGAAATTGCAGAGTATAATGTTGTGACTTTCAATGCTCACTATCATAATTAAATCTGACCGCAACTTGTAGAGGAGACACATGCATAGATATCAAAATAAATGCAGAAATTGTAACTTCATCTTTATCAACTAACCTGTTCCAAATAAACCTCAAACTTTCCACTTGGTGAGAGAGGCACAACTGAACTTTAATATTACATTAAGTTAAAACTATTACACAATGTCTCTGTAATCAGAAAATATTTTATGCAGGAATTCAGATTCACTTACAAGTATTTATCATAGGTACATCAAATCATACAGTGAAATGTGTCATTTGTATTAACAACCAACAAACTCAATGATACGCTGGGGACAACCTGCAGGTGTTAACGCACATTCCAGTGCCAACATAGCATGCCCACAATGTTCAACAGCAGGGAATGAACTTTTCTCAGCAATTTTTAAATTTCAGAATTCTCTAGTTTTTTCTTAATTTTTCTGGATATATTTCAGTTTTTAGCTTAATATTCAGTAAATATCACCATTTTTATTTAACTCTGTAAAGTATTTAGCTAGTTAAAAATTAGTGTCTTTTACTTCCTTATTTGATGGGAGTGCTTCATGATTGGCTGCTTAGCTTTCTTGATGCCAACAATGTGGATGAACACAGATCTCTGAGCCACAAATTATGTCAAGACAGCTGAAAATCATGTCAGAAAACAATTTCTTCAAAGTCAGCAGTGACCACTAATGCTTAATCCTTGACTGTAGAAATCATACCAAAAAAATCAGATAGCGTTTGAATGTTTCAAAAATTAAGAAACTATGTGTCCTTATTCAGCTGGAGCAGTAAAACAACGAAGAAACAATATTTTGAACTGATCAGACCTGTCCATTAACACCAAGTCGTCTCGTAGAAGAGCACATTTCGATTTTGGCCAAAAAACACGAACTAGACATCCAGCATCTAAGTATTCATTCTGATGTAAAGCATGTGCCAGCTGATTCACAGTCTAAAAACAGAGATATATTCAGTCTATGTAAATGCACATTGTGCTATGAAATTCGCAATAAATAGTGTGATTTAAAAGGCAAAAATATATGTAATACCACCAAGACAAATAGACAGGACTCAAGAGAAAAACACTTTAATACCTAGGTTACTTCATAAAAACAGTAAATATAAAAATATAAGGCATCTCTCCAAAGACACAGATACCTACACATTCTCCTTTATAATTAATACTAGCTAATATATTCATTATATACAAATTTTATATAGTTTTAATGAGAAAGAAAATCTACAAAATACATTTAAAACTTGTATTTGCACACTACTGTATATATCCCAAATTAGCTTTAGTTCTATTGCAATTCTCTCTAACCTGATCTCTCCCAATCAAGGCAACAATGTCAATTTCCAGTTTTGTCCCATTTTTTCCTCCAATTCACTGCCCTTTTGTTCCCATTTAAATGTTTCTGCTCACACAAACTCCTCTTCTCTACATTCACAATCACTACTGTGTTGCCTTTATGGCAGTTATTTAGTTTATAATATTTTCGCTTAGTAATTCATTTGTTAGCATTCTAGTTAAAGTTAGGATTGTTTAAAGTAAATTCATTGCTTGTGAGATATCGCGGCATGCGATGACATCACATCCGGTTTTGCCGCGTCCTGTGGGAAAATACCGGTTTGGAGAAACAGGAAGGTGGGGGTCGAGACATGTGCGATATAGTGAGAGCAACGCTGTGAGTTATGAGATAATCGATATGTTGAATTAAAATGTTAACGCCGATCTTGTTAAAATTAACGATGGTCGATAAGGTTTATGTTTTCGTTAGTTAAAGAGTTGCGGATAGTTTGCGTTGAAGTGTATTTAAAGCAGTCAATGGCGTAGGTAGATTCTGACTATATGCTGCACTTTAATGTAATGTAGTAGTTGTAGTTTTACTTTTGCAATTATTTACCATGTAAATGTAATATTAAGGAGGAAACAACTGCTGTACAAATCTTGTATTGTTTTGTCAACAGTTTTCACCATACGCTAATGTGGAAGAGTGAACAGTAAACGGTTAATCTTACTGTGATCCTGTCGTCATTGACAAAGATTTAACTCGATGTTTAGTTCAGCGTTATCTTACACGCCGAGTGAGAACACTACAACTACATTGCAAGCCTTCTATTGAAGTAAATGTTGCAAACTTTTATTAAGCTTTGACCTTCGCCTGGTCAGGGAGAGTGAGGAGGTGATAGAGAGGAGTTACAGGCAGGTGGTCACTCCGGGACCACGGGAGGCAGATAGGTGGGTTACAGTCAGGAAGGGGAAGAGGCAGGTACTAGAGAGTACCCCAGTGGCTGTACCCCTTGACAATAAATACTCATGTTTGAGTACTGTTGGGGGGGACAGCCTACCTGGTGGGAGTGACAGTGGCCGAGCCTCCAGCACAGAGGACGGCCCTGTAGCTCAGAAGGGTAGGGTTAGAAGAAAGAGGTCCATAGTAATAGGGGACTCAATAGTCAGGGGCTCAGACAGGCGTTTCTGTGGATGGTAATTTGCCTCCCTGGTGCCAGGGTTCGGGACGTTTCTGATCGCGTCCAAGATATCCTGAAGTGGGAGGGTGAAGAGCCAGAGGTCGTGGTACATGTAGGTACCAATGACATAGGAAGGAAAGGGGAAGAGGTCCTGAAACGAGAGTATAGGGAGTTAGGAAGGCAGTTAAGAAGAAGGACCGCAAAGGTAGTAATCTCGGGATTACTGCCTGTGCTACGCGACAGTGAGAGTAGGAATAGAATTAGGTGGAGGATGAATGCGTGGCTGTGGGATTGGAGCAAGGGGCAGGGATTCAAGTTTCTGGATCATTGGGACCTCTTCTGGGGCAGGAGTGACCTGTTCAAGAAGGACGGGTTACACTTGAATCGTGGGGGGACCAATATCCTAGCGGGGAGGTTTGCTAGGGCTACAGGGCGGACTTTAAACTAGTAAGATGGGGGGGCGGGAGACTATTTGAGGAGTCTATGGGAGAGGAGGTTAGTTCACCAGTGGAGCAAGTAAATAGACAGTGTGTGAGGGAGGAAAGGCAGGTGATGGAGAAGGGATGCGCTCAGCCCGAAGATGTAGGGGAGAAGAAAGAAAAGGATAATAAATTTGAATGCATTGTTAGGGATGGAAAGAGAGGAGGAGATGGAGAGCATCTTAAATGTATCTATTTTAATGCTAGGAGCATTGTAAGAAAGGTGGATGAGCTTAAAGCGTGGATTGATACCTGGAATTATGATGTTGTAGCTATTAGTGAAACATGGTTGCAGGAAGGGTGTGATTGGCAACTAAATATTCCTGGATTTAGTTGCTTCAGGTGTGATAGAGTAGGAAGGGCCAGAGGAGGAGGTGTTGCATTGCTTGTCCGAGAAAATCTTATGGCGGTGCTTTGGAAGGATAGATTAGAGAGCTCCTCTAGGGAGGCCATTTGGGTGGAATTGAAGAATGGGAAAGGTGCAGTAACACTGATAGGAGTGTATTATAGGCCACCTAATGGGGCGAGTGAGTTGGAAGAGCAAATGTGTAAGGAGATAGCAGATATTTGTAGTAAACACAAGGTGGTGATTGAGGGAGATTTTAATTTTCCACACGTAGACTGGGAAGCTCATTCTGTAAAAGGGCTGGATGGTTTAGAGTTTGTGAAATGTGTGCAGGATAGTTTTTTGCAACAATACATAGAAGTACCGACTAGAGATGGGGCAGTGTTGGATCTCCTGTTAGGGAATGCGATAGGTCAGCTGACAGATGTATGTGTTGGGGAGCACTTCGGGTCCAGTGATCACAATAGCATTAGCTTCAATATAATTATGGAGAAGGACAGGACTGGACCTACAGTTGAGATTTTTGATTGGAGAAAGGCTAACTTTGAGGGGATGCGAAGGGATTTAGAGAGAGTGGATTGGGTCAAGTTGTTTTATGGGAAGGATGTAATAGAGAAATGGAGGTCATTTAAGGGTGAAATTATGAGGGTACAGAATCTTTATGTTCCTGTTAGGGTGAAAGGAAAGGTTAAAGGTTTGAGAGCACCATGGTTTTCAAGGGATATTAGAAATTTGGTTCGGAAAAAGAGGGATGTCTACAATAGATATAGGCAGCATGGAGTAAAGGAATTGCTCGAGGAATATAAAGAATGTAAAAGGAATCTTAAGAAAGAGATTAGAAAAGCTAAAAGAAGATACGAGGTTGGTTTGGCAAATAAGGTGAAAGTAAATCCGAAAGGTTTCTACAGTTATATTAAAAGCAAGAGGATAGTGAGGGATAAAATTGGCCCCTTAGAGAATCAGAGTGGTCAGCTATGTGTGGAACCGAAGGAGATGGGAGAGATTTTGAATGATTTCTTCTCTTCGGTATTCACTAAGGAGAAGGATATTGAATTGTCTAAGGTGTGGGAAACAAGTTAGGAAGTTATGGAACCTATGACAATTAAAGAGGTGGAGGTACTGGCGCTTTTAAGAAATTTAAAAGTGGATAAATCTCCGGGTCCTGACGGGATATTCCCCAGGACCTTCAGGGAAGTTTGTGTAAAAATAGCAGGAGCTCTGACGGAGATCTTTAAGATGTCATTAGAAACGGGGATTGTGCCGGAGGATTGGCGTATTGCTCATGTGGTTCCATTGTTTAAAAAGGGTTCTAGAAGGAAGCCTAGCAATTATAGACCTGTCAGTTTGACATCAGTGGTGGGTAAATTAATGGAAAGTATTCTTAGAGATAGTATTTATAATTATCTGGATAGACGGGATCTGATTAGAAGTAGCCAGCATGGATTTGTGCGTGGAAGGTCATGTTTGACAAACCTTATTGAATTTTTTGAAGAAGTTACGAGGAATGTTGACGAGGGTAAGGCAGTGGATGTAGTCTATATGGACTTCAGCAAAGCCTTTGACAAAGTTCCACATGGAAGGTTAGTTAAGAAGGTTCAGTTGTTAGGTATTAATGCTGGAGTAATAAAATGGATTCAACAGTGGCTAGATGGGAGATGCCAGAAAGTAGTGGTGGATAATTGTTTATCGGGATGGAGGCCGGTGACTAGCGGGGTGCCTCAGGGATCTGTTTTGGGCCCAATGTTGTTTGTAATATACATAAATGATCTGGATGATGGGGTGGTAAGTTGGATTAGTAAGTATGCCAATGATACTAAGGTAGGAGGTGTTGTGGATAATGAGGTGGATTTTCAAAGCTTGCAGGGAGATTTATGCCGGTTAGAAGAATGGGCTGAACGTTGGCAGATGGAGTTTAATGCTGAGAAGTGTGAGGTTCTACATTTTGGCAGGAATAATCCAAATAGAACATACAGAGTAAATGGTAGGGCATTGAGGAATGCAGAGGAACAGAGAGATCTAGGAATAACTGTGTATAGTTCCCTGAAAGTGGAGTCTCATGTAGATAAGGTGGTGAAGAGGGCTTTTGGAACGCTGGCCTTTATAAATCAAAGCATTGAGTACAGAAGTTGGGATGTAATGCTAAAGTTGTACAAGGCATTGGTAAGGCCAAATTTGGAATTTTGTGTGCAGTTCTGGTCACCGAATTATAGGAAAGATATCAATAAATTAGAGAGAGTGCAGAGACGATTTACTAGGATGTTACCTGGGTTTCAGCAATTAAGTTACAGAGAAAGGTTGAACAAGTTAGGTCTCTATTCATTGGAGCGTAGAAGGTTGAGGGGGGATTTGATCGAGGTATTTAAAATTTTGCGAGGGATAGATAGAGTTGACGTGAACAGGCTGTTTCCGTTGAGAGTAGGGGAGATTCAAACTAGAGGTCATGATTTGAGAGTTAGGGGGCAGAAGTTTAAGGGAAACACGAGGGGGTATTTCTTTACTCAGAGAGTGATAGCTGTGTGGAATGAGCTTCCTGTAGAAGTAGTAGAGGCCAGTTCAGTTGTGTCATTTAAGGTAAAATTGGATAGGTATATGGACAGGAAAGGAGTGGAGGGTTATGGGCTGAGTGTGGTTAGGTGGGACTAGGTGAGATTAAGGGTTCGGCACGGACTAGGAGGGCCAAGATGGCCTGTTTCCGTGCTGTGATTGTTATATGGTTACATGGTTTGACAAATTCTTCATTAGCATCCACTTTACATTGCTTTCTCACTGTATCATTGCTCTTTCATTCACAAAGCTCCACATCTCTTGTTCCCATCAACCCAACTCTCAACACCTTTACTAAGTTATCTTTAAATTCACAATTCTTTTACATCTGGTACGTCACTTATGATGCCTCTACTGTTGCTTTATTACATAACTGACCAGTAACAATTATACTCACCATTAAAAACACAAAATGCTGGCAGAACTCAGCAGGCCAGACAGCATCGATGGGAGGAGGTAGTGACGTTTCGGGCCGAAACCCTTCATCAGGAGTGAAGTAACATGGGATGGTGGAGAGGGGATAAGAAGTGAGGGGAGGGATGAAGTAGGGAGCTGGTAAGTGATAAGCTGGAGGGAAATGGGCTAGGGGGAAGGTGGAGAATTATGGGAAATAAAAGAGAAAGAAAGGTAGGGCTGGGGGGACATTATAGTGAGGGGGGGAAAAAGAGAAAGAGAACCAGACTAAAATAATAGATAGGGATGGGGATAAGGGGGGTCAGGGGTATCAACGGAGGTCTGTGAGTTGGATGTTCATGCCGGCAGGTAGGAGGCTACCTAGGCAGGAGATAAGGTATTGCTCCATCGACCTGCATGTGGCTTCATCTTGACGGTAGAGGAGGCCATGGACAGACATGTCAGATTGGGAGTGGTCTGTGGAATTGAAGTGTGTGGCCGGTGTTCATGCCAGCAGATAGGAGGCTCACAGACCTCCGTTGATACCCCTGCCCCCCCCTTACCCCCATCCCTATCTATTATTTTAGTCTGGTTCTCTTGCTCTCTCTTTTTCCCCCACTCACTATAATCTCCCCCCCCCCCCCCAGCCTTACCGTTCTTTCTCTTTTATTTCCCATAATTCTCCACCTAGCCCACTTCCCTCCAGCCTATCACTTCCCAGCTCTTTACTTCATCCCTCCCCCCCACTTCTTATCCCCGCTCCACCATCCCATGTTACTTCACTCCTGATGAAAGGTTTCGGCCTGAAACGTCGTCACTACCTCCTCCCATAGGTGCTGTCTGGCCTGCTTTCTGCCAGCATTTTGTGTTTTTATTTATTTCCAGCATCTGCAGATTCACTCGTGTGCCTTTGATATTTAGCATTATTGTTTCCAGCAAAGTAGGGATTTTTTCTTGTCTCTGTCATTCCTCAAATTAGAGCATTACTTTTACTCCTAAAGTCAGGGGGTACAAATTCTAACGTAAATAGAGCACAACTGTACCAAGTTCAAAAAAAAAATTACCCATTATAATTTGAACAGTTCCTTTGCATGCACTGGAATTTAGAAATAAAGTTCATTTTGAAGATACTAAAAAACTGTAAAGATATAAAGATATAGAAAAATTACATCTCATGGATGGACAATCTAGGAATATAGAGAGTAGTCTGGAAATAAGGACCAGACTTTCAAAGAGAAAGGTTGTTAGAAGTCTGCAACTCCGTCTGCAAATGACAACTCAAACTTAATCAATTATCTTAAATCTGAAATGAACAAATTTTTTGTTAACCATCTGCATTAAAGATTGAAGGAAAAGGTAAGCTTATTGAATAAACCAAGTATTCTATGCCTGTTTTTTTTTTGTTTTGTGAAGTGTTCACTGCATGGCTGTAGTAAAATTTAATCATCACTATGGTTCTATTAGAAACATGATGTCTAGGAGCATTTAAGGGAGTCAACCAAGATACCATATTAACTAAAGTAAATGTTATATATAATAGCTGTAGAAAAGTTAGGAAAACATTTCTTTGGGGATTGGATGAGATTTTGGTACGAGAGAATGAGATTGGAAGTGAGAAGAAAAATGTTTCTGGTGACCTATTAGAAACAAAGACTTCTATGGAAATCCTGATTGAAGATGTATCCTTGAGAAGATAAATCTTCTCCAAGACAAAGTTGCTGAATTAGAAAACTGCATTGTAATATACAGCATATTCACTCCAACATACAATTTATGTAAAAATATATTAAAACCCTACTGATCTCAATATCCATTCATTTCATGCATAAACAAGTACTTACTTTCACATTCTTCTTTTCCTCAGAGTCTTCAGTCATCAAATAAGCTTTGTCCCCTTCTGTTCCTTCAACACTTAGGAAACAGTTAGTTGTATGTCCAATGCCACTCGGCAGTACCTTGTCCCGTAACATTGCATTGATTACAGTACTCTTTCCATTACTCGTTCTATGAAAAACAAAATAACTTCAAAAAGTTCTCTTTCAATTCAAACAGAATTTTCATTTACATAGAAAATTTGCAATATTAAAATCTATTGATTCATTTTTTGGCAACAGTATCAAAACATGCTTGAGGATAGAAATGTGGATAACCAAGAATTGTAACTATGTTTTCAAAGTACAACATGTGGTATTAATCTATGAAAAAATAGCAGCAGCCTTCTACAGCTTCCGGAATAGATATAATACCCTGCATGGTAACACCAAGAGTCTAAAATTTTCTAAGCAATAATTAGTTTCCCTTTTTCCACATGTCTGGCCTTTAGGCTCCTCAGTGAGGAAAGTAAATATTTGCTGCTTTCATTTATTTGATGCACGTGGCCACGAAGCAAGTCCAATAAGCATTTCCATACAAGACCATAAAGATATAGGAGCAGAATTAGGCCATTCAGCCCATAAAGTCTGCTCCAATTATGGCTGAATTATTATTCCTCTCAACTACCTGCATTCTCACCATATTCTTTGTCCCTTTTACTGAGAACCTATCAACTTCCACTTAATACTCCCAATAAATGAGCATCCTCAGCCATCTGTGGCAATGAATTCCACAAATTTACCACTCTCTGGCTAAAGAAATTCCTCCTCATCTGTTCTAAAGTGATGCCCTTGTATTGATTCCTAGTCTCTTCCACTATGGGAAGCACCCTCTCTGCTCTATCTAGGCCTTTCAATTTACAAAAGGTTTCAATGAGATCATCCCTCATTCTTCCAATCTCCGGCAAGTACAGGCTAAGAGCCAACAAATATTCCTTGTAATTTAACCATTTCGTTCCCAGGATCATTCTCATGAACCTGCTCAGGACCCTCCCCAATGCCAGCAATGTTTTTTAGATAATGGGCCCAAAATTGCTCACAATACTCCAGATGCATTCTGAGCAATGCCTAATACAGCCTTAGCATTACATCCTTGCTTTTATATTCTAATACTCCTGAAATAAATACTAACATTGCATTTGCTTTTCTTACCACCAACTCAACCTGCAAGTTAACTTTGAGGGAATCCTGCACAAGGACTCCCAAGTGGCACGGTAGCATAGTGGTTAGCACAATGCTGTACAGTACAGCTGACCCAGGTTCATTTCCCACTGTTATAGACAATAGGTGCAGAAGTAGACCACTCGGCCCTTCGAGCCTGCACCGCCATTTTGAGATCATGGCTGATCATCTACTATCAATACCCAGTTCCTGCCTTGTCCAATATCCCTTGATTCCCCTATCCATAAGATACCTATCTAGCTCCTTCTTGAAAGCATCCAGAGAATTGGCCTCCACTACCTTCCGAGGCAGTGCATTCCAGACCCCCACAACTCTCTGGGAGAAGAAGTTATTCCTTAACTCTGTCCTAAATGACCTACCCCTTATTCTCAAACTATGCCCTCTGGTACTGGGCTCTCCCAGCATCTAGAACATATTTCCTGCCTCTATCTTGTCCAATCCCTTAATAATCTTATATATTGCAATAAGATCCCCTCTCAATCTCCTTAATTCCAGCGTGTACAAACCCAGTCTCTCTAACCTCTCTGCGTAAGACAGTCCAGACATCCCAGGAATTAACCTTGTGAATCTACGCTGCACTTCCTCTACAGCCAGGATGTCCTTCCTTAACCCTGGAGACCAAAACTGTACCCAATACTCCAGGTGTGGTCTCACCAGGGCTCTGTACAAATGCAAGAGGATTTCCTTGCTCTTGTACTCAATTCCCTTTGTAATAAAGGCCAACATTCAATTAGCCTTCTTCACTGCTTGCTGCACTTGCTCATTCACCTTCAGTGACTGATGAACAAGGACTCCTAGATCTCTTTGTATTTCTCCCTTACCTAACTCTACACCGTTCAGATAATAATCTGCCTTCCTGTTCTTACTCCCAAAGTGGATAACCTCACACTTGTTCACATTAAACATCATCTGCCAAGTATCTGCCCACTCACTCAGCCTATCCAAGTCACCCTGAATTCTCCTAACATCCTCATCACATGTCACACTACCACCCAGCTTAGTATCATCAGCAAATTTGCTGATGTTATTCTCAATGCCTTCATCTAAATCGTTGATGTAAATCGCAAACAGCTGTGGTCCCAATACCGAGCCCTGTGGCACCCCACTAGTCACCACCTGCCATTCCGAGAAACACCCATTCACCGCTACCCTTTGCTTTCTATCTGCCAACCAGTTTTCTATCCATGTAAATGCCTTCACCCCAATGCCATGAGCTTTGATTTTACCCACAAATCTCCTATGTGGAACCTTATCAAATGCCTTCTGAAAATCGAGGTACACTACATCCACTGGATCTCCCCCATCTAACTTCCTGGTTACATCCTCGAAAAACTCCCAACAGATTAGTCAAGCGTGATTTACCCTTGGTAAATCCATGCTGGCTCGGCCCAATCCTATCACTGCTATCTTGATATGCCACTATTTCATCCTTAATAATGGACTCTAGCATCTTCCCCACCACTGATGTCAGGCTGACAGGTCGATAGTTCTCTGTTTTCTCCCTCCCTCCTTTCTTAAAAAGTGGGATAACATTAGCCATTCTCCAATCCTCAGGAACTGATCCTGAATCCAAGGAACATTGGAAAATGATTGCCAATGCATCCGCAATTTCCAGGGCCACCTCCTTTAGTACCCTAGGATGCAGACCATCTGGACCTGGGGATTTGTCAGCCTTCAGTCCCATCAGTCTACTCATCACCTTTTCCTTCCTAATGTCAATCTGTTTCATTTCCTCTGTTACCATATGTCCTTGGCCCATTCATACATCTGGGAGATTGCTTGTGTCTTCCTTAGTGAAGACAGATCTAAAGTACTTATTAAATTCTTCTGCCATTTCTCTGTTTCCCATAACAATTTCACCCAATTCATTCTCCAAGGGCCCAACATTGTTCTTAACTATCTTCTTTCTCTTCACATACCTAAAAAAGCTTTTGCTGTCCTCCTTTATATTCCTGGCTAGCTTGCATTCATACCTCATTTTTTCTCCCCGTATTGCCTTTTTAGTTAAGTTCTGTTGTTCCTTAAAAACTTCCCAATCATCTGTCCTCCCACTCACCTTAGCTCTGTCATACTTCCTTTTTTTTAATGCTATGCAATCTCTGACTTCCTTTGTCAACCACTGTGGCCCCTTTGAATCCTTCCTATTGGCTGTAAGGAGTTTGTGCATTCTTCCTGTGATCACGTGGGTTTCCTCCAGGTGCTCTGGTTTTCTCCCACTGTCCAAAGTAGTACCGGTTGGTAAGTTAATTGGTCATTGTAAATTGTCCTGTGATGAGGCTAGGATTAAATCGGGGGATTGGTGGGCAGCGCCGATTGAAGAGATGTACTGTATCTCAATAAATAAAGTCCTTTTGCACCTCTGATTTCTGAATTTACTCCCCATAAACCTTTATTCCTTCTATCAAAAGTGTGTATGACTATACACTTCCCTACTCCGTATTCCATCTGCCACCTCTTTGCCCACGTGGCTTATCTACCTTCAGACTTTTTAGCTTCCCAAGCAGCTTCTTCTCAAAAATAGCAAACACACTCATTTCTGCTCCCTAACACTCTTACACTTCTGGCATTCTGCTAGTGTCTTCCACAGTGAAGACTGACGCAAAATACCAACGAAGTTCATACACTATTTCTTTGTCCCCAGTTACTATCTCTCCAGTCTCATGTAGTTCCTGGATATGGTAAATACATACGCATTGTTCTTCTGGAGATGAGGTGGCATACCAGGCAGAGCTACTGCCACACAGCTCCAATGACTCGGTTCAATCCTAGGTGGTGGTTGCATTCTCTCCCTTTGCAAGCATTTTCCCTGGGTGATAGGTGTACTGGTTGGTAGGTTATTTGGTTGTTATTATTCTGAGTGTGGGTGGAGATATAAGATAAGAAAACTGTGGGGTAGGGTGAATAGTTCTTGAATATGTGAAAGAAAATAAGAAACAGGGAATTGAACAGTTTCCAGTAAGATAATGGCAAACTCGGATTCAGCAGCTTTTCTGGGTCCAAACGAAGGTGTAAATGTTTGTCCTTTCTGTCTTTTTGTACTTTTGCATGGCACTGCTGGATATTAAAAACATTAAGTATGGCAGGTCTATCTCACTAACAAGTTGCTGGATAGCAATAGAGCTGGACACATTGCAGCCTGCTACAGACACCCGGGGAATAAGGCGTCAAAGGAAGTGCACAATCCAACAAATGGTGGAAATGATTGGTTTGGATGTTTTCTTGTGATCGCAAGACCCTGTTGGACATTGGTAATGAAGAACACTGAGTCTGACTCACTGGTTCATTAGTGAGACTGATAGCAGGAAAGCTGTGTTGCCTCGGCTGTTGCGTGAACAAGGCCCTTATGCCTCAGGGTTGCCTATTTGGGCCACTGATGAAGGAGACACTGGAGATAGCTGTGTCCTGCTGGATTCCAAACTGGGTTGGGGTCTGCTCCCAGGAAGACAAGTGTGATTGTATTTGTCTGCAGCTGCACTTGTGCAAGATGAGGAACTGCTATGGCTGGCGCTTGCAGAAACGTGGTTCCAGAACAATATCCATGCACCATCAACCTACAGACCATGACAATCAGGGACCGGCTATTTATTATTTTTCGTAATTCTAAATTTCTCGACTATCATAATTACATGTGTCATATGCAACTGTTGATACTGCATTTTGCACCTTGGCCACAAAGAAATGCTATTTCATTTGGCTGTATTCCTCAGTATGGTTGAAAGACAATTAAACACGAACTTGAATTTGAATGTTGATTGGTGGAATTGCTGTGAGGACAAGCGAAGACTTAATGGCTGAATAGCCTCTTTCCATGTTGTAAGGAAAAATATGAAAAATATAGAGTCTTCTGGCTCAAATAAGTGTCAACAAACAAACAAAGGGATCTTAGCAATTTTCTCGATTAGTTTTTGTTCTTTTAGAGTTGCCCCAATTAAGTGAGGGCCCAATTAACCAGAATCCACTACATTTCAAAATATGCCTCCAATTCTTGGTTAAAATCAGGACTATTGCTGAAATGTACAAATCAAGTTCTTTCCTTCAACTTAAAAATAATGAAATTCATTATTTCTGCTAGTTTTTCATCCTCTCAAAGTTAAAAAAAAATTGTTAAAACCCAACCAGTCATCACCCAATCATCATATTTTATCTACTCTGAGCAAGGATACTATGCATTTTTGTTGAGCAGTACCTTTTTAAATTGTTTACCAAATTAAAAAGACCTGCTCAGAAGTCATATTTGATAATTTAACAAATATATTCCGGCTTTTTACTCTAAGCAATATATCCACGAATCATCCACGAATGCTTCATCTCACCTTCCAAAAAAGGCTACTTTCATGTGCCTACGTGCCAGCACCTCACTGATTCCCGCCACTTTAGAAGCAAACATTTCTATCTCTGACAACTGCTGTTGTGTTGTTATCTTCTCTAAGCCTTCATTCTGATGAGACCCTGAAAGATTCAAATGATCATGGAGAGATTCAGTAAAAAATATAAGATCTCACATTTAATAATCACCTTTGCCATGATAAAATGTATTGAAAAAGTCATAAATCATCTGATTTAAAAAATATACATCCAGAGGAGACACTAAAACATGTGATCAAAACACTCTCAGAGGTAGATGGTAAGGATTATCTTAAAATTAGGTCAGAAATATAAAGGCTTAGAGAAAGAAATCAAGATCTTGGGCCGTAAACATCAGACAATAAGTAGGAGGAAAGGCAGCTGGTGAAGTGCAATCTATCAGCATGGGAAGAGGTTAAAGAAAAATGAAGGCGTGGCCACACATTAACTTAAACATTAGGAGCCAAATCTCCCGACTTTCTCCTTGTTGCTATGGACAGAGTATATCATTTGACAAACTCTCACTTTCAACAGAATTCAATCAATCCTGCTCATGAAATCAATGCTGTCCTGGCCTCATTGGAATTCACATATCCAACCCTCGAATATAGTGATAACACATCAACGAAGTTTTTCTTTGCCCTTTCCTTCACGTGTGCTGGATCTTGCACTGAACTTGTTACTTAAGTACATTGTTTGTAATCCCTTACCAATTTTATTGATGCAGCATAGAAAGCATCCAATCTGAATGCATCATGTTTTGATAAAGCAACTGTTCCACATGTGACTGAAAAAAAACTGCAGTTTTGGACACAGCTCAGTACATCACAGAAACCAGCTTCTCTTCTGTAGAATTTATCTATACTTTTCGAATGAATCAATAAAACAGCCAGCATAATCAAAGATCCCACGCAATCTCTCTTCTTCCCTCTTTCATCAGGCAGAAGACACAAAAATCATAAAGCTTGGACCACCAGTCTCAAGTGACAGCTTTTACTCCACTACAATAAAACTATTAAATAGTTTCCCAAGTTGGATTCTTGACCACATGACTTATCTCATTATGATCTTGCACCTTTCTGTTTATCCGCATTGTACTTTCTCAGTAGCTATTACACTTCATTTTGCATTGTTATTGCTTACCTTGTTCTAAACAATATGCTTTGCTTAATGATCTGATCTGTAAAACCACGCATGACAAGCTTTTCATTGTATCTTGGTACACGAGACAAGAAACCAATTCCAATATGAAATGAGTTATGGAAGTGGTGAGTAAAAAAAGAAATTCTCTAACAAGTTAACAGTTAAAGCTGGAGTTTCCACTTAACAAGTTTCTTAAATTTGATTTAATTTGTAGCTTTTAAACTAGGTAGTAACATAGAGTTGTAAATACAAATTCTTAAGAACACTGTAAACAGAATATATTTCTGAAGGAACACAGGAAGGAAATTAAGATGGCATATGGAATACTTGCAAACACTAGCCAGGGATACAATAATTAGAATTCAAGTTCAGGAAGGCTATGGTTAAACTTAGTTTAGCTAACATCTGAAAAACTATGTACAATTCTGTAGAAAGGAATTCACTGCACTTGTGTGGGTGGAGAGGAAAATGGCAGCATTTTGCCTGGATGGAGCACTTCAGTTATGAGAGGAGCTAGATAGGCTGGGTATGTTTTCCATGGTACAAAGGCGGCCATGGGGGTACCTGATTAATGTAAAATTATGAGGGGCATAGATAGGATAGAAGGTAACAAATTGTTCCTCATTGCACAGGTGTACAAAGCAAGAGGTAATTTAAAAATTTTAAGGGGATAATCAGGATGTTTTGTCCCACAAAGAAAATAATTGGAATCTGGAATGGACTTTCTGAAGGGGGGGGGGGGGGTTACAGAAACTCTTGCAAAATTTAAGTAACATCCAAAGAGCACCTGAACCAACACATCACAGAAGGCTCCAAAGCCAAACAAACAGAACCTATATAGATGGGAAAACAACAGTCAGCTGAGGCACAGTGGGCTATAATGCCCTATGTTTGAGCTGTATGACTCCAACTTTACTAACTTGCAATTTTGTGCAGAAGAGCTTCCCAGATGTTTGTATCACTGCCTGATGTGACCTGCCTGTGACAAGAAAGCAAGGACATTTATGTTAGAATGCTGTTTCTGAATTTCAGTTCAGCATTCAACATTATTGTCCCACAGACCTTGGTGAACAAACTTCTACTCCTCAGTCTAAATACACCACTGTGTACCTAGGTACTGGACTTCCTAATAAACAGACCCCAGACAGTCAGGATGCACAAGCACTCATCCTCCCCCATCATCCTCAGTACAGGTGCCCTCCAAGGCTGTGTGCTAGGTCCACTGCTGTACACTCTGTTCACACTTGACTGCACAGCCAAACACTTAAGTGATCACATTTTCAAATTCACCAATAACATGACAGTGGTGGGCCTCATCACCAACAACAAGATGGCCTACAGAGAGGAAGTGGGAGAGCTCAAGGTCTGGTGCCAGGCAAATAGCCTCTTACTCAATTACAAAAAGACAAATGAGAAGGTAAATAACTTCAGGAGAGTCACACCACACACACACACCCTTCTTTATATTGGCGGCAGGGCAGCGGAATCTGGGAGGAGTTTCTAACTCCTGGGAGTGCACATCCACACAACCTCTCATGGTCCCAGAACATATCCTGCACAATCAAGAAAGTCCACCAATGCCTACTTTCTGAAGAGGCTGAAGAGAACTGGACAATGCATTTCAATACTCAACCTTCTACAGATGCACAGTGGACAGCATTCTAACATGCTGCATCACTGCATAGTACGGAAACTGGACTGTGGCAGATAGGAAGACTATCCAGTGGGCAGTAAAAACTGCCCAACACATCACCGGCACCAGCCTACCCATTATCAAGAACACATACACATAAGAGTGCTGGAATAAGGCCAGCAATATCATGCAAATGCCCACCCACCCTGTTCATGTTGTTTGTCCCACTCCCATCAGGACCACCAGACTCAAAAATAGTTACTAACCCCAAGCAGAAAGGCTGAGTAACACCTCCGCACCACCACTTCTTTATCATTTCCTGGCGGTCATTCACCTCATGTAGCTACTCCTGTGCCTCTGCCATTAGATCCCTGAACAGTCCATGCACCCACAAACACTACTTCACTATTACACTTTTGCACTATTCATTCATTCCATCACAACATATAAACAACATCTGAAGAGATGCTGCACTGAAGAAGCATCTAAAGCATTGATCCCAGCAGTACACCACCAGTCACAGGCCCATGGTCAGAGAGGCAATTGTCTACTATCACTCTGGCTTTTACCATGAAGCCAATTTACTAGCTCATTCTGAATGCCAAATGACTGAATCTTTTTGACAAACTTACCATGCGGGACATTGTCAAGTGCTTTGCTAAAGTCCATGTAGACAATATCCACTGCCTTACCTTCATCAACTTTCCTGGCAACTTCCTCAAAAAACTCTGTAACTAATGACACCAAAGGCAATATGATCACTAGACGCAATGTTTCCTCCCACGCTAGCTTCTGTTACCTGCCCTGACTCATTCTCTGTTAGCAGATCTACTACTATTCTCTCTAGTTGGGATGTCTGGGTATAGATTAAGGAAACTTTCCTGAACACATCTGACAAACTCTAACCCATCCAGCCCTTTTACAGTATGTTCAGCATGCTGATCCATGCTCTGGGTTCATCAGTTCACCATGCTCAATCTTTTGATTCCTGACTCTGTATGTAGGCTTAGCCACATCTTTCCCTATAACCACTTCACTACCTTTTCTGGCACTCTGGTACCCCTCCTCCTGCAGCTTTATTTTAAACTCTACCACTACCAAACCTTTCTGCAAGGATATTAGGCCCCTTCCAGCTCAGGTGCAAACTGTCCCATCTGTATGGATCCCACCTTCACCAGAAAAGAGCCAAAACTCTGAAGCCCTCCTGCACCATCTCGTTAGCCATGTGTTAAACTGTATTATCTTATTTCTGGCCTCGCTAGCACGTGGTAAGGATAGCAAAACTGAAATTACATCCCTTAAGTCCTTGTCCTTTAACTTAGCAGCCAACTCCCTAAACTCACTTTGCACCCTAGCACATGGCTACCCTTCCTACAACTGCCATTGGTACCAACATGGACCATGAACTCTGAATGCTCACCTACCCGCTGAGAATTCTGTAGACTCAAACTGAGAAGTCTCTGCCCCTGGCATCAGGGAATCTTGTTCTTGTCCACAGAACCTCTTGTCTGTTCCCCTAATTATTGAATGCCCTGTCACTGCAGCTCGCCTCTTCTCTCCCCTTCCCTTCTGAGCCACAGAACCAGAGTCAGTGCCTGAAACCTTATTGCTGTGGCTTTTGTCAAACCCTCCCAACTGGACCCAAAACTGTACCTGTTGTTAAGAGGAACGGCCGCAGGGGTACTCTACACTGGCTGCCTATCCCCTTTTCCCTTCCTCATGGTCACCCAGTTACCTGTGTCCAGCAGCTTGGGTGTAACTACCTCCCTGTATCAACCATCAACCAACCCCTCAGCCTCTCAAATGATCCAGAGTTCATCCAGCTCCATTTCCAATTCCCTAACATGGTTTTGTAAGAAG
Source organism: Hypanus sabinus (assembly GCF_030144855.1). NCBI lineage: Eukaryota > Metazoa > Chordata > Chondrichthyes > Myliobatiformes > Dasyatidae > Hypanus > Hypanus sabinus. The sequence continues at coordinate 52,362,175 of NC_082707.1, forward strand.
CTGGATGCACACCTTGCGGGTGCAATCATCAGGGATACTGGAAGTCTCCCTGCCCTCCCACATCACATAAGAGAAGCTTCCTACTATATTGTCTGGCATCTCCACCGCTCTAACACTGTTCTCCAGTAGATTAAGGACTAAGTCCAGCTGGAACATAACCCATAAGTGCTCTTGAGAGTCAGGTATTAACCCTACCTGCCAACAAACAAGCATTGCCATCCTGGTCCCCTTCATGATAGCTTATGAAGAAGCATGTGATTTCCCTCCCAGAGATGATAGGTGTTTGTGCACTCGACCCTTGAAGACCCCATTGTCGCAGATGTTTCCAACCACAGCATCTGGAAGGCTGTTCCAAATTCTGATAGCACAGTAAAGGAAGCATCTATCTATAGGTTCTCGCATCAGGCATAGAAACAGCATGAGCAGGCATAGATAAACTTGATCATGTGGTGCACCTTCTCTCATAAGATGAAGGCAGCATGGCGCGAAGGTCTGCAGGGCTGTGGCTGGTGTGCATCTTGTACAGCACAGTAGCTGCAGCAACCTGTCTTAAACCTAACTTTTTTTACATTGGTTCTTGCCAAGTGACTAATTCCACACAATCCAACATCTCCTGATAACCTGTGGCACACAGAATGTCTCGAATGCTCCCCTGCCACAGGGCACCTGACCTAAAGCAGATTTTTCAGTAACAGGAAGTTTGCAAGCTTTAGATTGTGAATTTTAAAACTGAGATACTGATGGTCCAGGTGCTTTAGGTAAATGACAGACATCAAATGGGATATAGGCTGCAAATATTTTTAACAATTAGAATTTTAAAGAGTACCAGCTAAATGTACACTTTAAAATTTAAATATGAAAGAAACAAAAATCATTGATGAGACTTATATGAAAAAAAGGGTTATAGTAGGGACAAGCAATATTAATTGGCAAGTTGGCTTACTATTGGTAAATTTGTTTCATTATTGCCACATGTAGCGAGGTACAGTAAATTACTATTTTCCACACCAAATTACAGATCATTTCATTACAACGAAAAAAACAATAACAAAATGCAGAATAAAGCATTACAGTTACAAGATGCAGTTGAGGCAGACAATTATATACAAGGTAAATTGTGAGGTCAAAATTCCATCTGAAAAGTTGTGGGAAATGAAAGAAACTCAAGGCCAAACAATTTGTTGTAAATAGACTGTAAATAGATAGGTGCCAGTGAAGGGAATTAAATTATCGGTCAGGGATTTCTGCTGATCGAGTGTTATTCAGTTAGATGCTGAACATAAGAAGATATTTTCCAAAGCTCTTGGTGAGATCAAGAGAATCACATTATACTTGGTGGAGGGTTACAGACTACCATCAATACACTAATCATATGTCAGAAAAATTCCAAACTATTGTAAACAAGTCAAATAGATGTATATTTGTGGTCTACTGCTGAATTAGATACAATTTATTTGCAATATTAGCTTAAGGATATAATGTAGAAGATATGGTTCAACATGTTACTTTCTGTATGTGTTAACAACTACTAAAGCTATGAAAATGTTGATTTATTGCTTACCTTCAATAAAACTCGCCCCTTCATTAACATATTCCAACAATTGTTCAAAGATGGTATTAATCTTCTTTTTGGCCTGTACAAAGTGCTTCAGTGGAGATGAACATGTGTCTGCCATAATTTAACTGTAAACAAAACTCATTAGTAAGTGAAAAAAATATTCTAACCCAACAACTTGTTTATATAGAGTACATTAATCAAAATAAGATATCTCAAGGTGTTTTAGAGATGTAATATAGGGCAAAATTTGACACCACCCTCAGGACAAACAATAAAATAGTAAAGAATTAAATCTGGAGTCTTCAGGAAGATGACAAAGAAAAATTGCAGACAAGTGTTTAAGAAGATAACTACTTGGCTTAGAGGTGAAGGAATGATCAACAATGATCAAAGACAATGGTTAACGTCCGCAGATCTCTCAAAATTGCTGTGCAAGTTGATCAGATGGCTAAAAAGGTATATGGTGTGTTGGCCTTCATTATCTGAGAGATTGAGTTCAAGAGCCTTGTGTTAATGTTCCAGCTCTATAAAACAGGTTAGACCACACTTGGAATATCATGCTCAATTCTGGTCACTTCATTATATGAAGGATGAATTTAAGGATGTTGCCTGGATTAGAAAGCATATCTTATGAGGACATTGAATGAGCTAAGAGGACATATCTTTTTGAAGCGAAGGAGGATGAGACGTAACTTGTTAGAGGTGAACAGATGTTAAGTGGCATAGATTGAGTAGATAGCCAGAAACTTTTTCCCAGAGCGGAAGTGACTAATATCAACGGGCATAATTTTACAATGATCAAAGGAAAGTATAGTGAGGGGATGTCAGAGGTAAATTCATCACACAGGGAGTGGTAAGTGCCTAGGACACCCTGCCCAGGATGGTAGTAGGGGCAAATACATTAGGGGCATTCAAACAACTTTTAGATAGGCACATGGATGATAGGAAAATAGAGGCCAAGTATGAGGGAAGGGTTAGATTGATCTTGGAGTATGTTAAAAGATCAGCATATGGTGGGCCAAAGGGCCTGTATGTATTGTCATGTTCTATGTTCTGATGATATAACTGGATTTATTCTACAAAATATATATAGTATATCAGTTAATTGGGCCATTGGTTAATCGGGGCAGACGCCTATTTGGTACAACTCTTAAAAGTATAAAAACGAATCAAGAAAATAGCTGGGATCAATGTTTTCTGCGCATTTGACAGGTCTGTTTTTAATTAGGTTCTGTTGGGTTTCTTTGTTTTGTGGTTGTCTATAAGGTTGTATATAGTATACATACTTTGATAATGAATTTACTTTGATTCCCTTTGCTTATTTGGGACACAGTACTGTTTAATTAGGACAGGAGATTGTTGCTGAACAGTTATATGCACTTGTGTGTCCATTAGACATTACACTGTGCTTGGAGAGTCAACAATTTTCAAATTGTTTTCAGTTGTGTGCATTTGTGTTCAAAAAGCAGTGATTTTTGTCACTAATAGTCGGCGAGAAATAAGCATTAAGATAATTCAGAACTGCTTTGCTGACTGCAGTTTCAAGCTTGAAGATGCTAGAAATGGCTGGGAGTGAAAATGAAACAATTTCACTACTTCAACAAATTAGGAACTATGAAGAATTTAAAAGGTATCAACAATTACCTTGAACTTTACAATGAAAATCAAGATTTGGAGGATGCAATTATCAAAAGCGTTATATGAAGACAATTATATGCAGACACAAGGTGTCTGCACTGATTTTGTTCATTTACAGTCAATCAAAAGAACACAGCAGCGTACACTGGACGAATTCCATCGATAACTATCAGAACCACAGTTCTATAGTACTGAAGCAGTATTGGTAATGTTCTAATTTGTTCTGTACTTCATTTAAATACATAATTTATTATTTTGTAATTTGTCTTTTTTTAAATAACTATTTCCATTAAACTTCGGCTAATTGAGGCAGATACATAAATGGGCTGAAATGTACTGGTCCCAATGTGTCTATGAAGGACCAGGGTGAGCATAAAACTAGGAGAGCAGGTAAAGGTGAAAAAAAAATACGGGTTTTATTTACCCAAAATGTTTACAAACTCAATAGAACTGTTTTAGAGACCAAACTTGAATCAGCTAAAAACAGATCTTGGTTACAACAACACAGTAAATACTCCTCAAACCAAGAGACCCCACTCATCTCCTGACTGCAGGTTTATATTTGACGCTGGCCAGTCCATAGTAAATTGCAGAGGAGAGAAGAATTCCTCTCCTTAAAAAGATACAGCATAAATGAAGCAGCTCCAGAGAACACCCCTCTGGCTGTAGCAGAATGGCCCAATCCAATTATCCAGCCCATCTACTGAGGCTGGTGTAATGCACCAGCTCAGTCATTTGCCAGATTATCAGGAGGATGGTCGGCTACTGGACACTTCAATATCCCCAGCTGATGGTGCGGCTGGTAATTGCAGCCGCCATAGTGTCCCAATTAACTGGAACCTACAGTACCTAGCTTCAGTTAATGAAATACAATATAATAAAATTTTCAAATTATTTAGATACAATTAACACAAGAGTACATTTGTAACATTCAGATGTGTAGAGAGAAAGCATAAACATTTCATTCATTAGAATAATAACACTTTCTCCCCCTTCAGAGTTGCTGCCTGGCCTTGTGAATATTTCCAGCATTTTTGGGTTCCACAGTATCCTGGTATTAGATTATTCAGGTGCAATTTCGCTTTAACCATGGAGAGGGATTGCATGAGTATTTTCACATTTAAACCTTAATCATTCATTTTTCTAATCACACCCTAAACCAAAAATATCAAAAGGTTAAAATAAAACTGCTTTTTGGGAAGTTATACTCATCCACAGGCCAAGAATTTTGAACGGAAGAATAAGAGAGTATAAATAAACTAGCAGGAGTTAATTTCTCACATGTTAAGAGAACAATGCTGCATTCTTGCTGTCTGTAGCTAATGCCTATCACCACAATGGGTCAATGGCAGATGCAATCTCAATGGCTCTCCACATGGCTTTAGACCACCTGGACAACACAAACACCTATGTCAGAATGCTATTCATCAACTATAGCTCAGCATTTAATACCATCATTCCCACAATCCTGATTGAGAATTTGCAGAACCTGGGCCTCTGTACCTCCCTCTGCAATTGGATCCTTGACTTCCTAACCGAAAGACCACAATCTGCTCCTCACTGAAGATCAACACTGGCGTACCTCAGGGATATGTGCTTAGCCCACTGCTCTACTCTCTGTATACACACGTCTGTATGGCTAGGCATTGCTCAAATACCATCTATAAATTTGCTGATGATACAACCATTTCTGGTAGTTTCTCAGGTGGTGACAAGAAGGCATACAGGAGTGAGATATGCCAACAAGTGGAGCGGTGTCACAGCAACAACTTGGCACTCAAAGTCAGTAAGACGAAAGAACTGATTGTGGGCTCCAGGAAGGGTAAAACGAAGGAACACACACCAATCTTCATAGAGGGATCAGAAGTGGAGAGAGTGAGCAGTTTCAAGATCTGAGGATCTAACCTGGTCCCAACAAATTGATGCAGTTATAAAGAAGGCAATACAGCAGCTATTCTTCATTAGGAGTTTGAAGAGATTTGGCATGTTAACAAATGCACTCAAAGACTTTTATAGTTGTACCATGGAGAGCATTCTGACGGGCTGCATCACTGTCTGGTATGGGGGGGGGGGCGGGGGGGGCGGGCTACTGCACAGTACTAAAAGAAGCTTCAGAGGGTTATAAATCTAGTCAGCTCCATCTTGGGTACTAACCTACAAAGTACCCAGGGCATCTTCAAGGAGCACTGTCTCAGAAAGGCAGCGTCCATTATTAAGGATCTCCAACACCCAGGGCATGCCCTTTTCTCACTGTTACCATCAGGTAGGAGGTGCAGAAGACTGAAGGCACATACTCAGCGATTCAGGAACAGCTTCTTCCCCTCTGCTATTATTGGAGTATAAAAATATTATGGAGTATAAAACTTGTATCATTTGCTGTGTAACCAAAACTATGTAGTCAGTTTGCTATGCATGTACTCAATTTAGTAGAATGAAATCTTAGGAATGTAGAAGACAATGATATGTTAATGAGAGGTAGCTAAAGAGCTAAAGAAATGTAGATTAGAACATTGCTCAGTTCTGAGTTTATTATTTGCTATGCATGTACCCAATTTGGTAGGAGACTGAAGTCTTAAAAATGTAGAAGACAATGATATGTTAATAAGAGGTAGCTAAGAGATGTAGACTAGAACATGATTAAGCCAATTGATAGGAACAATAGGGACATGATGTACGTGTAGTATGTGTAATATGCAACTATAGATCGATTACATATGCTAATGCAACTGGACCAGGAGATTGCTATAAAAAAATGCCGTGTCCGAGGATCGAGGATCGGTGGGCAATCAGCGACTAGATCAATGACTGTCTCAGCTTTGATTTGCAAATTAAAGTTTAACCCTTCTTGAAGAATCTTCTGCGTCTCCTGGTCATTTGTGAGGCACGAAAAACCACAACATAATTGGCGACCGTGACAGGACCGGATAAGAGACCCGCGGAAAGGAAATGGCAGATTGGGAACGCTTCCCAGTCCTCTAGGGACCCCTACAAGGCTAACGGAATTAAGGGTGCACCCAAACAAAAGTTAAGCGCTTTTGCGACAATTTGGACTAAGAATTCTGTTGGCTTTGGGGAGGTCTTGGAGTCTCAGAAGTGTGGAACCACTGCCGAAGGGTTTCTCCGGTCCAAAGAATTTGGCAGAATTGGGGGTTAACAGAGGAGGCTCAGAGGATTGATCGAGAACACTGCAGTGAAGGTAAGTACAAATAAGTTAATAAGAAGTTAAGTTAAGAAAAAGTCCATGTGGTGTTGGTAAATCCTCGTGGATACCGCCTTAAGAGATAAGGGTCTGAATAAACGAGGTGCAAAGAGAAAGTTCTGTGGATACCGCTCTGAATAGAGGTCTGCACGGGCAGAATAGAATAGGAAACAAGGACAGTCCAATATATAGTTTAAAACGCTGGCAGATAGACAAAAGACTAGGCATAGAATTAGAGTAAGTTTAGTTAAGAAAAAGTCCATGTGGTGTTATAGGAAGAAAAAGTCCACATGGTGTTAGACTAGGAAGAAAAAGTCCACATGGTGTGTAGAATTAGAGTGAATTTAGTGTAGAAAAAGTCCACGTGGTGTTAGACTAGGCGTAGAATTGGAGTAAGTAATATTATCCAGTAAACAAACTGTGAATCTCTGAAATACCTTAAAAAGAGAGAATAACATGACAGGTAAAGGAACTGCAGTAGAGATTATGAGCAAAAAATTCCCGTTAATTAATAATGAGATCACAAAAACTTCAGAAAAATGGGAAAAAAGAACCAATAACCTGGTCACAAAGTGGCCAAAAGAAGGAACGTTTGATGTAAGTTTGTGCGAAGAAATGGAGGGACTAATTAAAAATTACAAACCAAAAGATAAATCTAAGAAAAGAGAGCAAAAAAGAGAACGAGAAATTGAAGTGCTAAAACTCTTCAGAACGGAGGGAGAAAGACTGAGGAGGACAGGTAGAATATTGATTACAAGCGAGGAAGACACTAAGGTGCAGGAGAAACAGCCTGTTAAAGAGAGAGAAGGGTACAGTGAGAAGCTGGCTTCTGCTCCGTACCCGGATGCGACAGAAACAGAAAAACCCCCTCCCTATAATGAGGAAGGAACCCCTAAGCAGTGCCCCCTGCTGACAGGAACAATAAACATGTAGGGAGAAGTCCAAGTTTGGGATAATGAGGAGGAAAAAAAACAATACGAGAAGGAAAAAGCGGCGATATGGAAGGAGATACAGGCAGAAAGGATAAAGATAGAACAGGTACAGAGAGAAATGAAAGAAGAGATTGAACGGATGAAATACTTAAGAGAGGAAAAGGAGTATGAGGAGTATCGGTTATACTATAGAAATAAACAGACTAGAAAAGAAAGTGGCTCATCAGGGCAGGAAGAGATGAGGCATTCAAGAGGAAGTGGAAAAAAGATAGGAGATGAGAGTCTTGGAAAAAAAGAAGAGAGAAGGGAATCAAGCTCAAGTAAGGATCAGGAGTCCCTGCCACAGGTGTACAGACACGGACAGAAAGAAAGAGAAGGTGACTCATTGGAGGAGCAAGAGTTAAGTGGAGAGAGAGAGAGAGGATGTGAGAATTTGTGGGGAAGAAATAGGAGGCAGAAGCCTAGAAGAGCAGAAGGAGGCAGTAGGGGAGCGACTTGCGGAAGTAGAAAGAGAGCCAGATAAGTTACTGAGAGGGGATTGCCAGAGGAGATGCGAAAAATACTCCAGGGACCAACCAAGTATTGAATTAAGACAGAGAGGAAGGACTCCACAGGGAGACCGAGGGAAGAAGAGAACCCCGGAGACATTTGTGTGGGAGGCAGTAAAGACGTACCCTGAGACAGATGAGGAGTCAGGTGAGGAGGAGAGCCAGGGCAGTTGGGAAGGAGGAGGAAGAATGATGCCGTTGTTAGTAAAAGGATCAGGACAAGTGCAGTATATCCCTTGGGATCCCAGGACCTAGAAGGGCTGAAAAACACTGCCCAATCTACATGAAGGAGCAGGGAAATGGATTAGAGCCTTTGAAGAAGAAATGGCAGGACGATTATTGGCTATGGGAGATTTGAAGGCACTATTGATAAGGTTGATGGGAACCTCCAAATTTAACGGACCAATGGAAATGGCTGGCATAGTAAACTCGAACGACCCAAGAACTGATGGAGACGGGTTTGACAGAGTGAGGCAGAGGGTATGGCAGGCCCTCAGAAAGCTTTATCCACCCAAAGTGGACCCCAAAGACTTAAAAGGGGATCCACTGGGAGACACTGAAAACCCAGCAGCCTATGTAGAAAACCAGCTGAAAAGGTGGAGACTGGAGACTGAGCAAGAGGTGGAGAATAGCTTATTTATGACCTCACTGTTCCGACATAGCATTTTGGATGCAATGCCTCCACAAGTAAAATCCAAACTGGAGGAAGTGGTTGGGCTAACGTCAATGACCCCATAAGAATTTAGAGACCATGTAGTCCATGCAGTTGAGAAATACCGGAAAGACAAACGAAGGTTGGCTGAGCAGCAGGAAGAGGTGCAAAGAAAGTTAATACAAATGCAGTTCGAAGAACTCAAAAAGAAGGAAAAAAGAGAAAAACAAAAAGATGCTGCCAGCAACCACTGGTCCGAGTACAGCCATCGAACTGGACAAAACACTGCTATATGGAGGAACCGATCATACTGTAAGACAAGGGCTGGAAAACCCCATGCCAATAATCGTCTTTGGAGGAGCATTCCCACAAATGCCCTATCAAGAACAGACTAAATTCAAACAGCCCAGACGGGACTGGAAGTCCCAAGGAGGGGGACAGAGGAGCTATGGGCAGAGGGGACCAGTGAGGAAACGGGGAAAGAGAGGTAGAGAGATTGTGCTGGGAATGTAATCAGCCAGGTCACATGAAAAGAGATTGTCCGTTTACACTATGGCCTGTCACACACCAGCAGGAACCGATAAGAAGGGAACTAAAGTTTAGCCAAGGACCAGCCCCCACAGGCCCAAGTGGACCTGTGAACCCCTATGCGAGGTATTAGGGGTGCCCCGAGAACTTAAGTGGGAAGGGACATTACCCAATGATAACAAGAGAGGCAGATGAGGGACACATTGTTCAGGTTATGTTAGAAGGGCAACTGACACCAATGATGATAGATACTGGAGCCACGTACACTTGCGTACAGCCACAGTATCCCTTCACCTTCCCGTGTCAGGAAAATTTATGAAGACGGTAGGGTTCTCGGAGAAAACACAGTTGACACAGTGCACTGCTCCAGTGCGGTTGAGAATGGGAAATAAAGGAATTGTTTTGCCAGTGCTAGTATTTAAAGGAACTCCAATTAATTTGTTAGGCAGAGATCCCTTATTGACATTGGAATTAAAATTAGAATGCACCAGAAATGGGCTAAGTGTGGGAAAAGCAGGGGCTCAATTGATAGTGCGAGAAGACAAGAAGGCTAATGTCTTTTGGATAGAAGACATCACAGATCAGATTCAGGAAACCTGGGAGAAATGGAAAAAGTGTGTGCAGGCTATATTACCCAGGGCTGTAATGCCCAAATCTGAGCTACATTGTACAGTGATTTTTGACGAGACTCAGAACAGGGAGTTAGAGGAGAAATGGCACCTAGAGGCATGTAACAAGCAGCGCCTGGAAGGGGAGGATGTGATAATTGGAAAGCAAGGGGCAGCTTTACAAGTTAAATGGAACACCTTTTTAGAAAAATGGTACAGGTTACCGGAGGCTGCGCCCCACGTAACATTGTTGGTAAACATGGAATATCAGTCGAAAAACTTAGGACCCTTAGTTAAGAGTGCTGAAACCGTAACAGTGTGGAGGAAAATCACGCCAGAGGTGTGGATATCAGAAGACAACAATTGCATAAATAACCCCCCAACCACACCTGCCCTTGCTGGGAAAGGAAAGAGGCCAGCAGAAAGATAGAAGGTTAGATGAGTTGCCGTCTATTCTGTGGTCACAGCATGACATGGATGTAGGGAAAATAAAAACAGCGAGTCTGGTGGAAATAAGGCTGAAAAGTGGAGCAATTCCACCCAGGAGACCACAATACCCTATAAGACCAGAAGCAGAAGAGGGAATAGCATCGACAGTGCAGGGGTTGCTTGAAATAGGAGTGCTTAAAAGAACAAACAGTCCATGCAATACCCCGTTGCTGCCGGTTTTAAAAGCAGATAAATCTAAGTGGAGATTGGTGCATGATTTGCGAGCGGTAAACAATGTGGTAGAGGACTGGCCAGCGGTAGTCCCCAACCCACACACGCTTTTGACTAATGTTCAGAAGCAAGTTACTTTTCAGTGATTGATTTGTGTTTGGCTTTCTTCAGCATTCCTCTAGCCGATCAGTGTCAGTATTTGTTTGCATTTACTTACAGAGGTGCTCAGTATACCTATACCAGAATGCCGCAAGGATTTAAACATTCACCACACGTTTTTAATCAGGTGTTGAAGGCAGACCTAGAGGGTATGCCATTGGAAAGTACATTGTTACAGTATGTGGATGACCTGTTGATTTGCTCCCACAGCAAGGAAATCAAAGCCCTGACAGCCATTTGTTCGGGGCAGTGTGGAAACAGAGAGGTTTTTAAAAAAGTAGTGAAGATCCCATACAACATTGTCAGCAAATTCTAGACTTAATAAAAGCCATAATGAAACCTAAAGCATTGGCTATAGTAAAATGCCAGGCACATAAAAAGGGAAACGATGTAATAACAAAGGGAAATCAAGCTGCGGACGAGGCAGCCAGAAAAGCGTCTGGTTGTACATCAGCTGTCATTGCCCCCAGGTAAGCCTAACTCCAGAACCTGACGTAAAAGACCTAATTGAAATACAAGGTAAGGCAACTTTGGCAGAACAGACAATGTGGAGAAAAAGGGGGGCCAAGCAGAACCCGGAAGGATTGTGGAGCACGGAAGACGGTTTGTTGGTAGCACCCACCCCTCTCCTGACGATTCTGATTTCAGAAGCGCATGGGATGGACCATTGTGCTAGGGGGGAAGTGATAAAGGAAATAAAGAAGGATGGTTTTTGGTCACCTTACTTACAGGCTTCGGTGGACTTTTTCTTGTCACAGTGCGAGGTATGCGCATAGAATAATGTTCGGAAGGGAATTACAACCCCAATAGGTCACATTCCTGTACCTGAAGGACCATTTAAAATCTAGTGATCGATTTCGTAGACATGATAAAGACAGTGAGAGGGAAAAGATACATGCTGGTAGTAATTGATCGATTTAGCAGATGGGTGGAGACGGTACCTTCAAAAGATCAAGGGGCAAAGACAGTGGTAAAATTTCTGACAAATGGAAGTGATCCCAAGGTTTGGAATACCTACAGAAGTTAGTTCAGACAATGGTTCAGCTTTTATCCAGAAAGTGGTCAAACTGGTACTACAGGCACTGAGGATAAAGCAAAGATTTGGATGTGTATACCATCCTCAGTCGCAGGGCATGGTAGAGAGAATTAATGGAACTCTAAAAGCCAAACTGAACAAAATTTGTGCAGACACTAAACTTAATTGGGTTGATGCTTTACCGTTAGTATTGATGAGTTACTGCATGCAGACTAATCGAATCACATGCCTGACACCGCATGAGATTGCTGCAGGCTGGGAAGCTATCATACCTGTGATAGGGGTAAGCAAAAATGTTGAATGGATAAACTACATATACTACAATCAACAGAGATTCATCAGCTACACCGATGATGCACTGGAGGCCTTAGGGCAACAGCTAGATGCAACTAGCTGGATGGCGTGGCAAAACAGACAGGTACTGGATTGGCTTTTGGGAGAAAAAGGGGGTGTGTGTGTAATGTTTGGAGAACAATGCTGCACTTTCATACCGAACAATACTAGCCCAGAAGGATCATTTACTAAAGCAATGAATAAATTAAAGAATCTGCGGACGGAGGTCAAACAGAATGCAGGATTTGAACATCAGTTTTTTGATTGGTTAGAAAGTAGACTCGGAGGATGGGGAGCATGGCTGCCTAAAATAGCAATAACTGTTAGTATTGTATTGTTGAGCTGTGCGTTTGTGCTGTGCTGTTTTCTTCCTTGTCTCAAATCTCTTGTAGTGCGTGCTGCAACCAAACAATTTCCAATGCTCGTGGCAATTACTGAAGCAAGCTTAGTGGAGAAAGAAACACCGAAAATGTATCGTTACAGCCTACAACACCTGCAGAATGAACAAGAGCAAAACGACAGTGTGGGAGTAGATTGTAAGGGCTTATGAGTCTTTTTCCCTGTCTCAGGTACAAAGGGACAGGTTTTTGGCTCAGCAGCCCAGGGTAGCAGGGAGAGAATACTTTAAGTCTTGGCGCAGAAAATTATAGTTTACCCGAGATTTGGGAATAAATGCTTGAGTTTATTGAGGCTTTTGTGCGCGGACTCTTAGTCTTCTTTCTCTGTAAGAGGGGATATATTGGAGTATAAAAATATTATGGAGCATAAAACTTGCTGTGTAACCAAAACTATGTAGTCAGTTTGCTATGCATGTACTCAATTTAGTAGAATGAAATCTTAGGAATGTAGAAGACAATGATATGTTAATAAGAGGTAGCTAAGAGATGTAGACTAGAACATGATTAAGCCAATTGATAGGAACAATAGGGACATGATGTACGTGTAGTATGTGTAATATGCAACTATAGATCAATTACATATGCTAATGCAACTGGACCAGGAGATTGCTATAAAAAATGCCGTGTCCGAGGATCGAGGATCGGTGGGCAATCAGCGACTAGATCAATGACTGTCTCAGCTTTGATTTGCAAATTAAAGTTTAACCCTTCTTGAAGAATCTTCTGTGTCTCCTGGTCATTTGTGAGGCACGAAAAACCACGACACTATCTGATTCCTAAATGGACGTTGAAGCTTTGGACACTACTTCACCTTTTTTTAATATACAGTACTTCTGTTTCTACACATTTTTTAATCTATTCAATATACGTATACTGTAATTGATTTACTTTTTTCTGTTCTATATTATGTATTGCATTGAACTGCTGCTGCTAAGTTAACAAATTTCACATCACACACTGGTGATAATAAAACTGATTCTGATTTGATAGATGAACTGGGTAAGATGGAATTTGTGCTAAGTGATGCATATTACTAAGTTAAACCAGGGCAGAAATTATTAGTAAATACTAGGGCCCTGGCGAATATTGTAAATCAAAGAAACTTAGGGTTCAAGTACATACTTCACTGAAAGCGGCAACACAACTAGACAGGGAGGTGAAGGTGACATCTGGCACGCTCGCTTTTGTTAGTCAGGGCACTGAGTTCAAAAGTCGGGCTCTCATGTGACAACTGTATGAGACCTGGTCACAGCCATAGAAGGGGATGGGATTAAGTTGTAAAGGGTGCAGAAAAGGACAAACACATGAATGTTAGAGGGCTTGGACAGCTTATATTATAAGGAGACACTGGAGAAATCAGGGCTTTTTCCCTTTCGATTCTCTTTACATAAAATCATGAGGAGGTTAGAGAAGGCAGATGGTCACAGTCTTTTCCCACCCAGGGTAAAAGGGGTAGCATACATTTAAGACGAGAAGGGTCAGATTTAAAGTAGTGGTCGCCAACCCATCAATCGCGATCAACTAGATGATCTTTGAGACTTTCCCAGTAGGTCCTGAAAAAAAAAAGAAATAAATACACAAATACTGTTGAGAGATTGTTTCCGAGTTGCGGGGTTTTAGTTCCGTTTTTTTCTGCCCAGTGTGCATACGTGTAGCTCCCCTGCACTACACAGTGTACTTTAATGGTCCCCAACCACCGGGCCGCAAGGAAACAATATGAGTCAGCTGCACCTTTCCTCAGTCCGTCACGCCCACTATTGAACTTGAACCCATGCGAGGTCATCAGTCACTTAAACACAGTGATACCCTCATGCCAGGGATCACTGATTGACCTCAGGCAGCCGGCGAGAAGTGCCGTTGCTACTGGTCTGGAGTGTGGACAGATGGGCGCCACCTCTAAACCTGTTTAGCACACCAAATGCTCGTTGGGAACCGGGTGCTAAAATATTCGCAGACAACCTAATTCGGGTTCAGCGCAGCTAAGTATCAGAGCAGCTACCTCACTGCAATCTACTGAAGCAAACTTTTGTCGGCTGATAGATCCTACGGGGGGGGGGGGGGGGGGGGGGGTGCTCTGTTGCATTCCTCGCTCGGTCGCTCTCTGCAGACTGCGACCACCGTGGCCCCGGCACGTGGACCTCCTGCCCTTCCCTTGTCCTCTCACCCGACCCACAACCAGCCGCACCTGGCCAAGGCGTCTGGCGGCGGGCTGGCGGGAGGCTGGAGTTCGGACCTGGAGGCTGTCTAATAAGGCAATGACGCCCCCCAAAACTGCTCTGGTACCCCGAGTCCAAGCACCCTGCACTTAAAGACAACCCGTTGAGTTTTTTCCAGCAGAAAAAACGTGAGCAGCGCGGCACAGAAGCTAAGTGCCGAGAGCCACGGAAACTAAATTGCAGAATAGACTGGATATAAAGAACCTGCTTCAAGTATCGCTGTATTCCCGTCGTGTTTAACACCCCCCCCCCCCCAATCAGCTGGTCCGCAAGAACATTGTCAATATTAAACCGGTCCGCGGTGCAAAACAGGGGTGGGCACCCCTGATGTTTATACATTATTTCTACTTCCAGGTTGTGGGGTTTTACTTTCAGTCTTTTCTGCCCTGGTGCACATGTGCGTAACTAATTGATCTGAGGTCGATCTTGCCTTTCACTAAGGCCGAGGTAGGGGATCTTGAGCTTAAAAAGGCTGGTGACCACTAATATAAAGGGAACCTAAGCAGCAAAATTTTATTAGAGGTTGGTGGTATATTGAATGAGCTGTCAGAGGAAATGGTAGACATCAGTATATTAACAATTTTAAAAGACATTTGTACAGGTACATCAATATAAAAAGCTATATGGATATGGGCCAACTACAGGCAACTGGGACTGGCTCAGATAATTGTTTGACGTGGACATGAACTAAAAGACCTGCTTTTGAGCTGTACAACTCCATGATTCCTATTCAATTGAAATTAACTTGAGACTGCTTGATCTGAAAATGGACCTGACCAAACCTTGAAAGCATTTGAAGAAATTACTGATTTTTGATAGTTATAAAAAGCAAGAATTGAGGTGGAGAGCAGGTTGGCAATATTGGAGCTTGAAGGAAAAACTGAAGTAAGAGAATGGAGATGCAGGTAAGAGCTCACCTAAACAACTAATATTATCCTGATTTGTTGCATTCTTGGAGGAGCTGAAGTCAATACAGGGAGTGGTTTGGTAGACACTAAATTGTTAGCTCTATTGCTTTGTTGAATTCAGCATTTATATATGGTTTTATTGTTTGAAGTACTATAGAACTTCCCTACATTCACATTCAATCTAAGAATATGAAAAACACCAGCCTCTCCTAAGCATTGTTGTTTTCATCACTAGTGTAACTGATAATGTTCACCATCTTCCTCTATCAGAGTGCATTTATTCAGAACTTTATTACTGATGTTTATTATTTTGCAATCACAGTCAAAAAAACAGTTAAAAACAAATTTGCTCAGTGCCAAAATGATCCAGCAAGTTCATTAAAATAACAAGTCATCTGGCTGCTGGGAATTCACTTATTCACCAGTACACAGCAAGTACTATTCATGTTAAATTGGCACATCCAGTAAGTGTGTAAAACTGCAATGATAACATCCTCAAGACCATAAGAGACAGAAGAATTAGAATATTCGGACCATCAAGTCTGTTCCGCCATTTCATCACAACTGACCCATTTTCCCTCTCAACCCCATATGCCTGCCTCCTCCCAGTAATCTTTCACACCCTGACTAATCAAGAACCCATCAAACTCCACTTTAAATAGACCCAAAGACACAGCCTCCACAGCAGCTTGTGGCATCAAATTCCATAGATTCACCACCTTCTGGCTAAAAAATTTCCTTCTCATCTCTGTTCTAACTGGATGTCCCTCTATTCTGAGGCTGTGCTCTCTGGTCCTGGATTCCTTCACTATAAAAAACATCCTCTCCACGTCCACTCTATCTAGGCCTTTCAATATACGATAGGTTTCAATGAGATTCCCCCTCATTCTCAATGCACGCTGCATCTAAATGAATACTCATTTAGGAATACCCATCCTCAACTCTATCACTCTGGTTCCCCATACCCCTCCCAAATTAGTTTCAACCCTCCCCAACAACTCTAGTGAACCTGCTGGCAAAGATGTCTGTCCCCCTCAGGTTCAAACATGATCTGTCCCTTTTGTCCAGGTCGTATCTTCCCCAGAACAGATCCCATAATCCAGAAATCAGAAACCCTGCCCCCAAACACTTCCTCAGCCACACATTCATCTGCCAAATAATCCTATTTTTACCCTCTCTGGTAAATGCCATAAGCAGTAATCCAGAGATTATTACCCTTGAGGTCCTACTTTTCAGTTGTCTACCTAATTCCCTAAATTCTCTCTGCAGGACCTCCTCCCTTTTCCTACCCATGTCACTGGTGCCAAATTCTGGCTGTTCACAATCAGAGATATCCCTCAACCTAGCACCTGGGAGGCAACAATCATCCAGTTGTCTCTTTCATGTCCACAGAATCTCATGTTTAATCCCTTAACTATGGAATCCCTTATCATTACTACAGTCCTCTCTCCCCTTCCCGTTAGAGCCACAGCGCCAGAGATCCGGCTGCTGCGCCTTCACGATCCCCCCCCCCCCTCCCATGTCGCTCCCCCAACAGTATCCATTCCCTTATTTATGAGGGAATCGCAGTACTCTGTACTGATTGCCCGTGTCCTTTCCCTCTCCTGACAGTCACCCAGGTATGTCTCCTGCAACTCAATGGTGCCAATCTCCCTGTAGCTCTTATCTACCACCTCCTCAGTTTCCCGTATGAGCCTCAGGTCATCGAGCTGCAGCTCCCTAACCTCTTCCAAGTAAGTTTTGATTTTCACTTTCATTTACTTTATAGTTACCTGTAAATGAAGGAAGGGGGCCCTAATCCTAACCTAATTATAAATTAAACTTCTAACCAGTGACATACTTGAAAGTCTTCCCGCTAAATCAGGGGGCAAATGTTGGATACCGCTAGAACTCTTACACCGTAAAAAAACATTCTGAGTAACTGTAGAGTTAACAAGGCGCAAGGGAAACTATTAACACAATGCAATATATAATGTCATTTTATCACCCGTGAGCAACACCAATGTTCATGGATTTCCAGCAATCCTTACTTCCCTGACGTGTTTTAATGCAAGGCCTGATGGAGGCCTGCGTGATTGTGAAAAACTCATTCCAGTGAACAGACGGCAGCGGAGAGGTAAATTGTCAAACCCCGAGAACTAACATATTACCCATTTTAAGAGCCTGAGGCAACTTACAGCTCTTTTCATGCACCCCATTCCCACGTACCTTAGCAAACGATACAACTTAAAGTGCAACTCAGCCGCGACCAGCCACAGCCACAGCCACGCCGGCTCAGAACGTGCACGAACACGAGCACGAGCACTGGCAACGGTCCCGCGTTCTACCGAGCACGTGCGCGCGCTTCAGCAGAACATCTCGTGCACCGCTCCGAGGCGGTGAGCGAATAAGGAAGCAATTTGCGGATACAAGTTTAGCTTTTTCCCCCAATAATTTTACTTTATTAAATCTTATTGTGTCCATATGGTAATAAGCAAGGAGAAATTTGATCTAATGACAACTAAATAAAATAACCCGCAGTCGTATGAGCGTAAACCGAGAGGACTTTATTTCAAATTAAACTTTACTCATAACAAAAATATACACAAAAGAATAAACGGCATTTTTTTACATTAAAGTAAAATACATTCAGGAATACTTAACTTTATAAACCATAGCATAATTGCCACTCACGTGGCCTAGTTCAAGCGAATGGTCTGGCTATGGAATGGAATGGTATGTCAATGTCACAATCAGCGTCAAGCCACATTGCCAAATGCGGCAGACGCAATAAGCAAGTGAAGTAAAAGAAATTCTATTCAGAGAATGCATTTTCCAATTTTAACTACAGCGGATTCCAGTTAATTGGGACTCATGGGGGCCAGTACATTTTGGTGCAATTAAGCAGCTGCCCCAATTAGCCGAAGTTTCATGGAAATAGTTAAAAAGGTATAAAAAGACAAACTACTATTTAACGAAGTAACAAATTATCTATTTAAATGAAATACAGAACAAATTAGAATATTACTAACACCACTACAGTACTACAAAACAGTACATTGGTTCCTAATAGTTATGGGCGGAGGAATTCAACCTGTATACACTGTCCTGTTATTTTGATTGACTGTAAATGAACAAAGTCAGACACATCATGCAGATAATGGACAATCTTTTTCATACAATACTTTCAACAATTCCCATCTTCCAAATCTTCATTTTTACTGTAACATTCAAGATGATTGTGAATACTTTCAAATTCTTTGTAGTTCCTAACTTGTTGAAGTAATAAAACCATTCAATTTTCACTCATGGTCATTTCTGGCATCTCTAAGCCTGAATGCTTGAAACTGCAATGAGCAAAACAGTTCAGAATTGTCTTACTGCTTATTTCTCGACAACTATGAGTGACAAAAATCACTGCTTTTTGAACAGCAACACACACAAAGATGTCATTTAAAAACTGTTCACTCTAAGCAAGAATAGTGTCTATGGCTACACAAGCGCATGTGACTAACGCTAGTTAGAAACTGTTCAGCAACAGCCTCCTGCCCCAATTAAGCGATATGGTGTCCCAAATAAACAAAGGAAACCCAGCTATTTTCTCAATTAGATTTTGTTCTTTTAAGAGTTGTCCCAAATAAATGGCTTCCTCATTTAACCGGTAGCCTAATTAACCAGAAGCCACTGTATTTTGGTATTTGAAATACAATAATCAATTATAAATTTCCCTTCTAACCTGTTGGCTAGAGCAGGCCAAATCTAAGAGAGAAGAAAGTTACTTATTCAGGTTCAAATCAATAAAAGTCTCAAAAGCATAAGACACAGCTTATAAAAATACATTAACTTAGAGAAAGTTTTGTAAGATGATGTCTTCATGTATCAATTTAAAGCCAGTATACTTAACAGTTCACGCACATAGTCATGCTGGTATTTTCCTCTACCTCAACACAGTATCGAGCTCTCCCACCTACCAATTTTCAAAACAAGAAATTACGAATACCCATTCAATAAACAGAAGGGCACAAGTCCATGTGGAAATTAGCTTGGGCAAGTTCAAATTGTATTAGTGAATATGTTAAACATCACCATGATTAGTGTTACGTCCATATAATGATACCCTACCTGCTTCCTCCCTGTTTGTGCTGTCAACTAGACAAGGTCAAACATCCTTAGTGCAGTTTCAAAGTAAGTAATTTCATGAATGGCAATAATGTCATAATAGCATGGACTCATGTGATATAGTTACACTGTTTTTATTGGATGATGACATTTATTGAAGAGGCACAACAGTGCCTCTTTCACCTCAGATGGTTGAAGAAGTTTGGTATGGGCCCCCAAATCCTGAGAACTTTCTGTAGGAGCACAATTGAGAGCATCCTGACTGGCTGCATCACTGCCTGATTTGGGAACTGTACTTCCATCACTGTGAATCTCTGCAGAGTGGTGCAGAGAGCCCAGCACATCTGTAGATGTGAACTTCCCACTATTTCAGGAAATTTACAAAGGTGTGTAAAAAAGGCCCGAAGGATCATTGGGGACCTGAGTCATCCCAACCACAATTTGTTCCAGCTGCTACCATCCGGGAAATGGTATCACAGCATAAAAGCCAGGACCAACAAGACACGGGACAGCTTCTTCCACCAGGCCATCAGACTGCTTAATTCATGCTGACACAACTGTATTTCTATGTTATATTGTCTGTCTTGTTGTACACACTATTTATTATAAATTACTATAAGTTGCACATTGCACATTTAGATGGAGACATAACGTATTTTTACTCCTCATGTACTTGAAGAATGCAAGTAATAAAGTCAATTCAATTCTTTATTTAATGTTCCTAAGTATCAGAATCCAGTTTATTATCACTGACATGAAATGTATTATTTTGCAGTGGCAATACAGTGCAATACAGGAAAACACAAAGTTACAATAAGAATTATAAAAATAAATCAATAGTGCAAAAAGAGAGCAGAATAGTGAGGTAGTGTTCATGGGTTCATGGACCATTAGAAAATCTGATGGTAGAGGGGAAGAAGCTGTTCCTAAAATTTTGAGTGTGCCTCTTCAGGTTCTTGAACCTCCTCTCTGATGGTAGTAATGAGAAAAAAGCATGCCTTGGATGATGAGGGTCTTTAATGAAGAATGCTACGTTCTGGAGGCACCACCTTCTGAAGATGCCCTTCATGATGGAGTCTAAAACACTCAGCTGCTTATTTTGATTGGAGCCTCCATACCAGGTGGTGATGCAACCAGTCAGAATGGCCTCCACAGTACATCTGTAGAAATTTGCCAGAATCTTTGGCGACATACCAAATCTCCTCAAACTCTAAGGAAGTATAGCCACATGTGAGCATGATTGCATCAAATCGTGGAGCTCAGGATAGGTTGTCTAAGATGCTGATGCGCAATAACTTGAAACTGCTTTCCCTCTCCACAGTTGAACTCTTGATGAGGACTAGTTTGGGTTCTCCTGACTTCCCTTTCCTGGAGGCCACAGTTAATTTCTTGGTCTTACTAATGTTGAATACAGAGTTCATAATTATGACAGCACTTAATCAGCCCATCTATCTCAATACTGTATGTCTCCTTATCGCAATCTGAAATTCTGCCCACAACAGGTATGTCATCAGCTAATTTAGAAACGCTGTTTAAGCTGTGTTTAGCCACACAGTCTTGAGTGTAAAGAGAGTACAGTAGAGTTCTAAGCATGCATTCCTGAGGTGCTTCTGTGTTGATTGTCAGCACGGAGGAGATATTATTTCTGATTTGCACTGACTGTGGTCTCCTGATGAGAAAGTTAAGGGTCCAGTTGTGAAGGAAGGTACAACAGTGCCTCTTTCACCTCAGATGGTTGAAGAAGTTTGGTATGGGCCCCCAAATCATAAGAACTTTCTAAAGGAGCACAATTGAGAGCATTCCTCGACTAGGAAGGGGAGGAGGGAAGAGAAGAGAGTGGTAGTGATAGGGGATTCTATAGTCAGGAGGGCAGATAGGAGATTTTGTGGGGAAGATCAGGAGTCTCAGATGGTATGTTGCCTCCCTGGTGCCGGAGTCTGGGACATCTCAGATCGGGTGCAGGTTATTCTCGAGAGGGAGGGCAAGAACCCAGATGTTGTGGTCCATATAGGGACCAATGACGTGGGTAGGATGAGTGAGGGGGTCCTGCGTAGTGAGTTCAGGGAGTTAGGTGCGAAGCTGAAGGGCAGGACCTTCAGGGTAACAATCTCAGGATTGCTACCTGTGCCACATGCGAGTGAGGCAAGGAACAGAAAGATTATTCAGATTAATATGTGGCTGAG
Organism: Hypanus sabinus; assembly: GCF_030144855.1. Classification (NCBI taxonomy): domain Eukaryota; kingdom Metazoa; phylum Chordata; class Chondrichthyes; order Myliobatiformes; family Dasyatidae; genus Hypanus; species Hypanus sabinus. The sequence continues at coordinate 52,383,829 of NC_082707.1, forward strand.
AGGATGGTGCAGGAGGGAGGGCTTCAGATTTTTAGATAATTGGGCTTTGTTCCAAGGAAGGTGGGATCTGTTCTGACGGGACGATTTATACCTGAACTGGAGCGGTACTAACATTCTTGCAGGAAAGTTTGCTAGTGCTGCTCAGTGGGGGGGCAGGAGTTTAAACTAAATTTGCAGGGAGCAGGGATCCAGAATGTGAGAGAAGATAGCGAGATGAAGAATAAAGGACAGGTGGGGACCACACAGTTCCGGAATATTAAGTGTGTGGTCGAGAAAGGTGAGGCGGAACAAGTGATAAGGAGGACATATGTACAGAGGGATGGTCTGACGGAACATGGAGTTAAATGTGCAGAAAGAATAAGTAAATTTAGGAAGGACAACAAAATTCAAGGGGCGTATAGCCCGATGGGAGTTCGGGGAGCTGGGTTAAGCACAATAGGCAGTGACTTAAACAGAGAGAGGAGAAATGGACTAAAAATTCTATATCTGAATGCACGAAGTGCCAGAAATAAGGCGGATGAGCTTGAAGCTCAGGTGCGAATGGGTAACTATGATGTTGTTGGGATAACAGAGACATGGATGCAGGGAGATCAGACCTGGGAAATGAATGTACAAGGGTATACGTGCTATCGTAGGGACAGAAATGTGGGCAGAGGGGGTGGGGTGGCCCTGTTGGTGAGGAATGAGATTCAGTCCTTTTGCAAGGGTGGACATAAGATCAGGAGAAGTAGAGTCTGTGTGGATAGAACTGAGGAACAGTAAGGGCAAAAAGACCCTAATGGGTGTTGTCTACAGGCCCCCAAACAGTAGCATGAATATTGGGTGCAAGTTGAATAGGAAGTTAACATTGGTATGTGGCAAAGGTAATGTCGCCGTAGTTATGGGGGATTTCAACATGCAGTTGAACTGGGAGAAACAGGTTGGTGCTGGACCCCAGGATAGGGAGTTTGTAGAGTGCCTATAGGATGCATTCTTGGAACAGCTTGTACGAGAGCCGACCAGGGACAAGGCTATTCTGGATTTAGTGTTGTGTAATGAACAGGATTTGATAAGCGATCTTGAAGTAAAGGAGCCATTAGGAGGTAGTGACCATAATATGATAAGTTTTTATCTGCAATTTGAGAAGGATAAGGGCAGATCAGAGCTGTCAGTGTTGCAGTTGAACGAAGGAGACTATGGAGCCATGAGGGAGGAGCTGGACAAAGATAAATGGACGGATATCCTAGCAGAAAGGACAGTGGAACAGCAATGGCAGGTATTCTTGGGAATAATGCACAAGGTGCAAAATCAGTTCATCCCCCGGAGAAGGAAGGATTCAAAGGGGGGAAAGGGGCCACAGTGGTTGACAAAGGAAGTCAGAGATTGCATAGCATTAAAAAAAAAGTATGACAGAGCTAAGGTGAGTGGGAAGACAGATGATTGGGAAATTTTTAAGGAACAACAGAACTTAACTAAAAAGGCAATACGGGGAGAAAAAATGAGGTACGAATGCAAGCTAGCCAGGAATATAAAGGAGAATAGCAAAAGCTTTTTTAGGTATGTGACGAGAAAGAAGATAGTTAAGAACAATGTTGGGCCCTTAATGAATGAATTGGATGAAATTGTTATGGGAAACAGAAATGGCAGAAGAATTTAATAAGTACTTTGGATCTGTCCTCACTAGGGAAGACACAAGCAATCTCCCAGATGTATGGGTGGGCCAAGGACATAGGGTAACAGAGGAAATGAAACAGATTGACAATAGGAAGGAAAAGGTGATGAGTAGACTGATGGGATAGAAGGCTGACAAATCCCCAGGTCCAGATGGTCTGCATCCTAGGGTACTAAAGGAGGTGGCTCTGGAAATTGCGGATGCATTGGTAATCATTTTCCAATGTTCCTTAGATTCAGGATCAGTTCCTGATGGTTGGAGAATGGCTAATGTTATCCCACTTTTTAAGAAAGGAGGGAGGGAGAAAACAGAGAACTATAGTCCTGTTGTTGTGGTTTCTCGTGCCCCACAAATGACCAGGAGATGCAGAAGATTCTTCAAGAAGGGTTAAACTTTAATTTGTAAATCAAAGCTGAGACAGTCATTGAGCTAGTCGCTGATTGCCCACCGATCCTTGAACATAGCATGTTTTATAGCAATCTCCTGGTTTAGTTGCATTAGCATATGCAATCGGTCTATAGTTGCGTATCACACGTACATCCGCCACTATTGTTTCTACCCATTGACCTAATCATGTTCTAATCTACATTTCTTAGCTACCTCTCATTAACCCACCATTGTCTTCTACATTCTTAATATTTCATTCTCCTACTAAATTGGGTACATGCATAGCAAATAGCAAGTTTCAAAGCTGACTACATAGTTTTGGTTACACAGCAAACAATCTCAACTTTTATACTCCAGTACTGTCAGCTTAACATCAGTAGTGGGGAAGATGCTAGAGTCCATTATTAAAGATGAAATAGTGGCATATCTAGATAGTGTCATGGTTTCTCGTGCCCCACAAATGACCAGGAGATGCAGAAGATTCTTCAAGAAGTGTTAAACTTTAATTTGCAAATCAAAGCTGAGACAGTCATTGAGCTAGTCGCTGATTGCCCACCAATCCTTGTACATAGCATTTTTTATAGCAATCTCCTGGTTTAGTTGTATTAGCGTATCCAATCGGTCTACAGTTGCGTACCACACGTACATCCGCCACTATTGTTTCTACCCATTAACTTAATCATGTTCTAATCTACATCTCTTAGCTACCTCTCATTTACACACCATTATCTTCTTATTTGGCTACATTCTTAAGTCACTGATGTGTTCAATAGTACAGAGACAATACAGAGATTTCATTCTCCTACTAAATTGGATACATGCATAGCAAATAGCAAACACAAAGCTGACTACATAGTTTTGATTACACAGCAAACAATGCAACTTTTATACTCCAATTATAGCAGTGATAGGATTGGACCAAGCCAGCATGGATTTACCAAGGGCAAATCATGCTTGACTAATCTATTGGAGTTTTTCGAGGATGTAACCAGGAAGTTAGACGGGGGAGATCCAGTGGATGTAGTGTACCTCGATTTTCAGAAGGCATTTGATGAGGTCCCACATAGGAGATTGGTGGGTAAAATCAGAGCTCATGGCATTGGGGGAAGATATTGACATGGATAGAAAACTGGTTTGGCAGATAGAAAGCAAAGGGTAGCGGTGAATGGGTGTTTCTCAGAACGGCAGGTGGTGACCAGTGGTGTGCCACAGGTCTCGGTATTGGGACCACAGCTGTTTACGATTTGCATCAAAGATTTAGATGAAGGCATTGAGAATAACATCAGCAAGTTTGCTGATGATACTAAGCTGGGTGGCAGTGTGACATGTGATGAGGATGTTAGGAGAATTCAGGGTGACTTGGATAGGCTGAGTGAGTGGGCAGATACTTGGCAGATGACGTTTAATGTGCATAAGTGTGAGGTTATCCACTTTGGGAGTAAGAATAGGAAGGCAGATTATTATCTGAATGGTGTAGAGTTAGGTAAGGGAGAAATACAAAGAGATCTAGGAGTCCTTGTTCATCAGTCACTGAAGGTGAATGAGCAAGTGCAGCAAGCAGTGAAGGCTAATTGAATGTTGGCCTTTATTACAAAGGGAATTGAGTACAAGAGCAAGGAAATCCTTTTGCATTTGTACAGGGCCCTGGTGAGACCACACCTGGAGTATTGTGTTCAGTTTTGGTCTCCAGGGTTAAGGAAGGACATCCTGCCTGTAGAGGAAGTGTAGCGTAGATTCACAAGATTAATTCCTGGGATGTCCGGACTGTCTTACGCAGAGAGGTTAGAGAGACTGGGCTTGTACACGGTGGAATTAAGGAGATTGAGAGTGGATCTGATTGCAATATATAAGATTATTAAGGGATTGGACAAGATAGAGGCAGGAAATATGTTCTAGATGCTGGGAGAGTCCAGTACCAGAGGGCATGGTTTAAAAATAAGGGGTAGGTCATTTAGGATAGAGTTAAGGAAAAACTTCTTCTCCCAGAGAGTTGTGGGGGTGTGGAATGCACTGCCTCAGAAGGTAGTGGAGGCCAATTCTCTGGATGTTTTCAAGAAGGAGCTAGATAGGTATCTTATGGATAGGGGAATCAAGGGATATGGGGACAAGGCAGGAACCGGGTATTGATAGTAGATGATCAGCCATGATCTCAGAATGGCGGTGCAGGCTCGAAGGGCTGAATGGTCTACTTCTGCACCTATTGTCTATTGTCTATAAAAGCTCAGGTTTTGAAGCTGGTTGATTAGTACTAAAGGGATAATGGTGTTGAACACTGAGCTATAATCAATTAACAGTAGCCTGATGTAGGTGTACAATGTACTGTGTATGTTAATCAAAATGGCTTCTTTGTTTTAACCGAGGCCACTCCTTCAATAACAGAGGCACGGACGGGTGTTTCGCCTTCTCAGCCAACGCCACATCCCCCTTCTCTACCGCTCTCCACACAGTGCCAAGACCCAGGTCATTTTGCTGAGCAGCTGCCACTTCCCCCAGACTCAATTCCGGCAAACCTTATGCTAAATGTCAATCTTCTGGAATATATTTTATTATTTGTTTATTTATTTGTGGTAATATTGCTTTATGTGTGTTGTGTGTGTGTTATATGGACTGTATTGTGTACCTCAGTCCAGAGGAATGTTGTTTCTTTTGGCAGTCTGCAGTGCGGTCAGGTCACAGTAAGCTAGGGGTATGGCATCATATTGCTGTTGGCCATGTGGTCCGAGGCCAAGTAGGTAGCCAGTGAGATTGTATCCACTATAGACTTTTTGTGACAGTAGGGAAATTGCAGCGGCTTCAGCTTCTTGCTCAGTCAGAAGTTAGTTCTGGACCAAGCTCTCAAAGCTGATCATCAAAGTACATGTGACTGCTACCAGCCCATACTCATTGAGGCAGCTCACACTGCTCTTGAGGCACTGATGCAGGTGGGAACTCTGACTGCAGCAGTGAGAAGCTGAAGATGCCCTTCAACACTCCAGCCAGTTGATTGGCAGATGGCTTCAATGCCCTGCTAGGGCTGACGCCTTGTGAAGGTTTACCCTCCTGACAGATGTTCTGACATCAGCCTCATAGGCAGAGTCACCAGATGCACAGGTATAGTTTTATTCTCCCTTTCAAGGCATTGAGCTTATAGCTGAGTAAATTTATCCATTTTAACATCACACCATTTATGATGTTAGGTCTTGCCTTATAGGAAGTAACCATATGAAAACCATATAACAATCACAGGACGGAAACAGACCATCTCGGCCCTCCTAGTCCATGCCGAACTCTTAATCTCACCTAGTCCCACCTACCCGCAATCAGCCCATAACCCTCCACTCCTTTCCTGTCCATATACCTATCCAATTTTACCTTAAATGACACAACTGAACTGGCCTCTACTACTTCTACAGGAAGCTCATTCCACACAGTTATCACTCTCTGAGTAAAGAAATACCCCCTCGTGTTTCCCTTAAACTTTTGCCCCCTAACTCTCAAATCATGTCCTCTTGTTTGAATCTCCCCTACTCTCAATGGAAACAGCCTATTCACGTCAACTCTATCTATCCCTCTCAAAATTTTAAATACCTCGATCAAATCCCCCCTCAATTTCTACGCTCCAATGAATAGAGACCTAACTTGTTCAACCTTTCTCTATAACTTAAGTGCTGAAACCCAGGTAACATCCTAGTAAATCGTCTCTGCACTCTCACTAATTTATTGATATCTTTCCTATAATTCAGTGACCAGAACTGTACACAATATTCCAAATTTGGCCTTACCAATGCCTTGTACAATTTTAACATTACATCCCAACTTCTGTACTCAATGCTCTGATTTATAAAGGCCAGCGTTCCAAAAGCCTTCTTCACCACCCTATCTACATGAGACTCCACCTTCAGGGAACTATGCACTGTTATTCCTAGATCTCTCTGTTCCACTGCATTCCTCAATGCCCTACCATTTACCCTGTATGTTCTATTTGGATTATTCCTACCAAAATGTAGAACCTCACACTTCTCAGCATTAAACTCCATCTGCCAACATTCAGCCCATTCTTCTAACCGGCATAAATCTCCCTGCAAGCTTTGCAATGGCCTGCAAGCTTTTTAACAGCCTGCAAACATTGCCATATTTGATGTGCATCCAATTGCATCCCCAGCTCCACAGAAAATTGATTTTTTTCACTCTTATGATAGCCTTCTGTAGGTCCTAACTGGACTTGTTATAGTTCTGGATCACCACTCTTGAATGCCACAAATCTAGCCCTCAATCGGCTGCGAATCTCCTGGTTCATCCATGGCTTATGGTTTGGGTATTTCTGGTATTTTCTCGAAGATATTCTTTCATTCACAAAAGATCTTGATGAAGACTGTGGTACATTCATTCAGATCCGAAGATGAATCCCTGAGTATGGCCCAATCCAGTCATGTATGAAGAGCCAATAGCGTAATACCTTTTACTTTTTAACTTGTGTTGTAAATTCACCTTATGCTAAATGTCAATCTTCTGGAATATATTTTATTATTTGTTAATTTATTTGTGGTAATATTGCTTTATGTGTGTTGTGTGTGTGTTGTATGGACTGTATTGTGTAGCTCAGTCCAGAGGAATGTTGTTTCTTTTGGCAGTATACATGCATACGGTTGAATAACAATAAACAGAACTTGAACTCAAAGCAGTCCTGTAAATCTTCCTCTGCGTCCCTTGACTGTACCTTCACAGTCCTCATGGTCCTGGTGATAGTCATTCAAGTGATAGTGAACATAATAGTGATTCAACATCATCTCCTCAGTATTAATCACAAAGCCTCTAATCCGGGCCTCTGTACCTCCCTCTGCAGCTGGATCCTCAATTTGCTCAACAGGAAATCACAGTTAACACAGATTAGTGATAACATCTCCTCCACACTGGCAATCAACATAGGCGTACCTTAAGGATGTTGTTCTAATGGCACTCAATGGTCATCTGGGGCCATAGAAGCTTGCTTGATTTTCAGAAATAGACCACATTAAAAATGATTTTTTTCCCATTTTAGTAAGTAATTAGAAAAATTACTTAGAAAAATGCAGGAATCAAGAAACAGTAGGAAGCCCTGTGGTTAATTGTATACATAGAACATCGAACTGTACAGCACAGTACAGGTCCCGTAGCCCATAATGCTGAGCTGATCATATAACCTACTCCAAGATTAATCTAACTCTTCCCTCCCATGTAGCCCTCCATTTTTTTTCATCCATTCTTAAATGCCCTTAATGTATCTGCCTCTATTACCAAGCCAGGGAAAAAGTTCCATAAGTTAACCACTCTCTATTTAAAAAAAACTTACCTCTGCCTCCGCCCCACCCACTTCCCTTCAAACACCCTAAAAGTATGTTCTCTTGTATTACCCACTGCCACCCTGGGAAAAAAGTACTGCCTGTCCACTCTATCAATGTCTCTTATTATCTTCTACACCTTATCAAGCCACCTCATCCTCCTTTGCTCCAAAGGGAAAGCCCTAGCTTGATTAACTTTTCCTCATAAGACATGTTCTTTAATCTAGGCAAAATTGTGGTAAAGCTCCCCTGCACCAAAACTTCCACATCTTTTCTATTATGTGGTGATCAAAAACTGAGCACGATACTGCAAGTGTGGTTTAAACAGAGCTTTATAGAGCTGGTACATTACCTCAAGGCTCCTGAACTTAATCCCCCAACAAATGAAGGCTGACACAACAAACACCTTCTTAATAACCCTATCAACTTGCATTACAGCATTGAGAGATCTATGAACATGGACACCAAGATCCCTCTATTCCTGCACACTGTGAAGAAACCTGCCATTAACCCTGTACTCCGCCTCCAAGTACAACCTTACAAACTTTCATGTACAATCTTACAAAGTGCATCACTTCACACTTTTCCAGAATGAACTTCATCTGCTACTTCTCAGCCCAGCCCTGTATCCTGACAATGTCCTATTATAACTTACAACAACCTTATGCACTATCCACATCATCTTGCATCTTCATTTCATCTACAAACTTACTAACCCTCTTCTAGGTATCCTCTGTTCTAGCTACCTTATAACCCTTAGGAACCCTGTCTGATCTTTAAGTATGCTTCCTTCTTCACCTTGGCATCTGTTACCTTATCCAAGTTCTTTACAAAAATCATAAAAAGCAGGGTTCTCAGAACAGGTCCCTGCAAAACACCACTAATCATGGACCTCCAGGCAGAATATATTCCATTTACTACCATCCTCTGCTTTCTGTGGGCAAGCAAATTCTGAATCCATGCAGTCAAGTTTCTATGGACCCCATGCCTGCTGACTTTTTGAAGGAGAATCCTATCAAACAAATTATTAAAATCTATATACACCACATCCACTACACTACCTTCATCAGTTTCTTTTGTCACTTCCTCAAAAACATCAGTTAGGCTCATAATGCATGATCTGCCCCTCACAAAACCATGTTGACTATCCCAAGTGCTCCCTAGTAGCATCATAATTAGCCCTCCCACAATTAAATACCTTCCCATACTGTCAACTCCTATCCTTGTCCAAGAAAATGCCAAAGGCCAGGGAAATGTGGTCAATATCTCCAAAAGGCTTGCCCTCCAAGGGATTGGGCATCTGACCAGGTTCATTGCCTAGTACTTGATCCAGCATGGCCTCTTCTTTAGTCAGTCAGGAATATTTCCTAGAAACACTTAACAAATTCCGCCCCATCTAAATCTCTTGCACTACGAAGGTGTCAATCATTATTTGGGACATTTAAGTCCACCCATGACAACAACCCTGTTATTTTTGCTTCTTTCCAAAATTTGCCCATCGATCTGTTCCTCAGTTTCCCTTTGTTATTGGGAGCCCAATAGAATACTGACTACAAATTGGAATAACGCTGACTACAAATTGGAATAACGCTGACTACAAAGAACTTTAAATTCAACCCACCTTGTAACCCTTGCTCAATAGCCTGCAGGTTATGGCTCTTCAGGTGATCTTAAGGTACCTTGTGATTGCAGCCACTTCCACCATCCTATTGGATAGTGCATTCCAGACTAACCACTCATTGAGTGAAATTATTTTTTAAATTATTCTTCTCATCCTCTACCAATCAATTTAAATCTATGATCCTTTTTTACTGGCTCTCTATTAAAGGAAATAGATCTTTATTGCTGAATGCACTTCATTTACATCTGCCTTTGTACAAAAGAAAACTGGCTTCATGACAATAATTCTTCTGTCCTCACAACATTCTTATAAATCTCTGTAGTTTTCCTAGTGTTTTCACCTGCTTCTTAAGGTTTGATGTTTAATAAGGTATACAGTACACGAGTTGTAACTTAACTGCAATTGATTTCTTGGCCTCAACCAAATATAGTATATTAACCAGTTTTTTTCTATTAAGTGCAATCGTGAACAATAGCCAGATCAGAAATATTGATCAAATCAAATAGTTCCTAAAGAAAACTCTGACAGGCCAATCAGATGGTTCACTGCTGCTCAGCAATAGAACACACAAAAAAAAATCATATGTACAATTAAGAAACATTAAAAAATAGTAGAAATACTAGAGTCATGATGATCATGATGAAGTCTGCTGGAGAGAGACATTTATACACATGCTGTCCTCCATAATTCAAAAAGATTGAAGGATAAGATTGCAGGGTGACAAAACATGACAGGAGGACTTGGAACTAAAAACTAATCCATACCGGGAGAAAACAGCACCTATTCTTTCCACACTGTTCTCCAGCAGTTTAAGGAGTACCGGTAAGTCCAGCCAGAACATAACTCATGAGTTCTCTCAAAAGTCAGGTATTAACCCTACCTACCAACAACTAAGCATTGCCGACCTGGTTCCCTTCATGATAGCTTATGAAGAAGCATGTGACCTCCCTCCCAGAGATGATCGGTGTTTGTGCACTCGATTCTTGAAGGCTTGACCCCATTGTCGCAGATGTTTCCAGCCACAGCATTTGGAAGGCTATTCCAAATTCTGATAGCACAATGAAGGAAGCTTTTATCCAGTGCGTGGGTTCTTGCATCAGGCATAGAAACAGCATGAGCAGGCATAAATAAACTTGATCATGTGGTGCGCTATCTCTCATAAGATGAAGGCAACATGGCGCGAAGGTCTGCAGGGCTGTGGCTTGTGTGCATTTTGTACAGCACAGTAGCTGCAGCAACCTGTCGTCTGTGGTATAAGCTACTGATGTGGCTTCATCTACACCTATAATCCTGAGAACCTTTCTTTGAGTGGAATCAAGCTGGCTGAGGACACTGTGAGGCATTCATCCATGATAAGCAGGCATACTCCATGATACTTCGTACTTGGGCTTTGTAAACCATGGCTCTGCCCTCTTTGTCTAGTTTGGATGCTACTTTCCACAGAGCTCCAAGCCTTTGTCCAGCCTTGTTTGAAATAGTGGAAAGGCATTTACCCCACACCAACTTGCTGTCAATATTAACACCAAGAATTTCTAGCTCCTTCTTTAAATCCAGCCTGCAGTTCCCAAAATACAGGTCGGGGTTAGATGGATTCCTCTTCCTAGACATCACCATCGCCTTGCACTTTGTAAGGTGACATTCCAGTCGTCTGCCCAGGCGTTCATCCTGTCAAGTACCCTATTCAGGCCTGCTGCCACTGTATTACTCTCTCCTGCTCAAATTGGTGCAAATAGTGTGGAGTCATCAGTGTACAGGTATAGCTTGTTACGGCATGCATCAACCAAGCCGTCAATAAAGTTGGAAAACAGAAGTGGCCCAAGTATTGAACCCTGTGGTACAGATGCATTGATGGTTGAAGAATCAGAAGCTTGACCAGAGATGACAACTTGGATGGTCCGTCCAAGAAGGTGGTTCTGCAGCCATCTCAGCAGCTATCAAGATATTCCTTTGGATCTCAGCTTAACACAGAGTCCATTATGCCAGACCTTGTTAAATGCTCCTTTGATATCTAGGGCTATGACACACACTTTTCCACCTTTGTCTAAGAGGTTATCTACCTCTCCCTTTATTTTTTGGGAAATGGTGAACATCATGTCAAAGGACCTCTTCTAATAAATACCTTATGATAAATAGTATTTTCTACTGCCTTCTTAACCTCTGGAACCACTTGTCATTTTCACAGCCACACAACGTGACTTTATTAATGGACTTCTGTGATTTGGTTCACTGAGTGAGTGCCTACTTTAAGTGGCAACACAACTTATCAAATGGAACAATTATTCAAAAAAAAAATCCAGTGAGTGGCAGTTCAGTGGACCAAAATGCCTTGTTAAAGAGCGAGGTCAGAGAATGGCCAGACAGGTTCAAGCTGACAGGAAAGTGACAGTAACTCAAATAACAACAGGCTACATCAGTGGTGTGCTGAAGAACATCTCTGATCGCACAACAAGTGGCATACATTATCATGCCACTAGGTCATAAGTGCAGTGCAAAAAAACATAAATTTAGATATGCATTCACAGCTCCATGTTTCCTTTCAATTAGTTTTATGTTTTGGAGTTACAAAATAAAACAGTGGTAATGAGGAAGTTTTAAATGAACCTGAGATGACTACATACTTGTTAAAGCATAGCAAGATGTTTGAGTTTAAAAAAAACACAGCAAGAAATGGTCAAGTAAAAAACAGCACGGCACATGTTTCTTTGGGAAAAGGTAGATACAGCCGAGTTTAAAAAAAAGCAGAAAACAAACAAATTCACGAGTTCATAAACAGTGAGTATCAGGTGATAATAAACATAAATTTTAAAAAAGTGGAAGTGGCTAGTTACATCAGAAAGATGTGCTCAATTGAATAACACATAACTGGAATATGTATACTGAGTGAATTGAGCTGTATTTTGAAGCAAATGAAATAGCAAATCAGAAGAGAGTATCAGTTTTACTGAGTACATTTGGTTTAAAGGCATACAGCTTGCTTACAAGTTTTACTGCTCCAAACAAACCATCTGAAATGAACTTTATGTATTGTATAAATTTATAAAGTGTAAATAATGCAGGATCATTTAGAACCACAACCATTGTTGATTGCTGAAAGCTTCAGGTTTCAGAAGTGGAGTCAAAAGGAAGAGAAGTCCACTTTCAGCGCATGAGGCTGAATTGAAGAGATTGTTTAAGCATTGCTAGTTTGGTAATGGGCTTAATGATGCACTGAAAGATTGTTTAGTTTGTGGAAGCTTACAAGAAAGCATTCAAAAACAGCTCCTAACTGAAGCACAACTTGCACTTAAAAGAACAGTTGAAATAGCTCTATCAATGGAAGCAGTAGACAGAGACACAATTGAGTTGTAATCAGGAATGAAAGTGAAAGTGAACAAAACTGCAACGTCTAAACAGAAACTGGCCTGGCTGAACAAATTGTATTAATGTTGTGGTGGGGGCTCACATACACCAGGCCAATGCAGATGTAAAGTTGCAGAAACTTGCAGAAAATGCGACAAAGTAGGACACATACAAAGAGCATGACGAGCAGACAAAAGCAAATGGACTATGCAGGGAAGAGAAAAAAAAGTCAAATTGCAGTTTCAAAAAGACCACTAATTTGCATGTTGTTGAAGAAAACTATCTGAAAATGATGACAGTGACGTAGGACTGCATAGCCTTGAGATTTACAATGTGAAAACTAACAATAGACGAGCAATATATCTTACACCAGAAGTGAAAGCAAATTAATTACAATGGAATTGGAGACTGGCTCAGCTGTTTCAGTCATTCCACAAAATGAGTTTGAACAGCATTTCAAAGATACTGAACTGAAGCCTGTTACCTGGATGACATCATTGTTACCAGTAAGGATTATAAGTAACATCAACAAAACCTCAAAACAGTGTTAAAAAGATTAGAAGTTTATGGGCTCAGAGCATGATGCAACATGTGTGAATTCCTTGTGTCGTAGCCTGGGGAAAAGTACACACTCAGGTCAACAAATACTTTTTCGGGTTTTAATTCCTCTATCGGCTTTACCCAACTAAGAACATACTGGAGAAAAGATCATTCTTGTGGGGATAACATTCATAACAGTGAGATAGAACAGCCAACGAGCCACATTGGGTGTGTATGTGGTAAAAACAGGAGGGCCAGCATTGTGGTGCTGTGAGTGGCTTGGACAACAACAACTTGATTAGAGATCCATCCACCATTTTCATGCCACATACCCTACAATAGAGTCAACTGAAAGCAAATTAAGAAAAGTACTGGCTGATGATACAGTCGTGTTAAAGCATTAGAAAATTCAAACATATCAAGGGTAAAATAGTGATAAAATACCACATCCACATTTTGCAAAGTTTGCCTGGTTCCTTATACCATCTGTGACAAAATAGCCAGTGAGCTGGATCACATAGAAGCTGAATTAATTCTTTCCAAGGTTGAGTGGAGCCCATGGGCAATACCAATGGTCCCAGTAGCCAAGAAAAATGGTGTGTCAGGATCTGAGGTCATCATCAACCCAGCACTGACAGTAGATCAATACTCTCTGCCCAGAAAAGAGGATATCTTTGCAAAACATTCTGGGGGAAAACACGTCAGCAAAGTGGGCTTAGCTTAAGCCCACCTACAGATGGAGATGGAAGAAGAATCCAAAGTGTTTCTCACCATAAACACTCACAAAGGGCTGTATCACTATATTAGGCTTAGTATTTGCCTATTAGTAGTATTTGCACCTGCATTCTGTCAGAAAGTTGTGAATCAGGTGCAACAAGGCTTGTTCTGGTACGAGGAAATCTGCAGATGCTGGAAATTCAAACAACACACACAAAATGCTGGTGGAACACAGCAGGCCAGGCAGCATCTATAGGGAAAAGCGCTGTCGACGTTTCGGGCCGAGTCCTGATGAAGAGTCTCAGCCCAAAACGTCGACAGCACTTCTCCCTATACATGCTGCCTGGCCTGCTGTGTTCCACCAGCATTTTGTGTGTGTTGTCCAGGTACTCAAGTGTTACCTGGATGACATCATTGTTACCAGTAAGGATGATAAGTAACATCTCCAAAACCTCAAAACAGTGTTAAAAAGATTAAAAGTTTATGGGCTCAGAGCATGATGCAACATGTGTGAATTCCTTGTGTTGTAGCCTGGGGAAAAGTACACACTCAGGCCAACAAATACTTTTTTGGGTTTTAATTCCTTTATCGGTTTTAGATATTTAAGTGCCAGAAGAGGCTCTTAAAACAAAACAAACAACTTTACAATCAGGTCCTGCCATTACAATCTCCGTTTAACCTTCGATCCACACACTTGTGTATCGACCAATTGTGTATGCAGTATAAAAATACAAAGAAAACTGCACAAAACTAATACAGTACTAATACGGTAGTGGCAATTCTACTTGGCTGGTGAGGAACTTTGCAAGCTATGCTATCCAGCGTTGACTTCTTTACTCGTGAAAATCTTTCCTCACCAAACCCAGTACCACTGGGGAGAGTGGGGGGGGAGACTCGATTCCAACGCCCCACCAGCTTCGTCATAAGAAACAAAATGGTCTCCCCACTAGCCCACGCGTGCGTAATGACGTCACCATCTCCACTTAAAGGCACAGACAACTATTCTAGCATTACCCCGATGAATGCCTTAGTACACTAACGATACTGAATAGGATTCAACGGTCAGCCGGTTACATTCTCCCCTGCGTTCAAGTAATCGTCCTCAATCACTACAAGGGTACTTTTAACCTCCTTAACTGCTTCTCTAAAGAAACTGAGCTTAAGACTAGCCAGTATCTCCAACACTGCTGCGGGACTTATGGAGGCCTCAGCAAGGACTGACCTTGGTTCGTGATGTGGGTTAGGATGCTGTCCAGCATTTACTTGTTTACTCCTGTGGGGTGCTGCCCCAGGAGGGCTGCCCCTGCGTTAGCAGTCGTAGGCTCCCCAGCCTCAGTCCCAGAAGGTCATGTTTTCAGAAGATATGCTGTCTAGGCTAGGGTCAAGGTTCTGTAACCCTGCTCTGACAGATGTCCTACCACTATCACACCATTTTCTGAATTCTCAGAATCTGATTCCTGCCCCAGGTGTGAGCTGCCCTGAGTTACTGGAGTTTGCAGTCTCCTTTGGGGAGCTGGAGTGGGATGGTTCTCACAGGGCCCGATGTCTAGGCCCACCCTCCCAAGGTTCCACAGTGTATAGGTTGCCCAGTACCTCTACCACCCCGTAGACCAGGCATGGGCAAACTACGGCACGCGGGCCATTTGCGGCCTGTTAAGCTTTTTAATCCGGCCCGCAGAACTTGATGAAATTATATTAATAAACCTTGTTAACATTTTTTCCCCGCAATTCTGGCGTTTTCCCAATAGATGACGCACTCTATATACATTTGCGGCGGCCCATTTTCTGGCACTTCCGAACCGGCTCACAATTAGCCAGCGTTCCGGCTAAGGGATTTGCGAGCACAGAGCTTTGGAGCCTCTGCGCGGGGGGGGGGGGGGGGCAGGTTGAGGGAGGCTTAAAAGTGAGGCTGGGGATTTCAAATAAAGTTTTTTTCTTTGACTGCAGTTACCGACTCCATGTCATAATTTTAGCGCTGCATGTAGCACACCGTTACACATTGACCTTTGTTGAGGTGCAGCGTATTACTCCATATTTGCGCTTTACTCTTTGTTCGGCTCGACCTATTTGTGTGAACAGGCGTTCAGCGTTATGAACATCAACAAAGCCAGCCACAGATCCAAGTTAGCTGACCAACACCTCAGATCCATCCTGAGAATCGCCACAACAAAACTAAATCCAGACTTTGATGCGCTGGCTAAAAAGGGAGACCAACAACACTGTTCCCACTGAAATTAAAAATAAGTTTCTTCATTGTGTTATGTAAAAAATGCATTTGAAAATATTTTTTTCAATAAGCCTTACATGTTACATCTCATTTCTGTTAAGTGATGGACATGAGTAGTGCGCAGGTGCACGTATGTTCTCAAAATAAAAAATGCGCTCCAGATCAAATAACGCACTCCGCATACTGGCCACTGTTCTGTCTTTGTGCTGGTCGTTGTTGAGTTTTGGCACAGGGGACAATTGAATAAAAAGGAGCAGGACAAGTAGACCCTGCATCTCCTACCGTTTTTGAAATAAAGACAGTCAGGAGGAGAGTGATGATGATAATATCTTGAAGGATAACAGAATTTTCAGTGCTTTAAAATAATAACTGTTACTATTAAAAAAAGCTGTATTTTATTCATTTAATTTTCAGTGTTTTAAAAGTCATTTCAATAAATAGCTAAATACCATGGGACTTCAAAGACAGATATTTTGTTGTAATGCATTTGTTCATTTTCAATTGAAATTAAAGCACATGTTTTCTACATATCCCATGATATTTTATTTTCTCTTATGAGGTGTATTGCCAAAACACTCCGTCCATCTGCTCCTGGTCCGGCCCCCCTGTCAAATTTTAGAACCCTTTGTGGCCCACAAGTCAAAAAGTTTGCCCACCCCTGCCGTAGACGGTTGGGTTCCAAGCATCCGGGATCTTATTATGGCCTGATGGTCTGTTCCTCAGGTAAACCAGCGCATTCACATCAACTTTGGGACAGTAAACTTTGTCCTCCTGCCAGGCAATGAGTTCGGCCACCTTCTATTCAGAGTATTCTTTTGCTCTGGCTTGCGCATCCCTCTGTCGGCTCTGGTGTACAGCTAGGTTGGAGTGTTCCCTTGCATTGGACCACTTACATCATTAGTACCAGCTTCCCAAGCTCGAATCTGCTTAACCCTACAGCTGTTAAGACCAGAGGTAACCAGTGCCAGGTCAAGAGCAGTGTTGCGATTGATCAAACTACAGATCGCCACAGACCCATCAAACTCTGCATCTTCTGAGACAGGCTCAGGGTCCCTGCAAATGGCAGCCTAGAGAGAGCGTCAGTCACGGTATTGCTCTGACCCAGACGATACTGGACATTGAAGTCAAACCCTGACAGCTGTGAGATCCATCTCTGCTCCAGTGCGCCCAATTTGGCAGTTTTCAAGTGTGATAGGGGGTTATTGTCAGTGATTACAGACCCAACAGGTATGTGCTCAGTATCTTTTCCCAATACTCGGACTACTGTTCTTTTTGCAGTAGTGTGCATCTGCATTTTCTGGAAAGCATCTTTCCGATCAGAATCCAGCTTCCTTCCTAGGGCAGTGTCAAACTCTGCTTAGACGAGTTGCCTAACCGGCTGATAATGTTCATGCCTACAATACATGGGAGAGGTGGTTCGGTGCCAACAGGATCCCTAACTACCAGAAAGCCACAATTCGGTATCTTCATGCCCATTGCTTGAACCTCTAGCTCTAGATACCCAAGGTAAGGAATATCAAGACCATTTGCAGTTGTTAGCCTAAGCCAGCCAGCAGTGGACAACATATCCTTATCCTCTCCATTCAAGTGTTCGCGAAAGAACTGCTTGGTCAGGGTGCTTACTTGATGACCTGTGTCCAACAGACAACTGACCGCAACACCCGATATTTCAAGTCCAGCAACTGGACATGTTCCTATGGCGCGTTTCAGCAACTGGTCACGGGATAGCGGTACATCCTCCGTCACTATGAGGTTCCGCCAAATTGCCTGACTCCCAACATCTTGAGGGCAGGAGGATGCAGACTCCACTTCCCTTGCACCCCGGTTCTGTGGGCAATTCTTGGCCAAATGCCCTCCCACCCGACACTTGAAACATATTGGTTGCCCATCTTCTGTGAACCTAGGCTGTAAATTACGTCTGCTGCTAGTAGCGTGTGGAAAATCCCTCTGTACAGTTTTTATTGCTTGAGTCAATTCACAAAGGGCTTTGCCCTGCTCTGCAACTACTTGAAGGACGTCATATAGTGTGACAGGCTCAGATCCCTGAGCTTTAACAATTGAGCACTGTGCCTGGCTACTGCTATACTCTGACTTTCCAGACTTTGTATTTCCCAGAGAGAGGCGAGCCACAGACGAGCCTCCTCTCTCACTTCTATCATTGAGGACTCAGGGTGGTTCCGCACAAATCTGTGGAGCTCCCTTCTGAGGGAAGGATCCCTGATCCCCTCCATAAATTGATCTCTTAGTACCACCCTCTTATTGGTCACAGCATCAGGGGAGTGCTTCAGTATCAAGTTAAGAGCTTGGGCTAGGGCATGTGAAAACTCTCTTACATCTTCACCCTCTAGCTGTTTGTGACTGTAGAAGCTATGCCACAGCTGGGGTGCCCTACGCTTGCCTCTAAATGCTTCCCTGAGATAGGTGAACAAGTCATCAGCCCAGTCTACCCAGCATCACTGCGCATACGTGCTTCCTCTAAGGCTGCACCCCTGAGCAGGGACATGATGAAGTCATACTGATCCTGATCAGACTGATTTCTACTATGAAGTGCACATTGTACTTCTTCAATAAAGTCATCAACAGACCTCCCATCTTTCTCAACATCCCCTGTAAATGGAAAAATGTGTCTTTCCCTTGGGACATATACATAGGACCTTTTGCTTAATTTATCTATGGTTGCCATGGCTTCATCATACCTACTATGTAATTCCCTAAATTTTGCTCATTCAAATCAAGTTCAACTGATTTGTCCTCTGAGTGTGACACAGTAAAAGCTCAAGTCTTTAAAGTTTTCACAACAAGCCTGCTAAAGGAGTTGCTGCCGTCCTTTGCTGCAAACGCAATGGCTTCACGGCCCGCCGTTCCCTGATGTCCCAGCCCAGTCCTGAGGCTCCACTGCGCTCTCCACGAGGCAACAGGCGCTCTCTCCTTCCGCCCGATGGGAACACGGTCCTGTCTTCACCACTACCATATTAGTTATTGTACATTATACTGCATAAAACAATCAGACACCCTCTAAACTGGCTTGGAATTACCACTCCTGGTACCAAATGTTGTAGCCTGGGGAAAAGTACGCACTCAGGACAACAAATACTTTTTTGGGTTTTAATTCCTTTATCGGTTTTAGATATTTTAGTGCCAGAAGAGGGTCTTAAAGCAAAACAAACAACTTTACAATCAGGTCCTGCCATTATAATCTCCGTTTAACCTTCGATCCACACACTTGTGTATCGACCAATTGTGTATGCAGTATAAAAATACAAAGAAAACCGCACAAAACTAATACAGTACTAATACGGTCATGGCAATTCTACTGGGCTGGTGAGGAACTTCGCAAGCTACGCTATCTAGCGTCGAGTTCTTTACTCGTGAAAATCTTCCCTCACCAAACCCAGTACCTCTGGAAGGTGGGGGAGCTCGATTCCAATGCCCCACCAGCTTCTGCAGCAGAAAACAAAATGGTCTCCCCACTATCCCACACTTGCATAATGACATCACCATCTCCACTTAAAGGCACAGACAACTATTCTAGCATTACCCGGATGAATGCCTAAGTACACTTTTAACGATACTGAGTAAGATTCAACGGTCACCCAGTTACACTTGTGTAATGCCCTGGTTCATATTTTTACAGTTCCCTTGGTGCTACATTTAAACCAGGCATCACTTACTGTGATCACACCATTGACGCACCAGTGTGCTGAGAAAATTCAAGCAATGGTGGATGCCCCAAGGCCAAAGGTCGTGTCACAGTTGCAGTCCTTTTTAGGATTTGTCAATTACAATAATAGGTTCCTGCCAAGCCTGGCTACTGTGGCCCCCTTGAACTCATTATTACAGATTGGAAAAAAATGGCAATGGACAAAGCAGTGTGAGGTAGCTTTCCAAAAGGTAAAGGAAATGGTAACATCAGACACTATATTCACACATTATTATCCACATTGTCCAGTGAAACTTGCCATGCATTGTTTTGGATGGCAACACATCCCGAAGAAAGGTGTCCAGAGCAGTCACAACCTCTTCCTACAGTCCCAGAGTCAACTCGTACAACCATCATGGAGGAGGCCCCAGAACCTGATATTCTTTCACAGCCACAGTTTCTCCTATCAAACAGAGTAAGCCCCCTCCCCCCTCACCCATAACAGGAAGGATGTTATCCTACAAGTGTATGAAATCCTCTGTAGCGATTAAATGCTGTGGATGTCTATATAGTAATTGTATTATATAGTATACTGTATATATATATATATACACTAGTTGACATGGATTCTATATTGAGCTGGAGTTTAGAGCTAAACAGGGGGAACGTTGTGTATTCAATATATTAGTAACATTTCAGTAATATTATAAATTATCATCATCATTATGTGCTTCGTCACAATGTGGACAATCATCGTCTCCATGACCATAATTATTCTTGGCAAATTTTCTACAGAAGTGGTTTGCCTTCTTCTGGCAGTGTCTTTACAAGGTGGGTGACTCCAACCATTGTTAATAATTTTCAGAGATTGCCTAGCTTCCGTGGTTGCACAGCCAGGACTTGAGATATGCACCAGCTGCTCATGCTCATATGACCTTTATCTCTTGTTTCCATGGCTTCACATGACCCTGATCAGGGCGCCAAGCAGGTACTATACCTTGCCCGAAGGTGATGTGCAGGCCAGTGGAGGGAAAGAGATCCTCACACTTCCTTTGGTAGAGATGTATCTCCCTCCTGCCACCAAAAATATTATAAAAATACTAGTTGATTAAGCATTTTTTGTTGTTTGTATAATTCATTACTGATTATATGTAATGGCATACATCATTGCACCACCACATCATAAGTGTAGTGCCTTGCTCAATGTTAAAGCAAAACTAAGACCTGCATTCCCAGCTCACTGTTTCCTTTCAATTAGTTTTATGTTTTGGAGTTAAAAACATAACAACTTATATACTCATCTACTTAAGTGACCTCTGTACCTTCCTCTGCAACTGGATCCTCAACTTCCTCACCAGAAGACCACAGTCTGTGCAGATCGGAATAAAACATCTCCACCTCACTGATAATCAACACTGGTGCATCTGAAGGATGTGTGTTAACCCACTGCTCTACTCTCTCTACACCCATGACTATGCGGCTAGGCACAGCTCAAATGGCACCTATAAATTTGCTGATGACACAACTACTGTTAGCAGAATTTCAGATGGTGACAAGAAGGCATACAGCAGCAAGGTAAATCAGCTAGTTAATGGGTGTCACAACAACAACCTTGCACTCAATGTCAGGAAGACCAAAGAATTTATTGTGGACTTCAGAAAAGATAACACGAGGGAACACACAGCAGTCCTCATCGAGGGATCAGAAGTGGAAAGAGTGAGCAATTTTAAGTTCCTGGGTGTCAACATCTCAGAGGATCTATCCTGAGTTGGAGATATTGATGCAGTTACAAAGAAGGCAAGACAGCAGCTGCAATTTATTAGGAGTTTTAGGAGATTTGGTACCTCACCAAAGACACTGCAAATTTCTACAGATATACTGTGGAGAACATTCTAACTGTCTGCATTGGTGTCTGTTATGGGGGTGGGGGTGGGGGTGGGGGTGGAGAACTACTGCAAAGGGACCAGAAAAAGATGTAGAAAGTTGTAAAATTAGTTAGCTCCATCATGGGTACTAGCCTCTGTAGTATCCAGGTCAGCTTCAAAGAGCAGTGCCTCAGAAAGTTGGGGTCCATCATTAAGGGCCTCCTCCACCCAGAACATGCCCTCTTCTCATTGCTACCATCTGGAAGGAGTTACGTGAGCTTCAAGGCACACACTCAGCGATTCGGGAATAGCTTCTTCCCTTCCGCCATCAGATCTCTGAATGGCCATTGAACCCATGAACACTACCTCACTGCCTTTTTTGCACTACGTATTTATATTTATTCACACATCTTACTGTAAGTCAGTTCTTTTGTTATAATACGGTGTAATTTAGTGATGCTGCATAATAAATTTCACAACACATGCCGCTGATAGTAAACCTGATTCTTTCCATTTTAAGAGCTCAGTAAACATATAAATAGCGCCCCCACCAATGTTTTCCTAAATCAATCAGTTGAAAGCAACTTCAATTGCAAACTTTGATTTATAAATGGCAAATTTTGATTTATAAATGGAAGTGATGTACCTTAAACTGGGTGCGCCAGTGATTTCGGTAATGGTTCATTGGCTGACAGCTCTCTGCATCCACTCGCTCAGAGGTGCAGCGAAACGCCAGTAGCTGCCGTCAACAGCGGCTCAGGTGTGCCGGCTCTTGCGGAGCAGATGCTGTGGAGAATCCGCCGTGTGACACAGCCGCCGAGCCCGACCACCGGTACACCCACCCCGACCCTCCCCAGGCCGCGCATCGGTGCGACGCTGCTTCACCATAGCAACCGCGAGTGGCCGGAGCCCGGCGCGCGCTCGTGCCTCGAGCCCACACAAACGCGTCGGAACGATCGGCGTCGCGGAGGGAGGGAGCGTGTGCGGACGTTCGGCCAGGGACTACCCATCATGCCTCGGCCGGCCCAGCATTACCACCATGGCTCGGGGGGTAAGTGGCAACGCAGTTACTGTTGAATATCACCTCAGTCTGCCGCAGCTCTACTCCACTTGGGCGGCTTGGCTGTCATAGATTGCTGTCCTCACCTCCGCTGTTCGTGGTAAGGCAGACTGTTCAAGTCGGCATTTTGGAAAAATAGGGCTTCAGACTTTTGCCGGTTATGAACGATGCTGATAGTCTCTTTGAAGCTGTAAACAATTTGTCCGAGGGCGGTACAGGGGGAAGACTGGGGAAAATGGCGATAGGTATAACAGTGTGTTTGGTATCACCAACATAACTGCATAGATTAGAAGCCGCGGCTGATATTGACAGAAATTTCAGAGGTTTAAGGTCAGCAGAAAAAATATAAATATATTGCATATTGTCATTGAATGACTAAGATCTTAGAATGTTCATATCTGCCCCGTTAACTTTAATGATGCACGAAAGATTATATGACTGCAGATACTTTTTATAGTATGAAACTAGTTATTAGAAATACTTTTTGAAAATTCTAATGGACTTTACCTGTTATTTATTTGTGTATTGATTCTGAGTTAAAGTCTTGGCAGGTGCCAGTTTTTTTTCCCCATCACTAAGAGAATTCCAATGTATAAATGACGTGAGACTTATTTCCTTTGTTTTTTTGGAGCAAAAGCACTATGTAAATTTTAAGGAGAAGTTGAAGGATACTAATTGTTTCATTGTAACAGTGTAAGCTCAAGGAATTTCATTTTACATGTGGCCATTAACCATGCCATCGAAATGCAGCATTGTTTAACTAATTTTGGAGGCTTTTTGTTTATTTTACTTGTTTAGAAATTATTTTTTTTGAAAACATAAAAAATAGGAGCAGGAGAGATCACCCTGGCCCATCAAGTCTGTTGGCCATGAACTGAGCTCCACCTACTTGCCTTTTCCCCATAACCCTTATTTCCCCTACTATGCAAAAAGTCGAACTGTGTCTTAAATATAGTAACCTTTACTGCTTCCAAAGCTTCACTCCTCTCTGGGAAATGCATTTCTTCCTCATCTGTCCTAAACCTACTGCCCCAAATATTGAAGCTATGTTTTCGAGTTCAAGGTAATTATATCACCATATACTACCTTGAGATTCATTTTCTTGAGGGCATTTACAGTAAATACAAAGGAACAAATCAATGAAAACTACACGCAACCAATGTGCAAAAGACAACAAATTGTGCAAATACAAAAAAGGAAAAAAAATAAATGAGTAATAAATATAGAGAATATAAGTTTCAGATTCCTTGAAAATGAATCTATAGATTGTGGAATCAGTTCAGTTTTGGGGAGAGTGATGTTCTCCCCTCTGGTTCAAGTCTGATAGTTGAGGGGTAATAACTGTTCCTGAACCTGGTGGCGTGGGTCCTGATGGCAGCAGTAAGAAGAGAGCGTGGCCAGGATGGTGGATGCTGCTTTCCTGCAGTAGCACTCGTGCTCATTGGTATGGAGGGCTTAACGGGTGATGGGCTGTATTCATTACTTTTTGTAGACACTTTGGTTCAAGGCCTTGGTGTTTCCATACTAGGCTAGTCAGTATACTTTTCACTATGCATCTATAGAAGTATGTCAAAGTTTTAGATGACAAACCAAATCTTTACCAACTTCTGAGGAAGTAGAGGCATTGCCATGCCTTCTTTGAAATGGCACTTTCATGCTGGGCTCAGAACAGATCCTCTGAAATGATAATGCCAAGGAATTTAAAGTTACTGACCTTTTCCACCTCTGACTATCTGATGAGGACTGGCTCATGGACCTCTGGTCTTCTCCTCCCATAGTCAATAATCAGCTCTTTGGCTTTGCTGACATTGAGTGAGAAGATGTTTTTGTGGGAGTATTTAGCCAGCCTGGTGGAAACAACTTTCCTGCCTCCATTTTGTCTCTTCCTTTTATAATTTTGTATGTTTCTATAAGATCCCCCTCTCATTATTCTGAATTGCAGTGAGTATAGTCCAAAGTGACTCAATCTCTCCTCATAGGCTAACCCCTCATCTCTGGAATCGACTGGTAAACCGCTTCCAAAGCCGGTATATCTTTCCTTAAGTAAGATCAGAACTACATTCAGTACTCCAGATGCAACATCACCAGTTCCCTGTGCAGTTGTAATGTAACCTCCCATAACCTTCAATCCTTCTAGCAATGAAGGCCAACATTCCATTTGCTGCCTTGATAAACTTGCACCTGCAAAACAACCTTTTGCAATTCATGCACAAGCACTCTCAAGTTCCCTTGCACAACAGCGTCTTTCACCATTCAGATAAAAATCTGATCTTTTATTTTCCTTCCAAAGTGGATAACCTTGCACTTACTAACATTGTACTCCATCTGCCAGACCCTTTCCCACTTACTTAACTTACTTATATCTCTCTGCATACTCTCCACATCCTCTGCGCAATTTGCTTTTCCACTCAATTCAGTGTCATTATACTTCAATATGCCGCACACACAAAATGCTGGAGGAACTCAACAGGCCAGGCGGCATCCATGGAAAAGAGTACAGTTAATGTTTTGGGCCAAGATCCTTCAGCAGGATTGGAGAAAAAAAGATGAGGGGTAGAGTTAAAAGGTGGGAGGAGGGGAAGGAGAAACCCAAGATGA
This sequence comes from Hypanus sabinus, assembly GCF_030144855.1. Lineage (NCBI taxonomy): Eukaryota > Metazoa > Chordata > Chondrichthyes > Myliobatiformes > Dasyatidae > Hypanus > Hypanus sabinus. Next base: position 52,408,771 of record NC_082707.1, read on the forward strand.
TAGGTGAAACTGGGAGGGGGAGGGGTGAAATAAAGAGCTGGGAAATTGGTGAAAAAGAGACAGGCTGAAGAGAGGGAGTCTGATAGTAGAGGACAGAAGACCATGGAAGAAAGAAAAGGGGGGAGTAGCACCAATGAGGGAGGCAATGGGCAGGCAAGGAAATAAGGTAAGAGAGGAACCCTATCCCTGGTAGGGTGGCGGGAGTTTGGGGTGAGAGGAGATATGCCATCCCCTTCTCACAATTTCTTCGTCTTCGCAGCATCTGCTCTTAGCATGAAGCTTTTCATTCAAGAACAAAGGAGATGACCTTCTTCAGAGAAGGGGGCTTTCCTTCTTCCACCATCAACGCTGCCCTCAACCGCATCTCTTCCATTTCATACCTGTCTGCTGTCATCCTGTCCTCCCACCACCTTACCAGGGATAATGTTCCTCTTGTCCTCACCTATCACCCCACTAATCTCTGTGTCCAGCACATAATTCTCTGCAACTTCCACCATCTCCAATGGGATCTCACCTCCAAGCACATCTTCCCCTCCCCCCTCACTTTCTGCTTTCAACAGGGATTGCTCCCTATGTGACTCACTTGTCAATTGTCCCTCCCCACTGATCTCCCTCTTGGCACTTATCCTTGCAAGCAGAACAAGTGCTACACTTGCCCTACACCTCTTCCCTCATTACCATTCAGGACCCCAAACAGTCCTTCCAAGTGAGGCGACACTTCACCTGTGAGTCTTTTGGGGTCATCTACTGTGTCCGGTGCTCCTGTTCTGGCCTTCTGTATTGCAGTGAGACCTGATATAGAATGGGAGACTGTTTTTCTCATCACCTACTCTCTGCCAGAAAATGTAGGACCTCCCAGTGTCCACCCATTTTAATTCCACTTCCCATTCCCATTCCGATTTGCCTATCCAAGGCCTTCTCTACTGTCACGATGAGGCCACACTCAGGTTAGAGGAACAGCACCTTATATTCTGTCTAGGTAGCCTCCAACCTGATGGCATGGACATCGATTTCTCAATACTTCTGGTAGTGGCACCTACCCCTCTCCTTCACCATTCCCCATTCCCTTTTCCCTCTCACCTTATCTCCTTGCCTCCATGGCCTCCCTCTGGTGCTCCTTCCCCTTTCTTTCTTCCATGGCCTTCTGTCCTTTCCAATCAGATTTCCCTTTCTCCAGCCCTGTATCTGTTTCACCAATCAACTCCCCAGCTCTTACTTCACCCCTCCTCCTCCTGGTTTCATCTATCACCTTGTGATTCTGCTTCCCTTCTCCCCCCCCTTTTAACTTTACCCCTCTTTTTTTTTCTCATTCTCATTTTTCTCATTAGAAGGGTCTTGGCCTGAAATGTCAACTACTCTTTTCCATAGATTCTGCCTGGCCTGCTGAGTTCCTCCAGCATTTTGTGTGTGTTACTTGATATGCAGATTTTCTCTTATTTGTGATTAAATATGCTACACTTGGTTCCCTCTTCCAAATCATCAATGTATACCCTGAACAGTTGAGTACTCAGAAACACACACACAAAATGCTGGTGGAACGCAGCAGGCCAGGCAGCATCTACAGGAAGAAGCACAGTTGACATTTTGGGCTGAGACCCTTCGGCAGATTTCCCCATGTTTGAATACTCAGAAACTCTGATTTATCCCAACACTCTGCTTTCTATTCGTTAATCAACCCTCTATATATGCTAATACATTACTCCCAACTCTATGCATCCTTATCTTACAGATTTTTTTTATGCAGCACCTGATCAAAGGTCTTCTGGAAATCCAAGTGTACGACATCTACCTGTTTACTCCCCTCTATCTATTGTGCTCTTCATATCCTGAATAACTCCCATATGTTTGTTCAACAAGACCTTCCTTTCCCGAACCCATGCTTCTATCCAGATATATTGCTATTTCTTCCTTGATTATAGCTTCAAACCTTTTCCTGATACCTGGCATTAAGCTAACTGGCACAAAATTACTTGCTTTCGGCCAACATCCCTTCTTAAACAGTGGCATGGCATTGCTGTCTTCTAATCTGCTGGGATCAGAGAATTTTGGTAAATGATCACAGAAGTCACTACTCGAGTTTCGACTGTTTCTTTCAGTACTCTAGAGTGTATTGTGTCAAGGCCAGAAGACTTGACTACCTTTAGGCCCTTGAGTTTGCTCGGCACTTTTTCATTAGTAATAGCAATTGTATTGAGGTTCTCACTGGCCATCAGATCAATAACATCTCTTTGGCATATTAAAGATCCCCTAATCATGAAAGCTGATACAAAATAGTCATTCAAAGCCTCAGCCATTTCCACATTAACCAACTGTAAGTCCCCTTTTTCATCTTTAGCTACCCTTTTCTCCTTTATATGATCATAGAAACATAGTAAAAGTCTTTAGTGCTAATTTATTTTCATAATATATCTCCCTTTTCCTTATTGCTTTTTTGCTCTTTAAAGTTTTCCCCAATCTTCTAGTTTCCCACTTTTCTTAGCAACTTTGTATGCATGAGTTTTTAGTTTGATGTTTTTATTTTTGTTAGTTATCCAGGGCTGGTTCTCCCCACCGTTACTGTCTGCACTTATAAATGTGATATACAGTGGTGCTAGAAAGTTTTGGAACCCCGTAGAATTTTCTCAATTTTTGCATAAATATGACCTAAAATGTGATCAGATCTTCACGTAAGTCCTAAAGCTAGATAAAGAGGACTCAATTAAGTAAGAAAAAAACATTATACTTGTTCATTTATTTATTGAGAAAAATTATCCACCAGCGGAAACAACCTCTCCACATCCACTCCATCAAGGTCTTTCAACAGAGACTCAACCTACAAATTAACCTTCCAGGAATCCTGCATGAGGGCTCCCATTTACACCTCAGAATTTTGAATTTTCTCTCCATTTTGAAAATAGTCTACCATTTTACTTCTACCAAAGTGCAAGACTGTACATTTCCTGGCACTGCATTCCATCTGCCGCTGCTCTGACCATTCTCCTAATTGGTCTAAGTCTTTCTGTAGCCTCTCTACTTCCTCAAAACTACCTGCACCTACACACATCTTCATATCGTCCACAAACTTGGATACAAAGCCATCGATTGAAAATCAGAATCAGGTTTATTATCACTGGCATGTGATGTGAAATTTGTTAACTTAGCAGCAGCAGTTCAATGCAATACATAATCTAGAAGAGAAAAATAAAATAAAAGTAATAAATAAACAAGTAAATCAATTACAGGATACATATATTGAATATATATTAAAAACTTGCAAAAAAACAGAAACACTGTGTATTAAAAAAAGTGAAGTTGTGTCCAAGGATTCAATGCCCTTTAAGGAATCGGATGGCAGAGGGGAAGAAGCTGTTCCTGAATCAGTGACTGTTTGCCTTCAGGCTTCTGTACCTCCTACCTGATGGTAACAGTGAGAAAAGGACATGCCCTGGGTGCTGGGGGTCCTTAATAATGGACGCTGCCTTTCTGAGATTCTGTCATCCAAATCATTGACGTATAACTTAAAAAGCAGTCCCAACACAGACCCCTGTAGAATACCACTGGTTACCGATAGCCAACTGGAAAAGGTTCCCTTTATCTCCACTGTTTGCCTCCTGACAATCAGCCATTGCTTTATCAATGCTAGTATCTTTCCTATAATACTATGGGCTCTTAACTTGTTAAGCAGCCTCATGTGTGGCACCTTGTCAAAGGCCTTCTGATAATCCAAATACACAACTTTGTCTATCCTGCATATTATTTCTTCGAAGAATTCCAACAGATTTATCAGCCAAGATTTTCCCTTGAGGAAATGATACTGACTGTGGCTTATTTACTTGGTGTGCCTCCAAGTACCCTGAAACCACATCCTTAGCAATCAACTCCAACATCTTCCTAACCACTGAGGTCAGACAAACTGGCCTACAGTTTCCTTTCTTCTGCATTTCACCCTTCCTGAAGTGTGGTGTGATATTTGCAATTTTCCAGTCCTCTGGAACCATGCCGGGATCAATTGATTCTTGAAAGATCAATACTAATGCCTCCACAATCTCTTCAGCCACCTCTTTTAGAACCCTGGCATGTATACCATCTGATCCAGGTGACTTGCCTACCTTCAGACCTTTCAGTTTCACAAGAACCTTCTCTGTAGTAATGGCACATTCACACATTTCTGACCCCTGACATTCTTGAACTTCAGGTAAACTACTAGTGTCCTCCACAGTGAAGACTGATGCAAAATACTTAATTCGTTCACCATTTCTTTGTACCCCATTTCTACCTGTCCAGCATAATTTTCCAGTCGTCCAATATCTATTCTTGCCTCTTTTACACTGTGTATCTGAAGAAACTTTTGGTATCCTCTTTAATATTATTGGCTAGCTTTACCTTCATATTCCATCTTTTCCTTTTTTTAGGACTTTTTTTGAAGTTTCTTCTGTTGGTTTTTAAAAGTATCCTAATCCTTTCACTTACAACTATTTTTTGCTGTTATATGTCCCCTCTAACTTTTATGTTAGCTTTGACTTCTGTTTTCAGGTACGCTTGTATCATCTGTCTTTAGAATGCTTCTTCCTCTTTGGGATACGTACATCCTGGGCTCTGAGAAATCTCAGCCATTGCTGCTCTGCCTTCATCGCTGCCAGTGTTCTTTTCCAATCAATTCTGGCCAACCTTTCTCATGCCTCTGTAATTTGCTTTACTCATTGTAATACTGATACATTTGACTTTAGTTTCTCCTTCTCAAATTGCAGGATTAATTCTATCATGTTACGATCATGGTCTCCCCAAGAGCTCCTTTACCATAAGCTCTCTAATCAATTCCAGTTCATTACACAATACCCATTCCAGAATAGCTGATCTAATGAGCTCAACTATGAACTGCTCTAAAAAGCCATCACATAGCCTTACTACAAAAATTCCTCTTTGGGAATTCAGCACCAACTTGGATTTTCCCTAAATCTATGTGCATATTGAAATCCCTTATGACTATCATCATGTTGCCCTTTTGGCATGCATTTTGTATAGCCATATAACAATTACAGCACAGAAACAGGCCATCTGGGCCCTTCTAGTCCGTGCCGAACGCTTACTCTCGCCTAGTCCCACATACCTGCACTCATCCCATAACCCTCCATTCCTTTCCTGTCCATATACCTGTCCAATTTTTTTTAAATGACAATATTGAACCTGCCTCTACCACTTCTACTGGAAGCTCGTTCCACACAGCTACCACTCTCTGAGTAAAGAAGTTCCCCCTTGTGTTACCCCTAAACTTTTGCTTCTTAACTCTCAACTCATGTCCTCTTGTTTGAATCTCCCCTACTCTCAATGGAAAAAGCCTATCCACGTCAACTCTACCTATCATAATTTTAAATACCTCTATCAATTCCCCCCTCAATCTTCTATGCTCCAAAGAATAAAGACCTAACTTGTTCAACCTTATCCTGTAACTTTGATGCTGAAACCCAGGTAACATTCTAATAAATCTCCTCTGTACTCTCTCTATTTTGTTGACATCTTTCCTAAAATTGGGTGACCAGAACTGTACACAATACTCCAAGTTTGGCCTCACCAATGCCTTGTACAATTTTAACATTACATCCCAACTCCTAAACTCAATACTCTGATTTATAAAGGCCAGCATACCAAAAGCTTTCTTCACCACCCCATCCACATGAGATTCCACCTTCAGGGAACTATGCATCATTATTCCTAGATCACTCTGTTCTACTGCATTCTTCAATGCTCTACCATTTACCATGTATGTCCTATTTTGATTAGTTCTACCAAAATGTAGCACCTCACACTTATCAGCATTAAACTCCATCTGCCATTGTTCAGCCCACTCTTCTAACTGGCCTAAACTTCTGTGCAAGCTTTGAAAACCTGCTTCATTATCCACAATGCCAGCTATTTTAGTATCATCTGCATACTTACTAATCCAATTTACCACCCCATCATCCAGATCATTAATGTATATGACGAACAACATTGGACCCAGTACAGATCCCTGAGGCACACCACTAGTCACCAGCCTCCAACCTGACAAACAGTTATCCACCACTACTCTCTGGCATCTCCCATCCAGCCACTGTTGAATCCATTTTACTACTTCAATATTAATACCTAACGATTGAACCTTCCTAACTAACCTTCCGTGTGGAACCTTGTCAAAGGCCTTACTGAAGTCCATATAGACAACATCCACTGCTTCACCCTCGTCAACTTTCCTAGTAACCTCCTCAAAAAATTCAGTAAGATTTGTCAAACATGACCTTCCAAGCACAACTCCATGTTGACTGTTCTTAATCAGACCCTGTCTATCCAGATAATTATATATACCATCTCTAAGAATACTTTCCATTAATTTACCCACCACTGACGTCAAATTGACAGGCCTATAATTGCTAGGTTTACTCTTAGAACCCTTTTTAAACAATGGAACCACATGAGTAATACAACAATCCTCCGGCACCATCCCTATCTCTAATGACATTTGAAATATTTCTGTCAGAACCCCTGCAATTTCTACACTACCTTCCCTCAAGGTCCTAGGGAATATCCTGTCAGGACCCAGAGATTTATCCACTTTTATATTCTTTAAAAGTGCCAGTACTTCCTCTTCTTTAATCATCATAGTTTCCATAACTTTCCTACTTGTTTCCCTTACCTTACACAATTCAATATCCTTCTTAGTGAATACCGAAGAAAAGAAATTGTTCAAAATCTCCCCCATCTCTTTTGGCTCTGCACATAGCTGTCCACTCTCATTCTCTAAGGGTCCAATTTTATCCCTCACTATCCTTTTGCTATTAATATAACTGTAGAAACCCTTTAGATTTATTTTCACCTTACTTGCCAAAGCAACCTCATATCATCTTTTAGCTCTTCTAATTTCTTTCTTAAGATTCCTTTTACATTCTTTATATTCCTTGTGCACCTCATTTACTCCATTCTGCCTATATTTATTGTAGATCTCCCTCTTTTTCTGAACCAAGTTTCCAATATCCCTTGAAAACCATGGCTCTCTCAAACTTTTAACCTTTCCTTCCAACCTAACAGGAACATAAAGATTCTGTACCCTCAAAATTTCACCTTTAAATGACCTCCATTTCTCTATTACATCCTTCCCATAAAATAAATTGTCCCAATGCACTCCTTCTAAATCCTTTCGCATCTCCTCCAAGTTAACCTTTCTCCAATCAAAAATCTCAACCCTGGGTCCAGTCCTATCCTTCTCCATAATTAAATTGAAACTAATGGCATTGTTATCACTGGACCGGAAGTGCTCCCAACATATACCTCCGTACCTGACCTATCTCATTCCTTAACAGGAGATCCAGCACTGCCCCATCTTTAGTTGGTACCTGTACGTATTGTTGCAAAAACTATCCTGCACACATTTTACAAAATCCAATTCATCCAACCCTTTTACAGAATGGGCTTCCCAGTCTATGTGTGGAAAATGAACATCTCCCACAATCACAACCTTGTGCTTACTACAAATATCTGCTATCTCCTTACAAATTTGCTCCTCCAATTCTCGCTCCCATTAAGTGGTCTATAATACACCCCTATAAGTGTTACTACACCTTTCACATACCACAATTCCACCCAAATAGTCTCCCTAGATGGGCCCTCTAATCTATCCTGCCAAAGCACTGCTGTAATATTTTCTCTGACAAGCAATGCAACACCTCCCCCTCTTGCCCCTCTGATTATGTCACACCTGGTGCAGCAAAATCCAGGAATATTTAGATGTCAATCACACCCCTCCTGCAACCATGTTTCACTGATAGCTACAACATCATATTTCCAGGTATCAATCCGTGCTCTAAGCTCATCCACCTTTTTTACAGTGCTCCTAGCTTTAAAATAGATACATTTAAGAAACTCTCCACCTCTTATTCTCTGTTTATTCCTAACGGTGCAAACAACTTTATTATCTTTTTCTTCCTTCTCCCCTACATCTTCGGTCAGAGTGCTCCTTCTTCTCTGTCACCTGGCTATCCTCCCTCACACACTGTCTACTAGCTTTCTCTATTTGTGAACTAACTTCCTCTCTCCTAGTCTCTTCAATTTGATTCCCACCCCCCAACCATTCTAGTTTAAAGTCTCCCCAGTAGCCTTCGCAAATTTCCCTGCCTGGATATTGTACCCCCTAGGATTCAAGTGCAACCCATCCTTCTTGTACAGGTCACACCTGTCCCAAAAGAGATCCCAATGATCCAGAAACTTGAATCCCCACCCCCTCCTCCAATCCCTCAGCCATGCATTTATCCTCCAACTCATTCCATTCCTACTCTCACTGTTGCCATGGCACAGGCAATAATCCTGAGATTACTACCTTTGCGGTCCTTCTTCTCAACTCCCTTCTTAACTCCCTATATTCTCCTTTCAGGACCTCTTCCCTTTTCCTACCTATATGTACCACAACCTCTGGCTCCTCACCCTCCCACTTAAGGATATCTTGGACGCGATCAGGAACATCCGGACCCTGGCACCAGGGAGGCAAACTACCATCCGGGCCTCCTGACTACGTCCACAGAATCGCCTATCTGACCCCCTAACTATCGAGTCCCCTACTGATCTACAGGGCTGGACTCTGTGCCTCTGAGTCACGGCCTCTGTTGCTTGCCCCAGGTAGGCTGTCTTCCCCCCCCCCCCCCCACCAACAGTACCCAAATAGGAGTACTTATTGTCAAGGGGATACAGCCACTGGGGTACTCTCTAGTACCTGACTCTTCCCCTTCCCCTTCCTAACCGTGACTCACTTGTCTGCCTCCCATGGCCCTGGTGTGACCACCTGCCTGTAACTCCTGTTTATCAGCTCCTCACTCTCCCTGCCAGACGAAGGTCATTGAGCTGCAGCTCCAGTTCCCTAACACATTCTCTTAGGAGCTGCAGCTCAGCGCACCTGGTACAGATGTGGACGTCCGGGAGGCTAGGAGACTCCAGGACCTGTTGTATCTCCTGTTGTAAGTTGTAGATGACATCCTCACTACTGTTTGGTGGTCTATATATAACGCCATCGTGCTCTATTTACCCCTGCTGTTCCTTACCTCTAGCCAGAATGATTCAACACAAAATGAAATCGAATCATTAGAAAGAGGTGACATAGGCTCAGTGGGTGTGTTCAACTTGCCAGAAAAATCATATACATCTAATAATTCGTTATTTGAATATAGAAACCAAATCTTGTTTGCTGGCTGTTGTCTCCTTTAGCGAAGAGTAGATGTGTGATTTCAAGTGAGCATGGAATTGAAATTCTTTGAGATCAGACATAAAAATAAAGCTCTTTAGGTGGAGGAGGAAAAGTCCTCAACAAAACTGAACAAAGTTCAACAAAAGTGAATGCAGGCTCACTTTTAACATTTAAGAAAAACTTGGACAGGTGCATGGATGAGAGGGGTTTGGAGGGATATGGTCTAGGTGCAGGTCAGTAGGACTAGGTCGAAAAATGGTTCTACACAGCCAAGAAGGGCCAAAAGGCCTGTTTCTGTGCTGTAATGTCCTATGGTTCCATTACATGTATTAGAAAAAGTGTGTGAACCTTTGCTTTCAATAACTAGTGTGACCCCCTTGTACAGCAGTAACTTCAACTAAACATTTTAGTAACTGTTGATCAGTCCTGCACGTTGGCATGGGAGAATTTTAGGTCGTTCCTCCTTATAAAACTGCTTCAACTCTGGGATGTTGTTGGGCTTCCTTGCATGAACAACTTGCTTCAGGTCCTTCCACAGCACTTTTATAGGTTTAAGGTCAGCACTTTGACTCGGCCATTCCAAAACACAAATTTTCTTCTTTTTAAACCATTCTGTTGTTGATTTACTCTTGTCTCTTGGATCATTGTCTTGCTGCACTATCCAACTTCTATTAAACTTCAGGTGATAGATTGCTACTCTGACATTCTCCTGTAAAATGTTTTGATACATTTTTGAATTCATTGTTCTGTCAACAGTTGGAAGCTGCCCAGGCCCTGATGCAGCAAAGCAGCTCCAAACCACGATGCTCCTTCCGCCATGCTTTACAATTGGGATGAGGTTTTGGTGTTGGTGTGCAGTACCTTTTTACCACCAAACATAGCAATGTGCATTTCTGCCAAGAAGTTCAACTTTTGTCACACCTGTCCACAGAATATTGTTCCAGAACTGTTGTAGAACTTCCAGGTGGTCTCTTGCAAACTTGAGACCTGCAGCAATGTTTTTGTTTGGAGAGTGATTGTTTTCTCTGTGGTGTACTTCCATGAACACCATCCTTGTTCAGTGTTTTTCTTAGTGGACTCATGTAAGTTCTAGAGATTTCTGCAGGTCTTTGCTGTTACCCTTGAGTTCTTTTTCACCTCCTTCAGCATTTCACATTGTACTCTTGGTGTGATCTTTGTAGGATGCCCACTCCTAGGGAGAGTAGCAACAGTACTGAGTTTCTTCTATTTGTTGAACTTTATTGAACAAACACATTATCGACAAACAAGCATCGGATATCAGCCCACAGTTCACTGCACAGTGGTAAATAGCTATATTAACAATACTGGGGGTAGAAGAGAATAGGAGCAAGAGAAAAAAGAAACAAAGAGCACATACATACAATTACATACAAACACAAACATACACATGATCTACATACTTTACATCACCCCTAAATGTAGATTTACATCTATTTTAAATAAAATCACAGTCTGATGCACCATCAATAACTCTCTCTGAGATGTGAAGTCGAGATATCGGCTTTTATTGACTGGAAGAAAGAACAAGCAGTAGTTGACCACCATACTACATCCTGGAGACTGAGGGCCGGCTGAGGCCTCAATCGCCTTTATACCGGGGTCTGTGGGAGGAGCCACAGGAGCAGTCAGCAGGGGGCGTGTCCAGACAGGTATATGTAGTTCACCACACAGTCCTAAGTAGGTCAACTGAAGTCCTACATTTTACCAGGCCCCTGTATGGGCCTTTCACTGTGCCAGGTACACTATAACAGAGTTCCATCTTTCCAAGTAAGAGTCCATTTTCAGTTGTAAACTTGCAGTGGTATTTTCCACATAGTTCATTTCTTTCGGTCTCTGTATCCATTGTTCCAAAGTGGGTGGGTGAGATTTAAGCCAGTTGACAGTTAACGTTTTATGAGCAGTCAGAATCAAGACTCTTAACATGTATAGTTTATTCTTCTCTAATGCAGATTGCGGGAGGCTGCCTAAAATTAAATGACTAGGTTCAAAGGGTATACTTATATCTAAAATCCTTCTTATTTCCTCAGTGACCTTGTACCAAAATTCCCTTAATTTGGGACAGTCCCAAAATATATGTGCAAAATCTCCCACAACCTTTCCAGCAAAGTCTGCTTTTTTTTCTCCTGCATATAATGATATAACTAACAGGGTTTTAAAGTACCTCATCCTTATTTTCCATGCAAATTCCCTTCAATTGGGACTATTCAAGCATTTATGCCATGACTGCCAAGACCTCTCCCACTCTTCCTCTTCTATTATGGTATTTACCTCCAATTCCCATTCACATTTAACATCAAATGTGTTATCCATTGTATCTAGGTGTATTTTTTTATATATACAAGATACAATTTTCTGGGATTGCATTCTACCCATGATGATCTCTATCCAAAATTTTTCCAAGTTATTTAGTTGTATTTTAAGATTGTTCCATTCTTTGTGTGATGTAAAGTAAATGTCTGATTTGGAGGAATTTATAAAAGTCATTTGATACAAGGTCGAATTCAGTTTGGAGTTAGGAGAAAGATTTGAGCGCCTCACCATCAAATATTTGGTCCACAAGAAGCAGGTCTCTTTGTGCCCACCTGTTAAAACCAGAATCCAGTCTTGCTGGAATAAAATCTGAAATGAATGCAATTCTGGTTGCCCTTGATATATAGTCCTTGGAAGATCTAATTTTTTCCTGACTCTATCCCATACTTTCAATGTATAGTTAACCAATTCATTCTGAGTCTCAACATTCTTCCATACATTTGGATTTAAAAAGGGAAGAGCTGCTAAAGATAATTAACCAATTGAATTTGTGAACCCATCTTGAATCCACGTCTTCTCTGATCCATGACACAATTGCTCTTAATTGGCCAGCCCAATAATAGGTCTTTAAATGAGGTAAAGCGAAACCTCCCTGTTTAACACTTTTAACACTGTTAAACACTTTTAGTCTCACCCTGGGCCTCTTTTTCTGCCATATAAACCTAGTGATGAGTCTATCCAACATTTTAAAAGTAGATATAGTAGATAGAATTATAGGTAGAACACTGAAAAGAAAAAAGAAACCTGGGCAAAATATTCATCCTGATCACTTCTACTCTACCTATCAGTGATAAAGGAAGCATCTCCTCACTTGATTAATAAGTTTTAACATAATTGGCTGCAAAGAGCTTGGAGGAACTATGAAGTAAACTAACCCCCAAATATCTAAAGCCCTGTTTTGGCCAACAAAAAAATTACTTCTTCATCCAGCTGGCTTGGCCAGGTCCCTATAATCATCATAACTTTAGATTGCACTTTGTTAACTTAGTATTCAGAGACCTCTCCATAGCTTCTCAAACATTGCATAAGCGAGGGAACTGATGAAAGAGGATTCTTTATAAAGAGAAGAATGTCATCTGCAAATAAAGCTATCTTATGGGTTATACCTCCTTTATCTGTTATACCCTCAATTTGTTCATTTTGTCTTATTAACTCTGCTAGTGGTTCGATGCTTAAGGCAAATAATATTGGGGATAGGGGCCTCCCCTATCTGGTTCCCCTTTTGAGCCTGAAGAAATTGGAACAGATCCATTTACTCTAACCCTGGAAATTGGATTTTTATTCAGTGTCTTCATCCAACTTTGAAATGTTGCATTAAAACCCATTTTTTCTAAGGTATAGTCAAAGTATATCCAATCCACCCTATCAGATGCCTCCAGGAGTGTTGTAGAACTTACAGGTGGTCTCTTGCAAACTTGAGACCTGCAGCAATATTTTTGTTTGTTTTCTCTGTGGTGTTCTTCCATGAACACCATCCTTGTTCAGTGTTTTTCTTAGCGGACACATGAACAGAGACTTTGCTGTTACCCTTGGGTTCTTTTTCACTTCCTTTAGCATTTCACATTGTGCTCTTGATGTGATCTTTGCAGGATGCCCACTCCTAGGGAGAGTAGCAACAGTACTGAGTTTCTTCTATTTGTATTCAATTTCTCTGCTGTGGATTGATGAACATTTGGGTCTTTAGAAATGCTTTTGTAGCCTTTTCCAGTTTCATGAATCTCTAGAAATTTTCTAAGGCCTTCTGAAAGTTGTTTTGATGGAGGCATCTTGCACATAAACTGATCTTTTTTTTGAGAAGAGCAGGCTGTGTCAATAACCTGACAGTGCGTCTTTTTTAAAGGCAGAGAACCTCTACAACCCACACCTCTGATCTCATCTCATTGATTGGATCATCTGACTCCAAATAGCTTTTGTAGAGGGCATTAGCCCACAGGCTCACATACTTTTTCAAACAGATATATGTAATAGTGGATCATTTTTCTGAATAAATAAATGAACAAGTATAATGTTAGGACTTGCATGAAGATCTGTTCACATTTTGGGTAAAATGTAGAAATAGAGAAAATTCTACAGGGTTCACAAACTTTCTAGCACTATTGTACTTTTATTAAGTACTATGAAAAATTTCTCTGAAAGTCTTTCACTGTTCATCTACTATTTAGTCTGGGTCTACGCTAGCCCACTCCTTCCTCATCCACTTGTAGTTTCCATTGCTGAGGCATAATCACTGATTTTTCGTCAAGCTATTGCACCCTCCATTTATGAGAAATTCAGTCATACTATGAGAACTTTTTTCCAAGAGGATTCCTAATTACCATATTGTTAATTTTGTCTTTCTCATTGCACAAGACCAGATCTAAGATAGCATTTTCCCTTGTAGGTTCAGGAACATGATGAATGGATGCATTTCATGAAAATCTCCTCAAGACTGCCTCAACCAACTTGTTTTGACCAATCTTTGTGCAAGTTAAAAACCCCTATGATTTTTTAATTAACTTTATCTTTGTTACTTTTACTCTATCACAAGCCTGCATTTTCTAGACTTTTGCTGCCACTATTTAAGTGAGACTTAAGTTTCTTGCTTATTGAAATGAAGCTGTAGCTTTTTAATGCTCCACCAATCCTATCTGTTAAGTTTAGCTTATCCAGCATTTTCAATAAAGTGAGGAATATTGTAGTAGATTGCAACAAAACAGGCAGAATGGCATAATAGTTAAGTGACAGACAAAATTAAATTCAGAAGAATGAAATGATGCACTTTGACAGAAATGACAAGGAGTAACAATGGTATACTTCCAAAGAGTGTATGGAAACATAGAAACCTGAGTGTGTGTGTGTGTGTTCATAACATATTTATGGTGGCAGGAAAGGCTGGGAGAATAGATTGAAAATATGGAAGTTGGCATAAAAAAAAAGTCTTGGATACAAGCGAAAAGGTTGTGTTGAAGCTTTATAAAACATTGTTTAGGCAACACCAATGAATACTTTTCACCAGACTTAAGAAAAGATATGAAGATCTTGGAGAAGATGCAGAAAAGACATGCTGTAGTGCTTCCAACAACATGGTTGTATGGAGCAGTTGAAATAGTTCCTTTTGGAGAAAAGAAGATTGTGGAGATTTAAGAAGTGCAAAATCATAACTCATTTAGATAAGGTAACAGGGGAAGTTATTGAATTTAGTTCATCTTTAAAAGACTAGGGAGATCATATTAAAACTTGGACAATATGGCAAGTGGTATGTAAGCAAAAACTTTTTTTGGAACTTGTTGCTTATACGAGTAGTGGAAACATGGTCTTTCAGGGCTTTCAAAAGGGAAAATCAAAAACTGCAGATGCTGGAAATGTGAAGTAAAAAGACAAAAAGTGCAGATCAGGCAACATAGAGTACTGTGCAAAAGTATTAAGCACATGTTTAAAAAAATTCTGTAAAGTGAAGATGCTTTCAAAACTAATGAAGTGAAAAGCTTCTAAATATCAAAATATTTACTATACAGAGCAGTAAACAGTAAAGAAAAGCTAAATCAGATCAATATTTTGTGTGGCCACCCTCTGTCTTTAAAACTCCACCCTTTGTCTTTAAAACTGGATCAATTCTCTTAGATACACTGCCGTCTAGTTTTATAAGAAAATCGGTTGGTAGGTTGTTCCAAGCATCTTGGAGAACTTGCCATAGTTCCCCTGCAGATTTTCCCTGGCTTCTGCCTCTTCAGGTAATGTTTGATGGCTTCAATGATGTTGAGATGAGGGCTTTGTGAAGGCCTATCCAACGAAGATAGTTCTTTATAACCATATAACAATTACAGCATGGAAACAGGCCATCTCGACCCTTCTAGTCCGTGCCGAATGCTTACTCTCTCTTAATCCCACCGACCTACACTCAGCCCATAACCCTCTGTTCTTTTCCTGTACATATACCTATCCAATTTTTTTAAAATGACTATTGAACCTGCCTCTACCACTTCTACTGGAAGCTTGTTCCACACAGCTACCACTTTCTGAGTAAAGAAGTTCCCCTTCGTGTTACCCCTAAACTTTTGCCCCTTAACTCTCAACTCATGTCCTCTTGTTTGAATCTCCCCTACTCTCGGTGGAAAAAGCCTATCCACGTCAACTCTATCTATCATAATTTTAAATACATCTCTCAAGTCCCCCCTCAACCTTCTACACTCCAAAGAATAAAGAGCCAATTTATTCAAGCTTTCTCTGTAACTTAAGTGCTGAAACCCAGGTAACATTCTAATAAATCTCCTCTGTACTCTCTCTATTTTGTTGACATCTTTCCTATAATTCGGTGACCAGAACTGTACACAACACTCCAAATTTGGCCTCACCAATGCCCTGTACAATATTAACATTATATCCCAATTCCTATACTTAATGCTCTGATTTATAAAGGCCAGCATACCCAAAGATTTCTTCACCACCCTATCCACATGAGATTCCACCTTCAGGGAGCTATGCACCCTGACCTTAGGCATGTATTTTGGGGTCATTGTCTTACTGCAGAATGAAGTTGGGACCTATCAGTCTGATCAATACCTCCCTGATGGTATTGCGTGCTAGATGAGAATCTGCTTGTACTTCTGAACATTGAGGATTCCATTAATTCTGACCAGATCACCAACTCCATTTGCAGAAATGCAACCACAAACCTGCAGGGAACCTGTATTTCACTATTAGCTGCAGACAGTCATCTACATAGCACTCTCCAACTCTTTTATGGATAAACTGCCTCCAGTTTGAACCAGAAATTTCAAATTTTGACTCATCAGTCCAGAGCACTTGCTGCCATTGTTCAGTACCCCAGTGCTTGTGTTTTTGTGTAGTTGAGTCTCCTGGCTTTGTTTTCTCTTCAGAGGAATAGCTTTTTGTTTGTCAGCAACTCTTCCGTGAAGACCACTTCTGACAAGACTTCTCTGGACTCTTGAGGGAGGTTTTTGGGTTCCAGTGGTTTCTGTAAGTTCAGAGCTGATAGTAATATTGGACTTCTGATTTAGAAGGGACGTCAGTTTGATATATCTCGTCTATTGCACTTGGTTTCTGTCGCTGCCCACTGTGTTTCTGGCCCAAGGCCTTGCCTGTTTCTTTGTGCTTATTCAGAAGAGCCCAGACAGCACATCTTGAAACTCCTGTCTGCTGCAAAATTTCTGCTTGGGCGAGATCCTGCTGGTATGTTTACTCTTACCATGGTGTAAGAATTGATGGTTTGAAGGTTAAACTGGCTCATCTGCCACACCCTCACCTTTTAGTTTGGATTTTCTTTGCCCAGTTTAATTCTTTTTACACCCATTTTTGTTTCACTTAATCAGTTTAATCCATTTAACTCATGAAGTCATTGATCCTTAGCACCTATTTGTTAACTTTGTTTAATCATGCATTGAACTATATACATACAAAACAAACAGCTTTTTATTTGACAAGTGGAACTTCCGATGGGCCTTTGCCTCTATTCAGGGCCTCAAGCAGTCCTTCCAGATGAAGCAACTCTTCACCTGTGAACTTGCTAGGTTCATCTATTGTTTCCAGAACTTCCGACATAGCCTCTCTCCACTATATTGGTAAATTGGGGGACTTCTTCAATAAGCACCTCAGCTCCCTCTGCCAACAGCAGAACTTTGTGGTGGTCAAGCATTTTAATTCCAATTCCTAATCCCATTCCAGCATGTCAGACCATGGCCTCCTCTTGTGCCACAATGAGACAATCCTCAGGATGGAGAAGCAACATCTTGTATTTCATCTAGGTAGCCTCCAACTTGATGGCATGAATACCAATTTCTCTTCCCTGGAAAATAATTTTCCTTCCACCTCCCCTCTTCTTCTAGTCCCCTTTCTGGCCTCTTACCTCTACTCACCTGTCAATCACCTCCCCCTGCCCCCCCCCCCACTTCTCTTTCTTCTACAGTAAACTCTCCTCTCATATCAGATTCCTTCCTCTCCAGCCCTTTATATTTGCCACCCACTTGGCTTCACTTTCAAGCTATCCTCCTTCTCTTCCCCTCACCTTTTTATTCTAATATCTTCCCCATTCCTTTCCTGAAAAGGGGTCTTGGCCGAAAATGTTGACTGTGTATTCATTTCCGTAGATGCTGTCTGATCTGGGAAGTTCATCCAGCATTTTGTGTCTATTACTTAATATGTTAGTTCTTTTACAAAGTACAAACATTTCTACATAACGTTTAATTTCTTGGAAAACAAGTTTGGAAATCTAAAATTTGTTCCTTTATACTAACGTACTAATGCAGAAGACAAAAGATAAATATCTAAAACATTTTTTTGTTTTTTAAAAAAAATCTAGGGTACATAAGACTTTTGTACTGTATGTGGACAGAGAAACATAATTAATGCTTTAATGAAACATTATCATAAACTTTCAAATGGAAATTTGCTAAACTATTGTGAAAAATAATTTCCAGGACTGTGAGGAAGAAATATAGGAGCATAAGAATTGGTCTACTAGGAGCTAGAACAGAGTTAAACTCAATGTACTCAGTGTTTTCATGGGCAATAATGATTCCAGAGTTACATAAATAAAATGAGACAGGAATAAACTAAGCAGTGTCCAAGCCAAAAAAAAACTTCTTTCAAAGATTAAATGATTACAAAAGTTATTTGGTATGTTAATAATTTGCATCATTTATCAACAGCAAAAAGTCCTATTAAGGATTTGTTTTTAATTCAAGCAATATTGTATTAAGTAAAAGTGACAGCAGCAATGAGAACAGAAACAATAATGAATGACTCATGAAAAGCTAAGTGAACATTAAATTATACCTGGCAAAAATGAATAAAAAGGCTATTTTTTTGCAGGGAGAGGTGGGCTTGGTGATTGCATTTGATTCCTGGAGCTCTTGTTAACTAGAAGGTGTTAAGAATATAATGTGAGTCACCTGTATGGCAGATCAGATAGGAATAGTGGATTCCACTTCAGGTCATTCATGAACAGTAGAATAATGGGAGCATATTGTCCTTAGTTCCCTATGTAAACCAGTTTTAATTTTTATGAAATCTCTTTCATCAATCTTCCTTTCACTGGTTTCTCAAAGTTCAAGTTGGGTTTATAGTCCTAGACATACATAGCTAGGTTACAAATGCAATAAAAATTTGCTATTTGTAGTACCACAGTTAATTTCAAACATAAATTACATTAACTTAAATTAACAGATTATACATACACAACAAAATAAAATAAACATTAGTGCAAATTGTGGGAAATATAATAAAATTGCTGTTTCTAAGTGTAGTTCAATACCAGTTTCTTTCCTTAAGGTTCTTGAATCATTTTTCAGGTTGCTGCAAGAATCTGATGGCAGTTGTGAAGCAACTATTGTTGAACTTTGAGGTGTTGGTTTTCATGCTCCTGTATCTCCTGCTTAATGGCAGCAATAAGAAGAGGGCATGGCCTAGATCAGCCTTTCTCAACCTTTTTGCCCTGGAGGACCCATTGAAATAATTTTCAGGTCTCAGGGAACCCCTGCATAAAATTATTATATCAACAGCTCACGGTACATTAGCGTGATCAGTAAGTTATAGATATAATCAAAAATAATTGTCAATGCTTTTTTAAATAGAGGATGAACTTTTAGCCAACCTTTCTTGAAAAAAGTGGGTAATTAAACTTAGCTTTTCTTTTTGAAATTAATCGCTTTCTTTCCCTTTCATAAATTTTTAAACCTCATAAGGCAAACATAAATTTCTGTTAAATAACTGGCTTAATCCAAAATGGGTTTTAATTTTTTTTAAAGATAGGCTCTGTCAATTTAATTTAAATAAAGGTTATAAATTGATTTTAATTAATGCTGTTTACAACATGAAAATGTATTGACAGTGTTGAGTAGTAAAGTTTCTAAAAACAATAAGCCAAAGCAATATGAAAAAAATATACAGTCGGCCCTCCTTATCCGCGAGGGATTGGTTCTGGGACCCCCTCGCGGATACCAAAAAATGCGGATGCTCAAGTCCCTTATTCAATCTGTCTGTGTGGTGGACCTTAGGACCCTAGGACCCAGTGGAACCCCAGACCTTATTTAACAGTGTGGTGGACATTAGGACCCGACGGTGGAGCTCTGAATCTGCAGTGTTTCTGTTCATAAAAATAATCACCATTGAAAATAGTGGAAATAATAAAGCGATTGTAAAGAGGTGAAACGCCATTGGTCATTGGAAAAGTGTTAGGCTACGTCGGTCAATGATCGGAACAATTTTAAAGGGTAAAGTGAGAAAGGCCCTGCCCTGATAAAAGCTACAATTATTGCTAAGCAACGCAGTGGTTTAATTATTGGGTTTTGGGTTTTTGATCCTCCACATCAACCTGGCATGGTGAAAAGTGCACTTGGGAGTGGTCTGTCACTGGATCGAACTCGGGAACTTTTGTTCCCGAGCCCGGCACTGAAACATACGTTCTTAAGCGTTTTATATGCATAGAAAGGTAAAATGTATACTATATACTAAGACAAACATTTGACTAACTGACACTAAATAATACCGGATGTACCTGTTCCGACTTACTTAGTAAGAGAGCTTCCAATTTTTTTTGATCCTGATCCACGATAACCCATGCACATCCTCCCGTATATTTAAAATAATCTCCAGATTACTTATAATACCTAATACAATGTAAATGTGATGTAAAGTAGTTGTTATATTGCATTGTTTAGGGAATAATGACAAGAAATAAAAGCCTGTACGTGCTTAAACAACAAGTGCTGGAAGAGCACTTCTGGGTTTTCACGATTCACGGTTGGTTGAATTTCTGCTTGCGGAATTCGCAGATAAGGAGGGCTGACCGTATAGCCTAAGACACAATTTTATAAGAGAACTTGAAATGACATTTTCTTACTAAGTGACAAGATCAGGCTCAAATATAGGCCTAGCATATGAAATCTGTGCTTGTTTGTTACTGCGCAAATATCTCAATTCCAGGTTGAACTTGCGATAAGCACACATGGATTTCACCTTCAGCTGAAATTAGGTGATTTCTATTCTTGCTCTTGATGCTTGTTAAACAGGAAAAAGCTTGCTCATACTTGTAATAATTTGAAAACTGCAGCAAAATATTCATTGCTTTCCTGTGAATAGCTGAATATTCTTCTTTCACAGAAATCCAGAACTTGCCCAGGGGCAGGTCAGTAAGTCTCATCTTGAGCATACGATCAGACTGCAGCTTAAAGTTCTTCTCTCAAAGTCAAGTTCTCAGGCTGAGCAGAAGATTCAGTGAAAGGGCCCCTCACCCAGTCAAACACTTGTGTTGAAAGGGAGGAAAATACTGTAGAACTTTATTCTGTAGTTCTTCCAGGTGGTTTTCAATGAGACTCGAGGCTTTCTGATATCCTTCTTCACTCTCGAGCCCAAACAGCAATGGAAACATTTCAAGATTTTACTTTTCAACATGGTTTTTCAGTTTCCTTTTAGGTCTAATAATCTTGTCACTTGAAGTCAAAACGTTTTCTCCATGGACTTGCAAAGACTTGTTCAACTGGTTCATATGATGAAAAATGTCTGTTAAGTAGGCTAGTTTCTCCAGCCATTCTTCATCTTCAAAGCACTCAACAAAATCTTGCTTACTTTATTTCTTGAAAGTACCCCTGCAATTCACCTTCAGCTGTTGAGAACACTTCCACTGCTAAGCCACTGGATTGTATGTAGCTAGAAATCGCTGTGCTCTTTGGCCAGGTTTTCAGTTTTTTAAACATTCCTGAGTGAACTGCTCTTTGTTTAATAAAGTTGACCATTTTTGTAGCATCATCCAGAGCTTTAATTTCATCTCCAAGAGTTTTTGACATCAGCATCTCTCTGTGAAGAAAGCAGTGTGTTGTGACGTTAGGATTTTCTTTTTTTATATATATAACAACAGCAAAGCGTCAGGCCAGCAGATGAGTCATGGCTCATAAAAATCCTTCTTTAGAATGAAAATTTCTCACCAATTTTCTACTACACCAGTAGGGTTTGTTCACTCCCATAAATCCAAATCTGAAATGTAAAAACATATAGTAAAAGTAGACATTTAAAATAGTTTTAAAACAGAGTTAAAACAGGGTGAATGTAATAATATTATCCTCCTGCATCAGGCAACAACCCTGCAGTTTCTTTAGTATTTGTCTGTTTTATGAGGCTGAATTACTAACTTGATGCTCAACCCAACATGGATGGAAAGCATGCAAGGAGACTTGACTGGAAAACCAACACCAAAGCTGTTTACAAGAAGGGGATGAGCAGACTATTTTCTGGGAAGTTGAGATCCTTCAATGTGTGCAGCAGGATCTTTTAACCAGTCTGTTGCAGTAAGTGTGGTCTTCTTTGCGGTTTCATGTTGGGGGAGGAGCATCGGTGCTGGTGATACAAAAAGACTAAGTAAACTCATCAAAAAGGCTGAATCTGTCCTTGGCTACAACCTGGACTCTTTTGAGCTAGTGGTGGAGAAGAGGTCGCTAAACAAACTGTTATCCATTATGGACAATCAGGCACATCCTCTCCATGACCTACTGAATAAGCAGCAGAGCACCTTTTCCAAAAGGCTCATTCAGCTCTGCTGTCACAAGGATCACTACAGAAAACCTTTCCTACAAAGTGCAGTAAGCATATATAACTGTTCATCTCTGTGCGACAGGAGAATACACATCATAGTACAATAGTCTGTTTTGTTGCAAATTATTGCACATTTGTACATTATTATTATTATGTATATTATTATTCTGTACTTTATTATTATTTTAAGTCAGTTGGAGGTGTGTAGGGAGAAGTTGGAGGAGGTAATTCGGGAGGTAGAGGCTAAGATAACATTACAGCCCATGTTGGGCGAGTTCATTCAATGCTCAGAAAATGTATGTTCACCCCTCATATGCTTACTGTCCTCTGTTCCGTGCAATACAGTGCTCACTAATTATCAATAGCCTCCCCATCTCATGTCCCAAAACTGAAAATGGACTCAACCAAGTAAGCACGGTCCTACTGCGCACTGCCATACTGGGCTGAGAGAATTCTAATGAGATTGCTAATGGGTCTGCTCCGTCACTGCCCACCAATGTGAGCGCTAGCATTGTGCGAGGTTTAAAAAAAACAATGTTTTTTAATCACAATCTCACGTGAAGCCCCTAGCGATTTTCTTGTGGAACCCAGGTTGAGAAACCCTGGCCTAGATGGTGGTGATATTTAATGTTGGATATTGCATTCCTGAGGCATTGCCTCTTGTGGGTGTCCTTAGTAGTGGAGAGAGCTGTGCACATGATGGAACTAACTGGGTCAACTGCTCTCTGACTCATTCTATGTACATCTGCAGACATTTGAGAGTCTTTGATGTCTTAAACTTTTAAGAATTAAAGACAAAATGTGTTGCATTTTAAAATGTCCCAAAGATTGTAGCCAATTATATACTTGTTTTTGTTGCTTTAATATGTGCAGTTAATGCTGCACAGCAAGCTCCCGCTAACAAACATGATAACGATGGGTGTACAGTAAGTATTCACCTGGAAATTAAGAATACTCACAACACTTTTTTTAACATTCTTTTGTATTAACTGAGAAAGCAAACCGGTCCACGGTTTAAAATCTGTTCTGAAAGATTATACCTCTGACTCCCACAGTTTAACTTCCCTCTGAAATATTGGACTGAATTTTTGTATTCAACTTTTTGGAATAGAATCAGAAACTTTTTGATTCAGTCAAAAATGTTGTTAACTGAGCTACAATTATAAGGCTGAACATACAGAAAACTGTCCTAAATCAGATGAAACCTTCATTAATGAAATATTTTCAAAACTTTTGACCTCTATGTTGCAAACAGTATTCTGAAAACTAGCCAAAGGCAGGAAAGTATAATGGTTGCAAAAATAAAAATTCATGTGGACAGCTTATTAAACAAGTATCAGGAGAGACTTAATCATCAATAAAATATCTGTATCATTAGCATCTTGGTAATAAAAATATTATCAATCCCCCTTTCATCCTTACAACTTACTTGAATGTGCAGCCAAGCGATGAAATTGAAAGGAAATTGGGATAATTGTGTTGTGAATATACAATGATGCTAATGTAATTAAAAACACCCCTGTGGACCAAAGTATTGAGTAATAAATACTAGTGTGTACTTAAAAAAAATAAAGGATTAAATATAGAATAAACCTCTTTCTATGCTGACCACTTTGCACACTTCTAGGACAGAGACAATATTGGACTAAGCAATTCTCTCTCTCTTCCCCCCCCTCCCCCCCCCATGGAAAATAATAAACAGCCAGTTTCAAGCCGAGACCCTTCAGGACTGGAAAGGAAGGAGAGAAGTCCAAATAAGAAGGTGGGGAGGAGGGGAGGAAGATGTACAAGGTGGTGGGTAATAGGTGAAACCGAAAGAGGGAGAGGTTGTGAGGTAAAGAGCTGGGAAGTTGATTGGCGAAAGAGATAGAGGGCTAGAGAAGGGGGAATCTGACAGGAGAGGACAGAAGACTATGGAAGAAGGGGAAGGGGGGAGGAGTATGGGCAGGTAAGAAGAAAAGGTGCGAGGGGGAAAAGAATGGGGAATGGTAAGGTGTGGGGGGCATTTACTGTAAGATTGAGAAATTGATGTTCATACTATCAGATTGGAGGTTCCAATCAGGATGCTATCTGGTCCTTATCCCCAAGTTATCAGCAAGTTAATGATCAAACACAAAGAAAGCAAAATTGCTACTGCCTTTGGGCCCCAGTTAAACCCAACCATGTTCAATCATTGAGTATACTTTATGAAATAACACTCCCGTAAATTATCTGTATATATTAACAAGACTTTGTACATAGTAGGTTATCTATTCTACAGTAGAATAAATTTAATTATTTCGTAAGTAGAATCCTGAACACAAATACAATTCTATTACAGCAGTGAATGATGATTAAAAATTGCTACAAATACAAATAACTAGTATAATGCCCTGGTAAAAGTTTTACTGCTAATGTTGTAGAATATTTCATATAATGGTTTTCTGTAGAAGCAATGTGTTCTGCTTGAAGTGTTTGGGCTACTGTTAAAGATAAGGGATGTTTAGGAATGTTGTCATCCAATCAGGAGGGTGGAACTGGAAGAGGTTTTATGATGGAAACTGAGGTGGGTTGAGATCTTTTTCAGTGGGAGATGGAGAGAGAAGTAGCTCCACTGGTCGTAGGATTCACTCTGGTGGGAATGCGTTATCTGATGCCCCCCAAGAGAGGAGTTCTAACGGATCGGTGAATATGAGCTGGCGCCTTGAGTACAGCAGACACTTTGGCTTTTGGAAGATTTAAGCTCTAACCTGTGCACGCTTGACTATTTAATTGGGCCCTTTTTGTATTTTTTTCCTTTTGTTTAATAACTTCTTGGTTAATTTAGCATTCATAAATATTTATCATTGTAGGCAATGTGTGATCTGTTATTTCTTGTGGATGGTGATTGTATGGGGCAGTAAATCACAGAGTATTCATGTAAATTGGAGTTCAGGTGAATGAGACCTCTGAACCTCATGAGTTTAGCAGGACCCAAGCCATATCAATCCTAGACATATGGAAACTGAGAAAAGTGTTTTTTTTTTCACTGCTGAGTCTGGTGGCCGTTAGCGAGCAGCTAACAAGTCGCATCTCTAGAGATGCCCAGTAAAAAGGGCGTGGGTGCTTGTACAGGATTGAATTAGTTGAATACTGTGTGATTGCTCTGAGGATTGATTAAGTGGTTTTGTGTTTAAGCCTGTGTTAAACTGTTGTCTGGGAAAATGATTAAGATGCGTGGTTGTAGATGCCACAGGGGTTAAGTGTTGGTGCGATCCAAGGAGATTTCCCTGTAACTAATGTTTGTGTTCTGAGTGGGGTAGATATCAGCACCCCAGATAAATTGTTGATTAGGTTTTTAAGTACCATTAAGGTATTAGAGAGAATTGCATTCATGGAACAGCAGTTTGACTAAATGGCGGGTAAAGATATTGTTTTAGTTCAGACTGGTGATGATGTGAAGGGAGTGGATCTGCCTGGTGACATTTGGGGTCCTGGGAGAGGCGGGGCCATGGGCTATTCATACTTGCAGAGAATAGGGGAATGTGGGTGAGGAAGCCAAATTGGAAGCTGTGTTTCCCATAGCTGCTCTGCTTCTGCAGAGTGA
The DNA here is from genome assembly GCF_030144855.1 of Hypanus sabinus. Taxonomy (NCBI): domain Eukaryota; kingdom Metazoa; phylum Chordata; class Chondrichthyes; order Myliobatiformes; family Dasyatidae; genus Hypanus; species Hypanus sabinus. The sequence continues at coordinate 52,434,369 of NC_082707.1, forward strand.
ATAGAAGGAGTTGTCTGATGTGGTAGGTCTAACGAGCCCTCCAGCGAGGGGTGAAAATTCTGAATTGGTATCGGCAATTATGTCCCTGGTGGATAAATGGCAAAGTGCACCAGTGGAGAGTCTAAATGATCATAGGCTGAGAATGTTCTCAGGAGTGAAGCCCACCCCGAGAGGGAGGAGGAATATGAGATTTGGGTGGAGCAGACATCTCAGATGCTGGGTGAGTGGTAGTGCTTTGATAATATGAAAAGAGAGTGACTGGTAGAGAGTCTTAGAATGTCTGGCTGCTGAGGTAGTGAGGTCCTGGATGGCAGAGATCCCCGTGCTACTTCCATGTACTGCATGCAAGCATTAGAAAGCATTTTTGGCACTCCGGGAAGCTCATGACGGGGTTTAGGAACATGTTTCAGGAGAAAGGAGAAAAACTTTGTCTACATTTCCGGCTAGAAGGACAAGTACTTTGTTTGTGGTGTAAAGGAGCCATTCAACTGGCTGATGTGAATCATTTAAGGATGGACCAAGTGGCGAAGGGTGTACAGTTACGTGACCTGATTGCTTTAAGCCTCCAAATGTCTCACAGAATGCACCCCCCGCCTCGTTTGTTGAGCTGATCAGAGAAGTAAGAGAGGAAGAAAACACGATGGAGGAGTGGGAGGTCTCCATCAGCAGAGCACTATCCTTGGTAGTAGCCTCTGTTACTGAAGCGACACCCTGATGGCCCACAGGTGAGGGTTTTACAGAATTTTGTGAAAGATTTTAGTTTATATAGGTGGCTGCTGTCACCAAGCATGACAAAGCTAATAGGGAGTCAGACCCACTGACTAAGTAAAGGACTGCTATTTAATGGGGTCCATTGAAAAGGAGAGTGAACAGTATTGTCTGTTACAACTGTGGTGAAGAGGATATATTTTAGGCAGGAGTCTGAAGGACAAGAAAACCTTTGGAAAGTGATCCAACGGTTACTTAAACAGAAGGGAAAATCAGGAAATTTCGCAGAGACCTGGAGAGGGTATGGTCTGGCATCTCGGGGGGGGGGGGGGGAAGCACATTCCAATCAATGCATCCAGGAAAACACTGAAGTACAAAACCCTATTCCTGAAGGTTTACTGGGGCTATGCTCCAGTGTATCCCTATGGATCAAGGGTATTATGCTAGAGCCATACTTGACAGAGGTCATCGGGTTATGTTGTTTCGACAACTGGTATTTGACACATTTACCATTGATGCCATTCAGTGCCCTAGAGCTCTGGGCATTTAGCACTGATGACTACCTGTATGATGGTTACTTGTTGTTGAAGCTGGAGTTTTTGGAGGCAGATATGGGAGTAGCTGAGGTCCTTGATACTTTAGTCTTCCTTGTTCGGACCTGGTCGAGAAAGGTGAAGCTTCAATTCTTGTAGGAACAATTACTCCTACTATGAGGAGGCTAATGGAAGCCTGCAAGGAGAAAGTTGGAGAGAGCTTTCTGAAAAGCTGGTCCATTCATCCTGTGTTCAGAGCTGCTTTTGAAGAAGTGCACTCTCATCCTAGGCTGGATGAGCACAAATGAGGAACTGTGTTGTACACCCAGTCCAACCCTGTCATGTTACAGCCTGGGGAAGTAGCTCGAATGATGGGAAACACCAAATTTCCCGGAATGCCTGATGCTGAGACCCTCTTGGTGGATGCTCCAGAAGACTGAAGAGGAATCGTGCTTACCTGCTGGAGTATTCATGAGGCCAGAACTGCAGAAGCTGTCAGTTGTACTGGTAAACAGGATGACAGTGATTGTCAGTGTTACATACCCCGTAACTGGGTCACTTACTAGCAAAGATAGAGAGGTCCGTTAAAGTCTGATGGTACTATTTTTAACAGTATTTATTGATAAAAATACACAGAAATAATATAAATGCAAACATATAGATAATATACGTCGTCAATACTAAATCTAAAAGCGCGGGTATAATAATAATCAATAAGGAATAGCTCTATCGTTGTCTAGGGGATAATGCATTGTCTGATGGAAATATAAAAGTCACTTTAGTTCATTCAGCTGCAGCTTTCTGGTTGGAGAGAAAGACGGGTTAAAACTTGCTCATTCCTTTTATGATGTCAATCCTTCGAGAGTCATTGGGAGTTGATTTCCCCGTTGTTAACTAAAAACTGTTCCGGGGCAAATGGAAACGGACGCACATGGCCTTCCCACCAGCTTTCGCTATTACTGGATCGCTAGCGTTTCTTCTGGTGTGTCTGAAGGGGCTGTTCCCCAGACCCTCTTTTATCCTGAATCACAGGGTCTCAGATGTCAATCAGGTTGGGATGATGCAATCCCTCCACCAACCCCCCCCCCCCCCCCCCAGTTCATTGCCTGGGGGGCTTCGATGCATTGTACAGTATTCAATACACAATCCCATCTCCAAGAGACAATGGCCGTTATCAATGGTTCCGCCTTTCGGAAGCCAGGACACATTCCAAACTCTTTGTGGATTCAGCATGTCTTTTTCTCATTTCCTGGGTCTCCTGACTCGAATCAATAGCGATCCTGTGATTCTCAAAAAGGAGGGGGCCACGGGCGTAACATCAGAAACACCTCAGAGGGGGAGGTCACTCACAGGCAGGGAGTGCCAATGGCACATCTTTTTCTGGTGACTGTAATGTCTAGTTTTCCTGTGAGAAAAGCAGGAGAGAGACCATCTCCTGAAATGGGAAAGTAGACAGATAATTCATTCAACTTTGGTGACTCTCTGGTAACTGGAGTTTGGTAAAGGAAACTGACAAAGAAGATGTTAAAGTTTATAGATGTCTTTTCTATTGACAAGTTTAAAATGGATTGTTCCAAGAGTACTTGCAGCACCATCTGAGTGACAGAGGACACCCTTTTCAGAGAAAGGTCTCAGCAACTGGCACTTGCAGAGGTGGAGGATGTTTGGCAGCATCTGCTGAAGCTGAAGGAAGCTGGGATTATCACTGAGTCCAGGAGTCCCCATAGTGGTGGTGAGAAAGAAGAATGGGAAGGTACAAATGTGTATTGACTGTTGGCCATTGAACCGATGCACACTCCCTGACCTGTAGACTGTTCTGTGGATCGAGGATGTTCTGGCCTGCCTGAGTAGAGCGAAATAGTTCAGAGTGCTGGAACTAAGGAGTGGGTATTATCAGACACCTATGAGTGAGACTGACAAAGAGAAGATAGCATTCATATGTTGACTTGAATTCTTTCAGTTTGTAAGAATGCCTCAGTTACTTTACAGCATGTCATGGAGAAGACTGGGGATATGAATTTGCTTGAAGTGCTGGTGTACCTGGATGATCTCATAGTTTGGGGTCTACCCTGGAAGAGCCTATTGAAGGTCTTAGGCCACCTGAAAGCTGAAGGGTTAAAACTGTCACTGGACAAGTGTCAGTTCTGCAAGATGTCTGTCAACTGCATTGGGCACACCATCTCATTGTATGGAGTATCTATGGATCTGTCAAAGATAGAGGTAGTGACTACATGGCGAAGGCCAAAGAATGTGTGTGCTCGAGGCTCATTCCTTGGTTTCTGTGAGTATTATTGGAGGTTCGTGAAGGATTACACCACAGTGAGTCGCCATTTGAATCAGATACTGTGCGGTTATCCTTCCTTGGGAAGAAAGGGAGGAGGATGAAAGGAGAAGATGGTAAAGTTTATCTTGGCCCTTTGGAGCCTTTTGGAGAGAGATAGAATGCAAAATGTGAAGAGTCCTTTCAGTTGCCGAAGGAGCTGCTGATGAAAGCACCCACTTTTGCTTTTTGCAAACCCCCAACTGCGGCGTGTATTACATACAAATGCTGGTTGAGAGGGATCTGTCAGGATCAGGCAAGCATATATATATATTTGACTTGTATCCTGACCTCTGACTTCTGCCACAGGCTATCATTGAAACTCTGGATATCAGCACTGTCTACCTATGATTTCAGCCTGAAGTAACAGTCAGGGAGCCAGAACGTTGATGTGGATGTATTGTCCCACGTGCATAAAGGGCTAGAAATAGACAGAGTGGGAGAGTGTTCCTGCATCTGGAGTTAAAAAAATTTGCCAATTTTCTGCTACAGAGAAATCAGAGGCAAGGCCTGGGCAGGATAGAGCTGTGGATCATTTGGGAGCTTCTGGTTGCACCATTCCACAGGCTTACTGCAAGTTGACTGCTTTGAATACAATGTAGTTGCCTACATTGAGTCCTGGGGAAGTGGCCGCTGCTCAGCGAGATGAACCTTGGATGGGTTTCATTTGATCAGCTGTTGCAAAAGGGTATATGGCCCAAGTTGTAAAGATGAAACAGCCTGCCATACCTCTTCTGCTAAGAGAATGGAATGAACTGGACTTGAAGAACCAGGTTCTGTGTTGGATCACGTCATCCTCCAGACAGGCCTTGGCGTTCCCAGTTGGTTTCACCCAAGAAACATTGGAGAATTGTGTTGAAGTCACTTCATGATGATTTAAGTCACTTGGGGTTTGACGAGATCGATGATCAGTTCTACTGGCCCTGAATGAAGCTTGAGGTGGAAGTGGACTAAGTGATGCATTCAGTGTATTCGAAGGAAGACACTGCCTACGACAGCCACTCCTTTTTCCCATTTGCAGAGTGCGGGGTCACTTGATCTAGTATGTATGGATTTCTTCTCCATAGAGCCTGATTTCAGCAACGTGGCAAATGTTTTCATTATTACTAATCACTACACCAGACATGTTCAAGCCTTCCCTACAGAGAGTATCCACCATGGCCAGAGTGTTATGGGGAAAAGTATTTCATTCATTATGGCCTTCCCAGATGGATAATTAGCAATTAGGGAAGGGATTTTGTGAGCAGGCTCATACATGAGTTACTGAGCATGCTTGGAGTCGAGAAGTCATGGACGAGTCTTATCACCCTCAGGGTGATTTCCCAGTCCAAGAGGTTCAACCAGACATTGCTAGACATGTTTGAAACACTGGATATCAGCAAGAAGAACAAATGCAGTCAGCATATTGGGCATCTGGTCCACTGCTACAACTGTACACAAAATTAAGCTACTGGATACTCGCCATATTAATTGATGTTTGGGCACAAAGCAAGATTGCTGCAGACCTCTTGTTTTGGGACTGGTGGGGAAGACTTGCCACAGAAGATCTATCTTAATTATGAGTCTGACATGAGGGAATTGCAAAAGGCTTATGAAGTAGCAGAGGTTTCCACTACCAAGCAGAATCAAGAAAACAAGAGGAGATATGATCAAAAGATTAGGTTTTCCCAACTGGTGCCTAAAGACAGAGTTCTCATAAGGAACTTGGGGCCACCAGGGAAGCATAAGTTGGCTGATTGTCAGGTGGTTATGCCTTATATAGTAGAAATTCAGATGCCACATGCGCCAGTTTTTCGGGTGAAGCCGGAAGGCGGGAATGAACCCATCAGGGTTCTCCATCGAAACCACCTTTTGCCTCTAGGACAAGAGATACGTGTTGACTCAGAGCCTAAAGTGGACCCTACACCTGTTAGGATAATATTGCAGTGACATGGGTGGGCAGAAAGACAGTCAGTGGAGAAACCTGAAGATGACCTAACATTGAATGTTGTACAGACTTAGAGGATGAGGAAATGGGGTGTGGTATATGCTACCTTATGCAAACTCCCCAATAATTGATGAAGAGATTCCCAAACCTCCCCAGGCTGATGCTGATGTAGTGGGGGTGACTAGCAGTGGACAGGCAGGCTTGTGGCTGGATAATGAAGGGAAACTGGGTTCCAAAGTATTTGAGGATGAAGCTGAGCTTAGTCAAGTGACGGGGACCTGAGTTGCTGGAAGGCACAAGTCATTGACAGAGGGAGGCTTCTTAAAGTAGACAGGAAAGATCCCAAGGAGTGTCTGAGACTGAAGATGATGATGGCATAAGGAGGTCTCTTAGAGTCAGGAAACCCCCAGATAGGCTGGTCTATATTGCATCAGGGGAACAGAGTGTTGCGCTTATCTTCCAGTGAGATATGTCCCGACCATTTACAATGGATTGGAGATCCTGACATCACAAAATTCCTTTGAAAACCATTATTATTGATGGGTTGATAAATTTCAAGGTCATGGAGATATGACTGTTTTGTGGGGGGAAAATGTAATGCCCTGATAAAGATATTGTAGCTAAGCTTGTAGTGTATTTCAGGTAATAATTTTCTTTAGATAGTAACTTCCCTGTTTGCTGGAGAAATTGTGGAAATCAAAATGCAAATCATTATCATATTTTTTAGGGCTGCCCTGTTATCAAAGACTATTGGAGTGGGATACACAATGCCCTACAAGACATCTTTAAATGTGAAATACCCTTGGACCCTTGGATATATACCTCAAGAATGGTTGAAAGAGATAACTATTTAATGAATATATTGTTGATGGCTGGTAAAAAGACTCTTACTAGGAAATGGTTATCACAGGAGAGCCCAACTTTAAATACATGGATGGAAATTATAATGGACATTTACAAAATGGAGAAGATAACAGCATCTCTTAATCATAAGCTGGAACAATTTGATCCATACTGGGAAAAATGGTTTAACTACATAATGCCTCATAGGCCTGATTTTATTCTCACAAATCAATGAATCTGTTGTTTAAAAAAAACCCACTCCTTACTTGTACATCGTTCTTTCCTTTTGCTTGTTTTTTCTTTCCACTCTTTTCTATAAGTGTATACCTCGGATAAGTACTTTGTGGAGATTTGTGATATATATGATTATATGATATATATGTACAATGTCTGAAATACATCTCATGGAAATGTTTGATGATGAACTTCAATAAGAAAAAATAAATTACAAAAAAAAACAGCTTGTGTGGGTTACTGTTAAAGATAAAGGATCCTTAGGATTGTTGCCTTATCCATTCAGGAGGGTGGAACTGGGAGAAGGTTCTGGAGAACTCTGGAGGAGAGGTTTTGTGATGAAAACTGAGATGGGTCAATGTCTTTTTCGGTGGGAGATAGAGAGGGAAGAAGCTTAAGAGAACAGGCTGGAGGATTCAATCTGATGGAGCCCAAAGGGGGAATTCGACCGGGAATCGATGAATATGAGTTGACACTGTGAGTACATGTGACACATTGAAGGTTTAAGCTTCAACCTGTGCATATTTGTCTGTTCAATTATAATTATAAAGGGTGATTTTTGTTTTTATTTTCTTTTATTTAATAACTCTTTGGTAAAATTAACATTCATAAATATACATTCTTTATGATTGTATAAGGTGTACGATCTGTTATTTCCAGCGGACAGGCGATTGCATGGGGCAGTAAATCACACAGTATTCACACAGACTGGCGTTTGGGTTGATGAGACATCGGAACTTCATGAGTTTGGTGGGACCCAAGTCATATCTACCCTAGAAAGTCTGAGAAAGGTGGTTTTCTCTCCACTGAGTCCGGTGGCTGTTAGCGAGGGGCTAATGAGCCGCATCTCTAAAGACAGCCAGTAAAAAGGGGTTTCACTAGATTGGGAAATACACACTTCAATATTCATTTATTTATAAGTTGAATCAGATGGAAAGTTTGGAGTGGTAAGTAACTTTCAGAAACAACCTACAAAATTGTTTCCTTTTATTTTAACTTAGTTTGTACCTTTTCTCACAGTTCTCTAGCGAATGAGAAAGTAAGATTAAATCAGTGATGCATGGAATAATTTAATATTTTCAATTTGTGGTTACAGATATAGAAACAGTTCAGCAAGTCATAAAGAAATCCCGTATCAAAAATAGAGAATAGTATGCCCATGTGTCAGCTGTGGAATCAAATCCTAATTTGGTCAGATTTCAAATATTAATTGATGTAAGAATTAGCTGAATTATCCAGTTAGAGCGGGATGGAGTGCCAATATTGAACTTGCCTTAAACACAAAATTTTCTACATTTCTATGAGTAGAATTTTCAAAGTTGCCTTCTCTGTGTGGTGGATTGATAAAAGGAAGTACATAATTGAGTTTCAACAGATTTTCTACAGGACTAGTATGTGATCAGTTATGGCAGTCTGAGATTAATATTTTGGCATAGGTCTTGTAAGCATATATCCCAGAAGTAAAAGCTCTTAGGCTTATTGTTTAGCAGAGGTCCAAGTTCAGTAAGATCTCTTGTAACATTTCATTGCTGAATTAGATTTTACAGAAATAAAAGAAATACATATCCTTTCATGAATTGTAAACTAGGAAGGGATCTATTTAATTAATTGCAGGGCTCTCGGGTGTGTTGAGGAGCAGGGTGACCTTGGGGAAGTTCTCTGGATCTCTGAGCGTGGCAACTAAATGGGCGGTGTGATATAGAGGGCACTCTTGCCTTAATCTAAAGGTGTTTGGGGAGGGGAGGCCATGGTACATCTTTATGAGATGTAGGGAGGGGCATAGTTAAAATGAAGGCAGTTGTGGAGGAGATTTGCGAACGTTTCTTGAGATGGATAAATCTTAGTTGTGGCATTGGTTGCTGGGTGTTGTTTGTTTTGCTTGGATCAGTGGAAGCTGAGAGGGGTCTGATAAAAGTATACAGATGAGGCTTGTGGATAGAGTGAAGACATTTTCATGACAGGTGAGAAGTTTGGGTTGGGAGGTTTTTTCCCCAGGGGATGTTTGCAGCCTGGGGTGTGTTGTCTGACATGATAGATCAGTACCTTGTTGCCTTAGTAGTGTATGGAAATAATCTATGGGCATGTTCTTCCACTAGGGACATTTAGGGATTGAGTGTGATATGGCAATAATGGAAAGAATGCAGAAGAGGTTCACCAGCATATTGCCTGGAATGAAGTACTATAGTTATAAGAAGATAATGAATAGGCTGGAATATTTTTAGTCCAGGCACTAGAATCATTAGACATGGAAGGTTGTGGTGCATGTGATAGTGATTGGGATTAGCGCTAGGATCCTTGCTGTTTGTAATATATAAGTCAAGTGCATGAGAGTGTAGGGAGTCTGAGAAGTAAGTTTGCAGAAGACATGAAATTGATGGAGTCATTACAAAGGCCATATGAGCATATTTTAACACACACAGTTTGTTTGAATGGTAGTGTTTAATCCATACAAATGTGAGTCAGTTCACTTTGGAAATGCAAATTCTGGTAGGATATGTAGGGGTTCAGATTTCTGGATCAATGGGACCTTTTTTTGGGGCAGGTGTGACCTGTACAAAAAGGACGGGTTGTACTTGAATCCCAGGGGACCAATGACAAACCGGGGAGGTTTGCTACTGGGAGAGTTTAAACTAGAATTGTTGGGGGGTGGGAACTGAACTGAAGAGACTGGGGAAGCTTGGAGACGGTGTGTGAGGGAGGATAGGCAGGTGATAGAGAAGGGAAGTACTCAGACTGACATTTTGAGATGTGTCTATTTTAACTCAGAGTATTGTGAACAAAGCGGATGAGCTTAGAGCGTGGATCAGTACTTGGAGCGATGATGTGGTGGCCATTACAGAGACTTGGATGGCTCAGGGACAGGAATGGTAACTTCAAGTGCCAGGGTTTAGATGTTTCAGAAAGGACAGGGAGGGAGGCAAAAGAGCTGGGGGTGTGGCACTGTTAATCAGATAGTGTCTTGGCTGCAGAAAAGGTGGATGTCATGAAGGGGTTGTCTACGGTGTCTCTGTGGGTGGAGGTTAGGAACAGGAAGGGGTCAATAATTCTACTGGGTGTTTTTTATAGGCCGCCCAATATGGATATCGAGAAGCAGATAGGGAAGCAGATCCTGGAAAGGTGTATTAATAACAGAGTTGTAGAGATGGGAGATTTAATTTCCCAAATATCAATTGGCATCTCCCAAGAGCAAGGATTTAGATGGTAGCAAGGAAGTTATGGTAGGGTACTGGAATCGTGGTGTACAAAGGCTGTAGTAAATCTAGTCAAAAAGAAAAGCTTACAAAAGGTTCGGAGAGCTAGGTAATGTTAGAGATCTAGAAGATTATAAGGCTAACAGGAAGGAGCTTAAGAATGAAATTAGGAGAGTCAGAAGGAGCCATGAGAAGGCCTTGGCAGGCAGGATTAAGGAAAACCTCAAGCATTGTACAAGTATGTGAAGAGCAAGAGGATAAGATGTGAAAGAATAGGACCTATTAAGTGTGACAGTGGGAAAGTGTGTATGGAACTGGAGGAAATAGCAGAGGTACTTAATGGAAAAGGATCTTGGTGATTGTAGTGATGACTTGCTGCAGACTGAAAAGCTTGAGCATGTAGATATTAAGAAAGAGGATGTGCTGGAGCTATTGGAAAGCATCAAGTTGGATAAGTTGCCGGGACTAGATGAGGTGTACCCCAGGCTAGTGTGGGAGGCGAGGGAGGAGATTGCTGGCGATGATCTTTATATCATCAATGGGGACAGGAGAGGTTCCAGAGAATTGGAGGGTTATAGATGTTGTTCCCTTATTCAAGAAAAGGAGCAGAGATAGCCCAGGAAATTGCAGACCAGTGAGTCTTACTTCAGTGGTTGTTAAGTTGATGGAGAAGATCCTGGGAGGCAGGATTTATGAACATTTGGAGAGGTATAATATGATTAGGAATAGTCAGCATGACTTTGTGAAAGGCAGGCCGTGCCTTACAAGCCTGATTGAATTTTTTGAGGATGTGACTAAACACATTGATGAAAGTAGAGCAGCAGATGTAGTGTATATGGATTTCAGCAAGGTATTTGATAAGGTACCCCATGCAAGACTTATTGAGAAAGTAAGGAGACATGGGATCCAAGGGGACATTGCTTTGTGCATCCAGAACTGGCTTGCCCACAGAAGGCAAAGAGTGGTTGTAGATGGGTTGTGTTCTGCATGGAGGTCAGTGACCAGTGGAGTGCTTCCGGGATCTGTTCTGAGACCCTTACTCTTCGTGATATTTATAAATGATCTGGATGAGGAAGTGGAGGGATGAGTTAGCAAGTTTGCTGTTGACAGGTTGGGGGTGTTGTGGATAGTGTGGAGGGCTGTCAGAGGTTACAGTGGGACATTGACAGGATGCAAAACTGGGCTGAGAAGTGGCAGATGGAGTTCAACCCAGATAAGTGTGAAGTGGTTCATTTTGGTAGGTCAAATATGGCAGAATATAGTATATGGTAAGACTCTTGGCAGTGTGGAGGATCAGAAGGATCTTGGGGTCTGAGTCCCTAGTACACTCAAAGTAGCTATACAGGTTGACTCTGTGGTTAAGAAGGCATACAGTGTATTGGCCTTCATCATCGTGGAATTGAATTTAGGAGCTGAGAGGTAATGTTGCAGCTGTATAGGACCCTGGTCAGACCACACTTGGAATACTGTGCTCAGTTCTGGTTGCCTCACTACAGGAGGGATGTGAAAACCATTGAAAGGATGCAGAGGAGATTTATAAGGATGTTGCCTGGATTGGGGAGCATGCCTTATGAAAACAGGTTGAGTGAACTTGGCCTTTTCTCCTTGGAGTAATGGAGGATGAGAGGTGACCAGATAGAGGTGTATAAGATAATAAGAGGCATTGATCGTGTGGATAGTCAGACTTTTTCCCACGGCTGAAATGGCTGCTTCAAGAAGGCATGGGTATAAGGTGCTTGGGAGTAGGTACAGAGGAGATGTCAGGGCTAAGTTTTTTTACGCAGAGAGTGGTGAGTGCGTGGAATGGGCTGCTGGCAATGGTGGTGGAGACGGATATGATAGTCTTTTAAGAGACTTTTGGATAGGTACATGGAGCTTAGAATGATAGAGGGCTATGGATAACCCTAGTAATTTCTAAGGTAGGGACATGTTCGGCACAACTTTGTGGGCCGAAGGGTCTGTATCGCGCTGTAGGTTTTCTGTTTCTAAATGGTAAAGGAATTGAGGGCATTGATGTACAGGAGTCCTAGCGGGTGCAAGTTCACATGTTAAAAGTGGCAATACAAGTGTATAAGGTCTTGAACAAGGCCTTTGGCATGCTTGCTTTCATAGCCCATAGCATTGAGTGTAAGAATTGCCACATCTCGTGGCAATCACAGAAGTTCTCGCAGTGCTGCATCAAGAATACCATTTTAATAACATAGGAGGGAAAACAACATTAAAGATAGGATATGGCTTGGCCTTGATTGAGATATGTAAGTAAGTTTGACAAAGGTGATACTGTAAGTCATTAAAACTCACTCCATCTTTTTAGAACCTCTGAGTCTTATGGATCTTTCCCACCTTTTCCTTTTTATTTACATGACTTTTCTCATTTATAAGTTGTAACAATAAGTTTCATTAGGCAAGATGATTGTAAATAGAGAGGGTATTCTGATTCATAAATGCTCCTTTTGATATCTGTTTAGTTGCAAAAGTCTTGAGTGGAGGAGAAGGTGCACTATGATGGAAATAATACTCTAGAGCAGAATCTTCAATATAGTTTTGTAGTGAAGATGGTGAATATTGTTTGTGAATGAACAAGGCATCCAGTGGACAAAACTTTAGTGGTTACTAGGAATACTTAATTTGGTTACATTGTAGGATCTCTAGACTAATTATCTTAGGAGTAAGATGCATTAGAAATATAATGTCTGGCATATTCTGGTTAACAGGGGCACATCAAGCCAATATATTTTGGCCCAATTGACTGAAGTTCCATGGAAATAGTTAAAAAGGTATTTTTAAAAAAAATACAAATTACCATTTAACTGGGTACCAAATGACTCACGCTGCTGCGTGTAAGGAGTTTATACATTCTCCTTATGACTGCATGGGTTTTCTCTTGGTGTTCCAGTTTCCTCCCACAGTCCAAAGATACACTAGTTTGTAGGTAAGTTGTCCTGTGATTAGGCTAGGATTAAATCGGGGGATTGCTGGGCAGCACAACTCGAAGGGCCAGAAGGGCCTATCCCATGCTGCACGTCAACAAATAAATAAATAAAGTTTTTAAATGAAATACTGATAAATTAGAGAGCGCTACCAATGTGGTGGTGGTGATTGTTTCATCTGACGATGACAGGAATCTTACACAGGAAAGTTTTTAAAGTGGAAAAGCCATTGCACTGGAGCAGTTCCACTTGATCTCAGAGGTCTAGGTCCAGTGTCACAATGGTGTCACAATTGGGGCCTTCCCTGGTTGCAGTGACTTTGTCTGTGCCTTGTCATGCACATTGTGCATTGCAGAACTGCCTTCCTAGTTGTTGGATCTCTCTGTAGATTTCATCCACTCAGTCTGCTGGAGCTGACTTCACAATACTGCTACAGTACTATAAAACTGTATTAGTTCCTAATAGTTATTGATGGAGGAATTCATTCAGTGTACATTGCTGTGTTCTTTTGGTTGACTGTAAATGAACAAAATTTGTGCAGACACCTAGTGCAGATATACAAAGCTTTTGGCAATTGCATCCTCCAAATCCTAATTTTCATTGTAACATTCAAGATGATTATCAACATCTTCAAATTCCTCATGGTTCCTAACATGTTGAAGTAGTGAAATTTATTTCATCTTCACTCCTGGCTGTTTTTGGCATCACCTAGCTGAATGGTTGAAACTCCAGTGAGCAAAATAGTTCTGAATTGTCTTATCAACTATCAGTGACAAAAACTACTACTTTTTGAACATGAACTCACTCAACTTGCACTATTTTAAAAACTGTTCTCTCCAAGAGTGTGGTGAGGGAGCTAGGGCTTTAATCTCTGGAGAGGAGGATGAGAGGAGACATGATAGAGGTATACAAGATATTAAGAGGAATAGATAGAGTGGACAGCCAGCGCTTCTTCCCCAGGGCACCATTGCTTAATACAAGAGGACATGGCTTTAAGGTAAGGGGAGGAAAGTTCAAGGGGGATATTAGAGGAAGGTTTTTTTTTTATTAGTTTTTTTTATACATTTTACAAATTTAAAAAACCCCAAATCAGAATGAGGAACATTAATACAGTGCAAAATTAAGCATCCAATGACAATATGATACAAAGAAAGAGAATTTTTTTTAAAAAAGCACCTAAATTGAAGACAAGTAAACTTAGTATCCTCCCCCAATCCCACAACACAATAAAAAAACTCCAGACCAACCACAATACAATATAGAGAATATAAATCAGGACAATCAAACTCCCAGACTGTGAATACACTTAGCAACAGAGGATAATAATGCCTACTATCAGAAAAAAAAGGGAGCTGAAAGCAAGGGACCGAAAAAAAGGAAAAAAAAAACCCTAGTCAAGAGGGAGGTTATGAAAGTACTCGATAAAAGGTCCCCAGACCTTATGGAACTTTAAATCCGAATTAAGAACTGAATAATGGATTTTTTCGAGGTCCAAGCAGGCCATAATGTCGTTAAGCCATTCAGCATGAGTGGGCGGGGCAACATCTCTCCATCTAAGGAGGATCAAGCATCTAGCCAGGAGAGAGGCAAAGGATAATATTCGGCATTTGGTCGGACTCAGACGTAAATCTGTCTCGCCCCAGAAACCGAACAAAGCAATTAAGGGGTTTGGTTCTAGGTGCTGATTCCGAATATACGATAACGTAGTGAAGACATCTTTCCAAAATTTCTCCAAGCTAGGACAGAACCAGTACATATGAATGAGAGAGGCCTCGCCCCTCTTGCATTTATCACAGAGCGGACTAATGTTAGGGTAGAATCGAGATAGTTTAGATTTAGACATATGGGCTCTATGAACAATCTTAAACTGTAAAAGGCAATGGCGAGCACAAAGAGAGGTTGAGTTAACTGATTTGAGAATCGAGTCCCAACTCTCATCAGATAAGGAGATATTTAAATCCTGCTCCCATGCCATTTTAATTTTATCCACAGGGACCCGTCGTAAGGCTGCTAACTTATCTCGTATAATTGATATTAAACCTTTACCTAGAAGATTAATGGAAAGAAATAAGTCCATAACATTTTTTGCAGGCATTTCAGGAAAGTTAGGAATTAAAGGAGCAAATGAGCATTGGGCAGATTGAACTTAACAGAGAGCTGCTGAAAAGAAGCGAAGCGATTATCAATGAAAAGATCTTCAAAATGCCTAATGCCCTTCCGATTCCAAACATGGAATGCTGAATCGTACTTAGTAGGTAGAAAAAAGTGATTATGTACGACAGGGCTGGAAACGGAAAAACCATGGAAACCATAGCATTTCCTAAACTGAGCCCATATACGCAAAGTGTGTCTAACAAGAGGGTTAGCTATTAATCTGGACAGACTACTAGGGAGTGCAGAGCCAAGAAGTGCAGAGATAGATAGTTCTTTGGTGGAGCTCAACTCCATTGCCACCCAGTTAGGGCACTCGGGTTGGCCATGGAAAAAAGACCAAAAGGTAGCACAGCATATATTAGCTGCCCAATAATATAAACGAAAGTTAGGTAAAGCCATGCCACCCTCTTTTTTAGGTTTTTGGAGATGGATTTTACTAATTCTAGAGCGCTTATTCTTCCACAGATATGACAAAATAATAGAGTCTAAGGAGTCAAAAAAGGATTTAGGATTAAAAATTGGGATAGATTGGAATAAGTATAAAAATTTGGGGAGAACATACATTTTAACAACATTAATACGACCTACCAAAGACATAGATAGAGGTGACCATTGTACCAGACTCTGTTTTATAGTATATGAAAGATTGGCAAAGTTTTCACGAAAGAGATCTTTAAACTTCCTTGTGACTGTAATTCCAAGATAAATAAATTGATTATGGACTACTTTAAAAGGGAGATCACGAAATGTTAATTCTTGTGCTTCTCTACTAATTGGGAAAAGTTCACTCTTATGTAAATTAAGTTTATAGCCAGAGATCTGGCTAAACTGGTCAAGAAGTGAAAACATTGGAGGTAAGGATGTAGACGGATTTGAGAGAAAGAGTAATAAGTCATCAGCATAAAGAGAAACTTTATGCTCAACACCCCCTCTCCAAATCCCGATCAATTCAGGACAATTTCGAAATGCTATCGCCAAAGGTTCTATAGCCAAATCAAAGAGAAAGGGACTTAAGGGGCATCCCTGACGGGTGCCACGTTTGAGATTAAATACCTGGGATTTCTGAAAATTAGTTAAAACAGAAGCAGTAGGACACAGGTACAGCAATTTGATCCAAGAGGCGAAACTATGACCAAGGTCAAATTTTTCTAAGACTGCAAAAAGGTAGTTCCACTCTATATGATCAAATGCTTTCTCCGCATCGAGGGAAATAACACATTCAGGAATCCCAGTTGGGGGTGAATATAAAATATTAAATAAACGCCGAATGTTAAAAAAAGGGAGACGGTTTTTAATGAAACCTGATTGGTCATCAGAGATAATAGAGGGAATAACAGTTTCTAATCTATAAGCCAAAACTTTAGCTAAGATCTCTACATCAACATTGAGCAAAGGAATCGGCCTATACGAGGAACTCTCTGTTGGGTTTTTACCCTTTTTTAATAGGAGAATAATAGATGCCTCATTAAAAGAGGGTGGCAATTTGCCGTAATTAAACGAGCCAGATAATACTGTAAGTAACTGAGGAGAACGAAGTGAAGAGAATGATTTATAAAATTCTACAGGGAACCCATCAGGTCCAGGAGATTTCCCTGAGGATAGTGCAGAAATTGCAAAAGATATTTCTTCTGATGATATAGGCGCATTAAGTTTGGCTTTAAAATCAGATGAAAGTGAAGGAATATTCAGATTATTTAAAAATTGACCAACAGAGATATTGTCATTCAAAGATTCAGAGGAATAAAGCCGAGAATAAAAATTTTTAAGTGCATCATTAATTTCCAAATGATCTGATGTAAAGTCTCCGTTCTCCTTCCGGATCTTTGTAATATGTTGTTTGGCTTTGGAGCGCCTCAGCTGATTGGCTAGAAATTTACCAGACTTATCCCCATGAATGTAAAAGCGACTCTTGCTTTCGAGAAGTTGGCATTCGACAGGTTGAATAGACAGAAGATTAAATTTAGTTTGGAGTTCTACACGCTTCTTATATAGTTCAAGGTTCTTAGTTTGAGCATACAGTTGATCCAATTCTTTACTCTGGTTAATGAGGTCTAATCGGTCTGCACAGGATCTTCTGTTGAGATTTGCTGTGCAAGAGATTATTTGACCCCTCAGATATGCTTTCATGGCATCCCAGACAATCAGGGATGACACTTCAGGTGATGTATTAGTGTTAAAATAAAAAGTTATCTGATCCTTAATAAATTTTAGAAAATCATCATCCGATAATAAAGTTGAGTCAAGCCGCCAGTGTTTATTCCTCTGAGGGAGACCAGGAAGGTTTAAAGAGAGAGTAATTGGGGCATGGTCAGAAATCAATATACTCTGATACTCACAAGAGTAGGCAAATGGAATAAGTTGGTTATTGAGTAAGAAGTAGTCAATTCTAGTGAAGTTATGGTGAACATGCGAAAAAAAAGGATAATCTCTCTCAGTAGGATGAAGGAAACGCCATATATCAGAGATACCAAAATTAGAGAGAAACGATTGGATAGCTAAGGCAGATTTAGTAGGTGATCTGGTAACAGAGGACGATCAATCCAGATTAGGATCTAACCAACATTTGAAGTCACCACCCAGTATAAGAGAGTATGAGTTTAAGTCTGGTAGTGAGGAAAAAAAAAACATTCAAAAAAGTTAATATCATCAAAGTTGGGGGCATACAGGTTTGCTAGTACAACTTTGGTGTTATATAGTTTACCAGAAACAATAATAAAACGGCCATTTGTATCAGATATTTTATTATGGAGTTCAAACGGAATATTTGAGTTAATAAGAATGGAGGCTCCCCTAGCTTTAGCGGCAAAGAATGAATGAAAATGCTGACCCGCCCACTTTGACAGAAGCCGGGAGTTATCAAATCAACGAATATGAGTTTCTTGAAGGAAAGCAATGTCA
The DNA here is from genome assembly GCF_030144855.1 of Hypanus sabinus. Classification (NCBI taxonomy): domain Eukaryota; kingdom Metazoa; phylum Chordata; class Chondrichthyes; order Myliobatiformes; family Dasyatidae; genus Hypanus; species Hypanus sabinus. The sequence goes on from NC_082707.1 coordinate 52,452,107, forward strand.
GCTTTGAGTTGTTTAATATGTGAGAATACCTTCCTCCTTTTAACAGGGTGATTCAATCCCTTTACATTCCAGCTCACGAATTTAAGTGCACTAGCCATTATCAATTACTAATACATAAAAGGCAGCAAGCATATAAAAAGTCAAGCAATACAATAGTAGTCTGGGAGCAGAGATATAAACATAGATTCGTAAAATCAAAACATAAACATGTCCTGAGCAATAAAGAAAAACAATAAATACAGTGAGTGATGTTGGAACTGGAAAATCTACCCCACCCACACAACCCAAAACTAGACGGCTACCAAAAAAAGCAGCTAGCTCTACCAAAAAAATTAACCCAAATATAACTTCCAGATCTGTGTCATTAACAGCAGTTCCGTATAAATATTATAGCAAATAGTAACTAGTTTATGCACTAGAAAACATAACTACAAATTGGAACATCTTCTGCAGAAATATAAAACTTAATACAGAGAAAATCGGAAGAAAACCAAAACTAACCTACCCGTGAAAAATTATGGAAGAATAAAGGAAGAAAAAGGAAAGAAAAAAAGGAAGAAAAAAAAAGGGAGGAAGGGGAAAATTATAGATTCAGGAAGAGTACTTATCAACCATTTACAGAGGAAAAAAAATCAAAAATTAAAAAAAGTGGAAAAAAATAATAAATAAAGAAATAATAATAATAAAATAATCAGCAGTTAAACTGTGAACCAACAAACAGGGAAGCCTTCAATAAAGACTTCAAACCTCCAAAACAAGTTAGAGTCAATTGTAGAACTCTATAGATAAAGTTATACAAGAATAAGATAGATTACACAAGTACTATTTAATGTCCATAGGGAAACATTAAGCACAGAATGTCTATTTAAAAGAAAGGCACACCAAATCCAGGGAGAGATTGTCAACAGCCCTTCGAGTTTCAGTAAATAATGACTGAGTGATTCAAGTGAAGTCTGAGTCCGGAAAAAGTAATTTTACTACGAGAAGTATTTATCCCCCATTTTAGGAGGTCCGATCGGGTTCTGAAGATGGCTGGATAGCCGGAAGACTTGCAACAAATGCCTCAGCCTCCTTCACTGACTTAAACCACTTATGTTTTCCAGTACTAAGCGTGATTCGTAAAACGGCAGGATTGCGAAACGAGGGTCTAAAACCACGATCTAAAAGCACTTTCATTACACCTTTAAACTCAGCGCGCATCTTTAGGATCTGAGGTGCAAAATCCTCCACAAAGCGAATGGCTGTGTTTTGGAAAGTAAAAGTACCTCTGCGACGTGCCTCCATAATCAGACGGTGTTTTACCTGGTATTGATGAAAGCACAAAATTTCCGGTCGTGGACAGGAGCCCAGAATTCCGGGGGGAACGTAGACCCTGTGTGCCCTTTCGAGCTCAGGCGGGTTCAGAAGCAAATCTTTCCCGAATATCTCACAGAGAAACTTGGCGAAAAACTTCACGGTTGATCCCTGTTCGGTGGCCTCTGGCAACCCAAGAATTCGAAGGTTGCAGCGTCTGCTCTGATTTTCGAAATCCACCATTTTGGAAAGAAGTTTGTTATATTTTCCGTCTAGACTGGAACAGAGAGTCTCCAAGTATTGAACACGACTTTCTAAATCTTCAAAAGTCGAATCGATACGAGATAAGTTTTCAGCATGTTCGTCCACTCTATCGTTGATCTGATCCAATTTGGCTTCCAGCTGTTTGAAAGCGGTTCTAAATTCCTTTAAAATATCATCACGGTGCTGTTCCAGCGCAGCGAGGGTCTCAGGAGGCAGAGCTGAAACTTCCTTTCTCCCGGATTTAGAACTCTATTTAGACATTGTAAGGTAGATGTGTTCACAGGCAAGTGAAAGTAACCAAATAAAGTTCCTAACTAAGGTTTTAAAAAAAATGGAGACATTTAGTGCAAAGATAGCGAAAATAGCGGAACAAAAGTTCGAAGCAGCTAAGCAGTTGCCATCTTCCCGGAAGTCCCGAGGAAGGTTTTTTTTTATTCAGAGATTGGTTGTTCCGTGGAATGCACTGCCTGAGTCAGTGGTGGAGGCAGATACACTAGTGAAATTTAAGAGACTACTAGACAGGTATATGGAGGAATTTAAGGTGGAGGGTTATATGGGGCGGCAGGGTTTAAGGGTCGGCAGGGCATTGTGGGCCGAATGGCTTGTACTGTACTGTATTGTTCTTTGTTCTTAATGGCCACACAATTGCACTTGACTGATGCTAGTTTGTTATCCTGTCCCAATTAAGAGGCAAAGGGAATAATGGCGATTTCCTCAATTAGTTTTTGTTTTTCTGAGATTTGTCCCAAATAAGCAGTTCCTCTGATTAACCAATGGGCCAATTAACCAGAAGCCACTGTATTTGAATGATTAGTACTTTTGTTAGTCTGCAACATTGGTTTCTTTGTATTCCCAGTGTATTTGCTAAATGACAATTGTATGTCATGTTGTGCTATATGTAATATACTTTAAATAGAAATTTTAAAATACTTGCATTTGCACAGCTGAATCCAGTTTTGCTCAAAAAACTAGACAACTTCCAGAAACGTGATTTTTTCAATCAGAATTCTGAATGCAGAAGCATTCTTATTTTAGGTGCGATTTGGTCAATGGATAATTTGGCCTAGGAATCTTCAACTGTAACAATATAATTTTGAACTCTGGTATTGGCGTCTGTCAGTCGTAAACTAACATGAACTTGTGCTATACTTTAAGAAGTGGGGTTTTGCAATGCTATAGCAGGAGAGACTGAAGAGAATTGAATCCATTTGAACAATCATTGATGCTGGAGGCATTTAAATATAGTTCAGAATTTTTTTTTAACAGCAGTGATCCATTAGGGTAGTCTGGAGCTGCAGGACCACAAGTAATTAGTGCAGCTACAGGAGTAGCCCTCAGGCTGAGTGTGGGCAGTAAGTGTATTCTACCCTGTCCTTCAGGTTTATAACCTGAATGTTTAATCAGTTTCTCAATACCTGTACTGAGGTTATTCTTGCATTATTTGTATGTATTTGAGATCTCCAGCATCTGAAGAATTTTGCTTTTGAATTAGCTTAATTAGATTTAACTTTAGAAAGTGAAGAATGTTACTAAACTAATGCAGTCAGAAAGTGACTGTAGAATAATTGGTGATTATGCAATATGTATATGAAGTTATGGTAATTTAGAGATTGCAGAGGAAATTATCAAAGTATAAAACCAATGAAAACCGCAGTAACTTGAGTGGTGCAGGCTGGAAGTACGTGCAAACATATAATACAGGTATTTAATTTTATTCTTTTGTTCAGCCCAAGACACAAAGATAGAGTCTGCCTTTGAATCTCCAATGTGTCAACAGTCATATCAGCATACAACTTTGTCCCAGACACTGCAGCCTTTTACTATCCAGCCTCTGCTTTCAAAACGATCCCAGAACCTTCAGTCAATCTCGCCTGCAATGATGCCACCATCCTCACAATTGTTACCTACAAAGATGTTTAAACCATCTCAGTCAGAGAATGATCTATTATCACAAGAAAAAGCACCATCTTTTGATGCAGACCAAGATCCTGTTTTAGCAGATCTCTGTAGACCACTACATTGTAAACTCTGCAATGTGTCTCTCAATTCAACTCAGCAAGCACAGGCACATTACCAGGTAAGTAGGCCAACAATGAACTGAATGTGCATCTGTGAATATATTTGTACTCTATTGAACTATGGAAATAGCCAGGGGTGATTTTGTTTTCTTGCTTTCAGGTGAAATAAGATGAGGGTATAATTATTAAACAATTATCATTTTAAAAACAAACACTTTGCTTTTATTTTCATAATACTTTGTATATTAGGCTAGATTCAGATGTAAAATTGATGACACTAACAGCTGTGACCATTGTTAAAGAATGAATAGAATACCAGACCTTAGTGATTGTACATGTGCAATTATATGGAATAAAATCAGAAAATTTCTGCCAGATTGCTCTTCCCAGTATTGGGAACACACCCTATGTACTGAGAAGGTAATTACTACAAAAGGTGACTTGAATTATTGTTAGAAAGTTAATGAGCCTAGTTCAATTTTTGTAGACTTTATTTAGTTTATCCCTTGATTTCCACTCCTGCTATCTGATGTGTGCTTGCCTGTGAGCCCAGAAATGCACACTCTTGTTCAAATGGTATTAAATTGAGCAATTGGGAGGAGTAGAGCATATTGAAGGATAGAGAAAATAAAAGGAAGAAGATCAGAGGAATGGGAGAAAGGAATAAGGGGAAGAAATCAGAGGGGAACAGAAAGGTGTGAAGAAAACAAGGGAATGGCAGAGAGTGGGTTAGTGAGGGGAAGGAGATAGGATTTTCTTTTTTTTAAAAAAAGGAGAGCAACCAGAAATACATGAATTTGTTTTTAGATAGCCAATAGACCCAGAGAAGTAAATATAAAATGCAAGTATTGAGGGCATCTGTTTGAATCCACACAAAGGTGGTCAAATAGCTTTCATGTAAGGATCACTCATTATGCTGCACAGCAAATTGACAAACTGAAATACCACTTACATTAAACCACATTCACATTTTTCAGTAAGCAAAGCACACTGCTTTTAAAAAATCTAAGTAGAAAATTTTGGAAACCGAAGTAAGCTAGCAATTCTGGAGCTGTAAGTCCAACACATAGTGTTAACTACTATTTAGAATCAGCAGTTAAGACCAAAGATGATTGATCTTGCCTTGACTTCATAACTTTTTGACTAGGGAGAATGTCAGTTTGTGAATAAACAGAGAAAACAACTAGCAGTAATCATAGGTCATAAAGCTCAATGAAAAGGGGGCAAAGTTGAGAAAGGCAGTACTATGTATTTCGTAGTCAAAGTACCAAAAATATTGAAAAAAACTGCATAATGATCATATCATGCAAATGTATATGTTCTCTCTCTCCCCAAATAATTTAATAAATAATGTTTATTTTAGGGTAAAAATCACTCAAAGAAACTTCGTAATTATTATGCTGGACATCAGTGTGTATCTACTTCCAAAGTGACTCATCCTGTAGATCAACCAGCCACACAGCTTCATCCTCCAGCATCCCAGGTATTATAAGTGTATGTTAGTATTGGAGAAATGTCTAAAGCTTACAGCAGTTATGTTTCCTGGAAAGCATCATAATTTGGCACTATAGTTGAATTTCAGCTAAATAAATGATGTTTGTGTTTCTACACTTACTTTTCTAACATATACTGTACACATAACATATGCAAGTTCCAAACCATTGCAGAACCAATGTAACAGTGGATTTTTTTGAATTATCTAAAGTGCGTTGGGGATTTTGAATAGTGTAATGAGCAATAAATGTTTTAAAAATTGTATTTATCTTGTCCTATTGTTTCATATCCATGACAAGTCTGCTAAGTTTAGAGCTTCAGACATAGGAACAAATTTGGCCATTCAGCCCATCGAGTCATCATGTCTGATTTATTATCCCTCTTGACCTTGTCTTCTCCCCTTTGAGGCACTTACTAATCAAAAATCTATCACCAAAATCCGATCAGAATCAATCAGACGTATGTTGTGAAATTTGTTGTTTTGTGGCAGCAGTACAGTGTAAGACATAAAATAATTAATATATGTTATAATAAGATACAAAATAAATAGTGCAAAAAATGAATAGTGAGGTGGTGTCCATGGACTACGTATTTAGAAATCTGATGGCAGATATACTTTATTTTATATTTTGAGGTTTTAGTCAGAGAAGGTAGAAAAAAGCTGTTGGTGGAGTTCCCGCCCCCTTCTCTGTATTTTCTCAGTTTGAACAGTAGAGATGCCAGGAAGGAGAGTGGAATGCTCTTCTTGCAGAATGTTGGAGGGCAGGGAGACCCAGTTTCCCTGACAACTACATCTGTGAGAAGTGCATCTAGCTGCAGCTTCTGACAGTCCACATTTAGGAGGTGAAGCTGGAACTGGATGAACTCTTGATAATTTGTGCGGCTAAGGGTGCGATAGATAAGACATATAGAAGGTGCAGTGCACAGGAAATTGGGTTACAGGAAGGAGAAAAGGGTTAAACAGCCAGTGCAGAGTACCCCTATGTCCATTCCACTCAACAACAGATATATCACTTTGGGTACTGTTGGAAGGGGATGACCTAGCAGAGGAAAGTCCCTGCAGTCAGGTTTCTGACACTGTCTGACTCTGCAATTCAGAAGGGAATGGGGAGAAGAGGAAAGGGATAGGGGAAAATGATAGGGGATTTATTAATTAGGGGTACAGGAAGGAGGTTCTGTGGACAAGAATGAGATTCCCAGAGGTACACTGCCTCCCGGGTGTCAGGGCCTGGGATATCTCTGTTTGAGTCATCAGCAATCTTAAGTGGGAGGGTGAACATCCAGAGGTCATCATCCACGTAGGTACCAATGAGATAGGTAGGAAGAGTGACAAGGTTCTACAAAGAGAATTTAAGGATTTAGGTACTAAGTTAAAGGGCAGGACTTCCAGGGTTGTGATCTCAGAATTGCTACCCATGCCACGTGCTAGAGAGGCCAGAAATAGATAATACAGTTCAACATATGGCTAAGGAGTTGGTGTGGGAGTGCAAGTGTTTTGGATCATTGGGACCTGCACAGAATCATTGATTCTGTCCAAGGAAGATGGGACCTGCACAGAAGAGATGGTTTGCACTTGAACTGGAAGGGGACTGAAATCCTAGCGAGAAGGTTTGCTAGTGCTGCATAGTAGAGTTTAAACAAGAGTTGCAGGGGGATGGGAACCAGGGTGTCAGAACAGTTAGTGCAGAGGTTTTAGAGACGACTGTTGATAAGACCTCAGACAAAGTCAGGAAACAAAAGGTTGAGCATGGTGTGACTAGTGTCCTGAGCCATGTATATTTCAATGCAAGAAGTATTGAAATATAAAGAAAGGCAGATGAGCTCAGGGCACGGATCAACATCCACGATATTGTAGCCATTTGTGAGACTGGTTGCAGGAGGGGCAGAGCTGGCAGCTCAATACTCTGCCATTCCATTGTTTTAGATGTGACAGAGCAGGAGGAGGGGTGACATTATTATGCGGAATATGTCACGGCAATGTCTAGTCAGAATAGACTGGAGAACTTATCTAGTGAAGTGTTATGGGCAGAACTGAGAAATAAACATGTTAATGGCGCTATATGACAGGCTACCGAGCAGTCCACGGGAATTAGAGGAACAATTTTGTAGCGAGATCGCAGACTGTTGCAAGAAACATAAGATTGGGTTAGCTGGTGATTTTAACTTTCCTTATATTGACTGGGATTCCTGTACTGTAAAATGACTAGATGGGATAGAGTTTGTCAATGTGTTCAGGAAAGTTTCCTTAATCATTGCATAGAAGTCTCAACAAGAGGGTGTGATTCTTAATCTGCTGTTAGGGAATGAGACAGGGAAAAAGTCTGTGTGGGGAAACACTTTGCATCCAGTAATCATAATCAGAATCAGGTTTATTACCACTGGTATGTGTCGTGAAATTTGTTAACTTAGAAATAATTCAATGCAATACATAATATAGAAGGAAAAAAATATATAAAAAATAAGTGAATCAATTACAGTATACGTATATTGAATAGATTAAAAATCATTTGTTACGTAGCCCTTAACTGGGTCACTTACCAGCAAAGCTAGAGAGGTCTGTTGAAGTCTGATGATACTATTTTTAACGGTATTTATTGATAAAAATACACAAAAATAATATCAATGCAAACATACATATAATATACGTCATCAGTACTAAATCTAAAAGCGTGGCTATAATAATCAATAAGAAATAGCTCTATCGTTGTCTAGGGGATAATGTATTGTCTGATGGAAATATAAAAGTCACTTTAGTTCATTCAAGCTACAGCTTTTGGTTGGAGAGAGAGACGGATTAAAACTTGCCCATTCCTTTTATGATGTCGATCCTTCGAGAGTCGTTGGGGCTGATTGCTCCTTTAGTTAAGCCGCCTTCCGTGGTAGGGCCTCAATCCCGGGGCAACGGGAAAGGACACACGTGGGCCCTCCACCGGCTAACGCTATTAAACGAGGTCACGGAACTTCTAGCGTTTCTCCTGGTGCGTGTCAAGGGCTGTTCCCCAGACCCTCTTTTATCCTGACTCACAGGGTCTCAGATGTCAATCAGGGTGGAATGATGCCGTCCCCCAACCAGCCCACTTTGCCTGAGGGCTTTCATACAGTACTCAATACACAATTCCGTCTCCAAGAGACAATGACCTGTTCCGTGGCTTTGTATCGCTGGGGCCAGGACATTCCAACCGTCTCTCTCTCTCATTTCCTGGGTCTCCTGACCTGACTTAATAGCGATCTTGTGATTCTCAAAAATGGGGGGGGGGCACAGGTGTAACACATGCAAAAAAACAAATAATATATTAAAAAAGTAAGGTAGTGTCCAAGGTTCAATGTCCATTTAGGAATCGGATGGCAGGGGAGAAGAAGCTGTTCCTGAATTGCTGAGTGTGTGCCTCCAGGCTTCTGTATCTCCTAACTCAGGGGTCAGCAACCTTTACCACTGAAAGAGCCACTTGGACCCGTTTCCCACAGAAAAGAAAACACTGGGAGCCGCAAAACCCGTTTGACATTTAAAATGAAATAACACTGCATACAACGTTTTTTTTGCCTTTATGCTATGTATAAACAAACTATAATGTGTTGCATTTATGAAATTGATGAACTCCTGCAGAGAAAACGAAATTACATTTCTGCATGCAACAAAAACATTTTGAACTCCAAAAAAAAGACGTTGGGTTGAAAGTTACTTTAAAGTAAAATACTCAATGTCTATTTGAGTCCTTCTTGTATTTATGAAAAAAGCCGAACTTAAATTTTCCGCCAGCAGCAAACCAAAAATAACATCAGCCAGCTGTCAGCCTGAAAAATAAAAGGACTATTTCACTGAACAATGAAAAAATATGAATACACATAAAATAATAGGCAATTAAAATATTTATCATACTTGGTTAATGGGATTTCTGCTCCTGGACCTCAGCGCACAGCGTCTGCACATCAGGGCTGTATGACGTCACCTTCATCTTTACACAGGATCGCAGGCTGTCATCTGTGAGGCATGCGCGATGTTTGTTTTTAATAAAGTTCATGTTGGAGAACACCTGCTCACTTACATATGTGGATCCAAAGATCGACAGGACTCAAAGCGCATACTTTTTAATGTTTACATAAATGTTTCGAACACAAGTTTGTCCGGTTTTGGAAGGTTTTCAATATCACTCCATTTGTGTTTCTGAGCAAGAACGGGCAACATCTTCAAGGTCTGCTGTCAAGCGTCTAAACTTGGACACCCATATGTCTTTGTCGGCTATGTCGGCCAGTTCCATCTCAAGATCAGGTTGACTCACACCTGCCAATGCAGTCGTATTCAGTAGGGAAGGATCGATGCTTAAGGGAGTGACCAGGAAGGATAATGTGTTTTTTTCCTCTCTGAACTCAGAGAAGCGTTTCCCAAACGATGTTTGCATTGCGATGATTGCAGAATGTAAATACTCCGAAATTATCATGTCGTGACCTTGTTTGAACTCTCTCAAATTGGGGAAGTGAGACAAAGTGCCTTTCTGTAAATCTCTGGCAAGCACTGTCAACTTGCGCTCGAATGCCAAAACATCCTCCAACATGTGCAGGGCTGTACGTCCTTACCCCTGAAGAGCTGTGTTCAGCGTGTTCAGGTGCGCTGTCATGTCTACCATGAAGTGTAGCTTTTCCAGCCACTCTGGCTGTTCCAGCTCAGGAAAGGTGAGCCCTTTGCTGCCCAGGAAAGTTTTCACTTCTTCCAGACACGCGACAAAGCGTTTCAGCACCTTCCGTCTGGACAGCCAGCGATAAAAACACGTTGTAGCGGTGTCAGTAAACTGCAGTCAAAGATAGCTTTATTCGAACTAAACAGCCTTGCTTTTAAGCCTCTCTCAACCCAGCCCCCATGGACGCAGATGCTGCAAAAGACGCGTACTCACAAACCCCCGTAGGCTATCTCCCTTAGCCGGAATGCTGGCTAATTGTGAGCCGTTTCGGATGTCGCCACACTTAGATTGTACAAGATCACCATAATCTTCAAATTTAGAATTACATTTCAAAAGCTAACAAACTAACATAAAATACATTTTAATTAAATACTGACCAATTATTTCCCAAAGCCACAGGGAGCCGCAGCACAGAGGTGAAAGAGCCACAAATGGCTCGGGAGCCGCAGGTTGCCGACCCCCGTCCTAACTGATGGTAACAGTGAGGAAAGAGCATGTCCTGGGTGCTGGAGGTCCTTAATAATGGACGCTGCCTTTCTGAGACATCGCTCCTTAAAGATGTCCTGGGTACTTTGTAGGCTGGTACCCAAGACGGAGCCAACTAAATTTACAACCCTCTGCAGCTTCTTTCAGTCCTGTGCGGTGATGCAGCCTGTCAGAATGTTCTCCACGGTCCATCTATAGAAGTTTTTGAGTGTATTTTTTAACATACCAAATCTCTTCAAACTCCTAATGAAGTATAGCCACTGTATTGCCGCCTTTATAACTGCTTTGATATGTTGCGACCAGGTTAGGTCTAGAGATCTTGACACCCAGGAGTTTGAAACTGCTCACTCTCTTCATTTCTGAACTCTCTATGAGGACTGGTATGTGTGACTTCACCTTACTCTTCCGGAAGCCAATAATCTTTCATTTTATTGATGTTGAGTGCTTGGTTGTTTCTGTGACACCACTCCATTAGTTGGCGTATCTCGCTCCTGCACGCCCTCTCGTCACCACCTGAGATTCTACCAACAATGGTTGTATCATCAACAGATTGATAGATGGTATTTGAGTTATGCCTAGCCACACAGAAATGAATATATAGAGGGTAGAGGAGGGGGCTAAGCACACACCCCCGAGATGTGTCTGTGTTGATTGTCAGCAAGGAGATGTTATCACCAATCCACACTGATTCTGGTCTTCCAGTTAGGAAGTCGAAAATCCAATTGCAGAGGGAGATACAGAGGCCCAGGTTCTGCAACTTCTCAATCAGGATTGTGGGAATGGTAGTATTAAATGCTGAACTATAGTTGATAAACAGCATCCTGATATGGTGTTTGTATTGTCTCAAGTGGTTAAAGCCATGTGAAGAGCCATGGAAATTGCATCTGTCGTTGACCTTTTTTGGTGATAGGCAAATTGCAGTGGGTCCAGGTCCTTGCTGAGGCAGGAACTCAGTCTGGTCATGACCAACCTCTCAAGACATTTCTTTACTGTAGATGTGAGCCCTGTCAGGCAATAATCATTAAGATAGCTCACATTATTCTCCTTGGGCACTGGTGTAATTGTTGCGTTTTTGAAGCATGTGGGAACTTCCGCCCATGGCAGTGAGAAGTTGAAAATGGCCATGAATACTCCTACTAGTTGGTTGGCACAGGTTTTCAGAGCCTTACCAGGTACTCCATTGGGACCTTCGGCCATGCGAGGGTTCACTATCTTTAAAGACAGCCTAACATTGGCCTCCGAGACAGAGATCACAGGGTCATCAGGTGCAGCAGGGATCTTCACAGCTGAAGTTATATTCTCTGTTTCAATGTGGGCATAGAAGGCGTTGAGTGCATCTGGTAGTGAAGCATCGCTGCCATTCATGCTACTGGGTTTCACTTTGTAGGAAGTAATGTCTTGCAAACCATGCCAGAGTTGTCATACATCCGATGTTGCCTCCAACCTCGTTCAAAATTGTCTCTTCGTCCTTGAAACAGCCTTCTGCAAATCATACCTGGTTTTCTGGTGGAGGCCTGGGCCTCCAGAATTGAATCCCACAGATCTAGCCTTCAGCAGACGATGTACCTCCTGGTTCATCCACAGCTTTTGGTTTGGGAATGTACAGTAAGTCTTTGTAGACACACACTCATCCACACAGTCAGTAACAACGACAGCATATTCATCCAGGTTCGAAGATGAATCCATGAATACAGTCTAGTCCACTGATTCAAAGCAGTCCTATAGGTACTTTTGTGCTTCCCTTATCCATACCTTCTTAGTCCTCACTACTGGTGTTGCAGTCTTCAGTCTCTGCCTATATTCAGGGAGTAGAAGTACAGCCAGGTGATCAGACTTACTGAAGTGAGGGCGTGGGATAGCACGGTAGGCATTCTGGATGTCATTAGTTTCAAAGTAAATATGCAGAAGATAATTCTGGTCTGATGTATCAGAAATGATCCGACAAGCGTGGATTGGGACAGGCTGTTTTCTGGCAGATGTGTATGGTACTGGACGGCCTTCAAAAGTGAAATCTTGAGAATACAAAACTTGTTAGAATAAAAGGTAATGATAACAAGTGTAGGGAACCTTGGTTTTCAAGAGATATTGAGGCCTTGGCGAAGAAAGAAAAAAAAGCTGCATATCAGGTATAGGAAGATAGGAACAAAGGAGGTGCTTATGGAGCATAAGAAATGCAAGAGAACGCTTAAGAAAGAAATCAGGAGGGCTAAAGGAAGGCATGAGATTGCCTTGGCAGACAAGGTGAAGGGAATTCTAAGGGCTTCTATAGATATGTTAAGAGCAAAAGGATTGTAAGGGACAAAATTGGTTCTCTAGTAGATCAGAATGGTAATCCATGTGTGAGCTAAAAGAGATGGGGGAGATCTTAAATACATTTTTTGCTTCTGTATTTACTCAGAAGATGGGCACAGAGTCTGTAGAAGTGAAACAATGCAGCATCAATTTCATGGACCCTGTACAGAGGAGGAGATGTTTGCTATCCTGAGGCAAGTTAGGGTGGATAAATCCCTAGGGCCTGACAAGATGTTCCTTCGGAAACTAGGAGAGGCAAGTGCAGAAATTACTTAGCAGAGGTATTTAAATTATCCTTAGCAACAGGAGACGTACCAGAGGATAGGAAGATAGCCAATTTTCCACTGTTTAAGAAAGGCTGTAAACATAAGCCAGGAAATTATAGGCTGGTGAGTCTGACATCAGTCGTGGGGAAGTTATTGGAAGGTATTCTAAAGAAGCAGATATAAAAGTATTTGGACTGACTAAGGGTAGTCAGCATGGCTTTGTGCATGGTAGGCCATGTCTAACCAATCTTAGTGTTTTTTTGTGGAAGTTACCAGTAAAGAGGATGAAGGCAAGGCAGTGGATATTGTCCACATAGACTTTAGTAAGATTTGACAAGGTTCTGCATAGGAGATTGGTCAAGAAAGTTCAGTCACTCGACATTCAAGATGAGGTAGTAAATTGGATTAGACAGTTTTGTGGGAGAAGCCAGAGAGTGGTAGTAAATGGTTGCCTCTCTGACTGGAGATCTGTGACTAGTGGGAGTGCCGCAGGGATCAGTGCTGCATCCCATATTTATCATCCAGAGCGTTGATGTAGATTACAATGTGGTTTAACTGGATAAGCAAATTTGCAGATGACACTAAGATTCAGGGTGTAGTGGACCACGAGGAAAGCTATGATGGCTTGCAGAGGGATCTGGATCATCTGGGAAAATGGGCTGAAAAATGGCAGATGGAATTTAATGCAGATAAGTGTGCGGTGTTGCTCTTCAGTAGAACCAACTAGAGCCAAATTTGTAGGTCTTGCTCAGTGAATTGTAAGGCACTAAGAATTGTGGAAGGAGAAAGGGATCTGAGAATACAAATCCATAATTCATTGAAAGTTTTTGGCTCATTGGCCATCATAAATCAAAGTATTGTGTACAGGAAGACCTCACAGCTACCTAGACTATTCCTCTTCCCACCCTGTCTCTTGCAAAAATGCCATCCCCTTCTTGCAATTCTTCCGCCTTCACTGCATCTGCTCTCAGAATGAGGCTTTTCATTTCAGGATGAAGGAGATGTCCCCCTTTTTTACAAAAAGGGGTTTCCCTTCTTCCGCCATTAGCTCTGCTCTCAAATGCATCTCTCCCATTTCCAGCACATCAGTAGTGGGGAAGTTATTGGAAGGTATTTTAAAGAAGTGGATATATAAGTATCTGGACTGATTAAGGGTAGTCAGCATAGCTTTGTGCATGGTAGGCCATGTCTAACCAATCTTAGACATCCTCATCCCATCCTCCTGCCACTCCACCTGGGATAGGTTTCCCCTTGTCCTCACCAGCCTCCGGGTCCAACGTATAATTCTCCGTAACTTTCGCCACCTCCAACGGGATCCCACTACCAGGCACACCTTTCCCTCCCCCCCCCCCACTCCTTTCTGCTTTCCGCAGGGATCGCTCCCTACGCGACTTCCTTGTCCATTCGTTCCCCCCCCCCCCCAACCCTTCCTACCAATCTCCTTCCTGACACTTGTAAGCAGAACAAGTGCTACACCTGCCCTTACATTTCCTCCCTCACCACCATTCAGGGCCCCAGACATTCCTTCCAGGTGAGGCGACACTTCACCTGTGAGTTGGCTGGTGTGGTGTACTGCGTCTGGTGCTCCTGGTGCGGCCTTTTATATATTGGTGAGACCTGTCACAGTCTGGGAGACCGTTTCGCTGAACATCTGCGCTCTGTCCGCCAGAGAAAACAGCATCTCCCAGTAGCCACACATTTTAATTACACATCCTATTCCCATTCTGATATGTCTATCCATGGCCTCCTCTACTGTCAAGATGAAGCCACACTTAAGTTGAAGGAACAACACCTTATATACCGGCTGGGTAGCCTCCAAACTGATGGCATGAACATTGACTTCTCTAACTTCCATTAATGCTCCTCTTCCCCTTCTTACCCCATCCCTGATTTATTTTCCCCCTCCCCTTTTTGTTCTCTCTCTACCCATCACTCTACCTGTTCTCCATCTCCTTCTGGTGGTCCCCTCCCCCTTTCTTTCTCCCGAGGCCTCCTGTCCCATGATCCTTTCCCTTCTCCAGCTCTGTATCTCTTTTGCCAATCACCTTTCCAGCTCTGGGCTTCACCCCATCCCCTCCGGCCTTTCTCTATCATTTCGGATTTCCCCCGCCCCCTCCTACTTTCAAATCTCTTACTATTTTTCAGTTAGTCCTGATGAAGGGTCTCGGCCTGAAATGTTGACAGTGCTTCTTCCTATAGATGCTGCCTGGCCTGCTGCGTTCCACCATCATTTTGTGTGTGTTGCTTGAATTTTCAGCATCTGCAGATTTCCTCGTGTTTGCGTATTGAGTATAGGAGGTGGGATGTTATGTTGAAGTAGTGTAAGACATTGGTGAGGCCTAATTTGGAGAATTCTGTGCAGTTTTGGTCACCTACCTACAGGAAAGATGTAAATAAGTTTGAAAACTTAGAGGAAAATTTACAAAGATATTGCTGGGTCTGGAGGGCTTGAGTTATAAGGAAAAATTTAATAGGTTAGGACTTTATTCCTTAGAATGTAGAAGATTGAGAGGAGATTTGATAAAGATATACAAAATTATGAGAGGTATAGATAGAGTAAATGCAAGCAGGCTTTTTCCACTGAGATTGGGTAAAACTATAATCAGAGGTCATGGGTTAAGGGTGAAAGGTGAAAAGTTTAAGGGAATCATGAGGGGAAACTTCTTCTCTCAGAGGGTTGTGAGAGTGTGGAACAAGCTGCCAGCACAAGTGGTGCATGTGAGTTCAGTTTCAACATTTAAGAGTTTTTGGATAAGTACGTTGATGGTAGGGGTATGAAGGCCCTGGTTTTGGTGCAGGTCAATGGGAGTAGGCAGTTTAAGGGGTTTCGGCATGGACTAGATGGGCCAAAGGGCCTGTTTCTGCGCTGTACTTTTCTGTGACTCTGACTCCATATGCTTGCAAATAGCTAATAAGTAACTTCCTGAGTAAAATTAGATGACCAGATGAAAATAATCTATGTTTAGGTAAATTTATCTATATTGTCATGAAATGTTTAACATGGATCTAACAGACTCGCCTTCAATGAAGTTTTTCATTTGAAAAATAGCACCTATGAATTGGGTGGGATATTTGGAACTCACTAAAAGACCAGGCCAATAGTGGGATGAGATAAGAGAAGCGAGTGATTATCTAATCTGTGTTGGGATTTTAAATAGCATCAGCTTAAATTGAAAGAGTATGGAAGATACAGGGGAGAAAGCAGTAGACGTGAAAAAAATACTGAGTAAATTTCTTTTTTTGACATCCAAAGATAGCTTGTAGCCTATGGGGATGAGAAAGATGGCCTATTTGTATAGATTCTTAATGAGTACTTCGTCACTTTCTTAACATAATAGCGAATAATGCAGTCATGCAAAGAAGAAGTGTTTAATATTGGATGGGTTAAGCATAACAGGAGAGGAAGTGTTAAGGTGTTTAGGTTGAATGAAAGTGGATAAACCACGAGGCCTGAGCATGTCATACTGTTTTTTTTTAAAAAGCAAGAGAGAAAATTGCTGAGATTCTGACTGGTTTTATTTAATTCTTCCTGACCAAAGAAGTAATGCTAAGGATTGGAGGGCCACTTATGTTGTACAGCTATCCTAAAAGAGAGGAAGGAAGAAACAGAGTAGTTACAGACCACTTAATTTTGCTGATGGACAAACTATTGTAATCAATTCTGAGGGGCAGTGTAACTTTTAATTTAGAAGATTAATCTTGTTAGCATGAATTTTTTATGGGCAAATTATGGCTACTTAGAGAAGGAACCTTTTGAGTGATGCTAAGAACATTTAGTGAGGATACTTGTTTAATATAATCTATGTAGATTTTAACAAAGGTCTTAATGAGGTCCTAAATAAATGTCAAAGAAATAAAAACTCATTGGATCCAAGGTAGTGGAAAATTGAAACCGAAGTTTGCTGAGTTGCATGAAACGAGGGTAATCGTTGTGGATGTTCTTGTGACGGTAAGGCAATTCAGTTTTCAAAAAATAGAATATATTAATGATTTGGATTGATATTTTTCATTACACCTGTGCATAAATGTATTTGTCCATCTGATAATAAACATAGATTTGATATTGGTAGAATGATTTTTATAAAAAAAGTTTTGCAGATGACTCAAGCATTTGTCTTGCAGATGACATTGAGGTAAATTGTTTTTGACTGCAGCAAAATAGAAGTGCCTCGTCATTTATACAGAAAATTAAGAGAAATGTGGATGGAAGTATTAGAGGACAAGAAACAAAACTAAGTATAAAGTGGAGGAATACCAGGACTTTGGAATATATGTTCATAGGTCCTATAAATAACTTGACAGATCAACAAGGTGCGTACTGGATGCTTTATTCATTAACTGTGCATTCAATGGCACCAGTGAAGATCTTCCAGACAGTCCACAAAACTATTTCTTTCACATTTTTAATGTTTTCTTTTTCTCTTAAATGTGTTTCTGGTACTGTTGGAGCCTGTGATCTACTGTTTGAAGGTGTGTTTTGGGCCAATTAAGCAATTTGGCATTTTACTGTCTCCGAGAAGGTTTGAGGTGCCAGGCAGCCAAGAAGCTTAGAAACACAAGAAGTGAGCCCATGATTGACTCCCATTGAAGCATTGAGGAAGATTGAAATCATCGAGGCGATTGGGCTGTAGTTCGTTTAGACTCTTACAATTTTCTGTTTTTATATTCTGTGTTTTCGCTCATTCTTTCTTTTTTGTGCGATTTATTTGTCTTTTGCCTGTGGGTGGGGATTTGATGTTATTGTTGCCGTTTGAGTGATTTGTTTTTTTGTGCATGGGGGGGAGGTCGATGTTTTTCTGTGAATCGTTTCCATGGTTTTCTTCATTTAGTGGCTGGCTGTAGAGGATGAATTATACTTAAATATGTTAATAAATGGGCTTTGAAGATGAGAGAGATTGTATTGCAGTTGTGTGTATGTAAAAAAAAATTACAACAAAAGTAGCATGTATTGTAACTACGTTAAAGGAAAGATGTAATAGTACCTGAAAGTGGACTTAGGAGAGTTACTAAAATGTTGTCAGGAATGAAGAGTTATAGTTCTGAGGAAAACCTGAAGAAACTTAGTCATTTTTGGAACAGTGGAAGTTGAGGAAAGATTTACTTAGGTGCATAAAAATTATGAGGATCCCAGACAAGAAAAATACACTTAATAAGAAGAACCTTAGTGGAAGGCTCTGCACAGGTCCGCAGCAGATATCATTTCATTGACTCTTCACTCAACCCTGGAACATCTGGAGAGCAAAGATGCATACATCAGGATACTCTTTATCGACTTCAGCTTGGCATCCATAACTATCCTCTTTTCAAAACTAATCAATAGTCTTTGAGACCTCAATATTTCCTTGTGTAATTGGTTCCTCAATTTCCTCACATGCAGATCCAGTCGGTTTGGATTGGCAACATCTCCTCCACAATCTCCATCAGCACGAGTGCACCACAAGGCTGTGTGTTTAGACCCCTGCTGTGCTCGCTCTGCACTTATGACTGTGTGTCTAAGCACAGCTGCAATGCCTTATTTAAATTTACTGGAGACACCACTGTTGTTGGCTGAATCAAAGGTTGTGACAAATTAGCACATAGGAGGGAGATTGAAAATCTGGTTGAGTGGTGCCACAACAACAACCTCTCTCATGTCAGTAAGACCAAGGAGCTAACTATTGACTTCATGAGGATGAAACCAGAGGCCGAGCCTGTCCTCATTGAGCAATCGGAAGTGGAGAGGATCAGCAACTTTAATTATGAAGAAAGCCTGGCAGCACCTCTACTTCCTTAGAGTTTTGCGAAAATTCAGCCTGACATCTAAAACTTTATATGTGTGTTGGAGAGTACATTGACTGGCTGCATCACAGCCTGGTATGGACACCCCAATGCTCTTGAACTGAAAAAACTACAAAAGGTAGTGGATACAGCCCAGTACATCACGGGTAAAGCCCTCCCCACTTATTTATTTATTTATTTATTTATTAATTAATTAAATTTTAGAAAATTACAAGAATAAAAGAGATGATGAAATAGTGAGAAAAATAATATTAACCCTCCCCCTCCCCTTAACCCTTATCTGAAGAAAGAAAAAAAAGAAGAGCAAGATTGCCTAGATATCGGAGGATCCCCACATGCTCCATGGAGTTCAAAATAATTTTAATATTTATTTTTACTTTCCCCAATTACTTTATAATTTTATCTTCAAAGGACCTATGTATTTAATCCTATCTTTTGTAAGTATGGGAGCCAAATTTTCAAAAATATATCATATTCATTTCTTAGATTGTATGTAATTTTTTCAAGTGAAATACAACTATGTATTTCATTATTCCAACAATCCATAGTTAAATATAAATCAGATTTCCGAGTAACTGCGATAACTTTTTTGGCTACTGCCAATGCAATTTTTATAATTTTTTTCTGATACTTATTCAATTTAAGTTTTGGTTTTATCCCTTCAATGTCTCCTAATAAAAATAATACTGGACCATGTGGAAGTTGTACTCCAGTAATTTGTTCCAATAAAAGTCTTAGATTTATCCAAAATGGTTGAATTTTAAAACAAGACCAAGTAGAATGTAATTTCTGATTACATCGAAAACATTGGTCAGACATATTTGAATTTAATCTATTTACTTTCTGTGGTGCTATATATAATTGATGTAAAAAATTATATTGTATTAATCTAAGTAGAACATTTATTGTATTTCTCATACTATCAGAACATAATCTTGACCAGTTTTTTCCATCAATTTTAACATTCAAATCAGATTCCCATTTTTGTCTTGATTTATGAATTCCTGATTTAATTGTTTTTAAATGAAATTATACATACAAGATGTAATTTTTTAAATTTTTCCATTTTGAATTAATATTTCTATTTCACTAGGTTTTGGCATCAACATTGTTTGTCCCAGCTTTTCTCGTAAATAAGCCTTTAATTGAAAATAACAGAAAAGTGTGTTATTTGATATTTTATATTTATTTTTTAATTGATCAAACAACATCAATATACCTCCTTCAAAACAATCACCTATATATTTAATCCCCTTTTGGAACCAATTATTTAAAAGTTTATTATCCATAGTAAAAGGAATAAGTCTATTTTGAATTAAAGTTTTTTGCTAATAAAGATTTCTTTATCTCATCGTCCATATTTACCTTATTCCATAAATAAATCAAGTGTCTTAATATAGGAGATTCTTTTTTTTCCCGTATCCATTTGGATTTCCATTTATATATAAAATCTTCTGGTATGTTTTCTCCTATCTTATCTAATTCTATTCCAATCCATGCCGGTTTTTCTTCATCAAAAAAAGATGCAATAAATCTAAGTTGATTTGCTTTATAATAATTCTTAAAATTTGTAAGTTGTAACCCTCCTAAATCAAATTTACATGTCAATTTTTCCAATGATATTCTTGACATCTTTCCTTTCCAAAGAAATTTCCTTACATATTTATTCAGTTCTTGAAAAAACTTCTGAGGTAATTGTATTGGTAAAGTTTAGAATAAATATTGCAATCGAGGAAATATATTCATTTTTACAGCATTAACTCGACCTATTAATGTTATTGGTAACATCATCCATTTATCAAGATCCTCTTTTATTTTTTTTAATAATGGCAAATAATTTTGTTTATATAAATTTTTTACATCATTATCAACTCTAATACCTAAATATTTTATCCCATTTATTGACCATCGAAATTGAGTTACTAATCGACATTGATTATAATTTCCTTTGGTAAGGGGTAAAATTTCACTTTTATCCCAATTTACTTTATACCCTGATACTTTCCCATATACTTCCAATCTAAAAGATAATCTTTACAAAGATTGCAATGGGTTTGTTAAGTAAATTAAAACATCATCAGCAAATAAATTAATCTTATATTCTTCTTGATTCACTCTAAAGCCCCCAATGTCTGAATCTGTTCTAATTAATTCAGCTAATGGTTCTATTGCCAATACAAATAAAGCAGGTGATAATGGGCAGCCTTGTCTAGTTGACTTCGTTAAGCAAAATAGTGTTGAAATCTGACCATTTGTAACTACTTTAGCTTGAGGATTAGTATTTAAGGTTTTAATCCATTGTATAAAAGATTTTCCTAACTCATATTTTTCCAATACCTTAAATAAAAAATCCCATTCCAATCTATCAAATGCTTTTTCTGCATCCAAAGCAACTGCCACACTCATTTCCTCTTTTTTTTGTGCCAAATGAATTATACTAAGTTATATTATCCATTGGTTGTCTGTTCTTAATAAAACCTGTTTGATCCATATGTATGAATTTTGGTAAATATTTAGATATTCTATTAGATAAAATTATTTTCTAATCTGTATTCAACAAAGAAATAGGCCTATATGATGTTGGTTTTAAAGGATCTCTATCTTTTTTTGGCAATACAGTTATGATTGCTGTTAAAAAAGATTGTGGGAGTTTATGCATTCTTTCCACGGTATATTAATTCCATAAAAGGAGGAATTAATAAATCTTTAAATTTTTTATAAAATTCAGGAGGAAAACCATCTTCTCCTGGGGATTTATTACCCTGAAGTGATCCTAAAGCTTCTTCAACCTCTTTTAATGTAAAGGGCATATCTAATCCTTTCTGTTCTTCCAAATATAATTTTGGAAGGGTTATTTGTGATAAAAATTTATCTATTTCAGCAGTCTTATTTTGTGATTCTGATTGATATCGTTCAGTATAAAAAATTTTTAAAGTTTCATTAATTTCTAAAAGTTTATAAGTAGCCTTATTTACACTTGTTCTAATTGCATTTATTGTTTTAGAAGCCTGTTCTGTTTTCAACTGCCAAGCAAGAATTTTATGTGATCTTTCACCTAATTCGTAATATTTCTGTTTAGTTCTCATAATTTTTCTGTACGATATGTCTGGAGTGTATTATATTGTAGTTTTTTATTAACAAGTTGTCTTTGTTTTTCTTCTGTCATATATCTTTGAGATTCTTTTTCTAACTTTATGATATCTTTTTCCAATTGATCTATTTCTACCATGTATTCCTTCTTAATTTTAGATGTATAACTTTTAATCTGACCCCTTAAATATGCTTTTATTGCTTCCCTTAATACAATTTTATCCTCAACTGAATGTATCCAAAAAAATTGACTGTTTTTTCATAAAATCACAAAAATCTTGATGTTTTAATAAAATTGAATTAGATCTCCATCTATAAATTGATTCCTCCTTATCCATCATTATCATTGTCATTATCAAGGGGGAATGATCTGACAATATTCTTGCTTAATATTCCACACTTTTCACTCTATCTTGAATATTTTTTGATAATAAAAAAAATCAATCCTTGAGTAAGTTTTATGTCTATTTGAATAAAATGAGTAATCTCTTACTCTTGGATTAATTTTTCTCCATGTATCAATCAGGTTTAAGTCTTTCATTAATGATAAAGTTAGTTTTATTACTTTTGATTTTGTAGCAACTTTAGTTGACCTATCCAAAACTGGATCTAAACAAAAATTAAAATCTCCACCTATTAATATTTTATCATGTGCATCAGCCAAATTCAAAAAAACTTCTTGTATGAATTTTGCATCAATTTCATTTGGTGCATAAATGTTCATAAAAGTCCATAATTCTGAAAAAAATTGACAATGTATAATCACATATCTCCCCACAGAATCAATTATTACATTTTATATTTTAATTGGTAAAGATTTATTAACCAAAATTGCAACTCCTCTCGATTTTGAATTAAATGAAGCTGCAATGACATTTTCAACCCAATCCCTCTTTAATTTCTTATATTCTGTTTCTGTTAAATTTGTTTCTTGTTAAAAAAAAAAGCTGCATCTCCTTTCATTTTCTTAATGTATTCTTAATATATGTTAAAACTCTTTTCTTTTCACAGGTCCATTAATTCCATTAACATTAAAACTTAAAAAATTAAGTAAGTTAATCATTCATAATACCTTGGGAACTCTTTAAAATTCTCCATGTTGCTATGAGTTTCTCCCCAACCATCCAGGCAAAAAAGAAGAAAAATAGAAGAAAGGTAACTAATTCTTAAGGAAAAAAAACAAAGTACCCCCCCCACTAATGTTGCGAATTAAAAAAACACAACATTACCCCCCCCCCATTATGGGTCATGACAATCGCCATGATTGTACACGTGAAACTCGCAGCCATCAATCAGGAGCTCCTCCAGCTCCCCCGCAAAAAAAAAAGAAAATATATTAGTGAAGAAAAGAAAGAAAATAATTAATGTCTCTACTCCCAATTAATACTCCTCAACTTTTTTTTAATAAATGTCCGTCAAGTCCAACCTTGTTTCAGTCTTCATCATTAGTCCATTTCATTTCTATAATTCTTTACTTCTCTTCGTGGACATCAGGTAATTCTTGTACAAATTTCTCCGCTTTCCGGTAGCCAACGAAAAATCTTTCTTTGTTATCCAGGAAAATTATCAATTTTGCTGGGTAGCTCAATAAAAATTTATAGCCCTTTTCCCATAAAGATTTTTTCACTGGATTAAATTCCTTCCGCCTCTTCAGAAGATCGTAACTTATGTCTGGATAAAAAAAACTCTTTTCCCTTCTATTGTCAATGGCCCATTTCTCTTTTTAGCACCTTGAGTAGCTGCCTTCAAGATCATTTCTTTATCTTGGCCCCTTAAGCATTTTATCAAAATTGATCTTGGATTTTGATCTTGTTGAGGTCTTGGTTTTAAAGCTCTGTGTGGTCTTTCAATTTCAATTACTTGGCTTCCTTTCATTTCCAAAATTTTCAGTATCCATTCTTGAAAGAATTTTATTGGATTTTCTCCCTCTGTACCTTCCATAAGACCAACAATTTTGATAGTATTTCATCTACTTGAGTTTTCAAGTGCATCTATTTTTTTCCAACATCCGTTTTCTTTCTATTGTCCAGGCAAGATTATTGTCTTTTATCTTATCTATTCTTTCAGTATTTTCTTCCACTTTTACTTCCATCTCTTTAACTTTATTATCCATCTTCTTTTGTCTTTCCACCACATTATCGAGTGTATTCTGCATCCTTCTTATAGCTTTTAATTCATTCTGTTACGAAATCCCATAACTGAGTCACTTACCAGCAAAGATAGAGAGGTCCGTTGAAGTCTGATGGTACTATTTTTAAAAGTATTTATTGATAAAGGGGCACAAAAATAAGATTAATGCAAACATACAGATAATATCCATCGTCAATACTAAATCTAAAGCGCGGGTATGATAATAACCAATAAGAAATAGCTCTATCGTTGTCTAGGGGATAATATATTATCCGATGGAAATATAACAGTCACTGTTAGTTCGTTCAAGCTGCAGCGTTTTTAGGTTTAAGAGCGAGGCGGTTTAAACTTGCCCAAGTCTTTTATGATGCCAATCCATTGAGTCAGGGGAGTGGGTTTCCCCGTTGTTAGCTAAAAGCCGTTTTCCGTGGTTCCAGCCACCAGTTCCAGCAACGGAACTGAACGCACGTGGCCTCCTTCAGATGACTTCTTGCTATTACATGGTTGCTTAACGTTTCTTCTGGTGTGTCTGAGGGGCTGTTCCTACAGACCCTCTTTTATCCTGACTCACAGGGTCGTAGATGTCAATCAGGTTGGGGGTGATGCAATCTCTCCCTGAACCAGCCCACTTTGCCTGAGGGTGTTCATGAAGCATAGTCTCCAATCCACAACTTTGTCTTCCGGAGACAGTGGCCATGTCCCGTAGCTTTACATCGCCAGGGAAACGAGACATTCTGCACATCTCTGTCTCATTTCTTGGGCCCCTTGACCAACCCAACAGTGATCTTGCGATTCTCACAAAGGAGGGGGCTACCCCGCACCCTTCAGCCCCTCAGAGCTGTGGTACATTCATAACAATTCATAATATATAACAGGATATCTTTTATGTCTCCTTTAATCTCCCCTTTCTTTTCCTCTTCCTCTTCCTCTGAATTTCCCAGAGTCTGACTCCACTTCCGATTCACTTCCAGTTTCACTTCTAGCTGTAGTTGGGATTTGTAGTTTTGTTACTTTTGTTAATATCTGTTCATGCATACTTGTTTCTTCGCGCATGCGTTGTTCTTGCCATTTTTTCTTAGAGACCACCGACATTGTTGCAACTTCATGTCCCGCATCATCAGAAGTGCCATGCACTTCGCCGGGAGGAGATCCAACTTGAGTCCGAGGTTTCGCCAATACGGTTAGGCCTTTTTCCCCGCCGATTTGCGCAGTCTTCGAAGTAGTAACTTTCTTCTGTTTCGGTTTAGGAGCCATATCAAAAGATAATCCTGAGTTACTTATAAATAGTTTCTAGTAGATATTTGTTAACTCTTCTTCATTTAAACCCTATTTCATTAGTTTTTACAAGGGAGCTGGATTCCCAACGTCTCGACCCTACGTCATCACGTGACATCCCCCAGCCCTCCCCACTATTGAGCACATATATGTGAAATGCTGTCGCAGCAAAGAAGCATCATTCATCGGGGACCCCCACCACCCAGGACGTGCTCACTGCTGCCATCAGGAAGAAAGTACAGGAGCCTCAGAATTTACACCACCAGGTTCAGGAACAGTTACTACACCCCAAACATCAGTCTCTTGAACCAAAAGAGATAACTTCACTTGTCCTGTCACTGAACTGTTCCCACAACCTATGGACTCACTTTCAAGAATTCTTAATCTCATGTTTTCAAATATGGATTCCTTATTTATTCATTATTGTAGAAAACATAGAAAACTTACAGCTCAATACAGACCTTTCAGCAAGCAAGGCTGTGCCGAACATCTACATACTTTAGAAATTACTTGGGTTACCCATTGCTGTCTGTTCTTCTAAGCTCTATGTACCTATCCAGGAGTCTCTGAAAAGACCCTATTGTATCTGCCTCTACCACCGTTGCCAGCAACCCATTCCACGTGCTCACTACTCTCTGCATTAAAAAAAGTACCCCTGACATCTCTGTACCTACTTCCAAGCACCTTAAATTTGTACCCTCTTGTGTTAGCCATTTCAGCCCTGGGAAGAAGCTTTTGAATATCCACACAATCAGTGCTTTACATAATCTTATACACATCTATCAAGACACCTCTCCTCCTCAGTCGCTCCAAGGAGGAAAGGCCAAGTTCACTCAAACTATCCTCATTAGGCATGTTCCCCAGTCACTGACCATTCTCCAATACAGCTGTAACATTTTCTCTTGGCTTTTGAACTCAATCCCATGGTTGGTGAAGGCCAATTCACCATATGCTTTCTAAACCACAGAGTCAACCTGCACAACAGCTTTGAGTGTCCTATGGACTCGGACCCCAAAATCCCAATGATCCTTCACACTGCCAAGAGTCTTAACAATACTATATTCTGCAATCATATTTGACCTACCAAAATGAACTACCTCACATTTATCTGGGTTGTACTCCATCTGCCACTTCTCAGTTTTGCATCCTGTCGATATCCCACTATAACCTCTGACAGCCCTCTGCACTACCCAGAACACCCCCCAACCTTTGTGTCATCAACAACTTTACTAATGCATCCCTCCACTTCTTCATCCAGGTCATTCATAAAAATCACAAAGAGGAGGGGTCCCAGAACAGATCCCTGAGGCACACCACTGGTCACCAACCTCCATGCAGAATATGAGCCATTTACAACCACTCTTTGTCTTCTGTGAGCAAGCCAATTCTGGATCCACAAAGCAATGTCCCCTTGGATCCCATGTCTCCTTACTTTCTCAAGAAGCCTTGCATGGGGTACCTTATCAAATTCCTTGCTGAAATCCATATACACTACTGCTCTACCTTTATTGATGTGTTTAGTCACATCCTCAAAAAAAAAAATTCAATCAGACTTGTAAGGCACAACCTGTGCTTTTGACAAAGCCATTCTGACTATTCCTAATCATATTATGCCTCTCCAAATGTTCATAATTCCTGCCTCTCAGGATCTTCTCCATCAGCTTAACCAACCACTGAAGTAAGACTCACTAGTGTATAATTTCCTGGGCTATCTCTACTCCCTTTCTTGAAGAAGGGAACAACATCCGCACACCTCTAATCCTCCGGAACCTCTCCTGTCCTCGTTGATGATGCAAAGATCATTGCCAGAGGCTCAGCAAACTCCTCCCTCGCCTCCCACAGTAGCCTGGGGTATATCTCATCTGGTCCCAGTGACTTATCCAACGATGCTTTCCAAAAGCTCCAGCACATCCTCTTACTTAATGTCTATATGCTCAAGCTTTTCAGTCTGTTGTAAATCATCCCTGCAATTGCCAAGGTCCTTTTCCGTAATGAATACTGAAGCATGGTATTCATTAAGTACCTCCGCTATCTCCTCCGGTTCCTTACACACTTTTCCACTGTCACACTTAATTGGTCCTATTGTCTGACATCTTAGCCTCTTGCTCTTCACGTACTTGTAGAATGCCTTGGGGTTTTCCTTAATCCTGCTCTCCAAAGCTTTCTCATGTCCCCTTCTGGCTCTCCTAATTTCATTCTTAAGCTCTTTCCTGCTAGCCTTGTAATTTTCTAGATCTCTATAATTCCCTAATGTTTTGAACCTTTCATAAGCTTTTCTTCTTTACTAGATTTTCAACAGCATTTGTACACCACGGTTCTACCCTACCATCCTTTCCCTGTCTCATTGGAACATACCTGTGCAAAACGCCACACAAATATCCCCTGAACATTTGCCACATCTCTGCTGTACATTTCCCTGAGAATATCTGTTCCTAATTTCTACTTCAAAGTTCCTGCCTGATAGCTTCATATTTCCCTTACTCCAGTTAAATACTTTCCTAACTTGTCTGTTCCTATCCCTCTCCAATGGTAAAGGCAATAGAATTAGAATCAGAATCAGGTTTATTATCACCGGCATGTGACATAAAATTTGTTAACTTAGCAGAAACAATTCAATATAATACATAATCTAGCAGAGAGAGAGAGAAAAATAAATAAAATACAATAATAAATTAATTATGTATATTGAATAGATTTTATAAATGTGCAAAAACAGAAATACTGTATATTAAAAAAGTGAAGTAGTGTCCAAAGCTTCAATATCCATTTAGGAATTGGATGGCAGATGGCAAGAAGCTGTTCCTGATTTGCTGAGTGTGTACCTTCAGTGTCCTGCATCTCCTACCTGATGGTAACAGTGAGAAAAGCCCTGGGTGCTGGAGGTCCTTAATAACGGATGCCGCCTTTCTGAGACACCACTCCCTAAATATGTCCTGGGTACTTTGTAGGCTAGTGCCCAAGATGGAGCTGACTGGATTTACAACCTTCTGCAGCTTTTGGTCCTGTGCAGTAGCCCCTCCATACCAGACAATGATGCAGCCTGTCAGAATGCTCTCCATGGTATAACTATAGAAGTTTTTGAGTGTATTTGTTGACATGCCAAATTTCTTCAAATTCCTAATGAAGTATAGCAACTGACTTGCCTTCTTTATAACTACATTGATTTGTTGGGACCAGGTTAGATCCTCAGACCTTTTCATCCAGGAATTTGAAGCTACTCTCTCCACTTCTAATCCCTCTGAGGATTGGTGTGTGCTCCTTTGTCTTACCCTTCCTGAAGTCTGCAGTCAGCTCTTTCATCTTACTGATGTTGAATGTCAGGTTGTTGCTGTTGGCATATCTCACTCCTGTATGCCCTCTCGTCACCAGCTGAGATTCTATCAGCAATGGTTGTATCGTCAGCAAATTTGTAGATGCTATTTGAGCTATGCCTAGCTACACAGTCATGTGCATATAGAGAGTAGAGCAGTGGGTTAAGCACACACCCCTGAGGTGCACCAGCGTTGATTGTCAGTGAAGAAGATATGTTATCACCAATCCACACAGACTGGTCTTCTGGTTAGGAGGTCGAGGATCCAATTGCAGAGGGAGGTACAGAGGTCCAGGTTCTGCAACTTCCGATCACTATCTTCAAAATGCTCTCCCACTGAGAGATCTGACACCTGACCAGGTTCATTGCCCAATACCAGATCAAGTACAACCTCTCTTGTAGGTTTATCTACATATTGTTTCAGGAAATCTTCCTGAACATACCTAACAAACTCCACCCTATCTCAGCCCCTTGCTCTAAGGAGATGCCAATCAATATTGGGGAAATTAAAATTTCCCACGTTCCAGAATCTGTCTCCCTATCTGTTCCTTGATGTCCCTATTACTATTGGGTGATCTATATATTAAAAAAAAACACCCAGTAGAATTATTGACCCTTTCTTGTTCCTAAATCCCACCCACAGATTCCATAGATAATCCCTCCATGACCAGACCACTTCCTTTTCTGCAGCCATGCCACTATCTCTGATTCGCAGTGCCATGCCCCCACTTCTTGCATTCCTCCCTGTCCTTTCTGAAACATGTAAAGCCTGGCACT
Organism: Hypanus sabinus; assembly: GCF_030144855.1. NCBI lineage: Eukaryota > Metazoa > Chordata > Chondrichthyes > Myliobatiformes > Dasyatidae > Hypanus > Hypanus sabinus. The sequence continues at coordinate 52,481,253 of NC_082707.1, forward strand.
CTTAAGTAGCTACTCCTGCCCCTGAGACATCCAATTCTCTCTAATGGCCTCAACATTATAGCTCCAAGTACTTAACTATGCTCCAAGCTCAACCGCTTTGTTCATGATACTCTTTGCATTAAAATGAACACATCTCAAACCATCAATCTGAGTGCATCCCTTCTCTATCAGCTGCCTATCCTCCCTCTCACACTGTCTACAAGCTTTCTCGATTTGTGAGCCAACAGCCCCATCCTCCATCTCGTCAGTTTGATTCCCACCCCCCAGCTATTCTAGTTGAAGCTCTCCCCAATAGCCTTAGCAAACCTCCCTGCCAGGATATTGGTCCCCCCTCAGATTCAAGTGCAACCCAACCTTTTTGTACAGGTCACACCTGCCCCAAAAGAGATCCCAATGATCCAGAAATCTGAATCCCTGCCCCCGCTCCAATCCCTCAGCCAGGCATTTATCCTCCGTCTTATTCTATTCCTATACTCTATGTCGCATGACAAGGGCAGTAATCCCGAGATTACTACCTTTGCGGTCCTGCTTCTCAACTTCCTTCCTAACTCCCTGTAGTCTGTTTTCAGGACCTCCTCCCTTTTCCTACCTATGTCGTTGGTACTATTATTTTTTGTCTTTGCGCAGTTTTGTTGTCTTTTGCACACTGGTTGTCCACACTGATGTGTGCAGTCTTTCACTGATTCTATTATGGTTATCGGATTTACTGAGTATGCCCACAAGAAAACAAATCTCAAGATTTTATATAGTGACATATATGTACTTTGATAATAAATTTACTCTTAAATTTGAAATCAGTAGACTTAGATCTAAGGTGATTGATGGGATGTTTGAGGTTTGGTAATAAATGAGGAAGTAGAGGCAGAAGTAGATGACACACTTTACGTGCTGTTGATCTCCTCAATGGCTTTCAACTCCCTGGTCCTAAATTGTCTTATTCTCACCATGGATATCCTGTGCCTCTACATTTCTATCCCCCATCAAGAAGGCCTAAAGCTCTCTGTTTTTTTTTCTTGACAGCAGATGCAATCAGATCCAATCCATCTCCGCCCTTCACCATTTGGCAGAATTGATCCTCAGAATTGACGACTCAGGAATTTCTCTTTTGGTTCCTCCCATTTTCTTGAAACTGAAAGGTTTAGCCATGGGCACCTGCATGGGCCCCTACATGTATGCCTTCTTTTGTTGCCTATATAGAACAGTCTATGTTCCAAGCTTTCCCTGGTAAAGCTCCCCAACTCTTTCTGCACTGCGTTGACAACTGCATTGGTGTTGCTTCTGGTACCCATGCTGAGCTCGTCAATTCCATCAATTTTGCCTCCAACTTCCACCCTGGCTTTAAATTCACTTGTTCCATTTATGACATGGTTCTCCCCTTTCTCAATCTGTGTTCATCAATGGAGGCAAACACTCTACCTACATCTTTTACAGACCTACCAATTTCCACGGCTATTTTATCTATACCTCTTCCCACCCATTTTCCAGTAAAAATGCCATTCCCTTTTCTCAGTTCCTTTATCACCGCTGCATGTGTTCCCAGGATGAGACTTTACAGGACATTCCTGCCGCCTTAACAGGGATAGAGTTGCTCTTGTCCATGCCTACCACCCATGAGCTTCTGCATCTAACACATCATTCTTTGCAACTTCCACCATCTTCAATGGGACCCAACCACCAAACACATCTTTACCTCTTCCGCCAGCTCCCACTCTCTGCTTTCCACAGGGATTGCTTCTTCCATAATTCCCTTGTCTATTTGTCTCTCCCTCCTGGTGGTTGTCCCCACAATTGGCAGAAGTCTAACCCCTGCCCATTTACCTCCTCCCTCATCTCCATTCAGGGCTACAAACAGTCCTTCTAGGTGAGGCAACACTTCATCTGTGGAGCTGCTGGGGTTGTCAATTGTGTCCAGTATTCCCAATGCAGATTCCTCTTCATTGGTGATACTTGACGTAGATTGGGGGACCACTTTGTCCAATATCTCAACTCCATCTGCAAAAAAGAGAGTTTCCTAGTGGCCAACTATTTCAATTCCTATCTCCATTTCCATTCTGACGTGTCGATCCATGGCCTCCTATTCTGCCATGATGAAGCCAGTCTTGTGTTGGAGAAGCAACGCCTCATTATACCATAAGACTATTAGTTAGAGGAGCAGCATTCAAATGTTCAAAGGTCTAATTTAATGTCAGAGAAAATATACAAAATACATCCTGAAATACTTTTTTCTTCGCAAAACATCCACAAAAACAGAGGAATGTGCCAAAGAATGAATGACAGTTAAACATGAGAACTTCGAAGTCCCCCCTCCTGCACGTAAGCAGCAGCGAGGCAATGATTACCCCCCCACCCCCGGGCATAAAAAGGTGCTCCAGCTACTGACACAAGTGTGAGCTAGGTGACAGCAATGACACAGACCTTGCAGTTACCCCAAAGACTATTGTATTTCATCCAGCATTCGACAAACCACAGGTTCTCTCTCTCCCTGATAAGGGAGGTGTCCTCCATTTTCACAGTGAGGGGGGAGACCTATCAACAAGCCACTGATTTACGATGTTAAAAAAATCTGTTTTGTCTTTTTTTTATGACCTCTGTGCCTGAAGATCGGAAAGATCTCGGGTCTTCAGGCCCATGGCAGAAGATTTTCCAGCCTCCCTGATGACACACAAGTCTCCTGCCGTGACACCAACCCTTGATCCGCCCATCTTCAGAGCCCTGAGATCTTAGGCTTCCAAACACTAGGCTGACTCTCAAGCCGAACCCTTTGCGTGCTAAACAACAGCAGCTGGTCCTGAAACTCCGAGAGTGGGTCCCATTCCCGTAAAGAACCAAAGTCTGTATGTAATTCCAAGTCAGGGTTTTAAAAAGAACCCGGAAAGGGAAAAAAAAAAGATTTTAAAGATGAAAGTAGAGCTGTTTCCAAAGATGCAAGCAAAGGAGTCACTGTTTAGCGCCATCTTAACTCCTATTTGGCCAATTGAGTCTGCTCTGCCACTTCATCATGGCTGATCCATTTATTTCTCCCAGCCTGAAACCTCTGCCTTCTCCCCATAACCCTTTATGCTCTAACTAAACAAGAATCTGTCAACTTTTGTCTTGAATATACCAAATGACTTGGCCTCCACAGCTGCCTTTGTCAACAAATTCCACAGATTCACCACTCCGGTGAAAGAAATTCTTCCTCATCTCCATTCTAGAATGTAATGCCATGTGTTGAGTTCAATATTGAGAGAGAGTGTAGAGCACACATCAGGAGGTCAGCATGCAGGATATTCTACTAACCTATATTGATAACTCTGCTTGTACAATATGTGAACTCCTCCCATGTGAGAATGACTAACTGAGTGGTGTAGGATTAACACTTAACTACCAATAGACCTCCCCTTGAAAGAAGAAAAACTGTGTATATATTTGTCTGTAGAACTGCATTGAAATTATAGTCACTGAAATTGAGTGATTCAGTTCACTTTACCCATAGCACATAACTAATGCTCCTTACATAAACATAAAAAGAATTGCCAACATTATGATTGTCTTTCTTTTTTTCCCTCCTTTTTTTTCTTTTGCAGATTCCCTTTTTAAGAATAGTCTCATTTTGTGAAATGTTTTCAACATTAGAACTTTTGTTCTAAAAAAAATACTAAATCTAATGGAGATCAGCGTAAACTACCTGAACACTCTGGTGAAGTGAGAGGATTATTCTGCCTTTTTAGTCACTTGCCCTAAGCTACTAAGCTATGGACCTGATCTGATATTGGTTCCTGGAAGCGTTGGAGCGGATGGAGATTCTTCAACAGGTGCATTCCAAAGTGGTCCTCATCATAAGGATCAGGCCACTATTCCTTCCTCTAACTTTTGTAGACTTTGAAGGTGCACAAGCACACACCTGTTCCACCTGATGTTCTAATCATAAACGATCATGGTGCATGCTACTGGATTGTTCCTTCGGTGAATTGGTCTGAAACCCAGACAGCTTCACCACTCCTAGCAGGTGGCAAAGATTTTGCTCTGTGTCTGAGATCATGCATGCTCTTCATTTTCTCACGCTGTGGTGTCTCAAACTTTCTCACTTTGTTTAAGTCCAGTAAGTGAGGTTGGAGAAGGGAAGGAACAATGGACAGGCTTATTCTCAGTCTCCAGCCCATTGACAGCTTCAATGGACTGTAGCCGTTTGCAAGAGGTGTGGAGCAATAAGCTCGCAGAGCTTCGTAGTTTTTTTGCCTTCAGTAGGAGTTCTCAACTTAGCCTCATGGTGCATACAATTAGCAACTAGTATAGGCAGTTTAGGTTGATAGGTCTCTGGGTATTTTTCCTAGATAAATATGAACAAAAACAGACATTGTAAATTCTTTCTTGTTGGAGATCTCACTTGTAGCACCAGATCATCAAAGCTCAACCACTGCCGACACCTAGTTGTGTTCTTTATTTGAGGGATTGTACAAAGCACATTATTCTGACAGGAGATTCAACTGAACGTTATTGCTAACTCTGCTTGTATAGTATGTGAACTCCTCCCATGTGGGAATGGCTAAGTGAATGGCATAGGAATAACACTTTTAACTACCACTACACCATGGGCTCTTAACTTGTTAAACAGCCTCATGTGTGGCATCTTGTCAAAGGCCTTCTGAAAATCCAAGTACTCAACATCCACCGATTTTCCTTCATTTATGCTGCTTGTTATTTCTTCAAAGAATTTCAACAGATTTGTCAGGTAAGATTTTCCCTTAAGGGAATTTGGCCTATTTTTTTCATGTATCTCCAAGTACCCCAAAATCATACCCTTAACAATCGACTCCACATCTTCTAAACCACTGAGGTCAGACCAACTGGCCTATAATTTCTTCTCTTCTGCTTCTCTCCCTTTTTGAAGAATGGAGTGACATTTGCAATTTTCCACTCCTCCGGAATCATGCTAGAATTTATTGATTCTTTAAAGATCATTACAAATGCCTCCACAATCTCTTCAACCACTTCTTTCAGAACCCTAAGGTGTAGACTACCTAGGTAGCCTCCAACCTGATGGCATGAACATCAATTTCTCCCAACTTTTAATCATTTCTTTCCCCTCTCCTCCCTTCTTCTTCATTTCCCCACATTGACCTCTTATGAGTTCTTCTTACCTGCCTGTCACCTCCTTTCTAGTGACCCTCTTCCTTCCCTTTCTCCAATGATTCACTCCCTTTTCCTATAATGTTCCTTTTTTTCCAGTCCTTTTGCCTTTTCCATTTATCACCTCCCAGCTTCTTACTTCATCCCACCCACCTTGCTTTACCTATCACCTAGCTTGTCCTCCTTCCCCTACCCCTCCATCTTATTCTGGCATCTTCTCCCTTCATTTCCAGTCCTGATGAAAGACTTTGCCTGAAATGTTGATTGTTTATTCATTTTCATTAATTCTGCCTGACCTGTTGAGTTCCTCCACCATGTTGTATCCGTTGGCCAGAAGCTCTTAACATATTTTTTTTTGTAATTTATTTTTTTATTGAAGTTCATCATCAAACAAACATTTCCATAAGATGTATTTCAGACAAAGCTCTTAACGTATTTTAAGTAGTATTTAAATGTATACCTGCTATAGCATCATCTACAGAGCTACAAGTGCTGGAACATTAGTCAGTAGCACCGCTGGCTAGCATAGACATGGTGGGTTCAATGATTTTCTGTGGTTCTGTTACTTCTTGCTGAAGAAATATGCACCAGTTTTTTTAAAAAGTATGTTGAATCAGAGGTTTTGTATAGCTTGGCAACTACTTGCATCTTTTTTTTAATCTCTGAAATAAAGCAAAATTTAGGAATCTTCATGGTGTATGCAGTTGTTACTGAATAATAAATTCAATTCTGTTAACTGGGGTTGAATTTTTGTGTCAATCCAGAAAGAAGATTGTAGAAAAACTATTGCTCATTATTTCCAACAAAGTGATACATATTTGCCATTTCTGCATCAATAAAGTGATCTCCCATGCTAATTAGCTAATCATAGACGATTGATGGGAAAGGTTTCATGCCCAAGCACACAGCTCAAATTCTTCACATCAATTTTTCCTGTTTATGCATTAATAAAACTGAACAACCTAGAAATAGTTCTAAACACATGAGAAAATTATCAATTCCTAACTCATTACGATTACTTTGAAAATGTTGCAGTGATGCTGGCAGAACTTACAGCTGAACTGTTAGTTTGTGCAGAATTTTTAGTATGTCAAGGACAAACTTTGCAACCTTTATCGCCTATTATTCTCCAGATGAAATTAGATTTTAGGAAAGGCCTCTGGAAAATTAAATAGCTCACATATTCGTAGCAGGTACAAAAATCTTTCTAATTCATTGTTGGAAATAGCCCATATCATTAAAATTTAAATCTCTTAATGTGTTTTTAACTTTTGGTTAACTTTTAACCAAAGACTATTCTTTTAAACATCAGAGTGTTAACCAGCTTCACAAATTGTTAATAGACTTTGGTTAGATTTATTTTTGAAGTGAAATTTATCTTTTTTTTGTTCTGCCTGCCACTGCTGTTACATTGACAGCTGTGATTAGCTGGTCAGAAGGCATTCGAAGGTGCCACATAGGAGATTGGTGAGTAAAATCAGAGCTCATGGCATTGGGGGCAGGGTTTCAACATGGATAGAAAACTGGTTGGCAGATAGAAAGCAAAGGGTAGCAGTGAATGGGTGTTTCTCGGACTGGCTGGAGGTGACTAGTGGGGTACCACAGGGCTCTGTATTGGGACCACAGCTCTTTACGATTTCTGTCAACGATTTAGATGAGGGCATTGAAAACTATATCAGCAAGTTTGCTGACGATACTAAACTGGGTGGCATTGTGACATGCGAAGAGGACGTTAGGAGAATACAGGGAGACTTGGATAGGCTGGGTGAGTGGGCAGATACTTGGCAGATGTCATTCAATGTGAAAAAATGTGAAGTTATCCACTTTGGAAGCAGGAACAAGAGGGCAGAGAATTGGCTGAATGGTGTAGAGTTAGGTAAGGGAGAAATGCAAAGAGACCTAGGAGTCCTAGTTCATCAGTCAATGAAGGTGAATGAGCAAGTGCAACATGCAGTGAAGAGGGCAAATGGAATGTTGGCCTTTATTACAAGGGGAATTGAGTACAAGAGCAAGGATGTCCTTTTGCATTTGTACAGGGCCCTGGTGAGACCACACCTGGAATATTGTGTACAGTTTTGGTCTCCAGGTTTAAGGAAGGACATTCTGGCAATTGAGGAAGTGCAGCGTAGATTCACTAGGTTGATCCCTGGGATGGCGGGGCTGTCTTACGCAGAGAGATTGGAGAGATTGGGCTTGTACACGCTGGAATTGAGGAGATTGAGAGGGGATCTGATTGAAACGTTTAAGATAATTAAAGGATTTGATAGGATTGAGGCAGGAAATATGTTCCAGATGTTTGGAGAGTCCAGTACCAGAGGGCATGGATTGAGAATAAGAGGTCAGTTATTTAAAACAGAGTTGAGGAAGAGCTTCTTCTCCCAGAGAGTTGTGGAGGTGTGGAATGCACTGCCTCGGAAGACGGTGGAGGCCAATTCTCTGGATGCTTTCAAGAAGGAGCTAGATAGATATCTGATGGATAGGGGAGTCAAGGGATATGGGGACAAGGCAGGGACTGGGTATTGATAGTGAATGATGAGCCATGATCTCAGAATGGCGGTGCAGACTCGAGGGGCCGAATGGTCTACTTCTGCACCTATTGTCTATTGTCTTTCTTTAATTTTATAGTACACTACCACAGTAACAGTCTTTGTAGTGGTATCCAACAGATCTTCTACTGTTGGAAAAAAGCCTAGTGATATTTGCTTTCACACTCATAGCATTCCTGGAATGTTAAAGAGATAGTAACATTGCCTATTGGGTCAAAAGCTTTTTCCATATTCAGTAACACTTGAGTCTTGGAGATTCAGAGTGTGAATTATCAATCACAACTGACCTAGTAGTATACAATAATATTGATAACAATGTTATTTTTGACCAAAATAACATTAATGAGAATCCTTGTTTGTAATTTTAGAATTAAAGAATTTTAGCCAAAATGAACTTGATATATATGCAATATGCACAAGAAATAGTCTAATCTCGCCACTGAAGCCATGTGGAGCAGGTTTTAATTCAGTCTATCAGGATTGTTTGAAAGAAAGCATCTTCTTTGAAGAAATGGCTATGTATTGACATAAAAGTGCACTCACAATATCTACTTTAATTTTAAATAGCTAGAATACTTAATCATTTTAAAGAGTAACACGAGGAAATCTGCAGATGCTGGAGATTCAACAACACATGCAAAATGCTGGTGGAACGCAGCAGGCCAGGCAGCATCTATTGGAACAAGTATAGTTGACATTTCGGGCCAAGACCCTTCGTCAGGACTAACTGAAAGAAGAGATAGTAAAAGATTTGAAAGTGGGAGGGGGATGGGGAGATCTGAAATGATAGGAGAAGACAGGAGGGGGAGGGATGAAGCTAAGAGCTGGAAAGGTGAGTGGCCAAAGGGATACAGAGCTGGAGAAGGGAAAGGATCATGGGACAAGAGGCCTAGGGAGAAAAAAAGGGGGAGGGGGTAGCACCAGAGGAAAATGGAGAGCAGTCGAGTGATTGTGAGACCTGACGCAGACTGGGAGACTGTTTGGCTGAACACCTGGGTAGCCTCCAACCTGATGACATGATCATAGATTCCTCTAACTTCAGTTAGTGCCCCTCCTCCCCTTAACCCATCCCTTATTTATTTATTATTTTTCCCTTTTTTCTTTTTCTCTTTTTTTCTCTCTCTGTCCCTCTCACAATCACTCCTTGCCTGCTCTCCAGCTCTTAGCTTCATCCCTTTCCCTACTGTCTTCTCCCCATCCCCCTCCCACTCTCAAATCTCTTACTGTCTCTTCTTTCAATTAGTCCTGATGAAGGGTCTGGGCTCGAAATTTCGATTGTACTTGTTCCTAAAGATGTGCCTGGCCTGCTGCTTTCATTTTAAGCATTGCCTTTTTTGCCCTCACTACTTGTACTATGTAAAGGATATACTGTAATCTGCTTTCTTTATATTAATTATTTATATCTTATTTTTATCTCAGTCAGGACCCTCCAAGATGGCAGGTCGAGTGATTCTGGCCACAGCAAATGATTACTGCAAACTCTGTGATGCCTCTTTTAGTTCCCCTGCTGTGGCACAAGCACATTATCAAGGAAAGAACCATGCCAAGAGACTGCGGCTGTCAGAAGCTCAGAAATCCAATTCACTTCCGTATGTATGCCAAGACTTCTATGACAGAGTTTCAGCATAATTTATAATACTTCTAATAATGTGAATGGATTTTTCATTTCTAAACAAAAACATTTAATTCAACTTTGGTTCAATAGTGGTCTTCTAAATATCAGTTGCTTTTTTCAGAGTTACAGACAAAGATGATTATTCTTCCATGTGTTTGTCTTCTACATGTCTTATCCAACATTCCACCAAACATTGGAGCAGTGCCCGCTTCGGAAAATTTTAACATTTGATCTTCCCCTAAGTATATATTGCATAGAGAGCATTCCGTTTATATTAAAAATATATATTTGTCCACTGCAGCAACATCTGAGTTTTTATATTATTAGGAGAAAAATCCTAACATAGTTTCGGGTTTACTTCCAAGCACATCTTTCCCGCCCCACCACCCCACTTTCTGCTTTCTGCAAGGATCACTCCCTATGCGACTCCTTTAGACATTCATCCCTCCCCACTGATCTCCCTCGTGACACTTATTGTTGCAAGCAGAACAAGTGCTACACCTGCCCCTACAGCTCCTCCCTCACTACCATTCGGGGTCCCAAACAATCCTTCCAGGTGAAGCGACACTTCTTTGGTTTCATTTATTGTATCTGGTACTCCCAGAGTGGCCTCCTGTATGTTGGAGAGACATGACGTAGATTGGGAGACCACTTCGTTAAGCACCTACACTCTACCAGAAAAAGCGGGATCTCCCAGTGGCCACCCATTTTAATTCAGTTTCCTATTCCCATTCTAATATGTCCATCCACGGCCTTCTCCACTGTCGTGATGAGACCACACTCAGGTTGGAGGAGCAACACCTCATCTACCGTCTGGGTAGCCTCCAGCCTGATAGCGTGAATGTCGATTTCTCGAGCTTCCCAGTAATGGACTCCTCCCCCTCTTCTTCATCAATTCCCATCCTCTTTTCCCTCTCTCACCTTACCTCCTTGCCTGCTCATTGCCTCTCTCTGGTGTTCCTCCCCCTTTTTCTTTCCTCCATGGCCTTCTGCCCCCTCCTGTCATTTTTCACCTTCTCTAAGCCTGCATCTCTTTCACCAATCAACTTCCCTGGTCTTCACCCCTCCCCCACCCAGTTTCACCTATCACCTTGCCTTTCTTCCTCCTCTCTTCCCACCACCTAACTCTCTCGCCTTATCTTTTTTTTTCTCCAGTCCTGCTGAAGGGTCTCATCCTGTAACATCGACTGTACTCTTTTCCATAGATGCTGCTTGGCCTGCTGAGTTCCTCCAGCATTTTACTTGTGTTGCTTGGATTTCCAGCATCACAGATTTTCTCTTGTTTCTGGTTTATTTTGTTGCTATTTACAAAGCTTTGGTTTATTTCTCATCTTGTACCCTGTATAACTTTTTAAGATAAATTGTACACTAGTTATCTTATACTTAGTGAGTGTAGCGATGCACCTTATCATCATTTCCCCCGATAACAAATGTGTTCTGCTAAATAATATCTTTGCAGTGTATTTCTGAATAGATGTGGAGATAACTAAAGGAGAGATATTTTTGAACATGAACTTCTTTTTGCGACTGAGGTATTTTAAAAGTAATGATTGTATTTGGCTAAAAAGGGACCTGAAAAATATTAAACTGAAGTTGCTTTTCTCTAGTTTGTATATTGAAGCTGTAATATTAAGAGGCTAAGGAATGTACAGTGTAAAGTTGTTTTGTTTAAAGATGCCAGAAATTAACTTCTAAACTTTTGATTTTCATGAAGCAGCAGAACCAAAGATTTTTTTAAACCTTTGGTCTGCAGAAAGGATTGCTGATAAACTGAGCCCATTGATGAAGATAGCGTGATTGATGTGTTTATGTATTATAGTAACATTTGACAGGATTTCCCATGATAGGCTGATCCAGAAAGACATGAAGCATGGATTCATGGAAACTTGGCTGCATAGATTTGAAATTGGCTTGCCCATAGAAGGCAGAGGATGGTAGTAGAGGGTGGTGGTATTCTGCCTGGAAGAGGGTGACTAATGGTGTTCTGCAGGGATCTGTTCTGGAAACCCTGCTTTTTGCTATGCTTACAAATGGCTTGGATCAGGAAGTGGTTAATAAGTTTGCAACTAACAGAGGTGTTGTGGATAGTGTAGAAGTTTGTTGAAGAGTTGTGTTCACTTCCGATCACCACTTTATAGGAAAGATGTGGAATTCATTAAAGAGTGCGCAGAGAAGATTTACTAAGATGTTGCCTGGATTAGAAGTGTGTTGAAAGATTGAATAAGCTAGGGCTCTCGTTATCATTGATTGGCAGAATTAATTCTATTAAAATTAATATTAAATTAAATTTACATACCTTTTTCAAGCCTTACCCATTTTTATTCCTAAATCCTTTTTTGATTCTCTGGATTCTATTCTATCTTATATATGGAAAAACAAACATTCTTGACTAACTAAAGTTCACCTTCAAAAAGCTAATAAGAATGGAGGTTTAGCTTTACTGAATTTTGGGTTTTACTACTGGGCAGTCAATATGCAAAGTCTTACATTTTGGTCATACGATATTAACCGTGAGGACTGTCCAGTTTTGGTTTCTTTAGAAGCTAATTCTGTTAATAAATTTTCTATCGTTTCTCTTCTTGGATCCTCACTTCCTTTATCTTTAAGTAAACTAACTGATAGTTTGGTAGTTAAACATACTTTGAGGATCTGGGTACAATTCAGAAAATACTTCGGTTTATTGAGATTTTCTCTTTCAAGTCCCATTTTTTCTAATTATTTTTTTAAACCTATGACCAATCTAGTTTTTAAAGAATGGGATAGATTGGGTATTAAATGCTTCCAGGATTTGTTTGTTGGAGGAAATCTCTTTTTGTTTGAGCTATTGTCAGCTAAATATAGCTTACCAAAATCCCACTTTTTTCAATATCTACAAACTAGAGACTTCTGCGATCTCAATTATATACATTTCCTAAAAGTCCGGATAAGAACTTATTAGATGTAATTTCTAATTTGAAACCTTTTCATTATGGTTCAATATCCAATATTTATGGCATGTTGCTGGGAATGAGAAGTTTGAACGGGGCACTGGTGCTGCTCTGGGGGGTTTAAACTAGATTTGCAGGGAGAGGGGAACCAGCGTGTTAGAGCAGATAGTAAGGTGGAGGAGGATAAAGGTCATGTGAGAACTTCAAGTATAGTTCATGGAATAAAGCCAGATCTAGCATATAAAGAGGCTTTGAGGAAAGAGAAACCGAATAAAGGGAGTAAAGGTAGTAAGGTAGAAGGGCTGAAGTGCGTGTACTTCAATGCAAGAAGCATCAGGAACAAAGGTGATGAACTGAGATACATACTTGGAATTATGATGTAGTGGCCATTACAGAGACTTGGCTGGCACCAGGGCAGGAATGGATTCTCAATATTCTTGGATTTCAGTGCTTTAAAATGGATAGAGGGGGGGAAGGGGAGGAGGGGTGGCATTACTGGTCAGGGATACTATTACAGCTATAGAAAGGGTGGGTAATGTAGCAGGATCCTCTTTTGAGTCAGTATGGGTAGAAGTCAGGAACAGGAAGGGAGCAGTTACTCTACGGGGGATATTCTATAGGCCCCCTGGTAGCAGCAGAGATACCGAGGAGCAGATTGGGAGGCAGATTTTGGAAAGGTGCAAAAATAACAAGTTTGTTATCATGGGTGACTTTAATTTCCCTAATATTGATTGGCACCTGATTAGTTCCAATGGTTTAGACGGGGCAGAGTTTGTCAAGTGCGTCCAGGTTGGATTCCTGTCACAGTATGTTGACAGGCCGACTAGGGAGCATGCCATACTAGATCTAGTATTAGGTAACGAATCGGGTCAGGTCACAGATCTCTCAGTGGCTGAGCATCTGGGGGACAGTGACCACTGCTCCCTGGCCTTTAACGTTATCATGGAAAAGGATAGAATCAGAGAGGACAGGAAATTTTTTAATTGGGGATGGGCAAATTATGAGGTATAAGGCTAGAACTTGCGAGTGTGAATTGGGATGATGTTTTTGCAGGGACATGTACAATGGACATGTGGTCGATGTTTAGGGGTCTCTTGCAGAATGTTAGGGATAAATTTGTCCTGGTGAGGAAGATAAAGAATGGTAGGGTGAAGGAACCATGGGTGACAAGTGAGGTGGAGAAGCTAGTCAGATGGAAGAAGGCAGCATGCGTAAGATTTAGGAAGCAAGGATCAGATGAGTCTATTGAGGAATATAGGGTAGCAAGAAAGGAGCTTAAGAAGGGGCTGAGAAGAGCAAGAAGGGGGTATGAGAAGGCCTTGGTGAGTAGGGTAAAGGAAAACCCCAAGGCATTTTTCAATTATGTGAAGAACAAAAGGTTGACAGGAGTGAAGATAGGATGGATTAGAGTTAAGGGTGGGAAGATGTGCCTGGAGGCTGAGGAAGTGTGTGAGGTCCTCGATGAATACTTCTCTTCGATATTTACCGATGAGAGGGAACCTGATGACGGTGAGGACAATATGGGTGAGGTTGATGTTCTGGAGCATGTTGATATTAAGGGAGGAGAGGTGTTGGAGTTGTTAAAATACATTAGGACAGTTAAGTCCCCAGAGCCTGACGGAATATTCCCCAGGCTGCTCCACAAGGCGAGGCAAGAGATTGCTGAGCCTCTGGCTAGGATCTTTATGTCCTCATTGTCCAAGGGAATGATACCGGAGGATTGGAGGGAGGCGAATGTTGTCCGCTTTTTCAAAAAAAGTAGGGATAGTCTGGGTAATTATATACCAGTGAGCCTTACATCTGTGGTGGGAAAGCTTTCGGAAAAGATTCTTAGAGATAAGATCTCTGGGCATTTAGAGAATCATGGTCTGATCAGGGACAGCCAGCATGGCTTTGTGAAGGGCAGATCATGTCCAACAAGCCTGATAGAGTTGTTGGAGGAGGTAACCAGGCATATAGATGATGGTAGTGCAGTGGATGTGATCTACATGGGTTTTAGTAAGGCATTTGACAAGGTACCACACGGTAGGCTTATTCAGAAAGTCAGAAGGCATGGGATCCAGGGAAGTTTGGTCAGGTGGATTCAAAATTGGCTTGCCTGCAGAAAGCAGAGGGTCGTGGTGGAGGGAGTACATTCAGATTGGAGGGTTGTGACTAGTGGTGTCCTACAAGGATCTGTTCTGGGACCTCTACTTTTCATGATTTTTATTAATGACCTAGATGTGGGGGTAGAAGGGTGGGTTGGAAAGTTTGCAGATGACACGAAGGTTTGTGGTGTTGTGGATAGTGTGGAGGATTGCCGAAGATTGCAGAGAGACATTGATAGGATGCAGAAGTGGGCTGAGAAGTGGCAGATGGAGTTCAACCTGGAGAAGCATGAGATGGTACACTTTGGAAGAACTAACTCCAAGGCAGAGTACAAAGTAAATGGCAGGATACTTGGTAGTGTGAAGGAGCAGAGGGATCTGGGGATACATGTCCACAGATCCCTGGAAGTTGCCTCACAGGTAGATTAGGGTAGTTAAGAAAGTTTATGGAGTGTTAGCTTTCATAAGTCGAGGGTTAGAGTTTAAGATTTGTGGGGTAATGATGCAGCTCTATAAAACTCTGATTAGGTTACACTTGGACAACTGTGTCCAGTTCTGGTCACCTGACTATAGGAAGGATGTGGAAGCATTGGAAGGGGTACAGAGGAGATTTACCAGGATGCTGCCTGGTTTTGAGAGTATACATTATGATCAGAGAGTAAGGGAGCTAGGGCTGTACTCTCTGGAGAGAAGGAGGATGAGAGGAGACATGATAAAGGTATACAAGTTATTAAGAGGAATAGATAGAGTGGACAGCTAGCACCTCTTCCCTGGGGCACCATTGCTCAATACAAGAGGACATGGTAAGGGGAGGAAAGTTCAAGGGGGATATTAGAGGAAGTTTTTTTACTCAGAGTGGTTGGTGTGTGGAAAGCACTGCCTGAGTCAGTGGTGGAGACAGATATACTAGTGAAGTTTAAGAGACTACTAGACAGTTATATGGAGGAAATTAAGGTGGAGGGTTATATGGGGGGCAGGGTTTAAGGGTTGACACAACCTTGTGGACCGAATGGCCTGTACTGTACTGTGCTGTATTGTTCTTTGTTCTTTGCTCCTTCAGACAAAATTGGGAACAAGATATACAGACTTCCAGTTTCTGAGGAAACTTAGAATGAAATTTTTTAATTGGTTATCACTTCATCGTTATATGCCCGCCACTCCCTCCTACAATTTAAAGTGATCGATAGGGCCCACATGACCAAGGATAAGCTATCTTGTCTTTATTTGGATGTATCTTCCTATTGTGATAGATGTAACAATGGAGAAGCTTCACCAATTAATATGTTTTGGACATGTCTTAGTCTTGAAAAATACTGATCGAAAGTACTCAAAACTTTCTCTGTACTTTTCAAAATAAATTTTAAGCCTAACCCTTTGACTGCCTTATTTGGTATGATTGGAGGAAAATATATTATTTTGGAGACATCTCATTTGCACATTTTGGCTTTTATTTCTCTTTATAGCTAGGAGGGCACTCTTGCTTAAAGGGAAGGATGTTGTTCCGCCTCACTCGCGCTTAATGGTTATGTGATGTTATGTCATGCTTAAATTTAGAGAAGATCTGTTGTTAAATTTCTAAATCTAGTCAAGTCTTTCAAACATTGTGGGGACCATTTTTGAAATATTTTCAAAACCTTTGATTTGCTGTTAAAGTACAGATGTTGGCTAATAACATATTTCACTATATGATAAGGATTTTTTTCTTATTTCTTTATTTGTCAAACAGCTTCGATCTTAGTAGTGGGCTTAGATTCTTTTTGTATAGTAAAATTATCACATTTCAATATTACGATTTAATTTACATGAATATAGAGTAATGAGATTGCAAGTGTGATTCAAACATAACATATTTGTTACTATTTTATCTTTTTTTAACTTATACCTATCTTCTTATACTCTGTATTCTTCTATGTAGAAGTTAATAAAAGTATTGAAAGAGATAGTAGGGAAGGTTCAGGCATGAAAGAGAGACACTGCCTAGCAGAGCAGTCATCAAAGGAATGACCTGAGGCAGAGTGGTAGGACTTTGGCTCATTCAGGCTTCGGTGAGGCAAGTGGGTGAGTGGACCTTGTTTTTTTTTCTTTCCATTTTTTAGAGGAATAAAGAGCATGTCTGTAGGGTTAGTACTTTGCTCTGGGTGTCAGATGTAGGAATCCTGGGAATCTTCCATTCTCTCAAATGGCCACATCTGTGCCAGGTGCACTGAGATGCAGCTTCTGAGAGATCATGTTAGAGATCTGGAGCTGCATCTTGATGACCTACAACTTATTGGGGAAAGTGAACAGGAGATAGGAGCTTCAAGAAGTTAGTCACCCTGAGGCTGCGGGAGTTAGATAAGTGGGTGACTGTCAGGGAAGGGAAGAGCTCAGAAAGTAGAGAGCAACCCTGTGGCCATCCCCTCAGTAATTGTTATCTCATTTTGGATGCTGTTGAGGGAGGTGACCTGACAGAGGACAACCACGGCGATTGGGTCTCTGGCACTGAGCCTGGTTCTGTGTTGCAGAAGGGAGTGAAGAAGATGAGGAATGCAGTAGTCATAGGGGATTCCATAGTGAGTAGAACTGACAGGAGCTTCTGTCAGCCTGATAGAGATACCCACATGGTGTGTTGCCTCCCAGGTGCCAGGGTACAGGATGTCTCGATCGTCTGCAGAGTATTCTGAAGGGAGAGCATTTACAGCCAGAAA
Source organism: Hypanus sabinus (assembly GCF_030144855.1). NCBI lineage: Eukaryota > Metazoa > Chordata > Chondrichthyes > Myliobatiformes > Dasyatidae > Hypanus > Hypanus sabinus. The sequence goes on from NC_082707.1 coordinate 52,498,224, forward strand.
TCTTTGTACATGTTGGTACCAATGACATAGGTAGAAAAAGGGAGGAGGTCCTGAAGAGCGAATTCAGGGAGTTAGGTAGGAAGCTGAAAAGCAGGACCTTCAGGGTAGTAAATTTGGGATTGCTGCCTGTGCCACGTGCTAACGAGTGCAAGAATAGCATGATCAGGTGTATTAATGTGTGGCTGAGAGGCTGGTGTAGGGGGCAGGGCTTCGGGTTCCTGGATAATTGGGGCCTCTTCTGGGGGAGGTACGACCTGTACAAAAAAGGCAGGTTACACCTGAACCCAAAGGGATCCAATATCCAAGCAGACAGCTTTATTAGAGCTGTTAGGGAGGGTTTAAACTAATTTGCAGGGGTTGGGAACCAGAGTGATAGGGCTGAGGAAGGGGAAAACAGAAATGAATCAAACTTATTGTGCAACAGAGATGATAGAAAGGACAGGCAGGAGATGAGGCATAATCACAGCCAGTGGCATGAGTTACAGGGCAATAGAAGTATGGTGCAGATAAAACAGAAAGCAATAAATACTGGACTGAAAGTGTTGTATTTGAATGCATGCAGCATAAGAAATAAAATGGACAATCTTGAAATTTAGCTACAGATTGGCAAGTATGACATTCTAGCCATCTCTGAAACTTGGCTAAAGAATGGCAGACATTAGGAGCTGAACATCCAAGGATATATGGTGTATCAGAAAGGTAGGTTAGTAGGCAAAGGTGGTGGTGTGGCCCTGTGTATAAGAAATAATATTAAATCATTTGAAAGGGATGTCGAAGGTGTAGAGTCTCTATTGATTGAGTTAAGAAACGGCAAGTTAGAGGACCCTAATGGCAGTTGTATACAGGCCTCCAAACAGCACCCAGGATATGGATTACAAATTACAGCAGGAGATAGAAAAGGCATGTCAGAAGGGCAATGTCACGATAATCATTGGGGATTTTAACATGAAAGTAGATTGAGAAAATTAGGCCAGTGCTGGACCTCAAGAGAGAGAATTTGTAGAATGTCTAAGAAATGGCTTTTTTGAACAGCTTGTTGTTGAGCCCACTAGGAATCGGCTGTGCTAGATTGGGTGTTGTGCAATGACCCAGAGGTGATATGAGAGCTTAAGGTTAAGGAACCCTTAGGAAACAGTGGGCAGAATATGATCAAATTCACTTTGAAATTTGAGAAGGAGAAACTGAATTCCAATGTGTCAGTGGAATAAAGGAGTTTACAATGGCATGAGAGGGGAACTGGTCAAGGTTAACTGGAAAGGGTTACTAGCAGGAAGGACAGCAGAACAGCAGTGGCTGGAGTTTCTGTGAAAAATGAGGAAAATGCAAGACAGATATATTCTAAATATGAAGAAATTTTCGAATGGAAGAAGGACACTTCAGTGGCTGACAAGTGAAGTCAGAGCCAAAGTAAAAGCAAAAGAGAGGGCATGCAAGGAAGCCAAAGCAAGTGGGAAGATAGAGAATTGGGAAGCTTTCAAAAGCTTGCAGAAGGAAACTAAGAAGGTCATTCAGAAGGAAAAGATGAATCATGAAAGGAAGGTGGTGACTAATATCAAAGAAGACACTAAAAGCTTTTTTAAGTATGTAAAGGTAAAAGAGTTGAGGGTAGATGTAGGACAATAGAAAATAATGCTGGAGATACTGTAATGAGACGTGCAGAGAAAGCAGAGGAACTGAATGCGTATTTTGCATCAGTCTTCACTGTGGAAGATATCTGCAGTATACCGGACATTCAAGATTGTCAAGGAAGTGAAGTATATGCAATGAAAATTACGACTGAGCAGGTTAATGGTCTGAGGGTGGATAAATCTCCTGGACCTGATGGAATGCACCCTCGGGTTCTGAAAGAAGTAGCTGGAGAGATTGCAGAGGCATTATCAATGATCTTTCAAGAATCAATAGAATCTTGCATTGTACCGGATGACTGGAAAATTGCAAATGTTACTCCGCTATTTAAGAAGGCTGGGAGGCAGCAGAAAGGAACCTAATGAAATGTGACATCAATGGTTGGGAAGTTGTTGGAATTGATTGTTAGGGATGAGAGTATGGAGTAGCTGGATGCATGTGACAAGATAGGACAAAGCCAGCATGGTTTCCTGAAAGGAAAATCCTACCTGACTAACCTACTGCAATTTTTTGAGGAAACTAAAAGCAGGGTAGACAAAGGAGATGCAGTAAATTTGCTGATGATACAAAGATAGGTGGAGGAGTGGGTAGTGTTGAGGAAACAGACTTCGATAGTTAATGGGCAAAGAAGTAGCAAATGAAATATAATGTAGGAAAGTGTATGGTCATGCACTTTGGTGGGAAGAATTAAATGGGCAGACTATTATTTAGATGGGGAGAGAATTCAAATTGCAGAGGTGTAAAGGGACTTGGGAGTCCTTGTGCAGCATACCCTAAAGGTTAACCTCCAGTTTGAGTCGGTGGTAAAGAAGGCAAATGCCATGTTGGCATTCGTTTCTAAAGGTATGGAATATAAGAGCAGGGATGTGATGTTGAGGCACTAAAAGGCACTCATGAGACCACACTTGGAGTATTGTGTGCATTTTTGGGGTCCTTATTTTAGAAAGGATACACTGACATTGGAGGGTTCAGAGAAGATTCACGAAAATTATTCCAGGAATGAAAGGGTTACAGTATGGGGAACATCTAGCAGCTCATGGACTGTATTCCCTGGAGTTCATAGCAACATTCTGAAGGTTAAATGGCCTGAACAGATTAGATATGGCAAAGTTATTTCCCATGACAAGAGGGCATGACTTCAGGATTGAAGGACGTTCATTTAGAACAGAAATACGGAGAAATGACTTTAGTTAGAAGGTGGTAAATCTGTGGAATTTGTTGCCATGAGTGACTGTGGAGGCCAAGTCATTGGGTGTATTTAAAGCAGAGATAGACAGGTTCTTGATTAGCCAGGGCATCAAAGGGTATGTAGTGAAGGCAGGCAAGTGGGGATGACTGGAAAAATTGGATGAGCCCATGGTTGAATGGCCTACTTCTGCTCCTATATCTTATGGTCTTACAGTGGCACTAAGTGTTGGACCCAAGATAGATCCTCTGAAATGATAATAGCATGGAATTTAAAGTTGCTGACCCTCTCTCTGCCCCTCTGATCCCCTAATGAGGGCAGGCTCATGGACCTCTGGTTTCCTCCTCCAGAAGTAAATAATCATCACTTTGGTCTTGCTGATACTGAGTGAGCAATAACACGGTTTACAAATTTGTCCTGGTTATGAATGCCCAACTTATGGACATCCATACATATGAGTAATTTTCCACAAGTTCAGAAGTCTGATCTGCAAAACTAATTTCCTTTGTGTGTTGGGCGAATTAGATCACTTGTTGACAATACAACCTGAGCCTTCCACACTAACACCAATCATGCAACACAGTCAGTATCATCATAAAGAGCACGGTGCTTATTCTTGAGCACAGCACCAATGCTTCCTGTCTGGAAATATATATATATTCAAATAACTGTGTTACAACAGTGGTGTGCAGAAGAGAAGATGCTCTCTTGAAACCTGGGGCAATGGGGGGAAGAGACAGAGTGACCCTCTCTCTTCCCCTCCCAACGTCTTCTCTTCTGCACACCACTGTTGTAACAGTTATTTGAATTACTGTCGCCTTCCTGTCAGCTTGAGCCTGTCTGGCCATTCTCCTCTGACCTCTCTCGATAACAGGGCATTTTCCCCACAGAACTGCTGCTCACTGGATATGATTTTTTTTCCTGCACCATTTTCTGTAAATTCTGCAAACTGTTGTGCGTGACAATCCCAGGAGATCAGCTATTTCTGAGATACTCAAAACACCTTGTCTGATATCAACAATTGTTCCACGGTCAAAATCACTTTAGATCACATTTCTTCCTCATTCTGCAGTTTGGTCTGTACAACAACTGAACCGCTTAACCATGTCTGCATGCTTTTATGCATAGAGTTGCTGCCACATGATTAGCTGATTAGATATTTGCACTAGCAAGCAGATATACCAAATAAAGTGGCCACTGAGTGTATGTGTTACAGTGTAACTTTGTAACTCAGAGAAAGATGCAATAACAATGCCCTTAGTTTAGTCAACCTTCAGAACTGGTATCAGACTGTTACCAAGACTTTTATGTTTTAGAAAACTGAAAGAAGGTCAAATGTTTAACACAAGATTTCTTTGAGTATAAGACTTATCCCAGAAGCATTATTTTACTGATTTTTGCCTACTTTTACAGAAAAAGGCATATCCTAAGGTACATGGTGGATAAACTACATTTGAAGAATAAAGAATGTAGTTAAACATTCATTGATTATTTATTAAACATGAATATATTTTTTTATATATATACAGCAACTGTAGGTCCAGAACATAAAATGGATCTTCTAGTATCTTGTCAATTTTGTTAAGAGTGTTGGATATAATCATCCCTAGTTAATGGTGTTTTATGTTAATTTTTGCAATTGCTTAATTTCCATTAACAATTCCATAATAGAACCATTTTTAATTGTAACTTCAAAGTTGACTTTATTCTCATTTTAAAATGTATTTTGTAGATCTGATGATATCAAATATCTGAAGTAATACCAGCAATTTATTAATCTTGTTTTATAAAATGATGTAATTTGAATTCTTATTATGTTCTGTGGTATTCAAATTTGTATACTAAGAGCAAGTGAAAGAGTATTCCCTGAATGTGATCTCCCATCTTAATTCTTCATTTTTCTGCATGGAACCACCATTTCTGTGATGGTGTACACCAACACACTCTTTATAGTTTAGATGAAATAGTAACCAAAGTTCATGGTACATCAGTCCAAAATTAATTGTCAAAAGCACCCGAGAGGTTTTGGATGTTAAGTTGTCCTGTTTTTTTTCCAAAACTATTGTAAGTGTAAGGAATGGCATTTATCTGTTAGCATGTATAATAGGCACATATTCTTAATGGAAAAGGTAAAATTAAGATCTAAATGTCACTGACTGGTGGTTGTTGTATGTAGGAAGTTTATGCATGAAGTTGTCAATTATATAATGTTGTGCCTTTAAAATACTGTATATCAGGAATGTGTTTTATGATTAAATATATCAAGATTTTGTCAGTTGTATAACTGACAAATAAAAATATGTGATCTCAGTTTGACCCTTTATGGGTCAGAAGTTTGCAAGTTGAACACTTTCACTAGTATTTTGAACATAATCTAGTGTAAAGTTTCATTACAATTTTCATTTCAAGAATGCTATAGTATTGAAATGTCACTTTTCAGATAGAACATCAAAGTAATATATCCATTAAGTAGGAAATTTAAAAAAGCAGATCTCAGTATGTTTATATGTTACTAAATAACCTTTTTAAACCCACATTATCAGAAAAAGTAGTACACGCATCCAAATTTTTCACACAATTTATATATGAAATAAACTCTTATCATAAATTCCGTTAGGTATGGAGCTTCAAAAATGTTATTAAACATTTCCTCCTTTACAAATTGCAAAATCCATGAATCTGGGATCAAGCATTTGGAATCTCAAGTGGTATCATGATGGAAAATAAGATGTATAATATTCAGAGAAAGCTCCTGCAGTCGTCTATGTAATTGTAACAAGATAATTTGTTTTTAGTGACAATCATTGAGAGATAAGGCCAGAACATTAAGAATAACTCTGAGAAAGATAATTGAATAAAGTTTCATCCTTTTAACCAAGGCCCCTTTTGCACTCTTATGTGGATATTAAATTTCATCTGCATGAAATCTGCTCTAAAAATCCAGCACTCCTTAGTACATTAGATTATCAGCCTTGATATTTTTATACATGGGTCTCTTGAATGAAATCACAGCTTCTCATGGATTCTTGCATCTGCCAAATCAATCAAAGTCTTTGTATTGTAATAATCCATGGCAAGCTTCCCAGGTTGAGAAACATTTTGAAAATGGATGTAATGTTTCCAAAGCTTTGAAAATCTTACTCATTGGTTACCTCAGTTTCATTTAAAGAAGGTGCCACGTTTCATTTTCTAACTGTGCTGCTTTTTCTAATCTCAGCATGAGTATCCTTAATCATTTGTCCTGGTGAGGGCAGAATCAAATGGTGTGGTCACTAGTCATGGAGTGAAGGCTGACTGACTCCATTGCAAATTTGAAACAAATTACTACTGAAATATTTTTTGTCATATAGTCTGTCAATGACTATATTTTTTATGACAATATATTTAGTTGTTTTATATGTTACAGAAAGAAAACGAGGCTATTTGTTCTAATGTCATTCTATGATACTCCAAAAAAACTCATAATTCCTTGGATTATTCTCTTACCTCTGGTTGAATTAGTAGTATCTATAATGTGCATTGCATAAAATATTCATATAATTGACAAATTACTTGGCAGAATCTTCCAAATTTCAACTGTCTTCCATTCAGTGCATGTTACAAAAATCCTGTACTGTATTTGCCTCAGTTATCCAATCTGATAACTGACAAGTTGAATATATTTGTAAGCTGTTTTACAAGAAAAGGCTGATTGACCAGGTTGTATCTACTGGACTTTATATGGAATCTTAATAGAAGTATATCAAAACCTAGGGAATCTTGCTGGAATGGATAGGAAAAGATGATCACTTTTGTGGAAGAATCTTGAACTAGGGGTCCTTGTTTAAAAATGAGGACAATCTATTTTAGATACATATTTTAGATGATCTTTTTTCTCTCCAGCATTGTGAAGCTTTGGAACTTTACTCTTTAAAGGCCTTTGAAATGTTTTGGCACAGAGGTAGTTAAGAAATGAGGGTGGAAGGTTACGGGGTAAATCTGTATGTTGAGGTCATAATCAGATCCAATATGATCTTAATCAAATGTGGAGCAGGCTTGACAGGCCAAGAGGCTTAATCCTGTTCTTGATCTGTATATTTGTGTGAAATAAAATAAAAATACAAAATAGTGAAACAAATTACTGAAAAAGGAAACATTCAGGTGATGGCATAATGCTATATACTTTCTAAATATTTTGAGCAATTGTGGAACAAAATAACTAAAAATGCTATAGAACAGTTTAACAAATCATATGGTCATAAAATGTATGAATAACAAAGAATTTGATTCTGCAGAGAAGCAACAGAGCTCACAAAGAGGAGGCAAAGGAAAGAAGGGAATGCATTTAAAGTGGTGCCAAATCTTCGCAATCCACATGGAGTTCAAAATACCCTAGGTATGCGATATTTTCTGTCATCAACATTATTAAATATTTACAACACAATAATGTGCAAAGATGAAATGAGTTTTATAGGATGATAGGAGAACTTTTTTTTTACCAAATTCTGCATGTAAAATACTTAGCCTTCTTAATCGGGATGTGAGGGGGAAGTAGAGTAACATGGCACATGGTTAGAACATCCTGCCAGAGGAGGTGGTGGGATCAGATACAAAGAAGCCATAAAAGAACTCAAGAAGGAAATTAGGAACACCAAGAGAGGCCATGAAAAGGTCTTGACAAGTAGGATTAAGTAGAATTCCAAGGCTTTTTTAGAGCAAGAGGATTACTGGAGAGCAGGTGGGACCACTCATTGATAAAGGAGGGAATGTGATCGTGAGTATAGGTAAGGTTCTAAGTGAGTACTTTCCCAAGGAGGAGGACATTGAGGATGGGAGATCAGTGTGGAGTGTGCTAATTTGATAGGGCTTTTTGAGATAAGGGAGGAGGTAGTGTTGGGTTTCTTAAAGAACATTAAGTTGGATAAGTCTGCAGGACCTGATGGGATATACCCAGGTTATTGAGAAAAGCAAGAGATGAGATTAATGGAGCCTTGACCAATATCATTGTGTCCTCTCTAGCAACAGACAAGGTCCCAGAAGACTGGTGAGTAGCTAATGATCAAAAACAGAAATAAAGAGATTATGAGAGGCATAGGTTATCAGTATCTTAATCCCATGGTTGAAATGACTTGCATTTAAGTTGAGAGGACATGTTTTTACCCGGAGAGTAGAATGTGCCTGGAATGTTTTGTCTGAAGTGGTCTTTCAAGAGGCTCCTATATAGGCTCATGAGCATGCAGAAAATGGAAAGATATGGACATTGTGTAGGCAGAAGGGATTAGTTTAGCTGGGCATTTGATTACCACTTTAATTAATTCAGCACAACATTGTGTGTCAAAAGGCCTTTTCCAGTCCTGTGCTTTTCTATGTTACATGAAGGAATTTTTAAATCTGGTTAAGCTATCGAGACAAATACATGTCTTAAAATCTTCAGCCAAAAATAAATGTTTAAAACATATGATAGAAGTAAAATAAGGAGAAGGAAAACAAAGTAGGAGAATCAAAGTTAGCAGTCAGTGGCATTCCACAAGAGGATTTACAGCTGGCTGTAAGGAATGTGAAATAGTTTCAAAAAGAGAGGAGATCACTATAAAAGGAGCAAGTTTCAAGTCCAGGTTTGAATGATGTTGAATATGAAGTATTTTGAAACTGTTTGTAAATAAAAAGTCATTAAAAAGTTGTAGGCAGGATGACATCCACGTTCCCGGCAGCGGATTCCACATGACCTAGCAGTGTGTGTAACACCAAGTGGACAGTTCTATTGATCTATGTGTAATAATGGAGCCAGTGAAGAACCAGAATTTTAGTTGCACCTTGAAACATTGTCAGAGAAATGAACATTATATCCTCAAGTTTTATGTATTTTCCCTCAATGCATTTTACAAATAAATAAAATTACTGCCATTAAAATGGTAATCATCTTTATATATACCCTTTAAAATTTCACCTTTACATAGGTCCTTATTTTAATCCACGTTCCCGGCAACGGATTCCACGTGACCTAGCAATGTGTGTAACACCAAGTGGACAGTTCTATTGTTCTATGTGTAATATTGGAGCCAGTGAAGAACCAGAATTTCGGTTGCACCTTGAAAGCAAATTACATAAGTGTAAAGTGTCAGAACAGCGATATCGCAATGAAATGGAAAACCTTGGATATATATGAAGGTTTGAAAGTACATACATCTTATAACTTTAGAAGAATGCTTATAATTGTCAAGATACATTCACAATATCAATACAAAATGTTAAATCTTAAAGAAATTATTGAGGCCATTTTAATTGTACAATATTTTGTTGTATAATGTCAATGTGTATTTTGTGCTTGCTTAATATTATTTTTCTCTGTATAGAAGACATCCATTAATTGTTTTATTATTAACTTTTGCCCCTTAAAGGGAGTGTGCAACTGGTCATACAATGCTTTTACAAATTATTTGGAAGTTTTTGAGTGATTTAATATTTGTTTACCTCGTACAATTTTCCAGCAAAATGTTCCTTTTTGTAATTTAATGTTATTTTAATTTAGTCTCTTTTAATATATTTATTTTTTATTTTGTAACATGTAGGTATCTTCTGAAGTCAGTCCAGAAGATGATGATATTTTAATAAATGTTCAACTTTGATCATTCCTTTTATTGTTGACTGTCTTTACAAAGAGAATGTCACCATCAGGCTCTCTGGAGAATAATCCTAAGATTGAAAAATAGCATAACAGGATAATGTTCATTTAAGTTCAAAATGCCTTTATTTCAGATAGTGACCTGGAGGAGTTAATGGGCTTGATGATGTGATGTAATGAATCAGCAAATGTTGAAGCTTTTCTGTATTTCTGTATGAAATGCTGGGCATACATATAAACAGACTATTTCAGTGAGCTCCCTCACAATAGGGTTCCATTGGCATTGACAGCATGAACGGTGTAAGTAGTCAACAACAAAAAAATGAATGGATGTTGGTGGTGCTGTTACTGTTGTGACTCGAAATAACATTCCTAAATGGTGATATTCTCCTTTTAAAGTTGTTTCACATTTCCAAAATTTTAAAAATATAGCCCATAGAAGAATAATTTAAAAAGCTCAAAATTGTGGAAACATTAAATGTTGTTTTGCAAATTGATCAAAATGAACTTTTGAATTTGATGTATAAAACCTTTTCAAGATATTAGATAAGCATCTTGTCCTTTTTTTGTTGGAGCTTTTATTAATAACAAGTATGTACATTGCATTATAGAAAATAGTAAAAATTTATACAACTGGAAAGGCATTGAGTTGAGGAGTACATTTGCACATAGTATACTATATATGTTCCATTTAAGTGGTGGAAAAGGATTACTTTCATGGTTTCCATACTAGTTGTTTGTCTATAAACTCGCATCTCTTTTCACTTGGCTGACATGACTATCTTTAAGAACAGCCAAGGGATCTTTCTATTAAAAGCTAGCATTTGATGAATATTCTTTATCAAACTATAGTTTATTTTTTATAATATTTTATGGATGTAAAATTGTACTGAATTTTTCTATCATTATGCTCATTGTTATATTTTTCTCTGTGCTGAATTTAATGTGAAAGATGACTATCTGTTTTGCATCTATGATATAAAAGCTATTCAGATTGAGCTATTCAGGTTTACATTATAGGTGTTGATATTAAACAAGTGCATTTATAAATTTATGGCTCAGACCATGACTGCTGCATGATTGTACTTGCTTGGTATCTTAATTTTAGCCAATGGTACAATCTGTTGGATGACACTTCCATTGCAAATGTAGATTCACTTCAGGCCCCTATTTTTAATACTTCATCTCTCAATTTAAGAGGAATAGTTATAGACTTTCACATATAATGTGCATAAATTTAACAGTACTAGTATTTTGCTGACATGATGAAATGATTAAAATATAACTTTTTAATTTCAGAGTATAAATATGATAAATTATAATGGATTATTTAATATGAGGATCATTTGTCTGCAAGGATGCATAACCTGAAAGTACCTTTGTCTTTTATTTTGCACAACTGTATGCATGTTCTTTCTGTAAATTTGTGGAATAAAATAATTCTAATTTTTTTGTTCACTGCTCTCTTTGTTCTTCTGTTTGATAATAATAACAAAAAGCAAAAGTGATTCATTATCTTTTCCTTCCTCAAAATATTATAGTGTGCTTTCTTGCCTTCTAACAAGTAAATCTGTAAAATATCCATCCCAATATTCCTTAAAGATTTACATATTAAGTCTGTTCTCAGCCTCCTCTGGTCCAGTAAAATCCATTTAGCTTCTCTAATTTTCTTATAGCTGCAGTTTTTCAATCCTGGCATCAACCTAGTATCCTAATGAAATCTTGACTCAACACTCTATTCGTGTTCTGGAGCAACTGATCTTGTAAACATACAATTTTAACAAAGCCTCCCTGCCATTTCTGTAGCTTCAACATGCCTGAGCACCAGGAAATGGTGCGGGTACAATTTGAGTCTCAATGTGAATAAGACTAAAACAATGATTGTAGTCTTTAGAAATTGTAGCTGACCAGTCCTCACTGCACATACACGGCTCATACGTAGAGAGTTAGGAGCACCAAGTTGCAGGGAGTTCACATAACAATCTCACCTGGTCCCTTAGCAACACCTCTTTAGTTGAGAAAGTACAGCAGTGTCTCCACTTCCTGAAGAGATTGCAGTGAGAGAAGCTCCCTCTGCACCTCCCATTCTAACCAATTTTTACAGGAACATCATTGAGAGTATCCTGACCAGTTGCATCACTATCTGGTACAGGAATTGCAAGACCCTACAAATGATTGCAAGAACTGCTGAGAGGATGAGGTGGGTCTTTATTACACCAATCTGAGATATTTATCAGGAGCACTGAGTACACAGGGCTCTCACCATTGGCAAGGATTCCTACCATCAAGCAGGAGGTACTGTCGCATTCAGTCAAGGACTGCTAGGATGGGAAATGGCTTCCACCCCCAGACCATGAGACTACTGCACTCCCTACGGCGGCAGTAGCATAGAACTATTTACTTTTGTACTTGAGTCGTAAAATCAGGATTGGGTTTATTATCACCAGCATATGTCATGAAATTTGTTAACTTAGCAGCAAAGGTTCAATGCAATACATAATGTAGAAGAAGAGGAAAAAAAATAAAAAAGTAAATCAATTACAAAATATGTATATTGAATAGATTAAAAATTGTGCAAAAACAATAATATAAAAAAATTGAGCTAGTGTTCACAGGTTCAATGTCCATCTTGGAATCGGATGGCAGAGGAGAAGAATCTGTTCCTGAATTGCTGAGTGTGTGTCTTCAGGCTTCTGTACCTCCTGCCTGATGGTAACAGTGAGAAAAGGGCAAGGTCCTGGGTGTTGAAGGTCCTTAATAATGGATGCTGCCTTTCTGAGACTGTTCCTTGAAGTTGTCCTGGGTACTTAGTAAGCTAGTACCCAAGATGGAGCCAACTAGATTTGCAACCCCCTTTTGGTCCTGTGCAGTACCCCCTCCTATACCAGACGGTGATGCAGCCTGTCAGAATGCTCTCCACGGTATACATATAGAACATCTACACATTGGCATAAGTCACAAAATTTGTTGCTTTGTGACAGTAGCGTAGTGTAATACATGATAAATAAACTACCAATTACACTAAGAATATATACATAAAAGATAAAACAAGTCATGCAGAAAGAGAGCAAACAAAGAAAAAACTAGTGAGGTAGTGTATATGGGTTAATTGACAATTCAGAAATCTGATGGCAGAGGAGACGAAGCTGTTCCTAAAATGTTGAGTCTGTATCTTAGGCTCCCATACCACCACCTTGATGAGAGCAATGAAAAGCAGTCATGTCCTGGCTGATAGGAATCCTTAGTGATGGATGCTGCCTTTCTGAGGCATTGCCTTTTGAAGGTGTCCTGGAAGCTGGGGAGACTAGTGCCCATGTTGGAGCTGACTGAGTTTTCAACTTTCTGCAGCATTTTCCGATCCTGTGTAGTGGCCCTGCCATACCAGATGGTGATGCAACTGGTTAGAAAGCTCTCCACTGTACATCTGTAGAAACTTGGTGATATACTAACTCTCCTCAAACCCCTAATGAAATATAGCCACTGTCATGCTGTCTTTGTAATTGCTTTGAATTATTGGACCCAGAGCAGATCGGATGGCAGAGGGGAAGAAGCTGCTCCTGAATCGCTGAGTGTGTGCCTTCAGGCTTCTGTACCTCCTATCTGATGCTAACAGTGAGAAAACCCAGGTCAGACCCCACTAGAAGTACTGTGCTCAATTCTGGTTGCCTCACTACAGGAAGAATGTGGAAGCCATGGAAAGGGTGCAGAGGAGATTTAAAAGAATGTTGCCTGGATTGGGGAGCATGCCTTATGAGAATAGGCATAGTGAACTCGGTCTTCTTGGAGCGACGGAGGATGAGAGGTGACCTGATAGAGGTGTTCAAGATAAGAAGAGGCATTGATTGTGTGGATAGTCAGAGGCTTTTTCCCAGGGCTGAAATGGTTGCCACAAGAGGACATAGGTTTAAGGTGCTGGGGAGTAGGTACAGAGGAGATGTCAGGGGTAAGTTTTTCACTCAGAGAGTGGTGAGTACGTGGAATGGGCTACCGGCAATGCTGGTGGAGGTGGATATGATAGAGTCTTTTAAGAGACTTTATTAGATAGGTACATGGAGCTTAGTAAAATAGAGGGCTATAGGTAAGCCTAGTAATTTCTAAGGTAGGGACATGTTCGGCACAACTTTGTGGGCCAAAGGACCTGTACTGTGCTGTAGGTTTTCTTTGTTTCTAAAAGGGTATGTCCTGGATGTTGGAGGTTCTTAATAATGGACACTGCCTTTCTGAGAAGCTGCTCCTTGAAGATGTCCTGGGTACTTTGTAGACTAGTACCCAAGATGGAGCCGTCTAAATTTTCAAACCTCTGCAGCTTCTTTCGGACTTGTGTAGTAGCACCTCCCCCCACCCCCCCCCCCCCATACCAGACAGTGATGCAGCCTGTCAGAATGCTCTTCATGGTATATCTATAGAAGTCTTTGAGTGCATTTGTTGACATGCCAAATCTCTTCAAAATCCTAATGAAGTGTAATCACTGTCTTGCCATCTTTATAACTACATCGATATGTTGGTACCAGGTTAGATCCTCAGAGATGTTGACACCCAGGAACTTGAAACTGTTCACTCTATCCACTTCTGATCCCTCTATGAGGATTCGTATGTGTTCCTTTGTCTTACCCTTCCTGAAGTCCACAATCAGCTCTTTTATCTTACTGATGCCAGGTTGTTGCTGTGGCACCACCCCACTAGTTGGCATATCTCACTCCTGTACACCCTCTCATCTCCATCTGAGATTCTACCAACAATGGTTGTATCATCAGCAAATTTATAGATGGCATTTGAGCTATGTCTAGCCACGTATTCATTGGGTATAAAGAGAGTAGAGCTGTGGGCTAAGCACACATCCCTAAGGTATGCCAGTGTTGACTGTCAGCGAGGAGGAGATATCATCACCAATCCACACAGATTGTGGTCCTCCGGTTAGGAAGTCGAGGATCCAGTTGCAGAGGGAGATGCAGAGGCCCAGGTTTTGTAACTTCTCAATCAGGATGGTGTTAAATATTGAGCTATAGTCGATGACTAGCAACCTGACATGGGTGTTTGTATTGTCCAGCTGGTCAAAGGCCGAGTGAAGAGCCATTGAGGTTGTAACTGCTGTTGACCTATTGCAATGGGTCCAGGTCCTTGCTGAGGCAAGAGTTCAGTCTAGTCACGACCAAGCTCCCAAAGCATTTCATCACTGTAGATGTGACTGCTACCGGGCGATAGTTGTAAAGGCAGCTCACATTATTCTTCTTAGGCACTGTTGTAATTGTTGCCTTTTGAAGCAAGTGGGAACTTCCACCTGTAGCAGTGAGAGGTTAAAAATGTCCTTGAATACCTCCACCAGTCGGTTAGCACAAGTCTTTAAGAATCTTTCCAGGTACTCCATTGGGACCTTCTGCCTTGCAGTGGTTCACCCTCTTTAAAGACAGCCTAACATTGGCCTCTGAGACACAGGGTCACCAGGTGCAGCAGGGATCTTCACAGCTGTAGTTATATTTTCCCTTTCAAAGCGGGCATAGAAGGCATTAGTTCATCTGATAGTGAAACATTGATGCCATTCATGCTACTGGGTTTCGCTTTGTAGGAAGTAGTGTCTCTCATAGTCATGGGAGATTTTAACTTGCAGGTCGATTGGGAAAATCAGGTTGGTAATGGATCTCAAGAGAGTGAGTTTGTTAAATGCCTAAGAGATGGCTTTTTAGAGCAGTTTGTCTTTGAGCCTACAAGGGGATCAGCCTATACTGGATTGGGTGTTATGTAATGAACCGAAGGTGATTAGAGAGCTTAAGATAAATGAACACTTAGGAACCAGTAATCACAATATGATTGAATTCAACTTGAAATTTGATAGGGAGAAAGTAAAGCCTGATGTAGCAGTATTTCAGTGGAGTAAGGGAAATTACAGTGGTATGAGACGGGAGCTGGCTAAAGTAAATTGGAAAGAGCTGCTGGCAGGGATGTCAGCAGAGCAGCAATGGTGTGCATTTCTGAGAAAAATTAGGAAGGTGCAGGAAATGTGTATTTCAAAAATGAGGAAATGCTCAAATAACAAAATAGTATAACCATGGCTGACAAGGGAAGTCAAAGCTAATGTAAAAACAAAAGAGAGAGCATACCAACAAAGCAAAAATTGGCGGGAAGATGTGGATTGGGAAGTATTTAAAAACCTACAGAGAGCAACTAAAAGAATCATTAGAAGGGAAAGGATGAAATCTGAAAGCAAGCTAGCAAATAATAGCAAAGTGGATAGTTAAAGCTTTTTCAGGTCTGTGAAAAATAAAAGAGAGATGCGAGTGGATATAGGACCACTAGAAAATGAGGAACGAGAAATAATAACAGTGAAGGAGATGGCTAATGAACTAAATGAGTATTTTGCATCGGTCTTCACTGTGCAAGACATTAGCAGTGTGCCTGATATTGTAGTGTGTGAAGGAAAAGAAATGGGTGCAGTCACCATTACAAAGGAGAAGTACGTAAGTCATCCAGACTAGATGAACTGCACCCCAGGGTTCTGAAAGAGGTTACATTATAAAGATTGTGGCGGCATTAAAAATTATCTTTCAAAATTCATTGGACTCTAGCATGGTGCCAGAGGACTGGAAAATTGCAAATATCACTCCACCCTTTAAGAAAGGAGGAAGGCAGCAGAAAGGAAATTATAGACCATTTAGACTGACCTTAGCAGTTGGGAAGATGTTAGACTCAATTGTTAAGGATGAGACAGTGGATTACTTCATGACAGGACAAGATAGTACAAAGTCAGCATGGTTTCCTTAAGGGAAAATCTTGCCTGACAAACCTATTGGAATTCTTTGAGGAGATCACAAGTAGGATAGATAAAGGGGATGCAGTGGATGTTGTTTGTTTGTACTTTCAGAAGGGCTTCGACAAGTTGCCATACATGAGGCTGCTTACCAAGTTAAGAGTTCATGATATTACAGGAAAGTTACAAACGTGGTTAGAGCATTGGCTGATTGGAAGAAGGCAGTGAATGGGAATAAAAGGATCCTTGTCTGGTTGGCTGCCAGTGACTAGTGGTGTTCCGTAGGGGTCAGTGTTAGGACCATTTCTTTTTATGCTGTATATAAACGATTTAGATGATGGAATGGATGATTTTGTTGTCAAGTTTGCAGATGATACAAAGATTGGTGGAGGGGCAAGTAGTGTTGAAGAAACAGGTAGGATGCAGAAGGACTTAGACAGATTAGGAGAATGGGCAAGAAAATGGCAAATGAAATATGATGTTGGAAAATGCATGGTGATGCACTTTGGTAATAGAAATAAATCTGCAGACTATTTTCTAAACGGGGAGAAAATCCAAAAATCTGAGATGCAAAGGGGCTTGGGAGTCCTTGTGCAGAACACTTAAAGGTTAACTTGCAGGTTGAGTCAGTGGTGAGGATGACAACTGCCATGTTGGCATTCATTTCAAGAGGTCTAGAATACAAGAGCAGGGTGTGATACTGAGGCTTTACAAGGCACTGTTGAGGCCTTGCCTCAAGTATTGTGAACAGTTTTGGGTCCCTCATCTTAGAAAAGATGTGCTTGGAGAGGGTCCAGAGGAGGTTCACAAGGATGATTCCAGAATGAAAGGGCTATCATACAAGGAACATTTGATGGCTCTGGGTCAGTACTTGCTGGAATTTAGAAGGATGAAGGGGGATCTCATTGAAACCTTTTGAATATCGAAAGGCCTAGAAAGCGTAAATGTGGAAAAGATGTTTCCACTGATGGGAGAGTCTAGGACGGGGGTCGGCAACCTGCGGCTCCCGAGCCATTTGTGGCTCTTTCACCTCTGTGCTGCGGCTCCCTGTGGCTTTGGGAAATAATTGGTCAGTATTTAATTAAAATGTATTTTATGTTAGTTTGTTAGCTTTTGAAATGTAATTATGGTGATCTTGTACATTTCCTGCCACATCCGAAACGGCTCACAATTAGCCGGCATTCCGGCTAAGGGAGATAGCCTACGGGGGTTTGTGAGTACGCGTCTTTTGCAGCATCTGCGTCCATGGGGGCTGGGTTGAGGGAGGCTTAAAAGCAAGGCTGTTTAGTTCGAATAAAGCTATCTTTGACTGCAGTTTACTGACACCGCTACAACGTGTTTTTATCGCTGGCTGTCCAGACGGAAGGTGCTGAAACGCTTTGTCGCGTGTCTGGAAGAAGTGAAAACTTTCCTGGGCAGCAAAGGGCTCACCTTTCCTGAGCTGGAACAGCCAGAGTGGCTGGAAAAGCTACACTTCATGGTAGACATGACAGCGCACCTGAACACGCTGAACACAGCTCTTCAGGGGAAAGGACGTACAGCCCTGCACATGTTGGAGGATGTTTTGGCATTCGAGCGCAAGTTGACAGTGCTTGCCAGAGATTTACAGAAAGGCACTTTGTCTCACTTCCCCAATTTGAGAGAGTTCAAACAAGGTCACGACATGATAATTTCGGAGTATTTACATTCTGCAATCATCGCAATGCAAACATCGTTTGGGAAACGCTTCTGTGAGTTCAGAGAGGAAAAAAACACATTATCCTTCCCGGTCACTCCCTTAAGCATCGATCCTTCCCTACTGAATACGACTGCATTGGCAGGTGTGAGTCAACCTGATCTTGAGATGGAACTGGCCGACATAGCCGACAAAGACATATGGGTGTCCAAGTTTAGACGCTTGACAGCAGACCTTGAAGATGTTGCCCGTCAGAAGGCCGTTCTTGCTCAGAAACACAAATGGAGTGATATTGAAAACCTCACAGATGACAGCTTGCGATCCTGTGTAAAGATGAAGATGACATCATACAGCCCTGATGTGCAGACGCTGTGCGCTGAGGTCCAGGAGCAGAAATCCCATTAACCAAGTATGATAAATATTTTAATTGCCTATTATTTTACTTATATTCATATTTTTTCATAGTTCAGTGAAATAGTCCTTTCATTTTTCAGGATGACAGCTGGCTGACGTTATTTTTGGTTTGCTGCTGGCGGAAAATTTAAGTTCGGCGTTTTTCATAAATACAAGAAGGACTCAAATAGACATTGAATATTTTACTTAAAAGTAACTTTCAACCCAACATCTTTTTTTCGGAGTTCAAAATGTTTTTGTTGCATGCAGAAATGTAATTTCGTTTTCTCTGCAGGAGTTCATCAATTTCATAAATGCAACACATTATAGTTTGTTTATACATAGCATAAAGGCAAAAAAAAACGTTGTATGCAGTGTTATTTCATTTTAAATGTCAAACGGGTTTTGCGGCTCCCAGTGTTTTCTTTTCTGTGGGAAACGGGTCCAAGTGGCTCTTTCAGTGGTAAAGGTTGCTGACCCCTGGTCTAGGACAAGGGGCACAGCCTCAGGATAGAGGGGTGTCCATTCAAAATAGAGATGTGGAGAAATTTATTTAGCCAGAGGACGGTGAATTTGTGGAATTTGTTGACACTTCCAGCTGTGGAGGCCAGGTCATTGGATGTATTTAAGGCAGAGATTGATAGGTTCTTGATTGGAGATGGCATCAAAGATTATGGGAAGAAGACAGGGAACTTGGGTTGAGGAGAAGAAGAAAAAAAAGAATCAGCCATGATTGAATGGTGGAGCAGACTCGATAGGCCAGATGGCTTAATTCTGCTTCTTTGTCTTATGGTCTTATAACATATTTTAATGCCTTCTGCTTTGCCCATAATTTAGTTTGATTTGTATTTCTCCAAAATAGCACAGAAAACCAGATAAACGATATAAAGATTCTCCATATGCTGTCAACTCAGAGATCATAAGACATAGAAGCAAAATTTAGCCATTTGGTCCATCAAATCTGCTCCACCGTTCCATTATGGCTGATTCATTATCCCTCTCACCTCATTCTCCTGCCTTCTCCTTGTAACCTTTGGTACCCTTACTAATCAAGAACCCATCAACCTCCACTTCAAAGATACCCAAAGATTTGTCCTCCACAGCCATTTTTGCAATGAATTCCACAGATTCACCACACTTTTGCTAAATAAATTTCTCCTCACCTCTCTTCTAAAGATGTCCTTCTATTCTGAGTCTCTGCCCTCTGGTCCTAGATTCCCCCAACTACTGGATATTCTCCATATCTACTCTATCTAAGCCTTTCAATATTAAATAGGTTTTAATGAGATTCCCCCTCATTTTTCTAAACTCCAACGAATACAGGCCCAAATCCATCAAATGCTCCTCATACGTTAATCCTTTCATTCCCACAATCACTCTTGTGAATCTCCTCTGGACCCTCTCCAACGACAGCACTTCATAAAGTGCTGGAGGAACATCTTTCAGCCCTCCCCAGGGATTGCCCTCTACTTGTTTTCCTTCCCCACCCCTCCTCCAATGTTCTTTTCTGGCTTCTTCCTTCTTTGACTCCCCTGTCCACTCGTTTCTTCCCACTGATCTCTCTCCTGGAACTTACTCCTGCAACTGGGACAAGTGCTATACATACCCCTACACCTCCTCCTTCACCATCATTCAGGGCCACAAACAATCCTCCAAGGTGAGGTGTCACTACACCTGGGAGTCCATCAGCATCGTGACCTATGCCCCTCCTCCTTCCCCTTTCTCCATGGTCCACTTTCCTCTTCAATCATATTCCTTCTTCGTCAGCATTTGACTTTATCCACCTATCACCTCCCAGCTTCTAACTTCACCTCCCTCCCCTATCTTTCCCCCCCTCACTTGATGCCACCTATTCACTTGCCAAGTTGTTCCCCTTCCCCATCCCCACCTTTTTATTCTGGCTTCTCCCCCCGCCCCTTCTATTCCAGTTATTATGAAGGGTCTTGGTCTGAAACAACTGTTTATCCCTCTCCATCAATGCTGCCTGACCTGCTGAGTTCCTCCAGTGTTTTGTGTGAGTTTTTCAGGTAAACAATGCTGAGAATGGATACTCGTTAAGTACTTTATTATTTGAAGCTCAGCATTCTAAACAAAATCACAGAAAATGTTGGAAATACAGCTTGAGCATGTAGATATTAAAGAAACAGGATGTGCAGGAGCCTTTGGAAAGCATCAAGTTGGATGAGTCATCTGGACTGGATGAGATGTGCCGCAGGCTACTGTGGGAGGGGAGGGAGGAGATTGCTGAGCCTCTGACAATGATCTCCGCATCATCAATGGGGACGGGAGAGGCACCGGAGGATTGGAGGGTGCGGATGTTGTTCCCTTATTCAAGAAAGGAAGTAGAGATAGCCCAGGAAATTATAGACCAGTGAGTCTTACTTCAGTGGTTGGTAAGTTGATGGAGGAGATCCTGAGAGGCAGGATTTATGAACATTTGGAGAGGTATAATATGATTAGGAATAGTCAGCATGGCTTTGTCAAGGGCAGGTCATGCCCTATGAGCCTGACTGAATTTTTTGAGGATGTGACTAAACACATTGATGAAAGTAGAGCAGCAGATGTAGTGTATATGGATTTCAGCAAGGTATTTGATAAGGTACTCCATGTAAGGCTTATTGAGAAAGTAAGGAGACATGGGATCCAAGGGAACCTTGCTTTGTAGATCCAGAACTGGCTTGCCCACAGAAGGCAAAGAGTGGTTGTAGATGGGTCATATTGTGCATGGATGTCGGTTGCCTGGATTGGGGAGCATGCCTTATGAGAATAGGTTGAGAGAACAGCCTTTTCTCCTTGGAGCGACAGAGGATGAGAGGTGATCTGACAGCAGCGTATAAGATAATGAAAGGCATTGATCATGTGGATAGTCAGAGGCTTTATCCTGGGGCTGAAATGGCTAATGAGAGGGCACAGGTTTAAGGTGCTTGGAAGCAGGTACAGAAGAGATGTCAGAGGTAAGTTTTTTACGCAGAGAGTGGTGACTGTGTGGAATGGACTGCCGGCGACGGTGGTGGTAGCAGATACGATAGGGTCTTTTAAGAGACAGGTACATGGAGCTCAGAAAAATAGAGGGCTGTGGGTAACCCTAGGTAATTTCTCAGGTAAGGACATGTTCGGCACAGCTTTGTGGGCCAAAGGGCTTGTATTGTGCTGTAGGTTTTCTATGCTCTTATGTTGTATGTTTCTATTTTGAATAAAGCAAGAAGCATTTGTGGAGAAATGGAGTTGATCTTTCAATTTGATGACCATGTTAATTTTGTATTGTTTCCACAAAAGCTACAGAAACTGTTGAATGTTTCTACATTTTCCAGGTTTGGATCAGTTTCATCATCTGCAGTTTTGAAGTTGGGTAAACAAGATTGTACCAAAATCACTGATTCCAAATTCTTTTCCTTCAAGAAGTTTACAAGATCTTTCCACCACAGATCACTTCCCCCCCCACCCCCCCCCCCCCACGCAGATGCAGCTGGTAGAATCCTCCTTGTCAGACTGTTGCAGTTCTGCAGATTAAGCAGGAGAGGGCATTGTTGGACAAAAATATCTTCCAAAAACTTTTCCTGCTACATTTGGCTTGGTGAAATCTTTCACAATGACAATTTACTTTTAAAATCTTCCAGACGCATGATTGCTTATTTTCAACCCTGAAAATGAAAATAATCTTAAACCTGTATTATTGAAAGTGAGTTAATTAAACTTATGTCTTAAATCTAATCAATACAAACTTCTAAAGAATGAAGCATGAGCCAGCTCTAGAAAATTGGGAAATGTATTAAAATTATTATAGTAGATAAATTATACATAATGTGTATAGTGTAAGTTCATAGCTTTGAACAAATATATATCTCTTTTTCATGCACATTTAATGGTTTTAAGCATTAAAATTAGAAAAGGTTGCCAGGTAGAATTATGAGGATTGAGAAAATTACAAAATTCAACAAAGGAGAACTAAAGAATTGATAAGGAAAGAGAAATTCAAAAATAAGTGTACTCCAGAAACAGCAAGAAGCAGAGTGCTGGAGGGGATCAGCAGGTCAAGCAGGATCTGTGGAGGGAAAAGGATAGCTGACATTTTGGATCAATTACTAAGAGTGTAGAGGGGAGAGAGCTGGTACAAAGAGTTGAAAGGGAGGGCTGAGGTAGGGGCTGGCAGCACTAAGTGGAACCAGGTGAGGAGGGATGTGTTGGGCAGGTGGTGTAAGAATACAGTGGCTGGTGGCTGATGGGTTTGCAATAGATCAGGAAAGAGGATAATGAGGAGCCAGGTGCTGGAGGGGACAGTTCAGTTACTGACGTTGAGACATTTAGGCAAACATTTCAATAGGAAGAGCGCCGAGGAAATAATCCTAATGCAAGCAAATTTCTTTAGTCATGGGTAAAGTCTAAGAGAACTGGAGAATAGCCCATTTTAATAATCTGATGAACAATGAACATTACAGGCTCGTTGTTCTTACAACAGTGATAGGAAAATTATTGTAGAATATTCTCAAAAGTAGGATCTGCTCATATCTGGAAGAGCATAAACATAGGGATAAGGCAGGGTAGGTCATGTCTTATGAACTTGTTTCGGGAGGTGGCAAAAATGCAGTGAAT
Source organism: Hypanus sabinus (assembly GCF_030144855.1). NCBI lineage: Eukaryota > Metazoa > Chordata > Chondrichthyes > Myliobatiformes > Dasyatidae > Hypanus > Hypanus sabinus. The sequence goes on from NC_082707.1 coordinate 52,521,037, forward strand.
GTTGTATACATGAACTTTAGTAAAGCTTGCAACAAAGTCCATCATGGTAGGCTGATCCAGAAGATTAAGGTATATGTAAACACAAAATACACTGCAGATGCTGGGGTCCAAGCAAAACGCACAACACGCTGGAGGAGCTCAGCAGGTGGGGCGGCATCCGTGGAAACGAGCAGTCAACGTTTCGGGCCGAGACCCTTCATCAGGACTCAGTGATGTGATCTCCATTATGATTTGGATAAATTTAAGGTGGACTAACTAGCAAATTTGTAAATGACTTGAAGATGGAGTTAATCTGGACAAGCATGAGATTTGGCACTTTGGGAGATCAAATGCAAGACAAAAGTATATAGTAAAGAATAGGACGCAGGAATATTGATATACAGATCCATCTTAATTCAGAAGTGAGCAGCTCACTGAAAGTGGTAACACAAATTGACTTGGTGATACACAAGGAAAAGTGCATACTTGCCCCTGTTAGTTGGGGGGTAGAATAAAATGTTGGGAGGCCATGTTGTAGTTCTGTAAAATGGTCAGATATGACATATTGTATATGGTTCTGGCCACAACATTTTGAGAAGGATGTACAGGCAGTGGAGGAGATGCAGAAGGTTCAGCAGAATGTTGCCTGGATTAGAGAGTAGTAGCCATCAGGAGAGACTGGATAAACTTAGATTGTACTCTCTGGAGCATCAGTGACCTGATCGAAGTTTATAAAATTATGAGAAGTACAGGTAGGGTGGAAGGTCACAATTGTTTTTGCAGAGTTGAAATATGAAATATTAGAGACCATAGCTTTAAGGTGAGGGGGGGGGATGCTTAAAGATTTGTGAGGGTAAGTTTTTTACACCAAGAGTGGTAGGTGCTACGAATGCATTATCAAGGGAAGTGGTGGAAGCAGATTCAATAGCAACGTCCAAGAGGCATTTAACTGGGGATGGAGAGGATATGGACCATGTGGAAGGAAATGGGATTAGTTTGGATTGGCTTCATGGTCAGTACAGATATGGTAGGTTCATGAGTGTCCTATTTTATGTTCTACGACAGATGTCTTAACTTCTGAGATGCACCTGGCCATGACACACCTAGAAAACGAGGACATTTATGTCAGAATACTGTTTATGGATTTCAGTTTGGCATTCAACACTATAGTCCCATGGTGGACAAAATCCTACTCCTCGGTTTAAATATAGCAATGCTGCAATTGGGTGTTAGACTTCCTAACCAACAGATGTCAGATAATCAGAGTGCATAACCACTCCTCTCCCCCCATCATTTTCCACGGGGGTTGTGCGCTGAGCCCATTTCTGTGCAGTCAAATCACACATGACTGCACGGCCAAGCACCCGAATAATCACACTGTCAAGTTCACTGATGAGACGACAGTGGCAGGGCACATCATCAGCAGCGATGAGATGGCCTACAGGGAGAAGGTACAGACAAATAGCCTCTTCCTCAACGTCAACAAGACAAAGGAGATGGTTATTGATTTCATGAGAACTTGCACCACTTACACCCTTCTTTACATCAGCGGCGCAGCAGTGGAAACTGCAAGCAGTTTCAAACTCCTGGGAGTGCATGTCTAACACAACCTCTCGTGGTCCCAGAACACACCGTCCACAATCAGGAAAGCTTACCAATGCCGCTACTTTCTGAGGAGGCTGAAGAGAGCTGGACTATGCATGTCCACACACATCTCTTTCTAGAGATGCCTCAGTAGCAGAAGCTGCACCAAGCGGACAGGACGGCTCTACAAGGGGTAGGTCACCTGCACTGGTCTACCTATCATCAAGGACAGACTGTACATGCAAAAAAAGATGCTAGAAAAGGGGCAGTAATATCATCAAGAATTCCACCCTCCCTGTTCAAAGCCTGCTTGTCCCACTTCCATTAGGGAAGAAGCGACGTAGCATCCACGCTAGGAACACCAAACTCAAAAATAGTTACTTTCATGTGCATTAAGGCTGATCAACACTTCCACCCTCGAAACCACCCCTCCACGCTCCGGACTACCACTATTCTATTATTTCCTGTCAGAGTCCTCTTATGTACAGACACTCCTGTGCTTAGTGTCACTTAATAGACATACAGTCAATCTATGTATATAAGATATCTTATGTATTTATATTTATTTCATTTTTTATTATTGTGCTCTTTATCTTATTGTGTTTTTTTTTGTGCTGCATTTGATCTGGCGTAATAATTAGTTTGTTTTTCTTTACATTTGTGCATTGAGAATGACATTGAACAATCTTGAATCTTGAGATATGATTAATGAATTTGTGTTAAATTTGATCAGGCAAAGATAACTTTATTCAAAAATCTAAATGGGGATAGTTCATGTTAGAAAATACCCTATTTGTCAAAAGTTTGTGATTTCAAGTCTCAGTCCAGAGATTTGAACAGGTAATATTGGTTGAAAGATCAATATGGAACTGAGTGTTTGCTGCTTTCTGGATTTTCACCAGCTGCATACTCGAGTTAATGTGTTCCAGACTTTACAAGAAGCATATGACCAAGGAGAAATTAGGCATCTCTCTCCTACTAAGCATGATGAATAACCTTTCAGGCTAGCTGTTCATCTGAATTATGGTGTTTCATGGTCCTCTTCCAGTCCTCTACTGAAGAGCTAGAATACTACACGACATCCAGTAAAGTGTTTCCTCTAGCTTCACTTGTGCTCTCCAGTAATCCTTTTCGGGTCTAGCTTTGATGACAGTGAAGCTTCTTTTCCCTTATCTCCTCCTTATTCTCTTCCCCCTCAGGATATCTGGAGGTTCTTACTTCCAGAAGCCTCCAATACAAAAGCTAAAAGGTTTTATAATATCTATTGGAGGATTTATGTAATAAAACAATATGTAACTTAAGTCTAAAGATTGGCTTTGGGGACAAGAAACCAGAAATCCTTGCATACTTTCTTGGAAACTGGGGAGTTCTTAGTATGAATGTTTCTGTTTAATACTACCTTTCAACTTTTTTTTATTGATTTATCTCAGGCTTTTGACTCTATTGGCCATAAGATTGTTGTTAAAGATTTAGGGCAGATTGGGAAGATGCCCATTTTGTGGACCTCATCAAAGGATTCAAGGCACATTTATAATCAAAAGGTATAAATTATACAACCTTGAGATTTATTTGCTTACAGGCAACTGCAAAGCAAGAAACCTGAATGATCACAGATTTATATACAGATTCTGGCACTCATATTGAGAATAGCGGTGGCAGTACTGTACTCATCCCTTTATTAAGGGGAGCAAAGCAGGGAGACCCATTTCCCCCAATTTTAGTTAATTTAAGACCATAAGATATAGGAGCAGAATTAGGCCATTTGGCCCATTGAGTCTGCTCCACCATTTCCTCATGTCTGATTCAATTTTCCTCTCAGCTCCAATCTCCTGATTTCTGCCTACACCCTACCCACCACCATATCCTATCATGTCCTGACCAAACAAGAATCTAACAACCTTTGCCTTAAATATACATAAATATCTGGCCTCCACAGCTGCTTGTGACAAAGAATTCCACAGATTCACCACTCTCTGGCCAAAGAAATTCTTCCTCATCTCCATCTAAAAGGACACCCTTCTATTCTGAGGCCGTGTCCTCTGGTCTTAGACTCCCCCACCTTAGGAAACATCAGAATCAGAATCAGGTTTTTTATCACCGGCATGTGTCATGAAATTTGTTAACTTAGCAGCAGCAGTTCAATGCAATACATGATAATATAGAAAGAAAAAAATATATATAATCAATTACAGGATGCATGCATGTGTATGTTAAATAGATTAAAAATAGTGCAAAACAGAAGTAATATAATGGTAGTGAGGTGGTGTTCATGGGTTCAATGTCCATTTAGGAATCGGATGGCAGAGGGGAAGAAGCTGTTCCTGAATCACTAAGTGTGTGCCTGTAGGCTCCTGTACCTCCTTGTGGTGATGGGGATCCTTAATAATGGACGTCACTTTTCTGAGGCACTGCTCCTTGAAAATGTCTTGAATACTACAGAAGTGAGTACCCAAGATGGAGCTGACTAATTTTACAACTTTTTGTAGCTTCTTTCGGTCCTGTGCAGTAGCCCCACCCCTACCCATACCAGACAGTGATGCAACCTGTCAGAATCCTCTCCGTGGTACATCCATAGATGTTTTAGAGTGTTTTAGGTGAAAAGCCAAATTTTCTCAAACTCCTAATGAAATATAGCCACTGTTTTGCCTTCTTTACAGCTGCATTGATATGTTGCCAGGTTTGATCCTCAGAGATATTGACATCCAGAAACTTGAAGTTGCTCACTCTTTCCACTTCTGATCCCTCTGAGGGATGGTTTGTTTTCCCTCATCATATCCTTTCTGAAGTCCGCAATCAGCTCTTTGGTCTTACTGGCGATGAGTGCAAGGTTGTTGCTGCAACACTACCCAACTAGCTGGTATATCTCGCTCCTGTAAGCCCTCTCATCTCCATCTGGGATTCTGCCAACAATGGTTGCATCATCAGCAAATTTATAGATGGTATTTGAGCTATGCCTACCCACACAGTCATGAGTATAGAGGGAGTAGAGCAATGGGCTAAGCACACACTCCTAAGGTGCATCAGTGTTGATTGTCATGAGGAGGACATATTGTTACCTATCTGCACAGATTATAGTCTTCCAGTTTGGAATCAAGGATCCAATTGCAGAGGGAGTTACAGAGGCCCATGTTCTGTAGCTTATCGATCAGGACTGTGGAAATGATGGTGTTAAATGCTGGACTATAGTCAACAAACAGCATCCTGACATAGGTGCTTGTACTGATCGTTTCCACATCCACTCTATCAAGGCCTTTCACCATTCAATAGGACTGGACCCAGGGTAGAGATTTTTGATTGGAGAAAGGCTAGCTTTGCAGAGATGCGAAAGGATTTAGAAGTGGATTGGGACAACTTGTTTTATGGGAAGGATGCAATAGAGAATTGGAGGTCACTTAAAGGTGAAATTTTGAGAGTACAGAATCTTTATGTTCCTGTTAGGTTGAAAGGAAAGGTTAAAAGTTTGAGAGAGCCATGGTTTTCAAGGGATATTGGAAACCTGGTTTGGGAAAAGAGAGATCTCTACAATAAATATAGGCAGCATAGAGTAAATGAGGTGCTTGAGGAATGTAAAGAATGTAAAAAGAATCTTAAAAAAGAATTTAGAACAGCTAAAAGAAGATATGAAGTTGTTTTGGCAAGTAAGGTGAAAATAAATCCAAAGGGTTTCTACAGTTATATTAATAGCAAAAGGAAAGTGAGGGATAAAATTGGTCCCTTAGAGAATCAGAATGGACAGCTACGTGCAGAGCCAAAAGAGATGGGGGAGATTTTGAACAATTTCTTTTCTTCAGTATCCACTAAGGAGAAGGATATTGAATTGTGTAAGGTAAGGGAAACATGTAGGGAAGTTATGGAAACTATGATGATTAAAGAAGAGGAAGTCCTGGTGCTTTTAAGGGATATAAAAGTGGATAAGTCTTCCAGTCCTGACAGGATATTCCCTAGGACCTTGAGGGAAGTTAGTGTATGTAAAGAGGGTTTCTTCTTTTTGTTAACTCGCAGGAATGCTAATTTACTGATAATGAGAATGGTATTCCTTTGTAAACCAAATGGGGATTAATGTTCTTTCTTCTGAGTCTGTAAGCTTTTGTTGACGGGCTTTTGGGCAGATCGGCGCGAGGGGGTCGAGAGAGAGGACGCAATGCTGTAAGCTGGGCGAGGATCGGACCCCAAAGGGGGGGTCCGAAGCCGGGAGGTACTCCGAGGAGGGGGGGGATGAAGCTAGATGTGCTTGGTTGACCACTCGGAGGGTCCTGAGCTGTTTGGAGAGTCGAGGAGTTCGGAGGGTCCTGAGCTGCGAGTCGAGGAGTTCGGAGGGGATCGAATGGTGGCCAGAAGACTTCAGTAATTGAGCTCCAACGGTTGTGCACGAAGTGGTTTGGACTTTGATAAGTTTGGCGCCTTTTCTTTAATTTTCTCTTCATATATACTGTATCGTTATTAATCACTTAGTTATAGTAACCTTTATAAATTGTTCTCATTTAATCGCATATGGTGTACTGTCTGTTTTTGGGCGAGGCGGGGACATCACACAGCATCCACACCAGCTGATTACCCAGTTTGGCGGGGCTGAAGGCTGCTCCCCCTAGACAAGAACGAGCTGAGCTAGCCTGAGGCGACCCAGGGAGTTACATTGTGGGGTGCTCGTCCGGGGTTGATTTCTGTGGAAGCTGTGTGATCACCCTCTTTAAATTGTTTTGCGGCGAAGAGCTGGTGTGCCTTTGTGGGTGTGCGATTGCTGGTTATCGCTGCGTGTGTGTTGGGTGGGGTGGTTGCTGTTGGTAGCCTGGAGGTCGTTGTTCGAGTTCCGACTAGTGCTGACGAAATGGTGGTGGGACCATGGGTTGTCCGTACTGTTTGGAGATTGACAGGTTGGGATGTTTCAGCAGTGGTGAGCTCCGCCCGGTTATTGGAATAATGTCCAGCCCTAAAGGGGCGGAGGCGTGGGCGGAGTGGACCCCTCAGTTATTGGGTGAGTGGCAGTGCTTGGCTGAGGAAAAGCGACAGGGACGGGTTGAAAGTTTGAGTAGGCGGGCTGGTGACTTTGTTAGAACTGTCAGGCGCAATTACCTCGAAGTGACCGCTGCCAGTTCTGGGAAAGTGTGGGAAAATGCGTGTGGTTCGACTGGAAGTCAAATGCCGCAGCTGGGGGGCTTATCATATCCATGGCAGGAGATTGGTGGAAAGTTTTTAGGGTATCTCTTTTGCCTAGGGGGGCAGATAAATTGCTTGTGGTGCCAAGGGGATCTGTCAAGGGGATCAGTTGTTCCGTTGATTCGAGAGGTGTCGGGAAACTTAGAGGAGGCCCAGTGGGGGAACGGCTTGGGGTCTCTGGGGGAGCAAGTTCCCAGCAATGTACCAAGGAACTCCCGAAAGGAACAGAACCTATTCCTGAAGGCTTAGAGGGGCCATGCGCACAGGTGTTGTTATGGATGGATGGAAGTCAAGATAAAGCCATCCTTGGCACCGGGGCGCCGGTGAAGTTGCTGTACAGTTTGTTTCATAACCGTTATTGGAAGCATTTACCCTTGACAACATTGAGGACACTGGAGATTCGGGGTACCAGTGCCGGTGATTATCCAGACAACGGTTGTTGGTCAGTGAAAATGGTGTTCTTAGAGGCAAATGTGGAGGAGACTGAGGTTCATGAATCGTTAATGCTGATGTGTCCGGACCCTGTTGAGACGGGCAGCGTTTCTGTTCTAGAGAGAACCAAAATCCTGCTGGTGCGCTTGGGAGCCTGCCCGGAGGAGGCGGGTGAGTGCTGTTTGGAGGCATTGTCGATGCACCCAGGGTTTCGAGCTGCTTGTGCGGACGTGTGTAGCAGCAATGGGCTGATACCGAATTCAAACAAGAGCCAGTGGTGGTACGGCCTGGGGGAAGTATCTGAGGGTGAGACCCTCTTCGTGGACGCTGCGAAATACCACAAGGGAGGAGAGTTGACTGCTGAAGACACCTCGGAGAGAGAGAGGTTGCGGCGTCTGGCCCCTACAGCCGTGGAAGATGTAGGCAGCATGTGTATGGATTATATTGCGTTGAAGAGGCGCACTGTCAGTGACCAGAATATGGCCCTGAGGGCCAGAGAGGCGATGGCCTGTCTGAGTGGTGTGAAGTGGTTTAAGGTGCTGGATTTGAGGAGTGGATGTTGCCAGATCCCGATGAGTGGGGCCAACAAGGAGAAGACGGCCGTTATAAATTCCCTAGGAGTCTTCGGGTCCGAAAAGATGCCACAGGGCATATCTGGAGCCCTTGCAACCTTCCTGTGGGGAAGGCGGAAGACCATAGGGGATGTGGAGGCGTTTGGAGTTTTGGTGTATGTGGATGATCTCTTGGTATTTGGATTTGCCTCAGGAGAATATGAAGTGAGGTCGTTGCAGGAGCAGCTGAGAACTACCGAGTTAAAGTGTTTTCGGGACACGTGCCAGGGCTGGCGAAGGTCGCAGCTCGTGAGAGACTGTCTCTACGGAATCAAGTTTGAAATGAAGACGGAGAGACTAGAGAAAGTGATCTGGAACCATTTGGAAGACTTACAAGTTGGAGAGAATGAAGAAAGTTGACTGACTGAGGGTAATAGCAAACTGAGAACCCGGAGAGGGGAGTTTGCAGAGGTGAAGAAATTACAGACAAATCTCAGAAGAGAGAAGCGGAAGCTTGAAGAGAACCTGAAGATGACCATCAACAGTTCAAATGAAGTGCAAAACCTGAAAGTTGATCTGGAAGAAGTCATGAGGAAGAAAAAGCTGGAGAGAAGTGCAGTGAATACTAAACAGGAGGCTGAAGAGACTGCAGGAGCAGTGCAGACCACGTGTTTCCGTTTGGAGAAGATCAAACAGCAGCTACCGATCACAGAAATGAGGAAGAATACAGATTCGATGGATAACGTGCTGGATGTGTGGTACATGCTGCCTTTCCCTCGATTGAGGAAGAGACCTTTGGCCCTTCTCCCATTGAGTCAGGTGTAGCGGGGATAGTTAGCTGTGTGCAGTGTGGGGCATGAGTGAGAGGCTGAGAGAGGAGTTGGTGGTGGGCCCAAGGTATCCCCAGTTGTGTCCGAGCCTGAAGGGTTTAGGTGAGGGGATACGGAGGTCTCAGAAGGGTTAGGGAACTCCCAGATAGTTGGCCTAAGTAGCGCCTGAAAAACAGGGCGTGAGGTTTACTGTGTGGGGAGGAGATGTCACTGTTTGTGCTTGGGTTATGGTGTGTTGGCAGGAAAGGTGGCGAGTTATTTAGTAGTCATGAGGACATGACTTTTATTTGGTGGAGGGAGAGTGTAAAGAGGGTTTCTTCTTTTTGTTAACTCGCAGCAATGCTAATTTACTGATAACGAGAATGGTATTCCTTTGTAAACCAAATGGGGATTAATGTTCTTTCTTCTGAGTCTGTAAACTTTTGTTGACGGGCTTTTGGGCAGATCGGCGCGAGGGGGTCGAGAGAGAGGACGCAATGCTGTAAGCTGGGCGAGGATCGGACCCCAAAGTGGGGGTCCGAAGCCGGGAGGTACTCCGAGGAGGGGGGATGAAGCTAGATGTGCTTGGTTGACCACTCGGAGGGTCCTGAGCTGTTTGGAGAGTCGAGGAGTTCGGAGGGTCCTGAGCTGCGAGTCGAGGAGTTCGGAGGGTCCTGAGCTGCGAGTCGAGGAGTTCGGAGGGGATCGAATGGTGGCCAGAAGACTTCAGTAATTGAGCTCCAACGGTTGTGCACGAAGTGGTTTGGACTTTGATAATTTTGGCGCCTTTTCTTTAATTTTCTCTTCATATATACTGTATCGTTATTAATCACTTAGTTATAGTAACCTTTATAAATTGTTCTCATTTAATCGCATATGGTGTACTGTCTGTTTTTGGGCGAGGCGGGGACATCACACAGCATCCACACCAGCTGATTACCCAGTTGGGCGGGGCTGAAGGTTGCTCCCCCTAGACAAGAATGAGCTGAGCGAGCCTGAGGTGACCCAGGGAGTTACATGTAGAAATAGCAGGGGCTCTGACAGAAATATTTCAAATGTCATTAGAAACGGGGATGGTGCCGGAGGATTGGCGTATTGCTCATGTGGTTCCATTGTTTAAAAAGGGTTCTAAGAGTAAACCTAGCAATTATATTGTTTGCAGAACCATTGTTTGCAGAATCCCAGATGGAGATGAGAGGGCTTACAGGAGCGAGATATACCAGCTAGTTGGGTAGTGTTGCAGCAACAACCTTGCACTCAACACCAGTAAGACCAAAGAGCTGATTGTGACTTCAGAAAGGATATGATGAGGGAAAACAAACCAACCCTCAGCGGGATCAGGAGTGGAGAGAGTGAGCAACTTCAGGTTTCTGGGTGTCAATATCTCTGAGGATCTAACCTGTAAGTTTGACATCAGTTGTGGGTAAATTAATGGAAAGTATTCTTAGAGATGGTATATATAATTATCTGGATAGATAGGATCTAATTAGGAACAGTCAACACAGACTTGTGCATGGAAGGTCATGTTTGACAAATCTTATTGAATTTTTTGAAGAGGTTACTAGGAAAGTTGACGAGGGTGAAGCAGTGGATGTTGTCTATATGGACTTCAGTAAGGCCTTTGACAAGGTTCCAGGTGGAAGGTTAGTTAGGAAGGTATTAGGTATTAATATTGAAGTAGTAAAATATTCAACAGTGGCTGCATGGGAGATGCCGGAGAGTAGTGGTGGATAATTGTTTGTCAGGTTGGAGGCTGGTGGCTAGTGGTGTGCCTCAGGAATCTGTACTGGGTCCAATGTTGTTTGTCATATACATTAATGATCTGGATGATGGGGTGGTAAATTGGATTAGTAAGTATGCAGATGATACTAAGATAGGTGGAGTTGTGGATAATGAAGTAGGTTTTCAAAGCTTGCAGAGAGATTTAGGCCAGTTAGAAGAGTGGGCTGAAAGATGGCAGATGGAGTTTAATGCTGATAAATGTGAGGTGTTACATTTTGGTAGGACTAATCAAAATAGGACATACTTGGTAAATGGTAGGGCATTGAAGAATGCAGTAGAACAGAGTGATCGAGGAATAATGGTGCATAGTTCCCTGAAGGTGGTAGAGGCAGGTTCGATATTGACATTTAAAGTAAAATTGGGTAGGTATATGGACAGGAAAGGAATGGAGGCTTGTGGGCTGAGTGCAGGTCGGTGGGACTAGGTGAGAGTAAGCATTCGGCATGGACTAGAAGGGCTGAGATGGCTGTTTCCGTGCTGTAATTGTTATGTGGTATATGGATAGGTCTTAATGAGGTTACCCCTCATTCTTCTGAATTCCAAAGAATACAGGTCCACTGCCATCAACAGCTCTTCTGACAAGCCATTCAATCCTGGAATAATTTTTGTGAACTTTTTTTGAATCCTGTTCAGTTCCAGCACATCCTTTCTAAGATAAGGGGCCCAAACCTACTCACAATACTCCAAGTGAGGCCTCACCAGTGCTTTATAAATCTCAACATTACATCCTTGGTTTCATATTGATATGTTCATTAGGTAGATGTGTGTCCAGATTTCATTTAGGTATAGATAATAAATTCCGCCCTGGGTTTTGCTGGTGATGTTGCTCATGTGAATGATTCTCACAAGGGCACATCAAAGAATCTCAAGCTTCTGAAGTGTTTTTCTAAGAAAACAGGCCTTGACATTAATCTTAATAACTCTGCCTAATTTTATATGACTTTTAAGAATAAAACTTTCACTTATTCTTAGACTGGTGCTCTAGTGAATCCCAAAGGGAGAAAGCAGTCTGGAATCAAGCTGAACTGAAAGGGTATTGGTCTAGCAGATATTACAGAGTGACCCAGAAATAGGAATAGATATAGCAAAACGGCAACTAAATACAGAATGTGCAGAAGTAATTGATGTTAGGGAAAGCAGGGTGAGTGGATAATGAAGAAGTGCAGGGTAAAAGAGCCAACACACTGCTATGAAGGAAAGGGTTTCAGCCCAAAACTACAGCAATTACTTTTCATCGATGCTGCCTGACCTGTTGAGTTCCTCCTCCAGCAGTTTTAGTGTGTGTGATGCCCTGGTTAAGATTTCTGCTGCTATGCTGTGAGGTATTTTTATTTTAGCAGTTTCCTGCAAAAATGGTGTTTCCCGTTGGTAAGCTTCATAGACTAGTGCCTTGGCTTCAGCTAAAGGTAAGGAGCCATTTGTCCAACTTAGGAATGTGATGTCAGCCAACCTTGGTAATGTGTTGTCACACTTTGCCCAATGGGGTGCTATGGAAGATTTGAGAGTGCTGGGCGGCATTAGATTTCTGAAGTACGGTAATCTGGTTCAGGGTCCTGTTGTGTGGAGGTGGGGAGAAGAGTGCAAGGGGAAAATCTCACCCAGAGGCGAGACCCTGTTGCAAGGAGTGCTTTGTGCAGACAAATGGTTTCAAGGAGGAAGAGCCAATACTTCAGAGTTGGACAGTTTGCTCTTAACGTTCTTTGAGGAAAGTTCGACCTGTGGTTGCTGATAGAAATTCAGTGCCGTGAGTAAATCAATACACCCAGCTACTATAGTAATGAGCTCCAACATTTATGTGCGCATTTAGACTAGTTTAACTGTAATGGGCCCTTTTCTGTTAACTGTTTGCTAAAGTTTAAAACCTGGTAAATAGACTTCCTTTGTAATTTTCTGCTGGTGTATGATCTGTCTTTTCCTGGTGAATGATAACTGCACAGGGCAGATTTTACACAGCATTAACCATAGTTAATGTCTCTAATTGTGACATCCCAACTTTCTTGTTTGGTTGAACTCAAATCATCCTGACCCTAAACTTGTGATGCTTATCGAGGGTGGCCTTCTCAGCAATACCCATGTGATGCTGAGTCCTGTGGCTGTTGGCCAGAGTTAGCTAATGAGCCAAGTTTGTTATGATCCCCCGTGAGAGGGTTACTCATGTTATACCAGATATAGTAAAGCATGGACAGACTGCTAAGGCAGAGGGAAGCAAGGGTAAATTTCAAGGGCACTGAGGCAGCACGCGGTGGGGGAAAGCACAAAGGCAGCAGAATGATCCGTGGCTGAAATGAGAAACTGGGAGCAGACACAGCAGCATGTTCAGGCAGACTTGAAAGGGACAAGTCAGGTTGTGGTTGACGTGGACCTGAAAGGAAGAGGACGCTGTTGAGCTCAAGCACATCTGAAAGGGGGAATCAGGGTGTAGCTCAGGCAGACATGAAAAGGAGGTTGGAGTATGTCAGGTGGACCTGAAGAGATGGTGGTTTAACTGGTCCCAAGAGTCAGAAGATGGAGGAGCTAAAGCAGACGTGAAAGGGCGTTACTGCTGAGAAATGTGCACAGGGTATGGACACTACACGGAGAAACAGAAATCAATGGGGTAAATGGGACTGGTGTAGAGAGCTGGAAGGACAGCATATACATGGCAGGCCAAAGACCTATTTCTGCGTGGGAAGAATGTCCTATTGCTTTCAACTTATTCAAAGGTGGGTGGTCTGCAGGGAACCATAGTGCAGCGGATCAGTCTCCAGGAATGCACTGAGAGTTAGAGGAATTCAATGGAAGGAAAAGGAGGGATTTACTCTGAAACAGAGAAATCATTTATCAAGACTAAAAGAAATGAATGTGAATTGTATGTAGCAATATGAATTTAGCCTTGTTTACACTCAGTGGCCATTTTATTGAATACGTCTTGTCTTCTGCTGCTGTAACCCGTCCACTTCAAGGTTTGATGTGTTACGCATTCAGAGACACTCTTCTGCACACCACTGTTGTAACGTGTGGTTTTCTGAGTTACTGTCACCTTCCCGTCAGCTTGAACCAGTCTGGTCATTCTCCTCTGACCCTTCTCATTAACAAAGCAAATTTGCCCTCAGAGACACCACTCACTTTTTTTGCTATTTTGTACCATTCTTTGTAAACTCTAGAGACTGTTGTGCATGAAAATCCAGGAGATCAGCAGTTTCTAAGATATTCAAACCAGCCCATTTGGCTCCAGCAATCATTCCACAATCCAAATCACTTAAATCAGATGTTTGATCTGAGCAACAACTAAACCTCTTGGCCATGTCTGCATGCTTTTATGCACTGAGATGCTGCCACTTGATTGGCTGATTAGACGCTTGTCTTAATGAGCAGGAGTACAAGTTACCAAATAAAGTGGCCACTGAGTGTATATTATTTTGGTCAGCAATATGGAAACTGGCACACATCATTTAAAAGCCAACAAACCCCTGCTAAAAATTTGTTTTTATTGCTTTGAAGGCATTGATTTTAGAAGATATACTAATTCATTCAAGGATTCAGAGGAAGTCCTGTCAACTTAAATAAATTACAATCCAGAAATCCATAATGCACAAATATTATCAAAGCGATTGAGCACAAATAATTGGAGGCTATTTGATTTGTACTATATATTTCCGCATGGTGATATATTCCAAAAGAAGAATTCTGCTGTTGCTACTCTAGCTGATCGTACCTGAATATTTTGCAATGTATCTCTTTAAATTATCAATCTTATGCCGATTCTAAATGCACATTTTTCATGCTCACCTCTCACTGCTGCCATCAGGAAGAAGATACAGGAGCCCCAGGACATACAACACCAGGTTCAGGAACAGTTATTACCCCAGGTTCTTGAAACAAAGGGGTAACTTCTTTCAACTTCACTTCATCATTGAAATGTCCCCAAGACCTATGGAGTCACTGTCAAGAACTCTTCATCTCACATTCTCAATATTAATTGCTTATTTATTTGTTATTAATATTTCTTTTTGTACTTGCACAGTTTGTATCTTTTGCACATTGGTTGAACACCTAAGTTGGTGAATTTCATTGATTCCATAATGGTTATTATTCTATTATGGACTCACTGGGTATGCCTGCAAGAAAATGAACCTCAAGGTTGTATATGGTGATATATATGTACTTTGATAACAAATTTACTTTGAACTTTAAAGTTATCTATTTAAAGTGGTATCACTACAACAATAGTATGATTCTTGCATGTTGGAAAATGCCAGAACATTAGGCTAAAGGTCAGCTGTTAAAAAATGCAAGTTTTTTTCCATCTAGTTAAATTTCTTGGAAGTCTGCTGCTTGCAGTTTTTTTAGTGACTATTTAACTGATTACCCCTGCTTCTTGTGGTTGTTTGCTTTTCTCTGCTTTTGGCAGTAGTGTCAGTTCTGTTGTGGGTTGGATATTGGTTTATTATTGTCTTTGTCAGCCCTCTACCTCTCCCACCTATTGTGTTCTTTATATTCATATGTACCATGGGTTACTAATAAAGAACCATATTCTGGAAGAAATAGAACTTTTATTTAACAACAACCACAACATTTTTACAATAGCATGCTTCTCGATCTTTCTATCATTCCTGCACATGCTCAGAACTCTCTCTAATCACGGTCTTACATGTCATGTCACCACATCTTCCTTTCCTTAAAGAAAAACAATTAGCAACATTGACCAGAGCAAATGCATAATTTAACATGCCTCTATCAGTCTCTCTGGGGGTTTATGAACACAAGTAGACCTTCTAAATGGTTCACACAGTTCTTGTGTTTCGTTGTTATTTCTATGTTTTGTCTGGTCTGCATCAGTTAACTGCAACTCTGAAGTTAGTTCTTTCTTGAGGTCTTTGCGATTTCTTCTTAACACTGCTCCTTCTTCTGTTTGGACCATGCATGATCAGGGTCGTATTTCAAGTATTGTGGATTTCCATGTCCATGTGTTCATTTTGTTTTGTATCCTCACTTCATCTCCTTGGTGCAGTTCAGGTAATGGATGAGAACATCTGTCAAAGTATATTTTCTGCTTTGCTTTGTGTTCATCTTTTCATCTTTTCTCTTGCTCACCTCCCTCTGTTCTCAGAAGGCTCTCATTTATTGGCAGATTGGATCTCAAACAGCATCCCATCAAGAGCTGAGCAGGTGAATATCCGCATTCAAGTTAAGTACTGTGATAGGCTAACAAAGCTTTTTCAAAATCACTTTCACTATCTTTTGCTTTGTGCATCAGTTTCTTGATAATTCCTACTGACTTCTCAACTAATCCATTAGACTGAGGGGAAAATGGAATAGATGTTGTATGAACAAAGCCCCATTCCTGAGCAAAATATCTCATACATTCACCATTGAATTGTGGAACATTGTCACTGAAAACTTCATCAGGTACACAATGTCTGGAAAAAACTGATTTCATGCATGTAATTACATCCTCTGCTGTTGTTTTGCTCAGACCAAATAAAGGGGAATGGCCAACCAGAACCATGACAGTTAGTACCCGCTTATCAGCCTGTACTTGGAAGTCCCACAGGATCTTGGCTCTGTCATTCTCCACTATCTTGGTTGTTTCCCATTTGGACTATCGTCCAATCCATACTCAGTGCGGATGTTCCTGTACACAATTCTTGCAACTTGGTAGTGTCGTTCAGTGTATGCTGTTCCTGCCTTCATCTTGCACCCTGCTACAATGTGCTGGATGGTTTCAGTGGATACCTTGCACCATTTTCATCTTGGGTCCTGTCTGGTGTGATAGGCCTCTGTTTCTATTGCTCTTGTGCTCAGCACCTGTTCTTGTGCAGCCATGGGTAGTGCCTCTGAACTGTCCCTCAGCCTTGCCATTTCCAGCCATTGGTAGGACTTTCTTATGTCAGCTGCCTCTGATATCTGGTCATGATGCATCCCATGCAGTGGCTTGGCCTGGCATGGCCTCTGGTCCTCTGGCTCTGCTTCCATTTCCATATCCCCTACCTGCTGTCTGAGATTTTTCCTAGTAGGTCATTCTTGGGGGACATCTTCCTGACGTACTCATGGATGTTTCACGTTTCTCCAGGACTGTGGCCTTGATACTTCCAAATCCCCATCCTCTTTTATTCCAGTGGGTGTACAGTCGTTCACTATTGGACTTTGGGTGGAATCCTTCATGTATTGTTAGTCGTTTCCAGGTCTTCATGTCAGCGGCTTCCATTTCTGGCATACAGCTTGATGTCATCCATGTACAGGAGATGGCTGATGGTCACTCCTCTCTTGAACCTGTACCTATGTCGCATCTCCTGCAGTGGGACATTTTACCTGCTCTCTGTTTTGCTTGTCCGTTTTGTTTGAGCTGAGCTCCACTGTACCTCTTTCTGTAGCCTTTCTGACTGCACCTTATTTCCTCCCAAATATCACATTTTGCTTACCTGTGAAATATTCTTTGAATTTGTCCTCACAGTTTTGCATTCCTTTTCCTGAGCATCTGTCAGTCCTAATCCACCATGATGTCATCTGTTTTACCCCCATGCAGTATATCAGTGTGCTTACTTGATGCTCTTCTGCAGCCTGAGTGAGATTGCTCCCAACCCTAAATCTCTCAAAGTGTCCTGGTCATCTCTCCAAGTCCCCTGGTTTAGAGAAATCAAACGTCTCATGGGCCTTTATTGGGTAAGTAGATGCAGGTACTACAAGGATTTGCTTCATTTGCCTGTTTGTTTCTTTATTTATTGTTTTATTTATTTGGACTACAAAAGTCTTCTTTTCTCTCCCTGAGAGTTTGACTGACTTCTCTGCTGTGTCTCTGTCTCTGTGCATTTCTCAGGCTAGTGGCCCACAGATTATTACAATGTATCCACTTTTGGGTGTTGACACCGAAAGCATTTTCTAGTAACCCAGGCTTGTTGTCGGCTCTCGGTTAGCAAACTAGCAGAGACAGTCCAGCCGATAAGACCTTGGACACCTCCCACAGATATATCTGAACAGGAACAGACTTATTGCAAATGAATGCTTGTTGGGGGTCTCCTTTGGTCTGTAGCTCAAATTCATCAATGATCAACTGTTTCTGGCATCATGTTGTGTTCCTTATGAGGGAGAGTGCCGAGCACACAGGACGCCAGCAACGCAGGATATGCAACTGAACTTTATTGATAATGCTGCTTGTACAATATGCGAACTTCTCCCATGTTGGAGTGGCTAACTGAGAGGCATAGGATTAACCCATTAACTTCCACAGCAGTCATTCCACTACAGGATAGTTGTGGTGGCAATAGAGTACAGAAGAGATTCACCAGGATGCTACCTGGAATGAAGCATTGTAGTTATAACAAAAGCTTGGATAGGCTTGATTTTCTCTCAAGGGATTGTAGGAAGCTGATGGGTGATGTTATAATGGTTTGTAAAATCATAAGGGACATAGATAAGAAAGAACTTTTTCCCAGGGCAAGGAAAGAAATTTAAAGGAGATAAGAACATAAGAAGCAGGAGCAGGAGCAGGCCATCTGGCCCATTGAGTCTCCTCCACCATTCAATGAGATCATGGCTGATCTGACCATGGAATCATCTCCACCTACTTGCCTTTTCCCCATAGCCCTTAATTCTCCTACTATGCAAAAATCTATCTAACCTTGTCTTAAATATATTTTACTGAGGTAGTCTCAACTGCTTCCTTGGGCAGAGAATTCCATATATTCACCACTCTTTTGGAAAAGAAGATCCCCCTCATTTCTGTCCTAAATTTGCTCCCCAGACCTTGAGGCTAAGTTCCCTAGTTCTTTTCTCACCCATCAGTGGAAACGACCTTCCTGCCACTACCTTATCTATCCCTTTCATAATTTTATATGTTTCTCTCATTCTTCTGAATTGCAGTGAGTAAAGTCCCAGGTGACTCAATCTCTCCTCATAGTCTAACCCTCTCATCTCTGGAATTGATCTGGTGAACCTCCTCTGTACTCCAAAGCTAGTATATCCTTCATATAAAGCCAACATATTCTGAGATATAAATTTTTCACGCAGAGAATGATGAATATCAGGAATGAGCTGCCAAAAAAAGTGGTAGAGAAGAATAAAATTGCAACTTTTGAATGATGTTTGGACCGGTGGTTGGATAGGGAAGATGTAATCATGCCATTACTCAAATCGAGTATGATGTTCTCCTAAGGTTGTTTCATTTGGAGAGGGGGGTCCTCAGGTAATTGTAGCGGGTGATCCAGGATCCATATATTCAAATGCTGTGCGGGCAAGTGTAAATGGTGGGTGTGACTGGTGTTTGGATCTTTTGATTGTTCAGTCTCTTCTTTCATGGCTGTCACTTGTCCTCTGCAGCACAGCAGAGGTCACTCTCATGTAGCATCGATCCCACTGACCTTCCTTCAACAGGAGTAAAGGATCTGCTTGTGACAATGTGAGTTAGGCATCTGGATGATGCCCAATCAGAGTTGGTGTTGCTTTATCATGGTGGAAATGCTGTTCATGTTGCCCTCCTCCAGTATGCTGGTGTTAGCACGTCTGTCTTTCCAGGTGATTTTCAGATTTTTTGTAAGGATCTTTTTGGTGGCATTGTTCCAGAGCTTTCAGATGCCTACAGTAACTTGTTCATGATACAGTAAGGTGTAGAAGGATAGAGACCTAATGTGGGCAAATGGGATTAGCACAGAAAGGTATTGCAGTTGTTGGCGTAGACAAGGTGGGCCAAAAGGGTCCATTTCTGTGCTTTTCCTTTTAATAATTCTACAGTTCTATGAATGGCCCTCCTACAAGGCAATTTTGGCCCAAACCTAATGCAAAACTCTCTCATGAAAAAGATACCTCATAGAGCTTTTTGGAGGAAGTGTTTTGCACTGAAACTACTAATCTTATGATATTTAATTATGAATATGTTTAAAAATTCATTGTTTCAATAAACTAGGAGTGCAAACTTAAGACATTAGATCTGATAGATTATTGGTGGCATAGTGGCAGAGGGGTTAGCATAATGCTTTACAGCCCCAGCAACTGGAGTTTAATTCCTGCCACTGCCTGTATTTTCTGCCCACGACTGTGTGGGTTTCCTCCGGATGTATCAGTTTCTGCCCACATTCAAAAAGACGCATTGGTGAGAAAGTTGTGGGCATGCTCTGCTGGCATAGTAAACATGGCGATAATTGTGGGCTGCTTCAGCGCATCCTTAATCTGAGTTGGTCATTGACACAAATGGCAGATTTCACCCTATGTTTCAATGCACATGCAACAAATAAAGCTAATTTTTAGGAGGGTGAAAATTAATCTTTATTAACAGCAGAAAATCATATTGCTTCCTACTTCAAACTTAAGTCTAATTCTAAATTGTGCAAACTGGCAAAGAGCATTTTGATTATAATTTAGAAACTTTATTTGTTGAGACACAGTGTAAAGTAGGCCCTTCTGGCACTTCGAGTCGTGCCGCACAGCATCCCCGATTTAACCCTAACCTAATCACAGGACAATTTACAATGACCAGTTTACCTATTACTTTGACTGTGGGAGGAAATCAGAGCACCTGGAGAAAACCCACACATCCTGTGGGAAGGACGTACAGACTCCTTAAAGGTGACATGGAATTGAACTCAAAACACCGACACCCAAAGCTGTGATAGCGTCATGCTAACCGTAATGTTACTGTGGTGCCCTCAAATTTTCCGTGACATATCATCTGATGTCAGATATTCTTAAGGTAAAATCAATTGGCTGTTCTTTTGCTTTCAATGTTACCCAACATTTGAGCTTTTTATTGGACTGTCTAAAATAAAAAGATATGTAAATGAAATTCATCAATCTTAATATATTAAAAGCATGCTTTAGCCACCATAATGCATACCGAAAGAGTAAGACAAATATCTGGTATATGGTCACTTCCAAGGACAGTGCTGCAATGTCAGTGCTCTGCAAAATAATATAAACACCAACAATGAATTCTTGTAAGTATTATTTGAACCAAACCTTTATTTATAACCTGATAAGTGCAAGGAGGTTGAAACAGTGGGATGGAATTTACTGAAAAGGTAATGCTATATGGAGAATGAGAAACATTATTAACCTGCAGATCATCCTGTAACTTTCTGAGACAAATTCCACCAGTTGTTGGATGAACTGTACCATTGACTATTAACTTTATAGAAATGCCATTTCTGTTTAACCTTTCTGTACTGTGGATGAAGTGTTGACATATGCACTTTAGCTGATAATTAGTTGCCATGGAAAATTTTATCTTGTAAATTTCAGAGTATAATTGCCTCTGGCAGAGTAATAATGGTTAATAGCTTCCAATTAGTCTTCCTGACCTAGGAAGGCTGGTGATGAATTGATGGAAGTTCTAAAAATTTGAAATGCTTCTTTCTTGCTTTTCCTATCCTTTCCATTTTTCCCAATTCTTACTCCAATATTTAATAGGACCCAGGTCTCATCATATATGAAGTGCCAGAAGCATTATACTGCTTATTTTTTAAATTGTATCCAATATGCACCTTATTATTTGTTAATTTATTTGTGGTAATGTTATTTTATGTGTTACATGTGCTAGTTATGTGTATGTACTATGTTGTGCATCTTAGTCTGGAGGAACATTGTCTCATTTGGCAGTATATATGTGTATGGTTGAATGACAATAAACTTGGACTTGAACTTGATTTCTCTTTCCATACCTTACATGACATTTAATTCACTCAGTCTTAATTGACTTTAACTTTTAGCTCTTGCTTTATTTAAATTTCATTTTAACTTTCATTAATTTAAGACAAGGTGCACCAAATGTTGGAGGAACTCAGCAGGTCAAGCAACATCTATAGAGGGGAATAAACTATTGACATTTTGGTCCAAGACTTTTCATCAGGACCTGATGAAGTCATCATGTTGGTCCGGAAAGATGACAGTTTATTCCTCTCTATAGATGCTGCCTGACCTGCTGAGTCCCTCCAGCTTTCTGTGCCTTGCTCTGGATTTCCAGCATCCGCAGAACCTCTCGTGTTAGTTTCCCCATTGTTTTCAGATGGTCCTGAAAAGAAATCAGTTACCTTGATTGGAATCAATCTTATCAGTTGTTATATTTATGCCTCGTAATTTACCTACACCAAAAGTACAAAACTTTCTTAAAAACATATTTGATACTTTAACCATAGCTGTGGCGCACAGGATTCATCTACATCTTAATGTTCCTTTTGAACTGCAGTCTATTTTTCTTGTGAAAACAATTACCAAAATATTATCTTTGTCAATCCACTAGTTATTTAAATAAACATATCTAGATATTGTATAAAAATGAGACGGAAGTAAAATTATTTACAATTTTTTTTAAAAATTGCTATTTAACATCTACATTAATGATAGGAATACTCTGAGATACAGCGAATACCAATGATAGCATAAATATTTTCATTGTTTGCTTTTATTTACTAAAGTCATCCTTGGAATGTGATTGTTTCTAGGCCACAATTATCATTTAGCTTGGCTAAATTGAATTTGCTTAACTAACTTTGTGCTGATCATTAGTAACAGCTTGAAGATATTCTTTAATTTTGCAGGTACAGTACTTGAAGATTTTTACATTCTTTATTAATTAATAAATAAACTTTTAGCTTTTAGCTAAATTTTTAGTTTTTTGAAACTGTGTAACAAAGACCTGTGATTTTATTTTGCTTTCAGCTTGGTACATTATATGTATCAATTCTTAAGGAACTTTGATGAACATTGGCAACTTTTTTTTCATTCTCTTCAATTCCTTACTTGGACTGTTCACTGAGCAGAGACAGGTACTGTGTGAGCTTCACCAGGCTGACAAGAACAATTCCACCAAGAAACATACAGGAAGGCCAGAGCATTGCATGACACAAAGCATTGAACATATCAAATTTTGCCAAGAGAACATTCCTTTGTCTTCCTTTCGGATCATAATAACATGGAAAAGACTGGAACTGAGTGATGTTTTCTTTAAGAGAAGCCAATAGCATTTCATTTTCTGAATGTTTCCTTTTACAAGTTGAAGTGCAGAAACACTGAAAAATAAAAGAAAAGGACCATTTTTTTTCTACCAGCAGGTTTATAACACTCAGTCTGATCATACAGAGCAGGTAATTTAAAAGTCTGGAAAAATGCACAGGTGAACCCATGATACCGGAAGTATGGGTGGGGGGGGGGGGTGCGGTTGTAGGAAATGATGTGTTGATAGAAAATGGGCGTAACATGAGGCATGAGGTAGTGTAATATGCACGTACAGCAAGGAATGCAAGGTTTGAGTAGTGATTTGTGAACTCTGTAGAGGTAAATTTCTATAAACCGAATGGTCATAATTCAGAGAATTAGCTAATTTAACCCTTTGATTGTGATCAATGCACAAGAAGTGCTGGAGGAATTTGGCAAGTCAGGCAGCATCTATGGAGTGGAATAAACAGTCATTGTTTCAGACCAAGACTAGAAAGGAAGAGAGCAGAAGTCAAAATAAGAAGGTGGGGGAGGGGAAGGAGTACAAGCTGGCAGAGAATAGGTGAGACCAGGTGAGGGGGAAGGTCTGTGGCGGGAGAAAGGGCCAAGATGTAAGAAGTTGGGAAGTGATAGGTGGAAGACATAGAGGGCTGAAGAATAAGGAATCTAATAGGAGAGCACAGTGGACCATGGAATAAAGAGGAGGAGAAAGGGAACCAGATGGGTGTGATTAGCAAGTGAAAAGAAGAGAAGGGGTGAGAGGGTAACCAAAATGGGAAATAGAAATGGAGGGAGGGGGAAGGAAACAATTGCCTTAGATTAGAGAAATTGATGTTCTTGCCATCAGATTGGAGGCTACTCATATTGAATATGAGACATTGCTCCTCCAGCTTGGGTTTGGCCTCATTGTGGCAGTGCTGAGGGCCATGGTCAAACATGTCAGAATGGGAACGGGAAGCCAAATTGAAACAGGTAGCCACCGGCTGACCTGCATTTTGCGACAGACAGATCAAAGGTGCTTGATCCACTTCCACACTGACGAGTCTGTCTGAAAAGTTGACTGTAATCCCTCTCCACGGATGTTGCCTGACTTGCAGAGTTCCTCCTGCATTTTGTGTGCATTGCTCAAGATTTCCAGGATCTGCAGTATTCGTGGTTTACTGATTTTGATATTGTCTTTTACTGAAGAACTACTTAGTTCAACATGAATTATCAAATGGGTAGTATTGACAGAAACAATCCTCCTGATGAAGGGTTTCGGCTCGAAACGTCATCACTACCTCCTCTCATAGATGCTGTCTGGTCTGCTGAGTTCTGCCAGCATTTTGTGTTTTTAATATATTCTGCTTGCTCATTGTAAAGTGCAATATACCTTCTGAACTTGTTTAAGACTGGATCCTTAATTGAATGCTCTGTCAAAAAATTAGTGAAAATTTCTACCTTTCCATTATTTCTTTTGATTTAGGATTCAGCTTTTTGAGTCTATACCAGCTCCTACAGAAATTCCATCAATCTCATTCCCTTACTTACTTCCCTCCCTGACATTAACTCCATCCTCATTTGCCTAATACAGCAGCTAATTAACCCACCAACCGACACATCTTTGGGCTGTGGGAGGAAGCCGGAGCATGAGTGGAAAACCACATGGTCACAGAGAGAATGTTCATATTGCACATGGAGGTGAGATCGGGATCAAGCCCAGGTTGCTGGAACTGTGAAGCATTGTTGTTGCATATGCTGAGTCACCGCACCACACAAACTACGTAACCTGCTGTGGTCGTTTTGAAGAAGCAAATTAGTTGATTTCTGTAGTGAGCTAGCTCACAGTTGAGCTCTGGGAGAGAATCCAATCCCAGTAAGAAACTAACAGAGAGCTTTTGTTTTATGGAGCCAGATTGCTGGCAAATATTGTCTGGGTCTCATTTATGCTGTCAAAGTTTAGGCTTTACATACTGCATGCTTTTACAATTGGAACATCAAAATTATAATTTTTGTCCAAGAACAGGAAAAGATCCTGAATAGATATAGGTTCCTTAAACCAAAGGATAAACGGCAGTGGGCTTTTGTCTATTTAAACTCACACATAGAAATTGCTCTGGCATTCAATTGGTAGATAAGGTGCCTTTCCCCAATGTTTGAGTACCAATCTCTCAACATCCAGGTTGAAAAAATAATCACAGTGTAGGATTTGAGAATTACTGCAGAATCTTCAGACACTAATGGCAGACTGTTTTCCATATTTAATATTTCTTCATAAATATCTTACTGCCTTTCATTTTTTAAGATTTGATATCCCTCTTCAATTTTTTCTAGACAAAGTGTTTGCATGTCTGTGCCAGATAATAATGATGAAGGGGAAAAGGTCAAGGTTGAGAATCCAAAATTCATGAATAGAATCCAGCTATGAACCCATAGCAACATTGAATTAACCCTGGTTTGGAAAAAAAAGCCACAATGAGGGGCATGTTATGAACATGAAGAGCAAATACTTACTGTAAGCAGAACCAGGTTAGCCTAATCACATATGATATCACAGTGGCTCATTTTCACCATATAAAATAGTTGATTATTGTAGACCCTCTTCTTAACTCTACCAAGGCCAAAAAGCTTTGCTTTTTAAAGTTGTCTGTTTTCAGAATCAGTTCCTGTTAACCCAAAAATAATGGTGCTCCACCACAGATACTAATGATGGACAATGTGACTTGCCACTGATGCAAATAAATGGTAATACTTCGATTATGAATGTAAGACACACGATTCTATGTTATGTAGCGGTGACTTATGTTCCATTTGGGTAGCATCCAACTTGATGTCATGAACATCGATTTATCGAACTTTCGTTAATTCCCCCCACCCACCTCCTCTCCTTCACCATTCCCCATTACTGTCTCCGTCTCTCACTTATCTCCTTTACCTGCCCATCACCTCCCTTCAGTGCTCCTCCCCATTCCCTTTCTTCCATGGTCTTCCACCTGCTCCTATCAGATTCCTCTTCCTCGAGCCCTTTATCTCTTTCACCAGTCAACTTCCCAGCTCTTTACTTGACCCTTCCCCTCTCACAGTTTTACCTATCACCTGCCAGCTTGTACTTCTTCCTCCCCTCCCTCACCTTCTCACCCTGACTTCTCCACTCTCTTTCCAGTCCTGAAGAAGGGTCTCAGCCTAAATCATTGACTGTTTACTCTACTCCACAGATGCTGCCTGGCCTTCTGAGTTCTGCCAGCATTTTGTGTGTGTGTTGCCTTGGATCTTCAGCAGCTGCAGATTTTCTTGTGTTAGTGACTTAAAGTAGCTGGTAAGGATGCATACTATAGACATAACTATTGGCCCAAGTTTACTTCTTTTTCCCACTCATACATTAGAGGAGCAATTTTCTAATTATATATTTGCTCAATAATTTGCACTAACTCAAAATTTCCACAAAAAGTGTTTTCATGTGTAACTTTCAGAATTAGCACTGATTAACATGAACATCCATGCTCCAATTTTCTCACAGCTGATCAACTCTGTTGTTTAATGTTACACCTGTAAATATGCTCACAGCAACTGCATCAGGCAACATTTAGCACAGATCCTTTTTGATATAGAGTAATGGCTGTGAAGGAGAGGGGTAATTTATATAATTCAGAATTAATTTAATTAATTTAAATCTATTTAATTGTTTTAAGGTATTTTGTGGAGTTTCTAATTGTTTTAATATTTGACTGATTATTCTTCAATTTAAAAACTAGTGTGATAAATTTTGCTCATTCAGATGATTAAGATACATGGGATCAATGGTGAATTGGCTGTTTGGATTCAGAACAGATTTGCACATAGAAGGCAGAGAGTAGTGGTTGAAGGGATTTATTCTAGCCGGATGTCTGTAATTAGTGGAGTTCTGCAGGGATCTGTGCCAGGACATCTGCTGTTTGTGACATATATAAATGACCTGGATGCAAAAGTAGATAGGTGGGTTAGTAAGTTTGCAGATGATATGAAGATTTGTGGTGTTGTGGATATTGTAGATGACTAGCAAAGAATTCAGTGGGATATAGATCAGTTGCAGATATGGGCGGAGAATTGGCAGATGGGGTTTAACCCAACCAACTGTGAAGTGTTGCACCTTGGTACATCATATGTAAAGAGAGGGCAGGACCACACAAGGATAAAGGGGGAAGTACTTGCTTAGGTGTGGTGGATGTAGGTGCGGACCTTAAGGAGTACTTTACATCAGTATTTCCCAAGGAGTAGGACGTGGAAGATTGGATGATCTGTGCCCATCAATATGTTATAGCTTTTCGAGATAAAAGAGGAGGGAGTTGTTGGGCCTCTTAAAGAGCATTAAGGTGGATAAGACGGGATATACCCCAGGTGATTGCGAGAGTCAAGAGATGACATTGCTGGGGCCTTGACCTATATCTTTATGTCCTCTCTAGCCACAGGCAAGGTCCCAGAGGACTGGTGAGTAGCCAATGTTCTTTTATTCAGGAAGGGAACCAAGGATAATCCTGGAAACTATAGACTGGTGAGTCCACGTCACCGGTTGGTAAGTTACTGGAGAGAATTCTTAGGGATAGGATTTATGAGCACTTGGAAACCCATGGCCTAATGAGAGAGAGCCATAATCACTTTGTGTGGGGGCAAGTCCTGTCTTACTAACTTGATTGAGTTTTTTGGCAAGGTTACAAGACTGATTGATGAAGGTAGCACTGTGGAAGTTGTCTACCTAGATTTTAGTAAGGTGTTTGTCAAGATCCCTTCTGGGAGGCTCATCCAGAAGATTAAGATGCATGGAATCAAAGGTGAATTGGCGGTTTGGATTCCGAATTTGCTTGCCCATAGGGAGCAGTGGTCGATGGAACTGATTGTAACTGGAGATCTGTGATTAGTGTTGTTCCACTGGTATCTGTACTGATACCTCTGCTCTTTGTGATGTTTATCAATGACCTGGATGGAAATGTAGATGGGTGGGTTTGTAAGCCTACAGATGATATGGAGATCGATGGTGTTGTGGGTATCATTGAAGATTGGCAAAGCGATATAGATCAGTTGCAGATATGGGTGGAATTTAACCTAGTTAAATGTGAAGTGTTGCATTTTGTAGGTGGAATGGAAAGATAAAGGACTCTGTTAAGGGTAGGACCCTTAGTGGTGTTGATGGACAGAGAGATCTTAAGGTCCAAGTTCATAGCTCTTTGAAAGTGGCCACACAGATTAACAGGGTGGTTAAGAAGACTTATGGCAGGCTTGTCTTTATTAGCTGAGGCACTGAGTTTGAAAAAAGTCAAGTTGCGGCTTTATAACACTCTAGTTAGGCCACATCTGTAGCATTGCCTATAGTACTGGCTACCCCATTAAGAGAAGGATGTCGAGGCTTTAGAGAGGATGCAGAGGAGGTTCACCAGGATGCTCCCTGGTTTAGAGGACATGTACTATAATGAGAAGTTGGATCAACTTGGGTTGTTTTCTCTGGAGTGACGGAGCTGAGGGAAGATCTTAGAAGCTTATAAGATGATGAGGGATATAGATAGAATAGACAGATAGTATCTTTTATCCCAGGGCTGAAATGTCTAATACCAGAGAACATGCATTTAAAGTGAGAGAAGGTAATTTTAAAAGTGATGTGAGGGGGCAGGTGGTTTTTGCACAGAGTGCTTGGTGTCTGGAACGCTCTGGGGCGGTGTTAGAGGCAGATAAACAAGGGACTTTTAAGAGACATTTAGATAGGCACATGAATATGCGGAAAATGGAGGGGTATGGTCATTGTATAGGCAGAAGCAATTATTTTAGTTGGCCATTTGGTTACTAATTTATTTGGTTCAGCACAATATTGTGGGCTGAAGGGCCTGTTACTGTGCTGTACAGGACTGTTCTATGTTCTAAATTTTAATAGGTTTTAAATGTTTTACAATTTAGTGAATATTAGAGACGGACAAATCTATTATGCAATGCTGCAGATCTAGTTGATTCAGCTTAGGGCCATGGCTTAACCAGGCATCAAAATGTTTCATGGGATTTACAATGAGAACACGCTGTCACTTTGTGCTTTGTCTATTTCGGGATCGAATCAGCTTCCTTGAGGAAGTATGTGCCAGGAGATCCACTTGAAGAGCAGAGTAGCATAAAAATAATGGCAGAAAACTGGCAGTCTCTAGTTCTATGTTCACAAAAATAGAAACATCCGTCTTTACAACCAGCAATGTTTAATATACATATATTGTCACTTAGTCTATTACGTTCATTAGACATACTATTATCAGGCTCTGTTGTATTTCCATCTTTTTCTTCTCTCATCCCCGTTAAGATCACTGAATATTATAGATTCATTGTCATTTCAGCTGACATGCTAATGAGTTCCTATAGGAGTCTGTAGTAAGTTTTTTTTTACCTCAGAGTTGAAGCGTACAGTCTCTTCTGATTGGTGTAGCATAACCTTCATCCCTGAAGAGGATAAGTTAACGTATACCTGCAGGCAAGTATACTGTGATGGTTTCCAACAATCTGGCCCACAGTTGAAGTTGCATTTTCTGCAGTTTGTAATTCTCGCTTCCAGGACGGTACACTTCGATGCCTCTGTCCAAACGCTAACAAAATTGAGTGGATATCAGAATCAGTAATTATCAATGAAATGAAGATATAATAATTGACCTAGAATTAAAACTACATGAAAAAATATCTAAATCAATTTCATTATTTCTACAACATGAATTTTGATTTCTTTTGTACTTGATATCTGATGATGGTGATCCCAAAGAAAATTACAGTGTCACAGTACAGTACAAGTACACAGATATACAAATATTAGAAGTAAGTAAAAATAAAAAATAAGTTACCTTGAACAGTCTAACAGGAGGGGGTCATTACTTCCTGGATAAAGATTGACTCATTATAGAGCCTAATGGCTGAGGGTAAGAATAACTCCATACTAACGTTCTTTGGAGCGGAACAGTTGTCTTAGTCTATAAGTAAAAGTGCTCCTCTGTTCAGCCAAGGTGGCATTCAGAGGATGAGAAACATTGTTCAGAATTTCCAGGATTTTCCATAGAGTCCTTTGGTCTAGCACAGCCTCCCAAATATCCAGAGCCAGCCTTTCTAACCAATTAATTGAGCTGTTGGCATCACCCGTGTTGATGCCATTGCCCCAGCACACTGCCACATAGAAGACTGTACTGGCAACAACAGACAGATAGAATATACAAAGGAGAGGCCTACATACTCCAAAGGACCTCAGTCCCCTCAGGAAGTAGAGGTGACTCTGGCCCTTCTTGTACATAGCCTCTGTGTTGGTGCTCCAATCAAGTCTGTCATCCAGGTACACTCCCAGGTGTCTAGTCCAATAACAATTTCTATGGAATAATTAATTCATAAGGAACTAAATATTCACAGTAAGAGATTGCAATGCTTAATATTCTTGCATATTTTACAATTATTTATCTGCAAACACGAGGAAATCTGCGGATGCTGGAAATTCAAACAACACACACAAAATGCTGGTGGAACACAGCAGGCCAGGCAGCAACTATAAGGAGAAGCCAGGACTGGTGAAGGGTCTCGGCCCGAAACGTCGACAGTGCTTCTCCTTATAGATGCTGCCTGGCCTGCTGTGTTCCACCAGCATTTTGTGTGTGTTATTAATCTGCAATCCTGTTTTTGTTGCAGTTCACACTCAAGATTCCTGGAAAGGCCTGTTAGTTGATTTTGGCTGACAGGAATAAGAAAGATTATTGAAACCTTAAATGTTATCAACATAGGGATAAAATAAGAAGCTATTTTAATGGATATATTAGATATGTGTAAGCCAGTTAGCACTTTGTTTCCCTATGTAGGAGAGACTAAAACTGAATGTAATAGATTTCAGATTTAAATTTTGCAAACAGTAGTTTTGAGTCATGATACTTCAGAATATGTCAGGATGCATGAAAGATTTTTAAATTGACATATTAAATTAAAACATGACATATTTTTATACACATGGTATAGATTGTATACATAACGTTAAATTAAGCATCTGATTTTGTGTATACATTAGGGGGCAATAAATTAAACATATGGTTTACATTCAATATTTAACTTGCCAATTTACAGTACAAATCATTTTGTGAATTATAAAGAATACAGACACACTTCTGACTCAATCTAATGATTTATTTCCTAATTTTGATTAAAATATATGATTCATTTGGACAGAAAATAGAAAAATGCAACACAAAAATGGGCCCTTCAGATCATAAAGTTGTTCTGAACTAATTAAATCAGTTAATTAAATGCCTAACTAAATGAATCCCTTCTGCCTATGGAACTCCACAGTTTTCCATTCTCTGCACATTCATGTACATATCTACGAATCTCTTAAATGCCTCCATCATATTTGCCTCAATGATCACCTCTGGCAGTGTATTCCTGGCACCCACTACTCTGTGTTTAAAAAATAATTCCCTGCACATCTCCTTTGAATTAGGCCCCCTCTCACCTTAAATGGATGCCCTCTAGTGTAAGATATTTCAGTCCTGGAGTAAAAGGCATATTCTGTCTATCTATCTAGGCCTGCCATAATTTTATGAGCTTCTATCAAGTTTCCCCTCATCCTCCACCATTCCTGGTTTACTGTGATGCTGTCTGGAATAGACACTAATCCAGACAATATCACAGTGAACCACATCTGCATCCTCTTTAAAGCCTCTGCATTCTTTCTCCAAAGGGGCAAGCGGAATACTCTAGATGTGGCATAACGAGTTTTATAAAGCTGCAACGTAACTTCCCAACTCTTGTCAAATTCTTCAGTAATAAAGGCAGTCATGCCATATGCCTTCTTTACCACCCATCAAACTGTGCACCAGCATCAACACTGTTAAAGTTTTTCCCCATTAACAGTGTACTGTCTCCCAAAGTGCAACACCTCACACTTTAGCTGGATTAAACATCATCTGACATTTTACTGCCCATATCTAAAAGGTGTCTATTTCTCACAGTATCCTTTGACAGTCTTCTGTGCTATCCACAACACCACCAATCTTTGTATCATTTGCGAATTTGCTGATCCCCCCCACCCCATCCATGTTTTCATCCAGATCTCTTATATATATGACAAGTTACAGGGCTCCTGGTACAGATTGCAGCAGAATTCCAGCCAGAAGAAGCTTCTTTGACAACTACTGTTCTGTCTTCTATGGGTAAGCTAATTCTGAATCCAAATGGGTAAGTCTCTGTGGATCCTATGCATCTTAATCTTTTGGATGTGCCTCCCATGTGAGAGCTTGTCAAACACATTACCAAAATCTATATAGACAACCTATACAGTTCCCCCTTCAATCATCTTCATCACCTTCTCAAAAAGCAACTCAATCTAGTTAGTAAGGCATGACTTGCCCTGCACAAAACCATGCACTCTCCCTATTTCAGAATCCCTAGAAATCCTCTCCAATGTCAGAATTAGAATGAGAATCAGCTTTAATATTCCTGGAATATGTTGTGAAATTGTTGCCATAGGGCAGCAGAACATTGCAATACAGTAAGAAATATATATATTTAAAAAGTTAGATTAAATAAGTAGGGCAAAAAGAGAAAAAAATATTGAGGTGATATTCATGTCATGGGTTAAATTTTCATTCTGAAATCTGATGGCAGAGGGGAAGAGCTATTCCTGATTCGTATTCATTGATTGTGTACCATTAGGCACCTGTAAGTCCTCCTTGATGGTAGCAATAAGAAGAGGGCATGTCCTGGGTGTATTAAAGATGAATGCTGCCTTTTTGAGGCATTGCTCCTTGGAAATGTCTTGGATGCTGCGGAGGCACGTGCCCATGATGGAGCTGAGTGAGCTTACAACTTTCTGCAGCTTATTTTAATCCTGTGGTGACTCCCCCCACCCCCACTCCCATATCAGACAGTGATGCAGCCAATTAGAATGATCTTCACAGCAGATATGTAGAAATTTGCAAGTGTCTTTGGTGGCATACCAAATCTGCTCAAACACCTAATGATATGTAGCCATTGTCATGCCTTCTTTGTAACTGAATCGATACGTTGGCCCAGAAAAGATTGTCAGAGATGTTGACACCCAGGAACTTGAAATTGCTCACCCTTTCCACTTCAGATCCCTTGATGAGGGCTAGTGTCATTCCCTCATTTTATCCTTTCTGAAGCCCACAATTAATTCTTTGGTCTTACCGACATTGAGTGCAAGATTGTTGCTGCAACACCACTCAACCAACTGATCTATCTTGTTTCCGTATGCCTTCTTGTCACCATCTGAAATTCTGCTAACAATAGTTGTGTTGTCAGCAAACAGGTGGCATTTGAGCTGTACCTAGGTGTAGAGAGAGTAGAGCAGTGGGATAAGCACACATCCAGTTAGTCAGTGTTAATTATCAGAGGTGGAGATGTTATTTCCAATCCACACAGTCTGTGGTCTTTCGGTGATGAAGTCAAGGATCCAGTTGCAGGTATTGGAGTTTTTTGATCAGAACTGTTGGAAAGATTGTTTTAAACACTGAGTTGATTCGACCCATAACCAACCTCTCAAAACACTTCATCACCATAGATACGGAGAGAAGGCAGGAGACTGGGACAGAGAGGAAAATAGGATCAGACAAGGTGAAATGGCAGAGCAGACTTAAAGGGCCTAATGGCCTAATTCTGACGAGAACTTCTGACAGTAGCAATGAGAGAGTGAAAATGTCTTTGAGCATACCCGTCAGATGATTGGCACAGGTTTTCAGAGCCCTACCAGGTGCACCAGTAGGGCCCGTCACTTTTTTGAGGGTTCAGTTTCTTGAAGGACAGTCTGACATCGGCCTCTGAGACAGAGATCACAGGGTCACGAGGTGCTGCCATGTGCCTTATAGCCGTTGTTTTAATCTCCCTTTCCAAGTGTCTGCAAAAGGTGTTGAACTCATCTGGTGATGAAGTATCGCTGCCATTCATGTTTCGCTCTGTAGGAAGTAATGGCCTGCAAACCCCGCCAGAGTTGATGTGCATCTGATCCCATCCCTAACCTCAATCGGAATTGTATCTTATCTCTTGAGATTGCTCTCCATAAGTCATACCCGGCCTTCTTGTGTAGTCCTGAATCGTCAGACTTAAATGCCAACAGACCTAGCCCTCAGCAGACTAAAAATATCCTGGTTCATCTATGGTTTTTAGATCTGGGTATGTACATTATGTTCTCATCGGCACACACTTATCTACACAGGATTTAATGAAGTCAGTGATAACTATGGCATTTTTATTCAGACTTGAAGATGAATCCCTGAATACCATCCAGTACACCAACTCAAAACAGTCCCGTAAGTGCTCCGGCACCTCCCCTGTTCATACCTTCTTGGTCCTCTCTGCTGGAGCTGCAGTCTTCACTCTCTGCACGTACTCAAGGAGTAGAAGTACAGCAGGTTATCAGACTTTACAAAGTGTGGGTGTGGGATGGCATGGTAAGTGCTCTTGATTTTGGTATAAGAGTGGTCTGGTGTATTGGCTCCTTTGGTTCCAGAGATGATATGTTGGTGACAATGATTTAGCTTCCCTACCACAGACATAAGACTGACTTGGTCTATAGTTTCCAGGATTATCCCTATTTCCATTCATTAGCTACTTACTGGTTCTGAGATGAGGAACAAAGTTTAGTAGTTCTAACATTATATCAGTATGTAGCTCTATCAAAAAACAATATCTCAGCTACCTTTCATTGTTGTGTTGGACCACTTTTACTCCCAAAAGGAAAGCAATCAATAAGGAACACACCAGCATTGCCACACCCAGAAATATGGCTCTGTTCTCTCCATCTTTTAGGGCGGTGGCCGTTTTTCGTTTGTCCAGAATATCTTGTGTCCTTATTTTTTTATATATGCTTCTGAAATGCAAACAGATATATTAGTAAAGCCTATCTTACCCTAAAGGGGTAAGAACGCTAATGGCAGTAGATTATATTATAACATGTGGCGTCACAGATGTCAATGGCTTAAATTTAAAAAAAAAGTAGTTTAGAATTTAATGAAGCAGGAGATAACACTTAGCAACATCAAGGTCCACAGTGTAGTGACTTCAATGTAAAAACGCAAGGAATTCTACAGGTGATCCAGAGCAACACACACAAAATGTTGGAGGACCTCAGCAGATCAGGCAGTATCTATGAAAATGAATAAGCAGTCAACGTTTCAGTCCGAGACCCATTTTCAGGCCTGGAAAGGAAGGGGGAAGATGCCAGAATAAAAATGTGGGGGAAGAGAAGGAGAACAAGCTAGAAGGTGATAGGTGAAGCCAGGTAAGTGGGAAAAGTAAAGGACAGGAGTCGAAGGAATCTAATAGGAGAAGAGACTGGATAATGGAGAAAAGGAGAAAGCAGGGGCACCAGGGAGAGGTAAGGAGAAGAGGTAAGAGACCAACTGGGGAAAGGAAGAAGAGAGAAAAAGGAAGAAAAGAGAGGAGAAAAAAATTACTGGAAGGAGAAATCATTGTTCATGCCATCAGGTTGGAGACTACCTAGACAGAATATGAGATGCTTCTCCTCCACCCAAAGAATGGCCCCATTATGGCAGAAGAGGAGGCCATGGGATGACATGTTGGAAAGGGAATGGGGACAGGAATTAAAATGGTTGGCCACTGGAAAATTCTGCTTTTGGCAGATGGAGTGGAATTGCTTGACTAAATGTTCCCCCAATTTATGTTGGGACTTACCAAAATAGAGAAAGCCACATCCAGAGCACTGGATATAATAGACAACCCCAACAGATTCTCAGGTGAAGTGTTGCCTCCCCTGGAAGGGCCATTTGGTACCCTAAATGGAGGTGAGGGAGGAGGTGAATGGGCAGGTGTAGCATTTCTCTGGCATGCAGGGATAAGTGCCAGAAAGTAGATTCGTGGGAAGGGACAAGGGAATCACAGATGGAATGATCCTTGCAGATGGCAGAGAGTGGGGGTGGTGCTATGTTTAGTGGTAGGATTCCGTTGAAGATGGCAAAAGTTGCAGAGCATGATGTGTCAGATGTGGAGGCTCATTCAGTGGTAGGAGAGGACAAGAAGAACTCTACCCTGTTAAGGCAGCAGGAAGATGGTGTGAGCACAGATATCCAGGAAATGGAGGAGATGCGGGTGAAGGAGTCATCAATGGTGAAGGAAGAAAAACCCTGCTCGTTGAAGGAGGGGGACATCTCTGATGTCCTGGAAAGGAAAGTCTCATCCTGGGAACAGATGTGGTGGAGATCAAGAAAGAGACAAGGAAGTAGCATTTTTACGGGAGACAGTGTGGTAAAGGATTCAAGATAGCCATGGGAATTGGGTAGGTTTATAAATGATATTGGTAGACAGCTTGTCTCCAGAAATAGAGACAGAGAGATTGAGAAACTGGAGAGGGGTTTCAGCAATGGACTGAGTGAATTTAAAGAGGAGGCAGAAGTTTGAAGTGAATTTGATAGAATTGATGAACTCAGCATGGGTGCATGAATTAGCATCAATGTAGTACTGAAAGAGTTGTGGAACTTGGAGAATAGACTGTTGCAGGTAGCCAGCAAAAATGTATGCATAGCTAGGGCTCATGCGGGTGCCCATGAGTTTGGAGAAAGTGGGAGGAGCTGAATTTGTTGAGGGTGAGGACCAGTTCTGTCATACCGAGGAGGGTGGTGGTGGAAGGGAACTATGTGGGACTTTTGTCGAGAAAGAAGCAGAGAGCTTCAATGTAAGTACTGCCTGTCACAATCGGCTACTTCACCAAACACACGCGGGGCAACTGAAGTAATTCATAGGTCATGCAGGAAGGTATCTTAGGCACCCTTGGGTGAAAAATGAAGCAATCTCTGATGTATGCTCGGGCTGGAGTGAAATCTTACTGGGATATTCTGTGATATGTGGAAAAAGACCCTCTTAATATACTCTCAAGAGAATGTAAAATTATTGTAGTCTAGAATACCCAGCTTTCAAAGGGGTCCTATTCGTTACAGGCTGCTGGACTGGAATACTGGCTGTTGCGTATGTTTCAAATGACTGGTCTTTTATTGAGCTGGGGATGAGGACACAATTAGTCCTCTGCTCACTAAGATTTCTTACTGCTGTTGTTTGAAGTGGGGGTCCAGCTGAGCTTGGATCCCATCTCTTTTCTATCTAGAAGTTTAGAGGTATGTCTTTAGCTGAAATGTAGAAACATAATGGGACATCCGATATGTTAGTCACACACACAAGATACAAAAGCCAGAATAAGATGGTCGGGGGAGGGGAAGGAGTACAAGCTGGGAGGTGATAGCTGGAAGAAGTAAAGGGGTAAAGAAGAAGGAACTTGATAGGAGAGGACAGTGGACTAAGGAAGAAAGGGAAGGAACAGGGCACCTCACTTTGTTGAATGTCTTCACTCCAGCCAGCACAGAAGATGGGATTCCCATATCAATTTGATTTCCCATTCCCTTTCCAACATATCAGTCCATGGCCTCATCTATTGCCATGACGAGGCCACACTCAAGATGGAGAAGCAACACTTCCTATTCTGTCTGGGTAGCATCCAACTTGATGGCATGAACATGGATTTCTCCAGCTCCCAGTAATTTCATCACCCTCCCCTTCACTCTTTTTCCGTTCCCCATTCTGGTTCTGTTGCCACCCCTACTCTTCTTCACACCTGCCCTCTGATGCCTCTCCTCCTTCCACTTCTTTTATGGTTCACAGCCCCCTCCTACCAGATACCCTCTTCTTTCAGCCCTTTACCTCTTACTCCTATCACTGCCCCATTTTTTTAATTTCATGCCCCTCCCCTAGCTAACCACCTTCCCATTCACTTAGTTTCATCTAGCACCTCCTAGTGCTCCTTTCCCATGCCACCTTCTTATTCTGGACTCCACCCCTTCCTCTCCAGTCCAGACAAAAGGTATCAGCCCAAAACATCCGCTGCTTACTCCCTTCCACAGATGCGACCAGGCTTCCTACATTTCTACAGCACTTTGTGAGTGTTGTCATCCCCTTGGTTTCTGATGTGTCGGTGTCCATTTCAAGAATCAGGATTACTTAATGTCACCTCCTGTGCACAAATGTAAGGGAGAATGGAACGATTGTTACACCACACAAAAAAAACCCCCCAGAAAAGACAAAGGACACAATAATAAAAAAAACACATTAATTATAAATATCTAAGATAGCTTATATGCATTGATTGTAGGTCTATAAAGTGCCACTTGGCTGTACATAAGATGATTGACAGGAAATAATAAAATACTGGTGGAGTTAGTGAGTGGAGGTGTTGATCAGGCCGACTGCTTGGGGAAAGTAACTTGTTTTTGAGTCTGATGGTCCTGGCACGCATGCTACATAGCAGTCTCCTTGATGGAAGTGGGACAAACTGTTCATGAACAGGATGGGTGGGTTCCTTCATGATGTTACTGCCCCTTTCTGTAAATACTGTACATCCTCAATGGCGGGTAGGCTGGTACTGGTGATGCATCGAGCAGTTGTGACTCCCAGTTATAGAGCCTCCTATCCATTACAGTGCAGTTTTATACCAAACAGCGATACAACTTGTCAGCTGCTCTCTCCTGGCAGCATTGCATGAAAAGAAGCTTGGATTCTGCTCATGGTGGCTCAGACTGCCACCAACGATGCTCCAAATATCACTGCTCCAAAGTCCAGCATTTTGTCCTCCAACAGATTAAGAATACTTGAGTATCTCCAAGCAGGGTGTCATTGGCTTCATGATGGATACTCCTTTCCTCTCTTCTCATAATTACAGTATCTGTGATTGCACCAGTATCACTTTGCCAGCCAGCTCCCTCTTCCATTGTACCTGCTGAAACACTGCCATCTCGGGCTGAGCCTTCCATACATGGCACCACTTTAGGTCATTCTGCAAAGCCATCCAACTTGATGGTCACCATTATTCCTCCCTCAGAGAAGCAGCCTCGAGTGTTCCTCCTCAGGAGTGTAAGTTAAGAGAAGGCCCATGGAGGACTGCATGGAGGGAATACGTGGGACTAATTAGATAGTTTCTGTAAACTTTTGGGAATGCTTTATACATTTAGTTTAAAAATTCTTTAGTGTTGCCTTTAACTTTAACCTTGTGGCTAAACAGATGGCATACTGTCAGCAACCCAGGAAAGTACCAAGCTGTTGCAAAATTGCAAAAATGGCAGGTAAAAATCAATAATTCAGTTGGTGGTGCTGAGAGATGAGGGAGAAAGGGTTAATTGTGATCTGTCCTTCCTGAGCTGAACACATCCAGTCTGAGGTAAAGTGATGGTATTGCCTGGAGAATTGAACTCTGGTTAAATGTTGCTGGCATCAGATCAATGTGGCACGTGGCTGTCATAATCTGCCTTCTTTCAGTGGGTGTGAATATGCATGCATCAGTTGACATATTAGAGATGGTTGCCCTCCATAGCACCACAATGCTGGAGGGGTGTGGCTGAATTCTCATCCAAGCATATTTACCCTTGTCCATAAACAGCCTCTTTATCTCATCTAGTGAGACACAGTATTTTAGATGAGGTGTGGCTAAGGCACTGTGCAGCTTTATCTTTTCCTCCTCCTCTCTCTCTCTGATAGCCCATGTCCAGTTGTGTATTTCAATGTCCTGTTCAATTACTCCTCACTCCCCTATTTGCATGTGATCTGGTGCAGGTCTACTGAGGTCCTAAGGTCTCTTTCAATCCTACACTTAGCTTGTCATTACTGTTCATGGAACATGTGTGCTGTCTAGTTTCCCTGTATGCTTGCGTGTTTTGCATTCTATATTAACTTTGTCCACTATAGTTCCAGGCATGTATACTGTTCCACATTTATAAAGGCAGTGCAATTTTTACAGATTTGTCTGTGCAGGGAGGAAACGGTCATTCACCCAGACTGAAACACTGTTTATTTATTTCTTCACAACAATAACTGTAGGAGAGAAAAGGATTATTAATAAACAGAGAAAAATAAGGTCAAATTTTCATAATAACGCGCCACATAACTAAGAGTTGGTGAAATGACCTATGAGCTATGTGATTGTTAAATCTGAAATATTGTGACATACGCTCCTCTCTTCCCTCGAGCTTTACTGCTCTGGCATGACATAGTACCCTGCACTCTGTTATTATATTCGGCACTTCACCACACAAAGCTTTGCAAGCCGTCATTTGCTTCTCTGGTTGGCAGGATTTTTTGGCTACTTCTTTGCTGAGATATTTAATAGTCTTGATGGCCCCTCTGGCCCATGAGCCTGACACTCTATGATGTTATTAATTTATTTCATATGTAATGTGATTTATACCACATGTCTGTAGTGAATGCCAATTTCATTTCTTAGTTGATGGTGTTCAGAAAAAAAAAGTCGACTAGTTAATCGCAGAATAAGAGGCCTTTAGCACTTATGTTCCAAGTGGGAAGTCATTCCAGCGGACCCTGAGTGCATTATTTTCTACTAATTGAATCAAGAATGGAGTATTTAGCATAGAAGCCAAATGCATTTTCCTCTGAAAATCAAGAAAATATAATTCAGAAA
The DNA here is from genome assembly GCF_030144855.1 of Hypanus sabinus. Lineage (NCBI taxonomy): Eukaryota > Metazoa > Chordata > Chondrichthyes > Myliobatiformes > Dasyatidae > Hypanus > Hypanus sabinus. The sequence continues at coordinate 52,560,657 of NC_082707.1, forward strand.
TGCCATGTCTGCAAAATAAAGAATATCTCCTCTGATTTTATGAGGAGCACTCGTATGATTTCACAAATCTATTAATGCTTACCAGGCATAACAGCAGGGCACAAATTTATCTCAGAATAATATTACTTTGACAACTGCAGCACTTGTCACATTGATATCTTTATCACAATTCAAAGCAGTCCTCCAAAAATAAACTAGGGATTGTATGTTTGTGCATTCATCTCCTTGTGCCCGCAATGGCTTTGGCATGAGCATTTGAAGATCATTTTACTCGAGTTTAGTGCTACCAGCGATCAAAATGGGAGGTATGCTTGAATAATTTTGTATTGGATATTACAGGGAATCTGAACTTGCAAAGTATGTGTAGGTGAGGATTCCTTCCTGCTCTGTATCTCTTTTCCTCTGTCAGTCAATGACACAAGTCATTTGAAACTGCTTGTTTAATAAGTCACTTTCGGAAACTGAACAGCTCAGTGACAATTCCATGCCCCCAGGCTTTCAACTAGTGCCTCTTTTGATATTTGTCAGTTAAAAAGCATTTTCTGATGTTGTTTAAAGTTAGCAGAAGCAAACAAGTAAATTTAGTTATGTTCACACTCTAAGTAAAATCAATATAAATAATTAATCAATCCACCTTTAAACTAGAACTAATATTGTTTATATTCTGTTTAAGAATAACACAGGTAATTTATTTTTCATATCTGGTACTGCAGACCTTCTGAGAACCCCTGGCATAAATTGTGCTGCCTTACTGCTTTACGTTGTATTGACATCTTATAAAATAAAAGATGTGATCCTGTCAAAGGTGAGTAGCAGAGGCACTAAGATGGAAAGATGTAATTCACAGACTCTGCTACAAGCAAAAATTGTTATCACTAAACTTTAGTATTGACATGATGGTTGGAAATGTGTTGCGTTTCCAGAGGCTGTCATTGCATCGTTCACCTTAGAGAATGGAAGAAAGACAGGAATTAGATCTTACCTTCCTGGTTTATCATTCTGTTCCGCCTTGGACCACAGAAACATTTTAGGTAGAGAATCACCGTTGATGTCTCTCACAGAAGAGGAGGAAATTGAGTTACGTTGAAGAGGCCTATTAAAGGGAAAATCCATGAAATTAATTTGAACACACTTGCTTAACAACTCAAATAATTTGCAGTCTCTGTGTACTTTTGTGTTTCTTGCCATGTAACAGAGAATACTTGGAATTTTCTCCTTTAATGTGTTATATCTTTCAATCAACTCTAGTTTGTTTTTTTTGCTTAGATGATGCAAGATTTTTCTCAGGAACTGTCAATTTTCTGCTATTAAACTACAGTGATTTACAGCACCATCCTGTACAGGCTCTCTGATTGGTCCTGAGGAAGGAAGCCATAGCAACATATGAAGTTCACAGGTGCTTCTATGCAACAAATAATTGCTGATGTGGAAGGTAAACTTTGTGATTTAAGCTCCCTTGTGTTGATTTAATGACCAGGGTGACAGAATGGAGCATGGGCTAATAGCTAACTGAGCGAAAGAGGGAAATTCTTATTTACTTTTCAGAGTGATGATATGGACATTCGAAGCTATAAATCTGAGCTGGAGCAAGCCGCTCAATCCCCCTGCCCCGCCCTCCCCACAAGCCTGTTACAATATTGAATAAGATCATGGTTTACCGACTGTAAACTCAACTTCACATTCTTGTCTCTTCTATTAGCCTTTCAATCTGTGACTTTTCAAGAATTCATCTACCTATTCTTTAAAACTATTCAAAGACTCTGCTTTGCTGACATTTGAGGAAAAGAGCTCCATAAACTCATGAAAGTAAGAAACGTGCTTCATTTCTATTATAAATGTGTAGGCTTTTATTTTTTTTCAAAAAGCAGTTAGCCCTAAACTAGATTCTGCAATTGAAAAGCACCCATCTTGTACATACGAGGAGATCTGCAGATGCTGGAAATTCAAGCAACACACACAAAATGCTGGTGGAACACAGCAGGTCAGGCAGCCATCTTGTACATAACCAGCATGTCAAGATCCCTCAGGATCTCCCATGCATTCCAATCTATCTCAGTCTTCCAATCTAACATTCCCAGATCAGCCAACTCTCCCATTCCAGGTTTCAGTCTAGTAAATCTCATAACTGTTTCCAACACAATTACTTAATATTTATTTAAATAAGAAAATGATTACTTTAGATGCAGCTTCAGCATCACCCTATATAACTGAATCAATTGTATATCAGAGCTCTACAATATCTCATCATTTAGATCATGTTTCTCTTTTTCCTGCTAAAATGGATAAATCCATGTTTTCTCACATTATATTCTCTGACTCGATCTTTGTCCCCTCCCTTCATCTAATTACATCCTGGTATCTTTTTCATAACTTGCTTTTCTACCTGTCTTGTGTCATCAGCAAGTCTAGCAACCATATCTTCAGTGCCATTTACATGTACTGTAAAAGGCGGTAAACCAATCATCAATGCCAGTAATCTGCCTTCTCAATTGCATGGGAGTGCCACAGTGATGTAGTGGTTAATGTGATGCTACTGCAGCTCTGGGCATCAGATTCTGAAGTTCTATACTGGCTCAATCTATAAAGGGTTCGCATGTCCTTTCTGTGAATGCGTGGGATTCCTCTGGGTGTTCCAATTTTCCCCTGCAGTCCAAAGAAATACTGGTTAGTAGGTTAATTAGTCATTGTAGATAGTTCCGTGATGAGATGAGGCTAGTGCTAAATAGGTGCTTTGCTGAGCGGTGTGGCTCTTTGGGCCAGAAGAGTCTGTTCCACGCTGTGGCTCTAAATAATCAGTCTTGCTGTATAGAAACACCCTCAGTAATGCCAATTTGTCTGTTAATCTCAGGCAAAACCAACGTGATGTCTTGTGCATCAGGAGTTCAGTGTTTCTGAAACAATGCTTTGTTTCATCTTACTGAATGTCTTCTACCAATCCTAGAATTGTACACCTGATTCATCTTTATCAACAGTTCATGTTCCTTATCCAAAGAACTCCACTAAGATGACCAGTCATGATTTTCATTTCAAAATACTTCACTTCCCTTGCCTAATGATCTTGATGTTTCTAAGAGGCCTGCTATTACTTCTTCAGTACCAGCTGCTACCAAGCTGGTCGGTCGTGTAGAGGCATCAGCATTGGACTTCGAGGTGAACGGTCCTGAGTTCAAATCTGGCCAGCTCCTTGCACGCTGGGCTGAGCATCAAACTAGTGACTTAGCCTTGTAAGAAAAAAGTCAACTGCAATGGCAATGGCAAAAATGCTGCTTGATGTGCCACAAACGGTGAAAAGGAACAACAACTTGCTTCAACCATTCTTCCTATTAAAGACATTAAACTGACCCGTGGACTGCTTACTGTCTCCTACCCTTTCCAAATGAAGGAATATATATTTGCTAAATTCCAATCTGGGAATAAACCCAAATCTAGAGAATTTTGGAAAATTAGATCTCAGTGTCAGCATTCACCGGGGGTATGAGGTAAAGAGAAAGCACAAAGCAAAATGGCACTCAGAGGCTGCTCAGGGATGACTAGCTGATATGTGTGTGTGCAATTTGGGATCTTTTGGTTAACAAATTTGATTTCGTATTTTTGTTGAGGTTAGTTTCTATATGTTTCTGTAGAAAGCCATGAGATGATTAATGACAGAGAAAAACATGGGACTGTCCAACATGAACGTATCAATGTGTAGTTGTGCTTGATATTGATGACGATTATGCAGTTAGATGAATTATTCATGATGAGTTGGCCAGAAAGCTCTCAGCTGCATCCTTCGTTGCTCTCTGCCTCTTTTTCTTGTTTCTACTTCTGCTCCACATATGCTTGGGCTGAGCCCTTGTAAGGGTGTACATCATACAGCCTACAAAGTAGTGGAGGGCTGCTCCAAAGCTGTCCAGCTGCCATCTGCCAGCACTGGATTTACTGAATGCTGTTTATGAATGGCACAATAATTACAAGAGCCAAATGACATCTTCTGTCAGCCAGTGGCTATTCTTCTGGCTGTCATAGCGGTTAAAGTGCAGAATGGAAAATGAAATATTGAAAAGACTACTGACAGCGTAGTAGACAAAAAAATATTGTCTTGTAGCGGTGTGCTACACGCAGCGCTAAAATTACGACACGGAGTCGGTAACTGCAGTCGAAGGAAAAAACTTTATTCGAAAACTTCAGCCTCACTTTTAAGCCTCTGTCAACCGGCCCCCCATGGCGCAGAGGCTCCAAAGCTCTGTGCTCGCAAACCCCCGTAGGCTATCTAATTGTGAGTCGGTTCGGATACGCTAGGAAATGGGTCGCCACAGTCTGACCATGTGTGGTTACAGATCAGCTTTAATTTATGGAAATGGAATCCCACCTGGGTGGGTGTCTTACCCATGTTGAGATAAAGCGAGTTTGCAGCCCGTTGTACCCTATACCACAAGAAAGCTCCGAGGTGAAGTTGTCTCCATTCTATTCTCTAGCAAGAGTGGAAGAATTATACACAGAGCTTTCCTGAATGGAATGCATCAGTCCCTCCCTTGATGACAAACTACAAACAGTATCTACAATCCAGCTTGGAGTGAGCCTGAGATACATTGAAATTTACTGGGGAGGCAGTCTTTGCCCTGGTCTGAACTTGTGTTGTAGCTGAAGTAAATGACATATTTCAGTAATAGTGTTGTTACAGAAAGATAAATGCTTTTTAATCTATATCTCCTCGTTCATGTTGGAGAATTTTGCCACAAGGATCCTCAGTTTATATGAGGCTCTCTCTCCCTCCTCCCCTCTACTTTCTAGCACATTTTGTGTATCCTCATCCGTGTCTGCTTTCTGCAGAAGCTTGAAGTTAAGGCCATATACTTCAGCACCAGGTAAGCTATTTCCTGTAGAGTACAGTAAGTCGAGATGGCAACAAAATTTTTTGTGAATGTATCAATGCCCAATACAACGTGTATTTTTTTGCCATTCACTATGTGATGGCCAGCTCATTCAAGCCTAGAAATGTGCATGCACAAATTGGTCACCATACTGTGACTAATTAAACATCTGTAACAGCCAAATCAGAAGCAATAAGGAGCCAAACTTTGCAATCATTATGTTTGCACTTGCCAAGGTGGCAAAATAAATATCAAGCCCACTACTATTAAGATGACAAAACACTATATTAAAAGAAGTTTAATTTCATAAAGCCCATCAATTTATTCTGTGTGGGCAGTATAAATGTTAATATCTTTTAATAGATTTTGTTTTTCTCCAGTTGCCTTATGATCATTCAAACAAATTTATTCTCACTAATGTTTCGTACCTTTCATTTTACCTCCGTTTGCTAAATGATCTAAAATTAGAAATTGATATCAAAGTCAATGATACAAAATAAATGTCTGATGTTTACTTAGATCTCCTGCTTTCATATGGACAAACACAATCAAAGGCTACGTTTAAATTCCTTGAGAACTAGTACTGCAATGGAAATGGGAACACAGCTGTTCATATAGTATATCATATCTCACAAGTAAACATGATTGTGCTGATGGTCTGTGTGGGTTGTCTAATATCAGGTTCATGCTTGACATTTAGCTAGTAAATGGAGAAAGGGTCTAAAATGAGCTGCATGTACTTTGTACTTGCAGACCAGAATACAGAAATGCTGGTTTATGGAATTATAGGGCAAAAGAAACTGACACGGCAAATGGAATAGAGGAAATGTGATAGACATGACAAGTTTCTGTCTATAGGTCGATGGTATTTAATTAACTATTCATTAAAATCTTCCGGTTACAATCCGAAAACGTGGCTAGAGTCTGTAATGCAGTAGCAATTGCCACCTTTTTCACATCTTGATTTTTTGGAGTTTTGTGAAGAAGTATTTTGACAATGGATAATAGTGGTGTTCCAGCACATTTATTCTCTAGATTCCAATAAAAAATGCTCCTTCTTGAGAAAATGATGCTTTTGATTATAAATCTTTTTCAGAGGAAGAACTGAATTAATGGTCATTTGCATCATTACCTGCTTTGCTTTGGGAGACTTTTGGTACAAAAGGTAATTGCTTGAATCAAATTATAAGCCCCTCAGTCAAATACTAACTTCAATAGGCTTTAATGGAAGCTGTTTCAGTACAGTTAAAATACTGCAATTTACCGGGCAATTATGCCCTGTTTTCAAAAGGCAAAACAAATCCAATCTGATTGATTGCCACTCCATCATTTTCTCTCAATCGTTAGTAAATTGATTGAAGGCATCATCAACTGTGCAGTGAAGCACCACTTACTAACAACATGTTCACTTATACATAGTCTGGGATTTGCCAAGATCACTCTGCTGTGGACTTCAGCACAACTGTCGTCCCAAACATTCCCATTAGCATCAGGGCAGCAATTTACTGAATGTGGCATTAAGGAGCTGTAAGACCATAAGATATAGGAGCAGAATGAAGCCATTTGGCCCATTGAGTTTGGCCACCATTTCATCATGGCTGATCCAATTTTTCTCTCAGCACCAATCTCCTGCTTCTCCCCGTATTCCTTCATGCCCTGACCAATCAAGAATCTATCAACCCTGCCTTAAATATATATAAAGACTTGGTCTCAACAACTTGGCAAAGAATTCCACAGCACTCTCTGGCTAAAGAAATTCCTCCTCATCTCTGTTCTAAAAGGACATCCTTTTATTCTGAGGCTGTGTCCTCTGGTCTTGGACTCTCCCACCATAGGAAACATCCTCTCCACATCCACCCTATCAAGGCCGTTCATCATTCGATAGGTTTCAATGAGGTCACCCCTCATTTTTCTGAATTCCACTGAATACAGGCCCAGAGCCATCAGATGCTCTTCATACGACAAACCATTCAATCCTGGAATCATTTTTGTGACCCTCTTTTGAACCCTCTCCAGTTTTAGCACATCCTTTCTAAGACAAGGGGCCCAAAACTGCTCACAAAACTTCAAATGAGGCCTCACCAGTACTTTATAAAGTTTCAACATTACATCCTTGCTTTTATATTCTAGTCTCTTGAAATGAAAGCATTTGCCTTATTCACTAAAGACTTAACCTGCAAATTAACCTTTAGGAAATCCTGCATAAGGACACCCAAGTCCCTTTGCCCCTCAGTTTTCTGTATTTTCTCCCCATTTAGAAAATAGTTAACCCTTTCATTTCTTCTAGCCAAGTGCATGACCATACACTTCCCGACTCTGTACAGTATTCTATTTGCCATTTCTTTGCCCATTCTCCTAATCTGTCTGTTATTCTATAGCCTGTACTTCCTCCAAACTACCTGCCCCTCTGCTTATCTTCATTACATCTGCAGACTTTGGAAAAAAGGCATCAATTCCATCATCCAAATCATTGATATATAATATAAAAAACATTGGTCCCAACACAGACCCCAGTGGAACACCACTAGTCACTGGCAGCCAGCCAGAAAAGGCTCCCTTTATTCCCACTCTCTGCCTCCTGCCAATCAGCACTGCTTTATCCATGCTAGAGTCTTTGCTGTAAAACCATGGGTTCACAGCTTGTTAAGCAGTTTTACGTATGGCACCTTGTCAGAGGTTTTCTGAAAATCTAAGTATACAACATCAACTGATTCTCCTTTGTCTATCTGGTGTTATTTCTTCAAAGTATTCCAACAGATTTGTCACCTGAGATTTTCCCTCGAGGAAACCATGCTGACTACGGCCTATTTTATCACGTGCTTCTAAGTACCCTTAATAATCAACTCTGACAGACTTACAGGCCTATAGTTCCCTTTCTCCTGCCTCTCTCCCTTCTTAAGGAGTGATGTGATATTTGCAATTTTCCAGTCTTCTGCAACCATTCTAGAATCTAGTGCGCCTTGAAAGATGCCTGCACAATCTCTTCAGCCATCTCTTTCAGAACACTGGCGTGTACACCATCTGGTCCAGGTGACCCATCTACCTTCGGACTGTTCAGTTTCCCTAGAACCTTCTCTCTAGTTATGGTAACTTCATACCCTGCATGCCCCCGACACCTGGAACTTCCAGCAAGCTGCTAGTGTCTTCCATGGTGAAGGCTAATACAAGATATTGATTCAGTTTTGCTGTCCCCCATTACTACCTCTCCTGCATCATTTTCCAGTGGTCTGATATCCTCTCTCGCCTCTCTTGTACACTTTATGTATCTGAAGAAACTTTTGGTATCCTCTTTAATATTATTGGCTGATTTACTTTCACATTCCATCTTTATCTTAATGGCTTTTTAGTTGCCTTCTGTTGGATTTTAAAAGATCCCCAATCCTCTAACTTCTCACTAATTTTTGCTCTATTATATGCCTTCTCTTTGGCTTTCCTGTTGGCTTTGACTTCTCCTGTTAAACACCATTGTGTCATCTTGCCTTTAGGATACTTCTTTCACTTTGGGATGTACATATCTTGTGCCTTCCAAACTGTTTCCAGAACTTCCAGCCATTGCTGCTCTGCTATCATCCCTGCCAGTGTTCTTTTCCAATCATTTCTGGCCAACTCCTCTCTCATGCCTCTGTCACTTCTTTTACTCCAATGTAATGCTGATACATCTGACTTTAGCTTCTTTTCCTCAAATTTCAGGATGAATTCTATCATATTATGATCACTTACCCCTCAGGGTTCTTTTACCTTGAGTTCTCTAATCGATTCTTGTTCATTACACAACACCCCATCCAGAATAACTGATCACCTAATAGGCTCATCCACAAGCTGCTTTAAAAAGCTATTTCGTAGGCACTCAAGAAATTCCCATTCCTGGAATCTAGCACCAACCTAATTTTCCCAATCTACCTGTATATTGAAGTCTCTCTTGACTATTGTAACATTAACCTTTGGCATGCATTTTTGATATCACATTGTAATTTGTGGACCACATCCTTACACTGTTTGGGGGTCTGTATACCACTCCCATCAGGGTCTTTTTATCCTTCCAGTTCTTGAACTTTATACACAATGATTCAACACCTTCTGACCCTGTGTCTCCTCTTTTCAATAATCAGATTTCACTTTTTACCAGCAGAGCATTGCGCCCTCCTCTGATATCCTGCCTAGCCTTTCAATACAATGTGTATCCTTGGACATAACGGTCTCAGCTATAACCTTTCAGCTATGATACGTTGATGCCTACAACATCATACATGACAATCTGCACCCGTGCTGCTAGTTCATCTACTTTACTCCATGTACAGAACACATTAAGATACAACACCTTCAGTCCTGTATTCACCCTTTTCAATTCTGTCTGTTTTACATTGCAGCTCATCCTGTTGACTGCAATTTTGCCCTGTCGACAGCCTTTCCTCACTACACCTTGCCTCTGTTTGTAAACCAGCTCCCTCATCTTCAGCACTAATATCCACCTTTCCTACAATACTTAATGCATTGAAATATTAATTGTACTATACTCAACCTTTTGATTCCCAACTTTGTTTGAGGTCTTACCAACATCTGCCTCTACTAATTGTTCTACCAGTCTGCTTCCCATCCCCATGCAACTCTCCTTTAACCATCGTATTAACAAACCTTCCCACTAGGTTATTAGTCTCCTTCCAGGTCAGGTGCAAACCATCCCTTCTGTACAGATCCCACCTTCCTTGGAAGAGAGCCCAATGATCTAAAAATCTATGCCCCACCCTCCTATACTAACTCCATAGCCGCATATTAAACTGTATAATCTTCCTAGTTCTGGCCTCCCTAACACATGGCATGGGTAGTAGTCCTGAGAACACCACTCTGGAGGTCCTGCCCTTTAACTTAGCACCTAACTCCCTGAACTCCCTCTGCAGAACCTCATCACTCATCCTACCCATGTCATTGGTACCGACAAGGACCACAACTTCTGCCAATTCACCCTCCCATTTACGAAAGCTGAGGACTCAATTCGAGATATCCCAGACCCTGGGACCTGGGAGGCAGCATATCATCCAGAAATCTTGTTCTCACCCGCAGAACCTCTGTTCCCCAAATTAACAAATCCCCTATAATCAGTGTGCCTCTTCTCCCTCCTTCCCTTCTGAATTACAGAGGCAGACTCAGTGCCAGAGACCTGAACACTGTGACTTTCCTCTGTTAGGTTTCCCCCCCCAACAGTATCTACAGTGATATAGTGTACCTTTTGTTGAGGGAGATGGCCACAGGGGTACTCTGCATAGGCTGCTTAGCTCCTTTCCCCTTCCTGACTGTCACTTAGTTTCCTGTATCATATTCCTTGTAACTATCTCTCGATATGTCCTTCAGCCGCCCGAATGATCTGGAGTTCATCCAGTTTCAGCTCCAGCTCCTTAACACAGGTTGTAAGAAGCAGCTGCTGGATGCACTTCTCACAGCTGTAGTCGTCAGGGACACTGGAGGTCTCCACACCTTCCCACATGCCGCAAGAGCAGCATTTTACTCTCCTACCTGTCATCCCTCCTGTCCTTGCTGAGCGGATATCAGGAAGAGATGGAAGGGCTTGAGCTTTGCTTTCTCTGAGTGAAGCCTCTCTTCGCAGAAGCCTCAAAGGCTAAAGCCTTACGATTGCAGTTAAAGTGGAAGTCAAGGAGCATTGGGTGGAAAGCAATTGAATGATAAGGATTGTCTCTGCACATACAAAGATGGTTGTGGTTGTTGGAGGTTAATCACCCGAGCCTCAGAGCATCACTGCCAGAATTTCTCAGTACCCAATTATCTTCTGTTGTTTCATCAAGGACTTTTGCTTCATCATCAAATTTTGAAATGAAGAGTTTCACTGACGATGTTCAGTTCTGTTTCTAACAACGCAGCAAATAAACCCATCCATGTTTGCATGCGGTAAGATTGGTCCAACTTTCAATCAAAGACTGATATGTCATAATAGCATTCATTCTATAGAAGTGCCAAATATGAGCAATTGCAAAAAGAGAATCAATATCTTATTCTTAACGTGCAATGTCTTTACCCTTGCTCAGTGTTCTACTATTAACTGGACCATAGCATCAAGAACAGGTCAGAGGTTGGGAAATGGGATGAGCTATCCAAAGCCTTTCCACCAACTAGAAGGAAGAAGTTGGCAATATTCTCCATTTCCCAGGATGAGTGAGATCCAGCAGCACTCTCTTTGGACTATCCATAATAAAGTAGCTAACTTCATTGGCAATCCAAAAATTCACGCTCTTCACCTCCAGACATGGCATACACTGCAGCCACAGTGACTGCAATGTACTGTATGCTATGTCTAAGCTATCCCTACAGCACCTCCCAAACCTACATGATGAAGACCACGATCAGCAAGAAGGTAAGAACAACTCTACAATATTTGTGTGTTCTAAATCCAGCTGACACTGTCCAGATTTGGAAATATGTTGTTGGTGCTTCATCGTTACTGGTTCTAAAGCCTGGAACTCTCTGCTGAACAGTGTTGCGGGAGCCACAAGAGACTGCTGATACTTGGATCAGGAGCAAAAAAGAACCTGCTGGAGGAACTTGTTGGGTCAGGCAGTATCCGTGGAAGTAAAGGATAGTTGATGTTTCAGCAAGAGACTTGTGAACTCATGTTGTAGGAGTCCCTTCAGCAGAAAGACTAGAGCAGTTCGAGAAGATTGTTCATCACCACGTCACCATGGATAATACAATGAACAATAGTTACAGGCTTTGCCAGTAATGTGAAGATACTGAATAATGATTAATAAAGAGAAAGAGTAGGAAGGACTACAATCATAAAGTCCCTGCTTGTTTCATATAGATGTAACCCTCAGGCTTGGCTAGCACGCGTTCGTCTAGGGCGGGGGTCGGCAACCCGCGGCTCCGGAGCCACATGTGGCTCTTTTACGTCTGTGCTGTGGCTCCCTGTTGCTTTGGGAAATAATTGGTCAGTATTTAATTAAAATGTATTTTAGGTTAGTTTGTTAGTTTTTGAAATGTAATTCTAAATTTGAAGATTATGGTGATCTTGTACAATCTAAATAAGACGTTGTGGCGACCCATTTCCTGACACATCCGAACTGGCTCACAATTAGCCAGCGTTCAGGCTAAGGGAGATAGCCTACGGGGGTTTGTGAGTACGTGTCTTTTGCAGCATCCGCGCCCATGGGGGGCGGGTTGAGGGAGGCTTAAAAGCAAGGCTGTTTTGTTCGAATAAAGCTATCTTTGACTGCAGTTTACTGACTGCGTGTAGCACACCGCTACAACGTGTTTTTATTGCTGGCTGTCCAGAGGGGAGGTGCTGAAACGCTTTGTCGCCTGTCTGGAAGAAGTGAAAACTTTCCTGGGTAGCAAAGGGCTCACCTTTCCTGAGCTGGAACAGCCAGAGCGGCTGGAAAAGCTACACTTCATGGTAGACATGACAGCGCACCTGAACACGCTGAACACAGCTCTTCAGGGGAAAGGACGTACAGCCCTGCACATGTTGGAGGATGTTTTGGCATTCGAGTGCAAGTTGACAGTGCTTGCCAGAGATTTACAGAAAGGCACATTGTCTCACTTCCCCAATTTGAGAGAGTTCAAACAAGGTCACGACATGATAAATTCGGAGTATTTACATTCTGCAATCATCGCAATGCAAACATCGTTTGGGAAACGCTTCTGTGAGTTCAGAGAGGAAAAAAACACATTATCCTTCCCGGTCACTCCCCTAAGCATCGATCCATCCCTACTGAATACGACTGCATTGTTAGGTGTGAGTCAACCTGACCAAGCATGATAAATATTTTAATTGCCTATTATTTTACGTATATTCATATGTTTTCATTGTTCAGTGAAATAGTCCTTTTATTTTTCAGGTTGACAGCTGGCTGACGTTATTTTTGGTTTGCTGCTGGCGGCAAATTTAAGTTTGGCGTTTTTCATAAATACAAGAAGGACTCAAATAGATGTTGAGTATTTTACTTAAAAGTAACCTTCAACCCAACGTCTTTTTTTCGGAGTTCAAAATGTTTTTGTTGCATGCAGAAATGTAATTTCGTTTTCTCTGCAGGAGTTCATCAATTTCATAAATGCAACACATTATAGTTTGTTTATACATAGCATAAAGGCAAAACAAAATGTTGTATGCAGTGTTATTTCATTTTAAATGTCAAACGGGCTTTGCGGCTCCCAGTGTTTTCTTTTCTGTGGGAAACGGGTCCAAGTGGCTCTTTCAGTGGTAAAGGTTGCTGACCCCTGGTCTAGGGGAAGACTTCTGACCCCGCCAAAATGAGAAATCTCATTTGTGTGAATGCTGCATGATGTGTTACCCAGTTACAAATCTGAACCTCAAAATATCAGACAATATACCATATGCAATTAACTGATTGAACTTTATAAATCTAAATCTGAATATGAGGTTAGTAAAGAAAATAAAAAGAAAATGGGCCTATTTTAAGAGAAAAGTCAAAAGCGCATGTTGGAGCTTACAAACACGGCCATTTGTCAACCATCAACCTCCTCCAAGCGTCACCGACCTTCGGACCCTCCCAGTCCACTCCGTCCAGTGGTATTCCAACTCTCTCCACACACATCTTCCTTCTTCTCCTCTCGCCGACCAAAGACCGCGGAAGTCTCTCTTCCAGACTCACAACAAACAACAACATTTCTCTCATTGGATGGGACCCCGCACATTCCAAGCCCTGTTTTCTCCAGTCATGACCCAAACATTGCTGCTACCGAGAAACCATCACGTTAGCAGTGAAACATTACAGCGCGTTACATAGAACACAGAAGCAAACAGCAACTCATACCAAACATTTACATTATCTTATTTATATGTAGTCTACACACGAAATGAATATCAGCAACTTACATGATTAGTGCATCATTTTCTCTATTATTGTACACTAAGCTTCAATTGGCAACCAATTACTGCTCTACTTACAACTGACCCTGCACTAACTGATGCCAAAGCTTTGCCTCTTAAAATAGATGTAACAACTAAACCACTGGAAGATTCCAAGGAGCTGCCAGACATATTCTTCAGCAACAAAGGAGCAGGCCCCCAGTTTCAGAACAAATAAGCTCAGTATCCTGCTGGAAGACATAGAGAGGCAAGTTTTCCCTTGATAACATGAAGCCAAGTTGGAACTTCTGGTGGTCAGAGAATGTAATGCCAAGAGAGATTTCTCCATAGGCAAGAGCCTATGATCCACAATCTCAAGGTTAGTCCTGGAATGTTCAAATTTCATATGACATGTTTCATGTGATCTCTGGTTAAGACAGCACAACTGGATATATGCAACAGCTCACTGGCAGTTAAAAAGGCAAGAAACTTGACTAAAGACATCACTAAAAACACCTTATCTGAGGTAAATTGTTTTCGATTATTGCCACAGGGAGTGAACGACGGTGAGGTGGGTTCAGGAGACAAGCGGAGATGGTATGTTGATGAATCAATACAGATGGAGTGAGTTATTCAGAGAGGAGAGGTCAGAGCATTGGTGTTCTGATGCCTGTACAGCTGGCCCTGGTGCAAGGTTGGATCGCTCTGTGTGCCGAGCTGATTTGAAGAGCTTGAGAGCGGCTCTGGGCTGGGCAGTGAACTCTGGGAAGTCACTGGGCGACGTGGTCTAGGCCCAGAGCCCTTTGTAGCAGCCAGGTCCTACTGTGAGGTATGATCGGCTGCTTAGACAATTTAAACACTAACCCAGATTGGAGGCAAGAGCTGATTTTGTTCCACAATATTTACTGTTCTCCCCAGGGCACCAGAGCCTTTCGCTGTAACGTCATTTGTTCAATTTAAACGCTGGCCTAGTTAGACTGAAAAGACAGGATGTCGGGATCAAAAGTGAGAGTCAATTTCTCCCACTCTCTGTGATGGTCACTCCTCTCTCCATGGTGCTGAGACTATGAAGACAGCCCCAGCTGTATTGCTCCATGCCTGCTAATAAGATTTACTGATAAGTGAGGCTTTGGGCCTATACTCCATGCTGCTTTTGGGTTTGGATCCGAGGGATCAATTTAGTTCGGAAAGTTGTCTGCTTCGATTGTTTGCATGTTTTGTGTTGTTTTTCTTTCTCTTGAGCATTGGGTTTGGTCTTTTATTCTTTAATTGGGCTCTTTTGGGTTTGTTGCTTTGTGGCAACCTGTAGAAAACAAATATATAACTATATAACAATTACAGCACGGAAACAGGCCATCTTGGCCCCTCTAGTCCGTGCCAAACGGTTACTCTCACCTAGTCCCACCAATCTACACTCAGCCCATAACCCTCCATTCCTTTCCTGTCCATATACCTATCCAATTTTACTTTAAATGACAAATTTGAACCTTCCTCTACCACTTCTACTGGAAGCTCGTTCCACACAGATACCACTCTCTGAGTAAAGAAATTCCCCCTTGTGTTACCCCTAAACTTTTGCCCCTTAACTTTCAACTCATGTCCTCTTGTTGTACAAATTATATATTCAGGAGATGAGTTATACAGCTCTCATTACATGCACATGCAGGTCAACTCTTTGAGTGATTATGCAGAAAGGTTGAATAACTCATCTCCTTCTACCATAGACCACAAGCTTATCAATCACCCCCGCTGTGGACACTTTCTAGAGGTCCAAGATCCGTATGCTCCATGACCCCTGGGCTAAGTGTGTAAACGTAGGAGGGGACTATGTTGAAAAATAAATGTGCTAGGTTTTCTAAAATTAACTCTTTCTACCTTAGGCCACGAACTTATCAATCACCCCTTCTACATTCTTCATATACATGAGGAGTAAAAATCTTTATGTTACATCTCCGTCTAACTGTGGAATGCACAATTTATAGTAATTTGTAATAAATAGTATGTACAACAGGATAGTTAGTATAGAATAGAAATACAATTGTGTCAGCATGAATTAATCAGTCTGATGGCCTGGTGGAAGAAGCTGTCCTGGAGCCTGTTAGTCCTGGCTTTTATGCTGCAGTACCCGGAGGGTAGCAGCTGGAACAGTTTATGGTTGAGGTGACTTGGGTCCCCAATGATCTTTTGGGCCCTTTTTTACACAGATGTCTTTGTAAGTGTCCTGAATAGTGGGATTTAACATCTATAGATGCATTGGGCTGTCCGTACCAGTTACTGCAGAGCCCTGTGATTAAGAGAGATACCGTTCCCATACCAGGCAGTAATGCAGCCAGTCAGGATGCTCTCAATTGTGCCCCTCTAGAAAGTTCTTTAGTGAAATTGATCGATAATTTGAAAATTCCTTTACATTTCCCTTCTTGGGAATTGGGATATATAGGACTTAACCTGTGGTAATAAATAGAAAGGAAATGGAAGAAGTAACGGATTTTGTCTTCCTCGGTTCAAAGATTTCTTTTGGTGGTAGCCATACTTACTTCTGGGGAGGGCAGTCGTGGCAAATTTAGAAAAAATACTGAAGAGCAGAGACACAACATTGTCTATGGAGATCCGTATAGTCAAGTCTATGGTATTTCCAGTTGTGATGTATGGCTGTGAGAGATGGGCTTTTAATAAGACTGAATACAAAAGAATCAACGCCTTTGAACTTGGATGCTGGAAGGAAGTGTTAAGAGTTCACTGGACAGCAAGAAGTTCCAATGTCAGTATTTGAAGAAATACAGCCAGACTGCTCACTAGGAGGCTTGATTATGAGATAAAAGCTCAAATATTTTGGCCACATCATGAGAAGACAGGATTCCTTGGAGAAGACCCTCTTGTTAGGTAAAACAGAAGGTCAAAGAAGGAGAGGACAACAGAGGCTACAACAGGTAGATAATATTATTTAGACATTGTGTATGACCTTGGGGGATCTTAGAGAGGCAGTTTCCAACAATAAGGCTTGGTGTGCAGGAGTCTGTAAGGTCATGAAGAGCCAGACTCAACTTAACAACTGAACAACAGAAAGTCCTTAGGATTTGGGGACTCATGCCGAACTTCTTCAAAGGTCTGAGGTAAAAGAGGTGCTGTTGTGCTTCTCTCATCACACAGCCAGTATGTACAGTCCACATGAGATCCTTGGTGATGTTTATGCTGAGGAACTTGAAGCTGTTCACCCTCACAACCCCAAATCCATTGATGTCAATAGGGGTTAGCCAGTCTTCACTCCTCTTGTAGTCCACAACGAGATCCTTTGTTTTTGCGACAGTGAGGGAGAGGTTGTTTTCTTGACACCACTGTGTCAGGGTGATGAACATGTACAGTCCTTTTTCAAACAAGGCTTACTTCTCTAATTTCACATCTTTGATCTTTCAAACTTAGATACAAATTTTCCTTCACTACAGTGCTTCTCATTCAGGTCCACAAAAAGTTAAAAATGCTTAATTATATTTTTAAAATGCCCAGCAGCCATGCATGTCTACAGTGAAAGATTGATTCTCCAGGGCATTTCCAAATTGAAGAAAAGTGATGTAGTTTCAGTGGGAGAGGTTTCAAAAGAAAACTGTAATAGAATATGTTCCTTCTGTCTACTTTACCTGCTGAAGGTGCTGGATTAAGAAATCATAGGTGTAAAGGGACTTGGAAGCCTGAGTGTAGGATTCCCTAAAGGCTTACTTTCAGCCTGAGTCAGTAATAAGAAAGGCAAATGCAATGTTGGCATTCATTTTGAGAGGACTGGAATATAAAAACAAGCATTGCTCAGACCACACTTGGAGTATCATGAGCAGCTTTGGGTCCCACATGGCATATGTTTCTGAGTTTCGATGTTTCAAAGTAGACAGGGAGTAAGGTAAAAGTGGTGGGGGAGTCGTATTACTAACCAGGGACAGTATTCCAGCTACAGTAAGAAAGGATGTCATGAAGGATCATCTACTGGGTGGAGTCAGTCTGGGTGGAATTCAGAAACAGGAAAGGAGCAATTGCTCTATTGGGTTTATTGTACAGCCAACCCCACTAGTAACAGAGACACCATGGAGCAGATCGGGAGGCAGCTTTTGAAGAAGTGCAAAAATAACAGCGTTATTGTCATGGATGACTTCAGCTTTCCTAATATTGTTTGGTGTTTCCTTTTTGCAAAAGGTTTAGATGAGGCAGAATTTATTAGGTGTGTTGAGGAAGAGTTCCTGTCACAGTATTGGACAAGCTACTAGAGAGAGGACAAACTGAATCTATTTGTAGGCAATGAACCTGGCTAATGGAAACATGGAAGATGTTTTGGAATCACTTGCATGGGGCTGTGGAAAGAGTTGTTTCTTTGAGGCAGAAAAAGGTTAATAGGGGAAGGAATCAGATGTGAAACATCTAGTCGGGAGGAGAATGTAAAACAGAAGATTTTGACATTACGAAGGAGGATGTGCTGGAACTTTAGAAAGTCATTAGAGTAGATAATACCCCAGGTTACTACAGGAAGCAAGGAAAGAGATTGCTGCACCTTTGGTGATGATATTAGCGTCTTTAATGGTCACATGAGTAGCGCCATAAGATTTGAGGATGCAAATATTATTTGTTCGTTCAAAAAAGCTAATGGGGATAATCCTGGAATTATAGACCAGTGAATCTTATATCACTGGTTGGAAAACTTTTGGAGAAGATTTTTAGAGACAGGATTTATTTGAGTTTGGAGAAGCATAGTCTGATTAAGGACATTGATGAAGGTAGAGAAGTGGATATGGTGTATATGGATTTTAGTAAAGCATTTGATAAGGTTCCCCATGGGACACTCATTCAGAAAGTCACGAGGCATTGGTTCCAGGGAAACATGGTTGTGTGAATTCTGAATTGGCTTGAGCATAGAAGCAGTAGATGGAGGGTATTCTGACTGGAGGCCAGAGGCCAGCACTGTTCCACAGGGACTTATTCTGGGATCACTTCTCTTTTTTGATTTTTATAAATGGCTTGGATGAGGAAGTGTCAAACCAAGGCCTCCTCTGTGTGATGAAGCCACACTCAGGATGGAGGAGCAACACCTTATATTCCATCTGATGGCATGAACATTGATTTCTCCAACTTCTGGTAATGGCACCCCCCCCCCCCACCACCACCCTCTCCATTCCCATTCCCATTTTCCTCTCTCACCTTATCACCTTTCCTGCCCATCTCCTCCCTCGTGTTCCTCCCTCTTCCCTTTCTTCCATGGCTTTCCTCTCCTATCAGATTCCCCCTTCACTAGCCCTTTATCTTTTTCACCAATCGGCTTCCCAACTCTTTACTTCACCACTCCCCCCTCTCAATTTCACTTATCACCTACCACCTTGTATTTCTTCCTCCCCTCCCCCACATTCTTACTCTGACTTCTCAACTCTTTTCTTCAGTCCTGATGAAGGGTCTCAGCTCGAAACATTGACTGTTTACTGTTTTCCATAGATGCTGCCTGGCCTGCTGAGTTCCTCCAACATTTTGTGCGTGTTGCTTAGATAAGGAAATGGAAGAGTGGGTTAGTAGGTTTGCAGATGACACGAAGGTTGGTAGTACTGCAGATAATGTAGAACATTTTTGTAGGAAGCAGAGCTAGACTGAGAAGTGGCAGGTTGAGGTCAACCTGGAAAAGTGTGGTGAAGGTTTATGAAGTAACTATCAGACAAGGCTCGAGAGCTACAAGGTAGCAGGAAGGAGTTGAAGAATGGACCTAGCAGAGCTAGAAAGGGGCACAAGAAGACCTTGGCGAGTTGGATGAAGGAAAACTCCATGGTTTTCTACAGGTTTGTGAAGAAAAGGATGACTTGAGTAAGGGCTGGATTGATCAAGGATAGAAGAGAAACATTCGTCTAGCGTCGAGGAGATTAAATTTGGAGGGTCAAGTTTGAAGTCAGTGTACAGGGTTAATGGCAGGAATGTTTGCAGTGTGGAGGAACAGAAGGATCTTGGGGTCCACATCATAAATCCCTCAAAGTTGCTATGCAGATTGATAGGGTTGTTAAAAAGGCTTATGATGTGTTAGCCGCCTTCAGTCATGGGATTGTGTTCAAGAGCCGCGAGGTACTGTTGCAGCTTAGTAAAACGCAGGCTAGACAACACTTGGAATAGTATTGTGTTCAGTTCTGGTCAGTTATAGGAAGGATCCAGAAGATCGAGAGAGAGTGCAGAGGAGATATACCAGGATGCTGCCTGGATTTGCGAGCATGTCATATGAGGACCCTAAGCAAACTAGGGGTTTTCATTTTCAAGCGGAGAATGAAAGGCAATTTGATAGAGGTGTTCAAGATGATAAGAGGCATAAATCAAGTGGACAGCCAATTTTTTTTTTCCCCAGAATGGAAATGGCTAATATGAGGGAACATAATTGTAATATGATTGGACGAAAGTATAAGGGGCATGTCAGAGGTAAGATTTTTACACAGATTGATGTGTGTGTGGAAGACCCTACCAAGGGTGTTGGTAGAGGAAAATATGCTGGGGATATTTCAGAAACCTTAGATTTGTACATAGATTATAGAAAAAAGGAGGGCTATGCAGGAGGGAAGGGCTAGATTGATCTTAGTGTAGGTTAAAAGGTTGGGACACATAGACCAAAGGCCCTGTATTGTGCAGGGTTGTTTCCACTGTTCTAAATTCTATATCTAAGAAAGGGTGTGCTGGCATTAGAAAGGGTCCACAGGAGGTTTACTGGAATAATGCTGGAAAAGAGTTAGCCTATGAGAAGTGTTTGCTGGCTCTGAGCCTGCATTTTTTTAATTTATGATAGATGTTATTGAGATACAACATAGAAAAGGCCCTGGTAGCCTTTCCAGTCATGCTGACCAGTAATCCCTCGATTTAATCCGAGCCTAATCACCCGACAACTTACAATGACCAATTAAACAACCAAATGGTACTTCTTTGGACTGTGAAAGAAAATGAGAGCACCTGCAGGAAATCCATGCAATAGAGTGTAGCTGAATGGGGTGGGGAGAGGGGAGGGAGATCTCACTGAAACCTACGCATAAGAGTTTGTAAGAGTGTGGGGGGGGGGTGGCAGAGGTTATTGAAACCTGTTCAATATTGAGTCTCGAGTGGATGTGGTCAGGATATTTCCAATACTGTGTGAGTCTAGGGCCAGAATGCAAAGCCTCAGAATACAGGACAACCTTTTAGAATAGAGTGTGGTGGTTCAGTCCGAAGTCCGTGGTCCGGTCCGCAGACTCCGGGTTTTCCGGCGGTTCTTTGCTGCGGTTGGACTTAACTAGAAACACCTGAGGCTCATATTGGCACTGGAAATATAAGTGGTCCTGGTATTGAGTGTGGTTGGGTGGTTGTCTTGTTGAGAGACTCATGACACAGATGGCTGGTGGAAGGCTAGAATGGACTCTTGCCATCCTTGGGGCTGCATTAGAGAACAATGGCTTCTGGGAGCCTTGCTGGCAGTGTTGAGTGGTCATTGTGGTAGGGATTCAGCTGTTTCCTGGGCCAGGTGGGTGGCTGTCAGCCACTCTGAGCCAGGTGGGGATCTAGTTGTTTCTGTAGCCAGCCAAGGGGGCTGGCTGTAATGGTTACTTGGAGCTACCCTGATGCAGAGGTGGAACTGTCTGTTGTTCTTTGGTGTTTGTCTCTTCCTGTCCTTGCCTCTGTGGGGTAAGTCAGGCTGTTCACCTGTTTCCCTGTGGGGGGAGTCTGTCTTGTCTTTGCCTCTGTTGGGTAGGTCAGGCTGTTCTACTGTTACCTGATGGATGGTCCTGCCCCACCTTGGTGTGGAGTTATAGATGAGTCCTGGCTTGTTGGAGGATAAATCCTGGCTCCATGGTGATGTAAAGTTCCTAGTCTACCCCTAGCTCCAGCCTCAAGACTCCAAGCCTTGACTCAAGACTGCAAGTCCTGCCTGGGTTTGGGGGTCTGAGCCTAAGGCAAGACCCAGGTTCTGGGTCCTTCTCCAGTCTTAGGCTTGGAGTCAACCCCAGGCTCCTTGTTCCCAGTCCCTCATCCTGGTCCTGCTTCCCTTGTCTTGACTGCATCCTGTCCCGTCCTTGGGTTCTGTCTAGTCCTGTTTCTGGGACTCTGATGTCTGTGTCCTGCAGTTGAGTCCTGATTCAACACCTGCCTTATGACATAAAGACAAGGAGGAATTTCTTTAGCCAGAGGAAGTTGAGTCTGTGGGATTCATTGCCACACATGGCTGTGAAGGATAAGTCATTGTGTATATTTAAAGTGAAGGTTGATGGTTTCTTGATTAATAAGGGCATCAAAGATTACGAGCAGATGCAGGAGAGTGGGTTTGAAAGGGAAAAATAAATCAGCCACGATCAAGTGACAAAGCAAACACATGGACTAAATTGACAAATTCTGCTTGTGTCTTATGATTACATGGTCTGATTAAATTTTGCAGGCATGTGTTTTCATTGGATTTCTACAATGAGTGCTCAAAAGCAGACTAATATAGAATGTGGGAGAGAAAAATGGCATGCCTTTTCTCATCCACTAAAAAGTATAATTCACCTAAATTATGTGTAAAATCCATAGTTTCTGAAGCAAACATGCACAGCTCGGATTAGTATTTAATTAGTCATTAGTATGTCATTTTGAAAATTATGAAGTGTAGTTATTGGAAACCAAGATGACTCGTACTTGCATAATCAACAGGCTGTGAGGGGATATTCACACATATTTTCTGTGGGATAGGTGCCCTATGCATGTTGCAAGTGTGTAAAACTTGTCCTCGGAAGATTAAGTCCTCTTCCAATTTACAAACTTATTTACTAACAGGGTCATTAAAATATAATGGTATTTTGAGAGATTAATTATGGTAATGGTTCTGAAACAGGTTCTGAGTACATCTGCCCTTGGGCTTTGCTGCTTTTTCAGTGATGGAATTTAACTCTGTTTCATTGCTTTTTCATTCTGCAGCATTACAAATATCTAAGCAAGTCTATTATGCTTATGGTCTTTCATTTGAATTGTCTACACCCAAATTAAAAAAACATTTTTATCAGTAATGGGAAATCCCTGAGAGCATATGTGTTCTCCTTCATTAAAGAAACTTACATTTGTAAATGATAAAATAATTTGTATTTAATTTCTTCCCAGAATACAATTAGAAGTTGTGCTTTTATTCCCTTCATTAAGATGTACAAATAATGAGTTGCTTTCTTACAATATGCTGCTTTGTATATTAGAAAATTTGCCAGTGGATTTGTTACATGAACTACCAGGGCTTAAAGAGTTACATTAGTTTTGTGCAAGGCAGGCAGCTAATGAGAAATTATTGGTGTTGAAAGCAGAAGGCTACTGTAAATTTCATGCCAACATTTACCACCTGATGTTCAAATGCATACATAACCAGCCTTCTATTCCCAAGAAAAATAATGTCATGACTTTTCCAGCTTGCTATCAGGTGATCTACCAAACACATACATTGAATGTTACTAATGCAGATGTTTAATACACATGTGAGACTCATTAATGACATGGATAAAAGGCTTGAGTCCAGCCTTGCTATTGGTTTTAAGACTTGGCTCTGATTGTGCTGATATTGGAGAATCCTAGGAATCTTAGTAGGTGCCTTTTGTGACAATAGGGCAGGAATATGGTGTATGCAGACATCAGTATGACAATGCAGGCCATTTGCAGACTCAAGTGTGATGTGCTCTAGCGATTCTGTGAGTGAACAGCGAAAGCCTCCAGTACCTCCAACTTCAATCAGGAGTGATGGATGTGTGTGCTATGTGATCTGTGATGTCAGTAAGATTGAAAGGTCAGCCACTCATACATGGGTCAATTGCACCCAGAAGTAATTACCAACTCAATCATGGCACAAAATGCCACTTTGCATTTTTAAAAAAAAGCATGTACTGTAGTTGGATCCAACTTCCAGGGTTTATGTTATGCATGTCTTTCCTGAGCAGTGCACATTGCCATCTTTTCAAGATTTTCACTTAATTTTCTCCACATCCCAAGGATAAACAAGTTTATCAGACTTCCTGAAAGTTCTAACATCTGAAGTCTTGTTCTAAATCTTTCTGAGATTTATTTTAGTTAGCATTAAATAGATTAGAAGTCTACAAACACATGTCAGGAGAAGATAGTTCAAGTGTCATAAAAAGATTGAAACGTACCTCAGTTTTCTTTGTGACTCCTTGTTAAGAAAATTTTTTTCATCTCTCAACATGGTTTCACTTGCCTCTGGTTTAAAGATTTTCATTCTCTAGGAAGGAAGGGCGGGCACGAGGGCATCATTCCAAGCTGAAACAAAAACGGACGTTTTCTTAATTGTTAACGGTTCATTTCTATGCAGCTATTCTCCAGCAGCAAATTGTCAAACTGCCATTTTAAATTGGAATTCACATTGCCTAAATAATTACTCCAACTCTTTGTATTACTAGATTATTAAAATAACCACTGTATAAAGAATACTGATACCTTGTTGAACTGCAATAAATTTGAGTTATAATTCCATGATGTTATTAGTCTTCAAATAATAGTAACTTTGAAATATAGTACCAATTTAGTAAATTGGTCTTGTGAATTTAGTAGTAACTGTGATTAACACTGAATTATTGATATAAATATAAGAGAAGTAACATTTATTTAAAACTATTATTTCCTGCTTAACTCCAGTAGGTGTCTCCATTTTCATCAGCTAAAATACTATTGCCAGTGTTCAATGACAAAAGCTAATTACGCAGTAAAGAAGAGGGAGAATGAAAAGAAACATTTAGCCAAGCAGACTGATTGGTAAAGTTTACATTATTTGATGTCGTTGCCAACATACTTTGTTCATATGAATTTACGGAAATGCTTTGTGAGCAAATTAAAATCTGGTTTACATGAGATATAGTAACATTTTGTAAATCGGTATTAATGAATGGTTTTCAAAAAGGCCTCTGAGCACCAAATTTTTTGCCATCTGTCCTTCATCATACAGTTTGGGAATTGTACAAGCTGCACCATCAGATTTTATTGTCAATAAAATTGTTCTTTTATGGGGGTAGAATTCAAACAAAGGTGGAACAGAAAAACATGATAGGACACTAATTCAGAGATGCTTTTCCCTTCATCCATTCTTTAGTTACAATCATACTCAGGGTTAATAATAAGATGCCAGAAAGTACAAAACTCAGAGCACAGCAGCCAGCAACCTATTCCAATGAGCTGCATCAGAGGGTAAAATATTTAACTTCAATGTAATGTAAAGTAGTAAAGGTAGAACAAGAGTAATTGGTAAATGCAGGCTGATAGAACTGTTGAGGACAGATTCCATCCAGTTGTTTACTGTGACAGTTACAGAGGAATGTTATTCCTTTGGAATAGTGGGGGATGGGAACTAGAGTGCCATGGCAGATAGTGGAGAAGTTGTAGAGAAAGAAGTTAAGCCTACGTATAAGGACAGTAATCAAAATGTTGAGCATGGTGGGACGAATGTTCTGAGCTGTGTATATTTCAATGCAAGGAGTGTGGTAGGTAAGGCAGATGAGCTTCGGGCATGGATCAACATGTATAATTGTGACATTATAGTCATTAGTGAGACTTGGTTGCAGGAGAGGCAGGATTGGCAACACAGGTTTCATTGTCTTAGACGTGATACAGTGGGAGTGATGGGGGGGGGAGGGTGGTGGGCTGGCATTACTAGATGGAAAATGTCACCAGTGTTCAGTCAGGACAGATTGGAGAGTTTGTCTAATGAGTCTTTATGGGTAGAACTGAGGAATAAGAAAGATATGACCATCGTAATGGGTTTATGTTGTAGAACCTTGCAGAAAAATGTAGCAATAGAAGAGCAACTCCCAGGAAACTCTGCTACAGTGGTTGATGGAATGAACTTGGTCCAAAGAGTGAAAGGTGATCAAGTTACTTTCAGAGATGTTGCCACAACAATTCTGGGTATGGCTCTGAGGGAAGGCAGTCAGAGTAGCAGAATAGATGTTGTGTTCGACACATACAAGGAGAACTCTATCAAGAATAGTGTAAGATCTCTACAGGGTGAAGACACTGGTTGTGAGTTGCAAGGTATCACAGGCTCACAGATGGTGAGGCAGTGGAGGAGCTTCCTGACCAAAGTCAGCAACAAAAATAGTCTCATTAGCTTCATAGTCCATGAATGGAGGAAGGTGGAGTACAGAGCAAAGCTACAGGGGAAGATTCTGTATGCAACAATGAATGACAAATGTTACAGAATCACATCTCAAGACAGTGTCAGCTCTTCAGTGTCAACAAGAAGCAGATGGCCACCTACATCTCCATGCTGCCCGTGCCACAAGAGAGGGATACCAATCTGTAGTGATCTGCTCAGAAGACACAATGTCTTTATGTCTTTAGCATTTCTTGACAAGATTGAGGCCCCATTGTTCCAGAAGTGTGGCACCAGAACCTGTACAAGGCTTGTAGACATCAGGAAGGTTGCTGCCACTGTTGGCACAGAGGTTTGTAGGGCTCTCATCGGGTTGCACTCACATACAGGATGTGACACTGTAAGGGCTTTTGCAGGCAAAGGGAAGACAAGTGCCCTAAAACTTCTGACCAGCGACAGGGAAACTCAGGACAAATCCTTAGAGTTGGGTCAGGAATGGGACCTCTCCCTAGAACTGATGGACAAACTGGAGGCATTTACATGTCTCCTGTAAGCTCCAAAAGCATCGACCATCAAGGTCAATGAGCTCAGGTATCACCTTTTCTGTGCCAAAAAAGGTGAAATCGAAAGTCATCAACTCCCACCATGCAAAGACTGCTTAACAAAACATGCACAGCGAGCCAACTACCAGCTGGTATATGGAGAAGATGTTCGGAGAAGGACCCACAAGTGTCAAGCCCTGTTGGCAGAGGATGGAAGATGGAGTGAGAAGAGGAAGCTGAACAGTTGGTGCTGCACTGGATGGAAGGCCAGCCAGCACCCGATGCCGTCCTGGATCTACTGGCCTGTACCTGTCCAAAAAAATGTTCACTCCCAAGATGTATGTGTGTTGTAAATGGCCTCAGGTGTACTGACATGTGTAAACTGGCAGACTGTGAGAACCAGGCATCCACCTCAGAGAGTGGGGAAAGTTCAGATGAAGATGTGGAAGACTTGGAAAATTATTATGATTATTAATAGGTTATGAAAGTATGGAAAGCAGTCTTTGATTAAATATATTCATTTTACAACCAAATGGGCCTAGGTTATGGCCGTGTGGAACCCCACATTTGAATTATTGTACTGTAATCCTATATGCTAAGACAAAAGCCTAAGATTGTTTTGATTTGATACAACAATATGGAAAATATCATGACATTGATAAAACTCCAGAAATCTCTCCAAATGAGGTTTTTTTATCTTTTGAGGGGTGGGGTAATATTTTCTGCTGTACTGATGTTAATATGGAATATATACAAAAAGTGATTACTTATTTGAATTCCTGAATAAATTTGCTACAAATCCATGTCAGTATATGAGTCCGAGGGTTTTTATTGACTTTTCCAAAATAAACAATGGACAAATTTTCTAAAAATGAAATTATTCACTACTAAAATTGGGCACTGTACTGCGAGTGCCACCAATGACATAGTTTTCAATGTAGAATTTTATAACATTTGATGAAAAGTGCTTGAACTCAGCTATCATTGTGACGAATTTCAATGTTGAAGGATCACTGATGACAAAATACCACTAGGTTGAATATATATGTTGCACTTTATATTGGCCACTTTTCAGAAATGCTTATTTTAGGGTAATGTTATAAAATACATGAGAGCACACATAAAGCTACCGCAATGTGCAATGTTGCAATGCTATCACATATTTTCTAACTCTAGAGATGTATACCTTTCCAAAAATCACTTTGAGCATTATTCCCCTCAGGTGGTACTGGTCAATCCTACTGGCTCATGGACTAGTAGAGATTCTAAATTGGAGAAAGCCCAATTTTGATGGTATCAGAAAGAATCTGGCAAGTATGGATTTGGATAGATTGTTTTCTGGCAAAGGTGTACTTGGTAAATGATAGGTCTTCAAAAGTGAAATTTTGAGAGTGCAGTGTTTGTATGTTCCAGTCAAAATAATAGGCAAGAATAACAGGGGAGACCTGGATTTTTTAGAGTTATTGTGGCCCTGTTTAAGAATAAGGAGGTACATAGCAGGTATTGGCAAGCAGGGACAAATAAGATACTTGAGTAGCATAAGAAATGCAAGAGAATACTTAAGAAGGAAATCAGGAGTGTTGAGAGAAGACATGAGGTTGCTCTAACAGATAAGGTGAAGGAGAATCATAAGGGCTGCTACAGGCATATTAAGAGTAAAAGGATAGCAAGGGACAAAACTAGTCCTCTGGAAGATCAGAATGGTAATCTATGTGTAGAGGTGGGGGAGACCTTAGATGGATTTTTTGCATCTATATTTACTGGGGAGATGGACACAAGAGTCTATAGAAATGAGGAAACACGGTAGTAAGGTCATGGATCCTATACAGATTACAGAGGAAGAAGTGTTTGCTTTTTGAGGCAGATTAAGGTGGATAAATCCACAGGGCCTAACAAGGTGTTCCCTCAGACCCTGTGGAAGGCAAGTGTAGAAATTGCAGGGGCTCAGCAGAGATACTTAAACATCCTTTGCCACCGGTGAGGTGCCAGAGGATTGGGTAGCTAATGTTTTCCCATTGTTTAAGAAAGGCTCTAAGAATAAACCAGGAAATTACAGGCCAGGGAGCCTGACATCAGCAGTGGGAATGCCACTGGACGGTATTCTAAGGGACCAGGTATATAATTATTTGGATAGATAGGGACTGATTAGTGATGGTCATCATGGATTTGTGATGGTCATCATGGATTTGTCATGTCAAGCCAATCATAGAATTTTTTAAGGAGGTCACCAGGGAAGCGGATGAAGACAAGGCAGTGGATGGTGTCCACACGGACTTCAGGAAGGCTTTCACAAGGTCCCACATGGGAGGTTGGTCTAGAAAATTCAGTTGCTTGGCATTCAAGTTGATGTAGTAAATTGAATTAGACATTGGCTTTGCGGAAGAAGCCAGAGAGTGATTGTAGACGGTTGTGTCTCTGGAAATCTGTGACTAGTGGTGTGCTGCAGGGATCAGTGCTGTGTCCATTGTTGTTTGTCATCTATATCAACAATCTGAATAATAATGTCGTAAACTAGATCAGCAAGTTTGCTGATGACACTAAGGTAGTGGATAACTGGTAAGACTATCAAAGCTTGCATTGGGATCTGGACCAGCTGGAAAAATGGACTGAAAAATGGCAGATGGAATTTAATGCAGACAAGTGTGAGGTGATACATGTTGGGAGGACCAACCAGGATAGGTTTTACATGATAAGTGGCAGGGCACTGAGGAGTGTGGTAGAACAGAGGGATCTGGGAATACAGATCCATAATTCCTTGAAAGTGATGTCACAGGTAGATATGGTCGTAAAGAAAGCCTTTGGCACATTGGCCTTCATAAATCATTGTATTGAGCACAGGAGTTGAGGTGTTAAGTTGAAATTCTATATGATGTTCGTAAATCCTAATTTGGAGTATTGTGTGCAATTTTGGTCACCTACCTGCAGGAAAGATATCAATAAGTTTGAAAGAGTGCAGAGAAAGTTTACAAGGGTTTTGCTAGGACATAAGGACCTGAGTCGTAGGAAAAGTTTGAATAGGTTAGGACTTTATTCCATAGAATGTTGAAGATTGAGGGGAGAACATAAGAAATAGGAGCAGGAGTAGTCTATCTGGCCTGTCAAGCTTTCTCCACCATTCAATAAGATCATGGTTGATTTGGCCATGGACTCATCTCTACCTACCTGCCTTTTCCCTATAACCCTTAATTCCCCTACTGTCTATCCAACCTTACCTTAAATATATTTACTGAGGTATCCTCCACTGCTTCATTGGACAGAAAATTCCACAGATTAGAGAAAAGTAGTTCCTCCTCATCTCTGTCCTAAACCTACTCCCCCGAATCATGAGACTATGTCCCCTAGATCTACTCTCACAAACCAGTGGAAACAACTTCCCTGCCTCTATCTTGTCTATTCCTTTCATCATTTTATATGTTTCTATAAGATCTCTTCTCATTCTTCTGAATTTTAGCAAGTATAGTTCCAGGTGAATCAATCTCTCCTCATAGTCTAACCCCCTCATCTCTGGAATCAACCTGTTGAACCTCCTCTGCACTGTCTCCAAAGCCAGTATATCCTTCCTCAAGTAAGGAGACCAGAACTGCATGCAGTACTCAAGGAGCAGCCTCACCAGTACCCTGTATAGTTGCAGCATAACCTCCCAACTTTTAAATTCAGACCCTTTAGCAATGAAGACCAACATTCTATTTGCCTTCTTGATAGCTTGCAAACCAACCTTTTATGATTCATGCACAAGCATATCCAAGTCCCTCTGCACAGCAGCATGATGCAATTCTTACCATTTCAATAATAACCTGTTCTTCCATTTTTTTTCTTTCAAAGTGGATGACTTCGCATTTACCAACATTGTACTCCATCTGCCAGACCCTTGCCCACTCACTTAACCTATCTATATCTCTCTGCAGACTCTCCATATCTTCTGTACAATTTGCTTTTTCATTCAATTTGGTATCATCAGCAAATTTAGATACACTACCCTTGGTCCCCTCTTCCAGATCGTTAATGTTATCATGAACAGTTGCAAGCCCAGCACTGACCCCTGCAGCACACTGCTCACCACTGATTGCCAACCAGAGAGACACCCATGTATCCCAACTCTCTGCTTTCTACTGGTTAACCAATCCCTTATCCTTGCTGATACATCACCCCCAACTCTATGCATCATTATCTTATGGATAAGTCTTTTATGTGCCACCTTATCAAACACCTTCTGGAAATCCAAGTAAGTAATGTCTATTTGTTCCCCTCTATCCACTGTGCTCATTATGTCCTCAAAGAACTTCAGTAAATTTGTCAAACAGGACCTGCCTTTTGCCTACATCCTTTTTTGAACAGTAATGTGACATTTGCTGTCTTCCAATTTGCCAAGACCTGCCCAGAGTCCTGAGGATTTTAAGTTATCACCAAAGCCTCTACTATAACTTCTGCCTTTTCTTTCAGTGCCTGGGATATATTCCATCAAGACCAGGGGAGTTGTCTATCATCAGGCCCACAAGTTTGCTCAGCATTACCACTTTAGTGATAGCTATTGTATCAAGGTCCTCATCTCATATCACATCTATATCATCTCACTTTTGCATGTTAGGTGTGTCCTTCACCATGAAAACCAACACAAAATAGTTATTCAAAGTCTTGGCCATTTCCTCATTACCCAATATCAATTCCCCTTTTTCATCATCCAAGAGAACTACATTCACTTTAGCCACCCTTTTCCCTTTTATATAATTATGAAAACTTTTACTATCCATTTTTATATTTTGTGCTAGTTTATTTTCATAATCTATCTTCCCTTTCTTTATTGCTCACTTAGTGGTTCTTTGTTGTTTTGTAAAGTTTTCCCAATCTTCCAGTTTCCCACTACAGTACTCTTGGCGACTTTGTATGCACGAGCTTTAAATTTGGTGCCTTCATTTATTTCCTCAGTTATCCATCGCTGGCTCTCCCCACACTTAATATCCTTGCTTTTAACTGGAATATACTTTTACTGAGCACCATGAAAAATCTGAAAGTCTTCCACAGTTCTTCAAATGTCCCACCACATTGCCTGTATTCCAAATCTACCCTGTCCAACGCCTCCCTCATCCCATTGTATTCCTTGCCTTCCTTGTATATGCATAATACACTGGTTTTAGATCGAACTATTGCACCCTCCATTTGTATGAGAAACCCAACCATACTATGATCACTCTTTCCAAGAAGATCCTTAACTACAAGATCACTAATTGTACCTGTCTCATTGCACAGGACCAGATCTAAGATGGCACATTCCCTTGTAGGTTCAGTAACATGCTGTTCAAGAATCCCATCATGGATACATTCAGTGAAGTCCTCCTCAAGAATGTGTTGACCAATTTGATTCACCCAAACTATGCGCAAGTTAAAGTCCCCCATGATAACTGCTGTTCCATTCTTACATGCCTCAGATATTTCTCTGTTTATTGCCTATGCCACTGTCATGTTATTATTCCGTGGTCGATAGACAACTCCCACCAGTGATCTTTTCCCTTTACTACTTCTAATCTCTACCCAGATGGAATCAACATCCTGCTCCTCAGATCTTGTATCAACGCTCACTATCGCCCTGATCTCATCTTCAATTAAGAGCACTACCACACCTCCCTTAACTTCCTGTCTATCCTTCCTTATTAACTGGTTTTCTTGGATATTTAATTCCCAATCCTCTCCACCCTGCCACCACGTTTTGGTGGCAGGCGACTGAATCATACCTCTTTGTACTGATTTGTGCCACAAGCTCACTGATCTTGTTTCGTATACTACAGGCATTCAAATAAAGTGCCCTTACACTCATTGTGCTTTTACTCTTTTGCAATTGACTTTTCTTTACTCCACTCTTACATATCTCTTTTTTAATCTTTTGCTCTTTCTTTATCTTTATCCACACTTTTCTCTATGGCCTTATCATTACTTCTCCAATTTGTTGAACCCACACCCGTACTATTTAGTTTAAAGCCCTATCCCAAGCCCTAGTTAAGTGATTCGCTAGGTTCAGGTGGAGCCCGTCCCAGTGGTACAGCTCCCTCCTTCCCCAATACTGATGCCAATTTCCCATGAATTCAAACCCATTTCTTCCACACCAATCCTCAAACCACACATTTAACTCCCTGATCATCTTGACCCTATGCCAATTTTCATGTGGCTCAGGTAGTAATCCAGTGATTACCACCTTTTTGGTAGTAATTTAGACCCTATTAATTAACCTATTATTAATTTAGACCCTAGCTGCTCAAATTCTCTCAGCGGAAACTCTTTTTTAGTTCTACTTATGTCATTGGTACCCACATGGACCACAACAACTGGATCTTTCCCCTCCCACTGCAAATTCCTCTGCAGGTCAAATAAGATGTCCCATACATGGGCACCAGGCAGGCAACACAGCCTTCAGGATACTCTATCCTCATTACAGAGAACTCTGTCCATTCCCCTGACTGTACTATCCCCAATTACCACTACATTTCTCTTCTCTCCTCGCCTCTTGAGATTTGATAGAGCTCTATAATATTATGAGGGTTATAGATAAGGTAAATGCAAGCAGACTTTTTCTACTAAGAGCTGGTGCGACAAGAGGTCATGGATTAAGGGTGAAAGGTGAAATGTTTAAGGGGAACATGAGTAGGAACTTCTTCACGCAGATGTTTGTGAGTGTGTGCAATGAGCTGCCGGCATAAGTGATGGATGTGGAGTCAATTTCAAAATTTAAGAGAAATTTGGATCAGTACGTGGCTGAGATGGGAATGGAGGGCTAAGGTCCTGGTGCAGGTTGATGGGGCTAGGTAGATAATAAAGTCTGTCTGTCTGTCTTAGCCTAGTTGGGCCAAAGGGCCTGTTTTTGTTATGTAGTGTTCTATGATTCTATTAGCATGCAAATAATAATAGGTTTCATATTTCATAATTGCTGCTCTTCTATTCTCTACAGCAATAACTGTGGTTAAGTTGTACAGACAGTTGTCAAGATAAACTGAGTGTAAACCCTGTTTAAATTCAAAATATTCATATAGAAATTATTGATTAAAACATTTGCACAAACTAAATGTGCAAAACAAATAAATGCATTTTTAAAAATTGGAAGCAAGTAACTTCTTGGCAGAAAGCTGCCAGGGAGAGTTAAGGAACTACAGGAGGAGAAAAGATGACTTTAAGTCAGCTGCAGGGCTGGGAGATTTAAATGAAAAGTAGGGATTCCAACTAAATATATTTCATCATTGACTATAGGTCAGGATGTACAAGGAGCATAGAAAGGTCTTCAGCTGTACAAAAAACATTTCAAAGAATGTGCCTTTGGTCATTTTGTTAGTTCTTTCTGATAGATTTTTCCTGACAGATGTCCCACTGTCTTATTGCTTCTAATTGCATCAAAGTCCTATTGATGTAATTGGATGTAATGGGATTGTGATTTGCTTGGAGGTTTCCATCTCCCTCAGACATACATGCCAATCCTCCAATAAATTCAAGCTCAACCAGAACAAAGCAGCTATTTCCCCCAATCCTGTAACTGATTTTTCTGCTTGGATTCTTCTGTGCAGGGACTTAATGGTTAATTATGGATTTCAATATCTGTGTGTAAAATGAAACACCAATCATTTTAAAAGATGCACATATTGAATACATTATTAAGAAATGCATCATGCACCTATGAGTTTGTATTTTTATAAGTAAACTTTAATTACTTGAACTTAATCCAGATTGGACATGCTTCATTTAAACAGAATCCTTTTCCTGTTTTAATACTTGTTCTGTAGCCTGGGGAAAAATACATACACAGGACAACAAATAATTTTTCGGTTCTTAAATTCCTTTATCTGTTTTAGATGTTTTATTGCAGAAAGATGGTATCAAAATACATGTGCAGTATGAAAATAACTGAAACAAAATATACAGAACCAATAAAATAGTGGCAAATATTTGGAACACATGTGTTTAACTTCAAACTCCTCACTCTCGCTAATAGGCCAGTTAAGGAACTTCGCAATCACGCTACCTAGCGTTGATCAATTTAATCGCAAAAACCTTTCCTGACTAAACCTGGAAAAAGCATTCGAACATTGTCCCTTCTACAGCATGGCAACTCTTTGTTCTACTCCACCCATGCAAAATGACATCACCATTTTCTCTTAAAGGCATAGGCAGGATTTTTGGCATTACCAAGGTGAATATATAAGTGCACTTTAATGATAAAAAATGGATATTCAACAGTCACCTGGTTACATTCCCCCCCCCCCCCCACGCACCAGTAAGCGTCTGTGATTTCTCACTCACTGCAAAAGTATTTTTAACCTCTTTAACTACTTCTCTGAATAGAACTGAACTTGGACTAGCCAGTATCTGTGGCACTGCTCCAGGACCTTTAGAGGCCACATCTAGGACTGACCTTGCTTCGTGATTTGGGTTAGAGTCCTGTCCAGCACTTACTTGTTTAGTCCTGTGGGGTGCTGCAACAGGAAGACTACCAACACCGGACCTTGTATCAGCTGTCACAGGCATTATAGTCTCAGTTCCAGGAGTTTTGTTGTCAGTGCTCGGGTTGAGATTCTGTATACCCTTTTTTTGACACACTTCTCCCAATATCACACCATTCTAACAATCCTCAGAATCTGATTTATGTCCCAGGGAAGGACTACCCTAAATTACAGGAGTTTGCATTCTCCTTTGAGGAACTGGGGTGGGAACATTCTCACAGGCCTGTTTACCCTCTTGATAGGTGCTCCCTCCAAAGGTTCAATCATGTATGTGTTGTCCAGCACCTCTACCACCCTGAAGACAGTTGATTTCCAAGCATCCTGGATCTTATCCTGACCTAATGGTCTGTTCCGGAGGTAAACGAGTGCATTTATGTCAGTCTGGGGACAATGAATTTTATCCTCCTGTGAGGCAATGGGTTCTGCAGCCTTCTGTTCAGAGTATATGGCTAACTAGTCATATTTCCGGTCTACAGTCTACAGACTGTTCTCACGCCAGCAGAGCATCCACTGGCAAGTGGAGATCAACACCAAACAGTAGGTAATAAGGAGAATGTCCGGTGGTTGCGTGAGGCGTCATATTATACGCATGCCCTAAGGGCTGATTTATACTTGTGCGTACTAATTTTCAATTCTGTGTAGCTCTAGTGAGCAAAACGCTAGTTGGCGGTGGTGTTTCTGTGCCACTGTGTTGAGTTTCTTCGTGAGAGACATGGACGAGGAAATGCATTTCAAACATTTTCGTATGTCAAAAGGTAGATTTTGATGATTTGATTCATCTATTTTACATGGCGGAGAAGAAGCAACCTGAAATGCATGGGAGGAAATGTGATGCTACCGAGCGGTCCAATCACAGTTGTTGCAGTCTGCGTCGCCGCAAAGCGTGAGTTACTTTTTTGGGGAGGTGCGCGTCATCCTACGGCATAGGGTACGTGGTACCTACAGCGTAGATGCGACGCACAAGTATAAATCAGCCTTAACGGGTAGATGTTCTGGCCACCTGCATTTCTTTTCTGCAGGCAACGTACGCAACAAATCATGCATCATCCTGTTGAAACGCTCGCACTGCATGTTGCCAGTAGGATGATGGGGTGTAGTACAACTTTACCCCATGCAGTTTGCAAAGCTCAGTTATGACCTCACTTTCGAAGTTACGGCCCTGGTCAGAATGCAATCCCTGACGAACACTGTGCTTCATAAACCACTCGCTCAAGAGCACCTTTGCTGTGGTATCCATCTTTTGATCCTGAGTTGGGAATGCTTGGGTGAATTTTGTAAAAATGTCTGTGACTGCTAAAAGATTCTCACACTCATCTGCTGCCGGCTCAAGCTCAGTGAAAACCACAGCAACAACTTCAAGTGACCTAGAAGCAAGAAATGATTTCATGGGGGATGGATATTAGGGTGCGGCATTTTAGTTAAAACACAACGCGGACAATTTTTAATCCATTGTGCCACATCTTCATGCATGCTCACCCAAAAACATCTGTTTCTCAATGAGTGCAGAGTGTGCTCCATGCCTTGATGGCCCATAGAGTCACGTACATACCCTAACATTTACTCCTCAAGCTGGTAGGAAGCAGAGACTGATAACACTCTCCGTGCTTCTCATCCTCAACTACACGGTACAGTAACCACGTATGGTCCCTGAACCTGTCCCAATGCTTTAACAGAGACAAAACCAGTTTAGGCAGAGCTCTACATTCCTTGCCATTCGTCTTTCTTTTTCTGTCCCAGAAGTTTCTGAAAACACTTAACACAGGGTCTTGCTGCTGAAAAGTGTGCAAATCCCCAGAAGAATAACTCGGAGAGGTTGGGATTCCTTGCATCCTTGGTGATAACCACTCACAAGGTCTATTGTTGAGAAAAACTGCGCTCCCCATGGATCATCAAAACTCTCATCAATATGCAGGAGCGGGAACGCGTCCTTTTTAGTCTTAAGATTTAGTCTCTGATAATCTACACACAATCTTATGCTACCATCAGCTTTCCGTACCAGCACTACAGGTGAGGCATATGTACGATTGCTCTCCTGAATCACACCCTTCTTCAACAACTTTGAGGTGTGCTCCTTCACTTCACTGTACTGATTTGGTGGAACGTGACAGTACGGCTGTGAAATGGGCTCGTCATCAATTAAATGAATTTCATGTTTGACCTTGTCAGTGTACCCAAGGTCTTCATCTTCGTCTGCAAAGAAATCCAGGTACCTAACCAGTAAAACTCTTAGCTGAGCTTATTGTTCTTCACTACCCCCAATGTTGAGGTTGTCTAGAATTGACTTTAATTTGGGGTTACTACCCTCCTCCTTTACACCAACAATTACTTGTTCAATGCTGTTTGGGATCCACTGAAACCTTACAGCACCTTGCTGATCACGATCTATCTATTCTGCCTTTGATAATATACCCAGTCAGGTCCTAGGTGAGAGTCATACATCCTTTCGAGAGAAGTTTAAAACCTATACTGGCAGTGTATGACAATGAGAGTCAACAAGCATGGGAATAACTACAAGACCACCCAGTAGAGGGGTGTTAAGTGGCTCAAGTAACATCGTATGGTCAGTAGCAGCATCTCCAGGGACGTTCCTGGCCTCAATAGTAACTACAGATTCAGCAGGCATGTGCTCAGTACTTTTTCCCAATTCTCGAACTATGGCTTTCTTTTCAGCACTGAGCATTTGCACTTTCTGGAAATCATCTGTCCAATCAGAATCCAACTTTCCTTCTGGGGTCGGGTCAAATTCGGCGAAGAGAAGTTGTCTACATTGGCTTATAGTGTTCATGTCTACAAGGTACGGGACAGGTTGCTCAGTGCTATCGGGATCTCTGACTACTAGAAAGCCACAATAGGGAATCTTCACGCCCATCGCTTGAACGTCCAGCTCTAGGTACCCAAGGAAAGGAACATCCCATGCCCTCCCAAACTGACAGTTGAAACATATTGGTTGCCCATTTCTTTGCAGACGAAGATGAAGACCTTGGGTACACTGCCAAGGTCAAGCATGAACGTCTAGTTCTAGGTACCCAAAGTAAGGAACATCAAGACCATTGGCAGCTGTTAACTTAAGCCACCCAGCAGTGGACAACATATCCTCATCCTCTCCATTCAAGGATTCTGGAAAGAACTGCTCAGTCATGGTGCTCCCTTGACTACTTGTGTCTACAGACAACAGATAGAGACACCTGGTATCTTAAGCTCAATAACAGGACATGTTCCTGGTCACAAGATGGCTGTACATTATCTGAGTCTGTGAGGTTCCCCCGAAATGGCCAACTCACAGTGACCTGAGGGCTGGAGGATCCAGGCTCTACGTCTTTCGCACTTTGCTTCTGTGGGCAATTCTTTGCTACATGCCCTCCCACCTGACAGTTGAAACATATTGGTTGCCCATCCTTTGTGAACCTAGGCTGTAGCTTAGGTCTGCTGCTAGTAGCATGTACAACACCCCTCTGTACAGCAAGATTCTTCTTTGCTCAAATCAACTCACTAATGGTCTTGCCGTGTTCTGCAGCTACTTTAAGGATATCGTCTAGAGTGGCAGACTTAGATTCCTGAGCTTTGAGAGTTACGTCTGTGCCTGGATACCGCTACACTTTGACTTTACAGTCTTTGCATTTCCCGGGGACTCTTCTGAAAACCACAGACAGCCTCCTCTCACACTTCTATCATTGAGGACTTAGGATTGTTCTGCACGAATTGGTGGTGCTCCCTTCTAAAGGAAGAATCTCTGATGCGCTCTCTAAATTGATCTCTGAGTGCTACCCTCTTAATGGCCACGACTTCAGGAAATCGCTTCAGCAGCAAGCTAGGAGCTTGGGCTAGAGCATGTGAAAACTCTCTTATGTCTTCACCCTCAGGCTGTTTGCGACTATAAAAGCTGGGGTGTATAACAGTTGTCACTAAGAGCTTCCCTGAGATAGGTGAACAAGTCATCAGCCTGGTCTTCCTCACCATCTCTGCGCACCTGTGCTTCTTGTAGAGCTGCACCTCTAAATAGTGACATATCAAAATCATACTGATCCTGGTCAGACTGATTTCTAGCACGAAGCACCCTTTCGACTTCTGCAATAAAGTCATCAACAGACCTCCCATCTTTCTCAACATCCCCTGCAAATGGAGCAATGTGGCTTTTCCTTGGAACATATACATCATGGGACCTTTTGCTTAACTTATCTATAGTTGCCATGGCTTACTCTTGCCTGCTATGCAACTCTCTAACTTGTTCAGGTTCCATTTGCTCAATCTCTAAGTGTAACATTTTGAAAACTCAAGTCTTTAAAGTCTCTACAACAAGCCTAGAAAAGGGGGTCGCTGACGTCTATAGAGGGTTACCTCAAGCGGAGCGGCCTGTGGAAAGCAGCCATTGAGTGAGTGGGCCAGTGAAGGAGTGGAGATTTGAGGCTTTGATGAGAAGAGGCTGAGGACAAGCTTCACTCCAAGTGAGGTAAGGCCGGGTAAGTTCCTTTCAAAGGAGAAAGTTTCAAAAGTTGAGGCAAGTATTGGGTAGGTCATGGCATCTGAGATTGGCCCTGTGGTTTGTTCATCCTGCAGCATGTGGGAAATCAGGGATACTTCTAGTGTCCCTGACAACTATGTGTGCAGGAAGTGTGTCCAACTGCAACTTCTGGCAGACCGCATTGAGCGTCTGGAGCTGCGATTGGATTCATACTGGAGCATCCGCGATGCTGAGAAAGTCGTGAATAGCATGTTCAGTGAGTTGGCCACACCACAGGTAAAGGCTACACAGGCAGAAAGGGAAGGGGTGGCCACTAGACAGCGTAGCAGTAGGCAGGTAGTGCAGGAGTCCCCTGAGGTCATCTCCCTCCTAAACTGATATACTGTTTTGGATACTGTTGGGGGAGATGTCTCATCAGGGGAAGGCAGCAGCAGCCGAGTTCATTGCACCATGGGTGGCTCTGCGGCACAGGAGGGAAGGAAAAGGAGTGGGAGAGCTATAGTGATAGGGGATTCAATTGTAAGGGGAATAGATAGGTGTTTCTGTGGCTGCAAAAGAGACCCCAGGATGGTATGTTGCCTCCCTGGTGCAAGGGTCAAGGATGTCTCTGAGCGGCTGCAGGACATTCTGGAATGGGAGGGTGAACAGCCAGTGGTCGTGGTGCACATAGGTAACAACAATATAGGTAAAAAAAACAGGATGAGGTCCTACAAGGTGAATTTAGGGAGTTAGGAGATAAACTAAAAAGTAGGACCACAAAGGTAATAATCTCTGGATTACCACCAGTGCCACGTGCTAGTCAGAGTAGAAATAGGAGGATATTTCAGATGAATATGTGGCTTGAAAAATGGTGCAAAGGGGAGGGATTCAAATTTCTGGGGCATTGGAACCAGTTCTGGGGGAGGTGGGACCGGTATAAACAGGACAGTCTGCACCTGGGCTGGACTGGAACCAATGTCCTAGGGGGAGCGTTTGCTACTGCTGTTCAGGAGGCTTTAAACTAATGTGGCAGGGAGATGGGAACAAGTGCAGAGAGACAGAGGGGTGTAAAATGAGGGTAGAAGCAAAAAGTAGTAAGGTGAAAAGTAAAAGTGGCAGGCAGGAAAATCTAGGGCAAAAAGCAAAAAGAGCCACTTTTCAACATAATTGTATGAGGGCTAAGAGTGTTGTAAAAACA
Organism: Hypanus sabinus; assembly: GCF_030144855.1. NCBI lineage: Eukaryota > Metazoa > Chordata > Chondrichthyes > Myliobatiformes > Dasyatidae > Hypanus > Hypanus sabinus. Next base: position 52,601,047 of record NC_082707.1, read on the forward strand.
AGCCTGAAGGCTTTGTGTGTCAATGCGAGGAGCATTCGTAACAAGGTGGATGAATTGAATGTGCAGATAGTTATTAATGAATATGATATAGTTGGGATCACAGAGACATGGCTCCAGGGTGACCAAGGATGGGAGCTCAACATCCAGGGATATTCAATATTCAGGAGGGATAGACAGGAAAGAAAAGGAGGTGGGGTAGCATTGCTGGTTAGAGAGGAGATTAACGCAATAGAAAGGAAGGACATTGGCCTGGAGGATGTAGAATCGATATGGGTAGAGCTGCATAACACTAAGGGGCAGAAAACGCTGATGGGAGTTGTGTACAGGCCACCTAACAGTAGTAGTGAGGTTGGGGATGGCATTAAACAGGAAATTAGAAATGTGTGCAATAAAGGAACAGTACTTATAATGGGTGACTTCAATCTACATATAGATTGTGTGAACCAAATTGGTAAGGGTGCTGAGGAAGAGGATTTCTTGGAATGCATGCGGGGTGGTTTTCTGAACCAACATGTCGAGGAACCAACTCGAGAGCAGGCCATTCTAGATTGGGTATTGAGCAATGAGGAAGGGTTAGTTAGCAATCTTGTCGTGCGAGGCCCCTTGGGTAAGAGTGACCATAATATGGTGGAATTCTTCATTAAGATGGAGAGTGACATAGTTAATTCAGAAACAAAGGTTCTGAACTTAAAGAAGGGTAACTTTGAAGGTATGAGATGTGAATCAGCTAAGACTGTAAAAGCTTTTATAGATACGTGAAAATAAAAAGATTGGTCAAGACAAATGTAGGTCCTTTACAGTCAGAAACAGGTGAATTGATCATAGGGAACAAAGACAATGGCAGGCCAATTGAATAACTACTTTGGTTCTGTCTTCACTAAGGAGGACATAAATAATCTTCCGGAAAATGTAAGGGAACGAGGGTCTAGTGAGATGGAGGAAATGAGGGAAATACATGTTAGTAGGGAAGTGGTGTTAGGTAAATTGAAGGGAGTAAAGGCAGATAAATCCCCGGGGCCAGATGGTCTGCATCCCAGAGTGCTTAAGGAAGTAGCCCAAGAAATAGTTGCTGCATTAGTGATAATTTTTCCTTAGATTCTGGATTAGTTCCTGAGGATTGGAGGGTGACTAATGTAACCCCACTTTTTAAAAAAGGAGGGAGAGAGAAACCAGGGAATTATAGACCAGTTAGTCTGACATCAGTGGTGGGGAAAATGCTATCAAAGATGTGATAACCGCACATTTGGAAAGAGGTGAAATCATCGGACAAAGTCAACATGGATTTGTGTAAGGAATATCATGTCTGACGAATCTTATAGTATTTTTTGAAGATGTAACTAGTAGAGTGGATAGGGGAGAGCCAGTGGATGTGGTATATTTAGATTTTCAAAAGGCTTTTGACAAGGTCCCACACAGGAGATTAGTGTGCAAACTTATAGCACACGGTATTGGGGGTATGGTATTGATGTGGATAGAGAATTGGTTGGCAGACAGGAAGCAAAGAGTGGGAGTAAACGGGACCTTTTCAGAATGGCAGGCAGTGACTAGTGGGGTACCGCAAGGCTCAGTGCTGGGACCCCAGTTGTTTACAATATATATTAATGACTTAGACGAGGGAAGTAAATGCAGCATCTCCAAGTTTGTGGATGACACGAAGCTGGGCGACAATGTTAGCTGTGAGGAGGATGCTAAGAGGATGCAGGGTGACTTGGATAGGTTAGGTGAGTGGGCAAATTCATGGCAGATGCAATTTAATGTGGATAAATGTGAGGTTATCCACTTTGGTTGCAAGAACAGGAAAACAGATTATTATCTGAACGGTGGCCAATTAGGAAAAGGGGAGATGCAACGAGACCTGGGTGTCATTGTACACCAGTCATTGAAGGTGGGCATGCAGGTACAGCAGGCGGTGAAAAAGGCAAATGGTATGTTGGCATTCATAGCAAAAGGATTTGAGTACAGGAGCAGGGAGGTTGTACTGCAGTTGTACAAGGTCTTGGTGAGACCGCACCTAGAATGTTGTGTGCAGTTTTGGTCCCCTAATCTGAGGAAAGAAATTCTTGCCATAGAGGGAGTACAGAGAAGGTTCACCAGATTGATTCCTGGGATGGTAGGACTTTCATATGAAGAAAGACTGGATCGACTAGGCTTATACTCACTGGAATTTAGAAGATTGAGGGGGGAATCTTATTGAAACGTATAAAATTCTAAAGGGATTGGACAGGCTAGATGCAGGAAGATTGTTTCCGATGTTGGGGAAGTCCAGAACGAGGGGTCACAGTTTAAAGATAGTTTTTTAGGACCGAGATGAGGAAAAACTTCTTCACACAGAGTGGTGAATCTGTGGAATTCTCTATCACAGGAAACAATTGAGGCCGGTTCATTGGCTATATTTAAGAGGAATTTAGATATGGCCCTTGTGGCTAAAGGGATCAGGGGGTATGGAGAGAAAGCAGGTACAGGGTTCTGAGTTGGATGATCAGCCATGATCATACTGAATAGCGGTGCAGGCTTGAAGGGCCGAATGGCCTACTCCTGCACCTATTGTCTATGTTTCTATGTCTCTTGCCGAAAACACGACTTCACGGCTGCAGTTGCTCTAGATCACCGTCACAGTTTTACGTCCTGGCATCAGTCCCAATGTCCCAGCCCGGTCTCAAGGATTTACCAGAGTCTCCGTGCGGTAACAGGCTCTCCTTCCATCTCACGGGAGTGGCTGTCTTGTTCTTCAGAACTAACATGTAATGTATTGTATATTGTACTGCATACAAAAATCAAAAACTCTCTAAACTGGCTTGGAATTACCCCACTCCTGGTACCAAATTTTGTAGCCTTGGAAAAAATGCACACGCAGAACAACAAATACTTCTTCAGGTCTTAAGCTCCTTTATCTGTTTTAGATGTTTTATTGCAGAAAGAGGGTATCAAAATAAATTACAACAGTTCCCGCTATTACAATCTCAGTTTAACTTCAGACCACACCCTTGTTACGTGTGCAGTATGAAAATAACTAAAGCAAAATATAGAAAACCAGTACGGTAGTGGCAATTATTTGACACACTCATGTTTAACTTCCAAACACATATAGGCTAGACCTTGAAATGAGTTCTCCTCACTCATGCTAGTAGGCCAATTAAAGAACTTCGCAATCATGCTATCCAGCGCTGATCAATTTACTCGCGAAAATCTTTCCTCACCAAACCTGGAAAAAGCACTCGAATGTCGTCCTTTCTAGAACATGGCAACTCTTCGTTCTACTCCACCCATGCAAAATGACATCACCGTTTTCACTTAAAGGCACAGGCAGCTATTTTAACATTACCAAGGTGAATATATAAGTGCACTTTAACAACAAAAAATGTTTATTCAATGGTCACCTGGTTACACATATGAGGATCTAACTGTTTTGATCCCATTCTCTAAAGCTCATAATATTGTAAAATCTGGATTATCATTGTAACACTGGGAATGCAACTGTTATATTGGTATTGAATCTGATCAATGATTGTTAGCAGTGTATAATACAGACCTATTTGTCCAAAAATGATTCGATTGCAAAAAAAGGTATGTTTGCATATGTCATGATTGCAAGTTAAGTTCTAATGCAGTCTAGTTCCAGTTCCATTGTGCAGAATGTCAGCCTCTGCTCACTGTATTAAATATACAAATAAAATTCATTTTCAAAGCAGGGAAATAAGTTTCCCAAATTGGGTGGGCTCCATGCTTAATATATTGCAGTTTTTACATTTTGGATGGCCACAGTTTTTAAAATGGGTTAAATTTGTTTGCATGGGTAAATTGAGCTAAACAAAGATAAAGGAAGTAAAATTACTCTTCTACAGGTTCTCACATTTAGTGGAAGGCTCAACTTCAAAACATTAGCTTTGGTGTAGGTGTACAATTACAGTCCATTCACGTCACCAGTAAGTCTGTGGTGGGGATAAGAATCTGAAGCTGCTGCATTCTCTTGGCAATACAAATCCATTTGAGGATGGGTTTTCATCATTACTCAGGACTGAGGATACCTATAACTTTGGCCCAGTCCCAGAGCTTCCATCTTCAACAGTTTATGATTATTATGATGTAAAATAAAACAGTTGTAGTCTTGAAGTGTCAATGTGACAGGCTGTCAAACTCAATACAAAATTTTTCTTCTGCATTCTTATGTTTTGACTATTTCTCAAATACACGCTCTTCTGTACATTCAAATGCTGTAATTATCCATCTCTCTAAATCAAGTAATTGTGTAATTCATCCACTGCTAATTACTGCAGATCTCAGAGAATGCAGCATTTTTGGATGTTCTTTCTTTTGCCTGGATTTCTGTGCAATTTAATAATCTGAGTTAGAATTTTACCTTCTTACGGGGAATAAACTGTAGTATATTCTCAGCAATTCTTAATCTGCAGTAATTGTTGCCTATTAATTTTCATTTCATATTGTCAACTACAGTTCAGTCTTGCCTAAAGATAATCTTCAGATGATGGTTTACTGTATTCTTATTCTATGCAACCTAAGCAAAATGCTGCAAAGGCTGGGAATCTGAAATAAAGACGGAGAGTGCTGCAGCTCAGATAGCATTCACAAGGACAGAAACCAAACTTAAGGCTTTTTAATGTATATTTGAAAAGCAGAATTTTTTTGTCACAGTAGATGCTGACCATAATGTTATTATATTTCAGGCAAATGAAGACTCAAGAATCAATGTGTATTTGATTGGCATCTATCACATTCTCAAGACAACCTAAACCACTTCACAGCTCATTTAATTATACTTGAAGAGCATTCACTATAGCGACATGGGCTAATGTGTCAGTCTACTTCTACACAACAGCTTTGCATAAATAATATATAAGATGTTTGAATTGTTATTATTGTTTTCGGTGTTGTCTGAGAGATGAATGTTGGCCAAGTGTACCAAGATGACTTGCAGCTGTGCTTTGAATAGTCAAGTCAAGTCAAGTCAAGTCAACTTTTATTACCATTTCGACCATAACTGCTGATAGAGTGCATAGTAAAAATGAGACAACGTTTTTCAGGACCATGGTATTATATGACACAGTACAAAATACTAGACTGTACTAAGTAATTAAAAAAAACACAGAGAAAGCTACACTAGACTACAGACCTACACTGGACTGCATAAAGTGCACAAAAACAATGCAGGCATTACAATAAATAATAAACAGGACAGTAGGACAAGGTGTCAGTCCAGGCTTTGGGTATTGAGGAGTCTGATAGCTTGGGGGAAGAAACTGTTACATAGTCTGGTCGTGAGAGCCCGAATGCTTCAGAGCCCTTTCCCAGACGGCAGGAGGGAGAAGAGATTGTATGAGGGGTGCATGGGGTCCTTCATAATGCTGTTTCCTTTGCAGATGCAGCGTGTAGTGTAAATGTCTGTGATGGCAGGAGGAGAGACCCCGATGATCTTCTCAGCTGACCTCACTATCCGCTGCAGAGTCTTGCGATCCGAGATGGTGCAATTTCTGAACCAGGCAGTGATGCAGCTGCTCCAGATGCTCTCAATACAACCCCTGTAGAATGTGATGAGGATGAGGGGTGGGAGATGGACTTCCCTCAGCCTTCACAAAAAGTAGAGACGCTGCTGAGCTTTCTTTGTTATGGAGCTGGTGTTGAGAGACCAGGTGAGATTCTCCGTCAGGTGAACACCAAGAAATTTGGTGCTGTTTACGATCACTACCGAGGAGCCGTCGATGTTCAGTGGGGAGTGGTCGCTCCGGGCCCTCCTGAAGTCAACAACCATCTCTTTTGTTTTGTTCACATTAAGAGACAGGTTGTTGGCTCTGCACCAGTCCGTTAGCCGCTGCACCTCCTCTCTGTAAGCCTACTCGTTGTTCTTGCTGATGAGACCCACCACGGTCATGTCTTTGGTGAGCTTGATGATGTGGTTCGAGCTGTGTGTTGCAGCACAGTCGTGGGTCAGCAGAGTGAACAGCAGTGGACTGAGCACTCAGCCCTGGGGAGCCCCCGTGCTCAGTGTGATGGTGTTGGAGATGCTGCTCCCGATCCGGACTGACTGAGGTCTCCCAGTCAGGAAGTCTAGGATCCAGTTGCAGAGGGAGGTGTTCAGGCCCAGTAGGCTCAGCTTTCCAATCAGTTTCTGAGGGATGATTGTGTTGAATGCTGAACTGAAGTCTATGAACAGCATCTGAACGTATGTGTCCTTTTTGTCCAGGTGGGTGAGGGCCAGGTGGAGGGTGATGGCAATGGTGTCATCTGTTGAGCAGTTGGGATGGTACGCAAACTGCAGGGGGTCCAGTGAGGGGGACAGCAGGGTCTTGATATGCCTCATGACAAACCTCTCGATACACTTCATGATGATGGATGTAAGTGCAACGGGACGGTAGTCATTTAGGCAGGACACTGAAGACTTCTTCGGCACGGGGACGATGGTGGCGGCCTTGAAGCACGTTGGAATGGTGGCGCTGCTCAGGGAGATGTTGAAGATGTCAGTGAGAACATCTGCTAGCTGGTCTGCACATCCTCTGAGCACTCTACCAGGGATGTTGTCTGGTCCAGCGGCCTTCCGTAGGTTGATCCTGCACAGGGTTCTTCTCACATCGGCCACGGAGAGACACAGCACCTGGTCATTTGCAGGAGGGGTGGACTTCCTCGCCGCCACGTCATTTTTCGCCTCAAACCGGGTGTAAAAGTTATTCAGCACATCTGGGAGGGAGGCATCACCTGCACAGTCAGGTGATGTTGTCTTGTAATTGGTGAAGTCCTGGATGCCCTTCCACATGCACCGCGTGTCGCCGCTGTCCTGGAAGTGGCTGTGGATTAGCTGGGCGTGTGCACGCTTTGCCCCTCTGATGGCTCGGGACAGTTTGGCCCTTGCTGTTGTTAGACCTGCCTTGTCCCCTGCTCTGAAGACGGAGTCGCAGGACCTCAGCAGCGCACGCACCTCTGCGGTCATCCATGGCTTCTGGTTGGTGCGTATAGTGATGGTCTTGGACAGAGTAACATCATCAATGCACTTGCTGATGTAGCTGGTCACTGATGCTGTGTACTCCTCTAAGTTGGTAGAGTCGCCATCGGTTGCAGCCTCCCTGAACATGTGCCAGTCAGTGTGCTCAAAGCAGTCTTGAAGAGCAGAGATGGTTCCTGCTGGCCAGGTTTTCACCTGCATCTGAACTGGTCTGGAGCGCCTGACGAGCGGTCTGTATGCTGGGATTAGCATAACAGAGATGTGGTCTGAGTATCCGAGGTGGGGGCGGGGCTCTGCCCGGTACGCGTAGGGGATGTTTGTGTAAACCATTCTCCCCCCTCGTTGCAAAGTCCACATACTGATGGAATTTGGGAAGCACTGACTTAAGGTTCGTGAGGTTAAAATCACCGGCAACAATAAACAGACCATTAGGGTGTGCGTTCTGCATTTCTCTAATAGCCCCGTACAGTTCACAGAGCGCCTCCTTAGCATTAGCACTGGGGGGAATGTAGACACTGAATATAAGGGCAGAGGTGAATTCCTGTGGCAAATAAAATGGTCTGCATCGAACTGCCACAATCTCCACTAACGATGAGCAGTGTCTGGAAACCAGCACAGAGTTCTTACACCATTCCGTGTTGATGTAAACACAGACACCGCCACCGCGAGTCTTACCAGAGACAGCTGCATCTCTGTCCGAACGAGCCCGTCTAGCTGGATGGCAGCGTCCGAAATCCGATCAGTGATCCATGTCTCTGTGAAGACAAACACGGAGCAAACTCTGTACTCCCGCCGAGTGTTACGTTGGAGTAGGATGTAGTCCATTTTATTGTCCAGGGAGCGGACATTGGAGAGCAGAATGGACGGGAGAGCCGGCCGACTAGGGTTTGCTTTGAGCCTGGCACGGACCCCTGCCCGTTTGCCTCGCTTCTGCTTCCTTGCACATCGCTTTCGACGTCTCCTTCTCCATCTCCGGCTCCCAACATCAGTCAAGTCCGAGGATTGTAGGCCCATTCCCCTCAGCAAGCCGACGTTGCATAATTCAGCCAGCAGATCTTTGTGGAGGTTTGTTTTTGGGCGACCTCTGTATTGTAGTAGTATCTGGCGATGGTAGATAGCCACTCTGTTATCCATGTGCCCTAATGGAAAATTGTGTATCAAGCTTAAAATAGAAAATTAAATTAAAGTAACACCAGGTCTGAAAGGCCACTGCTGCTGTGCCACGCCATCTCACGGGCAAGTAGATGCTGATTAAATGTGCAAAATAAACTTTGTCCTGAAAAACAACAACTCAGGGTTTCTGCTATAAGCTTGTGCCAGGGAGTGGAAGTGATCTGTAGCTAAATTGGAGCCTTTTTGGATAGGAGTTTAATGGAGTTTAATGCTGAGAAGTGTGAGGTTCTACATTTTGTCAGGAATAATCCAAATAGAACATACAGGGTAAATGGTAGGGCATTGAGGAATGCAGAGGAACAGAGAGATCTAGGAATAACAGTGCATAGTTCCCTGAAGGTGGAGTCTCATGTAGATAGGGTGGTGAAGAAGGCTTTTGGAATGCTGGCCTTTATAAATCAAAGCATTGAGTACAGAAGTTGGGATGTAATGTTAAAATTGTACAAGGCATTGGTAAGGCCAAATTTGGAATATTGTGTGCAGTTCTGGTCACCGAATTATAGGAAAGATATCAATAAATTAGAGAGAGTGCAGAGACGATTTACTAGGATGTTACCTGGGTTTCAGCACTTAAGTTACAGAGAAAGGTTGAACAAGTTAGGTCTCTATTCATTGGAGCGTAGAAGGCTGAGGGGGGATTTGATCGAGGTATTTAAAATTTTGAGAGGGATAGACAGAGTTGACGTGAATAGGCTGTTTCCATTGAGAGTAGGGGAGATTCAAACGAGAGGACATGATTTGAGAGTTAGGGGGCAGAAGTTTAAGGGAAACATGAGGGGGTATTTCTTTACTCAGAGAGTGATAGCTGTGTGGAATGAGCTTCCTGTAGAAGTAGTAGAGGCCAGTTCAGTTGTGTCATTTAAGGTAAAATTGGATAGGTATATGGACAGGAAAGGGGTGGAGGGTTATGGGCTGAGTGCGGGTAGGTGGGACTAGGTGAGATTAAGAGTTCGGCACGGACTAGGAGGGCCAAGATGGCCTGTTTCCATGCTGTGATTGTTATATGGTTATATGAGTCATCAAGGAATGCTTCCCAGCTGGGTACATCTGGTTGTTTCTTACAACACAGGAAGAAAAATTAGTGCAACACTTATTTGTTGCATGTTGCATAACTTCGGGCCAATGTCGTTCCCAGATCTGAACTGCAGTCTGGCAATCCGAAATTAAAACTTTACCAGCATGGCCACTGTAAGTAAGTGGGAGTAAATGAAGAGAGGATGTCCAAGTACCTTAAACTCAAGAAAATCTGCAGAAGCTGGAAATCCAAAGCAACACACACAAAATGATGGAGAAACTCAGCAGGCCAGGCAGCATCTATGGAAAAGAGTAAACAGTCGACATTTTGGGCTGGGACCCCCCCCCTCTCCCAATCAGGACTGTTAGGCTAACAAAAAAGTTTACTCTTTTCCATGGATGCTGTCTGGCCTGCTGAGTTCATCCAGCATTTTGTGTGTGTTAATCCAAATACGCAACCCTTCATCCTGGCAATTTCTTGTGCTGAATGGGCAGCCTCCCAGTGATATGACTCCTACTTCATTGCCCGCCTCTATGCCAACCCATCAGCTTATATGAACCACAACTGAAAATGACGTTGCCCTTTTAAGGGATTCCAACTTATTACCATTATGTGGATAAGCCATTCTGAACCAATGAGCAGCTTCCAGGGGTTTGCAGTTAACACCAATAGGTCACCAATTACATTTAACCAAGGTCCTGATATACAAGCAACTGCATCACATGCAACGTTATTGAAATAAATAATACCCTACTGATTTATATAAGGCTGTCATACAGTGGGCAGAATTTTATCAATTGGTTGTGATGGACTCCAAGCCTTTCCGTGAAGTCAAGAAATCTAGTCTAATAGTTTTTGGTGATTCTTGCCTTTGTCAGATATCCTGTTGTTTTAATGAGATATGCCTCCGTGAAGTCCATCTTTACGTTCCATTATGAGGATATGAAAGGTACTGAAGGACAGCTCAAACAGAAGTCATAGTCAATGCGCTTATATTAACTAGAAAAAAACAACAGATTATTTGTCTGATAACATTCTATCATAGCTTCCTGTAGTAGTTGCCTTGATAACTCAACGCAGTTTAAAATATTTTATTGCATAAAGAGTTTTTCAGATATCATGAAATGCATTAAATTGCAAGACTTTTTGCATACTGTTCCAAAATAATGTCATTTACATTAGATAGGTTTTTATCTGTGCTAAATACAATAATGCACATCCTTGTGTCCATTACATATCAAATCATCTTATAGTTACTTTCTGATAGCAACTTAGATATGCATCACATAGACCTGGAGACTGCCTGACAAAAGAACAACAACCATGCCTGCTGAATCAGGACAATTCCTTTGTCCCCACTGTGAACGCCTATGCTATTCAAGAACTGGCCTCTAAAGTCACCTCCAAACACACATCAGCTGAGCTGCACAAACGCAATTGTCATTGTCGAAATTGACGGACAACCAACACTCTCTCATAGTGTACACAGATTAAATGCTGGCAAGAGAACAACCCCATTAAATGGATCATACTTCTACACACTAAAGGCACAAGCATACTTAAAAAAACAATTAGCTCTCAACTTTCAAACTGTAGTATATGAAGAAAAAACAGAAAATGCAACTTTATTTCAGATGCATGCTTTGTATTCTATTATATTTCTTTATAGATCCTAAATAATCATCATTGCAGAGGATCCTTCATTGCTTGAGGAAATAACTACTTACATCAGACATTAAACAAATACATATGACAGGAAATTGCAGTGCATCATAATTTTATTTTGATTATACAGCATTTTATACAAAATAATATTTAACTTACTGATATAGCAACAATAGGACTTTGTGATATTTTACACTTTATGTCTTACATCCATATATTTGAACGTGAAGGAACAGAAACCCTCCTTTGGTTATCTCTGCTAAATATCCACTTTAATATTGCCTGCTGTTTTGTTATTTATTTCCATTGGGCTCTGAAACTATATCATGCATTTAACTGTAGCATCCAAAAACTAATTTCTACCCTGAAGAATGAAATGATTCATGTTTTGAAAAGCAATATTGTTGTTATACATCTTTCACTTTAAAATTGACAAGCTGTCAGTAATACTGTGATTTATTTTTAGTCTAATGTAGTTTTTTGTGCATTAATCATTCAGGCTATGGGTTTGGAAATTCACACATGTTATTTACAATATGCTCTTCCAAGAAAAGCAGCACAATTCAGTTTTACTTCAGCTTTATTAAACATGCTGTACCAGTCTAGAACATCCAGCACCAAAGCTCACTCTTCCTATCTTCTTTAAAAAATGATTTTAGTGAGATCTTGCAGACTGGGAATGTCTTTAGTGATTTATAAGATACAGTGATATTCAATTTTTGCTGTGCCAGCTTTATCAAATCTGCTCTATTTAAAGCAGATATGTATTCAGCATTTCGAACATCTAATGTTCTACATTAACCAAATTTAAGTAAGTTCCCTCAATGGAATTGATTTTCTGATCTACAGTAAAATTACAACAACCTAGAACAACCAGCAGGAGTTTCCCATTTATACAGCCTGTGAGTTGCTTCTCATGATCATAACCAGGCTAACTGGCTTGCTGGGCCATTTCCCCACCTGGGAGTTCTGTGAAGAAGATGAGCAGATTTGCATGTTTCTGTGATAGAACGGAGACCATGGAACATTACAGCACAAATGTGCAAAGGATTGTTATATATGCACATATTTCCATGTGTATGATGAAATGTGAAATGAGATAAAAAGCTGCACATTTTAAATGCTTTATTCATGCTGGTAGATCTTAATTGTTTTACGTGATTAAATTGTGTTTACATTATTGCCTTAAAATTTGATCCTATATCAGAAGCATGAACTCTGCAATATACCAGATTCTATGCATTTTACTTCTATTATATCTTGTTCCTAGTTTACAAAACAGATATAAATTTCAGGTTGCTGCCTCAAAGTTCCAGCAACACAGATTCAACCCTGACCTCAGGTGCTCTCTGTGTGAAATTTTTACATCCTCTGATGAGTACATGGCACCCTCGAGGCATTCCAACATCCCCAAAGATATATGGTTTGGTAGTCAATCTGGACATTGCAAACTGGGTTCAGTATGTGGATAAGTGGTGTAATCTGGGGGGAGAAGAGGTGGAAGCTGTTGGAAATGTGAAGAGAATAGGCTACAGCAAGATATAGTGAGGAATGGGATGGGTCTGTGAGCCAATACAGTCTCATTGGACTTCAACCTATCGAATAGTGGAAGGCCTTGATAGAGTGGATGTGGAGAGGATGTTTCCTCTGGTGGAAGAGTCTAAGACCAGAGGACACAGCCTCAGAATAGAGGGTGTCCTTTTAGAATGGAGATGAGGAGGAATTTCTTTAGCCAGAGAGTGGTGAATCTGTGTAATTCATTACCACAGGCAGCTGTGGAGGCGAAGTTGTTATCTGCATTCGAGGCAGTGGTTGATAGATTCTTCATTAGTCAGGGCATGAAGGGATACAGGGAGAAAGCAGGAGATTGTAGCTGAGAGGGAAAATGGATCAGCTATGATGAAATGGCAGGACAGAGTCAATGGGCCAAATGGCCTTATTCTGCTCCTGTACCTTATGGTCTTATGGAAATGGTTTCCTTCTGTGTCATGAGGGAATATGGAAAAATGGAAATCATCAGAAGTTTTTCTCTCCCCAATGTAAAATGCCCTCTTCTGTCAATCTTCTGGTCTTTCAGTGTGTCTCCTCACCTCCCACTTTCGAAACTCTACAGCACAAACTGTACCATGAACAAAGTTCCAATCACCTTTACACACACCGACCCTTTCGACTTCTGCCATGGGATGCTGCAGTTTAAAATTGCCAATCATGTATATAAACTCCTTCAATCCCTTTCTTTACTCCATGTCCTCATCCATACCTGAACTGATCCACACACTGCCTTCTGGCAACTCCTGTGCCAAATTATGTGCTTCTTTGAATCAGAATTTCTCCTAGTATTGGAGGCTGTGCTTAAACCTGACTTAGCCCTAAACTGTAGCGTTGCTTTTTCCATCTCCCTTTCCTCCTACTAGGTTCTCTGCTGCTATTATACAAATGAATTTCTGGATCATTTCCTCTCCTCAAACTTCCCCAGCTGCAGTACCGCTTCCTGACCCAGTGCACTGGCTCAAGAAAGTGTTGGGCAACAGTAAAGAGTGACAATTAAAGCCTTTCTTTTTTGTCATATTCTAAGTCTAGGGGCATGAAAACCCAATTGTGATATTCAGATCAAAGCCATCTCATCATATCCACAGGTTTAAACCTCAGGATGTTCCTACTTTGAAACATTTAAGTGCAACTTGGTAAAAAGAATTCCTCAGCCACTGAACAAATACAGAAGGCTAAGCATTAACCATATTTCTATTATGTTTTAGCTAATTACGTAATGGATAATCCAATTTGCCTCAGATACATGGGAGGTCTAGATGTTAAAGGAAATGATAAAATCATAAAACTATCCAAATGCTGGCAGCATCACTAATCTTGCAATGAATCCATGCAGCTAAAATAAATTTGGAAACAAGTATTTACATGTTTTTACTGTATGTAATCTTATTTCCATTCTTTATCTTTTACTTTCTTTATCTGGCTCATTTTATTTAATACATTTGACCATTGATATTTCTGTTTAAGTTTTCTCTCATATTCCTCCTCCATTTTGATTTATATTAAGAAGGCTTTAATGCTTCAATAGCAGAGCTTCCTAAAATCTACCATTCAGTTTTAGATGAGAAACCCAGAAACTGATCTGAAAGATGAATGAACTGGAATACTTGGGAACATCAATTGGAAAGCTTTATTTTTAGAACATAAACTACCTAACAAACAGGGTGAGCAATAGGTCAAATTAGCCTAGCTATAAACTTTTGCCATGTGCAGGATCTAGACCAGGTTGCTCAGCTGGGGTTCATGGAACCCTTGGGTTCGATATGAGGTTGCTAGAGATTCCTCAAGAGATCGTGACTTAAAAAAAATAAACATTGTGTTTTGAATTTAGTGCATTGCATGGTGCTAGTGATCAGAGTGGTGAGCGTGACCGAGCAGCCCCGTTAGCAAACTCGTTAGAGCTCTCTGAGCCCAGTAGGGCAGTGCCCAGTTGGACTGCGCTTGCTTGGTCGCGTCCGTTCTCAGTTTTTGACACGAGATAGGGGAGGCCATTGATGATTATTGAGCACTGTACTGCATGGAGGAGTGGTCAATAGGCTGATGGTGTGCGCTGTATTGCACGGAGGGGAGGACAGCAGGCTGATGAGGAGTATGAAATGCATTTTCCAAGCACTGAATGGACTTGCCCCAACTTGGGCTGTGACATCAGCCTCTCCCTCCCGAATTATCTCCTCCAACTTTCCCCTACGCGCCGCCGACGGACTTATGGGAGCAGACAAACTACCGGTGTAGTAGAAAACTGTAGGGAAGTTTTCATTCTAAAGATGGTCCAGTGTGGCAACTTTGTGGACAATTCTGGAGTGTTTCTTGAGGACTCTAGAATTACAATCTTCTCAGTCATTTCCGTGCACTAGTGCAACAACGGACACAACAAAAGTCTGTCTTTACAATGAAAGCTACTTATCAGTGGGTTTTACATGGACTGGGGATCCAGGTTGTCCTGTTCCACTGTGCCGAGTCTGTGGCAGACAACTTACAAACACAGCAAAATTGAAAAGACCCCTCATAACAAATCACAGCCATATGCCACGTAAAAGTGCTGATTATTTTAAGCAACTATTGGAATCTCAAAACAAGCAGATTAAAAATTTTGAAAATAAAGTCTCAGTTAGTAAAAGCACTCAGGAAGCAAGTTATTTAGTAGCTTTAAGACAAGTTCACTCGAGAATGTCTAAAAAACTGTATGAAAACCTGGATAAAGAGCACACCAATCTCCTGCTACATACAGAAATCTGATGGCTTAGCAGAGAAAGTGTCCTCAACATGGTGTTTCAGCTGAAAGGTGAACTGCAGGGGTACTTTCAAGAAAATAGAAGGCCAGATTTTGCTGAGTGCTTTGAAGGTGAAGACTGTCTGCAGAAACCAGCCTACTTAACAGGCATTTTTCATCATATGAACCACTTGAACAAGTCTTTGCAAGGCCCTGGACTTCAAGTGACAAGATTCTTGGTGTTAAAAGGAAACTGCATCTTTGGAAAAATCATGCTGCAAAAGGAAATCTTGAAATGTTTCTGCTGCTGCTTGGGCTTGAGAGTGAGGGAAGATATCAGAAAGTCTCGAGTCTTATTGAAAACCACCTGGAAGAACTGCAGAACAAAATTGCTTCTTTTCAATACAAATATATGACTGGGTGAGGGACCCTTTCTCTGAATGTTCAGCTCAGCCTGAGAGCTTGACTTTGAGAGAAGAGGAAGAACTTTGAGAGCTGCAGTCTGATCGCAAGCTGAAGACGAGATTTCCTGACCTGCCCCTGGGCAGGTTCTGGGTTTTTGTGAAATAAGGGTACCCTGCCATTCACAAGAAAGCAACGGATGTTTTGCTGCAGTTTTCAACTAATTGCATGTGTGAAGGAGCTTTTCGTTGTTTAACAAGCATCAAGAGCAAGGATAGAAATCATCTTGTTTCAGTTGAAGGTGTAATCCATATGTGCTTATCTCAAGTTTGACCCAGAATTGAGACATTTATTATGTTTGCTTTCTGAGTTTTTCAAATTTATGAAAAGGAAAGAAAGAGATTAATTTCACAAAACGTAATCTAGGTTTAACTATTTGTCTTTTAATCAAGTAAGTTTGGCTAAAGGTTCATTCTCTACTCAAAAGAGCATTGACAATTATTTTTGGATTATTACGTCTACAACTTACTGATCACATTAATGAACAGTGAGCTCTAGATATTATAATTTTTTGTAGGGGTTCCCTGAGACGTGATAATTATTTCAACGGTTTCTCAAGAGCAAAAAGTTTGAGAAAGGCTGATCTAAGATATTATAATTGAAATTAAATACACAGTATGAAAGCAAAATGATTTCTCCATCATTCCCTTCCCATCTGGTACCAAATATAATCACTGACCTCTGTTACCACCCCGTCCCAACCCATACTGATATATGCTGGCAATTATTCCTCTTCTGTGTTAGTCGTGGTGCAGGGTCTCAGCCAAAATCGCCAGTTTATATCTTTAGTTTCCATAGATGCTGCTTCACTCACTGTGTTCATCTAGAATTGTTTTTTTTAAGACATAGGATTTACATTCTTTTTAAATGTTATTTTTGCAACACTGGTCTATTTGCATTGAAAACAATGACAGTCTTAAATGCCAATTTGATTCTGTTGTTGAATGAAGAATCAGCATGTTATATCCAAAATTTATTCCTTTGAAGGAGGGGGCAGTGAACAGAACACTGAAATAACCTTATGGTGCCCTAACAGATCTATCCGGGAATGAGATTTAACAGAAAATCTTTCATCATATGTGGAATGCAAGCATTTGTATAACTGGAGTTACATAAGGACTTTTGTATTACATCGTGTTATATGACAAGAACATTATGTACCATTATGTAACAAAAAAAAGGATTGCATCTATCTGTAAAGTAAGAATTGTGTGTTGAAATTCTTACTTAGAAGCGTATGATAAAATAGGCTGTAGTCAGCATAGTTTCCTCAAGAGAAAATGTTGCCTGACAAAATAGTTTGAATTCTTTGAAGAAATAACAGGCATGATGGACAAAGGAGAATTGGTTGATGTCGTGTACTCTGATTTTCAAAAGGCCTTTGACAAGGTGCCACACGTAAGGCTGCTTAACAAGCTATGAGCCCAGAGTATTAAAAGAAAGATCCTAGCATGGATAAAGCAATGGTTGATAGGCAGGAGGTGAAGAGTGGGAATAGAGGGAGCCTTTTCTGGCTGGCTGCCAGTGACTAGTGGTGTTCCACATGGTGTTTGTGTTGGGACCAGTTCATTTTACATTATTTGTCAATGATTTGGATGTTAAAATTGATGGCTTTGTTGCAAAGTTTGCAGACAATATAAAGATATGTGGAGGGGCAGGTAGTTTTAAGGAAGTAGAGAGGCTACAGAATAGGAGATTGGGCAAAGAAATGGCAGATGGAATACAGTGTCAGGAAGTGTATGGTCATGCACTTTGGTAGAAGAAATGAAAGGATTGACTATTTTCTAAATGGAGAAAAATTACTAAAAAAACACTAAGGTGGAAAGAGACTTGGGAGCCCTTGAGCAGTATTCCTTAAAGGTTCATTTGCAGGTTGAGTCTGTGGTGGGGAAGGCAAATGTAATATTAGTATTTGTTTCAAGAAGACTAGAATATAAAAGCAAGGGTGCAATATTGAAACTTTTTAAAACACTGGTGAGGCCTCACTTGGAGTATTGTGAGCAGGTTTGGGCCCCTTATCTTAGAAAGGATGTGCTGAAACTGAAGAGGATTCAACAGAGCTTTACAAAAATGATTCCAGGATTGAATGGCTTGTCATATGAAGAGTGTTTGATGGCTCTGGGCCTGTATTCACTAGAATTCAGAAGAGTGGGGGGAGTCCTCATTGAAACCTACTGAATGATGAAAGACGATAGATTGGATGTGGAGAGGATGTTTCCTGTGGAGGAAGAGGATACAGTCTCAGAGTAGAGGGGTGTCCTTTGAGAATAGGTAGATGAGGAGAAATTGCTTTAGCCAGAGAGTGATGAATCTGTGGAGTTCATCACCACAGACAACTGTGGAGACCAAGGCTTTATATATGCTTAAGGAAGTGATTGACAGATTTTTGATTGGTCAGGTCATGAAGAGATACGGGGAGACGTAGGAGATTGAGGCTGAGAGGAAAATTGGATCAGCTATGATGAAATGGCGGAGCAGACTCGATGGGCCAAATGGCCCAAATTTGCTTCTGTATCTTATGGTCTTAGGGAAATAACATTCTGCTTGATGGAAATTCCAAACTTGCTGTGCATCTCTTTTAAAATAAATATCTCCTTTCTGGAATAAACTCCAACTGAAATTAAATTAACACATTGCGTTATTAGAATTATAAACTAAAATACACAATTCAAAAGATTTAAAACAAAAAGCCAAATTCAGCTACAGGCACATTTAAATAGCATTTAAAAATGTGATTTGAAGCATGATGGAGAATAAGTTAGTTTCCACATAGAATGAATTCTTGAATTGCTTTTCTTTAAGTATTCTGCTTAAAATACTTTACACCTGGTATGACTGGAGAGAGGAAATTATAACCACAAGAGCTTCTACGGTTGCTGGAAATCCAGAGCAACACATACACTATAGTGGAGGATCCCAGCAGTACAGGCAACATCTATGGAAATGAATAAACAGTCAATGTTTCAGGCTGAGACCCTTCAGCAAGATGGGGGGCATGGGAGAATGACAGAATAAGAAGGTGGAGGAGGGGAAGCAGGACAAGCTAGAAGGTGATAGGTGTAGTCAAATGGATGGGGGAGGGGTTGAAGTAAGAAGCTGGGGGGTGATAGGTGGAAAAACTAAAGGATTGGAGAAGGAATTTGACAGGAGGAAGGGAAGCAGAAGGGGCACCGGGGGAGTTGATAGGCTGGGCAATTGAAGGTGGGGGGAAATTACCAGAGGTGTTGATGCCGTCAGGTTGGAGGTTACCTAGACGGAGTATGATGTGATGCTCCTTCAGCCTGGCCTCATTTTTGCAAAAGAGGAAGCCACAATCCTCTGCCTATTCACATTCTGCCATGTCAGTCCATGGCCTCCTCTTCTGCCATAATGAAGACACTCTGACGTTGGAGGAGCAAAACCTCATAATCTGTTTAGGTAGCTTCCAACCCGATGGCATGAAGGTCGATTTCTCCAACTTGCAAACACAAGGAAATCTGCAGATGCTGGAAATTCAAACAAAACACACAAAATGCTGTTGGAATGCAGCGGGCCAGGCAGCATCTATAGGAAGATGTACAGTCGACGTTTCAGGCCGAGACCCTTCGTCAAGACTAACTGAAAGAAGAGATAGTAAGAGATTTGAAAGTGGGAGGGGAGGGGGAGATCCGAAATGATAAGAGAAGACAGGAGGGGGAGGGATGAAGCTCAGAGCTGGAAAGTTGAATGGCAAAAGTGATACACAGCTGGGGAAGGGAAAGGATCAAGTGACAGGAGGCCAAAGGAGAAAGAAAGGGCGAGGGGAGCAGCAGAGGGAGATGGAGAGCAAGCAAGGAGTGATTGTGAGAGGGACAGAGAGAGAGAAAAGAAGAAAAAAAGAGGAAAAAACTAATAAATAATTAAGGGATGGGGTAAGAAGGGGAGGGGGCATTAATGGAAGTTAGAGGGATCAATGTTCATGCCATCAAGTTGGAGGTTACCTAGACGAATATAAGGTGTTGTTCCTCCAACCTGAGTGTGGCTTCATCTTGACAGGATAGACATTGACAGGATTGACCATGGATAGACATATCAGAATGGGAATGGGATGTGGAATTAAAATGTGTAGCCACTGGGAGATCCTGCTTTCTCTGGTGTACTGAGCGTAGGTGTTCAGCGAAATGGTCTCCCAGTGTGCATCGGGACTCACCAATATATAAAAGGCCACACGGGGAGCACCGGACGCAGTATACCACACCAGCTGACTCACAGGTGAAGTGTCGCCTCACCTGGAAGGACTGTCTGGGGCCCTGAATGGTGGTGAGTAAGGAAGTGTAAGGGCAGGTGTAGCACTTGTTCCACTTACTAAGGTAAATGCCGGGAGGGAGATCGGTGGGAAGGGATGGGGGGGACAAATGGACAAGGGAGTCATGTAGGGAACGATCCCTGCGGAGAGCAGAATTAAATGATTTTAAGTTCCCTGGCCCCCACTGCCTTATTTTCACCATGGATGTCCAGTCCCTATATACCTCCATCCCCCAACAGGAAGGTCTCAAAGCTCTCCACTTCTTTTTTTAGATTCCAGACCTAACCAGTTCCCCTCTACCACCCCTCTCCTCCGTCCAACAGAATTAGTCCTTACTCTCAACAATTTCTCCTTTGGCTCCTCCCACTTCCTCCAAACCAAAGGTGTAGCCATGGGCACCCGTCTGGGTCCCAGTTATGCCTGCTTCTTTGTTGGCTTTGTGGAACAGTCCATGTTCCAAGTCTTTGTCCCCAACTTTTCCTTCGCTACATCGATGACTGCATTAGTGCTGCCTCCTGCACACATGCTGAGCTCGTTGACTTCATTAACTTTGCCTCCAACTTTCACCCTGCCCTCAAGTTTACCTGGTCCATTTCTGACACCTCCCTCCCCTTTCTTGATCTTTCTGTCTCCATCTCTGGAGACGGCCTATCTACTAATATCTATTATAAGCTACAGACTCTCACAGCTACCTGGACTATTCCTCTTCCCACCCTGTCTCTTACAAAAGTGCCATCCCCTTCTCACAATTCCTCCGTCTCCGCCGCATCTGCTCTCAGGATGAGGCTTTTCATTCCAGGATGAAGGAGATGTCTTCCTTTTTTAAAGAAAGGGGCTTCCCTTCCTTCACCATCAGCTCTGCTCTTAAACGCATTTCTCCCATTTCACACACATCTGCACTCACCCCACCCCACTCGGGATAGGGTTCCCCTTGTGCTCACCTACCACCCCACCAGCCTCCGGGTCCAACGTATAATTCACTGTAACATCCGCCACCTCCAACAGCATCCCACTACCAAGCACATCTTTCCCATCCTCCCTCTTTCTGCTTTCCGCAGGGATCGCTCCCTACGCGACTCCCTTGTCCATTCACCCCCCCATCCCTTCCCACCGATCTCCCTCCCAGCATTTACCCTTGCAAGCAGAACAAGTGCTACACCTGCCTTTACACTTCCTTACTCACCACCATTCAGAGCCCCAGACAGTCCTTCCAGGTGAGGCGACACTTAACCTGTGAGTCGGCTGGTGTGGTATACTGTGTCCATTGCTCCCGGTGTGGCTTTTATATATTGGTGAGACCCGACGCAGACTGGGAGACCATTTTGCTGAACACCTACACTCGGTCTGCCAGAAAAAAACAGGATCTCCCAGTGGCCACACATTTTAATTCCATGTCCCATTCCCATTCTGATATGTCAATCCATGGCCTCCTCTACTGTCAAGACGAAGCCACACTCAGGTTGGAGGAACAACACTTTATATTCATCTGGGTAACCTCCAACTTGATGGCATGAACATTGATTCCTCTAACTTCCATTAATGGCCCCCTCCCCTTCTTACCCAATCCCTTACTTATTTATTAGTTTTTTTCCTCTTTTTTTTTTCTTTTTGCTCTCTCTCTCTGTCCCTCTCACAATCATTCCTTGCCTGCTCTCCATCTCCCTCTGCTGCTCCCCTCCCCCTTTCTTTCTCCCAAGGCCTCCCATCCCATGACCCTTTCCCTTCCCCAGCTGTGTATTCCTTTTCCCAATCACCTTTCCAGCTCTTAGCTTCATCCCTCCCCCTCCTGTCTTCTCCTATCATTTCGGATCTCCCCCTCCCCTCCCACTTTCAAATCTCTTACTATCTCTTCTTTCAGTTAGTCCTGACGAAGGGTCTCAGCCCAAAACGTCGACTGTACTTCTTCCTATAGATGCTGCCTGGCCCGCTGCATTCCAGCAGTTTGTGTATGTTTCTCCAACCTGCGGTAGTTTTTCCCTCCTCTTCAATTCCGCACTCGCTTCGCTTCACCTCTTGGTGTCCCTCCTCTATCCCTTTTGCCTATCAGATTCCTTCTTCTCCAACTCTTTATCTTTTTCACCTATTACCTCTCAGCTTCCTTACTTCATCCCACTTGCCCCCAGCCAAATGGCTTCACCAATCACCTTCTAGCTTGTCTTCCTTCCCCTCCCTACCAAATTCTTGTTCTGGCATCCTCCCACTTCCTTTCCAGTCCTGTTGAAGGGTCTCTGCCTAAAACGTTGACTGTGTTTGCAATCCCATATCTGCTGCCTGGCCTGCTGAGTTCCTCTAGCATTTTCTGTGTATGGATTGGAGAGAGTGTGTTCAGCATGGTTCTGCCGATATGTGCCTGAAAACTGGTGCGGAATTCTCTAGTTCGCAGGGGGCTCCAATTCAACTGCTTGAGCAGACTGCAACAGAAGATGTTCTGTATTTAATTCTTAAGGTGAACTTTGGCATTACTCATTTAGGAGACCTCTGGCTTTCAACTGCCAATCATCATATTTTGATGAAAGAAACACTATGAAGTTGAAATTTGCCCCTCTATCAATATGCCTCCATATGGAGCAAACGGAGTCCTTATGGAATGAAAAGCAATGGAAGTGTTTTATTTCAGAGTTCACACCAAGCTTTGTTGATTCATTACAACAAAGCTCAGCTAAATTAGAAATGTGTTTTTTTTTCTTATAGAAATGACTGTCACCTAAAGAGAAATGACATGTGAAAAAAAATGAAAAAAAAACAAACATCTTCACATGATAATTGATGACTTGATGTTTGAAAAATAGTTTTAACTCATTTTAAATTTTACAGATTGTTTCACATTTAATTTATTTGAAGAAGTTGCAAAATTCACTGACCTGTAGACCTGTTGCTGCAGATCTGGACCTTCTTTGCTTGCTGCCTTCCCTATGCCTCCATAGTCGAGAGGGGGTTATCAACATAGCTGTCAGCTTACATCATTTTATTAATGTTAACTTCCAAGTCATCCAACTCCTTTTCTGAAAGCACCAATAATAAGTAATCAAAGGTTATAGAAAAGATATTCCTAAAGAAAAACATCCCAATGAAAATTAATGATTTACTGAGTTTTAAACCCATTTGCAAATTATTGGATCTTACAGCATGATTTAAAAGCAAGTGTATGAGCATTTCTGGTTCTTGACTAGTTATATACAGTTTAGAAATTTGAGACTTGGCAACACGACAATAATAAACCATGCTAAGTTGGACAGCAATTTATTTAATAGAAGGGAATGCAGTCATGAGAATAATATCCTTGTGTTGCATCTGGTAATTAAACGTCAGAAAAAAAATCAATAGGGAAACTTTTTGCAGTGATGACATTTTGCTAAAGCTAGCTAGGCTCCTGTAAACAAAAATATCAGTGGATTGATGATGGGAGAATCAGAGGGGAATTGATGGGCATATGAAAGAGAAAAGATTAAGGGAAAATTAACGGGGAAAGGAGTTTCTGATATTGTCTCAATAGATTGAATGTTCTCCTTCTTTAACTTAATATGAGAAATATGAAAAGTTATGTGTATTTTAAATGTTTTTGCTCTGATAAGTTTGATTAATGGCCTAATCAATAATTTAAATGAGCCCCTAAACTAACTGATTATTCCTTTCCCAAATTGTTCAGAAGTTCTGGATAACATTCTTTTGTGCTGCCATAACTCCATAGCTAAATTAACTACAAATATTGAAGACATTCACTTTAGCCTAGAGTTCATTGTGATGGTCCCACCTTCAAGCAATGCTCAACAAATTCAAGTTCAGAAAATAAAATTCATTCTGTACTTGAACAATATGCTATGTTCTTTATCTGTAGTAGCTGACATTGCAGCTTTGGGACGCCATTTTAAGCCTACACAAGTGGGTTATAAATTGAATGTACGTTAACCACAAACGTAGAAAAGGGGCACTGATTATTTTCCGGGGCTTCAGTTCAGCACTTAGAACTTAGGAGGAGTGGATAGTCAGATGCAAGGTCTTGTTCTTGAGAAAGGATGGTGTTTGACATATGGGAGTTTAAATCTGGATGATGAGGCATGTTCCTCTGGGCCCCACAAGAAAAGGAGAAGTACCAATATTTTTAAAAACATGCATAAAATGCTGGAAGAACTCAGCAGGCCAGGCAGCATCTATGGAAAAATGCACAGTCGACGTTAACCTCCTTTGATAGGAAGTTAAAATATTTTTAACCTTTTCCTTTATCAGAATCAGGTTTATTATCAATGGCATGTGATGTGAAATTAGTTAACTTAGCATCAGCAGTTCAATGAGATACATAATATAGAAGAAGAAGAAGAAGAAAATAATAATCAATTACATAATTTGAATAGATCAAAAATTGTTCAAAAAGCAATATATAATAAAAATGTGAAGTTGTATTCACAGCTTCAAGGTCGATTTAGAAAACAGACGGCAGTGGGGAAGAAGCTGTTCCTGAATCACTGAGTATGTGCCTTCAGGCTTCTGTACCTCCCACCTGATGGTAACAGTGAGAAAAGGGCATGTCCTGGGTGTTGGATGTCCTTAATTATGGACGCTGCCTTTCTGAGATGCTGCTCCCTGAAGATGTCCTGAGTACTTTGTAGTCTAGTACCCAAGATGTAGCTGACTAAATTTACAACCCTCTGCAGCTTCTTTCAGTTTTGTTCAGTAGCCGCTCCATACCAGACCGTGATGCAGCCTTTCAGAATGCTCTCCAAGGTACATCTGTAGAAGTTTTTGAGTGTATTTGTTGACATGCCAAATCTCTTCAAACTCCTAATGAAATATAGTCGCTATCTTGCTTTCTTTATAACTGCATTGATATGTTGGGACCAGGTTAGCTCCTCAGAGATCTTGACACCCAGGAACTTGAAACTGCTCACTCTCTCCACTTCTGATCCCTCTATGAGGATTGGTATGGGTTCCTTCATCTTACCTTTCCTGAAGTCCACAATCAGCTCTTTCGTCTTACTGATGTTGAGTGCCAGGTTGTTGTTGCGACACCATTCCACTAGTTGGCACATCTCAGTCCTGTATGCTCTCTTATCTCTATCTGAGATTCTACCAACAATGGTTGTATTATCAGCAAATTTTTATAAATGGCATTTGAGCAATGCCCAGCCACACAGTCATGGGTATTTAGAGAGTAGAGCAGTGGGCTAAGCACACACCTCTGAAGTGCACCAGTGTTGATTGTCAGCAAGGAGGTGATGCAGAGGGAGGTACAGAGGCCCAGGTTCTATAACTTGTCAATCAGGATTGTGGGAATAATGGCATTAAATGTTGAGCTATAGTCAATGAAAGGCATCCTGACACGTATGTTTGTGTTGTCCTGGTGGTCCAAGATCGTGTGAAGAGTCATTGAGATTGCATCTGCTGTTGACCTATTGTGGGACAGGCAAATTGCAATGGGTCCAGGTCCTTGCTGAGACAGGAGTTCAGTCTAGTCATGACCAAACTCTCAATGCATTTCATCATTGTAGATGTGAGTGCTACAGGGTGATAGTCATCAAGGAAGCTCATGTTATTCTTCTTAGGCACTGATATAATTGTTGCCTTTTTGAAGCAAGTGGGACCTTCTACCCATAGCAGTGAGAGGTAGAAAATGTCCTTGAATACTCCCGCTAGTTAGTTGGCACAGGTTTTGAGAGCCTTACCGGGTACTCCATTGGGACCTTCTGCCTTGCAGGGGTTCACCCTCTTTAAAGACAGCCTAACATTGACCTCTGAGACAGAGATCACAGGGTCATTGGGTGCAGCAGGGATCTTCACAGCTCTAGTTGTATTTATGACAAATCCTGACTGGTCTTCATTTAGGAGGGTAAGGGTGGTGGGGAGGGACTGTTGCCATGGAGCAGAGTTCCTGACTCATAGCTGCAGTGACCTGAATTCAATCCTGACATCTGCTGCTATCTGTATGGAGTTTGCATGCTCTAACTGTGATTGAGTGGGTCTTCTCTGCGAGTCCCAGGTTGCCTGAAGTGTGCCAGAGATATGTGGATTGGTAGGTCAATTGCTCATTGTAAATTTCCCCTAGTGTTGGTGGGATGGGAATATGTGGAAAATAAGTTACAGGAAAAAGTTAGTGGGGTGATGGGATTGCTCTGTCAAGTCAAGTCAATTCACTTTTATTGTCATTTCTTTTTATTTTATTTTATTGTCATGTCTTTGAGCCAACATTGGCATTAGGGGACTCTTTCTTTCCATTATGTATTATTGCAATGTGGAAAATCGACCTCAGTTAAAATTGCAATCAAGTTTGATGAAGTCATGGGTATGCTTCTATAAAAATTAGCTCAGTGGTATTTTTGTCACAATATCAGAAGAGCAAGTTAAAATCCTGGATTATAGAATCATTAGGGTGTTCAAGGCTCAAGTAATCTATACAATTTTAACTGCCCATCCATCCATCTTCACTATGGTTAAAATTATCTCTATCTATGAATTTCTGGTTTGAATTTCTGTAAACCACAAGCTATCTTCAGTTATGACTTGAGAGTAGATTTTTTTTTATTGTTGTTATTACCAGCAAATATATAAGGAAGATTTTTATTTTCTGCACCTGAGTTATTTCCTAGCTTGGCTTGTCCAATTTAAATTTAGTAACATCAATTAGTATTCTTCAGTCTTCATTTGCATGCTTAGCTCCAGCCTCAATTTTCTCTACCATATATATGCTCTCGTTCTCCAGAGAAATCTCCATTAAATCAATTTATCAGGGTTAACGACTTTAGAGTACATGTGGGAATCTGTCCTTTGTAAAAAATGGTGTGTGAATAATTAGTATTCATGTGGTGATACTGACATTTGAATTGACTGATTGCGTGGGCAGTCTAGCTGTCATGGTTTTATCAAAATATAAATTGTTTTGTTCAACTTATTACCTTACTTTATTCATTCAACCAATTGTTTTAAGATTAGATCTTCTTTTAAAAGAACATATGAATTGAAAAGGAGGTTTAATATCAGGCAATTTTGATTTTGCTCCATCTATCAGAATAAAAATTCAGATCTCCTGGGGCAGCAAACTATTTTTATGAAGGCCATGGGAGAACTTCTGTGTTATTTGCAAACTGATTATGTTCACCAAATTCCATTTAATGAATTTTTTAACTAGGTTGTGGTGGTAATGTTTAATCCTAATTTGTCATAGTGCTTTATTCTATTTTAGAATTACAGTTTTTGTTTGCTTTGATGTTAGAACAGATTCACAGCTTGTAGTCTTCTGTATGTAAATTTTGTGACAAAATTACATATTAAAGTTAATACTCTTCCAATCTATAGACATTGTTTTTGGAACAACAGTCTCATTTTCTGAATTTACTTTATATTCTTTCTTTCCCTAATGAGCTTTCCTGTAAGCAATGTAAGACCAAGCTACACAACATACATTACTGATGTTCTTGCAAATTACACACAGGTCTACTTTGTGATAAAAGGAAGGGAGATGAACCATCATGTCGATTTGTTGAAGTTCAGTTTACAATATAAATCGCATGCGTTTGAAATGATTGTTTATGTGGAGAACTTAGGCCTAGAAATTCGATTACATGTTAATTTAGTGAATGTTATTGAAGTATGGAAATAAATCATTGAAATATTTGGGGAGCATCTGCTCCCCATCTATAATTCCTTCGGCTTTTCAACTTTTCGATCATATTTTGACCCAGACTCACTATTACAGCCATATATCCTTCCTTGGAATGTGTTTCCGCCGCCAACTGACTCCAGTTGGCTTCAGGATCCATTTTCGAGCTTCTCAATTTGGACCTTCTGAGGATCCCAGGTGCTCACATTTAATTGACTCTGCCTCCATGTGTTGTTGATTGAAATATTTGTGTATTTATTGCATATTTCCTGAAAGTCACCAGATTGTTTTTTGGATATCCTCTGTGCTTATTGGACCCTATCAGATAGAGACACCCAAATGCAATGGCTCCTACCAGCATGCAGTACACATTTGGATGTCACTTGCCGTGCAGGTAATGCTGTCAACTTGTGCCAAAAGCAAGACTTTACCGTGAACATAATACCTTGCTTTTCATATCTTTGTATTTTCCTTTGTTTGTATTTAGGACCTTGAACTGTGGATTAAATAACATCACTTCCACACTCAGCAGAAAATTCTACAGTTCAATAGTAACTTTTTCCTAAAGATGCCTCTGCATCAAGGTTATTAATTAGCTTTTTTTCCATTCCACTTTACTAAATCCAGAAAGTATTTTTACTTGGTTCTTCAGCACAATGATCTAACTGAGTTTATGACATACAGACTCACTTTCAAGGACTCTTTACAACTCAAGTTCTCAATATTATTTCTATTTGCACATTTTCTTCTTCTGAACATTGGTTTTGATATAGTTTATTGTAGCATTCTATTGTATTTCTTTTTTCCTGTAAATACCTGCAAGAAAATGTATCTTGATAATAAATTTACTTTGAACTTTGAACCTTTAGAAACCATTCCCAATACATTCTATGAATTTTCCCTCCGCATTACGATTGATTTTGATATGTCCAGCCTACGTGTAAAGACCACTATGATGTAAATCTCTAATTTCTTGATTTATGCCATTGAGATTAAATAAAACTTTCCTAAACCTAATAATGTAAATGTCCTGTACATTATCCAAGGATGCAATATTGTTATTCCAGTTGAGCTTACCCAGCTGAAAACCGTGGAGCAATAAAGTGCAATGAGTAGGCAGATACTGAAACCTGAAGGATTAAACAAAGACTTTGATTCTTATTTAAAAGTGTTCAATTATGTCCTATTCCGGCTCTGCAAGAGTTTGGACTTTTTGAATTATTGTATATAGGATATACGGAGTCGTTGTCAAAGCATTTCAAGCCCAAAGCAATTCTAATTGCGCAACATTTTAGATTTCATCACCACAAAGAGAAGGAAGAAATGTCTTTCTGCCAAAATCTCTGCACAAGCTCCTGCAATTTTGATCTGTTCCTAGATGATGCTCTCCAAGATCAATTTGTCTATGGTGTCTGAGGTGAACCTTAAAACAATCAACTGGCTGTGGACATTGCCAGTGCAACATCACAGTTTAACAGGAGCTAGCTTATTATCCGGACTCCAACTAGATGTGCTGTTCAAAGAATCTACAAATCACCAGAATTAACATGAATTCCAGAATCTGACATTGGCCATTTTCCACTTCATCAGGGTCCTGACAAGCATGTTCCTCACAAAAATGTCCTGACAATAATGTTGCCATTATGATGGAAGTCGCCAATAGATTTCCTGTAAATTCCATCAGGTAAATTGCCACGACAGTGGAAAAGTCATTACTTGTGGAATGTATGCAGAAGTACAAAAAAGAACACTACTGATGGTTCAGAGGAAGAGTAAATTGTGTTATTCACTGAATGCACAGTTCATGGACTGGAGACAGAGTTTACCCCCATATGGATTTGATAGGAAAAACGGTAAGCATGCAGCTGGACTCCAGGGCATCTAAGTCACTTGAAACTTACTGTCAGCTCACCAGATACAGAAGACAGAATGGTTGTTGTAGGAGAAATTCAGAGAAGTATGAAGTGGTAGTTGGATTATGTTCTCAGCAGTAGTTAGTGGGGAGCAACCTTGCATTAGAGGGGAAAGGTTGCTGACAATACTAGCTGGAAAAGATTAAGTTGAATTAGGAGAAAGATCTTCATTTTAAACAGGAAAAAGTAAGGGATCTGACAAAAAGGGTGTGGGAAGATAAAGGAACAAAGATGCATATAGAAATAAAAGTTATTCCTGTCTCCGTTAAGAGTTAACCTTTACCCTGTACCTTGAAGGGTTAGGGTTAGTACTTGAGAATGAACTGGGTTGCCTGGAGACTCATGGAACCATGTCACATAGAGAAGAGTGATTGGACAGTTCCAAATGTAGTTATACCAAACAGGGCAATAGAGTGGGTGACTACAAAGGAACAATAAAATATAGTACAAAAGCTGAGTCATATCTGTTTTCAATACAGAAGATTTATTTGCTACCTTAGTACATGGAAGAATCTTCAGTAAAATGGAGTTATGTCCTTGACTTGGAGCCTGAAGTTTGCTTCACAATGGAATGGTCAGATATCATCAGCTAACCCATTCCCTGGGGTAGCGTGGTCCAGATTTTGCATGGACCATATCCTGGTGTCAGTATCTATAACGTCAGAGACCTGACAACCCTTGGGAAACTTGAATCCAGATTTCAGTGGGACAGAATCAAGGTTTCGACAGCAAAATGCGAAGTCCTGCAAAGACTATTGACCTGATGTGCAAGGTTTGTCGTAGACTCCAGTGAAGCCTGGTGCTAATCCATCAGCAAGAAGCCCGATGGAATTAGTCTGCACTGTGTGAGAAAGCATTTCAGTAACACAAGCAATGACTTTTAAACAGCAAACGGCCAGCACACTTGTAACTTAGATAAGCCTCTGAGACTGTTATTACAGCACAAATCAGAACTGCAACCAAATGCAAATGGTGAATATACAAACAAGCAGTTGAAGTGTGCAGAAGGTCTTGAAGAAATTTTACAATATTGTCAGGAACAAAAATATGGGGATTGATAATGGTTGAGCGGTTCTGTTTTTAATAGTCTAACTGGTGCCTTCTGTCTGCCGCTGGCCATACAATCTGGATTTGGACGGACTATTGATCCAGAGTGTTCAGTAGCTGAGATGAGTTGTGGCAGACACCGCGCAGAAGAAGGCCCATTCCTTTGACAAACAGCAAACACCCCCCACTCTTTCCTCAGCCAAACTGTTGGCACTATTTAGTAGTTTCTAGGCTGCATTGGGTGAAAATTCTACACAGCTGGCTGGATTGAAGATGATCATGTAATTGTTAATGAAGCTAAGAGCTTTTACTGTGAATTGCTGAGATTTTATGCCAATAACTTCTATTTCATGTCCTCCACTCACTTTATTTCTCTGAACAAGTTACTCACCTTTTATTGAGAGAAGTTGCAGTAGTTTTCCTCTCCTTTGTTTTATAAATAGGCTTTGCTTGCTGAGAAAATTAGCACTGCTTTCTGATGGCTGTGACCCATCCACCTCCAATTCATTTGATGACAGTATTTTCAGCACTCTCTGGTTTTTAAACTCCTTTGACCTGAGTTACTGAACAGGTCAGGCTGCATCTGTAAAGAAAGAATCAGAATTAACATTTTAGTTTAAGTTAACAAGTTATTCATTTTGGAAAGATAGTTTTTGCCTCTATAACTTGCTGTGGGTTTGTGATTTCCTTCTCATTTTCTCTTTTGTTGATTTCATATTTTGAATGAACATTCGTTTCTCAGTAAATATATGGGAACAACGAGAAGGATTTTTTTCAGCTGAACTCAATATTAGAGTCCCAGGCTGCATGAAATGGATTTAATGTAGGTCAGGGATACTTATTCATAGCATCTGGGCCAAAGATTTCCTATCAAGTTTTGGCTATCAAGTATGCCAGCAAATACATTCCAATCTTTGTTTAAAAAACAACAATGTGAGTGTTTCTCTGCTGATAGAATTACCTGATCAGTTTTCAGCAAAAACTCACAGAGGGATCAAAAGTGGAGAATTAAGCAATTTCAGGTTACTGGGTGTCAATATCTTCGAGGACATAACCTGGACACAACATATTGATGCTGCTATAAAGAAGGCAAGACAGTGACTATATCTCATTAGGAGCTTGAGGAGATGTAGTCTGTTAATTAAAACACTTGAAAACTTCAACAAATGTACCATGCAGAGCATTCTGACTGGCTGCATCGCAGTCTGGATGAAGGGTGCTGGGGTGGGGTGGGTGGGGGGGGGGGCTACTGCACAAGATCAGAATGAGCTGCAGAAACTTGTAAAATTAGTCGGCTCTGTCATGGGTGCCAGCCTCCATAGTATCCAAGACATCTTCAAGGAGCGGTGCCTTAGGAAGGCAGAGTCCATCATTAAGGACCCCCACCATCCCCTTTTCTCACCACTACCGTTGGGAAGGAGGTACAGAAGCCTGAAGGCACACACTCAGCAATTCAGGAACAGCTTCTTCCCCTCTGCCATACGATTTCCAAATGGACATTGAACCCATGAACACACCACCTCACTAATTTTTTATCTCTGTTATTTTGCACTACTTAACTATTTAATAGACATATATTTACTTAATGTAACTCAGTTTTAGCTCTATATTTACTCATCATGTACCACTGCCAGTGATATTAATTCTGATTCTAACATTTTAACTCTCAGGTGACCATGAGTGATATGTTAGGTGTACGTGATCTGTTAAAATAAATGCTGTATCGGTTGTGACTGCCATTAGGGTCCAAGAGAACCATGGCTGAGAGAAGTGTGTTCTGATGCTTGTAAGTAAGTTTGTTACTGAAGTGAATGTTTATATTAGAGCAGAGATACTGCAGCAAATGCTTGTTCTGGTAAGATTATTGACTTAATTTGAAATTTAGAATAGGCTACAAACCAAGTCTCAGTAAAAAGCATTGGTATAACTAGGACTAGGTGGCTGGCAGGGAGTAATGTACCTAAGGGACTGTTTCTGAGCTGTTTGGCTCAATGACTCTGACGTAATCAGCACAGTTTCCCAAGACTCAGAATCTGACCATTAAAATGACATTGTGAGTTTTTAACTTGGCATTGTTCCATATGAATAAAACACACTTACTTATAGTTGATATCTCAATTCCCTCTGTTTGGCAGAGAAAATTCTTGTCAGAAACATCTTTTTCTGAAGTTTGGAAACTTTCGATTAATTTGGTCCAGGGTGAGAGACATGAGGAATGTGCTTTGATAGAATAGAGGAGGAAGAACAGCTCTATTCTTGGCAGCATCACTGCAGTCTGCTGGGGTTACCACATCAGGAGGGTGCACAAGAAGGTCACGCACGGGCGAGCAACGGGGTGAGGTGCAAGAGGGAAGAAGACACACGGGATACACGACACACACACCAGGTTTACAGACAGTGGCTCAGACTGAGCTGCCACAACAGCTGTGGCAGTTACCTGCAATTTGCTTCGAGATCTGCTACCTGATGGGCATGCATTACAAATGAGTGTAGATTACCACCACTTTTGCCTTTTATTTTCTGCTAATTCCTTCCAGGTTGCTTCCAGAGCTGTCAAAGCTTCTGCAATCCACTGCAACTAAAAGCATAAGCCAGGTGCTATCTGGACGTTGCCAGGTGTAGGATTTTAGTTATTCTATTATTAATGTGCTGGGAGTCAGGTTACAAGTTAACTAATGGGATTATAATCAGAAAGGTTAATTTATTCAATGCACAGGTGTACCAATGTATTAGTAGCAGCTAGACAGATTGTGAAAGGAGAGAGAGCCATGCAAGAAAGAATAAGAACAAAGAAATAGTGTTTTAACGTAGAAGTGTCTTTAAATAAAAAGGCTGTAAAAGATAGCTTCAAGCCGAAACTCACGGAAACTTGGTTGTAAAAGGGTAGGCAACATTCCTGTGCAGGGATAAGGTAACACATCATGAACACCATGAGAAAAGTCAAACATCCAAGGGGATAAAAGAGATCATTTGAACTGAACTGACTCCAGGAGCCATGGTGAAGCAAGTTGAGCAAGGCCTGGGAAAGGGGAAAGGAGGATTTTTGAGGTACCTGTACCTTCATGGTTGGTCCAATGTCATTTGAGGTGATAAGGAGCCAATGGTATTGGGGCATACTCCTCAGAAAGGACCATATGAAGTGATACACAAAAGAGGAAAATGGAAGAGAGGCCATCAAATTCCATAAACTGAAGCAAATAATAACCTTGGCCTTGTCCCTTGATCAGTTCAAGACTGTTGCTTGCTGACAGAACTGAATTACACAACCATGCTGCAGTAAAGTTAGAGAATGTTCATCATATTCAATGTCTGATTGCTGAATGGCCTTTGGCTACTGATCTCTTACTTTTACAAGCTGAAAATCAACAGGTTGTAAAGCCTCAACTATACCAGCAGTCGCCTTATTTAAGGAAGCATTATCATGGCCAGAACAACTGTCAGCTTTAATTATGTTTTGTATATTTATTTTGTATGTCTTGCATTATTATGAATTGTAAAAATTTTGGTAACTGTAGTTTCTTTCTGAACCAATAAGCCACACTATTCTGTGTCCTGTCCAGATATTCTGAATTGAGATGGAATTAAATTCCAACGGAGCAGTGGAATTGCAAACATGTGATACCGATTATATGGATGAGTATGCACTCATAGTCACTTGTCTGATTGGCTTCCCGTATCACGGCATCTATTTTACATGTGCCAAACTCAACACTACCACCCATTCAATCAGGATCAGTGCATCCACTGACACATAGCTGACGCACAGATACAAAAAAGACAGGAGAACAGATTAAGACATCATCTAAAACACAGGAAATAAAATCTCATAATACATGTATTTCTCATCCTTTTATGTTGGTTATTGAGATGCAATGACAGGCAAAACCGTAGCTCCACTACCACAGTACTTTTCAATATATTCAAATATCCAGTAAAACAATGGTCGTGACTCAGCAGATTAAAGTAGGTGTCACTATGTAAGGAACAGTCTTTGTTTGTGCATTCATTCCTTGGAGGTAGTGATCACAACAGGATCAGAGCATACATTTCTCACACGAGTCCTAAGGTTCTCCTTGGTTATAACAGAGCCTGTCAATAATTTTTTTGTGTGTGGCATTGTAAGAAAAATGTAACAACATACCATTTTGTCAAATACCCATTGATAAATTTTAGGAAGTTCACAGTTTGTAAGCCTATCACTGGAGCAGGCCAGTGCCATGTGATTTTAGATATCTCATTCTTTTGAAACTGCAGACACACCCTGTCTTCTTACCTAAGGCAAGCATCATCACGGTCCGTGTAGAACTATCTGAGTGCTGAGTCAAGAAATCAGAAGGAAGCTATTTTTTTCATGTCTGAAATTCATACAGGTAATCAAAGTGGACCCTATTATCAAGCTCAGTCACTGATACAACCCAAACACTTTTTTTAAATTGACCCCTTTCCCCCTTTCTCCTACACCCCTCTCCTCTCAGCAGTTTCAGGATTTGTTGTAACATACAAACACTTCTCTGCTATCCCTTACCCCTCATACGAACCTGCTTAAGCTGACTGGGTGGTACAATTCACTCAGAGATATCTATGTTGTGTGATCAGTTGCTCTATGTGCTTAATGGTGGCGGAGGTTCCTTGCACAATCATTGCCTTCTGTGTCCTGCAGCATTAGCTGAAAATGTGTTGGCCCTGGAAGACAAAACAAAAGAAATATGATTCAGTGTTGGCAAAGTCACGATCCTGCGATCGCCGTATATGCTCCAGAGCTGTTTGTAATCATGTTGTAAGTACACAGTTCACCCACCAGTCTATAAGGAGCACCACTGCACCACTTGTCTCAATTTGTGAGTTGTCCGTCTGTGACGGCACAACTCCCATCACTCTGTGTTTACAACGCCTTCCTCTGCTGGAGCTGAGACTGCAAAGGTGCAACAGTGAGTCTTCATCAAGTAGAGGTGGCAGTTCAGTGAGAGTAATGATGAGGCTGATGACTAACATTGCATGAGAATGGTGTGAGCTGCTGGGTGGATGGTTACACAGGGTGTCGATGATTCATGTAGAGGGTGAAAGCTGCATTCTGCAGAAAGCTGTGTGGATGTGTCAAGTAATGTGATAAAGAATGTCTGGCAGAACTTGCACCTCTTTTGTTTATATTTGTTAAATATTGTAAATTTCTGTGAAAATCTGCAGACAAATATTTTACCAAAAAGGCAAGGGACAGTGAAATGGCTGGTTCTTTACACAATGAAGAATTGCAGAATCAGAATCAGGTTTACTGAAATGTAACTTGGTGTTTCATAGTGGAAGTACAGTGCAAGGCATAGAACTTACCATAAGCTGTGAAACATAAATGAAGAGTATAAAAGAGGAGTAACGTCCTTTGCTCAGGGGACATGGATGTTCAGAAACCTGAGGGTAGAGGGGCAGAGACTGTTCCTTAAACTTTCACTCTTGCAGAATGTAGCCTCCACACCAGGCTGTGATGCAACCAGATAGAATGCTTCACACTATACATCCGTAGAAATTTACTAGTTTTTGGTAACATTCCTGATCTCCTAATGAAGTATAGTCCCTTGTGAGCCTTCTTTGTGTTTGCATCGATGTGTTGGGCCCAAGATAGATCCTTTGAGATGTTGATGCCCAGAAACCTGAAGTTGCTCACACTTTCCACCACTGACCCTTCAATGAGAACAATTCTTTGGTCATGTTGATGTTGAGTACCAGGTTGTTGTTGCAACACCACTCAATCTGCCAACTGATCTCACTCCTGTACTCCTATACACCTCCTCATCACCATTCAATTGCCATTTTGGAATCAAAACACCAATAATTTAATCCTAATAAAAGTCAAAACAGTGCTAATGTCACTCTGAGTAAAGTCAGTGGTTACTGAATCATTTAGGAAGAAAAGTTGATAACTTGCTGAGAGATAAAGTAAATCTACTTCATTTTTCATTTTCCATTTTCCATTGTCACATTGATTTCATTTTTTAAAACAACTTTCTATTATAATAAACAGGAGAAAGTCTGCAGATGCTGGACATCCAAAGCAACACACAGAGGAAATGTTGGAGGAACTCAGCAGGTCAGTCAGCATCTATGGAAATGAATGGGTAGTTGACATTTCCGGCCAAGACCCTTCTTCGGGACTGAGAAGGAAGGGGGCAAATGCCAGAATGGGGGTGGGGAAGGAGGCTGGCTAGAAGGTGATAGGTGAAACCAAGTGGGTGGGAAAAGTCAAGGGCTGGAGACGAAGGAACCTGATAGGAGAGAAGAGTGGAACATAGGAGAAAGGGAAGGAGGAGGGGACCCAGGGAGAAATAATAAGCAAATGAGAAGAGGTAAAAGGTCAGAGTGGGGAGTATTTGGTAGTATACACTAATTACTTAAATACAAAGTTTAATGTATTTTTGCAAAGGTCTAAGACATGATTTCCATTTGCAAATAAATGCTCACAATAGTATTGTCATTGTGCAAGACTGAGAGGTTTGATATGTTGAAACAGATTGATAGACAGTAGTTGAGAGAATTTCATGGATCTTCTTATCTATATTTTAATAGCTTTTCAGTGAAAGGGAGGGTAACAGTGAGTTGGAATGGCTCTGCACGTAGTACAGCGGTTTGCTCTACAGATGTGCAGGTTTCTGAAAGGCAACATCCTGCAAGTTAGACAAATGACCTTCAACTCCTACTCTCAGGCTGGCACCTTCCTACAGTGAAGGCCTGTGAAGCAACTTCCAATTTGCATCAACGATATATTGTGTTAATTTAGAGTTCTAAAAAAAGAAAAACCTGTATTTTATTTTGTTCCTCTCATGTACTCTGTATGCCTTAAAATAGATTACACTTAATGATGTTTTAATTAATAGTATGATTAATTCAGTTCAAAAATCCCTGGAGGATTTAGTCTTGATTCACTTATGTTTATATAGTTTGTATTAAACATAACTGGCAACGTTGAACACTTTATAATTTGTAAATCTACCTGACCTCTATTTAAACATTTACATTTCAGCTTTCTGGAAACAGCTCTGTGCAAGTATACCCTTAGGTGGTTCAGACCTCTTTGGAACATGTCACTTCCAGTTAAGCAAAAGCCACAGTACAAATATGACTGGCTGGCTTGAACCCAAAGGGCATAGCAGCTTTAAACTGATAATATCATTAAATTATTTCCAACCATGCCTAGACAACCAATATTGTAATGCATTCATCCCCCAGTTAGTGTCGTTGACCTATCAAAAACTGACCCAGGTTAAGCAATTCACTACACAACTCTTAATTAATTCAAAGCTTGCATTTGATTACAGCTACACAAATATCAACATAACTATGTTGACCCAGGCCAATAATTTAAGTCATGAATACTATTGTTCCCTTTGTACCAATACTCAGAGTACTTTTTCAACTTGCAGTAAGGGATTTCCCACTACCCAAACAATTGATCTTCTGTCTCTCTGCCCCTCGCACATGGATCTTCCTTGTGATAATTAGTCTCCAGAGTGCTTGCTGCTTTGTATCTGAAGCCCCTCCTTCTTATTCTCTTCCTTTATTAAATGAAGTGCGTTGATCACATTAGCTCTGGCCTATCTGTGTAATGTGTGTCAGCTTTTCATTGGCTCTGGCCTAACAGTGTAATGTGCGCCAGCTTTTCATTGGCTCTGGCCTATCTGTGTAATGTGCGTCAGCTTTTCATTGGCTCTGGCCTAACAGTTTAATGTGTGTCAGCTTCTCATTGGTTCTGGCCTAACAGTGTAATGTGCGTCAGCTTTTCATTGGCTCTGGCCTAACAGTGTAATGTGCGTCAGCTTTTCATTGGCTCTGGCCTAACAGTGTAATGTGTGTCAGCTTCTCATTGACTCTGGATCAAGGCAGCATCATTTTATTGTCCTTGTCACAAATAACGACTTTTAATTATTGTCTCTGTTCTGAATCAGAACACTTCAGTCGGATCAGCCAGTTGCTCGGCTCAAGTTACCTCGTCAGAGACACAGACTGCCCTTTTTTCATAAACCAGAATCTTCTTTTTCACCAAAAAACATGTCACAAATGGTTTCCTATTTGGAAATGATCAGCAGATTAATAAAGACCTCATTGTGTCCACTTCTGAATGCTTTGATCCAGCTATTGCTGAGTAAAACCATTTCACAAAACAGTTCATGAAGCAGAGGGTGCAGAACGGTCTCAGAAATCGACAACTTCCAGTCCTTCTATTACATGGCAAGAACAAAGACATCTGGTTTGTCTGTTTCCACTGTCCTTGTTAGATGTTTTAGATGCCTATCATTCACCAGAAATTTAACCAATCATCCACAACAAATGTCGACCAGGACCACGACTGTCTATCTGAAGAGAATGACTCATCCTGACTCTCCAAAGCATTTTCACCATCTTCAAGACTGTTGGGAGTCTGATGGATTAATCTTCACTTGTTTAGATCAGCCCAGCTACAACAACACTCAAAAACCTCGGCACTATCCAGGATAAAGCATCTCATTTGGTTAGCCCCTCCTCGGCACTCACTGCATGCCAGCCGGCGGTGTAGAGGCATCAGCACTGGACTTGCAGGTGAGCGGTCCTGAGTTTGAATCTGGCCAGCTCCTTGCACGCTTTCCATCCGCGCTGGGCTGAGTGTCAAGCTGGCAACTCAGCCTCGTAAAAAAACAGTCAGAAATGCTACAAACTGGCAAAAAATGCCACCCAATGTGCCACAAGTTGTGAAAAGGAACCACAACAACAACAACAAGTATCCATTCCCTGCACTAATAATGCCCCATAGTTGCTGTATATACCCTCTAAAATTGGAGCATGGTTGTTTCTCTTGGTGTCTCTGACAGTTTTCAATTCAATCTCCAAGGAGGACAGCAGCAGGTTTCTGGTAATACCACTTCCACCCCCAGGTCACACATCTTTTGGAAAGACATTGTCATTTCACCTCATCATTGTCTCTAAGTTATGAAACTTCCTACACAATAGGAGTGTGTGGTTGTTCAAGAAGACAGCAGACACCTACTTCCTCAAGGGTACCTTGCAAGACCTAATAAATATTGACCTTGCTTGCAACATCCGCATCTGTAACTGAATAAAAACAGAGTAATAGTTAGAACTCCTGCTGGTATCATGTCAAACAATTAAATAAACAAAGAAACACCTGACACCGTGTTTTACTCAAAAGAACACATGTTGCATATCAAATGATCAAACTCAATTGCTTTTTATCTTCTTGTAATAATAGATTGGGATATCTGCCAAAAGGTGACTCACCGGAATGTCATTACCAACAGAGATGATACTTCTGTACTGTTGCAAAACTGGAGAGATGCTGCCATGATTTTTGATGCAGAGCTGAAATCACAGCACGCTTGGTTTCTCATAGATGTGTTCTTTGTCTGAAGTTGTTCTTTTCCTGCTTTCTAATAGCTCGAATTGTTAGACCATTGTTACTTTTTCTTTTGTCGACTGCCTTCACGTTGCAGTGTGATGATTCTTCTTTTCATTATCGATATGGTGGCATGTTATTAGTTCATCAATCATCCAGACTTCATTCTTGCAATGCAGGCGCCAATTCTTTAGATTTTATAAACATGCAGAATGATCAAAGGTCACCAGCAAATGAGATTCCACTGCACTATGATGGGAAATTATAGTACAGCATAACAGCGCCCAGTCAAACATTGGCAAACCCAGTATTTATTTAAATATGATTTCCAAGCAAAGTGAACATGTATGGCTGGGAAAATCTGCCAATCCTAAATCCCCTAAGCTAAGCAAAGCAAAGCATTAAGTCCAATTTGACAGGCTTAGCTTGCAGAAAAGGCAACAGCCCAAATATATGTAAATTGTCTACTGTTTGGGGAAGGGATCACAGTAAGGGCTTGGGATAGTGGTGGGGGGCGGTGGATAGCATGGAGTTAG
This sequence comes from Hypanus sabinus, assembly GCF_030144855.1. Lineage (NCBI taxonomy): Eukaryota > Metazoa > Chordata > Chondrichthyes > Myliobatiformes > Dasyatidae > Hypanus > Hypanus sabinus. The sequence goes on from NC_082707.1 coordinate 52,641,290, forward strand.
CTACGGAGTATGTAGATGGAGCAAGATCTTGTTAGACAAAATAATGTGATAGGGATGCGGAGTTGGGAGGGGGTGAGGTGACTGGGATTGCCAGTGTTAGCATTGTGTAGGTTCTTGATGCCAACCATCAAGCACGTTGACCCCACCATCCCATGACCTGCACAATAGGAGGAATTTACACTGGCAAATTAGAATCAGAATAAGGCTTATTATCACAAACATTGGTCATGAAACTTGTTAGGGAAGCAGTACAGTGCAGGCATAACAGATTACTATAAGTTACAAAAAAAGCAAATAAGTAAATAAAAGAGGAACAGTGAAGCAGTGTTCACAGGTTCTTAGACCATTCAAAGATCTGGTACAGAGGGGAAGAAGCTGTTGTTTAAACATTGAGTGTGGGTCTTCAGGTTCTTGTATCTCCTGCCTGATGTTAGTAATATTCTTAAAGGTCCTTTATGATGGATGATGCCTTCCTGAGGTCTTTTGAAGATGTCCACAGTGCCCATAGTGGGTGTGGCTGAGTCTGCAACTCTGAAGCCTCTTACAACCCTGTGTTTTAGCATCTCCACACTAGATGTTGATGCGACCAGTCAGTATGCTCTCCGTACTATTAGAAACTTAGTGATGTATCAGATCTCCTCAAACTCCTTATGACATGTAGCCATTGGTGTGCCTTTATCGTGACTGCATCGACATGGTATGGTCAGGATAGATCCTCCGAGATGTTGGCACCCAGAAGCTTTCACTGCTGATTGTTCAATGAGAACTGGTGTATGTTCTTCTGACTTCCCCTTAGACTCCTTGGTCTTGCTGATGTTGATGTGACACCACTTGACCAGCCCATCTATTTCACTCCTTTACACCTCCTCATCACCATTGGAGATACTGCCAACAACAGTGGTGTCATCATAACATTTATAGATGATATTTGAGCTGTCCCTAGTGAAGGATATAGAGAGAGTAGATCAGTGGGGTATGCATGCATCTTTGAGGTGCACTTATGTTGAGCTTCTTTAAGACTGGGGGGGGGGAATACAAGAGCACCCAAAGAACCCACGTGGTCCCAGACAGAATGTGATAAGTCCACACAGACTGCACTGTAATGAAACTGGTTACACGAGTGAATCTGCAGATGCTGGAAATAAATAAAAACACAAAATGCTGGCAACAGGCCAGACAGCATCTATGGGAGGAGGTAGTGACGACGTTTCGGGCCAAAACCATTCATCAGGAGTGGGTTTCAGCCCGAAACGTCGTCACTACCTCCTCCCAAAGATGCTGTCTGGCCTGTCGCCAGCATTTTGTGTTTTTAATGAAACTGGTTGCTGGCTTTGTGAAGCAGTAGCTTTAATAACCATGTCACACTGTGCTACCCAGATGTTAATGATATGTTTAGAAAATTGGCATTGTCCAAGTTCCAATCTAAATTGTTGAAATAAAGATCGGTGAGGTCATGAGTATGTTTCCACAATAATGGAAGAAAGGCATGATGATGGACAGATGAGCAGCAGGAATCCAGTGCCTATATTCTGGAAGAAATGTAGGAAATTAATAATTGGCATAACTAGTTCAGGAAAAGGAAATCAATCATGTTGTTTAATCCTCACCATGAGCCAAGTGTTCTGCAGAGTCTGTAAACTAAATGACTGCTCAACCCCAAACGTGTCAAGAAACCCAGCCGTCCGAATGGAAGAAGGAATGATTGTTTATAAGGTTACCCAGACTCAAATCCACATTTTCTAAGATGTGAATGAGGAGCGTTCAACCATGTTAAAGTAAATGATTTCCTACATTTCACCATAGGCCATAATCTTCTTCTGGGTAATCTCCCAAGATTACAGATTGTGCTCCCACAAATGCTCCATGTTTGTAAAAACATCCATGAGCACAGGCAACATGGCAATCCTGCAAGAGGCCATTCCACTCCCTCCTTCTTAATCCAAACTGCAGGCATATTCATTGAACTATGATCTAAACGGAAATGGCTCAAAAACTACATTTACAAAGGATCTCCACCGTGACTTATACTATTGTCAAATCTTAAATTAATAATAGTACTACATCATTGAAATAGTGTTGATGATGTTTTGGTTCAAACTATCAAGTGAGTAAAATCTTTCCTTTTGGATTACTAAACCAATCAAGTTTCAAAAAGTGAGTGCCTTTGAAACTGCAGGCAAATTAACCTTATGGGTGATTGACTGACAAAGAACAGATCAGGACTGCCTGTGGATTACCCATATGATGTATGATTCATAATCTTCAATCATCACTCTAGTGTCAGAACCCATCCCATCTAATTAAATTTAGCTCACAATAATGAAAACCTGAATTAACACTATAATAACTGAGTAACACTGCTTATCCTGTAAAATGATAAAGTAATCCTTTGATGTGTAATAAAGTGAGGGAATTGAACAGGTGAAATAATAAATTCCATTGTCTGGAATGAGTTGACTGCACCTTGAAAAGAAGAAACTATGATCATAAATATTGTGGCTCTTTAAACAACTATCATCTTTTTCAATGCGGAGTGATGGAACCTCCTTAATGTTTCATATTATATAGTGTGAGGACAAGGAACATTTAGAAGCAACTGAGTGGACGGTGGATACAACTGCCGGAACTACAGTTGAGAATAGATCTGAAGAAACTCTGTATTAATGAGTAAAACTGTGCACTTCTGAAAGGCAAATGTATCTTCTAGGAATTTGCTCAGTAATTCATTTTGTTTATCATGTTGAAGTTTGAAGATTAATCAATTAATCTTTAAGTTGTTTAGCTATTGGTTCATCAGTCTTGGCATCATGGATGTTAATTTTCATGCAATATAAGGTTTGAATTAAGGGAACATTATCCCTTTAGGACAACCTGTGACTGACAAAACATGGAGGAAACTTTACAAACTCCCACAGCCCCAATGACCCTGTGATTTCAGTCTCAGAGGCCTACTTGAGGTAACGTGCATGGCTGAGTACTGAAGACCTGTTGTAATCAACTGGCTCAGTTGTTTACAGATACTTTGACCTCTCGCTTCAGCCGTCTAAGGTAACCGCCTGCTCCAAACAGGCTTCATTCATACCGGTGCCCAAGAAGAACATGCTAACCTGCCTCAATGACTATTGCCAGGAGCACTTACATCCACTATGATGAAGTGCTTTTAGAGGTTGGTGATGAAACACATCAACCCTTGCCTGAGAAATGACTTGGATCCTCTCCAATTTGCCTACCAACACAACAGGTCCACAGCAGATACTATTTCACTGAGCTGGAGCATCTGGACAGTAAGGATGCATGTATCAGGATGCATGTATCAGGATGCTCTTCATTGACATCATCTTTTGCCATTCAACACTAGCATCCCCTCAAAACATTATTAAGCTCCAAGACCTTGGCCTCAATTGCTCCTTGAGCAATTGGATCTCAGTTTCCTCACCTGCAGACCCCAGTCATCTCAGACGGGCAGCAACATTTCCTCTACAATCACCATCAATACAGGTGCACCATGAAGCTGTGTGTTAGCCCCCTGCTCAACTCGCTTTATACTTAGGACTGTGAGGCTAAGCAGAGCTCCAATGCCATATTTAAGTTTGCTGACAACACCACTGTTTTTGGCTGAATCAAAGGTTCTGAAGAATCGGCATATAGGAGAACGACTGAAAATCTGGCTGAATAACAATCCCTTACTCAACATCAGCAAAACCAAAGAGCTGATTATTGACTGCAGGAGGAAGAAGCCAGAGGTCCATGAGCCAGTCCTCATCATGGGGATCAGAGGTTGAGCGGGTCCAGCATGTAAATGCCATTACAAAGAAGGCCTGTCTGATTTGACATGCGAAGATTTGACATGTCATCTGAATCTTTGACAAACATGCAAGGTACAGAGTATTTTGACTGGGTGCATCCATAGCCTGGTATGGAAATATCAAAACCCTTGAATGGAAAAGCCAACAAAATGTAGTAGATACAACCAAGGCCATCATGGGTCAAACCTTCACCATCAATTAGCTCATTTACAAGGAGCATTGTCGCAGAAAGGCTACATCCATCGTCATGAACCCACCACCCAGGTTATGTTCTCTTCTCAATGCAGGTACAGGAGCCTTAGGTGTCACGCCATTAAATTAGGAACTCCTGAACCATCAGGCCCCTGAATCAGAGGGGATAACTTCACTCACCCCAACACTGACCATGCACTTCCCTACATTGTATTCAATCTGCCACTTCTTTGTCCATTTGCCCAAACCTTTTGCAGATACTCTGCTTCCTCAACACTACTTACCCTCCACCTGTCTTCATATTGTCCGCAAACTTGCCCACAAAGTCATCAAATCTTTCATCCAAATCATTGATGTACAATGTGAAAAGGAACAGTCCCAACACTAACCCCTGCGGCACACCATTAGTCACCGGTAGCCAACCAGAAAAGACCCCTTTATTTCCACTCTTTGCATCCTGAGAGTCAGCTAATCTTCTATCCGTGTTAGTACCTTTCCTGTAATACCATGGGCTCTTACCTTGTTAAACAGCCTCATCTGTGGCACCTTGTCAAAGACCTTCTGAAACTCCAACTAAACAACATTCACTGACTCTCCTTTGTCTATCCTGCCTGTTATTTCCTCAAAAAACTCCAAAAGATTTGTCAGGCAAGATTTCCCCTTTCGAAGACAATGCTGACTTTGGCCTACTTTATCATGTGCCTCCAAGTACACTGAAACATCATCCTTTATAATGAACTCCAACATCTTTCCAATCTCTGAGGTCAGGCAACTGGCCTAAAATTTCCTTTCTTCTTTCTTAAAGAGTGGAGTGACACTTGCAATTTTCCAGTCATCAGGAACCATTCCAGAACCTCGTGATTCTTGAAAGATTCTGTGCCACGTGCGAGTGAGGCGAAGAATAGAATGATTATGCACATTAATACGAGGCTGAGAGCATGGTGCAGGAAGGAAGGGTTCAGGTTTTTGGACAATTGGTCTTTGTTCCAGGGACATTGGGATCTGTTTCGAAGGGACGGTCTACATCTGAACCGGAGGGGTACTAACATTCTTGCAGGAGTGTTTGCCAGTGCTGCTCGGGGGGGTTTAAACTAGATGTGCAGGGGTCAGGGATCCAGATCCAGAGGGTTGGTCAGAAGGAGCATGGGGTTAAATGTGTAGAAGGTTTGGGTGATCTTGAGAAGGTCATCAAAATTCAGGGTGCAATTAGCCCGATGGAAGTTCAAGGAGCTGGGTTAGGTACAGTAGACAGTGTTTTAAGCAAAGAGAGGAGGAATGGGCTAAGAATTCTATACTTGAATGCGCGTAGTGTCAGAAATAAGACAGATGAGCTTGAAGCTCAGATGAAAATGGGGAACTACGATATTGTTGGGATAACGGAGACATGGCTGCAAGGGGATCAGGCCTGGGAATTGAGTGTACCAGGGTATACGTGCTATCGTAGAGACAGAAATATGGGAAGAGGGAGTGGGGTGGCCCTGTTGGTGAGGAATGAGATTCAGTCCTTAGCAAGAGGTGACTTGGGAACAGGGGAAGTAGAGTCTGTGTGGATTGAGCTGAGGAACAGTAAGGGTAAAAAGACCCTAATGGGTGTTGTGTACAGGCCCCCAAACAGTAGCGTGGATATTGGGTACAAGTTGATTAGGGAGTTAACATTGGCATGTGCTAAAGGTAATGCAGTCGTTATGGGAGATTTCAACATGCAGGTGAACTGGGAGAATCAGGTAGGTGCTGGACCCCAGGATAGGGAGTTTGTGGAGTGTCTAAGGGATGTATTTTTGGAACAGCTTGTGCTTGAGCCAACCAGGAACGAGGCTATTTTGGACTTGGTGATGTGTAATGAACAGGAATTGATAAGTGATCTTGAAGTAAAGGAGCCATTAGGGAGTAGTGATCATAACATGATAAGTTTTTATCTACAATTTGAGAGGGATAAGGGAAGATCAGAGGTGTCAGTGTTGCAATTAAATAAAGGAGACTACGGAGCCATGAGGGAAGAGCTGGCCAAAGTTAAATGGGCGGGTGCCCTGGCAGGAAAGACAGTGGATCAGCAGTGGCAGATATTCTTGGGAATAATACAAAAGATGCAAATGCAGTTCATTCCAATGAGAAGGAAGGATTCAAAGAGGGGGAAGGGGCCACAGTGGTTGACAAAGGAAGTCAGATATTGTATAGCATTAAAGAAAAAGAAGTATGACAGGGCTAAGATGAGTGGGAATACAGATGATTGGGAAAGTTTTAAGGAACAGCAGATCTTAACTAAAAAAGCAATACGGAGAGAAAATATCAGGTATGAGCTCAGTCTAGCCAGGAATATAAAAGGGGAGTAGCAAAAGCTTTTTTAGCTATGTGAAGAGAAAGAAGATAGTTAAGAACAATGTTGGCTCCTTGAAGAATGAATTGGGAGAAATTGTTATGGGAAACAGGGAAATGGCAACAGAATTTAATGCGTACTTTAGATCTGTCTTCACCAGGGAGGACACAAGCAATCTCCCAGATGTATGGATGGGCCAGGGTCATAAGATATCAGAGGAATTGAGACAGATTGACATTAGGAAAGAAACTGTGATGAGTAGACTGGTAGGACTGAAGGCTAATAAATCCCCGGGTCCAGATGGTCTGCATCCGAGGGTTCTAAAAGAGGTGGCTCAGGAAATTGCGGATGCATTGGTAATCATTTTCCAATGTTCCTTAGATTCAGGATCAGTTCCTGAAGATTGGAGAGCAGCTAATGTTATCCCACTTTTCAAGAAGTGAGGGAAGGAGAAAACGGAGAACTATCGCCCTGTTAGCCTAACGTCAGTCGTGGGGAAGATGCTTGAGTCCATTATTAAGGACGAAATAGTGGCACATCTTGATGGCAGAAATAGGATTAGGCCGAGCCAGCATGGATTTACCAAGGGCAAATCATGCTTGACCAATCTGTTGGAGTTTTTTGAGGGTGTAACAAGGATGTTAGGCGAGGGTAAGCCAGTGGATGTTGTGTACCTAGATTTTCAGAAGGCATTCGATAAGGTGCCACATAGGAGATTGGTGAGTAAAATCAGAGCTCATGGCATTGGGGGCAGGGTTTCAACATGGATAGAAAACTGGTTGGCAGATAGAAAGCAAAGGGTAGCAGTGAATGGGTGTTTCTCGGACTGGCTGGAGGTGACTAGTGGGGTACCACAGGGCTCTGTATTGGGACCACAGCTCTTTACGATTTATGTCAATGATTTAGATGAGGGCATTGAAAACTATATCAGCAAGTTTGCTGACGATACTAAACTGGGTGGCATTGTGACATGCGAAGAGGATGTTAGGAGTATACAGGGAGACTTGGATAGGCTGGGTGAGTGGGCAGATACTTGGCAGATGTCATTCAATGTGAATAAATGTGAAGTTATCCACTTTGGAAGCAGGAACAAGAGGGCAGAGTATTGTCTGAACGGTGTAGAGTTAGGTAAGGGAGAAATGCAAAGAGACCTAGGAGTCCTAGTTCACCAGTCAATGAAGGTGAATGAGCAAGTGCAACAGGCAGTGAAGAGGGCAAATGGAATGTTGGCCTTTGTTACAAGGGGAATTGAGTACAAGAGCAAGGATGTCCTTTTGCATTTGTACAGGGCCCTGGTGAGACCACACCTGGAATATTGTGTACAGTTTTGGTCTCCAGGTTTAAGGAAGGACATTCTGGCAATTGAGGAAGTGCAGTGTAGATTCACTAGGTTGATTCCTGGGATGGCAGGGCTGTCTTACGCAGAGAGATTGGAGAGATTGGGCTTGTACATGCTGGAATTGAGGAGATTGAGAGGGGATCTGATTGAAACATTTAAGATAATTAAAGGATTTGATAGGATTGAGGCGGGAAATATGTTCCAGATGTTGGGAGAGTCCAGTACCAGAGGGCATGGATTGAGAATAAGAGGTCAGTTATTTAAAACAGAGTTGAGGAAGAGCTTCTTCTCCCAGAGAGTTGTGGAGGTGTGGAATGCACTGCCTCGGAAGACGGTGGAGGCCAATTCTCTGGATGCTTTCAAGAAGGAGCTAGATAGATATCTGATGGATAGGGGAATCAAGGGATATGGGGACAAGGCAGGGACTGGGTATTGATAATGAATGATCAGCCATGATCTCAGAATGGTGGTGCAGACTCGAGGGGCCGAATGGTCTACTTCTGCACCTATTGTCTATTGTCTATTGTCTATTATCATCACTAATGCCTGCACAATATCTTCAGCCACCTCTTTCAGAATCTTGGAGAGTAGCCCATCAGGTCCAGGTGATTTATCTACCTTCAGACCCTTCAGTTTCCCAAACACCTTCGCCTTAGTTATAGAAACTACCCTCACTTCTGCCCCCCCTGATGCTCTCGTATTTCTGCATTCTACAAAATACTTACTAACTTCCCCTACCATTTCCTTGTTCCTCATTGCCTTGTCCCACATGACAACTCCATAGTCAGATGAGGAGTGACTGTAGAGTTTAGTTTACCTTAAACCTTACTTAGTTTGGTGTAGTTGACAAAACATTTACACAATAGACTAAAATAGCTTCATTTACATTTGTATTCTCATGGTATTTACGTAGCACCACCTCCTCACAGGAAATGCACGTATGGTTTGTACATGTTATCAGATTCATCATTTAACAAATGGCATTATTTACTATGAAGTATATGTAGCAAGAGAAAAACACAAATTTTATTCACACCAACAGCTCAGGCAAGAGTTCTTATTTTAAATAAGTTTTGTGCTCTCCATATCTCAGTTCCATATTTTAGTCTTAAAATTCTTCCTATTATGAGAAAAAGTGTGTTTTCTTTAGCTACAACATTCCTTTTTGATCATTGAAATGTTAAAACAATTGGAGCAGAATTAAGCTATTCAGCCCATCGAGTCTGCTCCACCATTCCATCATGGCTGATTTATTTTCCCTCTCAACCCCATTCTCCTGCCATCTCCCCATAACCTTCAACACCCTCATTAATCAAAAACCTACCAACTTCTGCTTTAAATATACCCAATGACTTGGCCCCAATAGCTGCCTGTGGCAACAAATTCCACAGATTACCATCCACTTGTTAAAGAAATTCCTCCTCATGTCTGTTCTAAAGAGATGTCTTTCTATTCTGATGCTCTGTCCTCTGTTCCTAGACTCCCCCACTATAGAAAACATCCTCTTCACATCCACTCTATCTACACCTTTAGATATTTGATAGGTTTCAATTAGATCTCCCCCTCATTTTTCCAAACTCCAGCAAATTCAGACTCAGAGCTGTCAAATGCTCCTCATACAGTTTGTCTGGTGTATTTGGAGCTCCTTTCCAGGGAACACGCTAAGACGGTAGCGCGATATTAATACGCAGCAGCCTCACCAGACTCTGGATTGGGGATTGCCAAACGTTATGTGGATTTTCTGGTGTAGTCTGTTTTGTCATATGCTTTTGTGATATCATTCTGGAGGAACGTTGTCTCATTTTTTAACTGCATTGCATTTGTGGTTTCTAAATGACAATAATCTGAATCTGAATCATACATTAACCCTGTCTGGACCCTCTCCAATGCTAGCACATTGTTCCTTAGATAAAAGGCCCAAAACTGCTCACAATTCTCCAAGTGTGGTCCAAGTGAGGCCTTATAAAGCCTCAGCATTACATCCTTGTTTTTATAATCTGGTCCTCTCAACATGGCATAAAAGAGGTCGGGAACCCTTGACTTAGAGGAACATAATTTGAGATTTTAAGCCTCTTAAAAGTCATATAGTCATTTAGATTTATGTGAAAATCTATATTAAAAATTTAAGTTGCAGACCCCTTTTCGCAATCTTCCTTTTGTAAATGTTTAGATAACGATAATGGTCTGAATTCCAGGTTCCTTGGTGTTCTTAAAAGTTATACTTCCTTAAATTCAGTTATAAGGTTCACAGTGCTTTTGGATTCCTATTGTCCCCCTCCGTGTTCAGCCTGCAGAAATGCTCTCAATTGATCGTGTGGATAGTCAGAGGCTTTTGCCCAGGGCTGAAATGGTTGCCACAAGAGGACACAGGTTTAAGGTGCTGGGGAGTAGGTACAGAAGTGATGTCAGGGGTAAGTTTTTTAATCAGAGGGTGGTGAGTGTGTGGAATGGGCTGCCGACAACAGTGGTGGAGGTGGATACGATAGGGTCTTTCAAGAGTCTTTTGGATAGATACATGGAGCTTAGAAAAATAGAGGGCTATGGAGAAGTCTAGTAATTTCTAAGGTAGGGACATGTTCCGCACAACTTTGTGGGCCAAAGGGCCTGTATTGTGCTGTAGGTTTTCTATGTTTCTATGAAGTCTGACTTCGCAGAAGTCCTCAAGCAGAAATTCCTAAATGCTCCCTATCCTCAGAAGGATCCCTACAGTCCCCTACAGATGGACTGTATTTCATTTATCCCCCTAATGTAAAGGATCCCACCCTCGTTCCTCCACATGTTGCTTATGGATGGTTATGGTTGGCAAGGATTCAATAGGCCAATGTGCGTGTTTCCATGGTGACTCTGTAACTGATACCACTCCTCAGATGACCAAAATCCTACAGCCTATTTTTCCCTAAATTCAACCAACCTCATCCCTAATTCCCACATTGTTCCACCACAATTGTACCAAATCTCTGTTTTTGGCCGCTTGCTTTCTCCCACAGACTTACAGCCCACGCCCTGCCCTCAGCCTTGTCTGATACATTCTTCCTCAACCCAGCTCTCATGGTTATCTCTTCCTCAAATCAGAATCAGAATCAAGTTTATTATCAGTCTCTTATTGCTGTGATATGTGTTGTTCTGCAGCATCAGTGCAAGACAAAAATATAAAAGTATTATAAATTATAAAATGAATAAATAATGTAAAAAAGTATAAATTCATCGGTTTGTGGAGTGTTTACAGATCTAATGATGGAGAGAAAGAAGCTGTCTTTGAATCATTGCATACAGATCTTTAGGCTCCTGTACCTCCTCCCTAGTGATAGTCCCAAATGATAAGGGCCCTAGGTAATGGATGCCGCCTTCTTCAGGCACTGCCTCTTGAAGATGTTCTCGATAGTGGGGTGGATCTTTATTCCTTGGAACGTAGAACAATGACCTTATAGAAGTTTATAAAATCATGGGGGTGGGGACTGTAATTAAGATCGATGGTAGCAGTCTTCTCTCCAGGGTAGGGGAGTCCAAAACTAGGGGGGCATCGATTTATAGTGAAAGGGGAAAGATTTATAAGGGCCTAAAGGGCAAATTTTTCTACACTCGGGGTGGTGCGTATATGGAGTGAGCTGCCAGAGGAAGCTGTCGAAGCAGGCACAATAATATTATTTAAAAAGCATTTGAATAGGTACACGGAGGAGCAGGTCTTTGAGGGATATAAGCTGAACAGAGGAAATTGGGACTATCTGGGTGGGTACTATGGTCAGTATGGACTCATTAGGATGAAGGGTCTGTATCTGTGCTGTATTGTTCTATGACCCAATGACATCATTCACTTCAGCAAGAATGCTTGGCTTCTAAAATGGGGAAGTGATTTTTAAGTAAATTATTTTACCTTAATCTCTTCAGTAATTTGTAAATGATGTCATATATTTTTAGTGTTCTTTAGATCTTTCTTACTTTTAAGATGTCAGAGCTTTCCACTGAACTGTGGAGTGTGTTGTAAATGGGTACGCCTCTGAAGTCTCGTCACTTTTGAGCACTTATTATGCCTTGCGGTATTCCAGCAATAATCACAGGTCAGTGAAATTCGATCTAATCCGCATTAAGTACTGCTGAGAGTGAAGAAAGCAAGATCCAGGCCAATAATTCACTCATCATCAGTATCATTATGTGCTGTGGCATAGGATGTGGGTGATCATGATCTTCTGTCTGTCTTAAGCCTTTGGAGAAGATTCCCTTCACGCTGTTGTTCTTATTATTTTCTCATGATTGTTCTTGGCAAACTTTCTACAGAAGCGGGGTTTGCCGTTGCTGTCTTCTGGGTGACCTTTACAAGATGGGTGACCCCAGCCATTATCAATACTCTCCAGAGATTGTCTGCCTGGTGTCAGTGGTCGCATAACCTGAACCTAGGATATGCACCAGATGCTCGCACAACCAGCCACCAGCTGCTTGCATGGCATCATGTGACTGTGATCAGGGGCTAAGCAGGTGCTACACTTTGCCCAAGTGTGACCTTCAGGCTCGCGGAGGGAAGGGACATCTTCCATCACCTTTGGTAGAGACGTATTTCCACTTCACCACCCAAGTAACTTACTTCATTTTGTTTTATGTTAATATTGTGAATAAATGCACGCTGTTCTTAAGCAACAATCTAATTATTAAAGACCATTGCCTGCATCAAGCTGAAATGACATCACTCTGATGAAAATAACATTTTTATAACATGATGGCCAGTATTTACAAGAATTGCATAAATGCATTCTCTTTGAAAGCCAAACATAAACTGTGTAATTAACAATAATGCCCTTTGAAGCATCACCAACGAGTAACTTAAATGACAAAAAAGCGAGATCAATTAGTGAGCTTCTTGAGGGACAGAACAGGAGGTGCTGCTAATTGCATGCAACAAGCGTTGCTTTACAATGAAAATGTTTGGCAACATGTAATTTAACAAGGAGTAAGTGCTAATTTATTAAGTAGAAATAAAGGAGAAAAACAAACTAACAATTAAAATCAATGCACTTTAGTTACTTAAATGATCAAAAATAAAAATATGAGAAAAGTTTCAATGTGCAGTGCATTTAAGAGGGGGAGAGCTCATTGCGTTCCTAGAAAATAGTCTGTATCGCAATTCCCTATTTTCTATCATCTGAACATGCATCAAGAACTGAGAATTGTTTATTTATCTACTTTATGTTTCACATAAATTCAATGGAGTGAAGTTTATTCTGTATCTCAAGTTTTTGGGTAACAATGTGTGATGTGAGGTTGAACTTCTGTCACCCATTCAACTGTAAGGCTGCAGTTGCCAGTATCCCTGCCTCCTTCACACTGACCTGCAAAGCCATTCCTCTCATGCCATGATTTTGCATAATACTATTGCATTCAAATTGTTATTATCCAATCATTCTTTCTCTGAGAGATTATGATGATCATTATGTTTGTGCAGTACAGTGGATTCCAGTTAATTGGGACACATCAGGACCAATTAATTTAGCCACAATTAGCCAAAGTTTCATGGTAATAGGTAGAATGGTATAAAAAAGATAAACTGATTTTAACTAGGTAACAAATTATGTCTTTAAATTAAATACAGGACAAATTAGAACACTACAAATTCTACTATAGTACTCTAAAACTTTGTATCAGTTCCTAATAGTTATTAACAGAGGAATTTATCCAGTGTACAGTGCCATATTCATTTGATTGACTGTAAATGAATAAATCAGTGAAGAAACCTAGCACAGGTGAAGGAGAATCCCAAGGGCTTCTACAGATATATAAAGGGCAAAAGGATAGTAAGGGACTAAATTGCTCCTCTTGAAGATCAGAGTGGTCATGTATGCATGAAGCCAAATGCGATGGAAGAAATCTCAAATGGATTCTCTGCATCTGTATTTACATGGGAGACAGACACTGAGTCAATAGACGTAAGAAAGCAGCAGTATTTTTCCTTCTTTTTATATTTATTTAATTTATTATACTTTTTTCTTTTCTTCACTCCTTTTTTCTAATTTCTGAATTTTTTTCTCTCTTCTCTGTAAATGGTTGATAAATACTCGTCTTGAATTTATAATTTTCCCCTTCCTCTCCTTTTTTAATCCCTTTTTTTTCCTTTCTCTTACTTTATTCTTCTATAATTTTTTCGCTGGCAGGTTAGTTTTGGTCCTCTTCCGATTTTCTCTGTATTAAGTTTTATATTCCTGCAGAAGCTGTTCTAATCTGTAGTTATGTTTTTAGTGCATAAATAAGTTACTATTTATTATAGTATTTATACGGAACTGCTGTTAATGACACAGATCTGGAAGTTGTATTTGGGTTAATTTTTTTGGTAGAGCTAGCTACTTGTTTTGGTAGCCGTCTAGTTTTTGGTTTTGTGGGTGGGGTGGGTTTTCTAGTTCCAACATCACTCACTGTATATATTATATCTCTTTATTGCTCAGGACATGTATATGTTTTGATTTTACGAATCTATGTTTACATCTCTGCTCCCAGACTGCTATTGTACTGCTTGACTTTTTATATGCCTTCTGCCTTTTATGCATTAGTAATCGATAATGGCTAGTGCACTTAAATTCGTGAGCTGGAATGTAAAGGGATTGAATCACCCTGTTAAAAGGAGGAAGGTATTCTCACATATCAAACAACTCAAAGCTGACATTGCTTTCCTTCAAAAAACTCATATTCGTTGTTCTGATAACTCCTGGCTTTTGTCAAAGTGGGCGGGTCAGCATTTTCATTCATCCTTTACCGCTAAAGCTAGGGGAGTCTCCATTCTTATTAACTCAAATATTCCTTTTGAACTCCATAATAAAATATCTGATATAAATGGCTATTTTATTATTGTTTCTGGCAAACTATATAACACTAAAGTTGCACTAGCAAACCTGTATGCCCCCAACTTTGATGATGTTAATTTTTTTGAACGGTTTTTTTCCTCACTACCAGATTTAAACTCATACTCTCTTATACTGGGTGGTGACTTTAATTGTTGGTTAGATCCCAATTTGGATCGATCGTCCTCTGATACTAGACCACCTACTAAATCTGCCTTAGCTATCCAATCGTTTCTCTCTAATTATGGTATCTCTGATATATGGCGTTTCCTCCATCCTACGGAGAGAGATTATTCTTTTTTCTCACATGTTCACCATACCTTCACTAGAATTGATTATTTCTTACTCGATAACCAACTTATTCCATTTGCCCACTCTTGTGACTATCAGAGTATACTGATCTCTGACCATGCCCCAATTACTCTCTCTCTGAATTTGCCTGGTCTCCCTCAGAGGAATAAACACTGGCGGTTTGATTCAACTTTACTATCGGATGATGATTTTAAAAAATTTATTAAGGGTCAGATAACCTTTTATTTTAACATTAATACATCACCTGAAGTGCCATCCCAGATTGTCTGGGATGCCATGAAAGCATATCTGAGGGGGCAAATAATATCTTACACAGCAAATCTCAACAGAAGATCCCGGGCAGATCGATTAGACCTCATTAACCAGATTAAAGAATTGGATCAAATATATGCCCAAACTAAGAACCCTGAATTATACAAGAAGCGTGTTGAACTCCAAACTAAATTTAACCTTCTGTCCACTCAACCTGTCGAACGCCAACTTCTCGAAAGCAAGAGTCGCTTTTACATTCATGGGGATAAGTCTGGTAAATTCCTAGCCAATCAGCTGAGGCGTTCCAAAGCCAAACAACATATTACAAAGATCCGGATGGAGAACAGAGACTTTAGATCGGATCACTTAGAAATTAATGACGCATTTAAAAATTTTTATTCTGGGCTTTATTCCTCTGAATCTCTGAATGACAATATCTCTGTTGATCAATTTTTACAGAATATGAATATCCCCTCACTTTCATCTGATTTCAAAGCCAAACTCAATGCGCCTATGTCATTAGGAGAAATATCTACTGCAATTTCTGCACTGTCCTCAGGGAAATCTCCTGGACCTGATGGGTTCCCTGTAGAATTTTATAAATCATTCTCTTCTCTTCTTTCTCCTTAGTTACTTTCAGTATTATCTGACTCGTTTAATTACGGCAAATTGCCACCCTCTTTCAGTGAGGCATCTATTATTCTTCTTTTAAAAAAGGGCAAAGACCCAACAGAGTGTTCCTCGTATAGGCCGATCTCTCTGCTCAATGTTGATGTAAAGATCTTAGCTAAAGTTTTGGCTCATAGATTAGAAACCGTTATTCCCTCCATTATCTCTGATGACCAAACAGGCTTTATTAAAAACTGTCTCCCTTTTTTTAACATTCGGCGTTTATTTAATATTTTATACTCACCTCCAACTGGGATTCCTGAATGTGTTATTTCCCTCGATGCGGAGAAAGCATTTGATCGTATAGAGTGGAACTACCTTTTTGCAGTTTTAGAAAAATTTGACCTTGGTAAAGTTTCATCTCTTGGATCCAATCGCTGTACCTGTGTCCTACTGCCTCTGTTTTAACCAATTTTCAGAAATCCCAAGTATTTAATCCCAAACGTGGCACCCGCCAGGGATGCCCCTTAAGTCCCTTTCTCTTTGATTTGGCTATGGAACCTCTGGCGATAGCATTTTGAAACTGCCCTGAATTGACTGGGATTTGGAGAGGGGGTGTTGAGCATGAAGTTTCTCTCTAAGCTGATGACTTATTACTCTTTCTCTCAAATCCGTCTACATCCTTACCTCTAATGTTTTCACTTCTTGACCAGTTCAGCCAGATCTCTGACTATAAACTTAATTTACATAAGAGTGAGCTTCTCCCAATTAATAAAGAAGCACAAGAACTAACATTTCATGATCTCCCTTTTAAAGTAGTCCATAATCAATTTACTTATCTTGGAATTACAGTCACAAGGAAGTTTAAAGATCTCTTTCGTGAAAACTTTGCCAATCTTTCATATGCTATAAAACAGAGTCTGGTACAATGGTCACCTCTATCTATGTCTTTGGTAGGTCGTATTAATGTTGTTAAAATTTATGTTCTCCCCAAATTTTTATACCTATTTCAATCTATCCCAATTTTTATTCCTAAATCTTTTTTTGATTCTTTAGACTCTATTATTTTGTCATATCTGTGGCAGAATAAGCGCTCTAGAATTAATAAAATCCATCTCCAAAAATCTAAAAAAGAGGGTGGCATGGCTTTACCTAACTTTCATTTATATTATTGGGCAGCTAATATACGTTGTGCTACCTTCTGGTCTTTCTTCCATGGCCAACCCAAGTGCCCTAACTGGGTGGCGATGGAGCTGAGCTCCACTAAAGAATTATCTATCTCTGCATTTCTTGGCTCTACACTCCCTAGTAGTCTGCCCAGATCAATAGCTAATCCTCTTGTTAGACACACTTTGCGTATATGGGCTCAGATCAGGAAATGCTACGGTTTCCAGGGGTTTTCCGTTTCCAGCCCTATTGCTCATAATCACCTTTTTTTACCTACTACATACGATTCAGCATTCCAGGTTTGGTATAGGAAGGGCATTGGACATTTTGAAGATCTTTTCATTGATAATCGCTTCGCTTCTTTTCAGCAGCTCTCTGTTAAGTTCAATCTGCCCAATGCTCATTTTTTCAGATATCTCCAAATCCGACACTTTATTGCTCCTTTAATTCCTAACTTTCCTGAAATGCCTGCGAAAAATGATTTGGACCTATTTCTTTCCATGAATCCACTAGGTAAAGGCTTAATATCAATCATCCAAGATAAACTAGCAGCCTTACGACGGGCCCCCATGGACAAAATCAAAATGGCCTGGGAGCAGGATTTGAATATCTCCTTACCTGAGGAGAGCTGGGATTCAGTTCTCAAATCGGTTAACTCAACCTCTCTTTGTGCTCGCCATTGCCTTTTACAGTTTAAGATTGTTCATAGAGCCCATTTGTCTAAATCTAAACTATCTCGATTCTACCCTAGCGTTAGTCTGCTCTGTGATAAATGCAAGAGGGGCGTGGCCTCTCTCATCCATATGTACTGGTTCTGTCCTAGCTTGGAGAAATTCTGGAAAGATGTCTTCACTACGTTATCGTGTATTCTGAATCAGCACCTAGAACCAAACCCCTTAATTGCTCTGTTCAGTTTTTGGGGCGAGACAGATTTATGTCTGGGTCCAACCAAATGCCGAATATTATCCTTTGCCTCTCTTCTGGCTAGACGCTTGATCCTCCTCAGATGGAGAGATGTTGCCCCGCCCCGCCCATGCTCAATGGCTTAATGACATCATGGCCTGTTTGGACCTCGAAAAAATTCATTATTCAGTTCTCAATTCGGATCTAAAGTTCCATAAGGTCTGGGGACCTTTTATCGAGTACTTTCATAACCTTCCTCTTGACTAGGGTTTTTTTTTTCTTTTCGGTCCCTTGCTTTCAGCTCCTTTTTTTTCTGGTAGAAGGCACTATTATCCTCTGTTGCTGAATGTATTCACAGTCTGGGAGTTTGGCTGTCCTGACTTATACTCTCTATATTGTGTTGTGGTTGGTCTGGAGTTGCTGTTGTTTTTTCTTGTGTTGTGGGGCTTGGGGAGGACACTAAGCTTACTTGTCTTTAATTTAGGTGCTTTTTTTTGCTAAATTCTCTTCCTTTGTAGCATATTGTTATTGTATGCTTAATTTTGCACTGTTTTAATGTTCCTCATTGGGATTTGGGGTTTTTAATTTGTAAAATGTTTTGAAAAACTAATAAAAAAAAATTTAAAAAAAAAAGAAAGCAGCAGTGAGGTCATGGTCTGTACAAAGATTACAGAAGAGAAGGTGTTTGCTGTCTTGATGCAAATTAAGACTCAGTTCTTTGTAGAAATGGGACCCGCTCTGAGGGCCTCACGACCAGCCGCTTTTCAATATGTCAAGGACACGGCCCGGAAGGCAAGCGTGCCTTCAGGATGCCAGATTTTCGTGGCTCTGACGGATTTGAGGTCAGTGCCGCTGCTGCCTGGTGTGTCGTGGGAGTACACGGAAGATCTGAAGCAGCGAGCTGGCTGCTGGCTGTGTGCCCAGAGACCCAAGTCCTTCGGGCAGAGAGCTCAGAAAAAGCGACGCAACAGACTTTTAACACCATAAATCGGCCAGTTGTTTTTGTTTTGTCTCCCCTCTCGTTGTGAAATGGGGACACCTCTTTTTCCCTTATTAGGGAGAGAGAGAGCCTATGGTATTTCAAATTACTGGGTGAATGAATAGTCTTTGCAAGGGTACTGCAAGTCTGTATCTTTACTGATGCTTTGTTGCATACTTGAGTGCTCGGTGGGGGATGCTGATACTGTTTTGCTGGTAGGGGTGGGGGGGGGGTCATTGCTTTGCTGCTGCTTGTGCTTGGGAGGGGGGAGTGAGGGGACTTTGGGTTCTAACGTTTAACTGTCATTCATTCCGTGGGGCACTCCTCTGTTTTCGTGGATGTTTGCGAAGAAACAGAATTTCAGGATGTATGTTGTGTACATTACTCTGACATTAAACGTACCTATTGAAACCTTT
This sequence comes from Hypanus sabinus, assembly GCF_030144855.1. Taxonomy (NCBI): domain Eukaryota; kingdom Metazoa; phylum Chordata; class Chondrichthyes; order Myliobatiformes; family Dasyatidae; genus Hypanus; species Hypanus sabinus. The sequence goes on from NC_082707.1 coordinate 52,660,397, forward strand.
TGAAATTAGGGTGGATAAATCCCCAGGGTCTGACTGGGTGTTCCATCAAACGTCATGGGCGGCTTGAGCAGAAATTACCGGGGCCTTAGCAGAGATATTTAAAACATCCTTAGCAATGGGTGAGGTGCTGGAGGATTGGAGGATATCTAATGTTTTTCTGTTGTCTAAGAAAGGCTTTAGGAATAAACTGGAAAATTATAAGCTGGTGAGTCAAACATCAGTAGCACGTAAGTTATTGAAAGGTATTCTAAGGGATTAGATATGCACTTGGACAGACAGGGACTGATTAGGGCTAGTCGACATGGCTTTGTGCTTGGTAGGTCATGTCTAACCAAACAGAGTTTTTCAAGGAAGTTACCAGGAAACTTGATGAAGGCAGTGGATGTTGACTATATGGACCAAGGCCTTTGACCAAGTCCTGTTTGGGAGGTTGATGAAGAAAGTTCAGTCTCGTGGTATTCAGGGTAAGCTACCAATTTGGATTAAAAATTGATTTAGTGGGAGAAACTGAAGAATGGTAGCACAAGGTTGCCTCTGTAACTGATGGCCTGTGAATATCGGAGAGCTGCAGGGATCGGTGCTGGGTCTGCTGTTGTTACCCATCTATGCCGATGATTTAGATGATAGTGTGGCATATTGGATCAGCAAATTTGTTGATGACACCAAGATTGGGGTGCAGAGGACAGCAAGGAGAATTATCAAACTTGCAGCAAAATCTGGAAAAGCTGGGGAAAAAATGGGCTGATAAATGGTAAATGGAATTCAATGCAGACAAGCGTGAGGTGGTGCAATTTGGGAGGACCGACCAGGGTAGGTTTTACATGGTGCGTGGTAGGGCATTGAGGAGTGTGGTAGAACAGAGGGATCTGGGAATACAGATCCATAATTCCTTGAAAGTGACATCACAGATAGGGTCATAAAAAGAGCTTTTGACACACTCGCCTTCTTACAGTAAATCAATATATTGAGTGCAGGAGCTGGGATGTCATGATGAAATTGTGTAAGATGTTGGTGAGGCCTATGGAGTATTGTGTGCAGTTCTTGTCACCTGTCTACAGGAAAGATATCAATAAGATTGAAAGAGTGCATTGAAAATTTACAAGGATGTTGCTAGGACTTGAGGATCTGAATTATAGGGAAAGGTTGAATAGATTAGGATTTATTCCCTAGAGCACAGAACAATGAGGGAAGATTTGATAGAGACATACAAAACAATGGGGGTGAGGTACAGAGAGGGTAACTGCAGACAGGCTTTTTCCACTAAGTTTGGGTAAAACTAAATCTAGAGGTCATGGGTTAAGGGTGAAAAGTGATATCTTTAATAGGAGCTTGAGGGAGAGCTTCACTCAGGGGGTAGTGAGAGCATGCAACGAGCTGCCAGTGGAAGTGGTGGATGCGGGTTCAACTTTAACACAACAAAAGTTTAGACAGGTACATGGACGGGGAAGGGTACAGTGGGATATGGTCCCGGTGCAGGTCGATGGGACTAGGCAGAATGACAGTTTAGCACGGACTAGAAGGACCAAAGGGCCTGTTTCTGTGTTCCAGTGTTCTATGACTCTATGAAAGATAGTGCTCTGAATTCTTAAATATTTCCTGCATTGGTTGCTTGTAATCATAGGTTTACCCAAAATGGAATAAAGTTTTGATTGTTGCCATAAGATTCAAAATACTTTCAACAGTTAAAATACACTAGTCCAAAAAGATCTGAAGGTAGCAGCCCGGGTAGATGTGATGGTAAAAAAAGGCAGACAGTATGCTTTCCTTCATTAGAGGAAGCTTAGGATACAGAGCAGAGAGTTCTTGAAGAAGTCTCTGAACAATTATCACCAACATATCCTCTGTAGAACCAGGGGAGCCAACACACTTCATCACTGTTAAACCGCCATCAAGAATGCTTACTGTGCCATCTCATGCCTGCACTCGAGTTGTACTTCACAGACAGAGATGAAAGACCACAGCTCCATTGCTGAGGGGCAAGGGAGACAGAAGTGTGCTTACAGGACTGGTGGACCGGACTGTGTTCAGGGATTGATTTTTGGTCAACAAAAAAAGACTCTTTCTTGTCAAAATGAAAGCAGATCTCTACAAAGTGATTGAAATTAATTACAAATATGAAACACAAAATCATTGATAAGTATCCACCCCTTTTAATATGATACACTAAATCATCACAGGTGCAGCCAATTGGTTTTAGAAGTTAGATTATCAGTTAAATGGAGATCACCTGTGTGCAGTCAAGTTAATTCAATTGATTGCAGTAAAAATACACCTGGATATTTGCTGGTGGGTCAGTATCCTGGTAAAAACTACACTGTATAGACAGAAGAACACTCCAAGCAGCTCTGTGTAAAGGTTATTGAAAAGAACATGTAAGGAGATGGAAGTTTCCAAGTCAATAAATGTCCCTTGGATTATAGATAAGTTAATCATTGAGAAATGGAAAGAATATGACGCAGTTGTAAAACTGCCTAAAGAAGACCGTCCTCAAGACCTGAGTGCAAGATGGGAACGACTGAGACCTCTAAAAACTCTGGAGGAGTTACAAGCTTCAGTAACTAAGATGGGAGAGACTGTGCATATAACAACAGTTGCCCAGTGAAAGCCACTGTTGAAAAAAACTCACATGAAATCTTGGCTAGAGTTTGTCAGAAGGCATGTGGGAGATACTGAAGTCATTTGGAAAAAGTTTCTATGGTCTGATGAAACCAAAACTGTGCTTTTTAGCTATCAAGCTAAATGCTATGTTTGGCATAAACCAAACACCACACATCATCAAAAAACACACCATCTCTACCATGAGGCACGGCGGTGGCTGCATCATGTTGTGGTAATGCTTCACTGCAGCAGGCCCTGGAAGGCTTGTGAAGGTAGAGGGTAAAATGAATGCAGGCTGCAAGAGAACTGCAACTCAGCAGAAGGTAGATAATGACCCCAAGCATAAAGCCAAAGCTACACAGGAATGGCTTAAAAACAACAAAGTTAATGCCAAGTCAGAGTCCAGACCTCAATCTAATTGAGAATTTGAGGCTGGACTTGGTAAAAGGCTGGTCCTTCACGATACTCATGCAATCTGACAGAGCTTGAGTGTTTTTTGTAAAGAAGAATGGGGAAAACTTAGTGTCCTGATGTGCAAAGCTGATAGAGACCTACTCACACAGACTCCAGGCTGTAATTGCTGCCAAAGGTGCATCTACTAAGTGCTGACTTGAAGAGGGTGAGTAATTATTCAATCAATTTTATATATTGTAATTTATAGATTTTTAAATTATGTATTGCCATGTACTGCTACTGCAAAACAACACTTTATGACATATGCTAATATGCATTGATATTAAACATGAATCAAGCCACAACTGGAGTGTGACGTGCATTTCCAGACAACACACTCTCGGAAGTATGTAATTGCACTGGTGGAAAATGCAGAGGAGGTTCATCAGGATGTTGTCTAGGATGCAGAATTTCAGTTATGACAAAAAAGCCAGATTGGCTACATTTGTTTTCCTTGGAGCAGAGCAGACTGAGGGAGATCTGATAGATGTGTACAAATTTATGAGAGCCACAGTTGAAAAGAAATTCTTTTCCCTGTCAGAGGTGCCTAACAGGGCTTTAATTTAATGAAAGGTGTCACAGTTTTGGAGGGTGTTTTGGATAAACTTCAAAAGAAATTTTTCATCCAGAGTGTGATTACAGTCTGGAGTGCACTGGCTGAGAAGGTGGCAAAGACAGATACTCTTACAATACTTAAGCATCTGAATAAACACTAGAATCACCTTGGCGTAGTAGGCTATGAACCAATTGTTGGTAAATGATGGGATATAAAGATACTTGATGGTCAGCATGAACAAGATGTTTGGAGGCCCTTTTTGTTGATTGGAGGTTTTACATTTTTAACTTAATTTTGCATCCTGAGCAGCATTTCAGAGCTATGAGGGTGTTATGACATAAGCTGAATAATGATTTTTCATAATTTTATTGGTATTTCCTGATATGCCAAGAGCCCCAGTTGCAACTTTCTCGGATACTGATAGAAATTAAATGTATATGTATGAGAGGGTGATCTTGGGATGTCTTCAAAGGACAGAAGGAACAGGATAGACTCTTAAGGGCACAAAGAGTAGGCATCTCCTATTTTTTTTTGCCTTAGAATACGAACACAACGCTGGAAAAACTCAGCAGGTCAGGCAGCATGCTGCCTGATCTGCTGAGTTCTTCCAGCGTTGTGTTCGTATTCTTTGATCCACAGCATCTGCAGTTGTATTTTTGTGCTTTGTTACTTTCTCTTCAAGCTGTAAGCCCCCTACCTTCACTGCATTTGTTTCCAGGGTTCTGGATGCATGGGGCAGATCTCCACACAAGGATTTTTCTGGTGATCGGTAAATCAGCATCAAATATAATTTGCTGAATTGGTCACCAGCGCCTGAAAGTACTGCCCACCACCCCCCCCCCCCTTACCTCCACTCCCCTGCCTGCACACATGCACACCTTTGCCTTGTTAGGCATCCACATCTGCACTTGGTGTACATCCTGTATATTAAAATCTCATTTTTTTGATAATCAAAATAAACAACTTGAGCTCAAGAAAAGCAGCTATGATCTGCGCAAAGCTATCAAGACTGTGAACCAAAATTACAGGGAGGAGACTGAGTCAAGATTCACAACGAATAGCACACATGACTCGTGGCAGGGGTTGAATACCATCGCAGACCTCAAAGCCAAACGCTGAGGTGCTGCCAACATTGCGGCCTCTCTCCCAGATGAGCTCAATCACTTTTACGCTCGGTTCGATGTCACTAACTCTGAGCCCCTGAGGAAAGCCACCGCTACAACCTGTAACCTGGTCATCTGAGGCTGAGATATGCAGATGTTTCCAACAGTCACAAGGCTGTGGGACCGGAAGGCATCCCAGGGTGAGTACTCAGGATATGTGCAGCACAACCAGCAGGTGTGTTTACTGATATTTTTAATCTCTCCCTCTCCCAGTGTAGAGTGCCCTCCTGCTGCAAATTATCCACCATTGTCCCTGTACCAAAAAAGACTGAGGTAACATGCCTGAAAGAGGTTTCTAATTCAAGTTTTACAACAAGTTGGGTTCTAGTGACAAACGATGAAGCAAGTATCTCTGTAAGGGCCTCCGTTGTTTCCTCTCTAGCCTCCCACGGAGTCCCAGGAAGCACTTAGTAAGGCCCTGGTGTCACACTCACCTCAACAATAAGCAAATGCTCTGAGAGGCTGGATAAGGATTACATCTGCCGCCTGTTATCACCCAAACTGGATCCCCTACAATTCGCCTACCAACACAACCGATTGACAGACAATGCAATAGCCACTGCTCTACATACCGTTCTTACACGTCTGGAGAAGAATGATGCTTATGTGAGAATGCTGTTCTTGGCCTACAGTTCAGTATTCAACACCATAATTCCATTCAGGCTCAACAAGAAGCTTGGAGTCCTCAGCCTTGACCCTGCCTTGTGCAGGTGGATCCTGTACTTCCTGTCAGATCGCCAGCAAATGGTAAGAGTGGGCTCCCTCTCCTCCAACCCTCAGACTCACAATACAGGAGCCCCTTAGGGCTATGTACTAAAACCCCTTCTTTACTCTCTGCATTCCCATGACTGTATCACAACCCACAGCTCCAATCTGCTAATTAAATTTGCCAACGGCACGACATTGATTGACCTTAGCTCAAACAATAATGAGGTGGCCTACAGGGAAGAAGTCATCTCTCTGACACAGTGGTGTCAAGAAAACAACTTCTCCCTCAATGCTGCAATAACAAAGGAGCTGGTTGTGGATTACAGGAGGAATGGAGATGGGCTAAACCCCTATTGACATAAATGCATCTGGGGTTGAGAGGGTAAACAGCTTCAAGTTCCTCAGCATCCACATCACCAAGGACCTCACATAGTCTGTACACACCAGCTGTGTGGTGAAAAAGGGACAACAGTGCCTCGTTCACCTCAGATGGCTGAGGAAGTTTGAGATAGGCCCCCAAATCCTCAGACGTTTCTACAGGAACACAACTGAGAGCATCCTGACTGGCTGCATCACTACCTGGTATGGGAACTGTACCTCCCTTAGTCGCAGGACTCTGCAGAGAGTGATGTGGACAGCCCAGTGCATCTGTAGTTGTGAACTTCCCATGATTCAGGACATTTACAAGGACAGGTGTGTAAAAAGGGCCCGTAGGATCACCGGGGACCCAAGCCATCCCAACCACAATCTATTCCAGCCGCTACCATCCAGAAAGCGGTACTGCAGCATCAAGGCCAGGATCAACAGTCTCTGGGATAGCTTCTTCCACCAGGCCATTGGACTGATGAACTCATGTTACATTGACTGTTCTATTAATAGAAATTATTATAAATTACTATGATTGCACATTTAGATGGAGTCAAAACAAAGATTTTTACTCCATGTATGTGAAGGATGTAAGAAACAAAAGTCAATTCAATTTGATAAACAAATTTTTAAAAAGCACTTCCTCCTATTATCAGGCCTTTCCTCTACAATGGAGGCTGCAAGCTAGAGCTAATTATACTTGTGTTATTTTGACATGTTGAATTTTTGCTTGGACTTCCAAGGGCAATAAAGACATAACTCATAACAAAAGTGTTTCTCATTAAGCCTAAGCTTTGGCATTGATACTTGAGTTGAGCTGCTTGGTTATTTCACAATAAAGACATTTTGAGGTCGTCTTTCTCTAGTTAAAATGTACAATGGAAAATGATGAAGCATTAGATACTTGGAATTATTGACAGCATTAATAAATAAATAAAACAGCTCAGTTATTGATAGTCACAAATACATATGTAATCATGATTCATTCAAATTGATGCTGGCTATGGCACTTGGGATAATAACTTTCTTTCACTAGAGGTCACTAATACACTTTGTAAACACTGTCATAGTTAACTCAAAGAGAAGCAAAGTAAAGAGAGGAATTATATGAACCCTGTTCAAATTTTACTTAATCACATTTATATTGAAGATAACAATTGCCTTCTGTTCAGATTTTAATTGTGTATATTTAATTGCGGTTGCCTATTAAGGGTCAGCTGAAATGAAATTTCCATTCACCTAAAGTATAATGTAAGAAATTTGTACATTGTTCCTGTAAGCATAAGGGTTTCCTCCGGGTGCTCCATTTTGCTCCAACAATCCAAAGTGGGTAATTTGTTCACTGTAAATCATCCAGTGATTAGGCTGGGGCTAAATATATGTGGCACATCGGGCTGGGAGGGCTGTTCGATACTCTACCTCTAAATTTAAAACCTAGAATAATCTATTATACTGTCCTTCTGTGATTGCTCTTCCAGCACCATTACCTCCATCGTGCTGGCAGAAGAGGAGATTTACCTGCTAATAGCTTGTGATCCCGATCCTGTGCAAATTTGCAGAGTTCAGGACTTTTGCAAAAGTTATCATGCATTTGTCCCCCACTGCTGTGTAGATGAACACCGCTCCACTCAGTGGGATAAGTTCAGACTCAGAGCACACAAGTTAGCAACTGTGTGTTAAATAACACAAAGTACTTTCTGGATATGTACTTACAAGTGTTTTCCCTGGCTATAAGCTATACTGCTCAAGCGTTCCCCTTTCCTCAAAGTGCAAGACCAAAATGGAACGTCACCCTTCCAACGACAACTTTTTTCTTGAGGTTATGCAAGCAGCTACCATTTTTACCATCATAATTTACAGTGTTTCCTAGATTGCTGGGTCATAGTAAAAGGTTCCATTTGTTTTTTCTGGGAATCTGAACACAGATTTAAAATCTACTCTTTTTTTTTCTCAAGTCCTGCCAAAGGGTTTTGGCCCAAAACGTCAACTGTACTTTTTTCCATAGATGTTGCCTGGCCTGCTGAGTTCCTCCAGCATTTTGTGAGTGTGCTCGGATTTCCAGCATCTGCAGATTTTCTCGTCACAGATTTGAAAATGCTGTTATTAACTTAACACAACTCTGTGGGCTGGAATGGCAATATTTAATCTGTTGCTGTTCACGTTGTAAACTGTAACCACAGGGATCATCAAGTGATCACTCTGATGTGTGATTCTGAGTGTCTGCCAGCAGGTATTTTATTGTACACACGAGGTTCTGCAGACGCTGGTAATCCAGAGGAATAAGCACAAAATACTGGAGGAACTCAGCAGATCAGGCAGCATTTATGGAGATGAATAAACAGTCAACATTTAAGGAAGAGGGAAGAAGCCAGAATGAGGTGAGGGAGGGATAAGAGCACAAGCTGACAACTGGCAGATGAAACCTGGTGAGGGTAGGGAAGGGGGGGATAAAATTAGAAGCTGGGAGCTGATAAGTGGAGAAGGTAAAGGGTTGAAGGAGGAAGAGTCTGATAGCAGAGGAGAATGGACCATGTGAGAAAGTGAAGGAGGAGCACCAGTGTGATGTGAAGAGCAGTTAACATGAAGGGATTTGGGGACCATAATGGGGAATGGAAAAGGAGATAAGGGGGAGAAATTACTGAAAGTTGGAGAAATCTATGTTCATGCCATCAGGTTTGAAGGTACCCATATGGAAGATAAGGCAATCTGAGAGCAGCTTTATTGTGGCAGTGGAGTAAGCCATTGACAGACATGAATGGGGATTTTGGATTTAAAACGATGGCCACCAGGAAAGCCCGCCTGTTGTGGTGGACAGAGTGAAGCTGAATGATGAATAATAAGGGAAAGGCAATGTATGCTGATCTGATCCCAGAAAGAGAATTATAAAATACTGTACGACAAAAGTCAGCTGGGTAATGGGTATTAACATGAAAGTTAAAGATGATCAGCAGGCTAACACAACCTGCATTTTAATTGAATGAAAGCATTTTCTTTTCACTAGCTGGAAAGAGGTTACTGCATGGTATTTTTCAAAGCTTCACATATTTTGTCAATTGCAAGGTGCAAGTCCTGTCAATCTGTGGAACAGTCCTCGATAAATGTATGTTAGCTGGAGAAGTACAACCATGTGACCCTTGTGTAGCAGAGGCACAAAGCCTTCCACTCAGATTTTCTGACCAGTTTCCCATCAATGAAAAATGCTTTGATTCCTTCAGGAAATTAAATGGTGGCAACTTTTATGTCCCCAACATCAAATTTCATTGTTGTGGATTTTGTGCTGTTAACACTGAACAAAAATATAATATGCTAGCAATAATAATTCAACTTAAAATTTCATCTAGCAATAATTATTTCATGTATTTCATTTAAGCCTACCATAAGTATTTCATTAAATGTATAATAAAAACTAGAGCGTTCCAAATTGAGTCCTGACGAAGGGACAGTGCTTCTCCTTATAGATGCTGCCTGGCCTGCTGTGTTCCACCAGCATTTTATGTGTGTTGTTTAGAGTTCCAAATTATATTTTCTTTAGTCTTATTAAGTACTGTCGTTCAGTAGTTGTTATGGGTCAGTTATTTGGAATAGTCTTTTTCAAATTATCCATGGAAGAGGTTTGAAGGGACTTCAGTATTTCCAAGTGAGCAGCACAGCTAAGTGAGCTACAAAACTGAGTATGTCATATCCATGTCAACGTGCGAGCAGAAGTCTAAGGCAATCTGAAGTGTCTGACAGTTCCTGAAATCAGCAATGGCTTGCAGCTAGTTAACATGAGCTGCTCTAATCCATTGGATGTTTTTCTTTGTTGTACAAGCTGTTACAGTTCATTGTTGCAGACAAATGCAGTTAATCAATGGCATGAAGATGTATTATCGGATCCTTTGCCTGAGAATCTTTTATGAGGATATTTCATTTTTTCCATTTTTTTTTTCCTTTAGGACTTTATTTCAAGCTCTTCTAAACCAGTCTTGGGGATTCACTGTGCAGCAGAGTGAAGATAATGCGCTCTGTTTGTTAGTCATTTGAGAGGTTACACCCGGTAATTTATGTACATTTCCCCATGATCATAGCCTGATGGATGTAATGATTATTGGGTGTTGCCGGCTTCACTGTTGTCAACCAGGTGCTACAGCAAGGCATGAAGCATTCCTTCCTCCGCTGTCTGATGAAATTAGAATGTCCCTTCTCTGGGGAGAATTAAATTAGTACCATAAATGGTGATTCAAATATTAATTTTCCATTTGAGAGTCTGTTGCTCTGGTGATGTATTCAGATCGGTTTAATAGGAGACTAGTTTAGAGTACTAAACAAATATAAAGTCTCCAGGTGGTCAAGTTACTAACCAGTCAATTACTGGTGTTAAATACCTCCGAGATCAGGGAGTAGGATAACTCACCGGTTCCTTCATAATTTTAGGATTTTTGCTAGAACTGAGCAAACAGTGGGAATTATTCCTCCTAAAGTATGAAGATAAAAACATGTAAAATAATTACCTTGCTTACTGAAGAGCATTCCTTTAGCTTCCAGGCATTTTCTCTGTAACATCTACTATTAATCTGAAGCACAAAAACACGATTAACAGAAAGACAAGTTGCTCTATCAATCCGGTGCACTGTGCTTTCCTTTAGAATATGCTAATTCCAATGTGCAAGTCCTCTTGTGTTCTTGCGGAGAGTTATTTTCAGCCTTTGTACTCTGGCGAAATCATCACAGTTCAATCTTTTCCACAAAAGGTTATGCTCTCAAAACAGTACCGGTCCCTGGAGAGGGGACACTCACTGGAATTATTTTGTATTCACTGATGTTTGGAAGGATGGAAGGTGATTTTATTGACAAGGTGGATGGGAGAGAATGTTTACTTTTGCCATAGATGCAAGGGACGGAGCTTGTGATTGGAGGGTTGCTCATTAAAGATAGAGATGAGGAGGAAATTCTTTTTTATGGGATTTCGATTCCTTGCAATCCTCTGCCCCAGTGAACCGTGAAAGTGGAATTTTAGGATGTATTCAACGTATAGAAAGATGTACAATTGAACTATCAAGGATTGAAGGGGTATGAAGAGGACGATGTCAAAACAGGACCAGTCTTTTTCTATGATGGAGCAAGTTTAAGGAATCAATCGGCCTACACTTACATTTTTTTTAAATTTAATGTTATGTTCCTTTCAGTGCAGATTAGAAGAAAATGGAATTTTCAGGCCCTGTAGACCTTCATTGGGTCTTGAAGTTAGGGCCATTTGTACATCTGCAGTGGATCACTGTCTTCTGTGGGAAGAAGATACTTTCATGTCTATTTTGACACAGAGTAATTGTACCAAGGTTTTTTGAATTAAAAATGGCCATACTTGAAATATGCTGTTTTAATACAGTCACCGATCATTCTACAGTTATATGAGGCAACCGATCTCTGATTGGAAAAACAGCTTCCACCTCCACCATGATCTGGTTCCGGACCTCTGCTACTGGAACTGATGGGTTTTTGGTGGGTGGGAGAGTTAATTAGTTCCATATATTTCTGAAACCTGAAGGGACTGGCCCTTATTAAGCACTTCTTAGAAAAGTTAATAATACTAGATTTTTGCATCTAAGTTTATAACTTGCCAATTTAGTTCAGATGCAATTGGAAAGCAGAGAAGTTGCATTGAGATAACTTAGAACATCAGTGAGGCAACACAGAATCCCAGGAATCTTTCTGCTCCTTGCATTATATATTTTTTAAAAATGTATGTGGAGGCACTGGAGAAGCTGGAAAACAAAAATTACTGAAGTGGAATGAGAATTGAGAGGATTAACATATCACTAAAGATTGAATTCTTTCAATTGGGAAAGAGACAGCTGGTAGGTAATGGTGACAAAGTCTTAAAGAAGAAAAGGCTTTGAGGTCAGCATAAAAAGTCAGTTTCTTTGGACATAGTGGCCTGGTCGCTGCCTTGGATGATCACACAAGAGCTCTGCACCTCTTCATGGATGGCCTACCACAGGAGCAGAAGAGACCTCCAAGCAGATTACAGATTAATGTGGAGGCAGATCACAGATGTTGTGGTCTTGGACCGTGGTCACATATGGCTGTGCAGTCAAGACAGATCATCAAACCAGTCTAGATCGGATGAATAGTAAAGGCTTCAAGTGCTATACATCTGCAGCACACTGGCACAGATACAACAACCACAATATTTTTTTAACAGGTTATTTCTAGCAGGAACCACCTCTTGTAAGAGATAAGAGGCACTCAGCACACAACAACCTAAACCCTGCTGCAAAAGAAAGATAGGGTTGACATAGAAAAAATTTCCCCATGCGTGGGTATTCAGATCAAGAGACTGTTAAAACAAAATTATCACCAATAGTTCTAATATGGAATTCAGGAGAAGCTTTTTACCCAGGGAGTGGTTGGAACATGGAACACTGTAAAAATAGTGACATAATTCATAAAAGAAACCTGATTAACATGAGAACAAAAAAGAAGTGGTGGATATATTGATGGTGTTAGATGAACAACTCCATGTGTAATCTTAAAAAACTAGATCAATGGGCTAAATTGCTGGGCCAGATAACTTGTAAGTTCTATCACTGAGCCAAGACTTGATCACTGCAAAATAAAAGAAAAGGTAAAGACAAAGCATAACAGGAAATGGTTGACATGATTGTTTTATCTGAGATAGAAGGTTAAAAATATTGCAACTTCTTTTGCTGTTACTGATTCTTCAGAGAGCTTTATTCATTGGGCTCCTGGATAGAAATTTGAAAGGTGGACTGGCTGTGTAACATGCAGTCAGTTCATCCCACAGAATCACTTCCAAGATGATGAGGACAAAAGTCTGCCTCATATCTTACATGAGATGGTTCCCGCGAGAGAAAACCTGCATGAAATACTGTGGTTGGATCTGTGCCAGCATACTGCAGCTGTATAGCACATGAAGCCTTTACTAGTCATCTGATCAGGACTGGTTTGGTGGTTAGCTTCTTGCCAATACCTCCATCTTGTAACTAAATATATTATGCACAATTAGAAGGAATGGAGACGTGCAGCAGGAGCAGGAGAGCACATTTTATTTTTTTAGATAATGTGACTGTCTTCAACCATGTTACAAATCTTAACTCAGTCCTGGGTATAATGAGTTAATGTACAGCACTGGAGGAGAGAGCATGAAAAATTGGGCATTTTGATTAATTTGGGGAATTACATAATTAAATGTTCTTTGTGGCCTGTAATTTTAGAATCCTTAGTGATCATTAATTTAGTGTTTGGGAAAGTGAGCTGGCACAAACAACATTCTAGAGGAATTGTCACCAGTAAAACCTTAGCACCAGTTGCAGATTTTTACAATAGTGGAGTCATGTTAACTAGTAATGCCTTCCCCCACCGCACAACCATGAATTTACCCCATATTGAGAGTCTCTTAAAGAGATGCTATATTGGTAGAAACAAAACCCCTGTGCTGCAAATGTTTCTACTTGGTAATCCACAAAGTGTTAGGGGTTGACTGAGTTACATATGGGGGGATTGGTTCATGATGATTGTCTTAATACAGCAGAAGGCCCAGAGTTTGTAAGACATCAATACCTGATGACTGCAGGATGGTTACCATGAGACTGGGAAAAGTGCTAGAAGAGTGGCCTACTGGTACGACAGGTCCACAATAGATACCATTTCATTGGCTCTTCACTCAACCCTGGAACATCTGGACAGCAATTTATTAACTGCAGCTCAACATTCAATACTGTCAACCATTCAGAAATAATCAATAAGCTCCAAGCTCTTGGCCTCAATACCTCCTTGTGCAAATGGATCCATGATTTCCTCACTTGCAGTCTCCAGTCAGTTAGGATTGGCAGTGGCATCTCCTCCTCAATCTCCATCAGCACAGGCTCTCCACAAGGCTGTGTGCTTAGCTCCCTGCTCTGCTCACTTTGTTTATGACTGTGTGGCTAAGCACAGCTCCAATACCATATTCATGTTAGCCAAGAGAACCACTGTCGTTGGCCATTGATCCTAAAATTACAGGCCACAAAGAAAATTTAATTATGTAATTCCCCAAATTAATCAAAGTGCCCAATTTTTCATGCTCTCCCCTCCAGTGCTGTACATTAACTCATTATACCCAGGACTGAGTTAAGAAAAGAGTATAGGAGGGAAGATTGAAAACCTGGCTGAGTGGTGCTGCAACAACAGCCTCTCACTCAACATCAGCAAGACCAAGGAGGTGATTATTGACTTCAAAAGGAGGAAAAGCTCCTGTTTTGAGCCAGTTCTTATTGAGTCAGTGAACTTCATCATGAGGCAGTCCTCATTTGGAGAACAAAGGAGGAGAGGATCAGCACCTTTGAGTTCCTTGGTGTTATCTCAGAGAACCAGTACTAGGCCCAGCACATAAGTGCAGTTACGAAGAAAGCGCAGCAGTGCATCTACTCCCTTAGAAGTTTGCAAAGATTCAGCATGACATCTAGTACTTCCACGAACTTTTATGTATCTGTGGTGGAGAGTATATGGAAACACAAATGCTCTTGAATGGAAGGGCCAACAAAAAGTGGATATGGCCCAGTCCAACACAGGTAAAACTCTCCTCTCCAGTGAGAGTGTCTACATGGAGTGCAGTCACAGGAAAGCAGCTTTCGTCATTGACTCCCAGATCATCCTCTCTTCTCACTGCTGCCGACAAGAGCTTCAGGACTCTCACTACCAGGTTCAGGAACAGTTATTGCCTCTCAACCATCAGACTCTTGAACCAGTGGAGATAATTTTTTTTCAAGTTCATTTGCCCCATCACTGACTGGTTTCCATAACCTGTGGACTCCATTTCAATGACTCTTCATCTCAAATTCTCTATTTATTGCTTGTTTATTTTTTTCTCTTTTCTATTTTGCACATTGGTTGTTTGCCCATCATGTCAGGTACAGTCTCTCCTCGACTCTATTGTGTTTCTTGGATTTACTGAGTATGCCTGCAAGAAAACATATCTCAGATTTGTATATGGTGACATGTATATACTTTGATAATCAATTTGCTTTGAACTTTGAAATGTTTAAGTTGCAGATCCAGTGGCTAAGTGGCTTCCCAACATTGTTGGTGAGATGGGAGGACCAGGAGTGCGACCAAGTGCATAGGGACATTGACTGCAAACTAGCTTTTTTCCCTGATCAAATCTTCTTGTGAATCTAATGCCTCTCTCTCACACCTAAATGTCCCCCTCTAATCCCTACTGCAATTCATGTTTTTTCTCCTTCATGATCCTATTGCATCCCTTGAACTGTTCCATCTTCATAACCTTCATCTAATTTTCTAATCCATTCTTTTCACCACAAACTAATTTGGCTGCAATCCAATCTTTCCTTTAAGTTCAAATTTCCTTTGGTCTAATAATTGACGATGACATTCTCCTCCCATTATCAAATCTTCCCTGCTCTAATTTTCATTAATCTACCTTTTTTCTTGATTTTTGTGGTACAGGAACATAGCATTTTGTGCAAAGCCTTACAGCCTTAGCTGTAAGATTGGGGCTTGTTTCTCACTATTGCCCACAAGGATTTTGTACATGTTCCCTGTGATAGCAAGGGCTTTATCCAGATGTTCCAGTTTCCTCCCACATTCCAGTGATGTATGGTTTGGGTTAGTGAGTTGTGAGCATGTTATGTTAGCACTGGAAGCATGACAGCTCTAGTAAACTGCCCACTACAATCCTCGCTGCTTTGATTTGACACAAATGATGCATTTCAATGTATGTTTCAATGTTTCAAAGTGCATATGACAAATAAAGCTAATCCTTAAGAATAATTTCCCTACAGTAATCTCTCCCAATAAACCACTCTGATTATTCTTACAATCCCCTCATCCCACTAGCTGATTTGTGATTAAATTTTCTCTTGATTTGATCTCTCGAGTTAGATTCCATTATCTTGCCATATATGTGATTTCTCAATAATTCAATCCTTTTCTTGCAATTCTCTTTTCTTTGTAAACTAATCTCCCCAGTGTTCAGATCTTGCTTCCTAATTCTATCTCCCCACTGTGTTCAGAAGTTATGCCACAAAGCAATCTCTTCTTGATAAGCCAACCCTTCCTTCTGTGATCTGACCATTCTCTGGTAAGATGAGCCCCATAGATGATCAATCTCTTCCCTGTTATCAAATCTCTTCCAGACGATTTCTACTTTTGTCATGTTCCTCCCCATCTGATCTCCCTGTCTACAAAACAATCTCTTCCTCTTTGTTATCTTTTCAGTGGGATTGTCCTTCCATTTTTCCCTTCTCCTTGTCCCAAGCCATCTCCCCTCTTCTCTCAACTGCTTGCACAGTCTCCACAGTCAGGCTGCCTCCCAAACGGGTGAGAAACAGATGAAAAAAAAATCCAAGGAGCTTCAATAATGTATTTTGCATCATTATTGTCTTTTTGGTATTTCCCAACCTTTTGACAGGTTTCCCACTCCTTCGCTCCCTTCCTGCCCAGAAATATCTGGGCCTCAGCTTCAATAAAAATAACTTGCAATATTTTTTGCTATTTTAAAAAAAAACTTCAAGATGAACATTTCATGAGGTAATACTTGATTTATTTTGGCAGCACAAGCTTGTCTTTCATAACCAGTGAACCTTTCTCTTATTCATTTTTCAAGAGCACTGACTAGCTTCCAAAAGTGTGGGCTTTCTTGCTGTCTCTCCCTAAAGTATGCTCTTCTTAAGCACTTTGATAGCCATATTTTTAATTCTGTTTTTGGTTTAAAAAAAATTGAGTTGGTGAGCTGCCAAACTTGACATCATTATTTCCTTTGTAATGCAGATAAGGGATTGGCAGCAAAAAACGCTTCTTGCTGGAGGGAGATGGACTCCCACATTTCAGAAGACACTAATTACTATGCAGAGTGATCAGTGGGAATTTTAGTAAAGTACCTAGCTTGTGATTCAAACAGACATTGCCAACTGCTTGCGAGGTACTTGTTTTTTCTATTTATTCATTTTTTTCACTTTCCCCCTTGCACTGCCGTCTCCCCACCCCCATACACTATCACAGACTGTGAATCATAAAGGTGTGGATTGAGGTTGCCCAAACTGCAGTGGAAATTAATCAAAATTAAAGATGACAGTGATGGAATCTTGCTGAGGAGTATGAATAAATGTAATCTTGCTGAGGAGGAATAAAGTCCACTCCACTCCTGAAAGGATTGGCCGTTTAATGTAGACTTTTTGCTAAGAATGTCAGTGTTACATTTTCTGCATCAATTCCACTGTCATCACTGCAGCACAGTGAAGTTCTGAAATGCAAGTAAGCACAACAGTCACTGCAGCCCTCTGTTGTAGCTTTTGTTAAATAGAATGCTGAAGCTTGTTAACCTTTTTTAACTGAAAGAACTCTCTCAGATTGTTTTAATTATACCGCAGGTGCATTCTAAAATGTAATTATTGATCTTTCTCTTTTACAAATGATGAAATATTATATTGGTGTTCAGAATTGTAAATCCAGCCCAAAATACCGAGCTTTGAAAGGACCAATAATACAAAAAGAAGTCCTTTTTGTTAATGTATAAACCCTTGATCCAACACAAACAGAAACTGTTTTCCAGGGCATTCTTATAGATTTCAAAGGTTGTTTTGGGCCAATAAGATGCAGCCAGCACACACAGTATAAACAGCAGTGACCTTTTCAGGGAGTTCATTGGCCTCCAGGCAATGGTTGCATGACACAGTGAAGGCAACGTTATTAATAGACTGCCAGCACAGCAATGCCTTCAAGCTGGTGACTATTGTGTTGAAACCTGCTATAGCCTGTCAGGCCACATTCAGTGTTTTAAAAGCTCAACGGTGTCATTGACTTCTACTTGGCTGTGATATCTAGGTTCTTTGTACAATCTTGTACAGTCAGTGGCCATTTTATTAGGTACACCAGTACAACTGCTTGTTAATGCAAATATCTAACCAACCAATCATGCAGACATGGTCCAGCCATTCTGTTCTTCAGATCAAACATCAAAATGGAGGAAAAAAAGTGACCTAAGAGAAGTGACTTTGACTAAATGATTGTTGGTGCTATACGGGGCAGTTTGAGTATCTCAGAAACTGCTGATCTCCTGGGATTTTCACACACAGCAACCTATAGACTTTACAGAGAATAGAGCCGAGTAAAAAGCATCCAGTGAGCAGTAGTCCCTAGGTATGCAGCCAGAATGTGGTTAGAGTGAATGCAGTTGGGTATCTGTTCGGAACCAGGGTTCAGAAATGTGGAGTGTGTGGCTGGAGCAGGGTATTGGGGATGTGATTAGGTAGATAGCTGGAGATTGAGTCAGGAATGTGAATAAGTGTGCAGCCTGTTGCAACAGTCAGAAGAAATATCTAGATGTGTGGCCAGAGAAATGCTTTGGGAATGGAATTGGGCACTGTGAGAGTGTGTGTGTGTGTGCGCACCAGCCACTAAGTGTGGGTAAAATTCCAGAAAACCTTGGCCCATCTAAAAAGTAACAATACATCAGAGCTGATGGTATCAGCACTGGAATCCTAAACTTGGCATTGAAGAACTTCAGCCATGAATCCACAATTTGGGAATAGGAGATCTGCTATGGTTTATCAGAGATGCCATAATCATAACCAGGTTCAAAAATGGAGGCAAGTAAGTTCATAAGAGCCATTTGGTCCTTTGGGTCTGCTCTGATATTCAACTATGGGTTTTTTTTTCACCTTCATGCTCCCTCCTCCTGAGACTGTGATAACCATAAAGGGGTTGCTGGTCTTGCAATCTACCAAAGTGAAAGTTATCACGAGCTTACTTATGAACTCCCTCCTGATCTTGAGAAGACAGATGTTCCCTGAGTTACTGTGTGGTCTCTGTCCATTGGAGACAGAGGGGACATGAGTGGAAAACTCCACGGGAAAGGCGGAGAGCAGAACCAGCCACTGTATATGGATTTTCACAACTTCATGAAAGAATTTAATTCCATCCATTAGAAGAGAATGTGAGATACTCTACTCAAATTCATCTGCACACAGAACTTTGCCTCCATCAGCTCAAAAGGAACTGGAGGAACTCAGCAGGCCAGCCAGCAGCTATGAAGGGAAATGGACACCAAAGGTTTGAGAGGCAAACATGAGGAAATCTGCAGATGCTGGAAATTCAAGCAACACACTTCTCTAACTTCTGTTAATGCCCCTCCTCCCCTTCTTACCCCATCCCTGATATATTTAGGTTTTTTGTATCCCCCCCTTTTCTTTCTCTCTCTTCCCATCACTGTCTGTTCTCCATCTCCCTCTGGTGCTCCCCCTTTCTTTCTTGCTAGGCCTCCTGCCCCATGATCCTTTCCCATCTCCAGCTCTGTATCCCTTTTGCCAATCACCTTTCTGGCTCTCAGCTTCACCCCACCCCCTCCGGTCTTCTATCATTTAGCATTTTCCCCTCCCCCTCCTACTTTCAAATCTCTTACTATCTTTCCTTTCAGTTAGTCCTGACGAAGGGTCTCGGCCCGAAACTTCAACAGCGCTTCTCCCTATAGATGCTGCCTGGCCTGCTGTGTTCCACTAGCATTTTGTGTGTGTTACCAAAGGTTTGAGTCAAGATCTGCACGTGGATTGGAAGAATAGTGGGAGATGGCCAGTACTTTTTTTTTTAAAAAAAGGGAAGGAGTGGAGCAAGAACTTGCTGTTGTAGCGGAGGTGAATCCAGGTGAGGAGGGTGTTGAGAGGCAGATGAGAGTGGGAATAACATCAGCAGCTGGGAATAAGCGGAAGTGACAGAGGGTAGAAGAAGATGGAAAATGACAGGAGGGAAAAATAGAGCATGGATGGATGGAGGGAGGGGAACTGCTTGGAGGAGTAAGTGGGTGATAGGCAAACAGAAGGAGAGGGTAGGGAAGGGAAGGACATACAGTGCTTGGAGCCAATTAGATCGGGAAGACGGCTGGCAGAGAGGGTGGAGCTGAGTTGCTCAAAGAAGCAGTCCCCCAAATCTACATCCAATCTCACTGATGCAGAGGTACGAGGTCCAATTAATAACAGCAGTGGATTCACATATGAAGGAGGGCCTCATCTGGAGAAACTGTTTAGACCCCTGGATGGTGGTGGTGGAGGTATAGGGAGTGATCCCTACAGAAAGCGGGGACGGGAGGGGAAGATGTGCCAGCTCATGGGGTCTGGCTGTAATTTGTCTCCATCTTGCGCTTGTGTCATAACTGCATGAGCTATGGTCAGTGAAATTCAGTGTCAAACACATTGCCGCCATGTACTTCTCAATAGTTTTTGTCTTAATATTGCGCTTCAGCACCAACAAAATTACCACTCCAGTGAAATTGATCTTCAGAACTAATGGGAATGTGTTCCATCAATGGTTTCTACTCTGTAAAACTAATATCATGTGAAGCTCAGTGACTGATCTGCCAAGTACTTGCGTTTGTGAGCATTCAGAGGCTGGAGTTTACAAGAGAATGAACTTTATATTCAACATCTGTAAGATGAGTCCTCTGCCATTTTTCTTCCCCAAATAACACTCTGATAATAAAAGTTCATAGCGAGATCTTGAAAAAATTAAACTATTTCTTGTGTTGTGCTTTTCAGCAAAGACAGGTATTGATAATGAAATCGACCACCGCCTTCAAAACCCCGGAAGAGTCATTGGTTGATTGAAGAAAATGATGTTTGAAGACCACAATCTTAGATATGACACACTATTCATTGTCTTCTGGCCAACAATGATCCTTGCCCATTCATATGCAGGTGTTAAACATTAATACTGTCTCCACAAAGTATTCTTCTTCAGATAATATGAAGAATAAATGAGGCAGTATCTCTCCCAGGTGTATATTAAATATATGCATCATCTCCTTCTTGGGCTGGTTTTTCCATTTGTACAGATTTAACTGTATTAAAGGATGTCTCTTTCTCTCTCTGACACCCAGTAGTTTTGCTAGTGTAATCGATGGAAAAAAAATCGGTCAGCAGCAGACTGCTTAGTTCTGCCATTTAATAAGATCATGATTGGCCTAATATAACTTACTCTCTGCTTTCCAGTCAACCTGAGTAACATTTCATTCCCTCTTTCTTATCAAAAATCTAGTTAACTCTGTTTTAAGCATTTTAAAGCATTGCTTTCATCATTTTTTGACTGAAAATAGATCCACAAGCTCATGATTCTCTGAGGAGGGAAAATAAGCCCATAAAACATGAAAGCAGAATTAAACCATTTGGTTCATTGAGTCTGATGCAGCATTTGATCACAGTTGATTGATCTTTTTTCCTCTCAGCCCCATTCTTTCCATAACTTTTGACATCCTTACTAATCAAGAACAAGTCGACCTCTGTTTACATATACCCAAAGACTTGGTCTCTGCAACTGCTTGTGGCAATGAATTCCACAGATTTACCATCTGGCTAAAGAAATTTCTTCTCGTCTGTTCTAAAAGAACGTCCTCCTAATATGAGACTGTACCTCCTGGTCCTAGACCCTCTCACTGATGGAAACATCATCTTCATGTCCACTCTTTAAATATAGTACTGTGCAACAGTCTTGGGCACATTTATATCATTAGAGTGCCAAAGCCTTTTGCATAGTACTGTATTTAAATGAAATACTCAATGTAGTGCAAGAAGAGTGAGGTAGTGCTCATGGGTTGGTTCATTCTTGGTTCAGAAACCTGATTGTGGAGGGGAAGAAGCTGATCCTAAAATGTTGAGTGTGTGTCTTATTGTAATCCGTTAGAATGCTCTCCATGGTATGTCTCTAGAAATTTGTAAGTCTTTTTGGTGACGTACCAAATCTCAAACTCCTAATGAAATATAGCTGCTGATGTGTCTTTGTAATTGCATCAATAGGTTGGACCGAGGACTGATCTTCAGAAATGTTGACACCTTGTGCCTTGAAGGTGCTCACTCTTTCCACTGCTGATCCCTTGAAGAGCATTTGGTGTGTGTTCCCTTGACTTCCCCTTCTAGTAGTCCACAACAAATTCCTTAGTATTACCGATGTTGAATGCAATGTTGTCGTTGCAATACCACTCAACCAGCTGATCTATCTCATTCTTCTATGCCTCCTTATCACCATCTGAAATTCTGCCAACAGGTGTGTCATTGGCAAATTTATAGATGGTGTTCATGTTGTTCAAAGCAACACAGTCATTGGTTTAGAGAGAGTAGGGCAGTGGGCTAAGCAAGCATTCTTGAGATACACTAGTGTTTATTGTCAGTGAGGGGGAGATGTCATTTCTGATTTGCACTGAGGAAATCAAGGATCCATTTCCAGAGGGTGGTACAGAGACCTATGTTTTGAAGCTTGTTGATTGGTACTATGGATATGATGGTGTTGAATTCTGAGCTGTAATCAATAAACAGCAACCCGATGTAGGTATTGCTGTTGTCCAGGTGGTCCAAAGCTGAGTGGAGAGCCAATGGGATATTGTAGACCAGGGGTGGGCAAACTTTTTGACTTGTGGGCCACAAAGGGTTCTAAAATTTGACAGGGGGGCCGGACCAGGAGCAGATGGACGGAGTGTTATGGTAATACACCTCATAAGAGAAAATAAAATATCATGGGATATGTAGAAAACATGTGCTTTAATTTCAATTGAAAATGAACAAAAAGCATTACAATAAAATATCTGTCTTTGAAGTCCCATGGTATTTAGCTATTTATTGAAATGACTTTTAAAACACTGAAAATTAAATTAATAAAATACAGCTTTTTTTAATAGTAACAGTTACTATTTTAAAGCACTGAAAATTCTGTTATCCTTCAAGATATTATCATCATCACTCTCCTCCTGACTGTCTTTATTTCAAAAACGGTAGGAGATGCAGGTCTCCTGCTCCTTCTCATTCAATTGTCCCCTGTGCCAAAACTCAACAACGACCAGCACAAGGACAGAACAGGACAGAACGCCAGTATGCGGAGCGCGTTATTTGATCTGGAGCGCATTTTTTATTTTGAGAACGTACGTGCACCTGCGCACTACTCATGTCCATCACTTAACAGAAATGACATGTAACATGTAAGGCTTATTGAAAAAAATATTTTCAAATGCATTTTTTACATAACACAACGAAGAAACTTATTTTTAATTTCAGTGGGAACAGTGTTGTTGGTCTCCCTTTTTAGCCAACGCATCAAAGTCTGGATTTAGTTTTGTTGTGGCAATTCTCAGGATGGATCTGAGGTGTTGGTCAGTTAACTTGGATCTGTGGCTGGCTTTGTTGATGTTCATGACGCTGAACGCCTGTTCACACAAATAGGTTGAGCCGAACAAAGAGTAAAGCGCAAATGTGGAGTAATATGCTGCACCTCAACAAAGGTCAATGTATATAGAGTGCGTCATCTATTGGGAAAATGCCAGAATTGCGGGGAAAAAACGTTAACAAGGTTTATTAATATAATTTCATCAAGTTCTGCAGGCCAGATTAAAAAGCTTAACGGGCCACATATGGCCCCCGGGCCGTAGTTTGCCCATGCCTGTTGTAGACCTATTGTGATGGGTCCAGTTATGAATATAGACATTCACTTTCAGGGGCCTAGAATATAAAAGCAAAGATAAATTGT
This sequence comes from Hypanus sabinus, assembly GCF_030144855.1. Taxonomy (NCBI): domain Eukaryota; kingdom Metazoa; phylum Chordata; class Chondrichthyes; order Myliobatiformes; family Dasyatidae; genus Hypanus; species Hypanus sabinus. The sequence continues at coordinate 52,683,734 of NC_082707.1, forward strand.
TGAAGCTTTATAAGATGTTGGTCAGATCATATGAGTTTTTCTGAGCAGTTTTGGGCCCCATATCTAAGGAAGGATATGCTGGCATTGGAGAGGGACCAGAGGAGGATTATGAGAATGATCTCAGGGATGAAAGAGTTAACGTAAGAGCATTTGATGGCTCTGGATCTGTACTTATTGGACTTAGAAGGCTGAGGGGGAAATCTAATAGAAACTGACCAAATACAGTGCTGTGTAAAAAGTCTTAGATATATAGTTTATTTTTATGTAGTGCACTGCGTTGCTGCCACAAACAACAAATTTCATGCCGTATGCCAGCAATATTCAATCTGTTTTCTGATTCGAATTGTGATTCTGCCTTCATTACTACCAATTCGGCTTCAGGTTAACCTTTAGAGAATCCTGCAATAGAACTCCCTTTGGACTTCCGATTTCTGAATTCTCTCCCCATTTAGAAAATACTCAGTTCCTTTATTCCTTTTATCAAAGTGTATGACCATACACTGCCTTACACTGTATTCATCTGCTACTACTTTGCCCATTCTCCCAACCTAATCAAGCCCTTCAATGGACACTCTGCTTCCTTGTCTCTTTTGGTTAGCTATCAACTGGATAATCCTGAAGAGAATGATCAGGATTTGTCTTCGGCTCCCTGTTGCCATTTTCTCTGTGACTTTTTCATATTTCACAATAATATCCTCCAAGGATATTTTTGATATTTCTTGACCAGGCCCACCATTCCTCTATTTTCTACATTTTAGAAATAATTTCCTCCACCCAGATTTAGATGAAATCTAAACTGCCAGTTAACTGTCGGCTAACTATTACTTGGATTGCACTACTTGTATGTATAGTCTATATTTTCATTTATATTTATCATTATTATTGTTATGAGCAGAGAGACAACATCTGCCAGAAGTAAATTCCTTGTATGTGCACAGGTACTTGGCGATTAAAGTCTGATTCTGAAATGTTGCGATCACTGTGTGGTTTAAATGACTAAGAAGATAGACCAAGGCATCCTCATCTTCTCAATGCAGATGTAACTATTTTCCTGAACAAGTGGCAATATCCCTTTCCGACAATGCTATCTTTCTGTGCTTAATTTCTGACTCTGTGATTACTTCACTGCCTCATGTCGAAGGTTCTTGACAAACAACATTGTGCGATTCAAAGCAAGATATTTCAAGTGCTGGGAACTTGAAATGGGCCATAAATACACAAATGCTGTGAACACACAGTAGGTGGTGCAGCATCCGTGGAAAGGGCAGCACAGTCAATGACTCAGGGCGATGGCTATTTAGCAGGATTCTCAAAAGTTATAAATAAATGATTTGGACATCATTTAGACCTTTGACCAGTGACCAACCCAGACATCGGAGGTTTTGTGAGGAGGGGATTCCACTTTCTGAGTAGAAAAAAAGTGGCAGCAAGGTCACTACAGTGAAAAAGAACTTTGACCTCCGACCCACACAAGATACTGGAGGAACTCAGCAGGCCAGGCAGCATCTGCAGAAGAGTAAACAGTCGACATTTCGGGCTGAGACCTTTCCAGTCCTGATGAAGGGTCATGACCAGAAACATCAACTGTTTACTCTTTTCCATAGATGCTGCCTGGCTTGCCGAGTTCTTCCAGTATCTTGTGTGCTTTGCTTGGATTTCCAGCATCTGCAGATTTTCTTGTTTGTGGTTGGCCAGCGACCAATTGACATTTGGGATTGATTAGCAAGAGCAATTGAAGGCAGTGGCAAGTGCAGCAGCCATAGTCTGAAAGGACAGAGTCAGAGTGGTCTTAAAGCTTTAGTTCTTTGAGGCTTCAGAAAAAGTGAAAGGCTCAAGGTTAAGGGGAGTTATTAAAACCCAACAGAAGACAACTAAAAATGTCATAAAGAAGGTAAAAATGGAATATGAAAGTAGGCTAGCTTGTAATATTAAAGTTTGTTCAGATACGTAAAGTGTAAAAGAGAGGCAAGAGTGGATATTGGACAGCTGGAAAATGATGCTGGAGAGGTAGTAATGGAGACAACAAAATGGAGGGTGAAAAGAATAAGTATTTTGCATCAGTCTTCACTGTGGAAGACACTAGCAGTATTGTAGAAGTTCCAGGTATCAGGGTACATCAAGTGAGTGAAGTTGCCATTACTAGAGACAAAGTTCTTTGGAAACTGAAAGGTCTGAAGATTGATAAGTCACCTGGACCAGGTGGTGTACAGCCCAGACTTCTGAAAGAGGTGGCTGAAAAGATTGTAGTGGCATTCATAATGGTCTTTCAAGAATCACTAGATTCTTGAATGGTTCTGGTAGACTGGAAAAATCCAAATGTCACTCCACTCTTCAAGAAGAAAGAGACAGAAGAAAGGAAATGATGGGCCAAAGGAAACATTAGTCTGGCCTCTGGTTAGGAAGATGTTGAAGTCAATTATTAAGGATGAGGTCTCAGTTTACTTAGGCTGTAGTCAGCATGGTTTCCTCAAGAGAAAATCTTGCCTGACAAATGTGTAGGAATTCTTTGAAGAAATAACTAGGAGGATGGATAAAGGACAGTTGTTTGATGTTGTGTACTTGGATTTTCAGGCCTTTGATAAGGTTCCACACGTGAAGCTATTAACAAGCTAAGAGCTCATGGCATTACAGAAAAGATTATAGAATGGATAAAGCAGTGGCTGATTGGAAGGAGGCACAGAGTAGGAATAAAGGGAGCCTTTTCTGGTTGCCTGTCAGTGACTAGTGGTGTTCCACATGGGTCTGTGTTGGGACTGATTCTTCTTACGTTATATATCAATGATTTGGATGATGGAATTATTGGCTTTGTTGTAAAGTTTTCAGATGATATGAAGATGGGACAAGGGGCAGGTAATTTTGAGGAAGTAGGGGGGCTACAGATTGATAAGCAGATTAGGAGAATGGACAAAGAAATGGCAGATGGAATACAGTGTCAGGAATTTTATGGTCATGCACTTTGGTAGAAGAAATGAAAAGGTTGATGTATTTTCACTCCATTTAGAAAATTAAAAAACTGAGGTGCAATGGACTTTAGAGTCCTTTTGCAGGATTGCCTAAGGGTTAATTTACAGGTTGAGTCTGTGGTGAGGAAGGCAAATGTGATGTTAGCATTCATTTCGAGAGGACTAGAATGTAGAAGCAAGAATATAATGTTGAGACTTTATAAAACACTGGTGTGGCCTCACTTGAAGTATTGTGAGCAGTTTTGGGCCCCTTATCTTAGAAAGGATATGTTGAAACTGAAGAGGATTCAAAAGCGATTCATGAAAATGATTCCAGGATTGAATGGCTTGTCGTATGAAAAGTGTTTAATGGTGTTGTGGTGAACTACATATACCTGTCTGGACACGCCCCCTCCCCCCACTGACTGCTCCTGTGGCTCCTCCCACTGACCCCTGTATTGGAGACACTGCTCCTCCCTCAGTCTCCAGGATGTTGTGTGATGGTCTCTTGCTGCTGATAGTGCTCTCTTCCAGCTAATAAAAGCCTATCTCTCGCCTCACACCTCCAAGAGTTGTTGATGGTGCATCAATTTTATTAGCTGGAATTTTAAAACATGGAGAGTATCTTATGTCCGGAAAAATTGGACATTGATCCTCAAGCTCCAGAAGCAGCTATTGCCTTTGAACTCTGGCTTGCATGCTTCCAATCGTATCTTTAAGAGATTCACGTGACTGAGCCTGCTATCATGTACAAAATTCTCCTTTCCAGGGTCAGTCTGAAGGTATACTCTCTTATCAGGAACCTGCCGACCTACCAAGGGGCACTGGACACCCTCAAAAGACAGTACCTGTGGACGGTGAACATCATTTAGCGATGCGGCGGCAGCAAGCCGGAGAGTCAAGCGTTGAGTTTGTCCGGGCCCCACAGACACTCGTGTGGGCCTGTGACTGCAGGGGACTGACGACGGAACAGCATGCAGAGCTCCTGGTACGAGACACCTTCGTTACGGGGATCAGGTCAGTGTACGTGTGCCAGCGGCTGCTGGAAAACGCCGATCTTACCTTCTGCTCGGCGATCGAGCTGGCCGACACGCTGGAGGCTGCTCTGCACAACGCTGATGCTGTCCAGCTGCGCGATCTCCCGCCGGCCCCATGGACACCGCAGACCCCGCCACCCGGCCAATCGACCTCAGCTGCTGCCAGTTGCGAGTCAGTGAACTCCCCGAAACCCTCTGGTGAAGCTACCACAGCTGCTGGCAGTCGCAAGTCAGCACAGTGTTACTTCTGCGGACTTGAAAAGCACCCCCGAAAACGCTGCCCGGCCCGAGAAGCTACCTGCTTCAGCTGCGGAAAGAAGGGCCATTTCACCAAGGTCTGTAAGTCTAAATCACGAGCGGGGTCGGGCAGCGCCACGTGCGAGGCATGGGGGTGGCCATCTTTGTCGGCGCCACCTCGCCCCACCTCCAACCCACAGGTACTTACCAGGCACCAAGACGGCGATTCAGCTCCGGCCTCCATAACCCTTGACCAAAGCGCCCCACACCAGCTTGCAAGGTCAATGATGGACATCCTGGTGGAGGGGCACAGGACTAGCTGCCTGTTTGACACGGGCTGCACTGAGAGTTTTATTCACCCGGGCAGGGTGCAACGCTGCGGACTTGTGACACCATGGCTTCTGAGTCGCATTCCACAGACATCTGGGGGGATTGTGTAGCGACATTGGTGGTGCAGGGCACAGAATATCAGGACTTTGCGCTACTGGTCACGTCTCAACTGTGTACGCCTGGGGCTCAATTGGGGCTCAACTTCCAGAGCCACCTGAAAAGTGTGACAATGGCGTATGATGGGCCCCTCCCACCACTCACTGTCAGGAATCCTCAGTTTTGTGGGACTTCGTCATCTAACCCGCTACTGACCACACACACCGACCCACACATCCCACCCAGTGCCATGCAGACAGCTGCACTACTGACACCACTTGCAGCCTCTCCATCCTCAAGATCCCTCCCCCATCGCTGTTTGCCAACCTGACCCCTGACTGTAAACCTGTGGCAACTAAAACCAGGAGGTACAGTGCGGGGGACAGGGCCTTCATTCAGTTGGAGGTGCAGTGGCTGCTCAGGGAGGTGATCATTGAGCCAAGCACAAGTCCTTGGAGGGCCCAGGTGGTTGTTGTTCAGACCGGGCAGAAAAATAGGATGGTCATGGACTATAGCCAGACCAGCAATAGGTTCACGCAGCTTGACACGTACCCCCTACCCCGCATCACGGATATGGTCAACCAGATAGCTCAGTACAAGGTGTACTCGACCATCGATCTGAAATCCGCTTACCACCAGCTCCCCATCTGCCCGGAGGACTGCCCCTACACCGCCTTCGAGGTGGGCGGCAGGCTCTATCACTTCCAGCGCGTCCTCTTCGGTGTCACGAATGGTGTCTCTGTCTTCCAGAGGGAAATGGACCGGATGGTGGACCAATGCCAACTGAAGGCCGCGTTCCCATATCTGGATAACATCACCATCTGTGGTCACGACTGGCAGGATCACAACACTAACCTCAACAATTTTTCCAAGCGGCCAAAGCCCTGAACCTCACCTATAACGGACAAGTGTGTGTTCGGAACCACCTGACTTGCTATCCTTGGGTATGTCGTGGAGAACGGGGTCATTGACCCTGATCCTGACTGTATGCGCCCCCTGTTAGAACTCCCTCTTCCCACCACCCTCAGAGCCCTCAGACAGTGCCTGGGCTTCTTTTCCTATTACGCCCAATGGGTTCCTCACTACACAGACCAGGCCCGCCCCCTGGTTAAGTCCACCGCATTTCCCCTCTCAGCCGAGGCCCGCGCGGCCTTCAGCCACATTAAAGGGGACATTGCCAAAGCAACGATGCATGCGGTGGACGAGACCATTCCCTTCCAAGTAGACAGTGATGCCTCCGACTTCGCGCTGGCTGCTACCCTCAATCAGGCAGGAAGGCCGGTAGCATTCTTCTCTCGTACCCTTCAAGGCCCTGAAATTCGGCACTTCGCGTTGGAGAAAGAAGCCCAGGCCATAGTGGAAGTTATTAGGCACTGGAGGCACTATCTCGCTGGCAAAAGGTTCACTTTGCTGACCGACCAGCGCTCAGTTGCGTTCATGTTTAGCAACCAACATCGGGGCAAAATCAAAAATGATAAAATTTTGAGGTGGAGAATAGAACTCTCCACCTATAACTATGACATCCTGTACCGGCCTGGAAGGCTTAATGAGCCCCCTGATGTCCTATCCCGGGGAACGTGTGCCAGCGCGCAGGTCGACCGGCTATAATCCCTCCATGCAGATCTTTGCCACCCTGGGGTCATCCAATTTTTCCACTTCGTGAAAGCCCAGAACCTGCCGTACTCCTTTGAGGACATCAGGACAATGACCAGGGACAGCCAAGTCTGCGCTGAGTGCAAACCGCACTTCTACCATCCTGAAAAGGCACAACTTATCAAGGCCACCCACCCCTTTGAGCGACTGAGTGTTGACTTTAAGGGCCCCCTTCCCTCCACCGACCACAATGTCTACTTTCTCAACATTATCGACGAGTACTCGCGGTTCCCCTTTGCCATCCCCTGCCCCGATACCACTGCCACATCCGTCATAAAAGCCCTGCGTCAGCTCTTCACTCTGTTCGGATATCCCTGCTATATCCACAGTGATAGAGGGTCCTCCTTTATGAGTGACGAGCTGTGCCAGTACCTGCTGGCTAGGGGCATTGCCACTTGTAGGACCACGAGCTATAATCCCCGGGGGAATGGACAGGTGGAGAGGGAGAATGCCACTGTGCCCACTTTTAGCCCTGAAGTCAAAGGGGTTGCCGGTCTCTCGCTGGCAGGGGGTCCTCCCGGAGGCACTCCACTCCATCCTCTCCCTGTTATGTACGTCCACCAATGCCACCCCTCATGAGCACCTCTTTTCTGTTCCCAGGAAGTCTGCCACTGGGACCACCCTGCCGGCTTGGCTGACATTCCCAGGGCCAGTGCTGCTCCAGAAACATACAAGGAGCAATAAATACTCCCCGCTGGTTGAGAGGGTTCACCTACTACATGCGAACTCCCAGTCTTACCTGATGGGCGGGAGGACACGGTCTCCATCCGAGACCTGGCGCCCGCAGGAGCACCAGACCACTACTCCACGGTAACTATGAACCCTGTACCCACCGGGGTGTATACCCACCTGACACCGCACACACCAAGCCCTACACAGACTCCTCACAACAATCCCATACTGGGCGCCTCATACACTCATGCGGGATTACTGACACCTGACACCTCAAGTCAGGCCGGAACCAGCACAACCACCGTCTCTGGTGCGATCACCACCGGCACCTGTGCAATCACCGCTGGCGCTATGTAGATCACAGCAACAGATTTGAACACCTGATAGACTTAACCTGTAAATATACTTGTAAGAAACTTTGCCCCATGGGGACTCTTTTTTAAAACAAAAGGGGGGATGAATGTGGTGAACTGCATATACCTGTCTGGACCCGACCCCTCTGCTGACTGTTTCTGTGGCTCCTCCCACAGACCCCTGTATAAAGGCAATTGGAGGCACTGCTCCTCCCTCAGTCTCCAGGATGTTGTGTGATGGTCTCTTACTGCTGATAGTGCCCTCTTCCAGCTAATAAAAGCCTATCGCTCACCTCACGTCTCCGAGAGTTATTGATGGTGCATCAGGTGTATTCACTAGAATTCAGAAGATTGAGGGGTGACCTCATTTGAAACCTATCGAATAGTACAAGACTTAGATAGAGTGGATGTGGAGAGGATGGTTCATATGATTGGGAAGTCTAAGATGAGAGGACACAGCCTCAGAATAGAGGGACATCCTTTTAGAATGGAGATGAGGAATTTCTTTAGCCAGAGAGTGGCGAATCTGGAATTCTTTGCCACAGGCAGCTGTGGAGCCCTAGACTATATGTATATTTAATGCAGGGTTTGATAGATTCTTGATTGGTCGGGGCATGAAGGGATACGAAGAGAAAGCAGGAGATTGGGGCTGAGAAGAAAATTGGTTCAGCCATGATAAAATGGTAGAGCAGACTCAATTGTCCAAACGGCCCAATTCTGCTTCTGTATCTTAAGGACTTAAGGAATTCCTTATTTATTGCTGCTGCATTTCTCCCCCTCTTATGTGTCCATCACGAACCATTTCAATCAGTATGGGCGGGAGATATGCACCTGCATTTAGTTATTAAAACGAATGCATATTTGAATGGGGCTTTTGTCATCAAACCCAAGTTGGTTGACCTGTTATCATTGTCAGGGAAGGTATTCAGTTCAATGACATCCCTTTGGAACGCTTTTTATAAAACAGGAGTCGTGCACTGGTCTGTATAGGCAGATAAAGAGCATTATGTGTTGACAATGGTGATACACAAGAATTTAAACAGGAAGAATAAACTATGACTAATAAAGCTTTCCAATATGTAAAATAAATTGTTTAGCTGCCAACAATCAGAATGTTATAAGAACATAAGAAAATGAGATTGGGGAAGGCCAAACGATTCATCAAGCATGCCCTGCCAGTAATTCTTCCTCCACAGAATCATTTATAATTTATTTTACCAATCCATATGTAGATATAAGTAACTCATGGTTAGAACTGTACTCTTTTTTTGCATTCATCTCTAATTTTCTGTTTAATTCCATTTCACCACCACTACTGTCTGGGATTCTATAGACAACCCCCATCAATGTTTTCTGTACTTGGTGTTTCTTGCCTTTTATCAACACCAACTCTTCATTCTCCAGGCCAATGCCACTCTCACCATTATGTTTGTTTTTAATTTTTTAATAACAGCACTCTATCTCCCTTCCCTTTACCAGTTCTTCAGGTGTTCCTCAATAGCCTCTTCCTCAATGTCAACAAGACCAAGGAGATGGTTATAACTTTGGAAGAGCTCTCACCACTTGCACCACTCTTTACATCAATGGCACAGCAATAGAAATTGCGAGCAGTTTCAAACTCCTGGGAGCAAACATTTTGCACAATTCCTCATGGTCTTCCGGAACACATTCTGCACTATCAAGAAAGCTCACCAATGTCTCTACCTTCTAACAAGGCTGGAGAGAGTGGACTGTGCACATCAGAACCAATGTTCTCGCCAATTTGTAATGATCAGTGTGCACAGAAGTCTTGTGCTGTGCAATTTTTTGCCCAATAGAACAGCATGCACACTGAATTTTATATATAGAGCTGTTCATTTTAATGGCCAGCAAATGCTGTAAGAAACACACATAAAATGTTCGGACTCCACATCTTTTTTCCTCCCGTTCTGTTGAAGAGCCTCAGCCCAAAGCGTCGACGACTATTTTCCATAGATGCTGCCTGGCCTGCTGAGTTCCTCAAGCATTTTTTGTGCTGCTTGGATGTCCAAAATCCTCAGATTTTTCTTCTGTTTGTGACTGTCAATAAGAAGTTTGAACTCCTCTGGGTTTAATTGTTCTCATTCCCTCAAATGTAGCAGACTTGTAGCAGGTAATGAGAGATTTTCTTGGCGGAGCTTTCGCACACCATTTATATGTGATTTTCTTGCTAAATAACTACTTAAAAGGTCAAGTTTCCAAATGTCACTCCATTTCTTCCCATTTGCAAATTCTCCAGCAAATTTTGCATCGCGACAATACACATAGGTAACACCAGCTTCTGTTTTGTACACAAATATCTCTCATAACTGCACATTCCTGACCTCATGGCCTTTCAGTGTAGCAGTTTCTACTGTTTCATTAAGCCAAACTGCTTTAAATGAACTAGCAATTCTTTCACACTTCACATCCTTTGCTTCTTTGGAACTTGACATAGTGAATCAATAATTTCTTCAATTAAAAACAGAATAAATATGCCATGATATTTGTCATTATGGAAACATGATCAATTCATGTTTCTATCATGACAAAAAATATCATACCACTTTATATTTTAATTATCTACTTCAGTACACATACACCTGCACATTAAGGTATGATGCCTTTGGACTTATCATTGTAATATTATTGGCTTTCTGGATTTTGCCACTTTGTTTATCTTCCTTTCACTATTGTATTCTCTTTTTCCATTTTTCTTTTTCATTGTCTCCCTGTTCAAGTTGCTCTACCCCTGCCATTTTGTTTTTAAATCCTCCCAGACAGAACTACAGAAATGTTCCAAAAGACATTGCCGAAGCCGTGTTCAATGTAATCATCCATTTTGTATAGGACCAGCCACTCCAGAACTAGCCCCAGTGTCCCACAAATCAAAAATTTTTCTCATCTGCACTATCTTTCTGGCCATGTACTCGTACGAGTATGTCTTCCTATTTCTATCCTTGCTATCATATGGCACTGAAAGTAATCTTCAGAAACCTTTGTGATCCTAGTATTCATTTACCAAGCGAATGCATTCCCTGTATTCCCAGTTCCCATTCCCAGGACCTCATTTTTTAAAAAACCCTTATCATTGGTACTGTTGAGCAAAACAAAACTGCCTGTTCACATTCTCTCTCCAGGATATCCTGCAGCTGCTCCAGGCAATCATTGGCCCTAACCCAATTGAGGTATCATGTCACCTTGCAAACTGATTTGAAGTCACAGTAATGTTTATCAGTTCTCCTTGTGATTGATTCTCTCATTGCTTTAACCTTCCCATTCTGTTTCCTCCCTTACAGTGCAGTAGAGTCACACGAGTAGTAGCCTGGCTTGGAAAACTTCTATCACCTGTACTCTGAATTGATTCAGACTCACTCTTGAGAATCTTTAAAACTCATGCTCTCAGTATTATTTTTATTTGCATAGCTTAGTTTCTGCACAGTGCTTGATCATCAGTCTTTGTTTATGTATAATTTTCAAAATTTTTATTGTATTTCCTTTTTGTAAATGCCTGCAAGAAAATGAATCTCAAGGTAATTATGTTAACATACTATATATAGAATTGGATAAATTTCCTTCAGATTTTGAACATGGTGCCATGAACTTTGCAGGCTTCCCTCAGCAGCCACCTTATTTATTGATTTGGCAGTACAGCGTAGGATGAATGGGTCCTTCTGACCCAATGAGCCACAAAGCATCCCACCTATTTAACCCTAGCCTAATCACAGGAAAATTTACAATGATCAATTAACCTACTAACCAGTACATCTTTGGACTGTGGAAGGGAACCAGAGCACCCAGAGGAAATCCATGCGCTCATGGGAAGGACATACAAGATTCTTACAGCTGGCATCGGAATTCAACTCCGAACTCTAATGCCCTGAGCTGTATTAGCACCATGGTAACCACTACACTACCATGGCACACTCAACGCAGAGTACCTATTAAAGATGGGGTTGATTACAAGGGATTCCTGCACTACCTCCCTTTTCCTCTGTTAAACATTCCAATGCACTTATCTGTGATATGACCATCTTACCAAAGAATGTCACCCAAGCAAGAATGTTATCTGCAAATAATTTGGGTAATTCTGTAGACTGGCAGAATGTCAAAATGGATTGAAAGAAGTCATGTAGTTAAATGATATGCAAAAGAATTGAGTAGAGATGAACTGTGAGTATCACAACCAGAATGATCTTTTCTTGAAACGTCAAACTGTTGACTGTTTACTCTTCTCCATGGAGGTAGCCTGGCCTGCTGAGGTGCTCCAGCATTTTGTGTGTGTTGCCTGATCTTGTGCTGATGTGCCTTTTGACTGATTGCCACAATCAGTAGGCCTTGGCAAGACCCAAAACGAGATATGGCCTGTCCTTTAGCAGTGAGCAGAAGGTAAGGGGATTGCCTAATTTGCCTCTTGTTTTAATGTCCTCACTTCACCATACAAGTTCTTGATATCTGACCTGGGTATAGAGTAAGCTTGCACTTCCAAGAAGCTCTGTTTTCCTTTACACAGATGAAGCTGCTCAGATGCTCTAATGCTCATGCTGACATTATTGTCAGGGTTTACATTTCAAGCCTGTTATAGCCAATATATTCACAGCCTGTTGCAGGGCAACATGGTTGTTGTACCATGAGGAGACTTTTGAACTTAGGGTGTTTTTCTGCAATGGCATGGCTACGTAGGCCGTGTCTGGCATCCTTTGCTGGTTTCTTTCTCCTCTCCACGTGTCTCCCAACTACTGTTGGCATTCACTGGTTTAAGGTGGTTGGTGATATTTCTGCACATAACTGTTCCCATGCCAGTCAATTCCTAGTGGAAGGGAACAAAATAATAATGCTTAGTACAAACCAAGTAATTCTTTCCATACAACGCCAATATGGTGCACAGTTAAGCAGTTAGCCAAAGCCCAATAATGCACAAAGTCCCCTCAGATCTGTCCAATTACTTTAATAGTTTCCTTATGATTGGAGAATGCTTAAAGAATTCAGACTTCCATGTAAATGTGTTTCTCTGTGAGGATTTCCACTCTTCAGAGCAACCATTTAGCAGATCATCTTGTGAGATCATGAGCTTTCTTTCAGCATCACTCTATTATGTAAGGATTCCCACTTGAGGAGCAAACCAGTAGTGTCACTACTTGTCATGTGTTTTTGATATGTATCTGGTTTATCTCCCACTGCTGGCAAACCATGCCTTCCTCATGGCATTTTACTCATTGACCAGGATTTGCATGTCTCTGAGAATCTGGGGGAAATTGTCTTTCTGTCCTGTCTCATGTCCAAAATGTACATGCAAATATGAACTAGGAGCGGAATCAGGATGGCAAACGTTGATAGAGTTGCTAAGAAGGCAGATGGTGTGTTGGCCATCAGTCAGGAATTTGCGTTCCAGAGCTGCAAGGAAATGTTGCAGCTCCTTGAAATTCTGATTCAACCACATTTGTAATATTGTGTTTAGTTCTGCTTTCCTCTTTATATGAGAGAAGCTTTAGGGAGAGTGCAGAGGAGATTTAACAGGATCCTGCCTGGATTTTATGAGGATAGTTTGAGTAAACTAGGGCTTTTCTCTTTGGAGCGAAGGATGTGAGCTGACTTGATAGAGGTGTGCATGATGATAAGAGGCACAAGTCGAGTGGATAGCCAGAAACCATTTCCCAGGGTGGCAATGGCTAATTTGTGGGAGTATAATTTTAAGGTGATTGGCAGGAAGTGTAGGAGAGATATCTGAGAGAAGTTCTTTACACAGAGTGTGGTGGGTGCATGGAACACCATACCGGAGTGGTGGTAGAGACAGATATGAGGGACAACTCTGTGGATGATAGAAAAATAGAGGGCTATGGTGGAAGAAAGGGTTAACACCATGGCTGAAGGGACTGTACTGTGCTGTAGTGTTCTATTATCTATTCAATATAATCTGTGTCTGATCACTGCTCTACCATTTCATAAGATCTCAGACTGGTGCATGATAAAGTACAAAAACGGGAATTTGAGAGGTACAAAAATGCTTGAGGTCCCTTTGGGAATTGTGCAAGCCCCATTTTTTAATTTACTTTTTGACATAAACAACTTTGATTGCATGGCAAACAGGATATTGGCTACGTTTAAGGTGAGAAAAATAAGTTGTAAAAGGGTGTTGAGAAGTAACTTTTATTTTCACAGTGTTAATGTATCCGGAATTTGCTGCCAGAATAAATGATGGAAATAGATACAATCACTATATTTAAGAGAGTGGCACTTGAACAGGCAGAAGTAGAAGCAAATGGGATCTGTAGATATGCAAAAGGAACAGCAAGCACATGGTGGGCCGAAGGGCCTATTTTTGTGCTCTATGACTCTACAATTCTAAGTGATCAGAGTTAGTTATGTTAACTTGATGCTCTTGGCAGAGTGAAACATTGGCCTTTTGTGTTGTAAAATTCAACACTTTGAAGCATTTCACCTTGATCTCCTACTTGCCATTTTCTAAGGGAACTTCATGTTGTGAAGGGTTCCAACTAATCAAAGGGAGTGGGTTGATCCACATCTGTGTTATAGCTCAGGAGTGTACTGATAAGTAACAGCCATAGCTCTTTAACTGGCATGAATGGAAGAAGCTGCAGAATTTCCATTCAATAAAAACATAAATAGTATATGTGTTTTATAAGAAATGCTGGCATTTTCAATTGATTCTGGCCAATATATTTATGAATTTCTTCTTTCCTGTCAAACTCCAGATGAAGTTAATGGAAATGAAAGTCAGGAGAGAGATATAATGGACAGTTGAATCAATATTGCTCATTTTACACTATCAACCATTATCAAAATCATCTCTTGTCATGAGTAAGTAAAATGAAAATCATTAGGACAAAAATTACATTAGATCTTCCTTCTGTGCCATGTTTAGGTTTTCTGTTTTGTTTCCAATTGTAATCTTTATACAGGATATCAATAATGTCAACAGTCTAAAAATAATGATTTCTACATTAAAAATTACCCTGTGAAAATTTACTCTGCTATTTTAATTATCTGAGAAATTCATATTTAGTTTGATCCCAGTTCAGTCAATAATTGATTCATTCTTCAGTTGACATGATGAGGTGTGTTATTTTTGAGGGAACACTTATGACTGTATGGTTCATTCAGGCCCTTTGAAGACGGTGGGTGCAGAGACTGAGCAACAAAAATCGTTGCTTAATTCTGTAGCACATTTTCATTGTCACTGCCTTTTAACAATTTCGTGAAGATATATTCCTCTATGAAGGCTTAAAGATCTTTTATATCTTCAGCTCATGGTAATGAATAAAGTATTACTCTGGAATCATTGATTTCTTTTTAGAAAAATATCTTGAGCAATATAGTGCATTATGTAATAGGGATAATGTACTTCAAAGTGACAAATATATATTCAAAACTATATCTCCTCAAATTTATCTTTGTCACCTGGTGCAACACCTATTGTTAATATAGACATTGCTCTGCTAGTAACTTATGCCCTTGTATAACAGTTTTAATTGGTTGGTTGAAATATCAGCGTACTGACCTTTTTGCAACATAAAGGTTAATACACTGTAAAAGTTAGTTTTTCAACCAGCAGTATCTAATGTGGCAGCAACACGGAGCAAATTCGCCAGAGGAATGATGACTCATCAAAACCAAACAAAGAAAAACATTGCCATACTGAATATATAATGATGTGAAATGAATTTAGTTTATCTCTTCAAATATAAGTCAATGTTCCCGTTTTAAAAAAAAATCAAATGGTTGATCTCGGGCAAGTATTTGAAAATGTGGAACAGATGATAATTCATGGAGTAATATGTGCTTTACAGACGGACATATTTATTGATCCCGAGGGAAATTGGGATTTGTTACAGTCGCACCAACCAAGAATAGTGTAGAAATATAGCAATATAAAACCATAAATAATAATAAGTAACTTATTCCAAGTGGAAATAAGTCCAGACCAGCCTATTAGCTCAGGGTGTCTGACACTCCGAGGGAGGAGTTGTAAAGTTTGATGGCCACAGGCAGGAATGACTTCCTATGACGCTCAGTGTTGCATCTCAGTGGAATGAGTCTCTGGCTGAACGTACTCCTGTGCCTAACCAGTACATTATGGAGTGGATAGGAGACATTGTCCAAGATGGCATGCAACTTGGACAGCATCCTCTTTTCAGACACCACCGTCAGAGAGTCCAGTTCTACACCCACAACATCACTGGCCTTATGAATGAGTTTGTTGATTCTGTTGGTGTCCGCTACCCTCAGCCTGCTGCCCCAGCACACAACAGCAAACATGTTAGCACTGGCCACCACAGACTCGTAGAACATCCTCAGCATCATCCAGCAGATGTTAAAGGACCTCAGTCTCCTCAGGAAGTAGAGATGGCTCTGACCCTTCTTGTAGACAGCCTCATTGTTCTTTGACCAGTCCGGTTTATTGTCAATTCACATCCCCAGGTATTTGTAATCCTCCACCATGTCCACACTGACCCTTTAGATGGAAACAGGGGTCACTGGTGCCTTAGCCCTCCTCAGGTCCACCATCAGCTCCACCACCACCAGCAGAGACAGAACTTAACTGCAATATTTTTCCATGATTTTTCATTCTGTTTTAAAATCTGTAATCATACAAAATAACGAAAAACATTTTAATATACTATACATATGGTTCTGCCTTCCCGTCTTGCATTCATTTTGATGCACCAGGTTTCTCTTGGTATTGTATTCCATCTATTGATCTTCTTTATTAAATAAAGCAATAGACATGTTTGCTTGTGCGTCAAAACTTCTGAGAAATTGACAGACATTGATGTAAAGGAGAAAACACAGCAGTTAACCTGCAAGCAGCAAGACCCTACAAATAACAATGACCAGATCGTCTGTTCTGGTAATGCTGATTGAAGGATAAACATTGGGAATGAATCGAATGAACTCAATTTGTGGACTGAAGGGCCTGTATTGTGCTGTAGTTTTCTATGTTTTTATGTTTCTAATTTGAAACAGTGTCAGGATTACTTTGAGAAGTCACATAGGGTTTCAGATTATGGTTTACTTGAAAGGAGTATCATTGATTGGGTAATGTAATTATGCATAAGCATTGACTTGATAGCCTGTACATACAGAAATAAAATATTACTTTAGGAAATTACTGCCAGATTCAAGAGAAAATATGAAATCATGAGGTGATATATCTATGAAATGATTAAATTAATTAAACAAATGCTTTGACAAGTCAAACAATTCCAGTTCAGTCAGGAAAACAAGTTGCACAAAATGTCACAGTATTATGTACTTCAGAAAATATATGTCCTCTGATAAACAGTTTAATTTCAGACTGGTCACTATTAGGATAACTGAAACATAATATTGCCCTTTTTCCACCCTCTCTCTGTCCTGGAAATTTAAGGCAAACTGCAAAATATCTCAGATAAATCCATTCAATGTACTATTTACCCAAATGTCTACTCAGATGGTGGTCTTCTTAAGGTAGTCAGAATCTTTTTCTTTGGTACCATACTCTGCCAGATCCTCGGCGACCACTTTTTGTTTCAAGTGGTTGTCTTGGAGGAAAGATTCTGTGAGTGGTTCCCACATCCTTCTCACAGCGCAGTGTTTTTTTACGAGGCCTCATAAAGTAAAATTTGAATTGAAATGTTAGATGCTTTCCATCTTTACATACTAACGCATAATCTACTGCTGGGTAGATTAACTCTGCATTTTAATAACGATGCAATAGAGTTGCAATAATGATGGAGTATATTGAACTAATGATTTGTCATTACACTTTATTATATTTGTAATATGGTATCAAAATGCCCATTATAATTTGAACACTGTTTTTAGATCTTGGTCATTGTCCTATGAAATACTCACTTGTTCCCTTTAATCCCCAATTTAAGAAATCCTCAATTCAAGGCAATATCACGTTGAACAGAATGTATTTTAATTTTGAACATAGAAGAGATTTGGAGATAATATGGATTGTCTGTGAGGGCCAGTGGGGGAGAAACCTGGGTAAGGCAGACCTATGGTATACTTGGAATATTTGCATGGTAAGCAATAACACTTGTTCTCAGATTACCGTGAAGTTATGCAGTTGACATTTTTATTTTTATCAACATTCTCTTTAGCCAAGTATTTTTTTTCTCACAATTAACACTGGCATCAATATTGACACTGATTCCATTGTAGAAGTGCAGTAATAAATCAAGTAGATCGACCTTCCATCCATCTTTCCTCTCTGTGTGTGATGAATGATGGAAAATAGTGCAACACTTTTCTGCACTTCACCCAGCAACTCATTCGTCATGTGTGAATTAAGCTAGCACACAGAGAATCAGTATTATGCTCGATATGTTTTCATTAAGTGTTCACAAATGCACACTTTCTCACAGAAATCATTAGATAGCTCCATTAAGGATCTTAGTAGCTTCTCTTTTCAGCCCTGAAAACCACTTAGTAAATATATCATTTTAACGCCAATATCGCTTTGTCTTTAACAAAAGAGGAGCCAAAGTAACATACAGTATATTACTTAAAGTACATAATTTTTCTTTTGCTTTGCTTATTTTAAAACTTTGGGAGATCAGTGATTGATATATACAGACAAATCTTGCAGATATATTAAAACCTACAAATGTAATTTCTATAAAGCATCTTCAAAACTTCATTTGAATCTGAAAAAAAAATTGTACTATAATGACATTGTGCATAGTCTAAACACAAGGGAGTCTGCAGTTGTTGCAAATCCAAAGAAACACAAATTCTGGAGGAATTCAGCAAGCTGGGCTGCATCTATGGAGAGGAATAAACAGCTGACATTTCGGGCTGAAACCCCTCATTAGGATTTCATGAAGGGTCTCAGCTGAAAACATCAACTCTTTACTCCTCTCCATAGATGCTGCTTACCTTGCTGAGTTCTTCCAGCATTTCATGGTGCATAGTCTTCCTTTAATGGTTTATCTAAAACTGGACCGCCCAGAAAATATTCAGCTTTTCTACAATTAGCTGTATATTTTTGGTGAAAGGTCAATGGAAACACTGTGGCACCTGACTGAGAGAAGGCCATGCAGATCCCCAGTATCCCAGTCCAAAAATACTCGGTGCTTAAATTTTTATGTTGGAATTCACAGTAATACTTTTCAAAACTTCCTTTGCTGTATTTGAATATCACTAGCAAAGCTACATTTATTGTTCATTTGATGTTAGCTTAAGAATGTGGGGGGCGAGCTAGATTCTAACTAAAAGACTGGCGTGCTATCATGTGGCAGTGAGCTAGGTTCTAACTCAAGGACGAGCATGCTGTTAGCTAAGCCCACAATGACTTCACTCTCAATGTAGCAACTGTGAACAACCTGGCCTCCCGCTTTATTTTCTTTTCTGCAATGATAATTTCTAAGATTATTGGCTGACTATCTGATAATTTTTAACTTGGCAATAGTCTTGGAAACTGAAATGATGTACCATTATGTACATTACCTGGAAAGAAATGGTCTCACTAAAATATTAAATGAGTTTTCTGTCCCGATTACCCTGACCTCCCTGTCTTGTGGACTTGTGTCCATGAACAGCAAAAGCTAATATTATTTATCAGGTAGCATTTTTATTCTGCGGTTTTCTAGACCAATCGTCTATTGCAGACTTTTATGCAAATGAATACTGCAAGTGAATGCAACAGAAATAAATCTTGTTAATTAAACTGAAACATGATCTTCTTTTACTCCGATAATTTTGTGTTGTCTGTTGGCTATAAAAAGAACACAGATCAACAAATAAATGGAGCTCTAGTGACACGTTACATGTGAGATAATCATGAGGATCCTGGGGACTGTAATATAAGGCTTTTATGTGATAATGAGGCTTGGTGTGGCTGTTAGTTTGGTTCACTAATTGCTTCATACAGCTGGGACTATAAAACTGAATGCAGTTCTGTTACTGATGGAGAAATTGTTGTATTATTTTCTGATCTCTTAACTATGGTATTTGCATCTAGATTTCTAAATGCTAAAAATAGCAAATTGCATGGCCATGGAAAATCAATTTATTGCAGATGTCAAAGTCTTCAGCCTGTTAAGTGCTAATTTCCCTCATCGTCAGCATTATTGAAATACATATTGTTTCCAAGTAATGCAAGTACTTGTTAAGCTAATCATTATCAATAGTTTATTTTTGTCATGCTCTGGACCAGCAGCAAAAATACAAATGGATCTTTGAATATAGCTCATTGTAATTATATCTGCAATCCATTTTATAAGTAAATTCATGTAGTATTTTTGTCCACAGTGTACTTCAGGCTGAGCTGCAATATTTAAGCTGCTGGCAGAGATGCATTAGCATTTCATTTTACCTGGTATGTACACCTATCAAGATTTTTTTAAGAGCTATACCAATTCAGCTGAATGCAAATGAGGTCTGATCATTTAGCATAATAAAAAACATATCCGGAAGGGGGGGGGGGTGGGGGGAAATAAAAGCTGTCCCATTACTCAGTTATTTTCCCCTTCAATATCATTTTCCTATGTATTTGTAGAACTAAATATTTGCATTAGATAATACAATATTTTGATGCAAAAGAGAATTTTAAACTGCAAATACATTATCCTTATTTTCAGAGGAAGTAGCATCTTTTGATGTTATATACAGTCCTAGGACAAAGTTTTATCGTCTTACATGACCAATTTTCCTTCGTTTATGAAGTTCTTCCTGGTGTATCGCAAACAGTTCAAATGTTAGAACAACAATTTAACAAAACTGCAGAATGTGTGGTTTTACTATGCTTGATTTCTGTGAAGACAACTTTGTTTGTGGGCGGTAAATTGAATCAGAGAATATTTACCGTACAGAAGGGCATTTGATCCAATTTACATCTTCCATGGTAGAAAGACATACACTTACATCATGAATTTCATCACCTTGAGAGAGACAACTGTATTTTACTGTCAATGAAGTACTTTTGTGGGATAATCACTGTTATACTGGAAATGCTGAAACATGGAGCAAGATCCAAAGAAATATTAGTATCACGAGCTTAAACTTGTTGTTTATGGTATTGATTGAGGCATGGATATCAGAAAGGAAATATTACTCCCAATGAAGTTATATTTTCTACCTGCTGAATAGTTTAATGCTGTCCTCAACTCTTGACCCTCTGCATCTTTCTGCTCATTGGCCTCGCTGGTGTTCTTGCCTTCTTAAGAAAAGAACACAAGAAAGTTTATCCATCTTTCAATAAGATCATAGTCAATATGATACTTGTATTAGTTCTACTTTGCATGCTATTCCCCATAACTCCCTAATTGACCAAAAGTCTAAATTGCCTTGTGTCTCTTCAAGGATTTGGTCTCCACAAGTTCCTGTGCATTAGAATTCAGAAGATCCATAATTCTCTGAGATATCTCCTTACTGTTTGTTGGGAGTTGTCAGTGCAAGAGTAGGGGGCTTTGGCTCAACTGGGTTGGGTGAAGTAAGTTTCTGGTAAGTTTCTTCATTCTTCGTCATCTGTTAGTGCAGTGAGGATGGCTCCAGCGGCTGTGTTGTGTGTGTTCCGTGTGCGAGATGTGGGAATTCTGGGAGACCTTCAGATTTCCAGATCTGCAGCAGGCACACTGAGCTCCAGCTCCTCAAAGAAGGTGGCAAGGAACTGGAGCTGCAGCTTAATAAGCTTTGGTTTACATGGGAAAACTGAGGAGGTAATAGATTGGAGCGACAGGGAGGTAATCACCCCTAAGTTGCAGGAGCAGCCATCTGGGTGCCTGCCAGGAGAGAGAAAGCAAATGGGCAGCCATTGCAGAGTACCCATGTGACTATTCTCTTCAACAACATACAACCCAGTTTGGATACTCTTGTGCACGGGGGTGGGGACTTGCTGCAATCAAGTCTCTGGCACTGAGTCTGGCACTGTGGCTTAGAAGGGAAGGGGTTGAAGAGGTCTACAGTAGAGATAGGGAGACCATAGTTGGAGAAGTAGACATGAGAATCTGTGGACCTGAAAGAAACACCCTGGTGCCTCTCAGGTGTCAGGGTCAGGGGTTTTTCAGATAGGGTCCACGGCTTTCTAAAGGTGGAAGGTGACTAGTCAGAAGACTTGGTACATGTTGACACCAATGACATAGGAAAAGGGAGGAAGTCTGAAGAGAGAATTTAGAGAGTTGGGTAGAAAGCTGAAAGGCAGGACCTACATGCTAGTAATGGTGGATGTACAGAATAAGTATCTTCACCATGGAAAACACCAGCAGTATGGTAGAAGTTCATAGTGCCCAGGGTCATGAAATGAGTGAAATTACCATTACCAGAGAGAAGCATTCTTGGGAAACTGATTAAGGATGACAACTCTGGTTGCTTGGCACATGATAAAATAGGCCAAAGTCAGCATGGTTTCCTTCAGGGAAATTTTGCTTGACAAATCTGTTGGAGTTCTTTGAGGAAATAACAAGCATGATAGATAAAGGAGAAATGGTGAATGTTGTGTATTTGGATTTTCAGAAGGCCTTTGACAAGGTACCACATGTATAACTGCTTAGCAAGTGAAGAGCCAAGGGTATTAGAGAAAAGTTACTAGCATGGACAGAGGATTGGCTAATTCGCAGGAGAAAAAGATTGGGAATAAAGGGAGCCTTCAGGTTGGCTTCCAATAACTAGTCATGTTCAGCAGGGTTCTGTGTTGGGACTGCTTCTCTTTGTTATATGTTAATGATTTAGATGACAGAATTGATAGTTTTGTGGCCAAGCTTGCAGATGATACGAAGACAGATGGAGAAGCAGGTTGTGTTGAAAAAGAAGAGGTGCTATTTGTTCAAAATCTTCTGTTATTTCTGATCATTAATTCCCCATTCTCATCTTCTAAAGGAACAACTTTCATTTGAGTTATACTGTTCTCTTCATTTTGTATAGGTAGTAGTTTTTTTTTTCTATAGGTAGGAACTTTTATTGTCAGTTTTTATATTCCTGGCTGGCTAGTTTCAATGTTGTGATCTACCCCGTTTCTTAAAAATTGTATGGCTCTCTTTTCCAATTTGACACCATGTTTAACTTCCTTAAAGATTATGGAGGAATAATCTTTTTGTAGAGTCTTTATTTTTTAGTGAAAAACACTTCTGGGGAGCGATGAATATTTCCTCGTTGTCTGCCATGGTTTATCTACTGCCTTACTTTTTAATCTTCTCCCGCTTATATAACTCTGTCTTTGTACTTTTGTAATTGCCTTTCTTTCAGGTTAAGATGCACTTTCAGAGCTTAATTTCTCAAGAAGATTAATGAATTATTATGCTCACTGTTCTCAAGAGGATTCTTTACTATAAGATTACCAACTTAAAAACTACTGCTCTAATTAGTTGATTGGTCAGGAAGCCAGCCGTAGGCTTCATGACCTTGAAGTCTTCTATACCCCTTTCACCTCCAGTTCAAACCTTCATCCAGTTTCATCCAAATGTCTATCCTCCCTTATCCACTCCTCTCTTTCCACCATGGTCTGACCATTCTGGCACTCTGATCTGAATCTTGGGTGAGAGCCCTGGGAGACTGATTAGTCATCAAGTGTTTCCACTATAGTTGTGCTGCCCTGTACATAAGCAAATAAAACAGGAAGAATAGTTGCACAATAAGTGTTGCATGACAGTATGGAGAGGTTATTTCCCTATAATATTTCCAGAATAGCCTGCACTTGCTGCATGTACGTAATAGATGATTGTGGAAAACAAAAAGTCAGGTCTGCCTTGTATTACAAGAAGTATTGCTTAGAAATATTAGAATCACATTACTGATGAGTGTATTAAGATGCAATTGATTAAATTAGACTAACATGATATTGAGGACAGGTGTAATGAAATAAGGAAATGTGTGACAAACTGAATTTATGCCTTACAGATTAATCGTGGAATTAAAAACAGAGCATGCTAGAAGTACTTAACAGATCAGGTAGCATCTGTGAGGGAAAAACAATTAACGTTTCAAGTCAACAACTTGTCAGAAAACTAGGAAACTTTTGCTGCATGATCTACTAAGTATTTTCGGTATCTGCAGTTTGGTTGTGCTCAGGTTTAATTTAGTTTCTGTTTGTAAAATCTGGGTGCCAAGAACCTGTCTGAACAGAGAGAGGAAGTGTCACAGGTTTCATTCCCTTCTGGATAATCAGAGAACTATTTTTGGGGTGACGGAAATGTCATTAACAATATTTATTGGATATTGCAGACATTAATGGATCACACAGAAAATTCTATGTAATTGTCTTTTATATTTTATGTGCATCCCTGCTTTCCTTCACTCATCTTCAGAAGCTCAGGAAGCATCTTAAATGTGTCAGGAAATGAGTAGCTGACATTGTGCCAAAGTCTGGTCATCAGGATTACAAGGCTGAAACTTGACCTGCTTTACCAATCGACTAATTTTAAAATGTATATGTTTTTATTTCTCTTTATTTTCCAGTCCACCTATCTTTGAAATAAGATAACTATAAAACTCAACTTCAGGTTTGAATAAGACGTTACTTGGAGTGATTTAGCAAGATTATTGATGCACCATCAATAACTCTCGAAGACGGGAGGCGAACAATAAGCTTTTGTTAGCAGCAAACGAGAGCACTACATCTCGGAGACTGAAGGAGGAGCAGTGCCTCCAATCGCCTTTATACAGGGGTCTGTGGGAGGAGCCACAGGAGCAGTCAGCAGAGGGGTTTGTCCAGACAGGTATACATAGTTTACCACAATTATTTTCTGAAGCAGGTCCAAGTACCTCAAACTTGTCAAATTCCCCAAATCTAATAGCAATCAGCTTGGTGTGGATTTAAACTTTAATAATAGTCGAATTGGTACGAACTTCTCAGAATGAACTCAGGCACCACTTTCATAATCCATAATGAAACTTCTCAGTTTTTTTTGTAGGCATCAAGGTGGAAGTAAACAATTAGCTTTTGTAAACAAACTCTAAATTACCAGTAAATCAACAAGTAAGAGTATTTACCTATTCTCACCTATAAAAATGAAATCAAATGTTTCTGATGTAACAAAGGGGCATGGCCAAGAATTAAATATTTTGTCATTTAAAAAAAAGATAAAAACATAAATAAAACAGAAGTAGAAACCAGTCCTCAAAATGGATTAAATTGGATCAATTGAATTTGTTTCAGCACCTATCCATTAATTTAAACCAGGGGAGACTTGGTTTACCTTGAGTATAAAACAAACTCGTCTGTAGTGAGTGGACAAATATTTAAAGTGAATCTAAGTTATGAGTAATTACTGTTTATGTTTTTTACTGCATGCTGCAAATCATTTAGTTAGTAATTTAAATTAACAACAAAGATATTTTGTTAAATGACTTTTAAAAAGCATTCTGCTTCAGGGCAGTTATTCCCCCCAGCAGACCAGCAGAAACTCTGCCGCTGTAGTATGAGATGCTAAATATCAGAACCAGACTTCAGTACCAGCCTTAAATCCCCATTCATCAAAAGTTATACTTATTGATCCAGCTAAAATTAGTGATTACTATGTTGACTTTGGTTAGAGTAGCACAAGTATCATTTGCAATATTATTTGTTAATAGTCATTGCCATTTTAAGACTGTACAACTGTGATGATTTTATCATGAGACTAACTGCCTTACATTGTTTGCACAATATTCTGGACAGTCTTTCTGACTCTGTGGAGGAAGCCACAAAAATGTGGTCCCATCGAGCGCTGGCATTCTTCTTCCATTTAAAAAAATAATACACTTGTTGGTTTGAATTGCCAACTATGTATTTTGAGTCAGTGAATGGAGAGGAATGAAATGGCAAAGGGTCCTGACATTACTGGATATAGGGGAGATCCAAGTCAGTATGGCATGAATCCTGCTCAAATATATTTGGTGCCAAAAAACTTAAGAACAAAGTCTCCTATTGTTTTATTTTTGTCAAAGAAACATTGGAATTGTCTGTTAGTGAATAAAGCATATAAAATGCTTTGTGCTTCAGAAGAGCTCCACAATCAACCACATTCATGGATGAGGATTTAAACAAATAAGTGATGTACAGCGTTGTCACTTTTCCATTCAGGCTGTTAAAGTAAGACAAAGAATACAATTATATAAATCTTCCCCAGGTGATAGTGAATTGTAATTGTCCGCTGAACAAGATGGCTTCCCAAGTTTGTCAGAACTTCCACAAGGAACGTGAAGATGCAGTCAACAGGCAGATTAACACGGAGCTCTATTCCTCCTATGTTTATCTCTCCATGTCCTTTTTACTTTGACCGGGATGACATTATCCTACATCACTTCTCCAAGTTCTTCAGGAAGCAGTCCCACGAGGAACAGCAGCAAGCCGAGAAATGGATGGAATTCCAGAACCTGCAAGGAGGGTGGATCGTGCGGGAGGACATCGAGAAGCCAGAGCAGGATGAGTGGAGCAATGGTCTGGAGGCGATGCAGATGGAGAAGGACGTGAACCTGGATCTGCACAAGCTTTCCACTCAGCATGGTGACCCTCATTTGTGTGACTTCCTGGAGAAGAACTACCTGGATGAGCAAGTGAAGATGATCAAGAAGCTTGGAGATTACATCACCAACCTGAGGAGACTGTGAGCCCCCAAAAATGGCCTGGGAGTGTGCCTGTTTGACAGACTGTCCCTGGAGGAGAAGCAATAGAAGGACTTCATGTTATTACCCGTTAAGATTGTAAAAAGAAACTCTCGATTTGTGTGAATCTTAACTTCACTAACTCAAAGGTATTGGAATAGTATATCAGCTGAAAATAAATGTCAAAATACTTAATTAGTCTTGTGGATTGAAAGATGTCCATTTAGAACAGAGATGCGGAGAAATTACTTTAGTCAGAGGGTGGTAAATCTGTGGAATTTGTTGCCACGAGTGGCTGTGGAAGCCAAGTCATTTAAGGCAGAGATAGATAGGTTCTTGATAAGTCAGAGCATCAAAGGGTATCAGATGAAGGCAGGGGAGTGGGGATGACTGGAAGAATTGGATCAGCCCATGATTGAATGGTGGAGCAGACTCGAGGGGCCGAATGGCCTACTTCTGCTCCTATATCTTATGCTCTAATAAATCTATAAAATCAACTGTCTTTCTAAAATACATCCAGCTAATTGGATCCACAGCTGCCATCATTTTCTGTGGAAAACCCCAGAACTACAAAACATTAGACTAGTTAAAAGAAAAACACAGAGCTGGATAGCTAGAGTATGTTAGTTCCAAGTTTACTTTTAGTGAGACACCTACTTAAGATATCGTAGTATCATGACATATGCAATTCACTTATTTTTTTAATTTTGGGCAGGTGGGACTTGTCAGCCTTGGTCGGCAGCCCGCCGAGGGAAAAGGAAAACCGATTTTAAACCTGTGCAGCCATACCCACCCATGGGAAAGGCTTCGGGCGTAAACCCCGAGGAAGAAATCCGGAGCCGGAGTCCCTAAGGCAGTTTGATGCTGTTTACAACTTCACTCCGGCAACCTCTGCGATGACACTGGTGCCAAGTTGTATCGGCACTTGCCCTTCCCTTGGACTACATGAGTGACATGGAGAGGGGAACCTACTGTATAGACAACAACTGGTTCTTCATACCTTCCCACCCAGGCTTGCTCTCTGGAGAGGACACAGTCCACCAGAGGTGCAAACCCATGATCCCAGGGATCGACAGCTGCCTACTGTTCTTGTATGTAACCCATAATTAATTGTTTAAACAAATAATGACTGCTTGCTCAAAGTTCAAAGCACATTTATTATCAAAGTGTGTACTTGTTATACAACCTTGAGATTTGGTTTCCTTACTGGCTGTCACAAAACAAATAAACTCAACCCAACCAATAAAAATACTGTCAAACATCCAATGTGTGTGCAAAGAGAGGAAAGGAAAACAAATCGTAAAACAATTAAAGTAAACAAATAGCTTTCAGAACAAAAGTGAGTCCATAGAGATGATGCCAGGAACAGCTGGAGCAGGCCACAGATTTGGCCTCTGTCCAGGGCAGAGCTGAGTAAATGTTGTGGAACCCACAGACATCGGGCACGGAGCAGGTCACAGCCTCAGTTCAGTGCAGAGCTGGGTAAGCATTGTGGAACAGCAAGCAGAACCCTCGCCTCGGGTTCCAACACCCTGTCTTTTCAATCCATCTGGCCTGATTCAGACATCAGATCATTCCTTGATCTAGGGCCCAGGCCCTGTTGCTTCAATGTGCTCCGGGCTTGGATCCCGCCACCATATTCCAGCCTATATCCAATCTTTCCGAAACAGCCTGGCACTTTCATCAATTGAACCTCAGTTTGGGTAGATGGGTCTCAACTCTGCTTTGCCTTTGCTTGCCCTGGCTTTACCTTGCCTCTGCTCGCCTTGAATCTGCTTTGACTTTGCCTCATACTCACTTGCTTCGACCCTCGACACAGTCTCTCCCTCACTCACTTCTCCATTGTTTGCAGTGATTATTTACCATAAAGTTCACCAGAAAATGTGTTGTTAATAAAGCATTTAGTGATATTCTTTGTTTTGTTTACCATTGATAATAGTTTCAAGGCTTCATCAACACTATCTTAAATCTTTATCAAACAATATACTTACAGTATTACTGAAATATTAAGTACACAACTCTCTTCCCTGCTTATTTATAAACTCCAGTTCCAAATATATATAACTCCAACTCCAAATATGTATAATGCACCCGTGTGTGTGTATACAGACATCCACACCATAGTAAATTTTAAATTGTCCCATTTAGGTCTAAAGATTTAATCACTGTGAAAGATTTCCTACTCCTCTGAGATAATGTCTTTCCCAACAGGGAGATCACTCTGCTAGACAATTGAGCCTTGTTGCTGTGAAACCATCTTGGGGTCTGCAGCCTCCTCTGTGGTGGCTGAAGGAGATGAATCTAGGACTGCAGGAAGTGGTCACTCTCATCATTATCAGATTTTTCAACAATAGTGTACAGATTAGTACTCTTTTTGAAACTTCAACTTGACTTTTTATCTTTTTCCTCTTTATTGTGCTGTCCATTTATTTTTGTCTGTCCAATGTGCTCTTTGTATGTGTCCTACTTCGTTGCATATTCTGCAAGTTTTGCTTTTAATTCTGCAATAGTCTAGTGTATGTGAGCCCCTATCAGAATGAAAGAGCAATTTGTTCAGCTTAGCAGATTTTTGTTTTGACATTCAAGGGCATTCAACTCCAAGACATAAAACTAATTCAGGATATCCAGGATAGCGAGACACACACTTTTGAAGTGATTATGACATGACATACACAATTTACTTATTTTTGCATATAATCCATAATGAATTATTTAAACAGAAAATGTTTAATCTACAATATACTTATAATATTACTCAAATATTACTGAAACAGTACCAATGATTAACAGAAAAAACTCTTTATTTCTTTTTTGTTGGCTCTTTCCTATCCCAGAAGCAACCAAAATGCTGTATAAGATTCTTCCTCTTCCGTCTGGAAGGGCCACCTAAAGAATATATTTTCATTGCTAAGATACATTAGTGCTGCAGGCTGTTCCTGAGTTCAGTATGCTGGTTTATGAAGTTATACTGTATATCAACGGTCTCTGCAGCCCTGATCATCCTAACTCCCGGCACTTACCCACAACTGATGGTAGACACACCAGCCTGTACTCCTCTGGATTGTCTTTGCAGCCTTGCTCAAGTTAACTACTCACTAGTCTTTCAGTGCCTTACTGATGGCTACTGATGTCACTGCCAGAGTCCCAGCAATTTTTCCCTGGCTTGCATAATGTACACTTAATCGGGTCCTAGGGATTTATCTATATTTATGTCCTTTGAGATTGTCAGGACTTCCTGTTTTGTAAAGAGCATATCAGAATCTGGTTTATTATCACCGGCATGTGACATGAAATTTGTAACTTAGCAGCAGCAGTTCCATGCAATACGTAATCTAGCAGAGAGAAAAATATTAATAAATAAAACAAAAATAATTATTACAATAAACAAATAAATCAATTAAGTGTATTGAATATATTTTTAAAATGTGTAAAAACAGAAATACAGTATATTTTTTTTAAAAGAGGTTCTGCCCAAAGATTCAATATCCATTTAGGAACTTGATAGCCAAGGGGAAGAAGCTGTTCTTGAGTGTGTGCCTTCAGGCTTCTGTACCTCCTATCTGATGGTAACAGTGAGAAAAGGGCATGCCCTGGGTGCTGGAGGTCCTTAATAATGGATGCTGTCTTTCTGAGACACTGCTCATGACATCACTACTGACATGATAAAAGTGTTTCAAGACATCACTGTTTTCTTCCCTGGGTTCCCTAGCTTTCATGCTCTCCTTGGTAAATACAAATGAGAAACATTAATTTAGAATCTCTCTCATCTTTTGTGGCTCCACACACAGGGGACCACAATGATCCTTAGGAGTACTTATTTTCCTTTCTTTTTGCTCTTGCTATACTTGGAGAATCTCTTGGGATTCTTCTTTATCGTATTTCATTTTCCCTTTTTACCCTCTTGATATCGCTCTTTACCACACTATGCTCCTCGAGGGATTCACTTGATCCCGGATGCCAATACCTGGCATATGCCACAGCCTTTTGTCTTAATGACCCTCTTCAACCAAAGTCCCCTAATACTGCCAGCCTTGCCTTTCACTGGGAGCACTTATAGTCAGCCCTGCATATGGAAAAACTGCAATAGTATTATTAAATTCAAGGGTCTGACATACACATAATCATTTGTTGTGATAGATGGCAGAGCTAGATTTCTCTCTCTCACTTTTGGTGATTGTTCTTTCTTATCTGTCTTGTGTGCTTTTTGTTGTGTTTAATATTTCAGTAATATTTGAGTAATATTGTAAATATTTTGGCTGATTGAGTTTTCTTTGTGTAATTCATTATGGTGTATGCACAGAGTGTGTGAATGGCATATGTCATAACACCACCTTGCTTAAAGTGGGAAAAAAAAGGTTAGTCTCACATTCCAGACTCCCTTGTTTATTTTTTCCAATCAGTTGTAATGTTTTTGTGTTACAAAATAGCAGTGGCAATGAGGATGTTTTAAACAAACCCGTTGAAGCATTGCAAGATGTTCAAGTTTAAAAGAAAGGCAGAATATGGACAAATCTATGGGTTCATAAACAGTGATAATAAATGGAATAATCAATGAGAAGCAGGTGCCAATATTGCTGAGTGCATTGAATTTAAAAGCATATAGTTTGCTTAGAAGGTTGATTGTTAATCAAACCAGCTGAAATGAGCTTTACTGATATTGTAAAATGGCTGATTGCAGAACTTTTTAGATAACATACACAAAATCAGAAGAAAGGGGAGTCCATTTCAGTGTCTGTGGCTGAATTGAAGAGATTGTCTGAGCATTGTCAGTTCAGTAATGGGCTGAACAATTGTTTAGTTTGTGGAATCTTACAAGAACGCATTTGAAAATGGGTTGTAACTAAAGTGCAACTTGCAGTTAAAAGAGCGTTGCAATAGCTGTATGAATGGGAACAGCAGATAGACACAATTGAGTTGCAGTCAGGAATGAATGTGAGCGTGATCTAAACTGCAATTTGCCAGACCAATACAGGATTGAAGGCAAAACTTGCAGAAAATGCAACAAAGTAGGACACATGCAAACAGCATGTCAGACAGACAAAAATAAATGGTTTACACAGTGATGAGAAGAAGTCAAGTTGCAGTTTCAAAAAGACCACTAACTTTCATGTGATTAATGAAAATTTTGATAAAGGTAATAGTGGTGCAGGACAGAGTAGCCTTAAGAATTACAATGTGAAAACTAACAGTAGCAAGCAATATGGCTTACACCCAAAGTGAACATTAAATTAATTAAAATGGAATTGGATACTGGCTCATCTGTTTCAGTCATTCCACAACAATGAGTTTGAATAGCATTTCAAAGAAGCTTAACTGAAGCCTACAGATGTCCAACTAAGAACCTATGTTGGAGAAAAGATAATTCCTGTGGGAATGACTTTTGGAACAGTGAAATACAACAACCAACAAGCTACATTGAGCTTGTAAGTGGTAAAAACAGGAGGACCAGCATTGTGGGGATGTGATTGGCTGAGACAACTACAACTTGATTGGAGATGATGTACGATTTGCATGCCACATCCTCAGCAATAGAGTCAACTGAAAGTGAATTAAGGATGATGTCACAACTGTTTTTATGCTATACACCATGGTGCCAACCTTGGTGCCGCTGTTTATAAAATGCATTATGGTTATATGGCTTGCATCTTCACACAGCTGTATCACACGTACATGCCTCGATTGAAGTTTAAACAAAGACACGTTTTATGGACTCCTTGCATTCCTTCCAATTAGTTTTGGAGTTACAGAACATAACACTTCTGATGTCATATTTTATGACACTGTGGAGGAATAATTGTCATACAAAGTGATTCTTGTGCATTTCCAACTTTTCAGACAAAATTGAATCATGGAATTCTGGAAAAATGGGATAATCTGTATTCAGTTCCATTGCAAAAATGGAAAACATTTGGTACCACCAGAGAGGGATAAAGACTACATTTTGTTTTCTTTTATAGATATCCTTTTCCTCAACAAGAATTAATCAATTTCAAAAATAAGTTTTGTGGAAGAGATACAAGCAATAAACTTTCATAGGGTGAAATGGTTTTGAGTGATATGGCCTTAAAATGCAGTCCCTTTCTCCATTTTATTAGCACAAGACAAATAATTATACAAATAAGACTGAACAATAAAAGGGAAAATTGTATGATACATGGAAAATAAATGGAAAATTTACTTGTGTGTAATTGATATAACCTTGTAACATGCATAATGTGAACCACAGTAATCAAAATATTGCCGATCCAATTAGCTTTTCTTTCCTTGGTAAAATTACAAATAAATAATGACTACTATATCTTAAACTTCCATAATCTTCGCACACACAGCATCATGAGCCCTGTGGCATGCCGGACAGCATTTTGCTTCTAGATTTTTCAAGCACCTGTATTGCTCTCTTAATTAGTCATTAAGCCCTGTGCTTCCTGTTTAATCTTGTTCAATTAATCATAACTGGCATGGGTTTTCCACTTTCTATGATTTATTTAATACAGACTCCCATCTAGTGCAGGTTGCAGAGTTCCTGTCCGTGGAGAATGATTTGTCTCATGGTGTCGCTCGGCCATGACATCCATGCTCTGCTGGTGTTCCTACGTGTAACCTCGTTTTCATCTCTACATGGGTGGCTGCCGTTTCTCCGCCTCTGGGTTCATTGGTTGCCAATATTCACTGTGACACACAGTACCTGTGAGGTAACATTGGAGAAGCTGTGTGTGATATTTTAAGCAACAATCCTTCGAAACCCAATTTAATTTCTGCACAGTGAGTGAAATGAATGGAGCACAAGGAGGTCATACCTCCGAGAAGACATGCCAGTTGAAGACAGAAGACCTAATGTGGAGGCATCACGCATTTCAGATTAAATCAGAAGATCCTAAATAGACGAGATCAGAAGAGATTGATTGTGACGTTTGATGGATATCTGTGACTAATCAAGAGGGAGAAGGAAACCAAGAGAAAATAAAGCATTGTCAAGACCTGGAGAGCAAATAGCTGCTCATAAAGGATACCACATCTTAAAGCGATTGTCTGCCTGTGTAAGATCTTTGGCAGAGGTACCTAATTACTAAGTTGAAAACAGAAAGCAGGTCAGCAGCATCTGTGGAAAGATGTAATTAACTTTCCTGGTTGATGGCTTCTACATCAATTCCAATCTTTAAGGATGTTTCAAGATAGTTTAGATTGCTCTGATACACTGAACATTGGTTCAAGGCTATCAATCCAAGTAGGGAAGATTTGCAGTCAGTTCTGCCTATTAGAGGGTGAGAGGAACTTAAGTGAACAAAATAATGAAGCACAGAGACACAAGAGACTGCAGAATCTGGAATCTGAAGTAAAAAGTTAGCTACTAGAGTAACTCAATGTGTCAGTCAGCATTTGTGGAGGGAGAGACGACTTTTGTTTTTTTTTAAACAAATGGAGCAAATCTCTACAATGTTGGAATGATTTTAATCGAAAATTTTCTCCACTATATGTTGAATTTGAAAATGTTCTTTCAAGTATGAATAAGATCTTCTTGGGCTTCCAACTGGGTACGGTATCGACTACAACCAAATTTTTGATGACAAACTCTGACATATTCTTCTGGGATGATGCCTAGGCATATCCAGTCCAGTGGTATTTATACCTCTGTATTCCATCCCTCCTGATTGGTTAGTCCTCATTCAATCAGGTTTCCGCTCTCCCACCTTGATTACAATTGAATTCCAGCTCTTACTTACTGCAAGACCCTCGTCTTTGTTAAGATTCCTTTCCTGTAGTTTTATATCAATGGCTGCGCTCTAGGTCTTGTTCTAATTAATAAATGGAATTTGTTTGTAAATGAGGGAGAGCAGAAACCTGATTGAATGAGGACTCATCTCACCTGGTCCCTCAACACCAGCACCATAGCAAAGAAAGCCCAGCAGTGACTCTACTTTCTGCGAAGGCTGAGGAAAGTCCATCTCCCACCCCCCCACCCCATCCTCATCACATTCTACAGGGGTTGTGTTGAGAGCATCCTGAGCAGCTGCATCACTGCCTGGTTCCGAAATTGCACCATCTCAGATCGCAAGACCCGGCAGCGGATAGTGAGGTCAGCTGAGAAGACTATCAGGATCTCTCTTCCCGCCATCACGGACATTTACACTACACGCTGCATCCACAAAGCAAACGGCAATATGAAGGACCTCATGCACTCCTCATACAATCTCTTCTCCCTCCTGCTGTCTGGGAAAAGGCACTGAAGCATTCGGGCTCTCACAACCAGACTATGTAACAGTCAAGCAATCAGACTCCTCAATACCCACAGCCTGGACTGACACCTTGCCCTATTGTCCTGTTTATTATTTATTGTAATGGCTGCAATGTTTTGAGCACTTTATGCAGTCCTGGGTAGGTCTGTAGTCTAGTGTAGTTTTTTCCTGTGTTTTTTTGTGTAGTTCAGTCTAGTTTTTGTATTGTGTCACGTAACACCATGGTCCTGAAAAAACGTCTCATTTTTACTGTGTACGTACCAGCAGTTATGGTCGAAATGACAATAAAAAGTGACTTGACTTGACTAACAATTGGGAGGGATGGAATACAGGGGTATAAATACCACCAGACTAGATGTGCCCAGGCACCATCCCTGATGAAGATGGCAGAGTTTGTCATCAAAATGTTGGTTATAATTGATTTCTCTACCTGGCTAGAAGCCTGCGAATACTTTATTCATCATATATGCCAGGAAAGCACTAGATCCGTTTTCTTACAAGTGCTTTACATCGGCATAGTGGAGGTTGAAAGTGAGAAAATGGCTTTGAAGCTCTCGTGCTTTGGGGAGGATGCATGCCTTTCAAGCAGCAAGATATCAGCATATTTTTCTTCGGTGGGAGAAGCCAAGTCATGCATTACAGTTGAATTCTGGCTCACAAAATCTAATGGTAAAGTAAAGCACAGAGTAAATCAGGAAATTCAAGGTAATGTTCGTGGGAGATTTTAAATATTGTGTGGACAGGGCAATTAGAAGTAAAAGTGTAGGTAATAATTTCATGAATTGTAAAGGAGACAGATTTTCAAACAGTATGCTGAGGAACTGGTAAAGAAAGGCAATTTATATAACTAGTATTGTGCGATCAGAAAGGATAAGTTAATTATTTTGTAGTTAATAGATTTTTTGTGGAAGGGTGTTGATGTTGAGAGAGACTTGGCTTATAGTATACAGGAACAGCTAACTTTAAGGTATAACTAGCAATTAAGAGAGCAATTGGTATGTTGGCCTTTCTTACAAAAGGATTTGAGTACAAGATTAAATTCCTATTTCTGCAATTATATAGAGTTACTGCGAGTTGAGTAGAAAAGTATCATATGAGCAAACTCAGCCCGTGTTTTTCAGGTTTAACAAGAATGGGAGCGGATCTCATTGTAACATGTACATTTTTACAAGCAGGTCCTGGGGCAAAGTTTCTTCTGGCTGGCGTGTCCAGAATCAGGGGTCATAGTGTGACGAGAGACCTAGGCGAAGATGGTTCAGACCCAAGTGCTGAAGTATCCGAGACTAGACTCGAGACACAGTGAGACTGGGACAAGAACAAGGTACCAAACTAGATGCTAGATGAGAATCCAAAGTAGAGCTGGCAACTGTGCATTGAACCTCAGTTCAGGTGCTTTTTAAAATTCTGGTGCCAAAACATGGCAGTCGATCAGCAGGTTGGGTCTGAGTCTTTAAAGGTACCACTGCAGCTGTCCATACCCCAGAAAGTCAGAGCATCGTCAGGACTGAGAGGAAGAGAAACGTCCCCACCCAGAGGATAGTGAACTTTGGAACTCTCTGCCCTAAAGGTTTAGTCAAGAGAAGATTTAAACAGAGATTTGTTGATGTTCAGGAAATCAAGGATAAGGATAGAAAAGCAAGACTGGGGTAAGAGCTCAGGCACCAGAGGTACGGTACTGCGCAAATGTCTTAGGCACCCTATCTATTTACATGTGCTCAAGACTTTTGCACAGTAGTATATAATAAGCTGAATGGCCTACTCCTACCTCTGTTTCATTTGTTCTCATGCAAGTAAACTTGCAATACAAAATGCGCTCAGTCATCTTTGTGCCAGAAAGAGTTGGCATATACACGGTGAGAAAGTTCAAACATCAGAGGTGCAGAGGGACTTGGGAGTCCTTGTGCTGCACTCCCAGAAGGTTAATTTACAGGTAGAGTTTGTGGTAAAGAAGGCAAATGCAATGTTGGCATTTATTTCAAGGGGAAAAGAATATAAAAGCAAGGAGATAATGCTGAGGCTTTATAAGACACTGGTCAGGCTGTACTTGTGCCCCATATCTCAGAATGGCTGTGTTGTCATTGGAGAGTCCAGAGGAGGCTCTCGAGGCTGATTCAGGGAATGAAGGAGTTATTACATGAGTAATGTTTGATGATTTAAGCCTGCACTCACTGGAATTTAGAAGAATGTGTGGGGATCTCATTGAAACCTACTAATTGTTGAAAGGACTAGATGAGGTTGATGTGGAGAGGATGCTTCCCATAGTGAGGGTATCCAGAACTAGACGGTGCTGCATCAAAAGTGAGGGGCAAACTTTTAGAACAGATGTACGAAGGAATTTTTTAAAAGTCAGAGTGCAGTGAATCTGTGGAATGCTCTGCCATAGATTGCAGTGGAGGCCAAGTCTATGGTTATATTTAAAGCAGAAATTGATAGTTTCCTGATTGGTCTGGGCATCAGAGGATATGGCGAAAAGGCAAGTGTATGGGGTTGTGAGATGTGGGATCAGTCATGATGGAATGGTGGAGCAGACTCAATGGGCTGAATGGCCTAATTCTGCTCCTATGTCTTATGGTCTTAACATCTACTGGAAGTATGTAGACTGGGCTAATCATTCAACATTGACATGACTCATAACTGAAATATTCATCTTAACAATCCATCCAGTGCCCTCTCAAGCTCCCATTCTGTGTTTCATAATCACACCACCCCAGCACTGCCATATTCCTACTTCACACCTTCCAATGCTTTTTACAATTATTGTAAGCTATCGATCAGCTCGTTTCTGATACAATTCTTCTAATGGTTTTATAATTCTACATGCTGCTGGTGGTTTTTTTAAAGTCTGCAGGGACCATTAGGGCAGTTGATGAAACTGATTTCTTATCTACTGGATAAGCCAGTTGCTCCCAGCACATTATTAACTTTTGTTCTGGAATTGAACTTGGCCCAAAGAAGGAGAAGTAGACTGACAGTAAGACAAGTTCAATCTATGGAGTGGCTGTGCACCTAGTGCCTTCAGATAGTGTTGAGACTGCTGTCATTGAGCTTTGGAAATAAAGTTGTCAAGAGAAGGGACCATCAGGAGTGGATCTTTTGTAGTTTGAAGATACAAATTCAAGCTTATTGTCATATTCAACTGTATACATGTATACCACCAAATAAAACAATGTTCCTCTGGACCAAAGTGCACAGTACACATAACTCACACAACACATAAAGCAATATTACCACAAATAAATTAACAAATTATAAAATATATTCTAGAAGATTGACATTTAGCTTAAGGTGCATTTACAACACAAGCCAAAAAGTAAACAATATAATGCTATTGGTGCTTCATAAGCGATGAGACCTCGGTGGAGGGTGGGAGTTCAGTAGTCTCATAGCCTGGGGAAAGAATCTGTATCCCCTCCTAACAGTCTTTGTCCTAATGCTGATGGTGGCTGGGGGATCATTGACAATGCTAAGGGCTCTGTGAATGCAGCACTCTTGATAAAATATCTTGGATAGTTGGAAGAGAGACCTCTGATCCTCTCAGCAGTCCTGACAATCCTTTGTATGTTCTTGCAGTCAGATGGTGTGTGGTGACACAGGGAGTCAGTCCCGATTTCAGGTGCTGTACCTGTGGAGTTTACATGTTCTCCATGTGACTGTGTCAGTTTCTTCTGGGCACTGCCATTTCCTTCAACATCCCACAATATGCATGTTGCTAGGTTAATTGCTGCTGCTGTGTAGGTGAGTGATAAAATCATAGTTGAGTTTATTAGGGCGCTATGGCAGCGTAGGACTTAGCGCGATGCTATTACAGCTCAGGGCAACAGAGTTTCGCGTTCAATTCCGGTGTCATCTATAAGGAATCCATACATCCTCCTTATGAAATGCACGGGTCTTCCCTGAGTGCTCCAGATAGGTTAATTGGTCATTGTAAATTTCCCTGTGATTAGGTTGGAGTTAAATTGGGGTTGTCAGGGGTTGCTGGGGTGACACAGCTCAAAGGGCCAGGAGGTCCTACTTTACACCATATCACTAAATAAATAAATAAATCCTGTACCAGGCGGTGATGCAGCTGGTCAGGACACTCAGTGGTGCTCCTGTGAAAATTAGTTAGAATGGCAGGGAGCCTCGCTCGCCTCTGTTCAGGGTCCAGGTGAGAAACTTGGTGCTCCTAACTCTCTCCACAGAGGAGTTGTTTATTTGCAGTGAGGATTAGTCAGCCTACACCTGCCTGAAGTCCACAATCATCCCTTTAATCAAGGGAACTCAAGTTGTTGTGCTGACACCATTCTACAAGTCGCTCTACCTCCATTTTGTACTCTCTCTCATCATCGTGGTTGATGAGGCCAACCACTGTTGTGTCATCAGTGAACTTGATGGTTCGGTTTGAGTGAGTCACAGTGTGGTGTGAATGGCAGTGAGTGAAGTACACAGCCCTAGGGGGCGCCAGTGCTCAGCATGATGGGACTAGAGACGTCACTGCTGACATGGACTCTCTGTGTGTGATCTTTGTGTCAGTAAATTCAAGATCCATTTGCAGAGAACTGCAGAAATGCCACTTGAAGCTTGCTAGGGAGGGTCAGGACCCTTCATCTGAAGAAAACTGATAGTTTGGCTACCACTAGATCCTTATATCAGGTTTGCAACATTTTCATCAGCTATTGTGTTCATGACTGAGAAGAAGAGAAATATCTTCACCCAGAGTGTAGTAAATCTCTGAAATAAACTTGGAAAATTGTAGATTGATTTCGGTGGCTTTGTCCCTCAAGCCATCACAAATATTTAGACAAAGTTGGGAGCTGCAGTGAGTTTAGCAGAGATTCATTGGATTTTCAGTGGGCATTTAAAGATGTTTGACTGTCAGTTTGTTCCTATTTTCAGCTAATGTTGTTAGAACCAATTATTGATGAGCTAGGAAGATCATCACCACAGGTTTAAATATAAAGCCAAGTAAACAATGTTTTCTTACAGGTATGTGCATTATACATGAGAGCCCATAAGGATGAAATGTCCTGGTTGACCAGATATTCAACATCAAATATTTTAATGTGAATAATTTTTTTCACTGGAACGGTTACAATCCACTGAAATGGAAAAGATCACATAATGAAAAGGAAGATGTCACTCATTTCAACATGACCAGAGTGAGCTGAATAATAGCGTGAAATGATTGTAATTCACACTGAACTGAATTTAGCGTACTGAAAATGTCATGTCTCTACAAGGAAATCAACAGAAAGACTGTGGCAATGTCCTTGGGGGATGTTATAAATACTGCATTGGAAAATTTTAATTGACAGGCACAGTGCTTTTGACTTTTTTTTGAGGAACCGTGATAGAATATTAACATTATGCTAAATACATGTTGTCCCTGTGAACTCTGTATGACTCTAGAATATTCTTTAATTGCACTTCTCAGTGGGCTGGTTTGTTTATTAGTCAAAGTAAGTTCCAAGGTTCATTGATGAACAAAGTTTACAACTCTGAAATTCTTCTCCAGCTAGCCCCAAATCCCCCACCCCACACAAACAAAAATGAGAATGATTGGGCAAAAAACAATATTTAAAAAAACTATAAAAGATAGTCCAAGTCCACATCCATATCCAAAAACACAGACAAACTCTGTACCATTCTCTGGGCACAGTGAAAGACCGCACAGTCTTCCCTCTCCTGCTGCAGAAAGATCCCATCAGCTGACACTTACCTTCCGCATTCGCCTCGATGTTTTCCACATTCCTTCGTTGCTTTAATCGGTGTACAATGGCTTGCACACGCTTCCTCTGCCTCCCGGAATCCTCTCAGAGATAGAAAAGCGCTAGATCACCCAGAAGTGTAAAAAAGGCAACTAATGCCTGA
Source organism: Hypanus sabinus (assembly GCF_030144855.1). NCBI lineage: Eukaryota > Metazoa > Chordata > Chondrichthyes > Myliobatiformes > Dasyatidae > Hypanus > Hypanus sabinus. The sequence goes on from NC_082707.1 coordinate 52,723,663, forward strand.
GGACAGGTTGGACAAAATACTGTACAAAGTTCAAATTTCTGCAAGACCAGTTTCAGCTCTATAGTTATTTTACTACTTTTTGATGTATTTGGTAATGAATGAATGATCTTTATTGTCATTGTACATAGATACAATGAAACTCTGTTTGGCTTCCTCTCAGGCAATTAAATAAAGCGGTAGATAAAAACAAGACAGTAATAGAAAACAGTATTAGATAGATAAGTAGCAGAAAATAAGCTGCAGCAGCACCAGAATATCACAGTAATACACAAAGTGCCGTTAGTGCAAGTACTTGAGTCCTTGTGTGTACATGTTTCAGTCATTGTTCTGTGGGAGTGGTGTGATGGAGGCCACAGCTCTGGGGTAGAAGCTGTTCCTTAGTCTATTTGTTCTGGCTTTTAGTGTCCTGAACATTTTGCTGGACGGCAGCGGGTCAGACAGAGAGTGGCCAGGGCGTGTGGTGTCTCTGTTTATGCTGATTGCTTTCCTCCTGAGTCTGCTGGAATAGATGGTGTCCAGTCCTGGGAGCTCCATCCTGACAATTCGCTGGGCCACTTTCACCACGCGATACAGGTCTTGTCGCTCGGCGGCTGTGCTGCTGGCATACCAATATCACCAGTAAAACTCCAATAATCTGTTGTCTGTCTATTAGAAACCCCAAAGATTTTGCATGTATCTACCAAAGTCCAGATTCCGACACTATCTTTAAACTCAGAAATGCCCTGGTTTCTGAATTCCTTAGGAACTTGCATGGTGTCTGGTTTCTGCACTCCCTTAAAACTCATCTGGTTCACTCTTCCCCACATTTCTTTAAAATTTGCTGGGGCCCTGTTTCCTATACTCCCTTCGACATACGCAGTTCATTGGAAATGTTTTATTCTAATGAGTAACATCTTTAGAAAAGTGAAATAAAAATCGAGAACAAGAAATAATGTCCAATAGTCCAGAAAATCTGATATTTCTGCACCACCGGAGTCATCTAAGGGAGTTTTGCTGTATCCTAAAACAGGGCGTCTACCCAAAACATTGACAATTACTTTTTCCCCCTAAATGCTGTTTCTCTAGCAGTTTGTTCTTCATTCTTCTTTCTGACAAAACCATAGACAGTACAGAAACGGATCCTTTCCTTTCCAAAGTCTGCACTGACCATCAAGTACCCACCCTCATTGATCCTACATGAAATAAATTTTATTCTCAAATATTCTCATCTGATTCTACCATTTATCTACACATTAGGAGCAATTAGCCTGCTAATCAGCACACTTTTGGCATGTGGGAGGAAATCAGAGCATTTGGTGGAAACCATGTGATCATAGGAAGAATGCCAAAGCCCTTCACAGACTGCAACAGAGGTCAGGAACAGAGCTATGGGCAGAAACTGCACTGGTTGTGAACTATTCATGAAGGTAGACCATTCTGTGCATTCTAGTTCATCCATCTGGGAGGATAGCCATTTCTTTTTTGGGGTATTATTTAATTTCATGAAGCTTTAAAATGTTTAACAATCTGAAAAAAATATTTTTTAAGTGGGGGCAAACATGGGAGTCAGCGCCTTTTATTATCCACATTAAAATGCTGCGGTCCACTCCACTAACCTGCTATGTTTCCTTTAAGTGTTTTATTGTTCTCTGCTTTTTACAAACTTCCCACCTCCATGTTTACAAAGTGTTGATACTGTGCTCTTTGTGTACAAGCCAAATCATCTTGTTCAAAATTGCAAACAAAATAAATGCCGACAGTAGGCACTGCCAGGTACATGTGTTCAAACCTCTTTAAGCATCCTGTTGATCATTCTTTTTTTTAAAAAACTAAATCTGTCATATGTGACTTGCCTTTAACAAAACCTATGTTGGCTGTTTATGAATTTCTAAATGCTCACTAATTATAATGTTAATCTAAAACGCACAAGCCTTGCCTTTCACTGTTACTTTCCTAATGGGATCTCCAAACATTAGACTTGACATATCAAGTTCTGGCCAAATGCTGGGCCCTTACACAGCACTCCCACGGAAGCTGCAGTGGAAGTGTGCCAGAAATGCTGAGCACATTGGCCCAAAAATAGTAATTCAATGTTTCTGTTATAATGTCATCATCCACAGCTTGATCTCTCCCTTGAGTTCCTGTACAGCTACATTTCCCCTTTGAAGAGTCCGACACAGCTTTATTTTTATATCCTTCCAGGAACCCTTAACGACTCTTTCAATATTCCTTCCAGATTTTTAAAATCTCATTTTCCAATATTTCTTCAGATTCCCTATATTATTTTTAATATTTTAGCTTTAATTTTCACAAATGCTTCAATTTTATGCATTAAGCCATCAATTTATTTTTCATTTCAAAGCTTCAGTTCTTTCATTTTACTTTTTGCCTTGTAAGATGAATGTTACTTTGCACTATTTGACTTCTGTATGTTGTCATATTTCATTGTGATATTCTCTGACTCCAGAGGTCAGTCACACATGAGACCCTGCAGGTGCTGGGAAACCAGAGCAACGTACACAGTAGGAGAGTGGGACTCAGCAGGTCAGGCAGCATCTCTGGAGATGAATAAACAGTTTCAGGCTTCACCAGGATGTGAATGGAAGGGGGAAGAACCAGAATAAGAAAGTGGGGGGAGGACAAGCTGCGAGGTGCCAGGTGAAGCCATTGGGGGTGGGGGAGAGGGGAAGAAGTAAGAGTTTGGAAGGTGGTAAGTGGAAAATGCAAAGGACTAGAGAGAAACAATTTAATAGGAGTGGAGAGTGGTTCATGGGATGAAAGGGAAGGAGGAGGGACACCTGAGGGCAGTGATAGGCAGGTAAGGAGAAGAATGAGGCCATTTCCCAAGGTTCCCTCTTCATTTCTCCACTCTGGCCTCTTTTATCCTTTCCTCACCTTCCTGTCATCTCCTTCTGGTGCCCCTCATCCTTCCCTTTCCCCCATGATACACTTTCCTTTCCCATCAGATTCCTTCTTCTCCAGCTCTTTGCAGTTTTCACGTGTCACCTCTTCATCCCCACCCACATGGCTTCATTTATACCTTCCACCTTGTCCTCCGCTTCTTCCCACACCACCTTTTGGTTTTCTCCCCTTCCTGTCTCAAGAAAGCAGCATCCATCATGAAGGAGCCCCAGCATCCTGGCCTTGTTCTCTTCTTGCTGCTGCCATTGAGAAGAAGGTACAGGAACCTCAGGAGCCACAATACCAGATTCAGGAAAAGCTATTACTCCTCAACCATTAGACTCTTGAATCAAGGGGATAACCACTCAACTACTCATCCCATCACTGAACTGTTCTCACAGCTGATAGGCTCACGTTCAAAGATCTTCTCATGTTCTTGATACTTATTGTTTATTTAATTATTATTGCTATTATTTTTTTCTATTTGCACAGTTTGTTTTATTTTGCACATTGGTTGCTTGTCTGTCCCATTGGACACAGTCTTTCATTGATTCTGTTGTGTTTCTTGACTTTACTGTGCATGCCAACTCGAAAATGAATCTCAGGGTTGTACAGTATATGGTGACATACATGTACTTCGATAATATTTTTTCTTTGAATTTTAAACTTTCCTTTCTTGTCCTGATGAAAGGTCTTGGTCCAAAGCATCGGCTGTTTATTCACTTCCATAGACGCTGCCTGACCTGCTGAGTTCAGCCAGCATTTTGTGCGTGTTGATCTAGGAATCCGTCTCCGAGTTATGTCATGCTTTTCCTTGATGGCTGTGGTTAACTACATATACCTGTCTGGACACTCCCCCGCTGACTGCTCCTGTGGCTCCTCCCACAGACCCCTGTATAAAGGCGATCAAGGCCTGAACCCAGCCTCTCAGTCTCCAGGATGTAGTATGGTGGTCACTCACTGTTTGTTCCTTCTTCCAGTCAATAAAAGCCGATATCTCGCCTTTACGTCTCCGAGTGAGTTATTGATGGTGCATCAATGGCTTTGAGGTCTTTGATGTTTTGCAGTAACCAGTAGAGTGCTGGGTTTAAAATGTGACTGGAGGCTAGCACTCCTTGAGCTTCACTATTTCTCTCCACTTGGAGTGTTTGACTCAGTATTTGTTTTGTCAGCCTTTGATCTGTTGTGATTGAAAAGGTTAAATAATGGACAGCAACCTTAAATAACAACCAATTACGTACCCCAAGTCATTCCCTCCTAACACCAAGAGATCTGACAAGTACTGATACTGAGAGGTAATTTTCAATTTGTCTCTTGGTAGAAAATTGTCACCATCGAAATTCCCCTTCCCCAACAATTTGGTATCTTTCTAAACATAAATAAATCAAGTTTGTTTCCTTATTAATAAAAATAGGGTTGTAGCGTTCTCTCCCCTGACACACACATGCACACCTGTGCATCGTCCCTTGCCCGCAACCCATTCTTATCTGCTTGACAAGTTTCTGGCATAGAAGTAAAAACTACTGTTTTTAGCTTCACAAGGAAATCTGCAGATGCTGGGAAGTCAAGCAACACACAGAAAATGCTGGTGGAACACAGCAGGCCAGGCAGCATCTATAGGAAGAAGTACAGTCGACGTTTCAGGCCGAGACCATTTGTCAGGGCTAACTGTAAGAAGAGATAGTAAGAGATTAGAGAAGGGGAGGGGGAAAGTCTGAAGGATCACTTCATTATGTAGGTGACATCCCAGCAGTAACGTTTGCCAAAAAACAGTTCAACTAAAACATTATTTAACTGTAGTAAGTCATAAAACTCCATTGAAGAATCAGTGTGAAGCTATCACAATTAATAAATGTGATGTTTTTTCTAGGTTGTTCAGATATCAAAGAAAATAGTAAGAAATAATATTTTAATACAACATTTATAACAAACTTATGAGTGGAGAAAATATCAATAGTTAACTTTATTATCATTAAATTCATATTAAACATACTGTGAATAGCACCTAAATGCAACATGATACCCACTGCCTGTGCACACAGTATGCCTTGAATTATGCCAGACAACATCATTACAAATTAATTTGTATGCATACAATTGATATCTGCTTAATAAGTAGATGTGCAAATCAATAACGTCACTCAGCATGCTTAAATGATTGCACCCCAGCACTGCCCTCTCTTGTGCACTCACAACCAAACATTCATTAAGCAAAAAGATTTCCACAAATACTTTTTGATGGGATTATCAAGGCCTCATACTTTTTTTTCTATTGGATATTGTTCTCATCAACGCAAAGTTCTTATAAGAATTTAATGTTTTCTCTGGTTGTTCATAGTCCTGTAAGTGGTGTGGTAGATGCTGCAGGATTTTGTATTACCTGCTTCAAGGATTTTGTAAAACCCTCCTGCTTCCAAGCAGGGCAACCAAGGATAATGGATCACATGAGCCTGACCTTGCTGGCCTATTCCCTTGCTTTGAATTACTGCCCTTTCCTTCCACTCTCCCCTACCTCACACACGTTTTCCATCCTCCCCTGCCATTAACCCATTCTTACCTGCTCTTGGACTCTGGTGGTGTGACAATGAAATTGAGATCACTGCTTAAGGACTAAATCTGAACTGTCAAGTTTGGGTTTGGCAATACAAAGTTTACCAGTGAATTCTGTCAAACAACAGCAGGCTTACCTGTAAACAGTAGAAATCTGAAGAAAGTAGCATAGAGTCTTAGAACATTACAGCACAAAAACAGGCCATCTGGCCCATCTAGTCCATGCTGAAATAATATGCTGCACAACCTCTAGTAATCTAATGAGCTTTACTATATCATGCTCCCTTCAGGGTAGATCTGGAAAGTTATCAACAATTTGAAGTTGGCTGTCCACTTTGCATCGGGGAAAACCCTGAGACACTCTGCTCAAAGGGAAATAGCAAAGTTTCATCCTCTCTTGCCAGAAGCAAGCAGATGGCATGAGCACAATGTTCCTGATGTTGGATTTCCACCCGAATGGTCAACAATTAATTTCGCCTCAACCTGCTGCATGAACACTAATGCTTGCAAAGCTTACAAGCTTCCCAGAGTAATTGACTTCTGAGGTTTTTGTGTCTCTCCACCACTTCATTGGAAAGAAAACATAACTTTGCAGTTAGTTAGAGATCTTGGGGTCCAAGTTCAGAGTTCCCCGAAAGTGGTCACACTGTTATGAATGTACCACAGCTCTGAGGGGTGGAAGGGGCGGGAGCAGCCCCCTCCTTCCGGAGAATTGCAAGATCACTATTAATTCGGGTCTCAGACCCAGGAAATGAGAGACAATGCAATGGTTTTGACCATTGTTCTTAGAGTCACCTGTGTGAATTGCAACTCCCTGCTACCATCTACCAGGGACACGGACCCCCTCGGGCAATGTGGGGGTGGGGATTGCATCACCCTACTTTGATGGACATCTACAACTCTGCAAGTCAAGATAAAAGGGGACTGCAGGAGGCGGTATCCCAGCGACGCACCAGAAAGACACACCATCGCTCAGTGCTCCCGTGCTAGCGGGAAGCCATTTAAAGCCACGTGCGTCCCGTTCTCCTTTGCCTAGGGACCGGGTGGCTGATAACACCGAAAAGGACTTCGAACTAACAACGGGGAACCAACGTTCCCGATTCAATGGATTTGCTTCATAAACGACTGGGCAAGTTTCTTTTTTTACAAGTCTCTCTTTCTAACAAGTGAAACCCAGCAATTCCCCAAAAGGCTGAAGCCTGCAGACTTCTGAGTGACTTTTATATTTCCATCGGACTCAGTATTATCCCCTAGACAAACGATAGAACTATTTCTTATTGATGATTATTACTATACCCACGCTTTAGATGGAGCATTGACGACGTATATTATCTGCATGTTTGCATTAACCTTACTTTTGTGTCCCTTTATAAAATAAAGACTTTTAAAAATAGTACCATCAGACTTCAACGGACCTCTCTATCTTTGCTGGTATGTGATCCAGTTAAGGGATACGTAACAACTCGCACAAGCTGATAGGGTGGTAAAGAAGGCATAGAGCATGCTTGCATTAATTAGTCAAAGCAATGAGTTGAAGAGCTAGCAAGTTATGTAACAGCTTTGTAGAACTCTGGCTAGGCAACATCTAGAGTATTGCATTCAATTCTGATAACCCCATTATAGGAAAGATGTGGGGGCTTTGGGAAGAGCGCAGAGAGGTTTACCAAGAGAATGCCTAAATTCGAGAGCAAGTTCTGTGAAGAGAGTTTGGATCAGAACAAGAGGCGGCCATAGCTAAAACAGTCCCTTGTTGGTCCGACCAATCAGTTTCCATGCAGTAGGACTGCTTCAATGACATCAACTGGAATGTCTTCCATAACGAGGATGTCTCCAAGTTCACGGATGGAGTCATGTGCTTCATCCAGAAGTGCATCAATGATGTTGTCCTCTACACCTCTGTCAGGGTCTTCCCAAACCAGAAATCCTGGAACAATAGTTTAGTGCAAGCAGCACTTACCACGTGACATAGAGCTTACATCACCGGCAATCAGCAGAAGCCAAAGAAAAACAGCTACGATCTGCGCAAAGCAATCAAGGCTGCAAAACAACAATACAGGGACAAGATTCACAATGAATAGCACACATGGCTGGTGGCGAGGGTTGCATACCATTGCAGTCTCAAAGCCAAGCATAGTGGTGCCGCCAACATCATGGCCTCTCTCCCAGATGAGCTCAATCACTTTTACGCTCGTTTCGATACCGCTAACTCTGAGCCTCCGAGGAAAGCCACCGCTACAACCCGCAATCTAGTCATCCCTGAGGTTGAGGTTATACAGATGTTTCCAACGGGTGGGCAGTCACAAGGTTGTGGGACTGGAGGCATCTCAGGGTGAGTACTCAGGATATGTGCAGCACAACCGGCAGCTGTGTTTACAGGCATTTTTACTCTCTCCCTCTCCCAGTGTAAAGTGCCCTCCTGCTTCAAATTATCTACCATTGTCCCTGTACCAAAAAAGACCAACATGCCTGAACAACTGGTGTCCTGTCGCACTCACCTCAATAATAAGCAAAGGCTTTGAGAGGCTGGTCAAGGAGTATATCTACAGCACGCTACCACCCAAACTGGACTCCTTACAATTTGCCTACTGACACAACTGATCAACAGACGATGTAATAGCCACTGCTCTAAGATGGATGCTTATGTGAGAATGCTGTTCTTGGCCTACAGTTCAGCATTCAACATCATAATTCCATCCAGGCTCAACAGGAAGCTCAGAGATGTCAGCCTTGACCCTGCCTTGTGCAGGTGGACCCTGCCCTTCCTGTCAGATTGCCAGCAGGTGAAAAGAGTGGGCTCCCTCACCTCACCCCTCTGACTCTCAATACAGGAGCTCCTCAGGGCTGTGTACTGAGTCCCCTCCTTTACTCTCTATATACCCACGACTTGTGTTGCCCCCCACAGCTCTAATCTGCTAACTATATTTGCCAACAACACTATATTGATTGCCTAATCTTAAACAATAATGAGGTGGCCTACAGGGAAGAAGTCATCTCTCTGACACAGTGGTGTCAAGAAAACAACCTCTCCCTCAATGTCAGAAAACAAAAGAGCTGGTTATGGATTACAGAAGGAATGGAGATGGGCTAACCCCTATTGATATCAATGGATCTGGGGTTGAGAGGGTGAACAGCTTTAAGTTCCTCAGCATACACATCACCAAGAATCTCACCTGGTCTGTACATACCAGCTGTGTGGTGAAAAAGGCACAACAGTGCCTCTTTCACCTCAGACGGTTGAGAAAGTTTGGTATGGGCCCAAAAATCCTCAGAAGTTTCTACAGGGGCACAATTGAGAGCATCCTGACTGGCTGCATTACTGCCTGGTATGGGAACTGTATCTCCCTTAATTGCAGGATCCTGCAGAGAGTGGTGTGGACAGCCCAGTACATCTGCAGTTGTGAACTTCCCATGATTCAGGACACTTACAAGGATAGGTATGAGAAAAGGGCCCGAAGGATCATTGGGGACTCGTGTCACCCCAACCACAATCTATTCCAGCTGCTACCATCTGGGGAACAGTACCGCAGCATAAAAGCCAGGACCAACCTGCTCTGGGACAGCTTCTTCCACCAGGCCATCAAACTGATTAACTCATGCTGATTTGAGTGTATTTCTATGTTACGTTGACTGTTCTATTTACTATAAATTACCACGATTGCACATTTAGATGGAGATGTAACGTAAATATCTTTACTCGTGTATGTGAAGGATGTAAGAAATAATGTCAATTCAATTCGATAAATCTGAATTGATTGCTCTGGAGTGACGAAGGCAGAGGAAACCTGCAAGAAGTTTATAAAATTTTTAAAAGGTTAGATAGAGCATACAGCCTTTCCTGCAGGGTACAAATGTCTAACTTAAGTTGAGAGGGGGGTGTTCAAAGGAGACTTGTGGGGTAGGTGTCTTTACACAGAGAGTGGTGGGCGCCTGGTATGTGATGCTAAGAGTAATGGTGGAGGCACTTAAGAAGCTCATGAATGTTCAGATAATGGAGGGATATGGGCCATGTGCAGGCATAATAGATTAATTAGGTATTAGGAGCTTATTTAGTTCAGCACAACATTGTGGGCTGAAGAGCCTCCCCTGTACTGTATTGTTCTAGAGTCTATGTTCTAATGGCTTCCATGTATCATATAAATTTTGCAGGTGGTGATAACCAGCATATTAAGGATAAAGTAACTTACTTATTGCAGAAAGTATATTGGCTGCTCAAGAATGAAATTTAACACTATACTGACATAAACCATTATACATCATTTCAGGATGATCTAAACCACAAGAGATTTTGCAGATATAGAAACCAGAAGTAACACACACAAAAAGCTGGAGGAACTTAGCAGGTCAGGCAGTATCTATGCAGAGCAATAAAAAGCCGATGTTTCTGGCTAAGACCCTTCATCAGGACTATCGGCATGCTTTGAAACTATTCCCAGATGGATATTCAATCTCTGAATTATTTATTCAGCTTTGAATAGGACGTAATATGATATAAATAGAAATTAGCAAAATAACACAATCAATATTCAAAAGCAAAATACTATGGATGCTGGAAATCTGAAACAATATTAATATTAACCTCGTGTATCTCTCTCCTTAGGTGCTGCCTGACCTACTGAGCATTTCCCAAACTTTCCGTTTTATTACATATTCAATAGGGGGTGAGTCAGTGATAACATCAGCAATGTAGTTTAGTGAATTTCCTAATACTGGGTGATTTTGGGATGTTTGGTGAACCCATTGAGAAAATGGCCTGGAGCTACAAGACTTAGAGGAAATTTTTCCACTTCACAGAATTATTTAGTATGAAGAACAGAATTCACAGAGTTGCCCGTGAGGGGAATAGATGCTATTTCTTGGTTTCACTTGAATATTTACTATTCTATAGTGGAGAATAATTTTTGAAAGAGAATATTGGTACATTTGGTAGCAATACTTTCTGATACTTGGTCCATTGCTTTGCTTTCCTGCATTTAGTTCAGCCCTGTAATGCACTCCTTTCTGGTTCTCCAGTTCCAGATCATTGTGTATCTGTCTTGAGTGCTTTAACTAAAATGAACATAAGGACTTAAAAAATAGAAGCAGGAGAAAGGCAAAGGGCCCTTGGAGGCTGCCCCAACATTCATCAAGGTCATGGCTGACCTTTCAGCTCAGCACTGTTTTCCAGCATTGTCTCCATATGCTTTGATTCCCTTAATACCTAGAAATCTGCCAGCTTCTGTTTTGAGTGGACATATTGATTGAGCCTCCACGTGACAACGTGAGAGAATTTCAAAGGTTTATCATCCTCAGAGAGTAGAAATTTCTCTTCTCAGTCCTAACATCCTACTCCATATTCTCAAACTAAGTCCACTGGCCCTTGACTCCTTAGACAGAAAATATCAAAGGTTTCAAAGGTACATTTAATGTCAGAGAAATGTATACAATATATATCCTGAAAAACTTCTTAGCAACCATCCACAAAAGCAGAGGAGTGCTCCCATAGAATGAATGACAGTTAAATGTTTGAACCCCAAGACCACCCCAGCTCCCCCTCCCATACATCAGCAGCAGCAGCAAAGCAATGATTCCCCCACTCCCCCACCAGCGAGTAAAAAGCATCGGCACCCCCACCGAGCACTCAAGCATGCAGCAAAGCATCAATAAAGACACAGACTTGCAGTACCCCAAAGACTACTTGTTCACCCGGTATTCAACATACCACAGGCTCTCTCTCTCCTAAATAAGAGAGAAAGAGATGTCTCTGTTTCACAGTGAGAGGGGAGACATGACAAACATGTCGCTGGTTTACAATGTTAAAAGTCCGTTCCGTCATTTTTCTTAGCTCTGTGCCCAAAGAACTCGGGTCCCTGGGCGCACAGCCAGCAGCCTGCTCGCTGCTTTCGATCTTTCGTCTCCCACGACACACTGGATTCCTGCAGAGTCACCAACTGTCAGTCCACACGTCTCCAGAGCCATGAGATCTTGAACCCCTGAAGGCAAGCGAAGCTCTTAGGCCAAGCCCTTGGCACATCGAACAATGGCCAGTTGTGAAACCCCGAGAGCCGGTCCCATTCCCGCAGAGAACCGTAGTCTGCGTGTAACTCCAGGTCAGGGTCTTCAAAAGAACCCTGAAAGGGAAAAATAGACGTATTAAAGATGGAAATAGAGCTCTTTCCAAAGGTGCAAGCAAAAGAGTTGCCATTAGGCGCCATTGTCTCCTCCTCAGCTGCCTGTATCTCGCTTTCCAAGTGCTTTTAGAATTGTGATATTTTCAGTCTGGCCTCCTTTCATTTTCTTAAACTCTAGAGAATACAGTCCTGGTCTGCTCAGTCTCTTGTCATAGAGGAAACATATCGTCCCTCAAACTTGAATGGTAAAACTTTGCTGCATTCTTTCTTAAACAAAGAGACCAAAGCTCTGCGTAATTCTCCAAGTGCAGTGTTACCAAGGCCCTATATAACTTCAATAGTGGTTTCTTACTCCTGTAGTCAAGATCTTGTAAAGTCTAACTTACCAGTTTCCTTTCTGATCGCGCACCTGACCTTCATGTTGGCCTTTAGCGATGTTTAGCTATGCGCCTATGTCCCTTTCACCATCGACATTAGCTTTATTCCACTCAAGGAGAAGTGATGCTGTTTTCTTTCTTTAGTCCACGGTCCCTGCTGCCGGAGGTCCGGAAAGTTCACCATTGTGCCACCATGACAACTTCTAGTTAGTCTACTTGCTTAAACAATGGATAAGATGAGAAGCAGCATCTACGCCAAACAGCATTTCCAAATGGAAGTGCACACAGTAAAACACAACCGAGTTGAAGAGTATCTAATTTGGGGTGGCACGGTCCCATAGTTGTTAGCACACAGCTTTACAGTACCAGCGACCCAGGTTCAATTCTCGTCGCTGCCTGTAAGGAGCTTGTGACTGCGTGTGTTTCCTCCGGGTACCTTAGTTTCCTTCCCACATTCCAAAGACATACCAGTTGGGAGTTCAATTGGTCATTGCAAATGTCCTGTGATTAGGCTAGGATTAATTGGGGAATTACTGGGTAGTGCAACTCAAAGTGCCAGAAGGATCTACTACGCACTGCGTGTCAATAAATAAATAAACCACTTGGACTAAAAGTCACAACCTCTTGAATATGGCACTTTGGTCAAAATGCATAGTATTTTTCTAATGGTATCCTGCATCAGTTTAATGTTTTGTGCGTTTCTTCAGTGTTATGGTTAAATTTCAGCAAGCCATCATGATGTAAAACTGGTATTGCAGATTGAAATCAATTAAATGAATGCCAATTGATTTCTGTAATGGACAGTGAGTTTGCAATGTCATTGAGGCAGGAAGTTAAGAATCTGCCCCAAAGATTAGAGTACCATTAATATCAGTTTATTTTCGGGAAGTGGAAGTCTTGATACTTACAATGAATCAGTTAGTTTATTTAGTGAGAAGCTCTCCAGTATGTTCTATGAGCATTCCTTGTGCAGTTAACAAATCTCAGATAATGTTCTACAATTGAAAACTATAAGCTAGTGTTAACATTCTTGACGGCAAACACGAGGAAGTCCACAGATGCTGGAAATTCAAGCAACACACACAAAATGCTGGTGGAATGCAGCAGGCCAGGCAGCATCTATAGGGAGAAGCGCTGTCGACGTTTCGGGCCGAGACCCTTCGTCAGGACTAACTGAAAGGAAAGATAGTAAGAGATTTGAAAGTAGGAGGGGGAGGGGAAAATACAAAATGATAGGAGAAGACCGGAGGGGGTGGGATGAAGCTGAGAGCCAGAAAGGTGATTGGCAAAAGAGATACAGAGCTGGAGAAGGGAAAGGATCATGGGACGGGAGGCCTCAGGAGAAAGAAAGGGGGATGGGAGCACCAGAGGGAGATGGAGAACAGGCAGAGTGATGGGCAGAGAGAGAAAGAATAAAAAAGGAGGGGGGAAAACAAAACAAAACTAAATATATCAGGAATGGGGTAAGAAGAGGAAGAGGGGCAGTAACGGAAGTTAGAGAGGTCAATGTTCATGCCATCAGGTTGGAGGCTACCCAGCCGGTATATAAGGTGTTGTTCCTCCAACCTGAGTGTGGATTCATCTTGACAGTAGAGGAGGCCATGGATAGACATATCAGAATGGGAATGGGACGTGGAATTAAAATGTGTGGCCATTGGGAGATCCTGCTTTCTCTGGTGGACAGAGAGTAGGTGTTCCGCGAAACGGTCTCCCAGTCTGCATTGGGTCTCACCAATATATAAAAGGCCACACCAGGAGCACCGGATGCAGTATAGCACACCAGCCGACTCACAGGTGAAGTGTCACCTCACCTGGAAGGAATGTCTGGGGCCCTGAAAGGTGGTGAGGGAGGAAGTGTAAGGGCAGGTGTAGCACTTGTTAATCTCTTACTATCTTTCCTTTAAGTTAGTCCTGACTGAGGGTCTTGGCCTGAAATGTCGATAGCGCTTCTCCCTATGGATGCTGCCTGGCCTGCTGTGTTCTATCGGCATTTTGTGTGTGTTGCTTAACATTCTTGATAGTGCTCCACACAGGTTTGGCATCAGTAAAGACAGCTTTCTTCTCAACTGTGATGTTGCTACTTTAAGCTTCAAGTGAAAAATACAATTCAGGTAAATCCTTGGAAGAAACAACAAAGAATAAAAAGTCATGTATTGTATGTGAGCTTAATTTTGAAATGTTTCTTATTTTCCCCCACTGTGTTGAAATGCACATAAACTGCACTTTTATTCCTTTTTGAGCCAAATAATTATTTTCTGATAAATTAAGGATCTCAACTTCCCAAGAGGCAGTACATTACACAGCATGAATCATCTTGAGAAGAGACTGAGAAATTAATTAACAAGGCAGTCAGTGGTAAATTATAACAATAGGTTACACATGAAAATGAAATGACAGGTGTAGCTTAAAAAATGTGATAGAGCTTTGATAGAATTGTATTTTAAAGGATGTTAACATAAAACAATTCATAGAGTTAAAATGAAAAAAAAGACCAAATTTACATGTTATGTATCCCAGAATTAGGAAAACAGTTAAGAGTGATAGTAGCCATGAATTTTCAAAATTACTGTACCAAAAATAGCTCCCATTATCTTGAAAAGTAATAAATATTATCCAAATAATATTGCCTGGAAAAAGCACAGAAGTCCTAGCTTTGTTATTTTCTAAAATCTATGTAATGACTGATCAACAAAGGAAAAATGCTTCAAGCAAAAAAAATCCAATAAAAATATTTCATTTTTTGTTTAATAACTGTAGGTTATTTCAACTGCTTCAGGGCATGAGAGGTTATTGATCTACTGTCAGAAAAAGAAATCATTGATTTTCATACTATACTTAAGATCTCTTTTTTTACATCTGATCTGTTGTAATGTTAGCAACTTCCAAGTAGAAAATATTTTGAGCTGTGCATTCAGGCATTATAAAGTCAGTTTTATAATCGGCAGGTTGTGAATCCAGAAGAAGAGCCAATGTTGCACTCACCAGTGGTCTCTGACAAGGACTTGTACAGGTATAAACACGGGGATTTAAGCAGGATAAAACTGGCAGGAACTTGGGACATTATGACTCCAGATGTTTGGCACCTGCATGTAGTGGTGTTCCCTAACTAATCCTGTAATGCCTGGCTCTAATTTCTCTAATTTTCAGACTTTATTTTATAACTTGAAAAGATTAGTTGAATCCCCTTTTGACCTGAACATTTCAACAAGTATATCCTAGCTTCTGTGACCTCTCCTAAAATATTTAACCCTGAAGTGACATTCTGGTGATCAACACTTTACTCTTTCCACGGCCAATGTATCCTGCTCAATTCCTGGCACTGCTCGCAATGGTTCAGGTGTGGTCTAACTAGGAATTTAGGTATCTGTTTATAACTCTTTCTGCACTACATTGATAATTGCATTGATGCTGCTTCACACTCTCATAAATTTCATCATCTTTACCTTCAACTTCCACCCAGCCCTTAAATTCACTTGGTCCACCTCTGATATCTCTCTCCCCTTTCATGATTTCTCTGACTCCATCAAGGGAGGCAAACTGTCCACTAATATCTTTTATAAACCCACAGATCCCCACAACTACCTTGACTAGGTAACTACCTTAACCTCCCACACTGTCTCCTTTAAAAATGACATCCCCTTTTTTTCTGGTCCTTCATCTCCACCACATCTGTTCCCAGGATGAGGCTTTCCTTTCCTAGACATCAGAGATGTCCTCCTTCTTCAAATAACAGGGTTTCCCTTCCTCCACCATTGTTGCTGCCCTCACCTGCAATTCCTCCATTTCCCAGACACCCACTCTCACCGCATCTTCCCCCCACCTTAACAGGGACATAGTTCCTCATGTCCACAGAAGACTCTGCATACAACATGTCATTCTCCACAAATTCAACCCTCATCAATGGGATCCTACCATCAAATACATCTTTACCTCCACCCCACCCTCCGCTTTCCACAGGGAT
This sequence comes from Hypanus sabinus, assembly GCF_030144855.1. Taxonomy (NCBI): domain Eukaryota; kingdom Metazoa; phylum Chordata; class Chondrichthyes; order Myliobatiformes; family Dasyatidae; genus Hypanus; species Hypanus sabinus. Next base: position 52,739,538 of record NC_082707.1, read on the forward strand.
TTCTCCCTCCATGATTCTCTTGTCCATCCATCCCTCCCCACTCATCTCCCTCCTGGCATTTATCCCTGAAGGCGGAAGAAAAACTACACCTGCCCATTCACCTCTTCCCTCACCTCCATTCAGGGCCTGAAGCAGTCCTTCCTGGTGAAGCAACACGTCACCTGAAAATCTACTGTACCTGGAGCTCCCGATGCAGAATCACCTACATTGATGAGACCCAACCTAGATTGGGAACCCTTTGTCGAGTACCTAAACTCCATCAACAAAAAGCAGAATTTTCCAGAGGCCAACCATTTCAATTCCTGTTCTCATTGCCATTCTAACTTACTGATCTATGGTCTCTTCTTCTGCCATGATGAGGTCACTTCCTGGCTGGAGAAGCAACACCTCCTATTCTGTCTCCAACCTGATGGCATTAACATCAATTTCTCCTACTTGCAGTAATTTTTTCCTCCTCTTCATTTACCCATGCTGGCCTCTTACCTTTTCTCTTCATCTGCCTATCACCTTCCCCAAGGGTCCCGCCTCCTTCCCTTTTCCCAAGATCTGTTCTCCTCTCCTATCAGATTCTTTCTTCTCCAGTCCTTTGCCTTTTCCATTTATCACCTTCCAGCTTCTTAGGCTATGTCCACATTACATCAGATAAATCCATAACCGAAGCTTTTTCTCTTCCTTTTTACCCTCTGTCCACACTAAAATGGCGTTTTCGTCCCCCAAAACCAGAGCTTTTCAGAAATGCTTTCCAGGGTGTGTAATTTTGAAAATGCCGCTTGGTCAGATCAGTGTGGATGGGGTAACTGGAGAAATCTGAAATCGCTATCAGACGATAGATCGCCACTTCATTGTTTTCTTGAACGCAACCTAACAATTTCAGAACAGACAGCAACGAGACTGAAGCCAGAAGAGTTAGAAATGTACTCACCAAATATTTTGACCAATAACTTACTGAATAAATAAGTATACTCACTTTGCCCTGTTTTCTGTCCTTGCTTGTCTGAAGGTGGTTTTACCTATTTATGCAAGTACTTCTCTGACAATAGATGTGTAACAGTCTAATGTAACATTGTATGGAAATACAAGGTAATACTGATACAGATATGGTTTACACATTTAACAAGGTGCTTTATAAATGCAACAGAGTTAGTCAATTTTTCAATGTTCGTCATCAGCCAAGTCATACAGTCCGTGAACTCCCCGTCGGTTGCCTCCATACGCTTCAGTATTTGTTTTTTTTTACTTTTAAGTCTTCCTGTGCAAGAGCCAACAGCTGCACGTGGTTTAAGTTTTTCTAGTCTGTAACTGAACAAACAAGCACCATCTTTCACAGTGAGATTCGACACCAAACATGTCGCTTGTTTTTGGTAGATGTGTCCTGCACATGCGCAGTAGGAGGAGATTCGCCGAAAACTCCGTTTCAATGTGGACGGAGATATTTTTAAAAACACATAGTGTGGACGCCTATCATTTTGACGTGAAACTGGCGTTTTCAAAATTATCTGGTCTGGTGTGGATGTAGCCTTACTTCATCCACCCCTCCCCCACCCACCCTAGCTTCACCTATCACCTTCTAGCTTGCCTCTCTTTCCCCTCCCACCACCTTATTCTAGCATCTGCTAACAGTCCTGTTGAAGTGTCTCGGCCCGAAAGGTTGACTGTTTATTTATTTCCATTGATACTGCCTGACCTGCTGAGCTCCTCCAGCATTTTGTGTGTGTTGCTCTGGATTTGCAGCATCTGCAGAATCTCCTGTGATTATAGGTCCTTTTAAAGCTTATTACTTGATACATCGATGTACTGAATCTATACTGTCTCTAACCTTCTTCTACTTAGAACATACTCCTTATTTTAATTTTAAGGTTCACTGTGTACCCTATTTGCTCAATCAAAATCCCTTTCCCTCAGATTTTCTTCCCTATTTTCCTTAATCTAATATTATCTCTTTTTAATTCAATATTTCATAGGATTGTTTAGAATGACCAAGGATACACAGTAAATAAGTAGGCTGGCAGTCTACACCAGTGCACTGCACCACATGAGCCCCTTTCAATGTCATCGAGGTCAAATATAGAACAGACCCTTCAGCCCACAATGTTGTACCAAACCAAATAAAAAAGTAATCAAATCACCAACTAAACTAATGCCTTCTGCCTACACAACGTCCATATCCTTCCATTTTCCTCACATTCACGTGCCTACCTAAGCATCTTGTAGAAGTCTCTAACCACCACCCTAGGCAGTGCATTCCAGGAACCCACCATGCTCTGTGTTAAAAAAAACTTTCCCCTCACATCTTTGATTTTGCCGCTTTTCACCTTAAATGCATGCCCACTAATATTACTCATTTCAACCCTGAGAAAAATATATTGTCTGTCTATGTATGCCCCTCAATCGTATAAACCTTTGTTTTCTCTTGAGCAGTGGATGCTGAGGGGAGATCTGACAAAGTGTATTCAAACTCTCATTATAGCACATGCCCCCTAATCCACGCAACATCCTGGTAAACCTCTTCTGTACCCTCTCCAAAGCCTCGATATCCTTCCTATCATAGAGCAACCAGAACTGTATGCAGTGCTCCAGGTGAGTTTTATAAAGCTGCAACATAATTTCTTGACTTTTGAACTATCTCAACTCGGAAAAACAAAGATGCCATATGCCTTCTTAATCACCGATTAACCTGTGTAGCCAATTTCAGGGAGCTATCAACTTGGACCCCAAGATCCCTCTGCTCATCAACACTGTTAAGACTCTTACCCTTAACAAAGACCTTTCTCTTTCTATTTCACCTACAAAATCCAACACTTCACATTTAACTAGGTTAAATTCCACCCATATCTGCAACTGATCTATATCCCTTTGCCAACCTTCAATGATACCCACAACACCACTGATCTCCAAATCATCTGCAGACTTACGAACCCACCCATCTACATTTCCATCCAGGTCATTGATAAACATCACAAAGAGCAGAGGTATCAGTACAGATACCAGTGGAACAACACTGATCACAGATCTCCAGTTACAATCAGTCCCATCGACCACTGCTCCCTATGGGCAGCAAATTCTGAATCCAAACCGCCAATTCACCTTTGATTCCATGCATCTTAATCTTCTGGATGAGCCTCCCAGAAGGGATCTTGACAAACACCTTACTAAAAATCCATGTAGACAACTTCCACAGTGCTACCTTCATCAATCAGTCTTGTCACCTCATCAGAAAACTTAATCAAGTTAGTAAGACAGGACTCACCCCCACACAAAGCCATTATGGCTCTCCCTCATTAGGCCATGGGTTTCCAAGTGCTCATAAATCCTATCCCTAAGAATTCTCTCCAGTAACTTACCAACCGGTGACGTGGACTCACCAGTCTATAGTTTCCAGGATTATCCTTGGTTCCCTTCCTGAATAAAAGAACATTGGCTACTCACCAGTCCTCTGGGACCTTCCCTGTGGCTAGAGAGAACATAAAGATATAGGTCAAGGCCCCAGCAATGTCATCTCTTGACTCTCACAATCACCTGCGGTATATCCCATCAGGCACTGGGGTCTTATCCACCTTAATGCTCTTTAAGAGGCCCAACACTCCCTCCTCTTTTATCTCGAAAAGCCATAACATATTGATGGGCACAGATCATCCAATCTTCCACGTCCTACTCCTTGGGAAATACTGATGTAAAGTACTCCTTAAGGTCCGCACCCACATCCATCATGTCCAAGCAAGTACTTCCCCCTTTATCTTTGTGTGGTCCTACCCTCTCCCTAGTTATTTTCTTGCTTTCGATGTATGAATAGAATGGCTTGGGGTTCTCTTTAATCCTACATGTCAAGGACCTTTCATGACCCTTTTTGAGTTCTTCTCTGTCTTCTTTATAATGCACAAGGGCTCTGTTTGATTCTAGCTTTCTAAGAGCTGCATTCTTTTTCTCTGCTTGAATAATTCATCAGCTCTCTCGACATCCAAGTTTCTCCTACATTGTCATCCTTGTCCTTCCTTCTAACCAGAACATACTTGTCCTGTAATCTGTGCAGATGATCTTTAAACAACCAACACATGTTGGATGAGGGCTTGCCCAAAAACAGCTGTTTCCAAGTAACTTTCCCTCGTTCCTATCTAATGCCCTCATAATTTGCCCTGCTCTGATTAAGATCCATACTTATCCTTATCTATAGCTATCATAAAACCTAAGGACTTGTGGTCACTGTCCTCTAACTGTTCACACATTGAATGATTGATCACCTGCTAGGCTCATTACCCAACACCCGATCCAGCACAGCCCCTCCTCTTGTTGGACTATCTATATATTGATTTAAGAAACCCTCCTTGATGCACCTAACAAATTCTGCCTTATCTAAACCACTTGCTCTAAAAAAGTCCCAGTTTATATTAGGGAAGTTAGAGACCCTATGACAACAGCCCTATTGTTTTACACCTTTCTTTAAAATGCCTGCATGCCTGTTCCTCGGTGTCCAGGTGGCTAATGGAGAATCTGTAGTACAATCCCATCAGAGTGATTGCACACTTCCTATTATTGAGTTCCACCCAAATACAGTGTACTCAGTGGATTTGTCTTCCATCACGTCCCCTTTGAGTGCAGCTGTGATATTGTCCCTGTTTAGTAACTCCCACATCTCTCTCACCTCCCTCTCCATTTTTCCAAAAACATCAAAACACGGGGACATTAAGCACTCATTCCTGTCCCTCTCTCAACTGTAGTGCATTTAATTTTCAGTAATATTTGAGTAATTTGATGACATATTACTTGTTTGCTTACACAGTTCATGTAAAAGGTACCGGAGTGGTATACGTCATTATGCCACCACATCACACATATGTGAGCACCTCACTGAAGTAAAAACAAGTACATAAGTTTGCTGACTCCCGTTTTTCTTTTGATTAATTTCTGGAGTTACAAAATATAACATTAACTAAGTGTCTGTAATGGTCAAAACATCAGAGCTCCCTGTACTGATTCATGCTCTACGATCATCACATTTAGCCATAATATTCCTAGCATTAAAATACACACGGTTCGAACTACCCACCTCATCGCATCTATTACTTTGCCACTGCCATTTTTAACTAGACCTGACATCTACCTTCCTTTCCATCTCTCCACTTTCTCACCTGGTGCTCTCGTTCACATCCTCCTGCCAAACTAGTTCAAACCCTCCTGAGTAGCACTAGTGAACCTCCTGGCCAGGATATTGGCTCTCTCCAGTTTCGGTACAGGTCACCTCTGCCCCAGAAGAGATTCCATGAACCTGAAATGCTGGACCCTGTACCAGTCCCTCAGCCTCTCATTCATCTGTACTATCATCCTATTCCTACCCAGATTAGCATGTGGCACTGGGAGTAATCCAGAGATGACCACCTTGGAGGTTCTGCTTTTCAGCCTCTTCCCTAACTCCCTATACTCACTGAGCAGAACCTGCTATCCCCTTCCTACCTACATCATTGGTGCCAATGTGACCACGAATTCTGGCTGCTCACCCTCCACCTTGAAAATATTCTACTGCCGCTCTGCTATAGAATCCTACAGAAAGTATTGGATATGGCCCATGGGTGAAGCCCTTCCCATCACTGAGCACATTTACATGAAACACTGTTATAGGAAAGCAGCACCCATCATCAGGGACCCCCACCACCCAGGCCACGCTCTCTTCTCATTGCTGCCATCAGGAAGAAGGTACAGGAGCCTCAGGACTCACACCACCAGGTTCAGGAACAGTTATTACCCCTCAACCATCAGATTCTTGAAGCAAATGGGATAACTTCACTCAACTTCACTTGCCCCTTCATTGAAATATTCCCACATCAAATGGACTCACTTTCAAGGACTTTTCATCTCACGATCTTGATATGTGTTTACTATAATTCTTTATTTCTCCTTGTATTTGCACACTTTGTTTTCATTTCTCTTTGTATTTTCATAGTTTGTTGTCTTCTGCAGTGTGGTTGAACTCAAGTTGGTATTTCATTGAATCTTTAACAGTTATTGTTCTATAGATTTATTGAGTACACCCACAAAAAAATGAAGCTCAAGGTTGTATATGGTGACATATATGGACTTTGATAATAAATTTATTTTTGAACCTTTGACACCTCGAACCCTGGCATCTGGAAGGCAATTTGCCATGCTGGCATCTCTTTCATGTCTCTGTTCATCCCCCTAACTACTAAGTTTCTGTCACTATCATCCTTTCTGATTTTACCCTTCCCTGCTGGTTCTCAGAGGTGGCCACAGTGCCACTGGCCTGGGTGTTGTTTCTTTCTGTACCCCTCCCCCCAGCCCATGCTATCCAAAGCTTGTTGCTGAGGGGAATGGCCACAGGGGAATCGGCACTGACAGTTTACTCTCTTTGCTTCTCCTGGTGATCACCCATCTTCTGTCTGCATCTGGGAGTGACCACTTCAGAAAAAGGTTCATCTATGAGATTTAAAGCCTCCCAGATAGTCCTGAATACTTCCACCTCTAGCTCCAGTTCCTTGACCTGGTCAGTCAGGAGTTGAAGTTGGGTTCATTTCCCACAGATATAGTCATCACTGGGTCACTGGGTCACAGGGTCACTGTTAGGTACCTTGAAACCTTGAAATCCCACATTTTACAGGAGGTGTATTCTAACGTCTTAACTACCTTCCTATCTACACTGAATTGAAGACCAAAGATTTACAGACAACAAAACCAAAGCTTAACTGTTCTTACCTGTGCCTTCTCCCTGAAACATTTGAGTTTCACACTCACCTAGGTCACTTACCCAGCTTCCACTTGCTAAAGCCACACACACACCCACTCTAACACTACCTACTCGACAATCACTTCTCCACTTGACCCTACCCTTTTCCCTTGGCTTTATTAACATTTTGCAGATGTGCCTCTCGTGGACTCCTGCAAAGGTGAAACTAACAAGCTGACAAACACAGACACTCGCCTCTTTTTCAAAGGTCCTGCTCCAAATCTCATTGTTACTCCTGACTCTGCAAAGTAGGAACTAACCAAAGGTCAATTCACATAACCTTTCATTCCCTTCTTCCAGGTGGGTTTCGCCAGCATTCGTCAAAATGCATCTGTACTCTTCATTTTAACCCCTTATTCTCATCCGCTGTGTTATTTAGAACTTGCATATGCCCATCTTAGTGATCATCTTCTATTGATGGCCTCCTCTTACACTGTTCCCAAATGGAAACAACTCTGCTATATTCACTTTTGTTTTAAAGACCTCTATTAGTTTGCTCATCATCATTCTTTCCTCGAGAAGAGAAGCCCTTCTCTTCTTACAATGCCACCTATGTTTTTACATGTACCCTCAAGAAACTTGGATATGTGACATTTTGTTTCATCATTTATTAGTACAGTGAATAAAGACTTTAGCAAACACCTTGAAATAAATATACATAGACATTGCCCTGTTTCATTACTTCTTAATCAGACACTTGTGGTCAAGATTGATTGGTTTCTACAACAGTTCTCCAGGTTCTGTGTCCTATGCAAGATGTACACTTTGCCAAAGGTGACACCACTGAAGCTTGTCAGGAGGGAGGGTGTTCGAATCTCTACTCCTACCATTTCTTATCCTTCCTTCACAGAATCTGGAGAGTTTGATGTCTTCCGAGGTGATTCTCCACCAGTCACCATGAGGGAGGAGGGTGTTGTCAGGAGGGAGGGTGTTCGAATCAACCCACTCCTACCATTTCTTATCCTTCCTTCACAGAGACTGGTGAGTTTGATGTCTTCTGAGGTGATTCACCACCAGTCACCAGGAGCTGGAGACGATGTTACATAGTTTGAGGGAAGTTTTGAGGACATCCATGAAATGTTTTCTCCAAATTTTGGCAATTGCTTTTCCTTTTGGAGCTTGGTGTAGAAAACTTGATACCAGAAGCCTGGTAGCAGGCAGGCAGGCAGACAAAATGGCTCATACATTTAAATTGGTTAAACAGGGTCACAGTCTCAATGGTGGCCTCATATAGGAAGCTGATATTAGTTTATCTACCTTGAAAGTGGATTCCCTTCAGCTGCCATTGCAGAATACACAATGATTCATTAGGCACAGCTATACTTTTCAAAGCTATGCAGCTGAAGATTTGCGAAGTACTCAATGTATTAACACTGGTAATTATCCTACAACAGATCGTAATCTAACTGATTCATAGTTCCCTGATTTCCCTCTAGTGTTTTGAACACTGAAGAGACATACAGAATTTTTAAAAATATAGGAGTGTCCATGGGGATTTGTCATTCTTTAATGCCATTCCTTTCTTCATTAATTTTAGTTTTCATCGACTAATATTGGTGAGTCCCTGTCTCAATTTTTATTGTTTGCTCAGAGTTTTTATGTTGAGCAGAACACTTACATTTGTGTCTGCTTATTCAAATCTATATGAAATTTACTACTCCTGCATTAAGAGCACATAGTTTTTGAAACATTCTTGTAGAATTAATAAAATTCTTATACACAAGATATACATAATAATTTTAGGTCATAAGCACTAGTGTCTATATTTGCTAAGAATAATAGTGAACTTCCTGTGAAATAAAGAAATTGTATACAGAAATGTTACAGTGAAATTGAGAAGATACAGCACAGAAAGGAGTCATTGAATTAATATAGAAGTGCAAAATCTTTAAGCCTATTGGTCTCTGTTCTCAACATTGACAAAAAGATGGTCCATGTCTTCACAAACCTCAATCTGAACAAACATTTCCCCTTTAATGAATCCATGTACTTTACACCAGCTAAGTGACAACTTTTAGAGTCACAGAGTCACATGCCAACACAGCATGGATACAGGCCCTTTGGCCCATTGAGTCCATGCAGACAATTATGCCCCCCACTTAGTTCCAATTTCCTGCAATCAGCCCAGATCCCTCCCCTCCATGTACCTTTCCAAATGCTCCTTTAATGATATTGCTGTACCTGTCTCCACCACTTCCTCTGGCAGCTCATTCCATATACTCACCACCCTCTGCATGGAGAAGTTGTTCCTCAGGACCATTTTAAACCTTTCCCCTCCAACTCTAAATATATTCCCCCTAATTTTAAACTTCCCTACCATGGAGAAGAGAGAATTACCATCACCTCTGCCTCTCATAATTTTGAACATTTCCATGAGATCATCTTGCATTTTCCTGTGTCAAAGGATTAAAGTCCTAGCCTGGCCACGCTCCCCTTATATCTCAAGCCCTCTAATCCTGGCAACATCCTCACAAATCTTTTCAGCACTTTTTCCAATTTAGTCATGTCATTCCAATGTCAGGGTAATGAAAACTATACCCAACACACTAAGTGCAACCTCAACTATTTAGCTGCAGTGTAATGTCCCAATTATTATTCCCACTGTCCTGACTGATGAAGGGCTAAGTCCCTTTTTCACCACCTTGGCTACCTGTGACATGACTTTCAATGAACTTTGCACTTTACTCCTAGAGCCCTCTTTTCAATTACATTCCCCAGTGCCCTACCATCAATAGTATTAAGCTGGTTTGGGTTTACAAAATGCATCACCTCGTATTTAACTGTCCTAAAATTCATTCGCCACTCCTCAGCCCACTTCCCTATCTGATCAAAATCCCCCCTGTAATCTAAGATAACCTTCTTCACTATCAACACCTAATATTGCACCATCCATAAACTTTCTTATCCGATCAAGCCTTGTACATTTACATCCAAACCATTTATATAAATAATGAGCAACAATGGTCCCAAGACCAATGCCCTGAAACACACCATTAGTCACCAACCTCCAGTTCGAGATGCGGCCTTCAACCCCCACCATCCTGTTTCCTACCTCTAAGCCAATGTTGAATCCACTTAACTCTCTCTCCCTGGATTGCATAACACGTGAGACCTTCTCAAAGGCCTTGCTAAAGTCCAAATAGACAATTTCCACAGCCCCCACATCATCTACTTCTTTTGTTATGCTGACAAAGTTATACTGACTCCAGCTAATCAGATTCTGTCTATCCAATTGCTGGTAGATCCTGCCCCTCAGAATTCCCTCCAATGCCTTCCCCACTACTGAGTCAGGCTGTGATGGATTTTCACTCCTTGTTTTTTTGCTAACCTGCTTTCTAAACACAGCAGCTGCCACTTGTGAGATCATAAGAGATGCAAATAAACTTCCAACAACCAGTTGTTAGTTTCTGGTTGTAAATAGGAGTCAGTCTTCAGTTCTTAAAATGTAAATGGAAAGCAGTAATCAGCTTGAAGTTTAAAAAGCATCTCTAGAGAACAGCTTTGCAAACCAGCTCAGTTTGTAGCAGAGACACTCTGTCTGTAGAAAAGCAGGTGCTAGCTCATGGCATCCATCCTGTCTTACTGCTCAAGATGCAGTACAAGACAATGGGCTGTTAAATTTGGCTTGTTTCAAACAGACAAGCTGAATCTAAGTTGCTTAGCTCAAGAAAACTTGAAGACCAGATGGATAATATCAGTCAGCATATCAATAACTGATGTGTTTATAGCTGGAAGATTTATGTAGTCTAAGAGGATAGCTTTACAGCTTTAATTGTGAACTGTGAGCATTAGCTGAGGTCTATATCTCCAAGATACTTTTAGACCATTTGTGTTTAAAGGATATGTGAGGAAATACCATATGTGTGTGAAGTCACTCGTGGGGAAAAAAGGGGTGTAAATGCAGAGAGCAAGACAGACTTATTAGCAATGGCGTGGAATCAAGAAGATGGAAGAAACACAGGGTGAACTAAAATTTATTCCCTTAGTTTCAGTTTCTGCAATAGACAATTCGTTCGTCTGAAATTTATTGGTATGCCTTTTTAGTTTACAGGAATTATACTTGTATTTTGAAAATCTTCTGAGTTTAAGAAATCTTTTGTGTTTGAGAAATGTGTTATCCTTAACGTTTAAGAAATGTGTCATGTTTTAGAAATGGTTGTAATTTGGAAATGTTTAAGGTAGAAATCCTCTGTTTTAAATGTGTTTAATGTTGTTTGGATTTAAATGTGTATCACTGAAAATAAATGAACTGTGCTTTAAACTGCTTTGTTTGCTGGAAGTTATCTTCTCCTTGGTAGGGAGGGGGGACCCACCACTCAAATAATGGATATTGTCAGCTAAACTCGCCGTGGAGAATAAACAGGAAAGTAAACTAGTCTTTGTGTAGTTGTTCTCCCTTTAGTGAGAATACACATGGCTACTTATATCTGATAGGCCTTAAGATCTTCCTTTGAGTTTAGAATTTCACGGTCAGCAAACCCAATACCATCAAAAGACTGACTGGCCTGTATTTTGCTGGTTTGACCTTGCTACCCTTCTTAAAGCAACAGAACAGCATGAGTCAGCTTACAGTATTTGGGAACTTCACTGGTGGCTAAAAATGAAGGAAATATCTCCGCAAGGGACTCTGCAATTTCCTCTTTAGCCTACAGCGAAGGCCAAGGATGCACATGGTCAGGCCCTGAAGATTTTTTCCACTTTAATGCACTGTAAGCTGATAATGTCTCTTGAAAAACACCTCTATTGTTTCCCTTATCTCTTAAGCAATGATGATTTTTCACTTCAGTAAACAGTGATGAGATATCTTCATTAAAAATTCTAACCATCTCTTGTGCATAAGGCATCTGTAGCCTGGTTGACCTCTAAGGGGACCTACTTTTTCCCTAGCCACTCTTTTACTTTTATTTAATATAAAATCAGTAACCAGATATGATGAGCCAATGATCACTTTCAGATCAATTCACTAGTTGTTCTGAAAATGTTCATTTTCAAGTTGGAGTGGGAGAAACTAAAGATGGCACCCGTGTTTTTTCCAGCCTTGGATGGCTTCTTCCAGTTCATCCATGAAACAGTTTAATTCTCCTCTTCTCATGTCTCTTTATTCTTTTTCAAAGTGGTTAGAGTCCTGTCAGAGTCTGTAATCTACAGCAGCAGCTCAAAGTATGGCACCTTACAGTCAATGAGTTGACAAGCAGCCTAGCGTTTTGATATCTCCAGGTGTGGCCTGGAAGATGTGCACCTTTGTGGTGCAGCTCTGTGGGAGACCTGATTCCTCGTCGCGTTTCTGACGGAAGCATCGCGGGAGATTGAAACATCGAGACAGCGGGCGGTGTGCATGGCTGTCAGAGGCTCCTGAACTCAAGCGATCTTGCTCTCTTTCTCCCTTAATGGTGAGTGAAAACCAGTTGGTCTTTGAGTCGGGGGCCTCAAACAAGCAACGCAGCAGATTGTAACATGTCAAAGTTTTGGGATGGACGGTAGTTTTTAATGAACTCTAGGTCATGGTCTCTGGGGTGTTTGCTATTGCTTTCATGGTGGGTGGAGTGAAGGGGGGTAGTGTTGATACTTTTGTGCATGGGGGAGGGAGTGGTGCTCTGGGGTTCTAAAAGTTTTCCAACATTCATTCTTTATTTTCTCTGTTTCGTGAATGCCTGCAAAGAGTACTGACTTCAGTTTGTATACTGTATACATTCTCTGATATTAAAGTGAACCATTAAACCATGGAACTATATCAGCTGAATCAATATTATATCATTGTGTAGACTTTGTTCATTTGACTGCAATAAACTTAATTGATAGATGTGCCAATATAGTTTTGAAAAAGCTTGATGCACCAGCAGCATCAATTAATGCAGAATTGAGGAACTGGCTATCTTTGGGAAGGCAATGAATAGTGAAGTTATCTCGCTTTGACATCGGGAGGAGGAACTTGTATTCTCTGTGCATCATTTGTGAGGAGTTGCCTCTGAGGCATTTCAAATATGCACGGAACATGGATGAGCCAAATTCTTCTTGAGGCAGTTTTTATGAGATAATTTACATACAACCCAGTTCTGTCTGTATATATTATATAAATAATCTTACTTCCCTCTGGAAATAACTATCTATAGGCCAGAACAATGACAAGCTCTTTCTTTGTCACCTTTCAAAAGCACAAAATCTACTTGAAGAAAATGCTGGGAGTACGTATTCTGTAGGGATTTTGCTTGATGCACACCAACTCCCTGAACTTGCCGTCCTGCATTACAAATGTGCATTCATTTTGAACATCATCTTGTTTTCTCAAATATTTTTGAGACAGAAAATATTTTTAAGGTGGATTTCTTTACTTGAAATTAGACAGGATTTGACTTAAATGATGGTCACTTAAACCATGCCTAATATCAGCTTCTCAGATATGACCCTTAAAAAATTCATCCATGCAAACTGTTTATTCATCTCCATAGATGCTGCCTAACACATGCTGGTGATAATAAACCTGATTCTGACCTGCTGAGTTTGTGCAATATTTTGTGTACACTGATGATGAGAGTCATTAGATCAGTTACAGCAACAGCCTGTGTATGTTAAAAAATAATTTGATATAAATGAAGGCCAAAGATTTTTTAAAATATGATATACGTATCTCCCCCCCCCCCCACCTTTACAGAAGTAGAGCGTTCCTATAAAACCTTTCTTAAGCTGAAATGGCGTAGAGCGAAGAATCATTAATTTATATGGGAAAAAATGTTGTAACTGTGAAATTCCTCTTTGTAGTGCGAAAACAGGTTACTAATGTAGGCCTTTTGTAAAAGCGAAGTGGCGTAAAGCAAACATTCGTAAAGCAGGGGACACCTGTATGTTTGAAGAAAATGCATCATAGGTATAATAGTGGCAAATAATTACAAAGATTACTTAACAATTTGTTGGGTTGATAATGACAAAAGCAAAAGCAAACTTTAATATCATTTAAACAAAACTGAACATATGTGCACAAACAAAACTAAGGGAAACATGATTATGGTTCTTTAGGGACAAAGAATATTATCACCTCATCTGAATGAGTTATCACCAAGAAGGATTGATATAAAAGTATCTAAAATAAGGAAACCTGAAAAAAGAATTCTTAACACTAAAGTAATATGCAAACCTTAGAAAAAATTCCCAAAAATGAATATGGGGATTGTGATGAATAACTAACCCACATGCTTGATTACAATGGAGAAGGATGTCAAATTCATGCTGTCCACCCTTCCTACACAAGGGTCTTTGTGTGAAAATAATGTTATAGTTGGCCATATCAGCTTGGAGATCAAAAGTGTAACTAAGACCAATAAAGTCCAGCCTGCCCAGAATGGAACCAGGTCAGGCCTTTTGAATGATGTGTGAACGTACAGGAGGGTTGGAGCATTTCATTTTAATAGGCCGAGTTGTGCAATGTAGAGGAAGGCAGGTCCTCATTGCTGTGGTGCAAATGCCATAAATGTGACCATGGGCAGAATAGGACTTGAAATATGAAAACTGATTACACCTTTGCACCTCCTCTCATCTACTTCCTCCTCAACACAGACCCTCTCTTCATTTACAATCTGCATATATTCCAATTAATTTTCTTCCTTAACTACCATCTACTTCCACAACAAATCCCTGCTTTAGAAGCCCTCTGCTAACACCACTGTCAATGCACTGTTTTTGAATGAAGTGGAAATAAAGGCAAAACAAGCTAGTTACAATTATTTATCAATAAGAATCTGTAACAAGAAAAAGATGGAGCACTTCCAGGAAATCCAGTCTTCCAAAGTCCTCTTCCATAGCTCCTTCCCCATCATCCACAACTTACAAACACTTGGAGTCCCATACCATCAAAAACACTCACCCTATCCCCAGGCTCTAAGCACCACCCTGAATATGGAGCCTCATAAAAATCAATGACACATATTGAGATTAGTTCTATTTTCAAATGCTAATTAACCTTATTTATGACGTATAAATGAAAAATAATATATCAAATGGGAACCAACTTATAAAAAATGTTACCTTCAGTCCCATTTGCTTCTTGATATTTAAATAATGACATTAATTTTTCCACTTCCATATCTCTTCTGCTTGGGTAAAGAATGCTGGTGTGCTCCATTTCATAAACTAGACAATACATTGTTTAAACGGGCTCTTTTCAGTTGCAACAGTATCAGCTGATTCTTTAGCTGTAAAATGTCTTTTGTTCCAAATTTAGTAGTATTTTCTTGAAGTTATAAAGTTTCCTACAACAGCAAGTTCTGGTAATAACTTACCTGGCAAAGAGCTCAGTCAGCTTTATTGTTGACCTTTGAAAGGTCCTTGTTAAACTCGGTCATGTTGAGTTACATTTTAATAGTGCTGATTGTGTTCAGGTACAGTGTATTCTGTTGAAATGGAGCTGCCCGGAAGTAAAAAGAATTCTCTGTTAGAAAAAAATTAATTTGTCACAATTTGTGCTGAAGAGCCAATGAATTTATGCTCACAAGATTGTCCAATCTCTCAAACATTAGTTTAAGCACCGCAGCAATGATTTCGCATTGGTAACAGGAAAGTTTGCCCTAGATAAACAGCAAATTGAATACTTGGTTGTGAATTGCAGATAACTTGAAAGACAGAAAATGATGTGCAAGGCATATCCAAATTCCTGTTTGGTGCAGCTACATTCAGAATGTACTTAAATAGTTAATAAATGTTTGACCTTCCAATATATGATAGTGAAAAATATTGAACTTTAAAATGCGTGAGTAAAAAACAATTACTGCTCTCCTTCAAATAAAGCTCCATGCTCTTACTTGCAAATGTCTGAAACAAAAAAAAGACTGATGGAAAAAAGGCTTCATCAACATAGAAGTTACAGTATATTAGCATATACTGCTAATACTCCACCACCTCTCTCCTCTGTCTGGCAGAACTGGTCCTCTCGCTCAATAACTTTTCCTTCAGTTCCTCCCACTTCCTTCAAACCAAAGATGGGCACTCACATGGGTCCCAGCTTTCCCTGCCTTTTCGTCAGTTACATGGAACAGTTCATATTCCAAGCCTACACCAGTAGCATTCCCCCACTTTTCCTACACTACATCAGTGACTGCATTGGTGCTTCCTGCACCCATGGCAAGCTTTTGACTTCATGAACTGTGCCTCCAACTTCCAACCTGCCCTCAAATTCACTTGGTCCATTTCTGACACCTTCCTCTCCTTTCCTAATCTCTTTGTCTCCATCTCTGTGGACAGTCTGTCCACTGATATCTTTCATAAGCCCACTGATTCTCACAGCTATCTGGGCTATACCTCTTCCCTTGCAAAAATGCCATCCCCTTCCCTTAGTTCCTTCATTTCTGCCACACCTACTCTAAGGATGAGGCTTCAAAGAAAGGGATTTCCTTTCCTCCACCATCAATGCTGCCCTCACCCGCATCTCTTCAATTTCATGCACGTCTGCCCTCTCCCCACCCTCCCACCACCGCCCAGAGATAGGCTCCTCCAGTTGCCACTTACCACCCCACAAGCTTCCATGTCCATCACGTAATTCTCCGTAACTTACACCATCTCCATCACCAAGCACGTCTTTCCCTCCCCCAACCCCCACTTTCTGCTTTCCACATGGATCACTCCCTACGCAACTCCCTTGCCCGCTTTCCCTTCCCACTGATCTCCCTCCTGGTACTTATCCTTGCAAATGGAACAAGTGCCATACCTGCCCCCTACACCTCATCCCTCACTGCCATTCAGGGCCCCAAACAGTCCTTCCAGCTGAGGCAACTCTTCACCTGTGAGTCTGTTGGGGTCATCCACTGTATCCAGTACTCCCGGTGTGTACTTCCATATATTGGAGACCCGATGTAGATTGGGATACCACTTTGCCGAGCACCTACACTCACCCACCAGAAAAAGCATGATTTCCCAGTGGCCACCCATTTTAACTCCACTTCCCATTCCCATTCTGACATGTCAATCCATGGTCTCCTCTACTGTCATGATGAGGCCACACTCAGGTTGGAGGAGCAATACCTTATATTCCATTTGGGTAGCCTCCAACCTGATGGTATGAAGATTGATATCTTGAACTTCCAGTAATTTCCCCCCCCCCCCAACCATTCCCCATTCCTATTTTCCTTTCTCACCTTAGCTTCTTACCTACCCATCACCTCCCTCTGGTGCTCCTCCCCCTTCCCTCTCTTCCATGGTCTTCCATCCCCTCCTATCAGATTCCCCCTTCCTCCAGCCCTTTATTACCAATCAGCTTCCCAGCTCTTTACTTCACCCGCCTCCTCCTTTCCAGGTTTCACCTGTCACCTCCCACCTTGTACTTCTTCCTCCACTCCCCCCACCATCTTACTCTGACTTCTCATCTTTCTCTCCAGCCCTGATGAAGGGTCTCAGCCTGAAATTTGGACTGTTTACTTTTTTCCATAGATGCTGCCTGGCCTTCTGAGTTCCTGCAGGATTTTGAAGTGTGTTGATTGGAACTCCAGCATCTGCAGATTTTCTCCTGTTTGTAATCCCACTCTGTCCTGCCTTACTCGGACAAATAGACATATTAATATTCAGGTGGCCTCCAATAACTATTGGAAGTCTTCTTTTGGACAATTACGAACATGGTCTATACATTGAAATCAGACCTATGATAACATAGATACAGTACATATAGCTAGAAATATATAGTTTTAACATTTTAAGTGGCATGTTAATGCAAAAAAAGTTGTAACGTATTTTTCAGATCTTCCTGCCCTTTATAGAATATTACTCTAATTCTGACTGTGCTATTTCCTTTGGTAATAAGCTGAGTGGTGATGGAAATGTTTTCAGTACCCCTGGCTGATTGCTCCTTGACAGCATTGGCACACAGTCATTATCTACCTCAGCAGACGTCGTTTTCATTTTCTTTTATTACGCATTTTATGCTTCCTCATCAGCTCAGTCAATAGTTTCTTTCATCTCATTGTGGCCCTCAGACAATAAAATGATATCAATAAAATTTAAATCTAGGTCATCTATCTACATGCCTTGATCCTGGCATTAATATATTCGGTACTTATATCAATCAGTGCTAAACCTGTCTCTCATTCAGTTATTATTAAAAACAGCGGGGAAGAAAGAATTCTCTTACTCTATTGTCACAATTATACAGTAGGTTGATCATGAGCCGTTCATCCTCATAAACAAAGACATATTTTAGATCTTGGATAATTAGTAACTATTTTGGCTTCAGTAATGACAAAATTTTCAACATATGCGTAATACTTTAATCTTTATAATAATAAATTAGTTTGTTGCATTAGATTTAAATTTCCACTGAGACACAGTTTTTCAATCCTCATAGCAGACAATGACTGACTCAAATGCTTGTCAATCTTCTTTGAGTCGATGGCTCAGAGGTGTATGAGGCATGACAGGGAGAACTTAAATTCAGATCTTTCCTTCCTTTGGTGAAATATGTAGGCTCCCCTTGTCACCTGAATCTGAACAAAAGCACATTGAACCAATTGGCAAGAAAGGCATGAGTTATGGTTCAGGAGAGTTTGTGTTGTCACACTATGATAAATGAAATTTCAATCTTCAGTAAATGCAATTGGTCACTATAATTAAAGAAATTTATTGCCTTTATCAATGTACATTTGAAAGCATCCTGTCTGTATGCTTTCATGGCTTGGTATGTCATCTCTGATTGTGGACTTCAGGAAGGGTAAGACGAAGGAACACATACAAATCCTCATAGAGGGATCAGAAGTGGAGAGAGTGAGCAGTTCCAAGTTCCTGGGTGTCAAGATCTCTGAGGATCTAACCTGGTCCCAACATTAGGAGTTTGAAGAGGTTTGGCATGCCAACAAATACACTCAAAAACTTCTATAGATGTACAGTAGAGAGCATTCTGACAGGCTGCATCACTGTCTGGTATGGGAGACCGAAAGAAGCTGCAGAGGGCTGTAAATCTAGTCAGTTCCATCTTGGGTACTAGGCCTACAAAGTACCCAGGACATCTTCAAGGAGCGGTGTCTCAGAAAGGACCTCCAGCACCCAGGACATCCCCTTTTCTCACTGTTGCCATCGAGTAGGAGGTACAGAAGCCTGAAGGTACACACACAGTGATTCTTCCCCTGTGCTATCTGATTCCTAAATGGACATTGAAACTTCGGACACTACCTCGCTTTTTTAATATATAATATTTAAATGAGTTAGTTATTTATTATCATTATTATTATTTTATTTTGGTTTTTTTCTCTTCTATATTATGTATTGCATTGAACTGCTGCTGCTAAGTTAACAAATTTCACGTCACATGCTGGTGATAATAAACCTGATTCTGATTCTACTCATGATAGCAAGAATCTCAGAGAGTTATGGACAAGCTCAGTACATCATAAAAACCAGCCTCCCCTCCATTCACATCTCACTGCCTCAGTAAAGCAGCCAGCATAATCAAAGATCCCACCCACCCCAGACATTCCATCCTTTCCCCTCTCCAATCAGACAGAAGATACAAAAGCCTGAAAGCACATACCACAAGACTCAAGGACAGCTTCTGTCCCACAATGTTACAGGACTATTGTATGGTTAATTACCAGTAAGATGGTTTCTTGACCTCAGTATCTGCCTCATTATGATCTTGCATCTTATCGTCTACCTGCACTGCACTTTCTCTGTAGGTGTTACACTTTATTTGCATTTTGTTATTGTTTTACCTTGTACTACCTCAATGCACTGTGTACTGAATTTATCTGTATAAGCAATATGCAAGACAAGCTTTTCACTCTGCCTCGGTACATTTGACAATAATAAACCAATTCCAACTGCAATTCCACTGTACAAATACAAGAAACCTGCTTTCTAGCTTATTAGATCTAAACTAACTTCAGTATAATAGAAAAGCCACAACTATACAAAATTAGACTTTATATGGGGAAATGCGTACAGAAATCCAGATTTTAATTAGAGAATTTCAGGTTTAAGGTGTTTCTAAGGAACATAATTCAATGTAAGTTGATAAATCAGTAAATTAGTACTGTGCTTTGCATATCATCCATACAGATAACATCACACCTCAGTGCATTGGGTACAACAGAAAAACAACAGCAGAAACCAGAGTCACGTGCTGCAGTTACAGAGAAAATGTAGTGCAGATGGACAGTAAGATGCAAGGCCACAGCGAGGTGGATTGTCAGATCAAGAGCCCCTCCTAAAGCACAATGGGATATTTCAGTAATTCTTGAATAATAATACAAATATAGTATTTTGTGTGATTAAGCATTGATTACGGGCTATCTGTTAAAGTATGTGAATGCATTACGTCATATGTGTACGGTTCACTAAGGTAAAAACAAAACGTGCCAATTCTCCTGCCCTCCGGTGTTATTCTTTTGATTAGTTTTTGGAGTTAGAAACCAAAACAGGTGACTATAAATTCTTTTTCTAACAGCAGAATCGGGCTCCTCTTGAGCCTGGTCTATGCTTACAGGCTTTTATAGCTTCTCCCCAATAAGGGAGGGAAGAAGAGCAGATGGTCAGGGTGGGGTTTTGTGGTGAACTACATATACCTGTCTGGACACAACCCCCTGCTGACTGATCCTGTGGCTCCTCCCACAGACCCCTGTATAAAGGCAATTGGAGGCACTGCTCCTCCCTCAGTCTCCAGGATGTTGTGTGGTGGTCTCTTGCTACTAATCGTGGTTTCTTGATGCTAATAAAAGCCTATCATTTACCTCCCATCTCCGAGAGTTATTGATGGTGCATCAGGTTTTTTGTTATGTTGGCTGCTTTAATGAGGCAACGAGAAGTGCAGAGGAGACCATAGAGGGGCCAGCCTGTTTCTGTGTTGACTCAGATAATATAACATAGGTACCTTTCCTGTCCAGATGCTCCAGAGATGGATACAGGGCTAGGGAGATGGCATCCACTTTGGATCTGTTTCAGCGCTGTGTGAATTGGAGTGAGCCACAGTTGTCTGGGAGGCTGGAGCTGGTGTGTGCTGTGTGTGAGCCTTTCAAAGCACTTTGTGGTGATGGACGTCAGAGCCTCTGGGCAATGGTCATTAAAACACATTACCTTATCTTACCTTACTTCAGTACCAGGATGATAGTGGTCTTCTACAAAATCTGGTGGAGTCCTCAGTTTGAAGCAAGACAGTGAGGTTAAAAATGTTTGCAAGTACCCCACTAGCTTATCTGCTCATACTTAAGGACATGGATGGGGACTCCAACTGGGCCAGATGCATTCCATGGGTTCACTTTTCCTAAAATGGTGAATGGGAGGTCTTCCGACTCCTGTACCTGCTCCCTGATTATAATAATGAAAAGGGGGCTTGTCCAGGATAGTGGGGGTCCTTGGTGATTGATGCCAGTTCCTTGAGGCACTGCTTCTTGAATATGTTTGGATGGTGGGGAGGGTTGGGCCCACGAATGAGATGGCTGAGATTACAACCCACTGCAGCTCCCTGCAGTTCTGTGCATTGAAGCCTCCATCCCAGGCAGAGATGCAACCAGTTAGCATGTCCTCCAACTGCACTTCTGTAGAAATTATCAAGAACCTTTGGTAGCCTACCAAATCTACTCAAGCTCCAAATGAAGTGGAGCCCCTGGCGTGACTTCTTTGTGATTGTACTGTTGTGATAGGCCCAGGACAGATCCTCAGAGATGGAACTTAAATCTGCTGGACTTCCCACCGCCAACCCCTCAATGGGGACTCCTGCCTGTTGTTCCAGCTTCCTCTTCCTGAAGTTCATGATCAGTTCCTTGACCTTGCTGACATTTAGTGTGAGGTTGTTGTTGTCAAGTCAAGTCACTTTTTATTGTCATTTCAACCATAACCGTTGGTACAGTTCATAGTAAAAACAAGACAACATTTTTCAGGACCATGGTGTTACATGACACAGTCCAAAAACTAGACTGAACTACGTAAAAGACAACACAGACGAAAGCTACACTAGACTACAGACCAACCCAGGACTGCATAAAGTGCACAAAACAGTGCAGGCATTACAATAAATAATAAACAAGACAATAGGGCAGTAAGGTGTCAGTCCAGGCTCTGGGTATTTAGGAGACTAATAACTTGGGGGAAGAAACTGTTACATAGCCTGGTCGTGAGAGCCCAAATGCTTCGGTGCCTTTTCCCAGACAGCAGGAGGGAGAAGAGTTTTATGAGGGGTGCATGGGGCCCTTCACAATGCTGTTTCCTTTGCGGATGCAACGTGTAGTGTAAATGTCCGGAATGGCGGGAAGAGAGACCCCAATGATCTTCTCAGCTGACCTCACCATCCGCTGCAGGGTCTTGCGATCCGAGATGGTGCAATTTCTGAACCAGGCAGTGATGCAGCTGCTCAGGATGCTCTCAATACAACCCCTGTAGAATGTGATCAGGACGGGAGGTGGGAGATGGACTTTCCTCAGCTTTCACCAAAAGTAGAGACGCTACAGTGCTTTCTTTGCTATGGAGCTGGTCTTGAGGGACCAGGTGAGATTCTCTGCTAGGTGAACACCAAGAAATTTGATGCTGTTAACGATCTCTACTGAGGAGCCGTCGGTGTTCAGCGGGGAGTGGTTGCTCCGTGCCCTCCTGAAGTCAACAACCATCTATTTTGTTTTGTTCACATTAAGAGATGGGTTGTTGGCTCTGCACCAGTCCGTTAGCCGCTGCGCCTCCTCTCTGTAAGCTGACTCGTCGTTCTTGCTGATGAGACCCACCACGGTCGTGTCATCGGCGAACTTGATGATGTGGTTCGAGCTGTGTGTTGCAGCACAGTCGTGGGTCAGCAGAGTGAACAGCAGTGGACTGAGCACACAGCCCTGGGGAGCCCCCGTGCTCAGTGTGATGGTGTTGAAGATGCTGCCTCCGATCCAGACTGACTGAGGTCTCCCAGTCAGGAAGTCTAGGATCCAGTTGCAGAGGGAGGTGTTCAGGCCCAGTAGGCTCAGCTTTCCAATCAGTTTCTGAGGGATGATTGTGTTGAATGCTGAACTGAAGTCTATGAACAGCATCCGAATGTATGTGTCCTTTTTGTCCAGGTGGGTTAGGGCCAGGTGGAGGGTGATGGCAATTGTGTCGTCTGTTGAGCGGTTGGGACAGTACGCAAACTGCAGGGGGTCCAGTGAGGAGGGCAGCAGGGTCTTGATATGCCTCATGACGAACCTCCCGAAACACTTCATGATGATGGATGTCATTTAGGCAGGACACTGAAGACTTCTTCAGCACGGGAACAATGGTGGCGGCCTTAAAGCACGTTGGAACGATGGCACTGATCAGGGAGAAGTTGAAGATGTTAGAACATCTGCTAGCTGGTCTGCACATCCTCTGAGCACTCTACCAGGGATGCTGTGTTGTCCAGCAGCATTCCGTGGGTTGACCCTGCACAGGGTTCTTCTCACGTCGGCCACGGTGAGACACAGCACCTGGTCATTTGCAGGAGGGGTGGACTTCCTCGCCACCATGTCACTTTCTGCCTCAAAACAAGTGTAGAAGTTATTCAGCGCATCTGGGAGGGAGGCATCATCTGCACAGTCAGGTGATGTTGTCTTGTAATTGGTGATGTCCTGGATGCCCTTCCACATGCGCTGCATGTCGCCGCTGTCCTGGAAGTGGTTGTGGATTCGCTGGGCGTGTGCACGCTTTGTCCCCATGATGGCTCGGGACAGTTTGGCCCTTGCTGTTGTTAGGGCTGCCTTGTCACCTGCTCTGAAGGCAGAGTCGCAGGACCTCAGCAGCGCACGCACCTCCAGAACTCAGCCAGCAGATTTATCTCACTTAGAAAACATAGAAAACCTACAGCACAATACAGGCCCTTCGGCCCACAAAGTTGTGCCGAACATGTCCCTACCTTAGAAATTACTAGACTTACCCATAGCCCTCTATTTTTCTGATCTCCATATACCGGTCCAGGAGTCTCTTAAAAGTCCCTATCATATCTGCCTCCACCACCATCGCAGGCAGCCCATTCCACGCACTCACCACTCTGCATAAAAAACATACCTCCAAGGAGAAAAGGCCGAGTTCGCTCAACCTATTCTCATAAGGCATGCTCCCCAATCCTTGTAAATCTCCTCTGCACCATTTCTATGACTTCCACATCCTTCCTGTAGTGACATGACCAGAACTGAACACAGTACTCCAAGTGGGGTCTGACCAGGGTCCTATACAGCTACAACATTACCTCTCAGCTCCTAAATTCAATTCCACGATTGATGAAGGTCAATACACCATACAAATTCTTAACCACGGAGTCAACCTGTGCAGCTGTTTTGAGCGTCCTACGGACTTGGACCCCAAGATCACGCTGACCCTCCACACTGCCAAGAGTCTTACCATTGATACTATATTCTGCCATCATATTTGACCTACCAAACTGAACCACTTCATGCTTCTCTGGGTTGATCTCCACCTGCCACTTCTCAGTCCAGTTTTGCATCATATCAGTGTCCCGTTGTAACCTCTGACAGCCCTCCACATTATCCACAACACCTCCAACCTTTGTGTCATCAGCAAATTTATTAACCCATCCCTCCACTTCCTCATCCGGGTCATTTATAATAATCACAAAGAGTAAGATCCCTAAGGCACACCACTGGTGACCGAACTCCATCCAGAATATGACCCATCTACAACCACTCTTTGCCTTCTGTGGGCAAGCCAGTTCTGGGTCCACAAAGCAATGTCCCCTTGGATCCCATGCCTCTTTACTTTCTCAATAAGCCTTGCATGGGGTACCTTATCAAATGCCTTGTTGAATGCCTTCTCATTGTCATCTGGGATACTGTTAAAAACAATGTTAGAAGACAGCTGGGGAAAGTGGTGACATTCAATTCCCCTCCTGTTCAAAATGTGCATAGAATACGTTCAGTTCTTTATATTTTCCTGATATGGGGTCTTGAAGTATCTTATAATATTTTTCCAACAATGTTCTCTCCAAATCAGAGTTAGTCGAAGACCACTGAAAGCTGCATATTTTCCCCCAAACCTCCTCTGAAAGTACCAACCCCGCTTCTTTCTCCCACTTCTCTTTAATATACAATGTGTTTTCATTTTAGCATGTGAAAGTACATTATATAATCGAGAAATTGAGTTACTTGGCATTGAACCGTAAGCCAAATTCAAAATCTTGAAAAATTCTAATTCTACAGTTGATAAATCTGTACATCTACCACTCTGGTTAACATAATGTCATATTTGAAGGTACCTAAAAAAGTCATTATGTTCTAGGCCATGTTTGTCCTGTAAGGACTGGAAACTTCGTAATACTCTTTTCTGTGTAAATTGCAGACACAAACGTGATGTGTTGGAGAAGGTGTGGTTCCAAGGAGGCAAACCATTTCCATATTTTCTGGGATTGCCCTAAATTAAGTTTATTTTGGAAAGGTATTCATAGAACTTTAGATCAGGTATTTAAGACCCACATACCTCTGAACTTTGAGACACTCTATTTGGGACATGTACTGTTTTTGGATCAGAAGAAAGACATAAAGTTGCTACAGGTCCTCTTAGCGGCAAGTAAGAAATCAATCACCAGAAAGTGGCTAAATCCAATATCACCTACATTAGAAGATTGGCATGAAATTATTTTGGAAATATATTTTAAAAAGGAAAAGATGACCCACTCTTTGAGAATTCAAAAAGAAAAATTTAATCAAATTTGGAATAAATGGATTGAATTTATAACCCCAAAGCGAGCAGACTGGAGGAGTCTCCTAATGATTTATATTGCTTTTTTCATCAACACAGTAATATTGATAATGTAAGCACCCTTGGTTTGATTGTTTACTGTTTTTTTTTGAAAATAGGGAATTAACACAAATGAAGAAAAAGATTTGGGAAAGGGGAAAAATATGGAAAAATTAAGTAAGTAAGTACACAGGGATTGGATAATTATGTTTGGTGGTAGGAGCAAACATGAACAAGTTAGGAAATAAAATCCTACCATGGTAGTTACATAGGGTTATATATAATATTTTGGACCAGAAGTAAGGATTCAGAAGAGATACATGGAATTATTATTAATCCGCTATTATTACTATTTTTCTTAACAATTATTGTCATTGCTTAGTCTAATAGGGTGGAACTACAACTGCACATAATTATCTATTTAAGTCCCTTATTTCTTTTATATTATCTCAATGTGTACTTATGAATGTATAAAAATTATGGATTAATATTAAATTGTATAAAATTTTTAAAAAAGAATATGTTTAGTTCTAAGCCCATTATCATCAGTGAACAAACAAACCAACAACTTAGATGATCAATAGAAATGGGTACACCATGCTTTTGGCATGAATAAGAAAAAATTATGTTAATGGAATGGACCCACTAGAGTTCAGTTTCGAACGAGCAATGTTGAGTAAAGTATATTTGCAACAGGTCACTCATAAAATATCATTTAAATTTCATGCAGTTAAAAAATGAGACTGAAACTCTGTTAATATTAAGGTATTTAAAATACAGTACCTTGAAAAAGAATTCAGACTGCAGAATTATTTTAGTCTCATTTTCTAAATTTAAAATATATTGAGGTAGGATTTTTTGTGCCGAACTACAAAATGTTTTGCGTCGTGTCAAATCAAAAGAAAAATTCCAAAACCAGTCAAAAATTTATTAAGACCTAAAAACCAAAATTGTGACGTTAAAAAAATGTTTGTCTTCTTTGTAATTATGATGCTAACTTTTCTCAGGTGCAATACCATATATTACCTGACCAACTCACACAATTTGTTTTTGTAGAAGATTGGAGGATCACTTGTTTTCAATGCATTCATAATAGTGAATGCCTCCTTTCTCAGTGAGGTCCAACAATGTAGTTTCAACAAACCAAACCAAAATAAAGAGAAAGAAGCAGTCAAGACAAGTCAAGGAAGTGACAATGGAGAAGTACAAATTGGCAGAAGGGTACGAGATCATCTCAATGGCACTGAATATTCCTTAGAGCACAGTGCAATCCATCATGAAAAAGTGGAAAAAATATTAAATCGCAGCCGTACTGCTTAGGTCAGGCCACTCTAAACCTAGTCACACTTGTAAGAGAGGTTACTCTGGCACCAAGTCACTGTGAATGAGCTGCAGATGTCAGTGGCTGCAACTGGAAATGACATTTGTGTCTTCACAATCTCTAATGCCTTGCACGAAAAGGGTATTTATGGAAGAGTGGCAAGGAAGAAACGCTGGTCAAAAAAAGCATATCCTTGCCTGTAAAGACTTCGCAAAATGTCACTTCAAAGATGCTGTAAAGATATGGAAAAAGGTCTTGAAGTTGGATGAGACTGAAGTGGAATCTTTTGACTTCTACTTTATACCTGTGGCATAAATCCAATGCTGCACAGCCTCCAGGTAACACCATCCCTACGATAAAGTATGGAGAAGGTAGCATCATGCTATGGAGATGCTTTTCAGCAACAGGGACTGGAAATCTCATTAGGATTGCATACTGCTAAATGCAGAGAGATCCTGGATGAAAACCTGTTCATCTCCATCAGAAAGCTTAAACTGCAGAGGAAATTTGTCTTTCAGCAGGACAACCACCCAAAGCACACTGTCAGAGCAATGACGCAGTGACTTCAAATAAGGAAAATTGATGTCCTTGAGCGGCCAGTCAGAGTCCTGACCTTAACCCAATTGAACATCTCCGGCAAGACTCAAGATTGCTGTTCACCGCAGCTCTCCAACTAACCTGGAACAGCTTGAGCAATTTTGCAAGGAGGAATGGGCAAATCTTGCTCCATCATGTTCTGTAAAGCTAAAAGAGACTTACCTAGAAAGACTACTAGATGTAATAGCTAAGAGAGATGGTTCAACTAAGTACTGAGCAAAAGGGGATGAATACTTTTGAACTGCTGACATTTCTGGGTTTGAATTTTTAGTTTTTCATTCCTTATGGTTTTCCCCCTTTTTTGGGCTCCACTGTGTAAAAAAAGGAGCACATGATTCACAGATAAAAATTATCGGTTAAATTGATCAAAATCCCTGGTGATACAAAAGGGTTGGGTGCTGAATATTTTTATAAGGCACAGTATTATTTAAAAGTTGACCCACTGAATTAACAGCATTACTGGTGTGAAGCCAGAGCAACATACTGTAAGTTACTTTCCTGAGCAGATCTTTAATGCTGATCAAAATTCTTATTTCTAGTGAGTTGGGTAAATTCTATCCTTGGTTATACTGCTGCTTTTCATATGAAAACTAGACTGCTTAATCATGAAACCCATTCCAGCTGAGGTATTATTACCCCAGATTATTGCTTGAATATCAATAATTGCTGATGATATTGGTAACAATCATATTTATCTGTGGTAATAGCATGACTGAAAAAAAGTGCCCAGGGTACCCTGAGAGAGGAGGCATCCCAAGTATGAAAAACATTATATTATTGCCTGATCCTGAAGAAGGGTCATGGCCCAAAACGCTGACTGTCTATTCATTTCCATAGATGCTGCCAGTCCTGCAGGGTTCCTCCAGCATTTTGTGTGTGTTCAACACGTACAAATAACCTGGAGGAACTCAGCAGGTCGGGCAGCATCCATGGGAACGGGCCATCAACATTTCGGGCCGAGACCCTTTGTCAGGACTGAAGAGGGAGGGTGGAAGGTGCCAGGTGAAAAACCAATCAGAGGAAAGATCAAGGGGTGAGGGAGGGGAAGCAGGGAGGGGATAGGCAGGAGAGGTGAAGAAGGAATGCAAGGGGAAAGCACTATGAGTAGGAGAAGAAGGCAGAACCATGAGAGAGGTGATAGGCAGCTGGAAGAGGAGGCAGAGTGAAAGTGGGATGGGGGAAGGGAGAGGGGGGGAATTACCGGAAGTTGGAGAATTCGATGTTCACACCAAGGGGCTGGAGAATACCTAGACTGTTTATGAGGTGTGTGTGTCGCTCTTTATTATTGCCTATCTTCATCAGGATGGCAACATTTTCTGAGATTTCCAGCTTAAATTCAGTGTAACTTATCTCTGACATAGTAATTTTGGTTTGTGTAGAAAGACATGTAGCAATTGCAGCTGACAGCCACGTGGCAGTAGTTTCCATGAGGCTTTGAGTCAGTGCTTTATCAAACTGACATCCCTGAGCAATGACATCTCCTCTCTGGGAGTCTGGCTTAACTGTAACCCATGTCCATGCTGCCAGCACTAAAACCAAAGAGATACTTACTCTGATATAAAATGAAATTTGACAGTTTGCAGTGCATTGATATCTTCTTAATAAATACATACATAATATGCAATCCTATATTGGACAGATCTCATCTTGTCGCCAATTTATACTCGACATGCATCATTTGTCAACAATGTACTTCTATTAGTGTGCCATTGTTTACTGTTAACTGCAACTTGGAAAGATATTATAGGTCATGTTACTCGTAGCCGAAATTTTTCCTCCTTTTATTTAAGTTCCTGAACTTACAAACTTACCTCTTAGGTGAAGCCAGGCGAAGTAAGTGACAACAAGGCTTCACTCCCAGATGAGCTCAGTGCTGTCTGCGCTCACTTTGACCATAAAATCATGGAGGAACCTTCACGACCTCCCACAGCCGTCGATGACCCTGTGATTTCAGTCTCAGACTGACGTGAGAACATGCTTCAGGATGCACCGAGCTTAGACGGGGTACCTGGCCGAGTGTTCACCGATACCTTTAACCTCTGGTTTCTGCAGTTTGAAGTATGCACCTACTTCAAGAGGCTTCACTAATACCAGTGCCCAAGAAGAATGTGGTAACCTGCCTCAGTGATTATTGTCCAGTAGCCAGTAGCACATTCACTACAATGAAGTGCTTTGAGAGATTGCTGAAGAAGCATATCAACCTACCTGAGAAGTGACTTGGATCTGCTCCAATTTGCCTAATGTCACCACAGATCCACAGCAGGTGCAATTTCATTGGCTCTTCTCTTAACTCTATAACATTTGGACAATAAAGATGCATACATCAGGCTGCTCTGTACTGACCACAGCTCGGCATTCAGTACTATCATACCCTCAAAACAAATCAATAAGCTTCAAGACCTTGGCCTCAGTACCTCCTTGTGCAATTGGATTCTCGATTTCTTCACTTGGAGACCCCAGTCCAATGGGATTGGCATAAGTATCTCCTCCACAGTCTCCAGCAGTTCGGGTGCACCTCAAGATTGTGTGCTTAGCCCCCTGCTTTACTTGCTTTATGCTTATGACTGTGAGGCTAAACGTAGCTCCAATTCCATATTTTAAGTTTGTTGGTGAAACCACTGTGTTGGCTGAATCAAAGATGGTGATGAATCAGGACATAGGAGGGAGATTGAAAATCTGGCAGAGTGGTGCCACAACAATAACCTCTTACTCAATGTCATCAAAACCAAGAAACTGATTACTGACTTCAGGAGGAGGAAACCAAAAGCCCTCATCGGGGGATCAGAGATGGAGAGATCAGCAACTTTAAATTTCTTGGGGTTATCATTTCAGAGAATCCGTCCTGGGGCCAGCATATAACTGCCATTATGAAGAAAGCATGGCAATGCCTCTACTTCCTTAGAAGTTTGCCAAGATTCATCATGACATCTAAAACTTAACAAACTTCTGTAGGTGTGTGGTGGAGAGTATATTGACTGGCTGCATCGCAGACTCATATGGAAACACCAATAGCATTGAACGGAAAATCCTATAAAAAGTAGTGGATATGGCCCAGTCCATCATAAATAAAGCCCTCCCCACCATTGACCACATCTACATGGAGCGCCATTGCAGGAAAATGGCTTCCATCATCAAGGATCCCCCACCACCCAGGACATGCTCACTTCTCACTACTGCTTTCGGGAAGAGGGTACAGGAGCCTCCAGACTCAAACCACCAGGTTCAGGACCATTACCTCCTCAACCATCAGGCTCTTGAACCAGTGGGGTTAACATCACTCAGTTTCACTCAACTTCACTTGCCCCCAATACGGAGCTGTTCCCACTGCCTGTGGACTCACTTTAAATGACTCTACATCTCATTTTCTAGATATTATTGTTTATTTATTATTTTGCTTTCTTCTGTATTTGCACAGTTTGTTGTCTTTTGCATTTTGATTGTTTGTCCATTGTGTTGGGTGTAGCTTTCATTAATTCTATTGTGTTTCTTGGATTTACTGGGTATGCCTACAAGAAAATGAATCTCAGGGTTGTATATTGTGACCTAGATGTACTTTGATAATAAATTTACTTTGAACCTGGCAACGTTACATTTAAGGTGTTATGAAGTCCGCTAGTGCCATTCACTTTTTGTTTTACCCACGAGTAATTTTTGAAAAGCACCTGTCCTTTAAAAGCGGATAAATCTCCGGGTCCTGAGAGGATATTCCCTAGGACCTTGAGGGAGGTTAGTGTAGAAATAGCAGGGGCTCTGACAGAAATATTTCAAATGTCATTAGAAACGGGAATGGTGCTGGAGGATTGGCGTATTGCTCATGTGGTTCCATTGTTTAAAAAGGGTTCTAAGAGTAAACCTAGCAATTATAGGCCTGTCAGTTTGACGTCAGTGGTGGGTAAATTAATGGAAAGTATTCTTAGAGATGGTATATATAATTATCTGGATAGACAGGGTCTGATTAGGAACAGCATGGATTTGTGTGTGGAAGGTCATGTTTGACAAAGATTATTGAATTTTTTGAAGAGGTTATGAGGAAAGTTGACGAGAGTAAAGCAGTGGATGTTGTCTATATGGACTTCAGCAAGGCTTTGACAAGGTTCTG
Source organism: Hypanus sabinus (assembly GCF_030144855.1). Classification (NCBI taxonomy): domain Eukaryota; kingdom Metazoa; phylum Chordata; class Chondrichthyes; order Myliobatiformes; family Dasyatidae; genus Hypanus; species Hypanus sabinus. The sequence goes on from NC_082707.1 coordinate 52,770,930, forward strand.
CACGGAAGGTTAGTTAGGAAGGTTCAATTGTTAGGTATTAATATTGAAGTAATAAAATGGATTCAACAGTGGCTGGATGGGGGATGCCAGAGAGTAGTGGTGGATAACTGTTAGTCATGTTGGAGGCCGGTGACTAGTGGTGTGTCTCAGGGATCTGTACTGGGTCCAATGTTGTTCGTCATATACATTAATGATCTGGATGATGGGGTGGTAAATTGGATTAGTAAGTATGCAGATGATACTAAGATAGGTGGTGGTGTGGATTATGAAGTAGGTTTTCAAAGCTTGCAGAGAGATTTAGGCCAGTTAGAAGAGTGGGCTGAGCGATGGCAGATGGAGCTTAATGCTGATAAGTGTGAGGTGCTACATTTTGGTAGGAGTAATCCAAATAGGACATACATGGTAAATGGTAGGGCATTGAAGAATGCAGTAGAACAGAATGATCTAGGAATAATGGTGCATAGTTCCCTGAAGGTGGAATCTCATGTGGATAGGGTGGTGAAGAAAGCTTTTGGTATGCTGGCCTTTATAAATCAGAGCATTGAGTATAGGAGTTGGGATGTAATGTTAAAATTGTACAAGGCATTGGTAAGGCCAAATTTGGAGTATTGTGTACAGTTCCGGTCATTGAATTATAGGAAATATGTCAACAAAATAGAGAGAGTACAGAGGAGATTTACTAGAATGTTACCTGGGTTTCAGCATGTAAGTTACAGAGAAAGGTTGAACAATTTAGGTTTTTATTCTTTGGAGTGTAGAAGGTTGAGGTGGGACTTGATAGAGGTATTTAAAATTATGAGGGGGATAGATAGATGACGTGGATAGGCTTTTTCCATTGAGAGTAGGGGAGATTCAAACAAGAGGACATGAGTTGAGAGTTAGGGGGCAAAAGTTTAAGGATAACACGAGGAGGAATTTCTTTACTCAGAGAGTGGTAGCTGTGTGGAACGAGCTTCCAGTAGAAGTGGTAGAGGCAGGTTCGGTGTTGTCATTTAAGATAAAATTGAATAGGTATATGGCCAGGAAAGGAATGGAGGGTTATGGGCTGAGTGTGGGCCAGTGGGACTAGGTGAGGGTAAGCGTTCAGCATGGACTAGAAGGGCCAAGATGGCCTGTTTCCATGCTGTAATTGTTATATGGTTATATATGGCCCTGACTGCTGCTTGCCTGAGTTACAGACCTCAGTAATTGCAAAATATGACCTAATTGAGCCAAATCTGCACAAAATAGGATCCTTCTTCTTTCACATGTTTGCCCTGTTCACTTGTTCAATAGAACAGGTTAACAGGACGTTTCTGTCAGCTGGAAGTAGTTCATCATTTTCAATCGTTGCCTGCAGATGATCATTTATGCAAATGATACTTCATTCAAAATAAGTTCTGTATTTGATGCATAATTTTTGAGGTATGAACTTGCTTCTGTCATTTTTCATTGTTTTGTTATTATTTTTATCATATTATCATAGGTTAGGAGCAGTATTAGTTGCTGCTCTGTAGCAGAAACTGGATTCCAGAAGTTTGTGATGGTATGCTAATTCCAGCAAAAGTACTTCTTGACTAATCCAAGGCAGGATTGATGTAAATAGTGTTTGCATTGTTGAGTAAGAAGAAAAAAATCCCATTTTATGAAAACTTTGAAATCATGAATGTAATCCAGCCAGCACAATTTTCTCTCTGCTAACCAAATAGAAATGAACAGGCATGCCTGCAACTTTATCTCATCACGTGAAACATAACTAGTCTTGTAACTGGCATGCTCTCATCAAATTTCTCTTATACAATGGGATTATGATATTGTGAACTGAACAACTGACTCGATAAAACGTCAACATAAATAATTAGTATTTTGATATGTGTTATTTTACATTTCATTTCTGCTGGAAAATATGCAGTGAACTTTGCTAAAATACTCTAATATAAACTATGTTATATATTTTCACTGAGTATAAAATATCATTGTGTTACAAATGGAAGATGGAAATTTTACTTTTTTGAAGTCCATTCGTTCTTAGTAAAACAACTTGCTTGCCTCTATTTTAACAATCCTTTCCATAATTTTATATGCTTCTATAAAACCTCCTCTCATTCTTCTGACTTCCATTCCCAGGTGACTCAATCTCTCCGCATAGTCCAATCCCCTCACCTCTGGAATCAACCTGGTGAACCTCCTCTGCACTGCCTCCAAAGCCAGTATATCCTCCCTCAAGAAAGGAGACCAGAACTGCGCACAGTACTCAAGGAGCAGCCTCACCAGTACCCTGTACAATTGCAGCATAACGTCCCTGTTCTTAAATTGAATCCCTCTAGCAATGAAGACCAACATCCCATTTGCCTTCTTGATAGCCTGCTAGAGCTGCAAACTAACCTTTTGTGATTCATACATCATTTCAAAATCCCTCTGCACAACAGCATGGTGATTTTGTTTTTACAATTTAAATAATAACCTGTTGTTCCATTTTTCCTTCCAAAGAGGATGACCTCGCATTTAGCAACATTGTACTCCATCTGCCAGACCCTTGCCCACTCACTTAACCTATTTATATCTCTCTGCAGATTCTACAGCAATCTTCTGCACAATTTGCTTTTCCACTCAATTTAGTATCATCAGCAAACTTAGATACACTACACTCGGTCCCCTCTTCCAGATCGTTAATGTATATTGTGAACAGTTACAGGCCCAGCACCGACCCCTGTGGCACACCGCTCACCACTGATTGCCAGAGTAACACCCCTGTATCCCAACTCTCTGCTTTCTATTAGGTAACCAATCCCCTATCCATGCTGATACATCACCCCCAACTCTATGCATCCTTAACTTATGACTAACTCTTTTATGCATCACCTTATTGAACGCCTTCTGCAAATCCATGTAAATAACGTCCATCTGTTAGCCCCTATCCACTGTGCTCATTATATTCTCAAAGAACTCCAGTAATTCTGTCAAACAGGACCTGCCTTTGCTGGATTTATGCTGCGTCTGTCTGATGGATCCATTTCTTTCCAGAAGCCTTGCTATTTTTTCTTTAATAATAGCTTCAAACATTTTCCCAACTACAGATGTTAAACTTACTGGCCTATTCTTACCTGCCTTTTGCCTGCATCCTTTTTTGAACAGTGGTGTGACATTCACCATCTTCCAATCTGCTGGGACCTACCCAGAGTCCAGAGAATTTTGGTAAATTATCAGCAAAGCCTCTACCCTAACTTCTGCCATTTTTTTCAGTACCCTGGGATGCATTCCTTCAAGACTAGGGGACTTATCTATCTTCAAGCCCACAAGTTTGCTCAGCACTGCCTCTTTAGTGATAGCTATTGTATTGAGGTCCTCACCTCCCATCGCATCTGTAGTATCTCTCTTTGCCATGTTAGATGTGTCCTCCATCCTGAAGACCGACACAAAGTAGTCATTCAAAGCCGACAGTCGACATTTCGGGCCAAGACCCTTCTTCAGAGAGCTGCATATTTTATTGCCTTCAGAAATTTAAAGCGATCTCCATTGTTCTTAGACTTTAATTCCTGTTCAGGAAAATTATAGGTGGTGTGTGTTTCAGGTAAAATGGACCAGGGATGGACCAGGGACCAGGGAATGGACCAGGGATGGACCAGGGATGGACCAGGGACCAGGGAATGGACCAGGGATGGACCAGGGATGGACCAGGGACCAGGGAATGGACCAGGGATGGACCAGGGATGGACCAGGGACCAGGGAATGGACCAGGGATGTTGAACAATGCACTGTGGACTAGCCTAGCTCTTTTTTTTTGTGTCTGTCATTTCTTCATGATTTTATAAAACACAATAATGCAACACTTATTTTGCTGTAAATATTTTTCATGTTAAAACTTTTAAAGTAAACATAACATTAAGAGGACCCAGAATGAGTCACCAAAACAAAATTAAAACATAATTTTATTAATTTTAGAAATGGAATTTATGGAACTTATGAATCTTTCCTCACAACTGCAGGTTGAAACATAAACCATTTAAAACGTTTTAATATTTATTCACACTTCAGTCTTTCAGGAAATGAAATCTGGTGACAACCTGTTATGGTACATCTCCAACCATTGACATGTTGCAGACACAAAACCTCTCCCAGACTCAGCTTTGCCAAGTTCTTTTCTCTGCATAGCCTTGCCAAGCTGTAAATGTTACAATAAGCTGTTCAGATATATGTTAGTGAGAAGTGCTTACAGGTAACTCAAGCTGATTCTTTATGGGTATTTTTAGCGATGTGAGGGAAAATGAGTACTAATCAACAGAACAATGATTATAAAACAGTAGAAATTTATCTCTAGACCTCACTAATTCATTAAATATTTAGCAATTTGTTGTTCACTCTAGGGTATTTATCTTCTTTAAAAATTGCCTTCAATGTTTAACCTCAGCTTGTACCTGAGCAAGGAATTGTGTACAGCCCTCACACATGCCTTTTATTTTATCTGGTCAATGCAGAGTGATGGGGGACCCTTCATCTCACCTGGCACCAGTAATACAGCTTGGAATCAATTACGTTCTAATAGAGAGTCTGACCCCAGCTCAACACTACATCTCTTTCACCCTGCACATATTTGAAATAGGCATCTGTTCAGGGTAACATTTCATCCTGTTGTCCAGTCATAAAAAAGGTATTATTAATCATTTGACCATGAGATATTTCTCCTAAACTTCCTCACAATCCTTTCTGCCTTCTATAATCTCCTGCCCTCTCTCTTAGACTCCAGTTCAATTTCCCTGTGACCTATTTGCCACCTGCTGGGTCCAGCTGGCACAGAATCACTGCTTGTGTCAAGCCTGCTTAATCCGGCAACAGCCCAAGCTTGGCTGAAAATGGTTTCCAATGGAACAGTACAATTTGGCTCATTGAGTCCATTCGATGTAATAATTCAAAATGTGCTGATAAGTGAAGCGAAAGAGGTAAATGAAATGGATGTTTATTGCAGCACTTCTGTCAACTATTAATCTGCGGCTGTTGATATTAATTTTTCTACTCTGGAGCATGATTGCTCATTGCAGTGAAATTAAACATGATGATTAACTATTCAATCATCACTTAGTAGTCTGATCTGTAGCACGTTGCAAAAAAGCACTTGAAACCTTAGAAAATGAACCCATGCATTAAATAAAATATCACTTGGTTTATTGATATTTGTTCACTGAAGCAGTATGTTCTAATTACTAGGGATGAGTACAACTCCAAATTAAAATGTAGTAAATTCAGATGAACTGAGCCATTTTCGGTCTGCTTAAGACAAAGAAAAGCAACCCAAATTTAGCTCACTTCTGAAGGTTCCAGTTGAGAGGAGCCAAAATGATAGGTAAAGAAGGAACTAAAAGTGAGCACTGGATAATAATTGAATAATTAATAATACAACCATGCGCTCATTTTTATTTCTTGTGGGAGAGAAGGTATCACAGAGAATGAAGAGTTTGCGGGAGGAGTGATGAGTATGGTAGGCTCACAGGTTTTTCTTTATTCTTAATCTAGCTTCATGGTCTTCAGTTTTAGCCTGTTCAGAATATATTAGTTAAGAGACAAAAAATGGGAATATTTTGAATCAGTATTTTATTAATAAAACCCAGAATTTTTAAACTATTAAGTGATTACATAATAAATAGAATGTGAAGTGTAATCAGTGGCTCTAACAGCATTAGTCCTTGACATTTCCTGCAACTGAAGTGGAATTGGTTTATTATAATCAAGTGTACTAAGATTGTTCAATCTTATGCCAGATCTAGCAAACATCATTAGAAAATGATATCATTTTCTATATCATTATGAAAAGCAATCTACTAAAAGAGCAAAGCTCCTGATGCCAGTCAAGAAGGAAGGAATCAGCTGAAATTCTTGATCCAGATTTCCCTACATAAACCAAAAGAGGATATTTGCTACTTCAGCCAAAATGCATCCATCATTCATGAATAATATTAAACTCCCTGTTTTGTCCAAAATTAAACTATTGCCTTTTTAACATGTGACTGCTGAGCTTGTTTGAATGTGCAAAGCCAATGCATATTACAGAGGAAATCAAAAAGTAAGAGAAGAAAGGAAAAAACTGTAAACCTAAAAATAGAAAAATATGCATCTGGTCCTTTCAAAAAGCAAAATATTGATATGATTTTGGTTTGTCCTCTATATTAAAGCTATTATTGTTCATTTCTCCTATCCTTTGATGTGACACTGCATCCTATTTGCAATATTTATAAGCACTTATCTCCTGCTTTTGCTTCAGTGACTGAATAATGTCAAAAACCATTAGTTCCTCAGACTATGTCAGTATGAGGAAAAGAAAGAACATACTCGTACCACTCAAAGTGTAAAATAAAAACAAATACTGTATATCTGACTAAAAGAACAAGGGTTCACTAATCAGCTGATTTACATAAACAGAAGTTGAATTTAAATCAATCTGGCTGTATATTAAACAATTATTATTTCTTAACACAATTTAATCATTTCATCACTGTTGAGAACATGCATGGTTTGGCAGTTAAAAGGTATCACAAGAAATGCCAATAGTCCATCCTGGAAGTTGTTACAAGAAGCCTTCTGGTTCATCAAACCTGATATTGCTGCTTTTACATCATTAATTATTGGGCAACATGTACAATAAAGTGTAAGTTGTGTAATTGCATTAGAAATGAGGAAAAAAAGGATAACTACCAAAGTGCATAGTAAGCCAAAGAAAACGTTATGTGTTTGATCACATGCATGAAGACATTTTTATGGAAGGGACAATGCATCATATTAGAAGAATAATTGTAAAATCAAGTATTTTCAAAAGAAAAGCATACTTGGAAGATGCTGAAGGGACCTGGGATTTCTGGAACAAAACAGCAAGAGCGTCAAAAATGTATAACAAAAGCTGAGAGCATTTGGGTTTTTCTCAAAAGAGAAGTTTAGGGTAGTGGATCATAAAGAGTGTCTTCACTCTAAGGCAATGGAGATTAACAAAAGTTGCAATCAACAAAACCAGAAAAAGATGCAGCAAGCATCTGAGCCCTTCATTCAATCCTCGGTGTATGTAAGATAAGAGAAGGGTCTTGGCCTCACCTCCATCAATGCTGCCTGATTTGCTGAGCTCCTTTGCCATTTTGTGTATGCTGGTGCGAAGGTATAACACAGAGAAAAAATGGGAAGTATTTTTTCACTCTGGATGTCGGTGCAGAACTGTCAGTTATGGATTGATCTAACTCCTGGAGCTACGAAATCCACAGAGACACACTTCTGCCTCTGAATAGTGATGAACCTCTTTCCTCAAATGAACAGACCTCAGTCACCTGTTTAAACATGTATGCTGGCAAACTGTTTGGTATTCATTATGTCCTGTGTGCCAGCAGAAAAGAGCTCCGAAGTACATAAACAAAAAACCAATAGCATCCTTATTATCTAAATTATTATTAGCAACAAGACTAGCTGTTGATAATAAGAATACTCTGGGTATTCTTATAAAATGTGTTTCACCCCTATTCTGTCATCTCTGACAGTCCTGCCTTCTGAATGCATTGTTCTTCAGAAAACTGCAGCCAATTTTTATTATCAATGTACATATATATCACCATATACAAGCCTGAGATTCATTTTCTTGTAGGCATACTCAATAAATCCACATTAGAAAAATAACCATAATAGAATCAATGAAAGACAGCATTAATCTAGGTGTTCAACCTGTGAATGACACCAAAATGAGCAAGTACAAAAAAAAAGAAAGAATAATAATAAATAAGCAATAAGTAACATGAACATGAGATGAAAAGTCCTCGAAAGTGAGTCCATTGGTTGTGGAAACATTTCACGATGGGGCAAGTGAAGTTGAGTGAAATTATCCCCTTTGGTTCAAAAGCCTGATGGTTGAGAGGTAGTAACTACTCCTGAACCTTCATCCTGGTGGCAGGAGTGAGAAGAGTACAAATCATGGAAGCTGGGGTTTCTTGATGGTGGATGCTGCTTTCCTACAACATTGCTTCATCTATATATGTTCAGTGGTGGGGAGGGCTTTACCCATGATGGACTGGGCCCTGGCCAATATTTTTTCGTAGGATTTTCCTTTTAAAGGCATTGGTGTTTCCATACCTGGCTATGGTGCAGCCAGTCAATATACTCTCCACCATACATCTATAGATGTTTGTCAAAGTTTTAGATGCCAACTGAGCCTTTGCAAACTCCTCAGGAAATAGAGAACTGTTGTGTTTTCTTTGTATTTACACTTTTGTGCTGGGCCTTGGACAGTTCCTCCAAAATAATAACACTGAGGAACTTAATGTTACTGACCCACTCCACCTCTGATTCTCCAATGAGGACTGGCTCATGGACCTCTGGTTTCCTCCTCCTGAAAGTCAATAATCAGCTCCTTGGCCTTGCTGACATTGAGTGAGATGTTACTGTTATTGCACCACTCAATCAGATTTTCAATACCTCTCCAATATGCTGATTTGTCATTACCTTTAATTTGGCCTATAACTGCAGTGTCATCAGCAAACTTGAATGTGATATTGACGCTGTGCTTAGCCACACCGCAAAGTGAGTAGAGGAGGAGTCTAAGCACACAGCCTTGAGGTGCATCTGTGCCGATGGGAATTGTAGAAGAGATGTCATTACGAATCCAAACTCACTAGGGTCTGCAAGGGAGGAAATTGAGGATCCAATTACACAAGGGGATATTGAGGCCAAGACCTTGAAGCTTATTGATTAGTTTTGAGGGGAAGATAGTGTAGAATGCCAAGCTATAGCGATTAACAACATCCTAATGGAGGTATCTTTGCTGTCCAGATGTTTCACTCAGGTTGAGTGAAAAGCCAATGAGATGGCATCTGCTGTGGAACTGTGGTAGGTAAATTGGAGCGATATTCTCCTTCCAGATCTACATGATAGCAACTAAAATTACTTTTAAAATTTTGTTTTAAATGACCACCCTGTAGATGGTACTGTGTTTAGAGGAAATGTCATTGACTTATTTGTTCACCTGAGGCAAATGGGTTAAAAAGACCAGAATTGTCATCTGTTTAACTGTCCAAATATTATTTTTCTTTATTTTTTAAATAAATATGGATCACATAGAAGAAAAAATACATATTGTAAATTATGTAACAAAAAATGAGTGTATTGTATTGTGCCTCTTGTACTGTGCTTGCCATAAAGCTTCTTCGAAACTCACAAAGGAAAGATCAAAACACACCAATCAGGTTATTTATTCGTCCATTTGAAGCTGCCTGCTAAAGGCACAAGAACACAAAATAAAGAGGATCACATTCAGAGGAAGAAGTGAACGAATTCAATTATGGTCTGCAATCACTGTATGTTGACAGAATGTGACAGAACTGTTATTTCACAAATAACAGTAAAAGTAAATGGCTCCCTGAAATTGCATTTTCCTTCTCCGCCATTTTGACAAATTAAAGAACTGAAGTCTGGATTCTTCTATGTTGACCTACTTCTGTTGGGTCGTTCACCAATTCCTCCAAATTATTTCTGGACTCAACTTTAAAATATTGCTCATATCTGAAAGTAATTTTATATAAATCTTGGTTTACTAAGGAAAACAAAGGAAAGCCATCTAAGTCAGGGTGTAAGGTACTGGCATTGATAAACAAGGTCTCTGTCACAGCTCTCAAGGCCCATAGAGCAAGACTTAAATCTTGCTCATGCCCATGTGCTAGGAGAAATGTATTTGAAAATTCTGAGCAGAACATTTGAATGCAAAAGCCAAGAATTAATGATGGAGCTGTACAAGCATTGATATATATTAGATGCAATTCTGGCTACATCACTTTGAAAAATACTATTTAACCTGGAATGGAAGGCAGAAACCATAAATGATCCAGATTACACACCTGCAAATCTAAAAGAAGGCAGACCAATGCAAAAGTTCACCTATAACAAGGATGCTATATTGGGGCTTCTGACAACACTTTCAAGAATGCAATCAATGTTTTCTTCACATTAAGCATTGTCTGAAGTTAATGGGAAAATTAATTCATTCTTAACAGCAATTTACAGAATCTGCAGAATTTTCCAAAGAAACATTAATAAGTTTCAAAGGTACATTTAATGTCAGAGAAATGTATACAATATACATCCTGAAATTCTTTTTTGTTGCAACCATCCACAAAAACAGAGGAGTGCCCCAAAGAATGAATGACAGTTAAATGTTAGAACCCCAAAGGCCCCCCAACTCCCCCCTCCCACACATAAGCAACAGCAAAGCAACAACCCCCCACTAGCAAAAAAGCATCAGTGCCCTCCACCAAGCACTCAAGCGTGCAGCAAAGCATCAATAAAAACACAGACTTGCAGTACCCCAAAGACTACTCGTTCACCCGGTAATTCGGCACACCACAGGCTCTCTCTCTCCCTAATAGGGAAAAAGAGGTGTTCCCGTTTCACAGCGAGAGGGGAGACATAACAAAACAACTTGCTAATTTATGGTGTTAAAAGTTTGCTGCGTTGCTTTTTCTGAGCTCTGTGCCCGAAGAACTCGGGTCTCTGGGCACACAGCCAGCAGCCAGCTCACTGCTTCTGATCTTCCATGTACTCCCGTGACACGTCAGTGGCTGGCATCAACCTTGAATCTGTCCGCCTCTAGAGCCACCCTGAAGGCGCACTAGTCTTCCAGGCTGTGTCCTTGGCATATCAGAAGGCGGCCAGTCATGAGGCCCTGAGAGCAAGTCACATTTCTGCAAAGAACCAAAATCAGTGTGTAATTTCAGGTCAGGGGCTTCAAAAGAACCTTGAAAGAGAAAAAAAAGAGGTATCAAAGACAAAAATAGAGCTGTTTCCAAAGATGTAAGCAAAGTACAGTCAGCCCTCCTTATCTGCGAGGGATTCGTTCCGGGGCCCCTTGTGGATACCAAAAAACGCGGATGCTCAAGTCCCTAATTTAACCTATATCAGTGCGGTGGACTTTAGGACCCAGCGGGACTCCTGACCTTATTTAACCTGTCTCAAAGCGGTGGTCTTTAGGACCTGGCGGAGCTCTGAATCTGCAGTGTTTCTGTTCATGAAAATAATCATGATCACGATTGAAAATAAAGTGGAAATAATAAAGCAATCAGAAAGAGGTGAAATGCCATCGGTCATTGGAAAAGCGTTGGGCTACAATCGGTCAACGATTGGAACAATTTTAAAGAATAAAGTGAGAAAGGCCCTGCCCTGATGGAAGCTACAATTATTACTAAGCAACACAGTGATTTAATAATTGAAATACATACATTTCTTAAGTGTTTTATATGCAAAGAAAGGTAAAATATATACTATTTTCGAAGACAAACATTTGACCAACTGACGCTAAATAATACTGGATGTAGCTGTTCCGACTTACTTAGTAAGAGAACTTCTCATTCTTTTCGATCCCGATCCACGATAGCCTACGCACTTCCACCCATATACTTTAAATCATCTCTACATTACAAAATACCTAATATGATGTAAATGCTATGTAAATAGTAGTTATACTGCATTGTTTAGGGAATAATGACAAGTAAAAAAGTCTGTACATGCTTGAACAATGAGTGCTAGAAGAGCACTTCTGGGTTTTCTTGATTCACGGTTGCTTGAATTCGCGCGTGCGGAACTCGCGGATAAGGAGGGCCGACTGTAGTCGCCGTTAGGCATCATCATCCTAAGCTCCACCCATTCATTAAGTAGTTATTTCAGCATTTTCTCCACTTTCCCAGAGCCCCGCCAAAACTATTTTCAAAGAAGCAGGATCATCTCTTGAACAAGAAGTTTTATGAAAAGATCATTAGCTCCAGAAAGGTAATGGGGTGCATCCTGATACACAGGCTTACTGACTATTTTTGATATTTTGAATTGGTGTACTTGATGAACTGCAAAGATATATAAGTTTTTAGAAGTAAAATTTTGATTAGACTAAACGCGTTGTATAAACGTTCCAAGATTTACACAAAGCGTTCCAAGAGATAAATTCACTAGACTGGGTGTGGAAATTGCCGAATCACAGGGTCTAGCAATATTTCAAGTTCAAGAACCTTTATTATCAAAGAATATATAAATTATACACTTGAGATTCACTTGCTCACATATAGCCACAAAGCAAGAAACCTGAAAGAACTCAATTTAAAGAAAAACAAGAATAAAAATAAAAATGAAAGACCAACTCTCGCAAGAGAAAGAAAAAAATATACAAAATCATGCAAACAATTGAAGCAAATAACAGCAAACTGAATCCTCAGATCCGAACCCTGGAGTAGGCCCAAAGCCTTGCTTACCAGTTCATCATATTAGTGGGTACAGAGCACAGCAGCTGGGGCAGTCTTCATAGCCTCAGTGTCATGGAGATGACTATCATAGAGAACAAGTGCAATCAGCTCTCGTCCCGACTGACACCCTGTCTTTTCAGTCTATCAGGGCCAGCATTTAAATTGACAATGGAACAGCGAAAAGCTCCATACCCTAGAGAGAGGGGTGAAGATCACAGAAAGCAAGCAAACTCAGCTCTTGCCTCCGATCTGGGCTGGTGTTTAAATTGTCTAAACAGTGCATTGTACCTCACTCTAGGCCCCAGGCCTAAACCACATGGCTCAGTGACTCTCTCTAGGCCCAGGTTTCATCATCCAGTCCAAAGCCACTCTCAAGCTCTTCAAATCAGCTCGGCACCCAGAGCATCCAACCTCACTCCCTGGCCAATTGTCTAAGCATTGAAATTGAATCTCCTCTGCCTGGGGCCCTGACTTCTCCTTAAGGTGCCCAGAGAAATCCAACTTTGCTCCCAGGGTCAGCTGAATAAACATCAGAACTCCATCTGCATCAATTCATCCCCCAAACTCACCTCTCTACCACTCGCCCCTTCACTGTTTGCAGCAATAATTCAACACAATTTACTTTAGAAAATGTATCTTTAGTGATGCTTTTAGTCCAATTTCTTAGCTTTTTGACTACCAGGAAGCTGTCACATATGTTTGGTAGCACCATTTTAACCAGAAGTCAGTGTGTTTAATGGAAAGCTTCAGGGCCGAACAATATTTTGAATTGAAAGCAATTGAGGAGGAAGTGGAAACCTGTACAATAGGAAATGTAATGGAGGCCTGAAGCAAATGCAGAGCAGCAGGGAAGACTTAGCGGTGAGGAATAACTGTAATAATTGACTGCAAAATAACAACCCATGAGGGGCCACAAGACAAGAGAAAACAGATACATAACACAACAAGGCAACAAGGTAACTGAAGGCTTGGAGCAATTAGTTGAAGCTGGCTCAGAGAACTCAGATTGTAGATGAGAGCTGGATTTAAATAGGCTGAAGGTGAGAAAGACTATAAGAAGACCATAAGACATAGGAACAGAATTAGACCTTTCATCCATTCAAGCAAGTCTGCTCTGCCATCCCATCATGGCTAGTTAATTATCCTTCTCAACCCCTCGTTCCTGGCTTCTTGCCTTTGGTGCCCTTACTAATCAAGAATCTATCAACCTTTACTTTAAATATATCCAGTTGCTTGGCCTGCACAGCCATCTTTGGCAAGGGATTCCATAGATTCACCATGTTATGGCTAAAGAAATTTTTTCTTCATCCCTCTTGTAAATGGATGTCTGAAGTTCTGAGGCTGTGCCCTCTGGCCCTAGACTTCCCCACTATAGGAACAATCCTGTCTATATCCACTATATCCAGAACGATAGGTTTCAATGACATCCTCCCTCATTCTTCTAAACTCCAGCAAGTACAGGTCCAGAGCCATCAATAGCTCCTCATATGTTTACCCCTTCATTCCTGGGTTCATTCTTATGAACCTCCTCTGGACCATCTCCAATGCCAGGATGTCCTTTCTTAGATAAGTGGCCCAAAACTGCTCACAATATCCAAGTGCGGTCTGATCAATGGATCCAAGATGTAACCAGATGGCATCCAAGATCTCTTCACTTAGTCATTCCCTTCCCAGCTGACCATTTATGGCACACCCCATTAATGAGTCTCAGTGGCTGATGGAAGCTTAGGTGACCGACGAAGTAGGCTGCCTTGGAGAGCTGGTCCGTCACTGTCATAGACACCATAGTCCCATTGGAGTGTGGCAAACCTGTGATAAAATCCATGACGATGTGGGACCATGGATGTCAAGAGACTGGACACTGGTTGGAGGAGTTGGACTGAGGCACATTGAGGACAGGCAGCAATGAACTGATGTACATCTGTGATCATGGTGGGTGATAAGACGGCTGTGTGCCTGGATGTTCAGAGAGACAGTGAGGAGATGGGCCCACTGGAAGGCCTCAGAGTGCACAGCTGCCAGCACGTACATGCAGTTGTCAGGAGTGTTGGCCGGAGCAAGATTGGGCTGTAGGGCCTGAGGGATCAGGTTCTCAAGATCCCAGATTATCCAGCAAGTATCAGTGAAGGTGGAATGGTTGATCACTGTCTCAGCTGGGTCAAACTTCCATGACAGAGCGTCTGCTTTAGTGTTCTTGGAGCTGAGTCGGTTGGAGATGGTGAAGTTAACTACTTGAAGAAGAGTTCCAACAAGCTTAACGTGGGTTGAATTGAATACATAGGAAGTTCTGGTGGTCAGTCCTGATCAGGAAGGGCACTGTGTTTCCCATCAGCCAATGCCTCCATTCCTCCAAGGCCCATTTGATGTTGAGTAGCTAGCTCCCTGTCATCTATTGCATAACTGCACGGTGTGGAATTGAACTTGTGTGAGGAGAAAGTATAAGGCTGGGTCTTCCTATCTAATCCTCTCTGAGAGAGGATGGCCCCAGCATCCAGTCAGATGCGTTCACCTCGACCACAAAAGTCCAGAGGGGTTCAGATGGAGGCAAAGCCTCTTTGGAGCTCCCCAGAAGTGATTTGGTTGTGATCACTGATGAACCCCTGTAGAGGCTGGAGAAACCGAAGAAATACTGTGGCTGTTTGAGGAAGTGGAGACGGGGCCATTCAACGATGGCACACACTTTCTCTGGATCTATGGTAACCCAGAAAGGAAATTACTGGGGTGTGGAACTGGCATTTTTCTAACTTACAATACATTTGGTTTTTGACAAAATGCTGAACTGTATGGACATGACAGACATGGTCTTTGGGGTCCTTGGAGAAGAGGATGTCATCAAGGTAGAGGAGCACATACCTGTGTAGTATTTCTCCGATGATCTCATTGATGAAAGCTTGGAAAATGGCTGGACAGTTGGAAAGTCTGAAAGGCAACACCAGGTATACATAGTAGCCACTGGGTGTTATGAATTCCGTCTCCCACTCATCCCTGGCACGTGCGGATTAGGTTGTACGTGATCCATAGATTTAGTTTGGTGAATATCTAGGCCCTATGGGGTGTTTTGAATGTTCTAGCATTCAAGGGGAGAGGGTCACAACTCTTAAGGATGATTTTGTTGTGTCCACAGTAGTCAATGCAGGGACAAAGGCTGCCATGTTTCTTTTAGACAAAGAAGAATCCTGCACCAACTGGGGACTGGGATGTTGGAATGAAGCCATGCTGTAGCACTTTGGCAATATAGTTATTCATGGCTTGGGTCTCAGGAGGAGAGAGGGAGAACAGACTACTTTGGGAAGGGGTGATGCCTGGGAGGAGGACAATCACACAGTCATGTAATTTGTGAGACTAGACAAAGTGAGGATCGTGAGTTGGGAGCCAGGGTAACCCGGGATGAGCGGAGTCTTGGGTGAGCGGATCAGAAGGAATTGGATGGACACGTGATGCTCACTGATGTTTATGTACGCAGGTTCCGTGTGTGCTCTGACCATCCCAGGCCCCTAGGGACATCTGTCAATGGCCATCATGCAGAAAGGGTGAGAGCTGCACTCAGTAGGGAGTCCAAGCTGCACACACAGAGTCCACTCCAGAAAGTTACCTGCTGAACCAGAATCCACCAGAGCCTTCTGGGTGCGCAGAGCCAACAGAGTGTGGAGGAGAACAGAGAGAGTGAGTTAGGCTATGGTGCTGGGTCGAGGGACCAGGGTGGGGATAAGCTTACCAGATACAAGCCCATCATTTCTTCCTGGCAGGGCCATTTTCCAGGTCTCTCTGGACATTTGATGCATGGGTGATTGGCAACTCCGCAGCAAGCATACGTTATTTTTCCACTGACACTTGTGCTCTTGGGGGTCCCTAACTGTGTGAGTTCTGGAGGCATTGGTTTATGAGGGCTCTGCAGCCTGAAATGGCTCTGAGAATGGAACTGGGGCCCCGATGGGAGTAGGCCACCAGTGTTTCCACATTCCAGCCACACTCCGCTGTGAATGTCCTAAATTCCACAGCGTAATTTGCCACGGAGCCTGAGCCTTGAGGCAGGCGAAGTATCTAATGCTCTTACCCCCTTCCACTTCCCAGGTGGTCGGAAACCCAACAGTGAATTCCTCATACTTATTGCAAATGGTAGTTTTATTGTCCCATTTAGCAGTGGGTCAGGTCAAGAGAGAGATAACAAAGGCAATCCTGGCTTGATCCGTGGAGTATAGTGATGGCTGAAGTTTGAAGTTTCAGTTGCACTGGGATAGGAAATGGCATTGGGTTGAATTGAGCACTGCATGTATTTTCATAACACCTTGCATTTGTTGACATCTTAGAATTCTTCGCAAATGTGTAATCAGTCATAGTTTAACTCTGGAGCAAGAACAGAAATGCCAGGGCAGGGAAGATAAACTTCATCCTCAGAGGTCAATTTTAAAGAAGGTGGAGAAGTTGGAAGATTTCAGAAGACTGTTACAATGCCTGGGGAAAACATCACATATTTGACAACTTAATTAAAAAATGATGGGTGGACTATTACCCAAGCCAAAAAAGAATAAGACTAAGATGCAAATCCCTTGATGCAGAAAAATATTAAGCTGTTCCTGAAAAAAATTATTTAAAGCCACAGTACACCAAAGGAAATAATTTCAAATTATGCTAACTATTTGCTAATTTAGTATCTTTCCCTTTTATCTTTTGTGGATGACATTCATCTGGAGTCACAAAAGAAAGCACATTCAAGTTTTAGGAAGAGCGTCAGTAGTTAATGAATCTGTAAAAGCACAATGCATAAAGAGTCAGCTATGTGAATAATGGCATGCTCCAGAACTCAATTTATGTGACTGACCAAAGCAGTAAATTGAAAAATGGTATAAATACCAAATTTCCATCTGAGCTCTCTGCATGGCTTTCTAGACTAGCAATCTGAGATTCTTTTTAATGAGGCAGATTCTTGGCAATGTCTCAACTAAGACCATAGGACCACAGTACATAGCAGCAGAATTCGGCCATTTGGCCCATTGAATCTGCTCCACCATTTCATAATCGCTGATCCAAGATTCCTCTCAGCCCCAATCTCCTGTCTTCTCCCCGCATCTCTTCAGGACCTGACCAATCAAGAATCTATCAACCTCTGCCTTAAATATACCTGTATATAAAGACTTGGGCTGCACAGTTGCCTCTGGCAAAGAATTCCATAGATTTACCATGCTCTGGCTAAAGAAATTCCTCCTCATCTCTGTTTTAGAAGAATGCCCCTCTATTCTGATTTTGTGTTCTCTGCTCTTAGACTCTCCCACCACTCTATCAAGGCCTTTCACCATCTGATAGATTTTGATGAAGTCACCTCTCCTTCTCCTGAATTCTAGTGAGTACAGACCCAGAGCTCTTCATATGACAAGACATTCAATCCAGCAATCATTTTCATGAATCTCTTTTGAATCCTCTTCAGTTTCAACACATCCTTTCTAAGATAAGAAGCCCAAAACTGCTCACAATACTCCAAGTGAGACCTCACCAGTGCTCTATAAACTTTCAACATTACATCCTTGGTTTTATATTCTGGTCCTCTTGAAATGAAGTCTAACATTGCCTTTGCCTTCCTCACCACAGACTCAACCTGCAAATTAACCTTTAAGGAATCCTGCACAAGGACTCCCAAGTCCCTTTGCACCTCTGTTTTTATGGCCTCCACTATCTCTTAAGCTACCTCTTTCTGAACACTGGTGTGTACACCATCTGTTCCAGGTGAATTATCTAACTTCAGTCCTTTCAGTTTCCCAAGCACACTTCATGACCCCTGACACCTGGAACTTGCTCCATACTGCTAGTGTCTTCCACAGTGAAGGTTGATGCAAAATACTTATTCAGTTCGTCTGCTATTTCGTTGTCCCCCATTACTACCTCTACAGCATCGTTTTCCAGTGATCTGATATCCGCTCTCACCTAAGTTTTACACTTTATATATTTGAAGAAACTTTTAGTATCCTCTTTAATATTATTGGCTAGCTTACTTTTGTATTCCGTTTTTACCTTCTTAATGACTTTTTAATTGCCTTCTGTTGATATTTGAAAGCATCCCACTAATTCTTGCTCCATTATATGCCCTCTCTTTGGCTTTTATGTTGGTCTTGACTTCTCCTGTTAGCCGTAGTTGTGCTACCTTTCCTTTAAGATACTTCCTCCTCTTTGGGATGCATATATCCTGTTCCTTTTGAATTGCTTCCAGAAATTCCCGCTCTGCCGTCATCCCTGCTAGTGTTCGTTTCCAATCAATTCTGGCCAACTGCTCTCTCATGCTTCTGTCATTCCCTTTACTCCGCTGTAATACTGATACATCTGACTTTAGCTTCTCATCAAATTTCAGGGTGAATTTTTTCCCTCCTGGAATCCTGCACCAACCTGATTTTCTCAATCTACCTGTATACTGCAATCCCCTGTAACTATTGTAATATTGCCATTTCAGCATGCATTTTCTATCTCATTGTAATTTGTAGACCACATCCTCATTACTGTTTGGGGATCTGAATAAATCTCCCATCAGGGTCTTTTTACCCTTGCAGTTCCTTAGCTCTATACACAAAGATTCAACATCTTCTGACCCTCTGTCACCTCTTTTTGATTTCATTTTTTACTAACAGAGCAACACCCCCCACCTCTGCCTTATTGCCTAGCCTTTCAATACAACGTGTATCCTTGGACATTAAGCTCTCAGCTATAATCTTCTTTCAGCCATGATTCAGTAATGCCTACAACATCATACCTGCCGATCTGCAACTTTGCTTAAGGATCATTTATGTTATTCCATATATTGCATACCTTCAAATATAGTACCTTCAGTCCTGTATTCACCCTTTTCAATTCTGTTCACCTTTACTTTGCACCTCATCCTGTTGACTGCAGTTTTGCCCTGTCAACAGCCTCTCCTCACTACACATTGCCTCTGCATGTAAACCAGCTCCCTCATCCTCGGCACTATTATCTGCCTTTGCTATGATACTTCCTGCACAGCTCAGGACACCAGTCACACCATGCTCAACATTTTGATTCCTAACTTTGTCTTCCAACATCTGCCTCCACAACCTCTCCACTAAATGTTCTGACACTCTGGTTCCCATCCTCCTGCAACTCTAGTTTAAACCCCACTGTGCAGCATTAACAAGTCTTCCCGTCAGGATATTAGTCCCCTCCAGTTCAGACATAAAACTGTTGCTTCCGTACAGGTCCCTCCTTCTCTACAATAAGGCCTAATGATCCAAAAATCTTATACCCTTTCTCCTACAACTATTCCTTAGCCACATATTAAACTGTATAACTTTATACTTCTGACCTCGTTAGTACATGGCACAGGTAGCAATCCTGAGATCACAACCCTGGAGGTCCTGACCTTTAATTTAGCACCTAACTCCATGAACTCTCTAAGCAGAACATCATCACTCATCCTACCTATGTCATTGGTACCTGCATAGACTATGACTTCTGGCTGTTTACCCTCCCACTTAAGAAAGTTGAGGACTCGATCCGAAATAGCCCAGACCCTGGAAGTTGGGAGGCAACATACCATCCAGGAATCTCATTCTCGCCCACAGAACCTCCTGTCCATTCCCCTAACTAACGAATCCCCTATCACCACAACGTGCCTCTTCTTCCTCCTTCCCTTCTGAGTCACAG
This sequence comes from Hypanus sabinus, assembly GCF_030144855.1. NCBI lineage: Eukaryota > Metazoa > Chordata > Chondrichthyes > Myliobatiformes > Dasyatidae > Hypanus > Hypanus sabinus. The sequence continues at coordinate 52,790,789 of NC_082707.1, forward strand.
AGGCAGTCAGTGTCAGAGACCCGACCATTGTAACTTTCCTTTCTTACGTCATCCCCCCCCCCCACCCCGACAGTATCCAAAGTGATATACCTGTTGTTGAGGGGGATGGCCACAGGGGTACTCTACACTGGCTCCTTAACCCCTTTCCCCTTCTTGACTGTCACCCAGTCTCCTGTGTCCTGCACCTTGGGTGTAACTACCTCTCTATATGTCCTATCTGTCACCCGCCTCCCAATGATCTGGAGTTCACCCAGTTCCAGCTCCAACTCCTTGACACGGATTGCTGGAAGTTGCAGCTGGATGCACTTCTCACAGGTGCAGTTGTCATGGATACTGGAGGTCTCCCTGCCTTCCCACATCCTGGAAGAGGAGCATTCAACTATCCTGCCTGGCATCTCTACTGTCTTAGCTGAACAGATATAAAGAAGGGAAGGGTAAGAAAAATTAACCTTGAGTTTTTCTTTCTTTTGCTTTCTCTGACTGAAGCCTCTCTTCGCCGAGGCCTCGAAGAACTAAAGCCTCAAAATGACCATTCTGACTGTCCACTCAAACGATAGCCATCGCACTACCACTGCCTTCCTTTAATTTGTTCCTGCTAAATCAATCCCAAATGCCGATTGGTCACTGGTCAAAGCTCTTTTTTGTAAATTGCTATGAAACTCTGCCTTTAAAATCTCAGTCGCTGTCCTAATTAAAAGGTAGCTCTCTTAACGCACTCCCTGCTGTGGATTGTCCAACATAATCTCAAATAAATTCCCAATTCTGAGGTAACGCAGGATCTTGTTCAGAAGTAGATGAGTTATTAAGTTTAAAGATTTCAGCAAATGCAAAATCAATTAAAATTTTAATCCATTTTCATAAACGTTACTCTTTTTTTTGCTCTGGGAGATGATAACAATTGGACACTGCTGGGTAAAGCCTCCAAATACCTGCATGATTTTAATAGAGGTAGGAGGCGCATCCAGAAAAAAAGAGAAAGCCTTTTTTTGAACCAGATCTATGCGTGCAACATTGCTTGTGAATATTTTGTTCCATTCTGCCAGAATTTATCCAGCAACAGAAAAATGAACACACAAAATGCTGGAAGAGCACAGCAGATCAGTTAGCATCTATGTAAAAGAGTAAACAGTCAATGTTTTGGGCTGAGATCCTTCATCAGGACTTGTGTTTATGAATTGTTAAATGAATTGTTCTTCAGTCTTCTTTGCAGACGTGACATTGTGTAACACACTATTAAAAATGAGCAGAATGGAAATTCCGGGACAGCTCTGGGTTCTTTAGAGGCAACACACATGCCTACACTGGAATGGCCTGATTTATGATATGAGAAAATATTCAAGCACAACAATCAACTGATTTTTGCCTTACTTCATGCAAATTTCTTTCACCTGGACTTCTGCCAAGATAACCTGTGCCAAAACCATTTCAGTTCATTAATAGTACTATGCCTCATGTCAAAGATTAGAGAAGGTAAATTTATTGCATTTACATGTAATTTGAAATGCAGGAATTTAGAGCATGGCATGATCTTAAGCAAATTTACTAAGATTTTGGGCTATGAAAATGGGCTCAGTTTCTCAGCACCGCTGTAACTAATTTATTTCCAATTTCTTGGAAGGCTCTTGGACATATAAATTTGCAGAGAATGGAAGAATATGGACATTGTGTAGCAAGAAGGAATTAGTTTAGTTAGGGATTTAATTATTCATTTAATCAGTTCAGCACAACATCGTGGGCTGAAGGGTCTGTTCCTATGCTGTATTGTTTAACGTTCTGATTGCAATTCATAGTCACTATTTGTGCTCTTAGTAGAATGGAAAGTGCACTTGCTTGTGCAAACACCGTGCAGCCACGTGGAATATGTGGAACAGGTTGTCCAACACATTACTGACAGGTTCCCCCATCTTGAAGTGGCAATTGCACATGGGCAAGTTGGAATTTAATCACAGGAAAAATGATAGGCAACCCTCCCACATCTTGATTGATGATAATTATGTTGGTGAGACTGGGGTTTATTCTGAAGAGACCCTCATAATATTTACCATACTGGACCTCCATAGTGCTTATAACTTAATCAGCATTTGTGAGGAAGACGAATGGAAAACAGCATTCAACACACCAGGTCACTCCTTTTTGGGTTGGCAAGCGCTCCAGCAGTATCATAAGCCTTTATCAACGATCTGTTCCAGGAGATGCTAAGCAACTTTGTCTTTGTTTACATAGACAATATACTCATTTTCTGCTGGTCCACTCAGGAACACATCCAAGACGTCCAGAAGGTTCTACAACGGTTTTGTGAGAATCCGCTATCCATCCTGCTTGAGAAGAGGAATTCCCCATAGCCACAGTTTCGTTCCTTGTGCTTTTTATATCTAATGGCAACATACAAATGGACCCCAATAAGACCCAGGCTGTGTTGAGTTGACTGCAATCCCCCGCTATGAAACAACTCCAGCAGTTTCTCGGTTTTGCTAACTTTTACAGGTGGTTCATCCGCAGTTTCAGTTCAGTGGCTGTGCCACTCACCAACTTACTCGGGTAATCTACTGGGCCGTTCCACTGGACTCCAGAGGCCAAGGCAGCTTTTGTGGAGTTCAAACAAAGGTTCATGTCTGCACCTATTCTAGTTCTACAGGACTTACCTTTCGTGGTGAAGGTCAACACATCAGCAGTGGGAGTAGGGGTCATCTTGACCTGCCTCAGGCCAAAACTGCATCCCTGTGCCTTCTCAAGACATCTTTCCCCCACAGTAACAAACTATGACATCAGGAATTGTTGGCCATTAAACTGACACCAGGGAAGTGGGGAGGCACTGGTTGGAGAGGTCCAAACATCAAAATTTGTGGGATGGACCAACCACAAAAACTTAGCCAGGATGCAAAGATGCTGAATTCCAGGCAGGCATGTTGGTCCCTATTCTTTAACCATATAACCATATAATAATCACAGCACAGAAACAGGCCATCTCAGCCCTCCTAGTCCGTGCCGAACTCTTAATCTCACCTAGACCCACCTACCCGCACTCAGCCCATAACCCTCCACTCCTTTCCTGTCCATATACCTATCCAATTTTACCTTAAATGACACAACTGAACTGGCCTCTACTACTTCTACAGGAAGCTTCTACATTAACGGGTTCAATGTCCTCATTATTACCATTCAGGATCAAAAAAACAACAAACACCGAACACCCTCTCTCGACAGTCTGAAGCACCAAATGGGTTCTTCAACTATAATTCCCAACCCTAAGGTGGCAACGCCCATTCCTTGGAATATAGACTTAATAGTGTGCAGAGCCCAAAAGCAACGTGGAACAGAACTAGAATTTTCATTCTCAAGGCTACAGTCCTGTGTCACTCTCATCATTTTTCAGGTTTTTCATCAACAGCATGCAGATTACTGCTCTTTTTGAAACTTGATTTTGTTTTCTATTTTTCTCTTTTCAAAGCAGTCTGTCTGGCATGCTCTTTGTATGAGTCCTACTTTGATATAGTTTTTGCAAGTTTCACCGTTAAACCTGCATTTGTTTGGTGTATGTGAGCCCCTGCCACAGTTTGTTCAGCCAGGCATGTTTCTTCTTTAGGTGTTGCTATTTTCTTCACATTCAATTTCATTTCTGACTGCAACTCAATTGCGTCTGCAGCTTCCATTGCAGTTGTTTGTTTAAATGCAAGTAGTGCTTCAGTCAGGGGCTGTTTTTGAATGCTTTCTTGTAGGATTCCACAAACTAAACAATCTCTTAGTGTAACATTGAGCCCAATACAAACTGACAATCTCAAACAATCTCTTCAATTCAGCCAGATACTCTTAAATGGACTATCATTCTTTTTTATTTCACTTATGAAACTTAAAGAGTTTTGCTATCAAAAATGGTGTTGTTTCTAAGAGTTCCTGCATCACGTTTACAATATCGGTAAGTTCATTTCTGCTGATTTGGAGCTGTCAAACTTTGAAGCAAACTGTATGCCATTAAACCCAATGAACTTAGCAAAATTGGCATTTGTTTCTCATTAGCTATTTTATTTGCTTCAAAATACTGTTCAATCTGTTCGGTATATAAAATCCAGTTGTCTGTTGTGCAATCAAACATATCAGTCTTTCTGATGTAGTCAGCCATGTCTTTTCTGCTCTTACGATTATTATCACATGGTACTCATTCTTTATGAACCCATGAATTCTTCCATTTTTTAACTTTTCTAAAATCAATTATGTCTCCCTTCCAAAGAACAAGCGCTGTGTTGCTTTTTTTCAGCTCGACAGTCTCTGCAAGTGATGGATTGTTTTTCCTCGCTGCATTTTTTAAAATTTTGAATGTCTCACTGCAGTTGTCTTAATAAAGTGTTGCTGACCATCTGGAGTCAACTTGACCATAATTTGTGAAGACCAAGTGCAGCCAAAGCATTAGTCCAAATATCCAAAGAAGTCATGCACTAGTTGATCAATTTGCCCTACTCATACTCTTTCTGCTTGCCTTCTATCATCTTTGCTGACCCATCATGCCTGTGCAATGCACCCCAGTAGAGGTAGCCAAGAGTGGATTCCTATTGGATGAAGCTACACAGCCTAGAAAGTTGAAGATTATCATTTAACGTATCTGACCATGGAACCCAGCTTTGAATTTCAGTGTCTTGCCACAAGTATCAGTTATCTAAGCAACAGCACTGGTGAAGATTTCTGTCATTCTGTCATTTCTGTCATTCCTGAGCAAGAACAACAGACCTGTCTTCTACTAAATCACAGAAGCTCTGAGGTAGTTCCTGAACAATCCTAGTGACTTACTGGAAGATTCCTGATGCCCTGTGATACCTTAAAAACTTCATTTATATGCCAATATCCACAATTACAAATATGATTTGGAAAATTAATCTATTGGCTGCCTTCTGCCTGAGCTGAGACTTCATCCATCATTCACAGCCTGTAGTTACATGTACAACTGTTGAAGAGAGTGTGACATTCACAACTTGGGCTCTAGGTTTCTAAGAAAGTCCTACTGAGATGAAACTTTTGGTATCATTTCTGACCTTTACCATGCTTGTGAAACTTGTGTTGCATTGCATGGAGGTCCTTAGAGCTTTACTTATGGTGATGACTTTGAGTGCAATCACTTTCTGTTATTTCTTCACCACTGCCGGTATGATGTTCTGGTCTCTGCACATTGAGGCGCCTCTTCTCTTTGCTCAAGAGTCAAGTCACTCAGAGCATTTCTGAAAATCAGAGTGTGCTCTATCCTGACGTGGCTTTCAGCAGATGTCACAATCTGTAAGATGACTTCCACTAGCAGATGCAGGCAATGAGCTTTGAGGTGCAGGCAAAGTTTCAATCAATTCTACCCTCAACCAGCAGAAGACAGATGCAAAAATGTACTCTGTACATGTGTTCTCATGCAATAATCCACTGCAGTTAGTACTGGCTGAACACCTGAACTGTGATGTGATGTGCTTTATGTGCCAGGAGAGTGAACATTCAGAAATTAAATAACCCAATACAATAATGTCTGCTCTGGTCCAGTACGTCTTCTATGATCCTATCCAATTAATCTCTCTTGGAGATTTGTCAGTGATTTTAAAATTACACATTTTTTGACTGAAATCTTAACTGTTCTTTGCGAAATGTCTGTCAGCAGTTTTTATTTTTAGAACCCTAGAGGTTCACTTGTCTAGGCTCTGTGGTCATATATATGATACAATTAAGAATTCAACTAAGTATACTGGCACTATACTTCCTTCAACAGTCCTGACAAAGGGTCTCAGCCCTAAATATTGATTGTTTATTCCTTTCCATAGATACTACCTGACCGCTGAGTTCTTCCAGCATTTTGTCTGTGTTACCCTCCAGCAACAATACCCTTCACAGTTCCTGAAGTCCTGCTTTTTGGCAATTCAAGACTCCTATGACCCTTCAATTAGCAGCTGAAGGTTGCTCAGAGGTTAGCACTCTAATGGATTAGTGGGTTGGGCAATTGCCATGACTGTCAGAAAAATAATCATTCTATCAAGAAGATGCCAAAATAGCTGCAGACCTGGATTTTTCATTGGTATTCATTACTAGTATCATTGTTGTATTAATCTCCTGATTAATGATTACTTGTGCCTTTTGTTCCAGTGAAATTTATAAGTATGACAAGAAATGGCAAAACAGCATCAGATTTTGCTCTTTGTGTGGTGAGGTATCTTTACTCCCAATAGAAGTAAAAAGGAACTGATACATAGATGTTAAGACTCCATGTACCTTTTATAGTAACTTAGCGTGGGCGGAAGCGGAGGTGGTTTCAGACAAGACAGAGTGCTTTTTTCCGAAGCAGATGATGGAAATCAGACAGAGCACCTCGTGAGACTTCACTTTGCTCCCTGTTAACCAAATAGAAACACAAACGTACTAGCAATCAAGTTTTTTTGGCTGAACCTCTTGCTTTGCTTCACTGCACCTTGATAATCAGAATGGGTCAGCGGACAAAAAAAAAATCAATAAAGTACATCGTATTGATTGTATTAAAGATCTCCAGAGGTTTCTCCAATCTGGAGGCTACCTGACTGCTATTATTTTTATAGCAGCTAGGTAGTCCGTAGCTGGTTAGTATTATGATTGCTGCTTAGTTTTTGAAGCGGTCTGTGCCAAGGGGAAAAGTGCTGTAACTGGGGTGCCATTTTTTGAGACACGGTCACAAAGGGGAGAGATATCAGTCTATATCCTATTCCAAATAGGTTGAACTAATGATGTAAAATTATGCCACTTAGATGAAAATCTTCTACACTTAACATGCTGTAGTAACATAAACTCACCACAACATGGTCTGTAATGTGTAAAAGAAATTAAATATTCAGAACAGCAGATGGCTTACATTGATCTATTAAATTAGCCAAATTTGACGCACAAATGAGATATATTCCACCATTAATTAAAACCATAATTTAATAAAATGTACTAAGTATGTCAAAGTGCACAGAAAACTCAATTAGTTACCCACAAAAGCTGAATAAACATTTGACCACACATAAATGTTTGAATTACTGCAAATCGTCAGTGCTGCAACTAATCAAAGTATCCTGCATGGTAGTCTATCTAACAAAATAAACATTGGCAGATTTCCAGAAATTCACCAGACATAAAAATGGGAATTTTTTTTGTTGTTTGCCAAGAGTAACAAATACTATTAAATTTGCCACTCTGGGATTTCTGATGGAGATGTTGTGACATCAACAAAGCAGAGCATCAATAGCCTGCAGTCTCACAGCTACACTGTATTGCTATGTGAAGTTTCACACTGTATTTCAGTAAATCAGGAACCGATTCACCATGTTATTTCTTAGAGAAAGTTGGGCAATTATCAGAAAGGAGAGGAGCTCACCCAACACCTTGGATGTCTCCTCCTCTGATGAGGTAGAGTGGTCTAGTCAACCCCTATATGACTGACAATGTAGTTGCTATTAGCTGGATTCATTAATTAGAGGCTATGCTGCTAGAGACACAATGAAGCCAATTAAAGATAAATTGAAGTTGATTATCTTTTTTTTTAAATTCACAATTTAAACAGTGATGGATCTCAAATTGTTCAAAAAGGAAGGATGTGGGAGCTTGGGAGAGGGCACGGAAGGGGTCAGAATCATAGATCATTAATCACCAGAACTGGAGACAAATAAGTCAAAGTCAGCATGGTTTCTGTCAAGGGAAATCTTGCCTGACAAATCTGTCAGAGGACTTTGAGGAAGTAACAAGCAGGCTGAACAAAGGAGAGGCAACGGATGCCATTTACTTGGACTTTCAGAAGGCATTTCATATGATGCCACACATGAGGCTGCCTAACAAGATAAGATCCTATGGCATTACAGTAAAGATACTGGCATGCTGAGAACAATGCTGAGGATGTTCTACAAGGCTGTGGTGGCCAGTACTATCATATTTGCTGTTGTGTGCTGGGGCAGCAGGCTGAGGGTAACAGACACCAACAGAATCAACAAACTCATTCGTAAGGCCAGTGATGTTGTGGGGATGGAACTGGACTCTCTGATGGTGGTGTCTGAAAAGAGGATGCTGTCCAAGTTGCATGCCATCTTGGACAATGACTCCCATCCACTCCATAATGTACTGGTTAGGCACAGGAGTACGTTCAGCCAGAGACTCATTCCACCGAGATGCAACACTGAGCGTCATAGGAGGTCATTCCTACCTGTGGCCATCAAACTTTACAACTCCTCCCTCGGAGTGTCAGACACCCTGTGCCAATAGGCCGGTCCTGGACATTTCCACTTGGCATGATTAACTTATTATTATTCAATTATTTATGGTTTTATGTTGTTATGTTTCTACATTATTCTTGGTCGGCGAGGCTGTAACAAAACCCAATTTCCCTTGAGATCAATAAAGTACGTCTGTCTGTCTGTCATGCATAGAGGAATGAGTAACAGGCAGGAGGCAGTGAGTGGGCATAAAAGAGGGCCTTTTCTGGTTGGCTGGTTGGTGATCCTCGGGTCAATATTAGGACTGCTACTTTTCTCATTGTTTGTCAATGATTTAGATAATGGAATTGATGGCTTTGTGGCAAAGTTTGTGGATGATACAAAGATAGATGGAGGGATAGGTAGTGCTGAGGAAGCTATGTGATTGTAGCAGGACTTAGACAAATTAGAAGAATTGGAAAAAAAAGTGGCAGATGGAATACAATGTTGCAAAATGCATTTTGGTAAAGGGAATAATGGGGCAGATTATTATCTAAATGGGGAGAAAATTCAAACATCAGAAGTGCAAAGGGACTTAGGTTTCCTTATGCAAGACTCCCAGAAGGTTAATTCACAGGTTGCATCTGTGGTAAAGAAGGCAAATGCAATGTTGGCATTTATTTCAAGGGGAATAGAATATAAAAGCAAGGAGATAATGCTGAGTGTTTATAAGACACTAGTCAGGCCACACTTGGAATATTATCAACAGTTTTGTGCTCCATATCTCAGAAAGGATGTGTTGTCATTGGAGAGAGTCCTAGGGAGGTTCATAAGGTTGATTCAGGGAATGAAGGAGTTAACATATGAGGAGCATTTAGCAGCTTTGGGCCAATACCCACTGGAATTGAGAAGAATGTGGGGGGGGGGGGGGAGGATCTCATTAAAACCTACCAAATGTTGAAAGGATTAGATAAGTTTAGATAAGGTGGATGTGGAGAAGATGTTTCCTATTGTGGGGTTATCCAAAACTAGAGGATACAGCCTCAAAAGTGAGGGGCGACCTTTTAGAACAGAGGTAAGAAGGAATTTTTTTAGCCAGAGTGTAGGGAATCTGTGGAATGCTCTGCCACAGACTACAGTGAAGGCCAAGTCCATGGGCATATTTAAAGCAGAAATTGATAGTTTCCTAATTGGTCAGGGCATCAAAGGGTATGTTGAGAAGGCAGGTGTATGGGGTTGAGTGGGATCCAAGATCAACTATGATGGAATGATGGAACAGACTCAATGGGCTGAATTGCCTAATTCTGCTCCTATGTCTTATGATTTTATAGTCTAATCAGAATTCAGGAATCGGTATCAGAATCATTTGTCATTTTGTGGCAGCAGTACAGAGCAATATATAAAAAATACTGTAAGTTACAACAATAAATAAACACAAATAAATCAATAGTGCAAAAAGAGAGCAAAATAGTGAGGTGGTGTTCATGAGTTCAAGAACTTTTCAGAAATCAAACAGCAGAGGAAGGATGCTGTTCCTGAAATCTTGATTATGCGTCTTCATCCTCCCTCATGGTAGTAATGAGAAGAGAGCATGTCCTAGATGGTGAGGGTCCCTATGATGGGCGCCGCATTCTGGGCTCACTGCCTTCTAAAGATGCCCTCAAAGGTGGGGAGGCTAGTGCCCATGATGGAGCTGGCTGAATCTACAGCCCTCTGCAGCACCTTTTTGAACCCAACCCATTGGAGCCTCCATACCAAGTGGTTATACAACCAATCAGAATACCCTCTGCAGTATATCTAGAAATTTGCGAGTCTTTTGTGACATACCCAATCTCCTCAAACTCCAAATGAAATACAGCTGCTGGCATATGTTCTTCTAAATTGCATCAGTGTGGTGGGACCAAGATAGATCCTCTGAGATGACCAAGAACTTGAAGCTGCTCACACTTTTCACCGCTGACACCTCAATGAGGACTAGTGTGTGCTCTTCTGACTTTCCCTTCCTGAAGTCCACACTCAATTCCTTGGTCTTACTGACGTTGAGTGCAAAGTTGTTGTTGTGATGCCACTCAACCAGCGGATTGATCTCACTCCTGTACACCTCCTCATCACCATCTGAGATTCTGCCGATGACAGTTATGTCAATAAATTTATAGATGGCATTTGAGCTGTGCCTAGCCACACAGTCAATGTAGAGAGGGTAGAGCAGTGGTTTAAGCCTGCATCTTTGAGATGCACGGTCCGCAAGGAAAAGATGTTATTTCTGATTCACGCTGACTGTAGTCTCCCAATGAGGAAGTCTACAAGTCAGTTGCAGAGGCCCAGGTTTTGAAGCTTGTTTATTAAAACTAAGGGTGTAAATAAACAGCACCCCGAAGTAGGCTGTGCTATTGTCTATGTGCTCCAAGACCAAGTGGAGAGCCAGTAAAATTGCATCCACTCTAGACTTGCTGTGATGATAGCTGAATTGCAATGGCTCCAGGTCCTTGCTCATGTAAGATTTAATTCTAGCCATGACCAACTTCTCAAAGCACTTGATCACTGTACATGTGATGAAGTGGGTGATAGTTATAGAGGCAGCTCACACTGCTCTTCTTGGACACCAGTATGATTGATGCTATTGACGCCCTTTTGAAGCAGGTGGGAAACCCTGACTTCAAGATGTTGCCTGTATTGGAGAACATAAGCTACAAGGAGAGCTTGGATAAACTGGAGTGTCAGAGCTGAGGGGAGACCTGATAGAAGTTTATAAAATGGAGGTATAGATAGGAACAATGGTTAGAATCTTTTTCTCAGGGTGGAAATGTCATATACTAGAGGGTATAGCTTTAAGGTTAGAGGGGGAAATTTTAGAAGAGATATGTAGGGTGTTCTTCTTGCACAGAGAGCCTTAGATGCATGGAAACCTCTGTTGGGATCATGGTAGAAGTATACTGTATATGATAACAACAATTTAAGAAGCATTTTGAATGTCACACTTGAAGGCAGAATACAGGGTAATGGCAGGATTCTTAACAGTGTGGAGAAACTATGAGATATTGGGGTCCACATTCATGGATCTCTCAAAGCTGCAGTACAAGTTGATAGGGTATTTAACCAGGCATGTGGTGTGTTGGTCTTCATTAGTTGGATTGGGTTCAAAAGTCACAAAGTAATGTTGCAGCTTTATAAGACTCTGGTTAGACCACACTTGGAGTATTATAGTGTAACCCTTTCGTAGGCTCGTAATGAGTTAGCTATTACTGTGAATACAAGCTAACAACAACGTAACTCAACAAGACATGGGAGTAACAATGAAAAAGCTATTTCCAAAAAATAGGGTAAATATAATTCAGGTAAACACAACACACAGAAATTTGAATGTCCTTTAAAGGGAAGGTAGTACTATTACTTGTATGAACACTGACACACCCATGCCAACTTACAGTTTGCCAGGAAACAACAATTTAACTCCTACTAGTATAATCTTAAATTGAAATTGTACTGACAAAATATTTTAAAATATAACAAACACAATAATTCTATATAATATGAAATAAACAAAAGGTTCCGTCTTATATGTAAAAATATTTGTCTATAACGTACACGTAATCGTTGGAGCTCATTGTTGCGTAACCAATCCAGTTTCTTTCAGTTCACTTACACATGGTACTGAAATGGTTTTGTGCTGAAAAACCCATGCTGGCGAAAAAAGAATTCACGCAATGTCCAAGGAAAAGGCATCAAACTTTCTCCAAGGTCATGTGCTAACCAGTTAACTGAAACTTGCTGCACATTCTCCATAAGACCATTACGGATTTTCAGACAGCTGTATCTATCCTTCCAAAATGATTCCGTGGGCATTTCACCAGGTTGTTCTGCATCGTTCATTGTACATTTACATCTTCCTTCTTTCTCCTTCTTTGACCCCATACTCTCTCCAGAAAATGGCTCCCCCAGACTTTTCCTTCACTCTCTCCAATAAAAATGTTAACAATACAAATCCTTTTGGCTAAACCGACTGATGGTTAGTTTTATACAGCAAAAACGAAATACTCTATTATATAATGTCATTAAAGAATTTTGAGAAAATCTGCAAAATATAGAATACCCAATAGTGGAATTGTACTAGAAAGATAAAAGATGGCCTTAAACCCAGGTTACAATAGGAAGGATGTGGAACCTTTAGAGAGGGTGCAGAGGAGATATACCAAGATACTGTGTGGATTAGAAAGCATGTCTTATGAGGATAGGTTGAGTGAGCTAAGATTTTTCTCTGTGGAGTGAAAGAGGATGAGTGGTGACTTGATAGAGGTGTAGAAGATGATAACATGCACAGTTCAAATGGACAGCCAGAGACTTATCCAGGGCAGAAAGAGCTAATACAAGGGGCATAACTTTAAGGTGTTGGAGGAAAGTATAAGGGAGAGGTCAGGGGTAAGTTTATCAGACAGAAGTGGTAGGTGCCTGGAACACAGAGTTAGGGATGGTGGTAGAGGCATGTACATTAGGGACATTTAAGAGATGCTTAGGCACGTACATGAAAGAAAAGTGGAGGGTGACGAGGGAGGAGAGGGTTAGATTGATCTTGGAGTAGGCTGAAGTGTTGGTCCTTTAGCCTGCTGTGGGCCAAAGGACCTGCACTGTTTGTACTGTTCAGGGTTCTAGACAAGCACATGAATGTGCAGTGACTGAAGCATATACAGTGGGTCTGATGGAGGCAGATGGGAATTAGTTTAATTTGGTATCATGATCAGTCCAGACATCCCATGCTGCACAGTTCTATGTAATGATATGTTACTTCTAAGATTATTCTCAGGATAATGAGGATGCTGGAAAAAGCCATATTCTAGCCTCTTTGCCTTCACTGGCTAGTGGGGCTGAACTCCTTGTGAGGTTAAGGAGAGAATGGCAAATTTCTGTCCTTATGGCAAACAAAATGGAGTTAAAGCTCCTGTGATCAGGCATGCTCAGCACTTTGCTGGTGATGGATCAGCTAATAGTTTTTCTTCTTGAATATAGGATATTATTTCATTATTACTCCAATACATTTCTAATCCACTTTTTTTACAAGGTGCTTCACAGTAACATTCAGTGAACATGGCACTTTTTAAGGGAGTGTCGGAAAAAGAATCAGGTGAGTTTAAAGCAAGCTCTAGAACAAGGTGAGAGATCAAGGAGCATGAAAAATTGGGACCCAGCAGGCTACAGGGAGCATCAGAGGCAAGGCTCTGGTAACCTCTGTTGACTTTCCAAATGCTAAATCCAGATGTTAATATTGTTGTTCCTATTCTTAAATCCTTCCTGTGGCTTTACCCTTTTCCCAGGTTAACTAAGCTAGGATAACTGCAAACTTACAGTTCTTGTCTCCTCATCATCTTTAAATTTTGGAGCTGCTAACAGAATCTTCAACTGTCATAACCAAAATTTCTTTCCCTAAATTTCACCTGCCTTTCTCCCTCTCACTCTTAAATCAGCCTGCCAACTATAATCATCTGGTACTGTTCTTACACACAATCTGAAGTCTCTCTTCAGAGAAGTGGGCACAAATATTTAGGTTGATCCTCCTCCAGTCCAATGTTGATGGATGTTATTAGAGGCTTTACTTATAGAATGAAAAATTATACAAAGGCCTTTTCAAAAGAAACTATTGCAGTTTAGAAGAAGAGCAGAAGAATTATACTTGGTGTCTTGACTGATATTTATCCTTCAAAAATATCATGTGCCTCTTCAGAATAATTTGGGATAATACTACATGATGCCAACAACCCAGAAGAGTGAGGTAGTATCATATAACATGATGCGGAGCAGGAATATCACGGAGTGAGTTGGAGGCAGTTCCTTGTAGGCTTTAAATGCCAGTTAATTGTAACTAGGATTAGTTAGCAAGGACAAAAATAAAAAGGCAAGATTTGAAGGGAGTGGCAATTGTGTGAGTGGACAGTGTTAGAGTGGTCAGGCTTTGGTGAGAACAGGTGCAGGCTGGAACTTAAGTTTGAAAAGTTAGATGCGTAACAAATGTAGGGAGGATGGTAGTTCAGGCAGTGGAATGTTCCTCCATGAGTTGTGGGATCTGAGGGTACCTAACAGTCTCCCTGATGACTACATCTGCAAGAGGTGTACCCAACGTCATCTGCTGAATGATCAGGTGAAAACATTTGAGCTGGAGCTGAAGGCACTCGGCACCATTCAGGGGGCTGTAAACTTCAGTCGGCGGGCGCAGGGATCACCCCTCAGCAACAAGTGTACCCCTTTGAATACTGCTGGGGGGGGGTGCGGGGGATAACCTATCAGGCCACGTTGCGGCAGCCAGGCCAGTGGCACTATGGCCAGCTCTAAGGCTCGGAAAGGAAGTGTAAAGAAAGTTGAGTGCTATTGATAGGAGACTCAGTAGTTAGGGGGACGCACAGGAAATTTTGTGGCCACAGAAGAGAAGCCAGAATGGTGTGTTATGTCCTAGGTGCTACTAGGGTCAGGATGCCTCAGAGTGGCTGCAGACGATTCTCAAGAGGGAAGGTGAGCAGCTAGAGATCACGGTGCGTATTGGCACCAATGACAAAGGTAGAAGGGGGGAAGAGATCCTGCACAGTGAGTATAGGGAGTTAGCAAAGAGGCTGAAGAACAGGAGCTCCAACGTAGTAATTGCTGGACTACTCCCAGTGCCACGTGCTGGTCCAAGTAGGAACAGGATGATGGTATAGATGAATGTGTGGCTGAGGAGGTGGTGCAGGTGGCAGGGTTCCAGACTTTTAGATCACTGGGATCTTTTCTGGGATGGTATGACCGGCTGAAAAGGGACAGGTTACAAATGAAACTGAGGGGGACCAAAATGCTTGCTGACAGGTTTGATAAAGCTGTTGGGAAGGCTTTAAACTAATTTGGCGGTGAGATAAGAACTGGAGTGGTAGGGTTGAGGGTGGGACAGTTGGTATATGAGTTGATGCAGTTTGTAGTGACACTGTGATGATAGTGAATACAGGACTGAAAGTGTTACATATGAATGCACACAATATACGGAATAAGGTAGATGAACTCATAGTGCAGTAACGGATTGGCGTGTATGACTTGTTTGCATCACTGAATCATGGCTGAAAGAAGATTATAACTGTGAGCTTAATGTCCAAAGATACAAGTTGTCTCAAAAGGACAGGCAGTTAAGCCGAGGGGTTGGGTTACTCTGTTGGTAAAAAAAATCAGTCAAATCATTAGAAAGAGGTGACATAGGATCAGAAGGTGCAGAATCCTTGTGGTAGAGTTAAGGAACTGCAAAGGTAAAAAGAACTTGATGGGAGTTATATACAAGGCTCCAAACAGTATTCAGGATGTGGGATATAAATTTCAATGGGAAATAGAAAAGGCTTCCAATAATGACAACGTTACAATGCACATGGCTGATTTCAATATAGAGGGAGATTGCGTAAATCAGGTTGGTGTTGGAGGATCCCAAGAGAGGGAATTTTAGAATGTCTACCAGATGGCTTTGTTGAGCAACTTGTGGTTACCACCAAGGTAAATACAGTTTTGGATTGGATGTTGTGAAATGACCCAGTTTCAATTAGGGAGCTTAAGATAAAGGAACCTCGGGAGCCAGTGATCATAGTATGAAAGAATTCACACTGCAGTTTGAGAGTGAGAATATAAAATCAGATGTATCAGTATTACAGTGGAGTAAAGGGAATTACAGAGACATGAGAAAGGAACTAGCCACAGTTGATTGGGAGGGGACACTGGCAGAGGCGATAGTGGAAAATCTATGGCTGGAGATTCTGGGGGCAATTCCGAAGGCACATCCCAAAGATGAAGAAGAATTCCAAAGGGAGGGTGAGGCAACCATGGCTGACGAGGGAAGTCAAAGACGATGGTAAAGCAAAAGAGAGGGCATATAATATAGCAAAACTACTGGGAAGTTAGAGGATTGGGAAACTTTTAAAAACCAAAAGAAGGCAACTAAAAACACCATAAGGAGAGATAAGATGAAATATGAAGGTAAGCTAGCTAAAAGTATCAAAGATATATAAAGAGTAAAAGAGAGGCAAGAGTGGATATTGGACCAATGGAAAATTATGCCGGAGAGGTAGTAATGGGGGGGGGGGGGAAAGAAAGTATTTTGTATCAATCTTCACTTGTGGAAGACACTAGTAGTATGCCAGAATTTCAAGAATTTCAAGAATTTCAGAAGTCATTGTAGTTGCTATTACTAAGGAGAAGCTGAAAGGTCTGAATGTAGATAAACCACCTGGACATGATGGACCACGCCCCAGGGTTCAGAAAGAGGTAGCTGAAGAGATTGTGGAGACATGAATAATGTTCTTTCAAGAATCACTAGATTCTGGAATGGTCTGGAGGACTGGAAAAATGCAAATGTCACTCCTCTCTTACTAACAAGGAATTCTCATTGTAGAACTGCCGCTCACTAGATGTATTTTGTTTTTCACACTGTTCTCTGTAAACTCTGGAATCTGTTGTAGGTGAAAATCCCAGGAGATCAGCAGTTTCTGAGATACTCAAACCACCCCATCTGGCACCAACAATCATTCCGTGATCAAAGTAACTTAGATGGCATTTCTTCCCCATTGTGATGTTTGGTCTGAACAACAACTGAACATGTTGACCATGTCTGCATGCTTTTGTGCATTGGGTTGCCACCACATAATTTGCTGGTTAGATATATGCATTAAAGACACAAGATTAAGCTACTCTGAGCAGGTAGAAAAACGAACTTGTGTGAGTATTCATCATCTTTATTATTCTTGCTTCTGAATAACAAAACATGGAAATTTACCTCAGACCTAATCAGAATTTGTCCCATCTAAACTTATTGAAAATATCTACAGTTCAGATAATTCTCTTGGGATCAATAAAGTATGTCTGTCTGTTCTATTCGTTCTTTCCACTGCCTTTCTCCCCATTCTATCTGCTACAACTCAACCACCAAATCCACAATGGGTTTCATCACATCATCATGGGCATCCAGATTCTTTCTATTCTTTTTATACATTTCTTTTATAAGGTTTAATGCAACACTTTACAATGCTTTGCAAAAGTTATGTTTTTGGTAAGATGGCAGCATGCTTGGATTCAGCGGCTACTCCAGATCCAATCAATGGTATATTTGTTTGTCTTGTACATCTTATTTTATGATCACAAGTCGCTGATGAATGCTAAAGAGTTCAAGTACTGCAGGACTATCCCATCTGTGAGTTGCTCGATAGCAATGGAGCTGGGCTTATTTCTCACCGTTGCTGGGTTGTCACCCAGACTTGCTGCTTACGTGACAGTGTGCAATGCAAGTGGTTGTCCTGGACATTTTTATTGGGATCGTTATACCCTGTTGGACATTGGTAACGTAGTATACTCTAATTTCAGTTCACTGGCAAGACTGATGGTGGCAAAGCTGCATTGCCTCAATTGTGGTGATGATAAGGCTCAAGCTATGGGCTCGCTTGTTGCAGCCACCAGGAGAGGAGATGCCGAGGTCATGTGGGAGAGCCTCTGTGGGATGCGTTGGAATCTGTACTTGTTTGGGACCTGGCCCCTCTCGTCGATGCTGCCCTCCAGTGATAACTCAGTGTTGCTCTCTGGTGTTCGCTCGGTGCTGCCCTCCGATGTTTGTTCTGTGGAAGAACAAGCTGGACTAAGGCTACAGTCAAGCCACTCAGGGATTTCGACAATATTATTTCTTTTTGTTTGTGACTGTATGTTTTTTCTGAAATCGTAATCATATGTACTATTTGTGCGATGTGCTATGTGCTGTTGTAATGTGTGTTGCACCTTGGCCCTGAAGGAATGCTGTTTCATTTCACTACATACATGTATGGTTGAATGATAATTAAGCTTGAAGTTGATCTTAAACTTTTATCTCTTTTAGTTATAAAAATGCAGACAGCTGAAATGAATACTCATTACTTCTATGAATGGGTATTACATAAACTGTCTATCTACATTAGCATTTATTAATTTTACCAGAACTCCAGTTGTGATAACAAAATGTCTTTACTATTTACATTATCAATATTCAAGAAATTTCAAATTTCTTCTCCTTTTGGTTCAGCTATTAGATTTACTAAAAATCACCCAGTATGGTCCTCTTTCTTCTTTCACTAATACAAAATCACAATGTGGCCATCAGCTTTGTTTTGGAATCCTGGATGAATCCACTTTCTATTCGAGTCAGTGATGCTTTGCTGGATTTATCAAGCTGAGCTGGGAAGCTGGACCATCAGATCTGATTGCTCTTTTTGCTGATGGAGAGAATCGCAGACCCTGCCATCATCACTTCATCTATTACATAAATTATAATGTAAATTTATGCATGCATAAATGTTGGAAATTAGCAACACATTGAAAGAGCATTTATTTCAAACTGTAAAGTGATTTAATAAGCCCATTCCTTCATGACATATAAATTAGTCAGGATTCATCACTTTTTTGTGGTTTGACACCTGACTTTTTTCAGAAAATATTACACCTATCTGGCATGACTTATAATTATGCATAAATAGATGTAGCCTTAGAGCACCATTTCCTTATGTTTTATTTACTCTACTTGAATTGTGTTTCTTATTCAGACTTAACCTCTGAACTGTTTTTATTCCTATTTAATTTATAAAATAGTAGCATTGCCAACCTCTTTAATAACACATTAATCAGTTTAAAAGGAATTGTCTAAAACTTGAACTCAGGTGAATAAAAATAAACATAGTTTTGTCAAATAAACGTTCCAGAAAACCAGAAATGTGAAAGTCTAGGCAGTCTGGATGGTGAAATCCAATCTGCTGAGGATAAATGTCTTACTTAATTAAAGTAAGTAGTTTGCAGAGTATATTCTTTCAAGTCACAATACAGGCAAAAACATTTGTTCGATTGTATTCCTTCAATCTTTAATCAGAGATCCTTTGGCAGAATGCAAAACCTTTCCTTTCATACAATCATTAGCTGCTATTTGATAGTGTCTCAAAAACACATAATCTTTCTTTGACCTAAATTATTAATAACTCTAAGAGTGGTGATATTAATTGACCCTGATCAGCAGGGTCTTATGAATACTTGCTTTTTCTATGAGCCATTGTTTAGAAACAACTTAGTTGCAGATTTCTTTTCAATGCAATAAATTCCTGCAATTAACTTGTATACAACTAATTTCTGGTTAATAATTTTATGCCTTTTGTCATGATTGTTACTATACAAGAGATAAAATTTTTGATTTGACTGGTACATTTGCATAGGGCAGGGTTTGTGTTTTCCACAAACAATAAATGCAAGTCACATGTTTTGGCTACTAATATCCACCAATCAGACAATAACTGCAGTTGCTTTTGCCAACCAATTATTTTTGTCTCTTCAGATAGTCACTAGGCAGAAATAGGATTGTTCCTCAAAATGCCTTGTCTGCAGTAAACGAACGTGTAAACGTTCCCTTATTTTCAAGCTTGTGTCTTGTGTTCGAAATTCTTCCAAAGTTGTTTGTGGCCTAGTCATTGCATTCAATTAGCAAACAAAAATGCAGGTTATTGAATGAAAAAAATAGGTTTGATTTTATGAGAGGAAATTAATTAATTTATTTTAAATATTGTGATATTTTAAAATCTTTTTCTAAGCAGGTTCACATTTTCAACTGAATTGACTGTAGTTTCATAAATCAATCTGATTATTGTTTGTAGAAAGAGACCAAAGATTGGAATGGCTCCTCCAGATGCTGAAATTGCTTACTAAACACAGGCCTTTTAATTTTTAATTTATCACCTTGTAATTATTGCTATAGTGATAAAAACCATTGAATATATTTCTGAAGACACAAGACTGTGCATGTTGGAATCTGGCAACTTCCACTCTGCCCTCAAATTCATTTGAACTGTTTTTTTCCCCTTTCTGAATCTTTCTGCATCTCAGGAGACAAGCTATCACACTAACATCAAAATACACCCACTGAAGCCCACCGCTAGATCATCTTCACCTCCTCCCATTCTTGCATGATTGCCCTCCCTTTCTCTCATGGCTTCTCCCTTGCCATAGCGGGTGGGGCCCTCAAGACTATTGAGCATTCACCTGGAACACAGCTTGTGTGACCTCCTCCCCCACCACAGTGACCGGGTCTCTGCCACTGAGTCTGGGGCTGTGGCTCAGAAGCACAGAGAGGTGAAGAGGTCTGCAGTGCTGATAGGCAATTTCTTAGTCAGAGGAACAAAGGTGAGATTCTGTGGGCACAGTAGAGCTACCCAGATAGTATGTTGCCTCCCTGGTGCCAGGTTCAGGAATGTCTTGAATCGGGTCCATGGAATTCTCAAGTGTGAGGGTGAACAGCCAGGTTTCGGTACATATTAGCACCAATGACATAGGTAGACAAGATGCGGAAGTCTTGAAGAGAGATTTTAGGGAGCCAGGTAGAAAGTTGAGAAACAGGACCTGCAGGGTAGTAATCTCTAGATTGCTGCCTGTGCCATGTGCCACTAAGGGTAAGAATGGGATGATTTGGTAGGTGAATATGTGGCTGAGGCACTGGTACTGGAGGCAAGGGTTCAGATTTATGGATTATCAGGATGTCTTCTGGGGAAGGTCTGACCTGTAGAAAAGGGACAAGTTACACCTGAACCTGAGGAGGTCCAATATCCTTACAGGCAGGTTGGCTGAAGTTGTTCTGGTGGATTTGTACTAATTTGGCAGGGGGATGGGAAATGGAGATGAGGTAGTTGGTTTACCATAAGACCAGAAGATATAGGAGCAAAATTAGGCTATTTGGCCCATTGGGTCTGCTCCACTTTCATCACCACACAGTCAATCGCAAATTAACCTATAGGGAATCCTGCACAAGGACTCCCAAGTTCCTTTGCGCCTCAGTTTTTTGTATTTTCCTTTCCATTTAGAAAATAGTCAACCCTTTCATTCCTTCTTCTAAAGTGCTTTAAAATACACTTCCCAACACTATGTTCCATCTGCCCATTCTCCTAATCTAAGTCCTTTTGTAGCCTCTCTACTTCCTCAAAACTACCTGCCCCTCCACCTATCTTCATTTAGTCTACAAACTTATCAACAAAGCCATTAATTCCATCATTCAAATTATTTCCAAATAATGTAAAAAGAATTGGTCCCAACATAGCCCCCTGTGGAACACCACTAGTCACTAGCAGCCAACCAGAAAAGGCGTCCCTTTATTCCCACTCTTTGACTCCTACTAATCAGCCACTGCTTAATCCATGCTAGGATCTTTCCTGTAATACCATGGGCTAGTACTTGATAAGCAGCTTTGTGTATGGCACCTTGTCAAAGGCCTTCTGAAAATCCAAGTACATCTTGTCCTTTTCTATCCTGCTTCAAAGGGTTCCAACAGATTTGTCAGGCAAGATTTTCCCTTGAGGAAACCTTGCTGACCGGCCCTGAGATCTCATCCTTAATAATTAACTCCACCATCTTCCCAACCACTGAGGTCAGACTATCTGGCATGTAGTTTTCTGTCTTCTGCCTTCTCAAAGAGAGGAGTGATATTCGCAATTTTTTAGTCTTCTGGAACTATTCCAGAATCTAATGATTCTTCAAAGATCCTTTCTAATGTCTCCAGAATCACTTCAGCCACCTCTTTCAGAACCCCAGGATGTACACCATTTGGTCCAGGTGACTTATCTATGTTCAGCCCTTTCAGGTTACCCAAGAGCCTTCTCTCTAGTTATGGTAACTTCACAAATTTCAAGACTCCTGACACCTGGAAATTCCATCATACTGCTAGTGTCTTCCACAGTGAACAGTGATGCAAAATACTCATCTTTCATTTCGTTCCCATTGCTACCTCTCCAGCATAGTTCTACAGCGGTCCAATCTCCACTCTCAACTCTATTCTACACTTTATGTATCTGAAGAAACTTTTGGTATCCTCTTTCAGATTATTAGCTAGCATAATTTTGTATTCCATCTTTACCTTCTTAATTACTTTTTGGTTGCTTTCTATTGGTTTTTAAAAGCTTCCCAATCCTCTAACTTCCCACTTTATTATATGCCCTCTCTTTGGCTTTTATGTCGGCTTTGACTTCTCTTAGTAGCCATGGTTGTGTCATCTTTACTTTAGAATACTTCTTCCTCTTTGGGATGTATTACTCAGTGCCTTCCAAACGGCTTCCAGAAATTTCAACCATTGCTGCTCTGCTGTCATCCCTGCCAGTGTACATTTCCAATCAATTCTGGCCAACTCCTCTCTCATGGTTCTGTAATTCCCCTTACTCCACTGTAATACTGATACATGTAACTTTAGCTTCTCCTCAAATTTCGGAGTGATATTATGATCACTTGCCCTTATGGGTTCTTTTACCTTGAAGTCTGTAATCAATTCTGGTTCATCACACAACATCCAATCCAGAATAGCTGATCCCATAGTGGCTTTGAAGAAATAGTGAGGCTGCAGAAGGATTTAGACAGATTAGGAGATTGGGCAAAGAAGTGGCAGATGGAATACAATGTTAGGAAGTGTATGGTCATGCACTTTGGTAGAAGAAATTAAAGGGTTAACTATTTTTTAAATGGAGAGGAATTACAAAAATCTGATTTGCAAAGGAATTGGAGTCCTTGTGTAGGATTCTCTAAAGGTTAATCTGCAGGTGGAGTCTCTGGTGAGGCAGACCAATGCAATTTTAGCATTCATTTCAAGAGTTCTACAATATTTAAGCAAGGATGCAATGTTGAGACTTTACAAAGCACTGGTGAAGCCTCTCTTGGAATACTGTGAGCAGTTCCAGGTCCCTTTTCTTGGAAAGGATGTGCTGAAACTGGATGGGGTTCAAAGGAGGTTGATGAAAAATGATTCCAGTATTAAACGGCTTGTCATTGAAGGCATTTGATTGCTCCGGGCTAGTATTCACTGGAATTTAGAAGAATGGGAGGTGACATAATTGAAGCCTATCAAATAGTGAAAGGCCTTGATTGTGGCTGTGGAGAGGAT
Organism: Hypanus sabinus; assembly: GCF_030144855.1. Taxonomy (NCBI): domain Eukaryota; kingdom Metazoa; phylum Chordata; class Chondrichthyes; order Myliobatiformes; family Dasyatidae; genus Hypanus; species Hypanus sabinus. The sequence continues at coordinate 52,813,841 of NC_082707.1, forward strand.
GTTTCCTATGGTGGGAGTGTCTCAGACCAGAGGACACACTGTTGTGTCTGGGCACAACTACATGTATACTAAATAAAAGCACACATGTGGGAGATGGCTTTAACTGGTGTATTCACATTACAGCGAGAGAGAGAGAGAGAAACAATGCACAAGTGTAGACAACAGATCAATACATAGAGCTAAGAGGGCTTCATTGCTCTAAATCCATACATTACACTTCCACCTCGTTAGATTAATGCAACATAAAACTGTATATGTACAAAACATCCAACTTCCCTTTCATAAGCCATATTCCAAGTAAACGTGCTTTCACAATAGCAGTCCATAACTAACTTTGCGGTTCTAAAGATTCACTCTTTTGGGTGGCACTCTGTTTCTTTCAGTATAACGCCTCTGGACCTGTGGAGTGGCATCAGATTTGGTAGGTGTCTTGTCTAAGACAACATTCTCAGTTTCCAGTGTCACATTGCTGTCAGTGACAGTCCGGTGACTGTAATGTGTCGATCTTATTGGATGCAGTTGATTCAGGTGTGTTCTTCCATTGAGCATCCAATATCTGGTCCACATGATGTCTCCATGTCTGATCTCCAACATCCACTGTGTACATCAGCAGTCTGGATGTCCAATTGTCTTCTTAGTAATCACGCACTAGGACTTCCTGTCCAATTCTGAAGCTCCTTTCTGCTTCACTTGGCAACTGGGTGAACTGTTTATCCTGCCCTTCCCTCTGTAGATCTGGTTTCAGGAGATCTGTGTGAGATCTCAGATTCCTGCTCATGAACAGCATAGAAGGTATTTGATTTGATGTCGCCTGACCAGAGTACTGATACATAAAAAGGAAGTTCGCCACTTGTGCTGTAGGGAAATGTCCTCCTTGTCCATCATTTAATGGGCTTCTTGAAGGTTTGGATAAACCTTTCAGCTAACCCATTCGTTGCTGGGTGGTGAGGAGCTAATATGAAATGCCATTTTTCTTCATGAACAGTTGAAATTCTTCTGATGTATATTGTGGTCTGTTGTCACTCACAATTTGTTCTGGTAAGCTGGTTCTGGCGAAGATTGTCCTCAGAGCAGAGACACTCTTTGCTGATGTGGTTGACTTCATTGGTATGACCTCAAGCCACTTTGAATGAGCACCCATAGCATTCAGGAACATGGAGTCCATGAATGGCCCAGCAAAATCATACGTACTCTTTCCCATGGTTATGATGGCCACTCCCACGGGTGTAACGGTGACTGTGGGGTGCATTTTGAACTTTTTGGTGTCCCAAATGGCTTTTGGCTAAGTTTTCAATCTGCTTATCTACTCCCAGCCACCACATGTAGCTCCAGGCGAGGCTCTTCATCTTGACTGTGCCCAGGTGTCTTTCATGCAGATTTTCTAACATTTGGGTGCACAGTTTAGAGGGAGCCACAACACAAAATCCACACATCAGTGTTCTTTGACAAACTGACAGTTTCTCTCATCTCACTGAGAACTCCGGAAACATAGGGTTACCATGAGCCGGCCTTCCTTGCATGCTGATTTCATAGACTTTTGGCAATGTTGGGTCATTCCTTGTTTCTCTTTGTATTTCAGAATTTGTTACCAGCAACTGGTCCACCAATGCAGAGTGGAACACTTTTGCTGGGTCACAGTGTGAAGACTTTTCTTCTTCAGTTGTCAACAGTGGAAGATGCGACAAGCCATCAGCGTTGCTGTGTTGTTTGGTCCCTTGAACTCTATGACACAAGAGTGGGCTCCTGGGAGCAGTGTCCAATGTTTTAACTGGGTAGCAGTCATCACTGGAATTCTCTTCCTGGGATTAACAATGGGCACAATGGGCTGGTGATCTGTCACTAGTGTAAACTTGTGTCTGTAGAGGGAGTGGTGGAGCTTCTTTATTCCCCATCCAAGACTAAGGTCCTCTCAGTTAATCTGTGCATAGTTGCGTTCTGTGCTTGCTGGTGATCTTGAAGCAAATGCAACTGGATGTTCAGACTCATCTTTCATAGGGTGTGACAAAATGGCTCCTGTGCCATAAGGAGACACATTGCACGCCAGTCTGATGGGCAGCAACAGGTCATAATGGGTGAGCATTTCATTGGATGTTATTAGTTTCCTTGAATGCTATTTCGCATCTTTCTGACCATTGCCCTCTTTGTTCCTGTCTGTAACAGTGCATTCAATGGATGAGCACTCTAACAATGTTTGGGGGAAACTGGTGGTAGTAGTTAACAAGGCCCAAGTATGATGTGAGTTGTGACACATTTTCCAGTTTGGGCGCCTGTAACTCTGCTTCAATCTTCTCTTGTGACTTATGTAAGCCATGCTTGTCAATGACATGTCCACAATATGAGGTTTCGTTCTTGAAAAACTCACATTTCTCTCTCTTTGCGCACAGATCATACTCACTCAGCCTGTAAGCCAGTCACGATGATGTCATCAAGTTAACATTGTGATCCAGGGATATCTTGGAGCACTTGGTCCATTGGTCTTTGACAAATTGCTGGAGCTGGTACAACACCTAAACCCATCCTCATCGCCAACTTGCGTCTGTGCACAACTACCTATATACTAAACAAAAGCACACACATGGGAACTGGCTTTAACAGGTGCATTCAGATTGCGGTGAGAGAAAGTAACATTACACAGGCACAGACAACAGCACATGCACAGATGGAAGTGATCAATGTGTAGTGCTAAGGGGGGGGGGGCTCATTACCCCAAAAGACATAGATCCATACATTACAGGCACAACTTCAAAATAGAGGGGCGTCCTTTTATAATGGAAATGCGGAGGAATTTTTTTACCAGTGAGTGGTGGGTCTGTGGAATTCATTGCCACAGGAGGCTGTGGATGGGCAAACGTCTTTATATATATTTAAGGCAGAGGTTGATAGATTTTTGATTGGTCAGGGTATGAAGGGATATGGGGGCAAGGCAGAAGATTGAGGCTGAGAGGAAAATTGGATCAGCCTTGATGAAATGGCAGAGCAGACTCAATGGGCCAAATGCCCTAATTCAGCTCCTATGTCTAATTGTCTTATGTCCTAAGTGCATCATTCTGGCCCTAATCTGTACAAACTGGGTCAGGATCATTTCATTATTGATCAATGTGTTAACTGGTTCCCAGAACATAAACAACATCTTTTCCTCCATCCAAAGCTACAAATGGCCTCATGCTCTCTCCTTTCTTTTGCCAAGGTTGGCAAGAAATTTGTCATTTAGAATAACTTCCACCAGCCATTGGAGACAATTATCAATGTCCCTTTAAGGAATGCACATCCCCTCATGTGCACAAAGATAATGAGGCTGTTCACTTCAAACATATTAATGAGATTTCTGTATAAACATCGGTGTATGTGGACATTAGTGGGTTTAAATAACACAGGTTATTTACAAGTCTTGATACCAGCATATTGTCCAGCACTGTCCAATTTCTTCTTCAGCATTCTGTCGATGTCTACATGTGATACTGTTTGGTTCCTTAAGGTTGTCAAATCCAGGGAAGATAGTGGGGATAAACTCCCACTACCTATTAAATGCTCCCAAAATAGCTTCTGACAACCAAGGCCAGCTCCTGGACTTCACTTGTGGCTTAGCTACAAAGCCGGCGGAACCATTTCTACTTACAGAAGGGTCAAAGGTGGGCCACTGATGCCTTAAATCCAGTCGCTCCGGGCAGATGGAGCTCATCAGCTGTGAATGGCAGCTCACCTAGGAGAAGGAAGGATCTGATCTCAAACCTTGCGTCTATACTCACACATGGGGAAGAATTCGGGAGTAAACCCTGAGGAAAAATCCAGAGGTGGAGTCTATGTTGAGCTCAATGCCGGGTGGTGCAAAATTGTATACGTCTCTGCTGCTCCCTTCAATTTATCAGCTGCGTGGAGAGGGAGAGCCTACTGCATGAGCAATGGCTTGCTCTCCATATTGTATTGCCCTGGCTTGCATATCACGTAAACAGCTGGGATGCAATACCCATGGTCGATGCCGACCAATGGAGGGCCTCAGCATAACGCATATTATTTTATTTGTAAATAAATAATGTTATATGTGTATATTTCGGACAAAATTTGTTCTAGCTATTTATTTTGCTCTTTATGTTCACTTGCTGAACATACAGAGCAGAACATTCAATAAGTAATGGATACAGCCCAGTCTATCATGGTAAAGCCCACCCCACCACTGGTCACATCTACACGAAGTAATGTCACAGGAAAGCAGCATCCATCATCAGGGACCCCACCATCCAGGCCATGCTCTCTTCTCACTGCTGCCATCAGGGAGACAGACCAGGAGCTCTGGACCCAAACCACCAGGTTCAGGAACAGTCGTTACCCATTAATCATCAGGATCTTGAACCAGAGGGGGTAACTTCACTCACCCTATCACTCAACTGTTCCCACCATCTATGAACTTGCTTTCAAGGAATGTTCTTGATATTCATTGCTTATTTATTTTTTTCCCTTTTGTATCTGCACAGTTTGTTGTCGTTTTCACACTGGTTGTTTGTCAATCTTGTTGAGTACAGGAGTCCGTCTTGTTTCATTGACTCTATGGTATTTACTGTGAATACTCGCAAGAAATTAATCTCAGGGTTTTATATGGTGACATATACGTACTTTGATAATAAATTCACTTTGAACTTCCACTGTGAAATAAAACAGCTTAATAATTTTTGTCTGTGTCTGTCCTAGGTTAAAGAGTGTTAATCAAGCATCCATGACAGCGTTTTGTAGGGTTCCTGGATCTGTGTATATCTTTCAGTAGAACTGACAGGAGATGTGATGAAATTGATTACAGGAGCTGGACATTGTAATCACTCAACTGCAGCATTGCTGAATATCATTCTCTGATTCCCTGGAAAGTTGAATCAATGTCCTGGCAGGTGGTTGGTTTGTTACACCTAGGAACAGAAAAATCCAAGGACCGCCTGCAACCAGGTTTAACTGTTTTGGGAATAAACAAATCAGCTGAAACTTTCTCTAATAATTGCCGTGCCTATTAGCAGATTAGTTTGGATGATCTATGTAATAAGCCAGCTCAGGCTTGTAATCACTATTGAGAATAATCCATATGTTACTTGTTATATCAGATCATAATGAAAGTTGACTAGATTGATTTCTGGTGTGAGGGCACTGGAGGAAGAGAGATTAAATAGAGCACATACCATCTGAAGTTTTAAAAAATGAAAGATGGCTTCATTAAAAAAATGAAAAAAAAATCTTATAGGCAGGGCTCAGCAGCCTAGATGCAGACATAATACTTCTCTTGGTTGGAGTGATGAGTGGAATGATACAAGGGAAGAACTCTTCAACCAGAGGAGAGTGAGTCAGTAGAATTCTCCTCCTAAGAGGGCTGTGAATGATAGACATTTAGATCTTAAGTGCACCAACAAATGTGGGGATAATGTAGCATAGTCACATGAATGGCCAGGCAGACATAAGTTCAACTTAAAGTGTATTGTCATTTGCTTGTATATATGTATACCACCAAATGAAATGGTTCCTCTGGACCAAGGTGAACAACACAGGACGTATAACTCACACACAACACATAGAATAGTATTACCACAATTAAATTAACAAATAATAAAATATATTCGAGAAGGTTGACATTTAGTATAAGGTACATTTTATAACACAAGTTAAAAAGTAAACTGGGGCTTCACAAGTGATGAGAACTGATTGGTGGTAGGGAGTTTGGTGTCTCATGCAGGGCCTAGGGGAAGAAGCTGTTTCCCATCCTAACTGTCCTTGTCATAATGCTAGGATACCTCCTATCTGATGGTAGAGGGTCAAAGAGATTGTGGGACAGATGGGAGGGATTCTTCACAATGCTAAGGGCCCTGCGTATGCAACACTCCTGATAAATATCTCTGATGGGTGGAAGAGAGACCCCAATAAACTGTCCTTGTCATCCTTTGTAGGGTCTTGCAGTCAGATCCCTTGCATTTCTTATACCAGAGGGTGATGCAGCAGGCCAGGCCACTTTCAATGGTGCTCTTTAAACTGGGTAGAATGGGAGGATGGAGGAACCTCACTAACCTCAATCTCCTTAGGAAGTGGAGATGCTGCTGTACTGTCTTGACTAAGGAGGTGATGTTGCAGGACCTGGTGAGTTGTGAGGGGCCAAATGGCATGCTGCTGATTCTATTTCATATGTTTATAAGTAATTCAGGATTATCTGCAGTTTATTCTGGAACTTTCAGCATCAGAAAACGTTGAAAGGGGATCCAAAAATAGTGATGTTTACTTGATTTGGTTTATCTTCTTAAGAAAGGTGTTGCTGACTTCCTACAAACTATCCGGTTTCTGGATATTGGCTGATGTGAACTGGAATCCAAGGAGAACATCCCAGTTAAATCTCTCCTTGCCTGTTAGATTGAGCAATTTCCAATGCTCTTGTTGAAAGCCAATCATCATATGGTTACCATGACTCATTTGGATGTTGGACTCAGCGTTTTCACTCAGAAACAGTCTGAACCATGTGGTTCAATTTTTACCACAGGGATGATCAATGTGGCCAGCCACTCTTCTTACATTCCATGCAACTTGATTCCCTGCTACCTTTCCTTGAAGTATGAGTTATGAGCTTAAATCTCTTTAAATCTCTTAAATATGAATCCTTCATATTCTTATGCAATGTCCATCAAGGTTGTGATTCAGACAATTGTTTGTTAGGTTTGTAGGGATAATTTTGGGGACAGAGCAAGGAGCTAGGGTCAGATTTGGGTTTGGGGCAGTGATGAGGGAGAGTTGGAGGTCAGGGGCAGTTAATGGAGAGTCGGCGCAGGAGCCAGTGGCAACAGCCCAGGTCATAGTACTCCATGGTCAGGGGTCGGCAACGTTTACCACTGAAAGAGCCAATATGGACCCATTTCCCACAGAAAAGAAAACACTGGGAGCCACAAAACCCGTTTGACATTTAAAATGAAATAACACTGCATACAACGTTTTTTTTTGCCTTTATGCTATGTATAAAGGAACTATAATGTGTTGCATTTATGAAATTGATGAACTCCTGCAGAGAAAATGAAATTACATTTCTGCATGCAACAAAAACATTTTGAACTCCGAAAAAAAGACATTGGGTTGAAGGTTACTCTATAGTTAGCCTACCTTGGATCGAAGAATTAAAAGAAAGCGCGCACTGGCAGGTGTCAGGCATTGGCAGTGGTGATGTATATTAATAGCGATAAAAAACATGTTGTAGCGGTGTAGCACTACACGCAGCGCTAAAATAAAGACACTGCAGTCAAAGGTAACTTTATTCGAACTAAACAGCCTTGATTTAAAGCCTCCCTCAACCCGTCCCCATGGGCGCGGATGCTCCAAAAGACGTACTCACAAACCCCCGTAGGCTATCTCCCTTAGCCGGAACGGTGGCTAATTGTGAGCTGGTTCGGATGTGCCAGGAAATGGGGTCTCCACAACGTTTTTAGATTGTACAAGATCACCATAATCTTCAAATTTCGAATTACATTTCAAAAACTAACAAACCACGGGGAGCCGCAGCACAGAGATCAAAGAGTCGCATGCGGCTCCGGAGCCGCGGGTTGCCGACCCTTGGTCTAAGGCCAGTGATTCCTGAGGATGGAGTTTGGGTCAACAGGTGCTGAGGACAACAAACAGTGATCCCTGTGGTAAAGGACTGAGGTTGACGGTCCCCTCAGGTGACTGAGGACTGGTGAACCCTTAGGTCAACAAATGCCGCCAGGTCAGTGAGACCTAGTGTCAGAGGTCCATATAGGCAGGAGGCACGACAGACAGACAGACATACTTTATTGATCCCGAGGGAAATTGGGTTTCGTTACAGTCGCATTAGGGTGCTGACCTCCCAGTTCAGTGAGTCCTGCAATTGGAGATCTGTTCGAATCCGGAGGGTGAGGCCTGGAGTTCAAAGTTCTCTGATTTGCAAGTCCTGGGTTTGATAATGGAGGTCAAAGACCAAAGTCACCAAGCCTGGAAGTCGGAGGCCCAATGTCTGTAAGTCCAGCTGAGGAACTGGAGATTGGAGGCCACTAGTCCAATTGCTGGAGTGGATGGGTGGGTGGGAGGAAGGAAGGGGGTTGGTTTTGCTGTTGTTGTCTATTGTTGTTGTTGTTATTGCTTGTATTGTTCTCCTTGACATTGTGCTGTGTTAATGCTGGAATATGGGGCGCCACTTTTTGCAGAACATCCTTTTAACAGTTTGATTTTTGATAGACCCACAAGAGACAGCAGATGCTAGAATTTGGAGACAAAAATATAAACCACTGAGGTAAACTCAGCTGGTAAGGCAGCATCTGTAGAAGGAAATGGACAGTTGATGTTTTGGGTTGAGACTGTTCATCTGGACTGGAATCAAATTTATATTTTACATCAGCAGTAACTTAATGACTAGAACATTATGTTGGTTCTTTCCAGTTAGCAAGTATTAAGGGAACTATTTTCCTTTTGTCCATATCATCTTGCAGTACAATCTCATTTGGAGATTCCTTGGAGTGAATATGTTTTCTCAGAGTTGGGACCTATTTTCCTTTTTGCTCTTCCTTTCACATCAGAAACTTGGGTGTGCTGGTTGTCCTCGTTTCCGATGATGATGTTTGTCAATGCAGCTCAGCTGGGTAAAGAGCTTCACAGATAAAAGCCTGTGCGGGAAGGGTTTTACAGTGATAAAGCTGTTGCACTGGGGCAGTTCCACTCTCTCGGCCTCAAAAATCTTGGTTCAATAGGACAAAAAATCATCATGACTGTAGACTTCCTTGGCTGCAGTGGATAGCCATGACACTTTCGACGCCTTGTCATGTCCTTCGCTCTCCACAAAGCGTTGCAGCACTGCCTGTTTGACCTTCCGATCTTGTAGTTGATCTGCTGGAACCGGTTTTGCGTGTTGGGATAGGCATATCCCTGTCTCACCGGGCTTGGAGATTGCTGGCTACCCTCACCTGATTTAACCCACCTGTCCAAGTGGTGTACCGGGGCACGGCTGTTGTCACGTGCAAACAGTTACTCAGAACCACAGGTGAGAGCTGGGTGGCAGGTGGAGAGCAAAGGTGGACGAGCTGCCCCTGGGCGGAGCACGAGAAGCCCACCACCAGAGGTGCTACCCCTCCCTGGACACCCAATACACCCCTGGACTTGGGTAACATTTGGATATATGAATTGATACCATGCAGTTAGAAGAAGTTGGCCTGGATAATCTTACACCAAGAAAAATAGTTTTTAGCACTACCCAAGGGAAATTAGTCAGCTTATGTGCCATATTTACAGGACGTTAAATTACTTCCAGGTTCCAGCTTGCAAATTGTACTTGTGTATGGAGGCACTGAGCCAGGCACAGAGACGTCAAATAGTATTCAACACACATTTGGATATCACTCATTTAAAATTCTTTAATGGATGGTCTAAGCCAACAAACACCAAAGGCTATACATGCAAAATCAAACCTTTATAATGCACGCAAGAGCCACGTATGTGTAAGTTAAAGGGGAGGGCGTTAAAGGTGGTGTACCCTTTGCACCTACCAAGCTTCTTCTGCACCCCACCCAGGACTCCGTCCAGTGCCACCTCCCAACCCCACATTGTGCAAAGACAGGGCTTGTGGAGGAAAGGTCTCTTTGTGCACAACGTGAGGAAGGTGAGTTCCTTTCTGCACAACAGACTATCATCGACACTCCACGCATAAATCAAGCACTGGCCCACTGTGCACTGTCAATTTATTGTGCCTTTGAGCTGCACCACGTTTTTCTAATCCTCGTGCTTATACAAAAACTCTACCCTGCCTGCTGCTTTACAATTAATGAAAGAACTTTTGAACCGTTGTTACTGTTGTAAAGGAAGAAATCATAACAACGATCTGTATACAGAGGTCCAGTACAGTTAGGGTTGAATAACCAGGTAATTTTTGTTTGGAACATTGGTTGAAGAATAAATATCAGCCATGTTACCAGGGAAACACCCTCATGGTTCTTTGAATGACACCAAGTGACATAACATCCTACCACGTCTACAGGCTCAGTCTTGCTTCAATATCTCATTCAAAAGACAACCTTTAACAGAACATCTTTCTTGAGACCTGCACTGAAACATCAACTTAGTTTACACTTATGTGGGATTTGAATACATTTTCTTTTGACTCCGAAGTAAAAATACCATATTCATGTCGCTATAACATCTAATCAGCTTACAAAACAACAGATGACTTTTCATTTTAAAATTCCAACATACTTGAATATTATAATCCTCTTTGAAATGTTAGAAATTCTGGCATAGAACTCATTATCAGGAATTGCATCCTATGTGCTACTCTGAGAGCTCAAGCATACCTCAGACTGCCTTCCTTCAGCAGTTCCTTCTGTGATGAAATTTCTTGTAACTGCAGACAAAATGGTCCCCTGTTGCATCATCGGGAAACCCAAAGTCAGATGCATTAGAGAATTTCCTCTATCATGAAGTTAAGAAGCATTTTTATTTGTTACATTTTCTGCTTGTTTTTTGCCGCTTTCCATAATAAGTGCTCGGATTCAGTTTTGGAGTTGTGTTTTGGTCAGGTAGGTTTGAATCATTTGGGCTACAAGAGCTGAGGGAGAACACAGGCTACACTACAATCTGTTAAAACACACAGCAGTGGAAACCTCAAAAACTTTCAAACTCCTGGATGTGAACATCTTGCACAGACTCTCGTGATCCCAGAACACATCCTACACAATCACTAACAACTCTGTTTTCAGAGGAGCTGAGGAGAGCTGGAGCATGTACATTTACACCCGTGTCCTTCTACAGATACACAGTCGAGAGCATCCTAATATGCTGCCTCACGGCATGATATGGAAGCTGCAGTGTGGCACACAGGAAGGCTCTACAACGGGTAACCAAAACTGCCCAACATATCAACGGCACCAGCCTGCCTGCCGTTAAGGACACATCTACAGAAAGGAGTGGAAAAAGGGCCAGTAATATCACAAAGGATCTCACCCACCCTGCTCATGGACTGTTTGTCCCACACACATCAGGGAGGAGGCTACATAGCATCCATGCCAAGACAATTACTTTCTCCACACAGTAAGGCTGATCGACACCTTCACCCGCTAACCCACCCCACGAGACCCCAACACCCCCATCACTATTACTTTACCCAAGGAGATTTAGGAACGTGACCCCATGAATCTAACAAAACATCCAGAATATCTGAATCAAAGGAGTGTAGCAACTGTAGTTATGGACAGAACACAAGAAATGTTCTCTCTCCCTCTCTCTTAAGTTCATTCCCAGCTCACAAACACTCAACTTATGTACAATGAGGACAGACAGTATATGACAGATGGAAGACATTGACCTCCTCAGAACAACTGTTTTCTGGAACAAAGCTGTGATATGTATATTTACCTTGATTGATTATGTCCATGCCTTGATCATTTTAAATTTGACGTTTATTCAAGCTTTGTATTAAATACGTCGTTGCTAGATTGTGGCAGGGTTCCATTCCCTAAACCAAACAGTTTACAAGTGTGAAATGCAGCTACAAACTGAGTTTCAAAATGACAGAAGATGCCAGCAGCCCAGCAATATCCAGCAAATCCATCTCATTGGATTTAAATATTCCCACTGTGCATAAGTCGAGCATTCATAAGATGGGGAGAAACATAAGAGAGAAAGTCTCAGGATATATAATTGTGCTGCTTCAGTCACTGACAGAACAACGTAACTAGGCCTTGTTAAAGTGATGCCATAGTTTTTTTTTATGAGGAATCCATTCTCTGCATTGTTAGTACTAATTTAATTTGCCACCTCTAAATATAGATGAAAGTCCCCCATGATTACACAACTGCTCACACTACCTGCATCCTTAATTTCTATGTCTAAACTGTGCCCAAATCAATAACAACCGCCCAGGAACCAGGAGCAATTTCCACCAATGTGGCCACTACTGTTCTTGTCTGTATCCAAACTTCTTTCAGTTTTGCATCATGATTTACTGAACTAAATCCTTTCTTTAGTTAAAACCAAAATTGGGCCATTGAAGACAGAAACGGGTGAATTTATTATGGGGAGCAAGGAAATGGCAGATGAGTTGAACAGGTACTTTGGATCTGTCTTCACTAGGGAAGACACAAACAATCTCCCAGATGTAATAGTGGCCAAAGGAACCGGTAAAGGATGAACTGAAGGAAATTTATATTAGGCAAGAAACGGTGTTGGATAGACTGTTGAGTCAGAAGGCTGAAAGGTCCCCAGGACCTGATGGTCTGCATCCCAGGGTGCATAAAGAGGTGGCTCTAGAAAATGTGGATGCATTGGTAATAATTTTCCAATGTTCTTTAGATTCAGGAACAGTTCCTGCAGATTGGAGGGTGGCTAATGTTGTCCCACTTTTCAAGAAAGGAGGGAGAGAGAAAACAGGGAATTATAGAGCAGTTAGCCTGATGTCAGTGGTGGGAAAGATGCTGGAGTCAATTATAAAAGAGGAAATTACCACACATTTGGATAGCAGTAGAAGGATCAGTCCGAGTCAGCATGGATTTATGAAGGGAAAATCATGCTTGACTAATCTTCAATAAAAGAGTAACATTTGTTCTTGTACATCAGTCAATGAAAGCAAGCATGCAGGTACAACAGGCAGTGAAGAAAGCTAATGGCATGCTGGCCTTTATAACAAGAGGAATTGAGTATAGGAGTAAAGAGGTCCTTCTGCAGCTGTACAGGGCCCTGGTGAGACCCCACCTGGAGTATTGTGTGCAGTTTTGGTCTCCAAATTTGAGGAAGGACACTCTTGCTATTGAGGGACTGCAGCATAGGTTCACAAGGTTAATTCCCGGAATGGCAGGACTGTCATATGTTGAAAGATTGGAGCTTGTATACACTGGAATTTAGAAGGATGAGAGGGGATCTGATTGAAACATATTAGATTATTAAAGGATTGGACATGCTGGAGGCAGGAAGCATGTTTCCGCTGATGGGTGAGTCCAGAACTAGAGTCCACAGTTTAAGAATAAGGGGTAGGCCATTTAGACCAGAGATGCGGAAAAACTTTTTTGGTGGATATGTGGAATGCTCTGCCCCAGAAGGCAGTGGAGGCCATGTCTCTGGATGCATTCAAGAGAGTTATATAGAGCTCTTATAGATAGCGGGGTCAAGGGATATGGGGAGAGGGCAGGAACAGAGTACTAATTGTGTATGATCAGCCATGATCACAGTGAATGGCGGTGCTGGCTAGAAGGGCCGAAGGGCCTACTCCTGCACCTACTGTCTATTGTTTATTAAGAGTTAAACACTGACTTCCCTCTTTTGACTGTCCATTCAAATACTTAACTCCCAATTTTGATCATCCTGTCATCATGCTTCTGCATTGAAAATTAGGTCGTGCCTTTTCAGAATGAATTTATGAATTCACTCAACTTGTTTTGCATGCTTCATGCACATAGTAGCCACTTTATTCAATACCCCCTGTACATAATAATGTGTCAATTGAGTGTATGTTCGTGGTCTTCTGCTGCTGTAGCCCACCCACTTCAAGGTTCTACATGTTGCACATTCAGAGATGCTCTTCTGCACAGCACTGTTGTAACATATGGTTATTTGCGATAATTTCCCCTTCCTGTCAGCTTGAACCAGTCTGGCCATTCTCCTCTCACCTCTCTCATTGAAAAGGCATTTTGACCCACAGAACTGCTGCTCACTGGATGTATTTTCTTGGTTTCGTGCACCAGTTTCTGTAAAACTCCAGAGACTGCTGTGTGTGAAGATCTCAGATCAGCAGTTTCTGAGATACTCAAACCACCCCATCTGGCACCAACAATCATTGTACAGTCAAAGTCACTGAGATCACATTTCCTCCCTATTCTGATGTTTGGCCTGAACAACAAATGAACCTCTTGACCATGTTTGCATGTTTTTATGCACTGTTGCTGCCACCTGATTGGCTGATTAGATATCTGCATTAACGAACAATTATACAGGTGTACTTAACAGGTGTACATAACTGAGTGTACGTACAGATCTTGTATCAATACATTCGGACTTCTAACACCTTTAGTACTTTAACCCTATTTGCTGCTTGTTTTTATATCTAATACCTATATACTTTGCCTTCTACATTTCTACCTTGTGTGTACAGCTTCGCTTCTCTCTCTCTTGACTTGCACCTCAGGTTCCAACCCCCTGCTGAGCTAGTTCAAGCTCTCCCAAATGAACCAGCAAATCTTCCACAGAGGATACTGGTCCAGTCCAGTTGAAGTATAACTGTCTGGCTTGTACCAGCTTTATCTACCCCACCTATTGCTCAGAACTCTCAGAAACCTAAAGCAGTCCCTCCTGCCCACTATCCAGTTAAGCACTCATTAGCTCTTTTGTGCCATAAGTTTCTGCATTTCTGTAATGACAGAGAATCTCATGCTGAGAGGTTAAAGACTATGTATGCTTCACAGAAAAAAGGGACAGAATACGTTTTCTATTCACACAGTACATTTAAATTATCATATTTTTCTCCTTTGCTCATGTGCAACTTTCAGCATTTAGAGTGTACAAACTAACAGCAGAAAGTCAAGGAGATTCATTTGTTGGACACACATGCATTCAACATTTCACTGAAGTACACAGTATGACAGTTTAACATCAGGAGCTTGATGTCAGCCTGCTTTTTCTCAGAGACACATTTCTCACAAGGCTTCCTATACGACTTATGATTAGTTTAATTTCAGTTCAGGTATTTTATAGTGAATATGCGTGTGTCCATGTGTATGTGAGAGATATGCGAGTCAGAGAGAAGTAAATCATATTAGCAGAGGTTGGTGAAGCAACAGCTGCCCATTTTAAATTACTTCCAGTCTCACTTCAGTGCACTTTGATCCATTCACCATTACAACACACCATATAATGCTGGGTGCAAATTAATACACAAGAGAACAATTTGCCGACACACAAAATACAAGAAAAGTTTGGTTTGAATTTTGACTCATATTATTAACATATTCACATTGCATGAAACTATCAATATTTCTATTTATGCTATGTAAATTGCATTCAAAAAATCCGGAATCCTATCCCTTGTGTACAATAAAATGTATAGTGAAATTTCAAACAAAAAATAATTTAAAAATAAATTCCATTAAATTTGTTTGAATATATGATTGATATGAGTGAATATCATGAAGATAAAGTTTGTGAGCACTTAGCAGTCACATAAATATATAGGATCATAATGTCCTGCCACACAAATGATGAGATGCAGATATCCTAGCAGCAGGCAAGAAGTAACAGCACGATCCAACTACCCACAAGCTGCTGCCACGGCTATACCGTTCTATTTTTAGCTTTGTGAAATTAGCATTTTATTGTTTGGCTCTTCATTGAAATCCATTGATTAGCATGAACTTACCTCGAATTATATTAAGCATGATTCAAAATGTTAAACCTTTGTCTGAACTGACAAAAATGCTGAAGATCATTTTCATTTTGTTCCCTGTCTCTCTCGCATTAATTTTCTTTATGCACATTGGATGCTTTTTCAGTGTCCCCTTATACCCTTATAGCTTTGAGAGGAGATATAAATTTCAGTTCTTAATATTTTGGTTCCTTATTAGAGGATAAGAATATGATTCTATTATCTCCTTGTTGTTGTCTTGGCTCCTTTTTACGGTTACTCTTTTGCTCTCCGTTTGTTGTGTCCTCTCTGTGGGAGAACAATCTCCCTTACACTCACCAGGAACGTGAAACACTTTGTTTTTTGTTGAGTTATGTAAGTTCATTTGGGTCCATTTGTTATTGTGTGACAATACTTCCCATCACCCCCAGGTAGCTCAAATCACTTGGAATTAATTCTCTGTTTGTTCTAATGATCAAGTACAAATCTTAAGAACATTAGAAAAAATAATGAATAGGCTATTTAGCTCCCCATGTCTTCCCAGCCATTCAATATAATTTCAACTGATATTTTACCTCAGGTTCATTTTCCTGTAATATCTCCTGTTATGGTCCAGTCCAGAGCCCGCATTCTGGGTCTTGATCCGGTCCGTGGACTCCGGGTCTTGTAGCTGTCCCTCCTTTCACCCTTAAGCCCAAATAGGATCATCTTGGCTTAAGGAGGCGCACCTGAGATCTATCAGCTGGAAGGTGTATATAAGGGGCTCTGGGACTGAGGCTAGTTGGGGGTTGTATTGGTCTGTTGATTGATCCTGTTTTGACTCTGACATGGAGTACCCACTGTTAGTCATCTAGTTCTGTAAATTTGTTCTTGTAGTCACCCTGGACCAAGCTCCCTTCTGATCCCTTGTCTCTGTTGAGTAAGCAGGCTGGACTGCTGTTGCCTGGTGGGGGGCTCTGACACTTTTCTACCCCTCTCTTCTGATTGGTTGTGCCCTGTGACCTGCCCAGGCCCCTGTTTTCCTGCCTGGGAGGCTGGGCCCTGCCCAGGGGGCTATCCTCCCAGCATTCCTTGTCCCATAGACCCATCCTCTAGCCTAGTCAAGATCCTGCCTTTGCCATGAAACATAGAAACATAGAAAATAGGTGCAGGAGTAGGCCATTTGGCCCTTTGAGCCTGCACTGCCATTCAGTATGATCATGGCTGATCATCCAACTCAGAACCCTGTACCTGTTTTCTCTCCATACCCCCTGATCCCTTTAGCCACAAGGGCCATATCTAACTTCCTCTTAAATATAGCCAATGAACTGGCCTCAACTGTTTCCTGTGGCAGAGAATTCCACAGATTCACCACTCTCTGTGTCAAGAAGTTTTTCCTCATCTTGGTCCTAAAAGGCTTCCCTTTTATCCTTAAACTGTGACCCCTTGTTCTGGACTTCCCCAACATTGGAAACAATCTTCCTGCATCTAGCCTGTCCAATCCCTTTAGAATTTTATATGTTTCAATAAGATTCCCCCCTCATTCTTCTAAATTCCAGTGAGTATAAGCCTAGTTGATCCAGTCTTTCTTCATATGAAAGTCCTGCCATCCCAGGAATCAATCTGGTGAATCTTCTCTGTACTCCCTCTATGGCAAGAATGTCTTCCCTCAGATTAGGGGACCAAAACTGCACACAATATTCTAGGTGCGGTCTCACCAAGACCTTTTACAACTGCAGTAGAACCTCCCTGCTCCTGTACTCAAATCCTTTTGCTATGAATGCCAACATACCATTTGCCTTTTTCACTGCCTGCTGTACCTGCATGCCCACCTTCAATGACTGGTGTACAATGACACCCAGGTCTCCTTGCATCTCCCCTTTTCCTAATCAGCCACCGTTCAGATAATAATCTGTTTTCCTGTTCTTGCAACCAAAGTGGATAACCTCACATTTATCCACATTAAATTGCATCTGCCATGAATTTGCCCACTCACCTAACCTATCCAGATCACCCTGCATCCTCTTAGCATCCTCCTCACAGCTAACACCGCCGCCCAGCTTCATGTCATCCGCAAACTTGGAGATGCTGCATTTAATTCCCTCGTCTAAATCATTAATATATATTGTAAACAACTGGGGTCCCAGCACTGAGCCTTGCGGTACTCCACTAGTCACTGCCTTCCATTCTGAAAAGGTCTCGTTTACTCCCACTCTTTGCTTCCTGTCTGCTAACCAATTCTCTATCCACATCAATACTATACCCCCAATACCGTGTGCTATAAGTTTGCACACTAATCTCCTGTGTGGGACCTTGTCAAAAGCCTTTTGAAAATCTAAATATACCACATCCACTGGCTCTCCCCTATCCACTCTACTAGTTACATCTTCAAAAAATTCTATAAGATTCATCAGACATGACTTTCCTTTTACAAATCCATGCTGACTTTGTCCGATGATTTCACCTCTTTCCAAATGTGCTGTTATCACATCTTTGATAACTGACTCTAGCATTTTCCCCACCACTGATGTCAGACTAACTGGTCTATAATTCCCTGGTTTCTCTCTCCCTCCTTTTTTTTTAAAAAGTGGGGTTACATTAGCCACCCTCCAATCCTCAGGATCTAATCCAGAATCTAAGGAGTTTTGAAAAATTATCACTAATGCATCCACTATTTCTTGGGCTACTTCCTTAAGCACTCTGGGATGCAGACCATCTGACCCTGGGGATTTATCTGCCTTTAATCCCTTCAATTTACCTAACACCACTTCCCTACTAACATGTATTTCCCTCAGTTCCTCCATCTCACTAGACCCTTGGCCCCTTACTATTTCTGGAAGATTATTTATGTCCTCCTTAGTGAAGACAGAACCAAAGTAGTTATTCAATTGGTCTGACATGTCTTTGTTCCCTATGATCAATTCACCTGTTTCTGACTGTAAAGGACCTACATTTGTCTTGACCAATCTTTTTCTTTTCACGTATCTATAAAAGCTTTTACAGTCAGTTTTTATGTTCCCTGCCAACTTTCTCTCATAATCTTTTTTCCCTTTCCTAATTAAGCCCTTTGTCCTCCTCTGCTGGTCTCTGAATTTCTCCCAGTCCTCAGGTGTGCTGCCTTTTTTTTTTGCTAATTTATATGTTTCTTCTTTGGACTTGCTACTATCCCTAAATTCAGCTTGTAGGACCTCATCCCGTTTTTTACCTATATCGTTGCTACCTATGTGCACCACGACCACTGGCTGTTCACCCTCCCATTCCAGAATGAACTCAGGGTCCTGCCTTCGCCATGAACTCTCTGAACCCCAGGATCACCTTTGCATGCCACGGTCTCCCCATTTGTTCTATCCTTTAGTTGTTCCTGTCCTGCCCCTAGTACTTCAGTGCCTGTGTCCTGCATTTGGGTCCAGTCTCCACATCCCCTTGTGACATCTCCATCCTCTTTGATTAAATTATCTACTGATCTCTGCTTTGAATATACTTGAGCCTCCAAAACTCAATCTTACTATGTTAATCTGATTGAGTAAACACATTTGGAGCCAGATTCAAGCTTTAATCACTGTGACATTTCAGTAAACTGCTTAACAAATGAACTTACACTTTAATATGTAATGGCAAATATGCTGTAATGTCAGCAGATAGTGGCCAAACACTTTATCAAATTCCATTTGTGAATTTGGTCAGTTTGCTACATGCAGAGGTAGACTTAAACAGGAGAAAATCTGCAGGTGGAAATCCAAAGCTACACACACAAAATTTTGGAGGACCTCAGCATTTGTGGAAATGAATAGATAGTCGATACTTCAGGCCAAAACCCTTCTTCAGTACTGAGAAGGAAGGGGGAAGTTGCCAGAATAAAAGGAGGCTAGCTGGTTGGTGATCAGTGAAGCCATGTGGGTAAGAAAGATCAAGGGCTGGAGAAGAATGGATCTGAAAGGAGAGGAAAGGGGACCATGGAAGAAAAGGAAGGAGGATGGGACCCAGGGAAAGCAATAGGCAGGTGAGAAGAGGTAAAAGGTCAGAATGGGAATTAGAGGAAGAGGGACAGTGTGGATGGGGGTAAATTTGTTTACCTGAAGGAGAAATGAATATTCATGCCATCAGGTTGGAGGCTACCCAGACAGGATATAAGGTGTCACTCCTCCACCCTGAGGGTGCACTTATCTCAGCACAAGAGGAGGCCATAGACTGGCCCATCAGAACGGGAATGGGATTGGAATTAAAATCTTTGACCACTGGGAAATCCCACTCGTGGCAGATGGTGCAGAGGTGCTTGACAAAGCGGCCCCCCAATTTACGACGGGTCTCCCCAATGTAGATAGAGGAGGCCACATCGGGAGCGCCGGACACAAAAGACGACCTTAGCAGATTCACAGGTGAAGTATCACCTCACCTGGAAGGACCTTTTGGTTGTGAAGGGGGAGGTGCATGGGCAGGTGTGGCAGGGATACGTGCCGGGAGGGACGATTGGACGAAGGAATCATAGAGGGAGCGATCCCTGCAGAAAGTGGAGAGTGGGAGAGGAGGTAAAGATATGTTTAGCAGTAGGATCCAGTTATAACCTAATTGTAACACTATCACCAAATTACAAATTAATGCATAGGAATTCTCACTTTGTAGACATTCTTCTGTGTATGTGCTATTTCTATCCTTAAATTATGAAACATAAGCATCTATAATGGCAACTTAACACTAAAATGTTCCTAAAATGTAACTAGGATATCTTTCAGCTGATCTGCGTATGTACCTTAAATGAAAATGGACCAAATATCATACTGTGGCATAATTACAGAAATGCACTACTTAAACTCATTGTCAACGTTGTCAAATATTTCAAACAAGAGAAAATCTGCAGATGCTGTGTGGTGAACTACATATACCTGTCTGGACACGCCCCCTGCCGACTGCTCCTGTGGCTCCTCCCACAGACCCCTGTATAAAGGCGATTGAGGCCTGAGCCCGGCCTCATTCTCCAGGATGTAGTATGGTGGTCACTCACTGCTGGTTCCTTCTTCCAGTCAATAAAAGCCGATATCTCGTCTTTACGTCTCAGAGTGAGTTTTTGATGGTGCATCGATTTTATTGACTGGAAGTTTTAAAACATGGAAACCGTTTACATCCAGAAAGATTGGATTTGGACCCCCAAGACCCTGAAGCAGCTCTTGCCTTTGAACTCTGGCTTGCATGCTTCCAATCATACTTGGAGGGGGTTAGTGCAACTGTTATGCACAGAATTCTCCTCTTGAGAGTCACCCCAAAAGTTTATTCATTTATCAGGGACATGTCGACCTACAAAGGGGCACTGGACGCCCTCAAAAGACAGTACCTGCGGCCGGTGAACACCGTCTACGCAAGACATCGTTTAGCTACACGGCGACAGCGGCCTGCAGAGTCGTGCACCCAGTTTCTCCGAGCTCTACAAACGCTCGTCCAAACTTGTGACTGCAAAACGCTCAAGGCTGAACAGCATGCGGAGCTGCTAGAACGAGACACCTTTGTGACAGGAATTCAGTCAGTGTACGTGCGCCAGCAGCTGCTGGAAAATGCCGATCTTACCTTATGCTCGGTGATCGAGATGGCTGACACGCTGGAGGCTGCTCTGCACAACGCTGACGCTGTGCAGCTGCGCGATTCCCCGCCGGTTCCGTGGACACCTCAGACCCCGCCGCCGCCAGTTCCCGCGAGTGAATTCGCCAAGGCCGCTGCCAGTCGTGATTCCACGAACTCCCCAAACCCGACCAAGGCAGCAGCCAGGCAAAAGTCTGAGCTGTGTTATTTCTGCGGACTCGAAAAGCACCCCCGAAAACGCTGCCTGGCCCGAAAAGCGACCTGCTCCAGCTGCGGGAAGAAGGGCCATTTTGCCAAGCTCTGTAAGTCTAAACCACGAGCGGGGTCGGGCAGCGCTGTGTGTGAGACGTGGGGGCTGCCATCTTGCATGCCCGGATGTTGGCGGCCATCTTTGTCGGCGTCAACATGCCCCGCCCCCGACCCACCGATGCTTACCGGGTACCAAGACGGCAGTTCAACTCTGGCCACCGTAACCCTCGACCAAAGAGCCCCACACCAGCTCGCAAGGTCAATGATGGACATCCTGCTGGAGGGGCACAGGACTAGCTGCCTGTTTGACACGGGCAGCACTGAGAGTTTTATTGACCTGGACACAGTGCAACGCTGCGGACTTGTGACATGGCCGGTAAGCCAGAGGGTCACCTTGGCTCTGGGTCGCAATCCGGGTGGGTTGTGTAGCGACATTGGTGGTGCAGGGCACAGAATATCAGAACTTTGCGCTACTGGTCATGCCTCAACTGTGCGCACCTGTGCTATTGGGGCTGGACTTCCACAGCCACCTCAAAAGTGTGACTATGGCATATGACGGGCCCCTCCCACCACTCACTGTCAGGAATCCTCAGTTTGGTGGGACTTCGCCATATACCCGATACTGCACACACACACACACCGAACCACACGTCCCGCCCAGCGCCATGCCGACAGCTGCGCTACCGACACCACTTGCAGCCTCTCCACCCTCAAGATCCCTCCCCCATTGCTGTTCGCCAACCTGACCCCTGACTGTAAACCTGTGGCAACTAAAACCAGGAGGTACAGCGCGGGGGACAGGGCCTTCATTCAGTCAGAGGTGCAGCGGCTGCTCAGGGAGGGGATCATCGAGCCAAGCACAAGCCCTTGGAGGGCCCAGGTGGTTGTTGTTTGGACTGGGCAGAAAGATAGGACGGTCGTGGACTATAGCCAGACCATCAATAGGTTCACGCAGCTTGACACGTACCCCCTACCCCGCATCACGGATGTGGTCAACCAGATAGCTCAATACAAGGTGTACTCGACAATAGATCTGAAATCTGCTTATCACCAGCTCCCCATCCGCCCAGAGGACCACCCCTACACCGCCTTTGAGGCGGGCGGCAGGCTCTATCACTTCCTGCGCGTCCCATTCAGTGTCACGAAGGGTGTCTCTGTCTTCCCGAGGGAAATGGACCAGATGGTGGACCAGTACCGACTGAAGGCCACATTTCCCTATCTGGATAACATCACCTTCTGTGGTCACGACTGGTCAGATCACAACGCCAACCTCCAACGGTTTTTCCAAGTGGCCGAAGCTCTGAACCTTACTTATAACAGGGACAAGTGTGTGTTCGGAACCACCCGACTCGCTATCCTTGGGTATGTCGTGGAAAACGGGGTCATTGGCCCTGATCCCGACCGTATGCTGTTAGAACTCCCTCTTCCCACCACCCTCAAAGCCCTCAGATGGTGCCTGGGTTTTTTTCCTATTACGCCCAATGGGTCCCCCATTACGCAGACAAGGCCCGCCCCCCTGGTCAAGTCTACCACGTTTCCCCTCTCTGCTGAGGCCTGCGCGGCCTTCAGCTGCATTAAAGGGGACATTGCCAAAGCTACGATGCATGCGGTGGCTGAGACCATTCCCTTCCAAGTGGAGAGTGACGCCTCCGATTTTGCTCTGGCTGCTACCCTCAATCAGGAAGGCAGGCCAGTAACATTCTTTTCTCGTACCCTTCAAGGCTCTGAAATTCGGCACTCCGCGGTAAAGAAAGAAGCCCAGGCCATAGTGGAAGCTATTAGGCACTGGAGGCACTAACTCGCCGGCAAAAGGTTCACCTTGCTGACCGACCAGCGCTCAGTTGCGTTCATGTTCAGCAACCAACGGCGGGGCAAAATCAAAAATGATAAGATTTTGCGGTGGAGAATAGAACTCTCCACCTACAACTATGATATCCTGTACCGGCCTGGCAGACTCAATGAGCCCCCTGATGCCCTATCCCGGGGAACGTGTGCTAGCGCACAGCTCGACCAGCTATATGCCCTTCATGCACATCTTTGCCATCCGGGGGTCACCCGATTTTACCATTTTGTGAAAGCCCGGAACCTGCCGTACTCCCTGGAGGACATCAGGACGATGACCAGGAACTGCCAAATCTGCGCTGAGTGCAAACCGCACTTCTACCATCCTGAAACAGCGCAACTTGTCAAGGCCACCCGCCCTTTTGAGCGACTGAGTGTTGACTTTAAGGGCCCCCTTCCCTCCACCGACCGCAATGTCTACTTTCTCAACATAATGGACGAGTACTCGCGGTTCCCCTTTGCCATTCCCTGCCCCGACACCACTACCACGTCCGTCATAAAAGCCCTGCGCCAGCTCTTCACTCTGTTCGGATATCCCTGCTATATCCACAGTGATAGAGGGTCCTCCTTTATGAGTGACGAGCTGCGCTGGTAACTGCTAGCTAGGGGTATTGCTACTAGTCGGACCACGAGTTATAATCCCCGGGGAAATGGACAGGTGGAGAGGGAGAATGACACAGTGTGGAAGGCCACACTTTTAGCCCTTAAGTCAAAAGGGTTGCTGGTCTCTCGAGGGCAGGAGGTCCTCCCTGAGGCACTCCACTCTATCCGCTCCCTGTTATGTACGTCCACCAATGCCACCCCTCACGACCGCCTATTCTCTTTTCCCAGGAAGTCTGTCACTGGGACCACCCTACTAGTTTGGCTGACGTCTCCAGGGCCAGTGCTGCTCCGGAAACGTGAGGAGTAATAAATACTCCCCGCTGGTCGAGAGGGTTCACCTTCTACATGCGAACCCCCAGTATGCCTACGTGATCTTACCTGATGGGTGGGAGGACACGATCTCCGTCCACGACCTGGCGCCTGCAGGAGCAGCAGACCACTACCCCGAACACTCCACGGTAACTATGAACCCTGTACCCGAGGTGACACCGCGCACACCAAGCCCTACACAGACTCCTCACGACACTCATATACCGGGTGTTTCGTACGCGTATATACCAGGCGCCTCGCACATGCATGAGGGATCACTGACACCTAGTGGGCTGACACCTCCAGTTAGACCGGAACCAGCACAACCACCGTCTCCGGTGCAATCACCACCACCGGCATCTGTGCAATCACAGCCGGTGCTACGTAGATCGCAGCGACAGATTTCACCACCTGATAGACTTAACCTGTAAGAAACTTAGCCACATGGGGACTCTTTTTAAAACAAAGGGGGGGTGAATGTGGTGAACTACATATACCTGTCTGGACACTCCCCCTGCTGACTGCTCCTGTGGCTCCTCCCACAGACCCCTGTATAAAGGTGATCAAGGCCTGAGCTCGGCCTCTCAGTCTCCAGGATGTAGTATGGTGGTCACTCACTGCTTGTTCCTTCTTCCAGTCAATAAAAGCCGATATCTCGCCTTTATGTCTCAGAGTGAGTTATTGATGGTGCATCATGCTGGAAATCCAATTCACACACATGTAAAGGGGGTTTCTTCTTTTTTCTTTGTTACTGTGTATGTAATCAAAATGGCTTCTTTGTTTTGTTAAAAGCAGGAATGCTTCTTTGTTGCGAGAGAGTGCTGGAAGCTTGTTTGGGTTAAAATTTACTGATAACAAGAATTGTATTCCTTTGTAAACCAATTGGGATTAATGTTGTTCTTTCTTCTGAGTCTGTAAGCTGTTGTTGGCGGGCTTTTGGGGAGATCGGCGTGAGGGGGAGAGAGAGAGGACACGATGCTGTAAGCTGGGCGAGGAAAGGACCCCAAGCGGGGGTCCAAGGCCAGGAGGTACTCCAAGGAGAGGAGATGAAGCCAGATGTGCTTGGCTGACCACTTCAGATGGTCCTAAGCTGCAAGTCGAGGAGTTCGGAGGGGATCGAATGGTGGCCAGAAGACTTCAGTAATTGAGCTCCAACGGTTGTGCATGAAGTGGTTTAGACTTTGATAAGTTTGGCGCCTTTTCTTTATTTTTTTTCTTCATATATACTGTATCATTATTAATCACTTAGTTATAGTAACCGTTATAAATTGTACTCATTTAGTCGCATGTGGTGTACTGTCTGTTTTTGGGCGAGGCGGGGACATCACACAGCGTGTGTGTGGATTATAATGCGCTGAAGAGGCGCACTGTCAGTGACCAGAATATGGCCCTAAGGGGCGATGGCCTATCTGAGTGGTGCGAAGTGGTTTAAGCTGCTGGATCTGAGGAGTGGATGTTGCCAGATCCCGATGAGTGGGGCCAACAAGGAGAAGATAGCCGTTATAAGTTCCCTAGTAGTCTTCCGGTCCGAAAAGATGCCGCAGGGCATATCCGGAGCCCTTGCAACCTTCCTGCGGGGCAGGTGGAAGACCATAGGGGATGTGGAAGCGTTTGGAGTTTTGGTGTATGTGGATGATCTCTTGGTATTTGGATTTGCCTCAGGAGAATATGAAGTGAGGTCATTGCAGGAGCGGCTGAGAACTACCGAGTTAAAGTGTTTTCGGGACACGTGCCAGGGCTGGCGAAGGTCGCAGCTCGTGAGAGACTGTCTCTACGGAATCAAGTTTAAAATGAGGACGGAGAGACTGGAGAGAGTGATCTGGAACCATTTGGAAGACTTACAAGTTGGAGAGAACGAAGAAAGTTGTCTGACTGAGGGTTACAGCAAACTGAGAACCTGGAGAGGGGGAGTTTGTGGAGGTGAAGAAATTACAGACAAATCTCGGAAGAGGGAAGTGGAAGCTTGAAGGGAACCTGAAGATGACCATCGACAGTTCAAATGAAGTGCAAAACCTGAAAGTTGATCTGGAAGAAGTCATGAGGAAGAAAAAACTGGAGAGAAGTGCAGAGAATACTGAACCAGAGGCTGACCAATCTTTAACGGCTGCTTTTCAGGTTGGGGTGGAAGAAGCTGTTGGAGTAACTGCGTCAGAGATTGAGATGGCCGAACTGCTGAGCCTGTGGCGAGAGTTGCAGGGGCCAGAGAAGAAGCTGATATCTCAAATGCAGGAGGCTGAAGAGACTGCAGGAGCAGTGCAGGCCACATGTTTCCGTTTGGAGAAGATCAAACAGCAGCTACCGATTGCAGAAATGAGGAAGAATACAGACTCGATGGATAACGTGCTGGATGTGTGGTACATGCTGCCTTTCCCTCGATTGAGGAAGAGACCTTTGGCCCTTCTCCCATTGAGTCAGGTGTAACGGGGAGGGTTAGCTGTGTGCAGTGTGGGGCACGAGTGAGAGGTTGAGAGAGGAGTTGGTAGTGGGCCCGAGGTACCCCCAGTTGTGCCTGAGCCTGAAGGGTTTAGGTGAGGGGGTACGGAGGCCTCAGAAGGGTTAGGGAACTCCCAGATAGTTGGCCTATGTAGCGCCTGAGGAACAGGGCGTGAGGGTTACTGTGTGGGGAGGAGATGTCACTGTTTGTGCTTGGGTTACGGTGTGTTGACAGGAAAGGTTATTTAGTTGACAGGAAAGGTTATTTAATAGTCATGAGGACATGACTTTTATTTGGTGGGGGGAGAGTGTAAAGGGGGTTTCTTCTTTTTTCTTTGTTACTGTGTATGTAATCAAAATGGCTTCTTTGTTTTGTTAAAAGCAGGAATGCTTCTTTGTTGCGAGAGAGTGCTGGAAGCTTGTTTGGGTTAAAGTTTACTGATAACGAGAATTGTATTCCTTTGTAAGCCAATTGGGATTAATGTTGTTCTTTCTTCTGAGTCTGTAAGCTATTGTTGGCGGGCTTTTGGGCAGATCAGCGCGATGGGTTGAGAGAAAGAGAGGACGCGATGCTGTAAGCTGGGTGAGGAACGGACCCCAAGCGGGGGTCCAAGGCCAGGAGGTACCCCGAGGAGAGGAGATGAAGCTAGATGTGCTTGGTTGACCACTTTGGATGGTCCTAAGCTGTGAGTCGAGGAGTTCGGAGGGGATCGAATGGTGGCCAGAAGACTTCAGTAATTGAGCTCCAACGGTTGTGCAAGAAGTGGTTTGGACTTTGATAAGTTTGGCGCCTTTTCTTTATTTTTTTCTTCATATATACTGTATCGTTATTAATCACTTAGTTATAGTAACCTTTATAAATTGTACTCATTTAGTCGCATATGGTGTACTGTCTGTTTTTGGGCGAGATGGGGACATCACACAGCATCCACACCAGCTGATTACCCAGTTTGGTGGGGCCGAAGGCTGCTCCCCCTAGACGAGAACAAGCTGAGCGAGCCTGAGGCGACCCAGGGGGTTACACACAAAATGTTGGAGGAACTCAGCAGGCCAGGCAGTACCTATAGTAAAGAATACAGTTGACATTTTGGGCCAAGACCCTTCAGCAGGACTGAAGATAAAAAAGATGAGGAGTCAGAGGTTAGAAGAGGCAGAGGGGAGAAAGAAACACAAGATGATAGGTGAAACGTGAGGGTGGGATGGGAGGAGAGGTGAAGTAACGAGCTGGGAAGTTGGTTGATGAAAGATATACAGGGCTGGAGAAAGGAGAATCTAATAGGAGAGGACAGAAGCCCATGGAAGAAAGAAAAGGTTGGAGGAACACCAGAGGGAGGCGACAGGCCAGTAGCTAAGGTGAGGGAGGGAAAAGGAAATGGGAAATGGTGAAGGGGGAGGTTGGGCATTACTGGAAGTCAGAGAAATCGATGTTCGTGCCATCAGGTTGGAGGCTACCTAGATAGAATATAAGGTGCTGTTCCTCTAACCTGAGTGTGACCTCAGCCTGACAGTAAAGGCAAATCGGAATGGGAAGTGGAACAAAAATGGGTGGACACTGGGAGATCCCGCTTTTTCTGGCAGACAGAACATAGGTGCTTAGTGAAGCGGTCTCCCAATCTGCATCATGTCTTACCAATATACAGAAAGCCACACCAGGAGGCCACACTGGACACAGTAGATGACCCCAATAGACCCACGGGTGGTGTTGCCTCACCTGGAAGGAGTGTTTGGAGCCCTGAATGGTAGTGAGGGAGGAGGTGTAGCACTTGTTCCACTTACAAGAATAAGTGCCAGGAGGGAGATCAGTGAATGGACAAAGGAGTTGCGTAAGGAGTGATCCCTGCAGAATGCAGAAAGGGGGGTTAGAGAAAGATGAGCTTTTTGGTGGGATCCCATTGGAGTTGGCAGAAGTTATGGAAAATTAGGTGATGGATGTGAAGTCGGGGGGTTTGGTAGATGAGGACAAGAGGAACCTATCCCTAGCGGGGTGGCGGGAGGATGGGTTGAGGGCAGACGTGCACGAAATGGAAGAGCTGCTGAACCCTCAAATGCAAATGCTTCTCTTCCATTTCATCATCCCACCACCCCATCAGTGATAGGGTTCCTCATCCTCACCTACCACCCCACCAGCCTCCACATCCAGCACATAAATTTCTGTAACTTCCATCATCTCCAGCAGGGTCCCACCACCAAACGCATCTTCCCCCCTTCCCCAGTTTCACTCCCTACGTGACTCCCTACGTCATCCCTCCCCACTGACCTCCCTCCTACTTATCCTTGTAAGTGGAACAAGTGCGACACCTGCCCCTATGTTTTCTCCCTCACTACCATTCGGGGCCTCAAATAGCCCTTCCAGGTTAGGCAACGCTTCACCTGTTGGGGTGTTGGGGTCGTCTACTGTGTCCGGTGCTCCTGGTGTGGCCTCCTGTATATCGGTGAGATCCGATGCAGATTCAGAGACCATTTCGCTGAGCACCTACACTCATCCACCAGAAAGAGCGGGATCTCCCAGTGGCCACCCATTTTAACTCCACTTCCCATTCCCATTCCGACACGTCAATCCATGGCCTCCTCCACTGGCATGATGAGGCCACACTCAGGTTGAAGGAGCAACATCTTAATTTCCGTCTGGGTAGCTCCCAACCTGATGGCATGAACGTCAATTTCTCTGACTTCCAGTGATGCTCCCCCCCCCCCACACCTCACCATTCCCCATTCCCTTTTCCCTCTCACCTTATCTCCTCACCTCCTATCACCTTCCTCTGGTGCTCCTCCCCCTTTTCTTTCTTCCATGGCCTTCTACCCTCCCCTATTAGATTCTCCCTTCTCCAGCCCTGTATCTCTTCCACCAATCAACTTCCCAGCTCTTTACCCCTCCTCTTCTCCCAGTTTCGTCTATCACCTTGTGTTTCTTCCACCCCTCATCCCACCTTCTGACTCCTCACCCTTTTCTTTCTCCAGTCCAGATGAAGGGTCTCAGCCTGAAATGTCGACTGTACTCTTTGCCATAGATTCCGCCTGGCTTGCTGAGTTCCTCCAACATTTTGTATGTGTTAATTGTCAAATATTTGTGCTGTATCACCAAGCTGTTGTAGAAAATAATGATACATTAAGAGAATATAAAATAACAATGAAGCATGTTAAACATCTGTGCTATTTTCTGTGTCGTGTTAACTTCTACATGGTGTATAAACATGAACAAATGTAATATCAGACAGAAACACAATGCCCTAACTTCACATTGATTTGGCACTATGGATTGAAAATAATGAGTTTTTCTGCACATCAATTAAAATATATTTAACCCAACACTTTTTGTGCAGGTTTATACTAAGAAATGGGAACTGTACTGAAGACAGCTATGTTCCTAATGGTGAGGCAGTTTAGATTTTGTGACTCTTCCATAATACCTGAAAGATTAACCCTGGTTCTCTCACTCTGCAGAAAATTTCCTGACCCTTTGAAGGTTTCCAGCAGTTTTTGTCAGATTTCCGATATTTGCGGTGTTTTAACTTGTTATTTTCTTGTCTTATTGATGGTGGTGCCTGCGTTAGGCCGTGCTAACCATCTGTTGTAATTCAGCCAATAATTGATTAAAGCACGTCAGAGGAGTGTTGGGAACTTGCCAATAAGCCTAGCAGCACAATCAGGAGCATTGAAGTCTGTTTTCTTTTCCAACCTTAACACAGGAGAACTAAGATGAGTTGCTTCTATTCCGGTTAATTTGCCAATGGCCTCTTAGTTGGACAGATTGGCTCTTAGTGAACAGGGAGAGTGGTTAACCAGTTACTTTTACTGATCTACAAAGTTTCAAGCGAGATGAATGCTTCTGGTCAGATCCTAACATTGCCCGGTAGATACAATGACCGAATATTTTGAGGTTAACAGTAAACACTGACAACTCACCTTTAAGCTCAATATGAACAGAACAAAAAAATCCTTTTGACAGTAATCTTGAACGTGCTGGAAGAAATGCTTTCTGTCAGGGTGCTGTAAGTCTTGTGCACAACATGCCTAGCCATGACAGTAAATCGTGCAGGCTCCAAATCAGCCAACTATCGAAGACTGGTCCTTAACTGCAGCTGGTGCGGGACAGGGCAGGGATCGAGCAGGGGCTGGGGAGGGCAGACAGAGTGGGGTGAGAGGAGAACCAGAGTGTGGGAAGTGGACGATAAAAGGGATTGTGTAAAGAAATGCAGCAGGGATAAAGTGGGAGTGGACAATGAAACACTAAAAGCAAAGACTACAAAAATATCAACGATATGCCCCTACTTTTTGAGATGCATGAAACTTTAACCTCAGGTTACTCAATGCAGGCAACAGATTGAATCTAAATCTGCATTAAATAGAGCCTTTATCTGCTTGGCTCCTGGGAGATCTTAAATATCTTTTTAGTAGCCATGCTACTACCAACAACATCCAGAAAGTAGTGTTTATCTTTGAAAGGCGGTGGGTGCTTCATTGAAGTGTTCTCCGTGTCTCACTGCCAGTTGGAGCTCACCAGAGTGTTCCAATTTCTGAAAAATCCACTCTCCTGTTACATGGCATAAATAAACCATTGTCATTTCCAAAGTCTGTTCTGCCATATGGAACAAAAAACTGCACCACTGTTAAAGCCAGAAGGAAAAAAAATACATAAATCAGAAATATTTCTGGTAGGAAATATACAAATTCAGCATCAAATGAAAATGCCTGAATCTGTTTAAGAAGGTATTGTAGTTATTATACAAAATCTTTGCAGCTCTCCTGTGTTGGAGTTTAAGAAAGTCTTATTCATTGCTTCTTGAACTTATTGATTATAATCACACACTTTTGGCACTAATGCTTTCATCTGTCGAGGCTGAAACCTCTGTTTCCCTCCCTAAAATTCTCCATCTCTCTCTCTCTCTCTCTCTCTCTCTCTCTCTCTCTATAGGATTCTTTTTCTAATCAACTTTTTTGACACAGCGTTTAAATCATTGGCCCTAATATCTCCTCTGGAGGTATGGTGTCAATATTTTTGATAACAGTCCTGTGAGGCACCTTGTGATGACTTGACATTATTCACTACTCTGCTATAAATTACAGCTGTGTCACATTTTTTCTCCAATTCCTTTCCCATTACTAATCTAGAGAATAACATTTCTTTTATCTTGAATCTGTTGCTTACTATGAATTATGAGGTAATTTT
The DNA here is from genome assembly GCF_030144855.1 of Hypanus sabinus. Lineage (NCBI taxonomy): Eukaryota > Metazoa > Chordata > Chondrichthyes > Myliobatiformes > Dasyatidae > Hypanus > Hypanus sabinus. The sequence continues at coordinate 52,845,319 of NC_082707.1, forward strand.
CTTCCAGTTCTTTTTTTCAATTAAACTGGTACTTTAGTCTTTCAGTTTTAACAAACATATTATGCAAATATCTTACATAAGAATATGAGAAACAAAAGCAGAAATAGTCTAACCACTTTGCATTTTATGACAATGTGACTAAGCACAGTTCCAATGGCATTTTCAAATTTGCTGACAACACCACTGTTGCGAGCCAAATAAAAGATGGTGACAGATCAGCATATAGGAGGGAGATTGCAAACCTGGCTGAGTGGTGCCAGAACAACAACCTCTTACTCAAAGTTAGCAAGACCAAGGAGCTGATAATTGAATTCAGGAGGCGGAAGCTGGTCATGTGACCAATAAACCTACTAACGCATACACCTTTGGAATGTGGGAGGAAACTGGAGACTGTGCAATGGCTCAGTAGCATAGTGGTCAGCACAATGCGTTACAGTACCAGAGCCCCAGGTTCAATTCCCACCACTGTCTGTAAGCAGTTTATATGTTCTAGCCATGGCCACATGGGTTTCCTCCAAGTGCTCCGGTTTTCACCCACAGTCCAAAAACATTCTGGCTGGCAGGTTAATTGGTCATTGTTAAGATCCTGTGATTGGGCTAGGATTAGATTTGGGGATTGCGGAATGATGTGGCATGGAGGGACACGCTGAATCTCAAAAAAACAAAATAAATGTTCCACAACCCATGGACTTAGTTTTAAGCACTTTTCATCTCATGTTCTCAATATTTATTTATTATTATTCCTTTTTTTAGTGTTTTCACAGTTTGTTGTCTTTTGCACACTGGTTGAACACACAGCTGGTGTGGTCTTTCATTGATCATGGTTATTATTTGATGAATATGCCCAAAAGAAAATGAATCTCAGGGTTGCATATGGTGACAAATATGTACTTTGATAATGAATTTATTTGAACTTTGACTGGTTGGGCCTGCTTCACTATTCAGTAACTTATGAATTATCCAGCCTTGGCCTCAATATCATTTCCCAGCGCGCTTTTCATAATCAGTGAATTTCTCGTAATCCAAATGTCAAACTTCACCTTGAATGTATTCAATGACTCCACCTCCACAGCTCTTTAAGTAATGAAAGTCATCACTCTCTGAATTGAGAAATTCTTTATCATATCTGCCTTAATTGAGTAACCAGGTATTGTGAAATGATGTCTTGTGGTTTTAGATATGTCGACAAAGGGGAAAACATTCACTCTCTCAGAAGCAGATCACCTCCCATTCTCTGTAATCGAATGACAATTGAAACACCCCTGTTCTTCCTCACTGTGTACATTGATCACATCATCTCAATCAATTCAGTGAAACTTCTGAACATGTCTAATGAAATTATATCCTTCTTCATATTTAAGTACCTCCTGTCTTGCTAATACACTGTGAACATGCTTCAAATTGATTTATGTTTCATATGTGCAACTTGCAATAAAGGATAATATTCTTAACTACTTGCTGTACCTGCATGTTAACTGGGAATTTATTTTATAGTCTCACAACATTGAAATAATATACAACACAATCTGATGGACAGCCCGAAACTTCAACTGTTTACTCTTTTCCAGATGCTGCCTGACCTACTGAGTTCTTCCAGCATTCTGTATGTGTTGCTTTTGGTTTCCAACATCTGCAGGTTTTTTCGTGTTTGTGGTACATTTAAATAATAATCCATTCTGTTAATTTTTTTGAAGCGGGTAACATCACAATTTCCCACATTATACTCCATCTGTCTACTGTTTTCTCAGTTTGATTTTATTTCATCAACTACCATCTGCTGGGGCTTTAAGTTTCATCTTATTTAAATTGCTGCCACTTCAGCGGTGCAATATTCTGTGAAAATCCTGCTAACATAGCAGCATGCATATTTAAAGGTCCTGTATCCAAGTCTGGTGATGATTCAAAGCTGGGTGCCAAATGAGAAGATTGCTAGGAAGCTGGAAAATAACAAGAGGGTGGGCAAACAGAGTGTAGCATTAGCCAGTGTGAAGTTACAGTTTTGGGTGGGAAGGAAATCAGAATGGCCTTGAAATCTGCACAGATCAACACCTCACAAATAAAAATGCTCTTTTGTCTGAAGGAAATGTGACCATTATCAATTGAAAGTTGGTTTCTTGCCACTTTGGATACTCAATAATGAGAAGCTCTGCGTAAAACAAATGTGCCTATCTGGCCAGTCCACCATCACTGTACTTCTTCATACAGTGCTGAACTGGCATCTCACTGAGGTAAGCCTCAAGTTTACATTTTATCCTTTGGGACCTTTCCACTCATCCCACAATGAGAGGACACAACCCTGCACCATTATTTCCTGAATAAAATTGTTACTAGTCATTCAAAGTACCTGCCCTTCACCAGTCCCCAATACTAATGGCACAGAAGAGGAGTTAAGGTCACCATAGTTTAGCCATGATCATATTTAACTGAAGGGCGTGTTTTGATGGTGCCTGGTGGCCTAATTCTTTGATTTTCTAGTGTTCTGTTGCTTCTGTAGTTCGAATCTTCTCAAGGACCAATCATCCAATTGGAGCTCTCAGTCTCCTCTCACTACAACTAAACCAGAGTCCATATCACCAATAAAATATTAATGGATAAAAGGAATGTTGATAGTCAGAGACAGCAGTACAGCTCTCAACACTATATATTCCATTGTCCAATAGAAATCAAGAATATCATAATACAGGTCAGCACTAATTTCAAATTAGAATACACTAACTTAACATAAGGACGTTTTGCAGATTTATAAACTAAATAAATATCTTCCAACATACAATAACCAAGGAGTTCCATTACAACAATAAAAAAACACACACACAAATTCTTATTTAAGTAACAAATTGTAATTGATTTTTAGAGCATCAGGAGCTGAATGGAGACCTGACAGATGTCTATAAACCTATGAGAATCATCGGAGGGGTAACTAGACAGTCTGTTTCCTTGAGGACATAGGTTTAAATTGGGGGAGAATTTCTGAGGATGTACGAGGTGTGTTTGTTTCATAGAGAATAGTGGATGTCTGGATTGTACTGCCAGGGGTATTATAGACAATAGATAATAGACAGTAGGTGCAGGAGTGGGCCATTTGGCCCTTCGAGCCAGCACCGCCATTCACTGTGATCATGGCTGGTACAATCAGTACCACGTTCCTGCCCTCTCCCCATATCCCTTGACCCCGCTATCTATAAGAGTTCTATCTAACTCTCTCTTGAATGCATCCAGAGACTTGGCCTCCACTGCCTTCTGGGGCAGAGCATTCCACATATCCACCACTCTCTGGGTGAAAAAGTTTTTCTGCATCTCTGGTCTAAATGGCCTACCCCTTATTCTTAAACTGTGGCCTCTAGTTCTAGACTCACCCATCAGTAGGAACATGCTTCCTGCCTCCAGTGTGTCCAATCCCTTAATAATCTTATGTTTCAAGCAGATGCCCTCTCATCCTTCTAAATTCCAGTGTATACAAGCCCAGTTGCTCCAATCTTTCAACATATGACAGTCCCGCCATTCCGGGAATTAACCTCGTGAACCTACGCTGTACTCCCTCAATAGCAAGAATGTCCTTCCCCAAATTTGGAGACCAAAACTGCACACAATACTCCAGGTGTGGTCTCACCAGGGCCCTGTACAGCTGCAGAAGGACCTCTTTACTCCTATACTCAATTCCTCTTGTTATAAAAGCCAGCATGCCATTAGCTTTCTTCACTGCCTGCTGTACCTGCATGCTTGCTTTCATTGACTGATGTACAAGAACACCTAGATATCGTTGTACTTCCCCTTTACCTAGCTTGACTCCATTTAGTTAGTAATCTGCCTTCCTGTTCTTGCCACCAAAGTGGGTAGCCTCATTTATCCACATTAAACTGCATCTGCCATACATTTGGCCACTCACCCAACCTGTCCAAGTCACCCTTCATTCTCATAACATCTTCCTGACATTTCACACTGCCACCCAGCTTTGTGTCATCAGCAAATTTGCTAATTTTACGTTTAATCCCTTCGTCTAAATCATTAATGTATATTGTAAACAGCTGCGGTCCCAGCACCGAACCTTGCGGTACCCCACTGGTCACAGCCTGCCATTCCGAAAGGGACCTGTTAATCACTACTCTTTGTTTCCTGTCAGCCAGCCAATTTTCAATCCATGTCAGTACTCTGCTCCCAATACCATGTGCCCTAATTTTGCCCACTAATCTATGTGGGACTTTATCAAGCTTTCTGGAAGTCCAGGTACACTACATCCACTGGCTCTCCCTTGTCCATTTTCATAGTTACATCCTCAAAAAACTCCAGAAGATTAGTCAAGCATGATTTTCCCTTCATAAATCCATGCTGACTCGGACTGATCCTTCTACTGCTATCCAAATGTGTGGTAATTTCCTCTTTTATAATTGACTCCAGCATCTTTCCCACCACTGACATCAGGCTAACTGGTCTATAATTCCCTGTTTTCTCTCTCCCTCCTTTCTTGAAAAGTGGGACAACATTAGCCACCCTCCAATCAGCAGGAATTGTTCCTGAATCTATAGAACATTGGAAAATGATTACCAATGCGTCCACAATTTCTAGAGCCACCTCTTTAAGTACCCTGGGATGCGGACCATCAGGTCCGGGGACTTATCAGCCTTCAGACTCAACAGTCTATCCAACACCATTTCTTGCCTAATATAAATTTCCTTCAGTTCATCCTTTACTCTAATTCCTTTGGCCACTATTACATCTGGGAGATTGTTTGTGTCTTCCCTAGTGAAGACAGATCCAAAGTACCTGTTCAACTCATCTGCCATTTCCTTGTTCCCCATAATAAATTCACCCATTTCTATCTTCAATGGCCCAATTTTGGTCTTAACTATTTTTTTGCTGGTCACATACCTAAAGAAGCTTTTACTATCCTCCTTTATATTCTTGGCTAGTTTACGTTCGTACCTCATTTTTTCTTGGCGTATTGCCTTTTTTGTTATCTTCTGTTGCTCTTTAAAAGCTTCCCAGTCCTCCGGTTTCCCACTTATCTTTGCTATGTTATACTTCTTCTCTTTTATTTTTATACTGCCCTTTACTTCCCTCATCAGCCACAGCTGCCCCTTACTCCTCTAGGATCTTTCTTCCTCTTTGGAATGAACCGATCCTGCACCTTCTGCATTATTCCCAGAAATACCTGCCACTTTTGTTCCACTGTCTTCCCTGCTAGGGTATTGTTCCATTGAACTTTGGCCAGCTCCTCCCTCATAGCTCCATAGTATTGATGGAAGAGGACATGATAAAGGCATTTAAGAGGCTATAGACAGGCATGTGAGCATGGAAAGATGTGGGTCCAGTGCAAGTAGATAGATTTAGTTCAATTTGGTGTTGTGGTCAGTACAGACGATATGGGTCAATGGGCCTGTTAATGTGCTGAATTATTGTATGTCCCAAGTACATAGCACTAAAAGATTAACAGATAAGATACAAAGCTGTGAATTATAATTTAAAACAGCTATATTGAGTTGTGGGAACTATTCAATTAAAGTGGGGCAATATTCCCAAGAAGACAAGCTGAATGTAATTAATCTTGTTTTCATGTTTATTTTCAGTTTACAACTCCCACGTAGTTTAAATTATATTACTCCATTTTCTTCTTCTCTCCTCACACCATGATCAGACTGTGTCTGAACATTTGTTCCTGGGTCTGTTATGAATTGATTGTGGCTCAATCGTGACATTACTTCCAATTTTCTAACAATATGCACTTGGAAAGTACCTCTGCCAAGAAAGAGGAACATTTTTTTATGCACAAGTCTTGCAGTAAAGCAAAATTAACTGGGTTAGATTGCACGTACAATTATTTCCTGATGAAACAGTGACCTTATGCTAACTGAACAAAGCACTTTCATGCACAGGACAGAAGAAAATTTGCAGATGCTGGAAATCTTGAGCAACACACTCAAAATGCTGGAGAAATTCAGCATCTATGGAAGGGAATAAACAGTTGATGTTTTGGGCAAAGACCCTTAATCAGGACTGGAAAGGAAGGGGCAGAAGCCATAACAAAAGGCAAGGTGAGGGAGGAGGGGTACAAGCTGGCAGGTGATCAGGAAGATGGGGTGGGAGGGCAGGGGGTTATGGTGTAAGAAGCTAAGAGGTGATAGGTGGAAGAGACAAAAGGCTGAAGAAGAAATCTAATAGGAGAGGACAATAGACTATGGAATAAAGGGAAAGAGGAGGGCAACCAGAGGGAAGTGACGGGCATGTCATGAGAGTGGAGGAGAAGAGAAGGCGGGGGAGGGTGTGTGTGTGTGTGTGTGTGTGTGTGTGTGTGTGTGGGGGGGGGGTGTGTGTGTGTGTGTTTCTTCAATGCACTTTTCACATTAGAGTCTGATGTGCATGATGGAGGCAGAAAAACAGATAAACTTTATGATTTGCAAAGTGTATGTTTCTTCCATTAACAAGCTTGTTTTCGATACAACTTGGAGACAGTTGCACCTCCTTGCTGTTTTTTTTCTGTTATTTTAAGGAACACTATACAAATGTCAGTGGACCAGTTCTGGTGGCTTCAGACTTCCCTGCAAACTGTTGAACTTCTTCCAACATTCAGAAAATGCTTACTCCAGCATCTACTGTATCTGCTGACATGGTCATTCAATGGATACCTCAGTGGTCACCCTACTGGCAGCAATTTATTGCTGGAGGTGTCATTGACGATGAATAGCCCTGCAGGAAGGCTCAGGGAAGCAGGAAACTTTTGCAAAGTGATTGCATTCGCAGGCCTTCAGGAAAACCACATTTTACCTGGACCTCTCTAGGAACAACACAATTCACAGACTTGGGTTTTCCCAGGCTGTCAGTCATCAAGATAGATTAACAGGAACATCTCTGACCACATTCTCATGTCTGGACTTTTGTCTTCAAGCTCATAGAATTGTAGTGTTTTACAGCACAGAAACAGGCCCCTTGGCCCTCTGTGCCCACGTCCATTGTACTTTCCAAGACTCATCCAATTTATCTCCATTAATCAGTAGCCTTCTGTGCCATGGGGATTCGAGTCATTAAATGTTGTGAGGATACCTGCTCCGCCACCTTCTTCCCTTCAGCTCTCTTCTAAACTTCATACCTCTCAACTTGAATATAGTCTGAGCGTGCTTTCGACATGCCCTACAAGGGGAAAATATTCTTACTTTCTAGCCTATTTATCCCCCTCACAATTACATATACTTCCATCAGGTCTCTCCTTAGCCTCCTCCACCCCAAAGAAAACAAACTTAAACTTTCCTTATAACTGAAAACAGTCCCAAACCAGGAACATCCTGGTGAGGCTCATCTGGACCCTCTCCAGTGCAATCACTTCCTTGAGTTTAAAGTTGCTTTGCCTCTCAGCTGGATTTGCAGCCCGACACAGCATTGGAGAGGCTGTCAAGCCATTGACTTTACATAGATGATTTAATCTACTTCAAAATTGTAGTCTGCTGTAAGTGGCATCTTGAGCAGTGGGATGCTTCAGAAATCTTGGTTTCCCAAAGGTGCCGGCGGCCATTGAGCACTCTTAGTAACGTTGATCTTTTCTTCAACTGGAGACGTGACCATTCCTCAAAGTTACAATGGTTTTCAATCATGAGAAAACATTCTGTAACCGGAATAACAATTATTGGGAAATAAACATAAAGCATTCATACCTTGAGAGAGCAAATTGCTTGATAATTTCTGTTGGCACCACATCCTAGGAACAATGGATCCTGTGGGACAAGGTATATCTTCCACTTCCCTGGCTCTTCACACTAATATATTGTCCTACCATATCTGCTGCAGGAAGAGTGACACCAAAATAGGGTTCAGCATTACCCTTCACACCACGGGATTCTGGTGCAGGCATCAATCCTGCGGTGGCCTGCGGTGTTTGGTCAACTTGCGCAGAGCTAGCAATCAGAAACCTCAGCTGCATTCACAGCCAGAACCTGAAGGGCCAAGAGGCAGCAGCTGAGCAGCAAAATAAGGAAGACTGCTGAGGGGGGAGCTAAATCCAAGTGAAATTTTACTATCCTCATCTCTAACTGGAGCAGAGGAGGGAGGTATTGACTGTACAGGCAGTGGAGATTCTTTTCAAAAGGAGCCTGCTGCAAAACAGTCCCCAAACATGGCAGATTGACTCTCTCCACACTGCAATCCTTAACACAGATGTAGCATAACAATAGCCATTTTGGAGAGCCCAAAAATGTATAACTACCCCTTTCATCAAATACCGATCTACCTGTACTGAATAAAACTTGACAGTATGACTCCCTGACTTTACGAGTGGCTTGAAACAAGTGACCTGTATTTCCTGAACAGTGGCGTATTGCTTTATCAACTCAGCACAGACTGCACTTTCCCCAGTTCCACTCAACTCTGCAAGTCTAACCAGTGACTGAGCCCTTAATGCCCTTGGACTGCTGCGTGGTCACCATCGCAGTCGCTGTAGCTGAGAGTAACTACATATTACTCCAACTGGATGTTCAATAAGATGCATTGAAGAGATAGCATTTCGGTTTGATGAATGGGCACTCACTCCACAAAGAAAAGTCCCACGTGAGATTCCAACTGAGGTTCATGTTAAGCTATTAAAACAATTGACCATTTCACAGTAAACAATAGGCTGCAACTGATGAAATGTCAGTGGCAGAAAAAATACTTTCTCATTCAACCTGTAACAGTTGGATCTGATCAATGCCTTGACATACATTACTGCAGAAGCCATATTTCTCACTGATGCTGTAATGTTCCCTGGCTTAATTCCACTCACATGGTGGAGGACTGGGGCATTTTACAAGAAGCAGATAAGTTATCTCAGCATGTGGTCCCCTCTCGCACTTCTTTGCCTCTTGTGTTAGCCCATCCCTTGGAGGTAATCATAATAATGCAAGAGCAAATCAGAAAGAAGTATGAGTCTTACTTTACTGATAAAAAACCATTGCAGTGGGTGATCTGATGTTCTCATCAACATGCCGAACCTGTACATCAGCCACCTCTCAGGAATAAAGCAAATCACAAAGTGATGAGGATTCAGCAGGTCTGGGAGATTCTAGAGAAGGAAATCGACAGTTGACATTTTGGGTCAAGACCGTCCATTTCTCTCTACAGGCTCTGCCTGTCCTGCTAAGTTCTTTCAACATTTTATTGGTTATTCCAGATTCCAGCATCTGTGCTCTCTTGTGTCCCTTAGGAAGTGGACAATACAGCAATATGCTGACATCAGACCCCTCTGGGGTTTTAGGTACCAGAGGCAGAGCCGAGCAGTTGGCGTTGATTCATAGGTTGCTAGGTTGTACTGTGTTGATGGTTCCTCCTGGAGCCAGCCTCATGATAGGGAGTCGCGCAGGTTGAGAGACTTCTCACTGTTCCTGTAGACGGGAGAGTGTGCTAAATCTCTGCTTGTGGAAGAAGCCCATCTGCTGATGTACGGCGTTGCTCTGTTGGTGATGAACAGCTGGCTGATTGTGCGAGAGTGACATTTCTCTACACAGTGAGGACACCAAGTTTCTCACTCTTGGCATATCGCTGATCCCCAAGAACAAGCTGCTCCAGTACGGCAGAGTGCAGACCTTTATTGCATTGAGGTTGAGACCAAAGCAGAAAGACACACCATGTCTGAACCCATTGATGCACTGTGCAGGATCGCTGCTGACCCTTCCAGACTCCAGATATGAGTTAATGTCTCCACAAAATCTGCCTCCTGCAACTCAAGGTAACTCACATGATTTCAAAGTTCTTAACTAAATTTTATTATCAGAGCCACCATGTAAAACCCTGAGGTTCATTTTCTTGTGGGCATACTTAATAATTCTATAAAATAATAACCATAATAGAATCGACCGCACAACTGGAGCGTTCAACCAGAATGCAGAAGACAACAAACTGCAAATATAAAAAGAAGAAAATAATATAAGTAAATAAGCAATAAATATCAAGAACATGAGATGAAGAGTCTTTGAAAGTGAGTCCATTGGTTGTGGCAACATTTCAATGATGTGGCAAGTGAAGTTGAGTGAAGTTACCCCTTTTGGATCAAGAGCTTGATGGTTGAGGGGTAATAACTGTTCCTCAACCTGATGGTGTGAGTCCTGAGGCTCCTATACCTCATTCCTGACAGCAGCAGTGAGAAGAGAGCATTTATTGTGTGGTGGGAGTCCCTGATGAAGAATGCCAAATCTCCACAAAATCCCAAGGAAGTAGAGGTTCTGCCATGCTCTCTTCATAATTGCACATGTGCTGGGCCCAAGACAGGTCCTCTGAAATATTAACACTTAGGAGTTTAAAGTTGCTAATCCTCTTCACCTCAGATTCCCCTCTGGTTTCCTTCTCCTGAAGTCTATAATCAGCTCATTGGTCTTTCAAACATTGAGTGAGATGTTGTTGCTGTTGTTGTGACACCACCCAGCCACATTTTCAATCTCCCTCCTCTGTGCTGATTCATCACCACCTTTGATTCGGCCTACGACAGCAAACTTGAACATGGCATTGGAGCTGTGCTTAACTTCACAGTGTAAAGCGAGTGGAACAGGGTGCTAAGCATACATCCCTGTGCTGCGCCTGCCCTAATGGAGATCGTGGAGGCGATAGTATTACCAATCTGAACTGACTAGTGTCTGCGAGAAAATCCAGTATCCAATTGCACATGGAGGTATTGAGACCAAGGTCTTGGAGCTTTTGATTAATTTTGAGGGGATAATGGTATTCAATTCTGAGCTGTAGTCAATAAAAAGCATACTGATGCATGCATCTTTGCTGTCCAGATGTTCCAGGGTTGAGTGAAGAGCCAATGAGATGGCATCTACTGAGGCCCTGTTGTTCCGGTAGGCAAAATGGAAAAGATCTAAGTCACTTCACAGGCAGGAGTTCATACGTTTCATCATGAGCTTCTCAGAACACTTTATCAGTGTGAATGTAATTGCCACTGGGTGATCGTCATTGAGGCAGGTTACCACATGCTCTTCTTGGGCAATGGTATAATTGAAGTCTACTTGAAACAGTTGGGTACCACACTGCTGTAATGATCAGCACAGGTCATTCGTACTTGACCAGGTACCCGATCTTGGCTGGATAATTTTTGTGGGTTCACCCTCCTAAAGGCTGCTCACATATCAGCTTCAAAGACTGAAATCATAGAATCATCAGGAGGTGAGGGAGTTCATAATGGTTCCTCCATGTTTTGTCAGTCAAACTGAGCATAAAAGGTGCAAAGCTCATCTGGAAACCAAGTCCTACTGTCACCTATGTCACTTGACAACTGTCGAGCATCTTTGGTTGATTCAAGTTTGGTCTGGAATTGCCACTTTACCTGTGGGGCACCTTTCCTGAGATCGTACGTAGACCTCTTGTAACTATCTTGGTCACTAGACTTGAATGCCTCTGACCTGCCCCTCAGCAGATTGCGGATCTCATTGTTCATCTAAGGCTGCTGACTGAGAAAGACTCTGAATGAAAATGTGGGGACACACGTTCATTTGCAACTGTTATAATAAGGTCTGTTACAACCATGGTGTATTCATTCAGATCCACAGATTAGTCCCCGAACATGACTTGAAGCAATGCTGTAGCCTTTCCTCGGCCTCGCAATCACCTCCTTGTTGTCCTAATCTCCAGAGTTTTGCTCTTTAGCCTCTGCCTGTGTGAAGGTAGGAGAAGGACAATCAAGTGATCCAATTTACTGAAATGCAGTCTGACCATGGAACGGTAGACATTCCTTATCTTAGTATAACAGTTTGCTCTTTTAATGGTCAGAACACAGGCTAATTACTACACACATGGTATTATTCTGCCTCTAAATTCAGCTTGAGTTGACTTAACTAATGTTATGCTACATTGAAGAAGGGTGTCGGCCTGAAACATTGACCTTTCTTTTCCATTGATGCTGCCTGACCTGCTGAGTTCTTCTCTATCAAGTCATCTCTCTTCCTCCTTCTCTCAAAAAGAGATGCCCTAGCTCACTCAAACTATTCTCATGAGACATGGTTTCTTATCCAGGCATTATCATATCATCATGGTAAATCTCAACTGCACTCTCTCCAAAGCATCCACATCCTTCCTGTAATGAGGTAACCAGAACTGAAAAACTCCAGCTTACAATGAGACAGAGAGTAACAGAATTGCTCACCATTTCAGACGGTATCTGCAGAGTTAACACTTTATATAATTGGTCAATAGTGGCAAGAGTTTTCGATTCAATAGATTCAGGCAGTCCTGGGGGGTAGGGCAGGAGGAGCAGTAGGGGAAGGAGGATAAAAAATAAGTAACTCACCTTGTATTATAACTACAGCAGTTTAAATGCCAATGTGTTACAGGACACCAATATCGGTCTGATTTTATGAGTCACATTTAATCTAAATTAATGAAAACGAAGGTACAAATGTTCTTTTAAGTTTACACATTTGAATTATATCTCAGCATTAGAAACTACCAAGGTAATTGCTCCAGGCATTTTGCCCATCTTTTTGTGTTATTTCATTTTGTATTATTCAGTTAACATCGTTATAACTGAACTGAGGTAGGTGAAGTGAGAAGTGTTGTGTAGGGTAATGAATTAGTGGAGTGGCTGACAAGAAGACAAGCAAGGCCATTATCAGAACCGTATATAAAGATCAGAATAATTTTTATCTAATGCTTAGGTAGCAGACGTTGTGGATTGTCTCAAAGGACTGGTAACCAGGATTCAATTCTGACCTCTGGTGCTCTCCATCTAAACATAGAGCAGAATCTGCACAAGACCAGGGCCTTCAACTGATTGTGTCTGTGCAGATCATGATGCCAATTAAACTAATCCCATCTGTCCATATCCCTCTATTTCCTGCCAGTTTATGTGCTAGTCTAAATGCATCTTGAACATTTCTTTGTCCACTGTTCTTACCGCTTCCCTGCCAGTGTGTTCTGAGTAAAATATTTACCTCACAAATCTCCTCTCAACTTTCTCTCCTCTAACTTTAAACCATCCCATGAATATTCGACATTACCATCCTGGGGAAAAGACCATCTAACCTCTCATAATTTTATATGCTTCCGTCCAGTCACCCCTTAGTCTCCAGTGCTATGGAGAAAACAATCCAGGTTTGTCCAACCTCTCCTTATAGCAAATACACTCTAATCCAAGCAATACCCTGGTAAACTTCTTCTGCACCATTTCCAAAGCCTCCACATCATCCCTATTATATGCCCTTTGATTCATCGAATGGGAGGGACTGCCCTTCTCAAATTCTCACAGAAAATGATCTCCATCTTACACTTTCTTCATATTTATATCTAAGCCATGATCCTAACCAATAAATCTGCAATACAGTTGCCCATTCTTCCTGCGACTGCGTGGATTTCCTCCACTTCCCTTCCAGATCCCAATTTCGTGAAGATTAGTAGATTAACTGGCCACTCTGAATTGTGAATGATAGGATATGGAGATGGTTGAACAGAATGCATAAAGAATGTCAAACATAAATGATGTAGGATTAGAACAAGCAGCTGGTGGATGGTAGGTGCAGATTCAATGGGCTGAAGAACCTATTTGTACACTTATCTCTCCGACTCTGTGACTCTAGGCTCACTACAATTCCCAGGTGGACTCTGTTCATAATTTGTTGTAAAATTCTGGGCAGACCTTGAATAGATGTGTAATTTGATATTTTCTCTGAATATCAAAAACTGTACTGTCCTCCTCAACAAACATGACACTTTCTAGAGTTTTGGCCATAACAATACTGGACAGTGTTTTTCAGGTTAAGTAGTTCAACCTGCCAGTCATGATACTTCTTTCCAGTTGTACTGGTAGACATCTTGCCACTGACTCCTCCTCTTCTAGACTTGCAAGCTGGGATAGGTTCAGTATGAACAAAGTTTGCGCTATAGAGTAGCATGCAGCTCTATTCTTCGTTGCTTTTGACAATTTTTCAATTAGTTGCATGCAGACTCTGCACCCCCTCTTTCCCCTGCCTGTTTGGCAATAAAATTAGCCAAGTGCAATCAGGGGCTACAATTTTGTTTCATGCAAGCAGAAAGCCAAGATTTCTGCAGACTCCCACAGTTATTTTAACTGTATGTCTTCCCACTCTGCCTCCTGTAAAAATGCCATTTCCTTTCCTCAGTTCCTTCATCTCTGTTGCATCTGCTCCCAGGATGAGGTTTTTCTTTCCAGAACGGAGACGTCCTCTTTCTTCAAAGAACAGTGCTTTGCTTCCTCCACCACTAATGCTGCCCTCATCCACACCTCCTCCAAATCGGAATCAGAATCAGGTTTATTATCACCGGCATGTGACATGAAATTTGTTAACTTAGCAGCAGCAGTTCAATGCAATACATAATATAGCAGTGAGAGAGAAAAAATGTAATAATAATAATAATAATAAACAAGTAAATCAACTACATATATTGAACAGATTTTTTTAAATGTGCAAAAACAGAAATACTGTATGTGAAGAAAAGTGATGTAGTGTCCAAAGATTCAATTTTCATTTAGGAATCGGATGGCAGAGGGGAAGAAGCTGTTCCTGAATCACTGAGTGTGTGCCTTCCAGCTTCTGTACCTCCTACCTGATGGTAAGAGTGAGAAAAGGGCATGCCCTGGGTGCTGGAGGTCCTCAATAATGGATGCTGCCTTTCTGAGACACCACTCCTTGAAGATGTCCTGGGTACTTTGTAGGTAAGTGCCCAAGATGGAGCTGACTAGATTTACAACCCTCTGCAGCTTCTTCTGGTCCTGTGCAGTAGCCCACCCCCCCCCCCCATATCGGACAGTGATGCAACCTGTCAGAGTGCTCTCCATAGTACAACTATAGAAGTTTTTGAGTATATTTGTTGACATGCCAAATCTCTTCAAACTCCTAATAACGTGTAGCCACCGTCTTGCCTTCTTTATAACTACATCGATATGTTGGGACCAGGTTAGATCCTCAGAGATCTTAACACCGAGGAACTTGAAGCTGCTTACCCTCTCCACTTCTGTTCCTACATGTTCCTTTGTCTTACCCTTCCTGAAGTCCACAATCAGCTCTTTCAACTTGCTGACATTGAATGTCAGGCTGTTGCTGTTGGCATATCTCACTCCTGTACGCCCTCTCGTCACCAGCTGAGATTCTATCAGCAATGGTTGTATCATCAGCAAATTTATAGATGGTATTTGAGGTATGCCTAGCCAGACAGTCATGTGTATATAGAGAGTAGAGCAGTGGGCTAAGCACACACCCCTGAGGTGTGCCAGTGTTGATTGTCAGCGAGGAGGAGATGTTATCACCAATCCGTACAGACTGAACATCTGCCCTCACCCCATCCTCCCACCAGCTTAACAGGAATGGAATTCCTCTTGTGCTCACCTACAACCTCATGAGGCTTCGTATCCTACATATCATTCTCAGCAACTTCTGCCATTTTCAATGAGACCCTACCACCAAACATATCTTTACCTCCCATTCACTCTTCACTTTCCACAGGGATGGCTCCCTCCATGACTTCTTTGACAATTCATCGCTCCCCACTAATATCCCTTCTGGGGCCTATCCCTGCAAGGAGAACAAATGCCACACCTGCCCTCACCTCCATTCAGAGCTCCAAACAGTCCTTCTAGGTGAGGAAACACTTCACCTGCTAATCTGTTGGGGTCATCTACTGTATCTGATCCTCCTGATGCAACCTCCTCTACAGTGGTGAAATCGGATGTAGATTGAGAGGACTGCTTTGTCGAGCACCTTCACTCCATACACAAATATAAGATTTCCCAGTGGCCAAATATTTTAATTCAAATTCCCATTCCCGTTCCTACATGTCGATCCATGGCCTCCTCTTCTGCCATGATGAGGCCACTCTCAGGGTAGAGAAGCAACACCTCATATTCTGGTTTTGTAGCCTCCAATCTGATGGCATGAACATTGATTCCTCCAACTTCCAGTAACTTATCCCTCCCCGTTCCCTCTTCTTCAATTCCCCACTCTGGTACCCATGTTACCTCTTCTCTTCTCCTCACTTGCCTATCACCTCCCCCTCAAGTCCCTCCTCCTTCCCTTTCTTTCATGATTCACTTTCCTCTCCTATCAGACTCCTTCTCCAGCCCTTTACCTTTTGCACCTATCATCTCCCAGCTTCTTACTTTATCTCACCTCCCCCCCTCCACCTGGCTTCACCTATCACCTCCTGGCTTGTAGCTCTTCCACTTTCCCTTCCACCTTCATATTCTGGCTTCTTTTCCAGTCCTGATGAAGGGTCTTGGCCCGAAACATTAACTAGTCATTTCCATCTGAGCCCAAAAGCTCAACTCTTTATTTCTCTCCATAGGTGCTGCCAGACCTGCTGAGTTCCTCCAGCATTCTGTGTGTGTTGCACTGGATTTCCAGTACCTTATCTGCAAAAGCTTTTGTATTTATACCAGGATTTCTGCTGGGAATGCCTATTAACTGTGGAAGTTTTGTACCACTGGAAGGTGAAGCACGGAGATCACAAAAGAGGTGACAAAGGTGGTGACACACAGATAATACTGAAGGAACTCAGCACATCAGGCAACGTCTATGGAGAGGAAAGGACAGTTGAGCTTTTGGGCTGAGACCTGAAGGAACTGTCTGCATTTTATTACTCTCCATTGGTGCTCTCTGGCCTGTTAAGCTCATACAGCATTTTGTGTGTGTTGCTCTGGATTTTCAGCATCTGCAGAATCTCTTGCACTTATGATTCTGTTGGTCAGACTGGCAGGACACACTCAAAGATGTTATTCAGCTGAGAGACCCACTCCAATGAATAACAGCACTTGTCTGCAATGTTGCTGCACTTGAGTCCATCATTGGCAAACAGGAGAAAACCTGCAGATGCTGGAAATCCAAGGAACACACGCAAAATGCTGAAGGAACTCAGCAGGCCAGGCAGCATCCATGGAAAAGAGTAAACAGTTGACATTTCAGGCTGAAACCCTCTATCAGAACTCCTGAAGGAGTATTTCAGCCTAAAACATTGACTGTTTACTCTGTTTACCATGAGATAGATTCTGGTACCCACGTCAGGATGTAGAAAATTTTAAAGTAAGGACAAAGTCCATCATCAGTTGCCAAGCTGTCCCCTTACACTTCTGAATTATGAAACTATTACCAAACACCTGTAAAACTCAGGCCAAGAGCAATCGGGCTCCTAAACCACCTTCACTCACCTCAGCACTGAACTGTCTCCATGGCGATGGCCTGCAGCCATTGGGCTCCTAGACCGCCTTCACTGGCCTCAGTGCCAAACTAGCTCCATGACTGTGGACTCACTTCCAGGGTTCTATGTGCTATTTGTTTGCTTTTTTATTGTTTGCACACTGTCTTCTTTTTTTCACACGTTGGGTGCTCGACAGTCTTTGTTGTGTGGGGATACTTATAGGGTTCTATTGTGTTTCTTTGATTTTTGGCTGTCTGCAAGAAGAAGCTCAAGGTTGTATACAGTATACTATACATACTTTGATAATAAATGTAGTTTGAACTTGAACTTTGAACTTTGTTTTTAGTAGGTCGTTCCTGCTCCAGAATGTGCATTTAACTATAAAAGAGGGCAGCTAGAGTGCAGAAATCCAAAATTCACCAGTGGTGGCAAATGAATCTGGCAGGCTAATTCAGACACTTCTATGTGAATATGTTCTAATTCTGAATGTGTTCCAGCACCATTCAGCCTCAGCTGGTGAAGAGGGCATTATTTTGGAGTTATCAGTGCACAAACAGCTCCTGACAAATTGAATTGACGCAAACAGTTTCAAATCCCCATTCACCATCTTCAATACGTGTAGATCATCATTTGATGAATTCAGAAGAAAGAAGCAATAAAATTATTGTATGGTCCATACTTTTATTCAGTACTAATTACTTGCATTAATTTCCATTTTATTTTGTTTATAAATTCTACCCATTGCTAATGAAGTTTTCAGGAAATATGGCTCTGCATTCCATTTGACAAGATTTATACACCAATCAATGCATGATCTTCCGTTTATTCATACTACTTACACTAAATTATAGGTAGTAATATTTACCATAGCAATATTTATCAGAATGGCCTTGAAATTGTACTCAACATTGATTTAATGTGGCTTCATCATTTAATCAACCTCATTGTATGCAAATAAATAGAACATGCCTCAACAAACTGTAGTTTTCCTGTGTACAATAAATAAAATCTTTATCATTGATCAATCATAACCCAAGCCCAGAGCAGGGGAAGTATTAGTGTTGGTTACATACTTACATACTGATTATCTATTGCAAAAGCAATTGATATACAGCAACACACACAAAATGCTGGAGGAACTCAGCAGGTCGGGCAGCGTCGGTGGGGATGAAGAAACAGTCGACATTTTAGACCAAGGCCCTTCTCCAGGACTGGATATGAAGGGGGAAGATGAAAGAATAAAAAGGTGGGGGAATGGGGAAGAGGAAAGTTATAGAAGCCAGGTGTGTGGGGGAGGGGGTGAAGTAAGAAGCGGGGAGTTGATGCGTAAGTGGAAAAGGCAAAGGACTGGAGAAGAAGGAGTCTGATAGGAGAGGAGACTGGATAGTGGAATAAAGGGAAGGAGGAGGGGCTTGAGGGGGAGGTGATAGGCAGGTGAGGAGAAGAGACAAGGTAACAAGGGTGCCTGAGTGGGGAATTAAAGAAGAGGGAATGGGGAGGGATAAATTACTAGTTGGAGAAATCAATGTTCATGCCATCAGATCGGAGGCCTCAAAACCAGAATGTGAGCTGTTGCTCCTCTACCCTGAGAGTGGCCTCATCGTGGCAGAAGAGGAGGCCATGGATCAATATGTCGGAACAGGAATGGGGATAGAAATTGAAGTGATTGGCCACTGGGAATTCGACTTTTTGCAGATGGAGCTGAGGTGCTCAACAACACTGTCCCCCAGTCTACATTGAGTCTCACCCACATAGAGGTGACATCACTGGATACAACAGACGACCCCAACAGATTCGCACGTGAAGTGTTATCTCATCTGAAGGGACTATTTGGGCCCCTGAATGGAGGTAAGGGAGGAGTGGATGCGGAGGTCCAGCATGTTTGCTACTTGCAAGAGTAAGATCCAGGAGGAAGGTTAATGGGAAGATTATCTGGCAAACCTATCACAGATCAAGTACTTACACCATCTGAATGACAACATCAGTATAGATAAGGAATGAGTACAGATTTTGTTATTCTTCCCACCATTTTAACTGCCCTCTGAAATAGCCACTGTTCAAATCAAAAAAAATATCTTTTATTTTCAGATCTCCAGCATCTGCAACTCTTTTGATGTTTAATGACAGTAAAATGGACTCAATACCACTTTTACCCTCAGCACCAAATACAGAAGGAGCCGAGTTACTCCTGCCTACTCTCGGACTTTTTTATGCCCTCTTCGTGAGTATCAAGCAATCAGTGTTCAACCTCGAAGGCTGTCAATAGACTGGTTAAGTTCTCACATAGCCATACAGACAGAGACAGGCCTTGTGGACGACTCCATCAATGATTACCAATATGTACTATCCAATGTGGTGTTCTTACTGCAAGTGTTTATGCTAGGTTACAAAGGGAATGAAAGGTGAGCAAATTCAGTACTAGACAACTGGCTATAATGCTATTGAATACCAGGGCAGCTGTTTGAAAATCTATCCTTTTCATGTGTTTATGTACTTCTTTCTATCCCTTTCTAATTTTCTTTTCGTACATATGTATCTCTTCAACTCTGAGTTGCCATTAGATCTGAATGGTGTTTTCAAAGAGTGTCATGTATATCATTTAGATAACAACTTTATTCCACATTCCGCTCTTGTGACAGTGAGAATTCTCTAGAAAAGACAGAGATATTACACACTGATTGATGTGTACAGGACAAAATAGGTTCACTAAAGTAAAAATAAGTTATCTCAGTAAAAATCTAACATTGCTCAAAATCACTTCAATATTTTGTAATCTGGAGAATATTTTAAAAATCTTACCTGCCTTTTTAGGGCAAATAGAAACATTTGGTTCATTCATTGTTCAGGATAAAGATTTATTTTGTTCTCGTAATTTCATGACATTAATTCACATTTTCAGCAAGACTCAATACAAAACATTCAACGAACGTGTTAAGAGAATTTGAGTGAATATTTTGAGCAGCCTGCAAAACACTGCCGAGTTTTGCCAGCGTCATCTCGAATGTTCAGAGAGAAGCTCAGAGCTCAAGAGGTAATGCATTGATTGAGTGCTATTTCTAAAGTACACTGAGCTCCAGAAATTCATACGACAATCCAAGTTGTCTCAAATGTCAATGGCACCTATATATTTTTTAAATTAAATCTCTTCTTATTAAAGTGGCTTTGTTGTAATATTCGAATAACATGCCCTCATACTGTCGCTTAGTTGTTTAAATCCTTTATAAAATATTCCAGCTGATATCCTTTAGTCTATCGTCCAAGACACTTTTCTTCAGAATACCATTCATTTGCTGACAATGTTAGACCAAAATCAGTCCTTTTGTCAATTATGTGAAATATAAAATTAATAGTTTCAATTCATAAACAAAACTTTTCCAGCGCCAAGTATGTTGAGGTTTTTGATAACGTACAGTTCCAGTAGTTGCCATTAGTTGATAATGGTTTCTAATGATAATTTTCATTTTACTTATCAGTTTTCCTTTGCGCCTGAGAACCTCACAGCTACTTTGCTATACATGTATCAGATTATCCAGTTGAAATAAGTCATATACATTTACAAACAGAAACCCTCCAACGGGAATCAAGAATCACATTCACCAAATCAAAAGTGCAGCCACTTCCTCAGAAGTGTCGACGTAGGAACCCACACGGTTCCAAACTCTGCCTGTTCCTCTTTGGGATATGGGGGCACATAGTAGCATAGTGGTAAGCATAATGCTATTACAGTGCCAGCAAGCTGGGTTCAATTCCCTCACTGTTTGTAAGGAGCTTGTATGTTCTCCCTGTGACTGCATGTGTTTCCTCCAACTTTTATTTACTGTATTGGTTGAGATTCAATGTGGAATAGGCCCTGTGGCCCTTCAAGCCACGCTGCCCAGCAATCCCCAATTTAACACTAGCCTAATCATGGGACAATTTACAATGAACTATTAACCTACCAACCAGTACGTCTTTGGACTGTGGGAGGAAACTGGAGCACCAGGAGGTGACCCCCATGGTCACGGGGACGGTCATGGTCATGATCCTTACAGATAGCGGTGGGAAATGTACCCAGGTCGTTGGTACTGTAAAGTGTTGTGCTAACCACTACACTATCTCCAGTTTCCACTGTCTCCAATATCCTCCCATATTCCAAAGATGTACAGGACAGTAGGTTTATTGGCCACAGGAGTGTAACTGGGTGGTGTGGAATTATTGGGAGAAAGGGTCTATTACCCTGCTGTTTCTCTAAATAAAATAATGATATAAAATACGTAAGAGTTCCAATTAAAGTGTCTTGACCTATGTAAAAGACTAAATCTGCTACCTATCTAGCAGAATATTTCCAGCACTTCCTAGATTTGTATAAACATAGTTGATTTTCTTTGGATTTCTCTAAGCCAGCAATACTGAACCAAAGATTGCCCAACAGACACCTCTTCATCCAATATGCAAGGGACATAAGATGTCATTTTTTCCATGTGCCTCACCTGCATTAGCAATTGTAATAGAGGATTATTTTGTCTAACTGAAGTTTCTCTATACTTTAAATGTCAGCTATTTTGTTTGTGCAGTCAATTCTGATCCTGCTCACCAATACTGGAGATTGCTGGGACTCCGACCAAGGACACCCAATAGGCTTTGACTGAAGGCAAGGCTGAGGGGAGACTTGTCTTCTACCAAAGCATTTTAGCTGTCTCTGAGAAACCTAATTATGATTAAGACTGACGTAAGTAATAAAAAAGTAAAAATCATTCAAAATTTCAAAAGTGATAAAATAGTTCATTGAAAATACGTTAAAAAAAGCAAAGACCTGGTAAAAGGCTGGAATAGATATTGTTCAGATGAATTTTGAATGTATATCCCATCGTTTGGTTTACTTTTGTGAACGTATTGACAATGTTTTGGGTCTCAGCCTATAAGAATGCACAAATCAACGTGTTAACTGCATGCTGCAATTTGAAACAATATCTTTGGCACAGCATGCCTATGCCAACATAAAATCAAAAACCAATGTTTTACCAACATCCAGTAAGTCCTTTAGTCGAAGATTATGAAAGACCATCATCTCATGAGCAAGCACGGTGTTCCTCTCCTGGGCCCTAATAGGGGTAAGAGAAGCACGCAGGTAGATCGACTGTGCCCACATGCTGCATCCAGCTTGGGTCTTTGGATGTTGGTGCATGCTTGGCATAGCTCTGCTCTCCTGGCATCATGGCATCTGTGGATGAACTGTCCTCTCAAAGCACCACACCACGTAAGCGACTTCCCCACCAGCATTTTCCATCTTCCACAAGCAAAGGAACAATTAACAAGACTTTCATAAGCTTCTAAGATCAAAGAATCTGTCCCGGTGTTAAATGTAAAACTGTTTTTCAGAAGTAATCATAGATTTTTTTTAAAGAGTACTTGAATTTCCTGGTCACTGCTAGCACTGGTGATGACATTGTCTCCAGTGTCATGTAAGCCATCCAAATAGAATTTCAAAAAAATGGACTATTCACAATGTGGGGAAACAAAGGCAAAAAAAAAAATCCATGCAATATCACCATTCCAACCAAATAAGAATGATTCCCTATCAAAATCCTATCAATTTTTTATATTTACACACAACGTCTAATCTGAGTGAAAAGAATAAATGTGATGAAACTGGCCTCCGTGAACTTGGAATCATTTCAATATAAAATTCAATGTTTTATTTCAGATACTGAATTGAACTTGCTTATTAGATGTACAGGGAAAGGTTACTTCAGTGAATCTAGTTCATTGCTCATTGTTGATTTAGCTCTTTTTGTCAAAAAATACTGAAATTTGTCCATAACGCCACAATATTTTAAATAGTTGCATGACTGGTTCCTTTTCCTTTAATTAAATCCAAACATTATGGAGGTGATCCAAGATGGCACCAAGCTGTGACCTCAGTTGAGTCGCAGCTCAGATTTAGTTAAATTTTAATTGATTTTTAGGTTAGTTAGGATGGTTTTGGAGACAGAGAGGGGAATTGGCAGTCAAATCAAGGTTTAGGGACAGGGTTGAGGAGGAATTAGAGGTCAGGCTACAGTCTAAGTATCCAATACATGTTTGAAGGCCAGTGGCATGGACATGGGTCACCCGTCTGAAGTCGAGCCAGCAGAAATTGGATGAGGAACCTCCCCAACCCCTCCCAGCTGAGTTGTCGGCAGGTTCCGGACTCACAGTTCCATGTGGACAAGTGAAACTAATTCTGATGACTCCCTGGGTTCGTGAGTTGGTGAAACCAGAGTTTGAGGCCTAGTATGTGGAGTCCTGTCATCAGCAAATCCAGAGCTCGAGGCCTAGTGATCAATGATCGATGTGTACTGGGATCGAGGCCTAAAGGTCGAAACAGAAGTCTGGACATTGAGGCCTGTTGCCTGGAGCTGTGCCTGTGAATCTCCATGAGTCTGCTGGTATGAGTCTACGTCTGAGTCCACTGGAGGCTGGGGGGTGAAGTCTGTCCTGGGGTTAGAGGACTGTGTATGTGCGTGGGTGGAAGGAAGGTGGGTGCTGTTGTGGCTTAATTGATTGTTGTGTTCTGTGTTGATCTGTCCAGCATTGTGGGCATACTGTCGGGCCCTCCTTATCCGCGAGTTCCGCATCCACGAATTCAACCAACAGTGGCGACCCACTTACTGTGCAGGCGAACTGGCTCACAAATAACCAGCGCGCTGGGGGAGACTTTGGTAATGCACCTCTGACGTCATTTCCACCCGGAGAGGGTGGGCGCTAGGGATTAAATGCCAGCACCGCGAAGTTTGAATAAACTAGTCTCGAAATGGCTTACCGACTGCGTGTCGTTATTTCAGCGCTGTGTGTAGCACATCGCTACATTGGTGACCCCGACGGTCCAAACGGGATTTGGACCAAAGATGACCGACTCTTCATCCGTTCACGCAGTTTCGCTAAAACTGCCAACTTTCTGGACGCTGCGACCACGCATGTTGTTTAGCCAAGCAGAAGCACAGTTCCAGATTCGGCAGATATCCTCTGATTCCACACGTTACTACCACGTGGTGAGCCCCCTTGACCAGGAGACGGCCACCCAGGTTGCGGATTTCATACAGTCGCCCCCGGAAGAAGGCAAATATGAAGCATTCAAAGTGCTGCTCATTGGGACCTTTGGCCTCTCACGGCGTGAGCGAGGTGCCCGCCTGCTTCACCTGGACGGTTTGGGAGACAGACTGCCATCAGCATTGATGAACGAGGTGCTGGCCCTGGCTGATGGACACAAGCCCTGCCTCATGTTCGAGCAAGCGTTCCTAGAGCAACTGCCCAAGGACATACATCTGCGGCTGGCCAACGCAGATTTCAGTGACCCCCAGAAGGTGGCAGCCCGGGCAGAAGTGCTGTGGAAAGCAGAGGGAGAGTGTGGTGTCCATCAGTCAGATTACCAGGCCACGCGCCCAAAAGCGGACCAGACCAGGCCCGGCAGGGGGGCACACACAACACAGAGGCAGGAGTGAGGAGGCCAGTGAACAGTGGTGTTTCTACCACCAGCAGTGGGGCACAGAATTCTGCCGTTGTCTCCCGCCCTGCAAGGGCCAGAGCCAGGGCCAGCTGCCACTGATGCCTATGCCCGCTGGCCACCAGGACATCCTCTTGTATGTCTGGGACAAACAGTCAGGACGCCGCTTCTTGGTCAACACTGGAGCGGAAATCAGGGTCTTGCCCCCGATGGGGTACGACACCCGCAACAGGAAGCCAGGACCCACCCTGAGGGCCGCAAACGGCAGAATGATACGGACCTACGGACCTACAGTGCAGCTGCAGTTCAGCGCCAGCCGGTTCACGTGGGACTTCACACTGGCCGCGGTGGCCCAACCACTCCTGGGGGCGGACTTCTTGTGAGCTCACAGCCTGCTGGTTGACTTGCAAGGGAAAAGACTGGTACATGCCGAGACTTTCCAGACGTTCTCCCTGGGTGAAGCCAAGTTGCCGGCCCCACACCTGGACTCCATAACGCTGTCAGACAACGAATTCACTAGAATCCTGGTGGACTTTCCATCGATTCTGGCACCGCAGTTCATGGCAGCCATGCCCAGACACGGGGTTTAGCACCACATCCCGACCAAGGGACCATCCCTCCACACCCACACATGAAGGCTCCCCCCAGAAAAGCTCTGACTGGCGAAGGAGGAGTTCAAGAGGATGGAGGAATTGGGGATCACACGGGGGTCCGACAGGCCTCCCCCCTGCACATGGTGCCCAAAGCAGCCAGGGGTTGGAAACCATGCGGCGACTACCGCAGACTGAACGAGGCTACAACTCCAGACCGCTACCCCGTGCCGCACATACAGGACTTTGCCGCAAACCTGCACAGAGCAAGAATATTTTCCAAAGTAGACCTCATCCGGGGATAACATCTAATCCCGGTGCACCCTGAAGACATCCCCAAAGCAGCACTTATCACCTCATTCGGCCTGTTCAAGTTCCTCTGAATGCCGTTCGGCCTGAAGAATGCCGCACAGACGTTCCAGCAGCTAATGGAGACAGTGGGGCGCAACCTGGACTTTGCGTTCATCTATTTGGACGACATCCTTATAGCCAGCAGTAGTCACCAGGAGCATCTGTCCCACCTCCGCCAGCTCTACTCCCGCCCGAGTGATTTCGGCCTCACGATCAACCCGGCCAAGTGCCAGTTCGGTCTCGATATCATCGACTTCCCGGGCCACAGGATTACCAAAGACAGGGCAACACCTCTGCCTGCCAAGGTAGACACGATCCGCCACTTTGCCCGGCCCAACACGGTCAAAGGCCTACAGGAGTTCGCTGGTATGGTGAACTTCTACCACCGTTTCCTCCCCTCAGTAGCCCGTATCATGCGCCCTTTGTACACCCTGATGTCGAGTAAAGGCAAGGACATTACTTGGGACGAGGAGGCCGCGGCCACTTTCGTTAAAGCCGAGGAAGCCTTGGCAGATGCCGCGATGCTGGTGCACCCAGAACGGACGTTCCAACCGCCCTCACGGTGGACGCATCCGACACAGCAGTCGGTGGGGTGCTGGAGCAGCTCATCGAGGGGCACTGGCAACCCCTGGCGTTCTTCAGCAAGCACCTACGACCACCCAAACTCAAGTACAGTGCTTTCGACCGGGAGCTGTTCGCACTGTATCTGGCAATTCGGCATTTCAGGTACTTCTTAGAAGGCAGGCAGTTCGCCGCGTTCACAGACCACAAACTGTTGACCTTCGCGTTCACGAAGGTGTCTGATCCCTGGTCAGCTTGCCAGCAGCGACATCTGTCCTACATCTTGGAGTACACGATGGACATCCAGCATGTCTCGGGAAAGGACAACGTCGTGGTGGGCGCAATCTCCAGACCAGCTGTCCAGGCACTGTCCCTGGGGGTGGACTATGCAACACTGGCGGAGGCGCAGCAGGCAGACAATGAGATGCCCAGCTACAGAACCGCAGTCTCGGGTTGGCAGCTGCAGGACTTTCTCGTAGGCCCAGGTGAGAGGACCCTCCTGTGCGACGTGGCTACCAGCCAACCTCGCCCCATCGTCCCGGCAGCCTGGAGGTGGAGAGTTT
The DNA here is from genome assembly GCF_030144855.1 of Hypanus sabinus. Taxonomy (NCBI): domain Eukaryota; kingdom Metazoa; phylum Chordata; class Chondrichthyes; order Myliobatiformes; family Dasyatidae; genus Hypanus; species Hypanus sabinus. The sequence goes on from NC_082707.1 coordinate 52,871,940, forward strand.
TTGACTCCATACACGGTTTGGCACACCCATCTATCAGGACAACCGTCCGGCTGGTCTCCAGCAGGTTCGCTTGGCACGGACTTCACAAGCAGGTCAGTGAATGGGCCAGAACGTGCACGCAGTGCCAAACAGCCAAGGTGCAGCGGCACACTAAAGCCCCGCCGCAGCAGTTCGACCCCACCCACCGGAGGTTCGACCACATTCATGTGGATATTGTGGGCCCCCTACCAGTGTCCCGAGGAGCGCGGTGCCTCCTAACCATGGTAGACCGGTTCACGAGGTGACCAGAGGCAGTCCCGCTCACTGACACATCTGCCGATTCCTGCGCCCGAGCACTGATCGCAACCTGGGTAGCACACTTCGGGGTACCGGCCCACATTACCTCCGACAGAGACGCCCAGTTCACCTCCAGCCTGTGGTCGGCTGTGGCCAGCCTGTTGGGAATGCAGCTACACCACACTACTGCCTACCACCCACAGTCGAACGGACTAGTGGAACGTTTCCACCGTCACTTGAAGTCGGCTGTCATGGCCCGCCTGAGAGGACCTAACTGGGTGGACGAGCTTCCCTGGGTCCTGCTTGGAATTCGTACAGTGCCCAAAGAGGATCTGCATGCCTCGTCGGCCGAGTTGGTGTACGGTGCACCCCTGGCCGAACCGGGAGAGTTCATACCAGCCCCAAGGGGGCAAGAGGAAGAACTCGCAGCAGTCCTGGACAGACTACGCGAAAGGCTCATCAACCTGGCCCCTGTACCGACTTCACAGCACGGACGGACCCCAACCCATGTACCCAAAGATCTGCAAAACTGTAAGATTGTGTTTGTACAAAGGGGCGGACACCAGGCACCGCTACAGCGACCATACGAGGGGCCGTTCAAGGTGATAAACAAGAACAGGTCCAGGTACGTTCTGGACATTGGGGGAAAAGAGGAGGATTTCACGGTGGACTGACTCAAACCAGCCCATGTGGACTTGGCGCAGCTGGTTGAGGTTCAGGCACCGCGGTGCAGAGGCAGACCTCCCAAACAGAGGCTGATCTAGACTGTGGACATTGGGGGGTGTATCGCTGGTTCTGTGGGGGGGGGGGGTTATGTGGCAACCCACTTTCTGCACAGGCGAACCGGCTCACAAATAACCAGCGCGCGGTGGGAGAATCTGGTAATGCACCTCTGATGTCATTTCCGCCCGGAGAGGGCAGGCGCTAGGGATTAAATGCCAGCACCACGAAGTTTGAATAAACTAGTCTCCAAATGACTTACTGACTGCGTGTCGTTATTTCAGCGCTGTGTGTAGCACATCGTGACACAACCACAAATCAAGAAAACCTGGAAGTGCTCTTCCAGCACTTGTTATTCAAGCATGTACAGAAATTTTTTCCTTGTCATTATTCCCTAAACAATGCAGTGTAACAACTATTTTACATCACATTTACATTGTATTAGGTATTATACGTAATCTAGAGATGATTTAAAGTATACAGGAGGATGTGTGTGGGTTATCGTGGATCGGGATCGAAAAAAAATCAGAAGTTCTCTTACAAAGTAAGTCGGTACAGGCAGATCCGGTATTATTTAGCATCAGCTAGTCAAACGTTTGTCTTAGTGTATAGTATATATTTTACCTTTCTATGCATATAAAACACTTCAGAACATATGTTTCAGTGCCGGCCTTGGGAACAGAATTTCCCCAGTTCCATCCAGTGACAGACTGCTCCCGAGTGCGTTTTCCATCTGTGTCTGGTTGATGTGGAGGATCAAAATCTCAAAACCCCCAAACCCAATAATTAAACCACTGCGTTGCTTAGCGATAATTGTAGCTTTCATCGGGGCGGAGCCTTTCTCACTTTATCCTTTAAAATTGTTCCGATCATTGACCGACTGTAGCCTTACGCTTTTACAATGACCGATGGCATTTCACTTCTTTCCGATTGCTTTATTATTTTCACTTTATTTTCAATGGTGATTATTTTCGTGAACAGAAACACTGCGGATTCACAGCTCCGCCACCGGGTCCTAATGTCCACCACACTGAGACAGGTTAAATAAGGTCTGGGGTTCTGTAGAGTCCTAAGGTCCACTGCATTGAGGCAGGTTGAATAAGGGATTTGAGCATCTGCGTTTTTTGGTATCCGCGAGGGGTCCCGGAACCAATCCCTCACAGATAAGGAGGGCCGACTGTACTAGGTTGGCACTGGTATGTGTGGCAACGCTTGTGGGCTGTCCCGGCACACCCTGTGACATGTTGAGTATTAATTCAAAGCACGCATTCCACCGCAGGTTTCGATGTACGCACGTCAAATTTGGTTTGTTCCTTATATCCAGTACTTTATGAAATCTCACATTCTGAAGGTGGGGGGTGGGGGGAGTCTGTAGATACAAAGACAACCTAGAGTCCTTTTCAGTGGTGTTTTATTCTCTGTCTTCCTAGTCTTCATGACCTTTGCCAGACTTGTTTTCAGGAGCAAAAGTGGTACAGTTTTAGCATAAAGCAACCATTTGTTTTCTGACAAGGACCCTTGGCAGAAGAGGGATTCCCAAAGCACTGTGGGACCTACCTGCCATGCGTTCACTGGTGGAGCTTAAGAGCCAGGTTGCTCTCTCCAACAGGTGATGCATGGCTTTGGAGCCAAGGAAAGAAAGATAAATTACAATAATTTACACTCTAATAAAGCACCGATATTAGTTCAAAAGAGAAGAAATGCAATACTGACAGCAACTGAAAGAGGCACTGTAAATTTCAAGAAGCAATTTGCATGTAAATTGGAGTGTGTGAAGCAAGTGATGTAAGTGTTCTGTCCTAAGCCACATTAACCTCAACTCACAATTATCTATTTTTCACATCAATCAAAAATAAAATTACCCTTATTATACTTCCTGAAGGTAGCCATGTTGATCTTATTCCACAGAACCAACTTCATTAAGCAACAGTATGTGTAGTAGTGAGCTTTAGCATATAACCTAGATCCAAAATGATTTTCTTATCTTCTGCAGGACATGCTTTATGTGATCAATGTTATACTGGCATATGTTTACTTGAGGTTTTGGAAGGGCAGCATCTTTGAGTTGGTTCTTTGTGTACACACTATTAAATACAACTCATGCTATCAACACAAAGGTTCATTTTATTATCAAAGTGTGTAAGCAGAATACAACTCTGAGTGCTGTCTTCTCCAGACAGCCATAAGATGCAAAAAAAACATAGAAGGGGTTGAAAGAAAAGACACCAAACCCCCACCGCATGAAAAGAAAAAGAAACAAAAACTCACAAACCCCGAAACACCTCTAACCCCTCCCACACACAAAAACTAACAGATCAGCCGCATGAGAATCAGCAACAAGAACGTCAAACCCCAAAGCCCCAGCACACCAATCGGCAACAATGGGTGAGAACGTGAAAAAAAACATAGAACTGAAAGAGGCTAGTATGAACTACAGTTTGAACCACAATCCAATCCATAAATCTCAGAATTTCGTTAACATCTGAGAGCATCGGGCCCTCCAAGTGAAGCGACTCGACCCCAGCGGCCCCTCCGAGGGAAGAGACTCGACCCCAGTGGCCCCTCCGAGGGAAGCGACTCGACCCCGGCGGCCCCTCTGAGGGAAGAGACTCGATCCCGGCGGCCCTCCGAGGGAAGCGACTCAACCCCAGCGGCCCCTCCGAGGGAAGCGACTTGACCCCGGCGGCCCTCTGAGGGAAGAGACTCGACCCCAGCGGCCCCTCCGAGGGAAGCGACTTGACCCCGGCGGCCCTCCGAGGGAAGCGACTTGACCCCGGCGGCCCTCTGAGGGAAGAGACTCGACCCCAGCGGCCCCTCCGAGGGAAGCGACTTGACCCCGGCGGCCCTCCGAGGGAAGCGACTCAACCCCAGCGGCCCCTCCGAGGGAAGCGACTTGACCCCGGCGGCCCTCCGAGGGAAGCGACTCAACCCCAGCGGCCCCTCCGAGGGAAGCGACTTGACCCCAGCGGCCCCTCCGAGGGAAGAGACTCAACCCCAGTGGCCCCTCCGAGGGAAGAGACTCAACCCCAGCGGCCCCTCCGAGGGAAGAGACTCGACCCCAGTGGCCCCTCCGAGGGAAGAGACTCAACCCCAGCGGCCCCTCCGAGGGAAGCGACTTGACCCCGGCGGCCCTCTGAGGGAAGAGACTCGACCCCAGCGGCCCCTCCGAGGGAAGAGACTCGACCCCGGCGGCCCCTCCAAGGGAAGCGACTCGACCCCAGTGGCCCCTCCGAGGGAAGCGACTCGACCCCAGCGGCCCCTCCGAGGGAAGAGACTCGACCCCAGTGCCCCCTCCGAGGGAAGCGACTCGACCCCAGCGGCCCTCCGAGGGAAGCGACTCGACCCCAGTGGCCCCTCTGAGGGAAGCGACTCGACCCCGGCGGCCCTCTGAGGGAAGAGACTCAACCCCAGTGGCCCCTCCGAGGGAAGCGACTTGACCCCGGCGGCCCCTCCGAGGGAAGCGACTCGACCCCAGCGGCCCCTCCGAGGGAAGAGACTCGACCCCAGCGGCCCCTCCGAGGGAAGACTCGACCCCGGCGGCCCTCTGAGGGAAGAGACTCGACCCCAGCGGCCCCTCCGAGGGAAGAGACTCGATCCCGGCGGCCCTCCGAGGGAAGCGACTCAACCCCAGCGGCCCCTCCGAGGGAAGCGACTCAACCCCAGCGGCCCCTCTGAGGGAAGAGACTCGACCCCAGCGGCCCCTCCGAGGGAAGCGACTTGACCCCGGCGGCCCTCCGAGGGAAGAGACTCGACCCCAGCGGCCCCTCCGAGGGAAGCGACTTGACCCCAGCGGCCCCTCCGAGGGAAGCGACTCAACCCCAGCGGCCCCTCCGAGGGAAGAGACTCGACCCCAGCGGCCCCTCCGAGGGAAGAGACTCGACCCCAGCGGCCCCTCCGAGGGAAGAGACGACCCCAGCGGCCCCTCCGAGGGAAGAGACTCGACCCCAGCGGCCCCTCTGAGGGAAGAGACTCGATCCCGGCGGCCCCTCCGAGGGAAGAGACTCGACCCCAGCGGCCCCTCCGAGGGAAGAAACTCGACCCCAGTGGCCCCTCCGAGGGAAGAGACTCAACCCCAGCGGCCCCTCCGAGGGAAGAAACTCGACCCCAGCGGCCCCTCCGAGGGAAGAAACTCGACCCCAGCGGCCCCTCCGAGGGAAGAGACTCGACCCGAGCGGCCCCTCCGAGGGAAGCGACTCGACCCCAGCGGCCCCTCCGAGGGAAGAGACTCGACCCCAGCGGCCCCTCCGAGGGAAGCGACTTGACCCCTGCGGCCCTCTGAGGGAAGAGACTCGACCCCAGTGCCCCCTCCGAGGGAAGCGACTTGACCCCGGCGGCCCTCCGAGGGAAGCGACTCAACCCCAGCGGCCCCTCCGAGGGAAGCGACTTGACCCCGGCGGCCCTCCAAGGGAAGCGACTCGACCCCAGCGGCCCCTCCGAGTGAAGCGACTCGACCCCAGCGGCCCCTCCGAGGGAAGAGACTCGACCCCAGCGGCCCCTCTGAGGGAAGAGACTCGACCCCAGCTGCCCCTCCGAGGGAAGAGACTCGACCCCGGCGGCCCCTCCGAGGGAAGCGACTTGACCCCGGCGGCCCTCTGAGGGAAGAGACTCGACCCCAGCGGCCCCTCCGAGGGAAGCGACTTGACCCCGGCGGCCCTCCGAGGGAAGAGACTCGACCCCAGCGGCCCCTCCGAGGGAAGCGACTTGACCCCGGCGGCCCTCCGAGGGAAGCGACTCGACCCCAGTGGCCCCTCCGAGGGAAGAGACTCGACCCGAGCGGCCCCTCTGAGGGAAGAAACTCGACCCCAGTGGCCCCTCCGAGGGAAGCGACTTGACCCCGGCGGCCCTCCGAGGGAAGAGACTCAACCCCAGCGGCCCCTCCGAGGGAAGAGACTCGACCCCAGTGGCCCCTCCGAGGGAAGCGACTCGACCCCAGTGGCCCCTCCGAGGGAAGAGACTCGACCCCAGTGGCCCCTCCGAGGGAAGCGACTTGACCCCGGCGGCCCTCCGAGGGAAGAAACTCGACCCCAGCGGTCCCTCCGAGGGAAGAGACTCGACCCCAGTGGCCCCTCCGAGGGAAGCGACTTGACCCCGGCGGCCCTCCGAGGGAAGAGACTCAACCCCAGCGGCCCCTCCGAGGGAAGAGACTCGACCCGAGCGGCCCCTCCGAGGGAAGAGACTCGACCCCAGCGGCCCCTCCGAGGGAAGAGACTCGATCCCGGCGGCCCTCCGAGGGAAGCGACTTGACCCCAGCAGCCCCTCCGAGGGAAGCGACTCAACCCCAGCGGCCCTCCGAGGGAAGAGACTCGACCCCAGCGGCCCCTCCGAGGGAAGCGACTTGACCCCGGCGGCCCTCTGAGGGAAGAGACTCGACCCCAGCGGCCCCTCCGAGGGAAGAGACTCGACCCCAGTGGCCCCTCCGAGGGAAGAGACTCGATCCCGGCGGCCCTCCGAGGGAAGAGACTCGACCCCAGCGGCCCCTCCGAGGGAAGAGACTCAACCCCAGCGGCCCCTCCGAGGGAAGCGACTTGACCCCAGCGGCCCTCCGAGGGAAGAGACTCGACCCCAGTGGCCCCTCCGAGGGAAGAGACTCGACCCCAGTGGCCCCTCCGAGGGAAGAGACTCGACCCCAGCGGCCCCTCCGAGGGAAGAGACTCGACCCCAGCATCCCCTCTGAGAGAAACAACTCAAGCCCAGCAGCCATTCTGAGAGAAGCAAGGGAAGAAATAATACAATAATCATCTTATTAAACACTTACAAATTCTCCCACATACAAATATTTGCTATTTACTGTCACAAGTTGGAATATTTAGTTTTTAATTTCAATTGAAGTGCATTGTATGGTTAAAGTTGTTGCAACGGATGCATAGAAAGCCTGACACATTAGGTTACCTCTTGTCTATTTTAGGCTATGTATCTTTTTTAAAAATGTTCATCTGGAAATTCCAGTTTGGTCAAGTGTGCCGATTACTAATATAGTATTATCTTCATTTTGCACGCTGTTTTCAAAACTCATTTAAAATGAAATTATTGAAATGACCTATTTCCTTTGCTGTGACATTATACAAAATTCAAAATTGTTTATTGTTATCCCTCAGTACAAGAGTGCAAAGGAGAATGAGAATAATTGTTACTCTGGATCTGATCCACATAAAAAACACAATAAGCATAAAGAACCCAGTTAATATAAATATTTTTAAAAACCTATAAAGCACAGTTATATACATAGACTGATTGACAGTGATGCTAGGTGATGCGTTTGTATCGGTGGTTGGTGAAGTGGATTAATGGGTGGAGGTTTCAAAGGCACATTTAATGTCAGAGAAATGTATACAGTATACATCCTGAAATCCTTTTTCCTTGCAAACATCCACGAAAACAGAGGAGTGATCCAAAGAATGTGTTGGCCAGAAAAAATGACAGTCTACAAATCAGTGAATTCAAATGAACCAAGGACAGTGGAAGCAGACGGACTCATTGTCTTTGTTTTTGCCACATGCTTGGGGATGGACACTGCCATTTTGTGAAGACACTCTATTCTCCATTTGTGAGCTTGACATGCTGGGCTTGATCAATGTTTTAAAGAAGACACAATGATGCTTCAGTTTACCTGCTGGACTGGAGATCATTTTGAAATAAGAAGTTATTTGTGAGATGTCCTTTGGTGGATATAACATGCAGGTTTGTGAATGTTGGGGTTGGTGCCTGCCTGTGTGATTCGAGCTCATTGCTGATTGAGAACAAAGAGCTATAGATCATCTACTGTCACGATGAGAAGAGGGTAATAAATGGATGCTGGCTTGGAGCAGAGCCAATAACAAGGTGTTAAAGATCAGACACATGACCTGTTGCCAATGACACAGTAATGCAATATTTGAATTGATAAGGAATGGATATAAAAGTGGAAGCTTTGTGTGTGCTGGTAACTTCAAAGAACAACCATCACAGATACAAGCGTGAGCAACCCTGTGTGAAACATGTGGTGAGTGAATCAGGACTATGAGGAACGCCCGGCCAGCGTAAACTCCTTTGCCCGGGTAATACCTTTGTTATTCTTTGACTGTTCAGGAGACTCAGATGTACTTAGTGAGTGTGCACACAAGGTATTTAGTGTATGAATTCACATACTTGTTTGTTTAAACAATAAAGTAAATACAGAACTCTTTGTGCCTCACTCATCATCGTTTTAAGAAGTATTTTTTAAACAAATGAACAACAGTTAAATGTTAAAATCCCAAAGCCCCCCCAGCTCCCCCTCCCAAGCGTAAGCAGCATCAAAGCAACAATCCCCCTCCCCCACAGCAAAAGAGTATCGGCTCCCCCCACCGAGCACTCAAGTGTGCAGCAAAGCATCAATAAGGTCGCAGACTTCCAGTACCCCAAAGACTACTCGTTCACCTGGTAATTTGACACACCACAGGCTCCCTCGCTCTCTTTCCCTAATATGGGAAATAGAGGTGACCCTGTTCCACAGCAAGAGGGGAGACATAACAAACAACTCACTGATTTATCAAGTTAGAAGTCTGTTGCGTTGCTTTTTCCGAGCTCTGTGACCAAAGAACTCGGGTCTCTGGGCACGCAGCCAGCAGCCAGCTTGCTGCTTTTGAGCTTCCATGTACTCCCACGACACATCAGATTCCTGCCCAGGCACCGACCTCAAGTCCGCCCACCTCCAGAGCCATGAAATCCCGAAACCCTGAAAGCACGCTAGTCTTCCAGGCGTCGTGTCTGGTACATCAAATAGCAGCCAGTCGTGAGACCCTGAGAGCGGGTCCCGTCCCTCGAAGAACCGAAGTCAGCCTGTAACTCCAGATCAGGGTTTATCCCTGAAAGGGAAATATAGAGATATTAAAGATAGAAATAGAGCTGTTTCCAAAGATGCAAGCAAAGGAGTCGCCGTTAGGTGCCATCGTCCCCTAAGCTCCACCCCCTTTTATCAGGTGTTGGATCAGCTTGACAGACTGGAGTAAGTAACCATTCTTGATCTAGTGAGGGTCCTGTGGGACGAACAGTCCATAAACAAGGTGGGTGGGATCCTTTGTGATACTGCTGGCCTTTCACTGTCACCTTTGTCTATATTGTAGCTTTGATAGTAGCTCGGCAGGTGCCAGTGATGCCTGGCCCATTTTAATTACCCATTGTGGAGCCCTCCTGTCCAGCACAATGCAGTTTCTGTAACACAGTGATGCAGCATGTTGGGATGCTCCCCGCTGAGCGTCTGTAGAAGGTCATGTCTATTGGTGTGCATAGACCAGCTATCTTCACCCTCCTTGGAAAGTAGAACCATTGGTGAGTTTTATTGACTGTGTAGGATGTGCTCTGGGACCATGAGAGGTTGTACGAGATGTGCACTCCCAGGATTTTGAAAGTGCTTGTTGTTTCCACTGCTGTGTCCCTGATGTAAAGTGGCATGTGAGTGGTACAAGTTTTGCTAAAGTCGATAACAATCCCCTTTGTCTTGTTAACATTCAGGAAGAAGTTATTTGCCTGGCACCTTGAGCAATTCTACCTGCTCTTTGTAGGCCTTCTCAACACTGCTGGTGATGAGCCCCACCAAATGCAACTCAGTAACATGTGATTCCAAAGTATAGTTGCCTAAATGTGCAAGAGCGATTCTGCACTGAAAGTATCGATTCATTCCTCCAGTAAATTGTACTCCTTTTCCTTTACAGTACTACGACAGGCAGAGTAAATACTTAACTTACTGTGTATTATATTTAATTTGAAATCATTTATATTCATTTTGTATTTTCTGTGATATTATTTCATTTCCCCTTTCCCCCTCTGTTCAAGGCTTTCACTAGATGTTCTTGAGAAAAGCCACTTACGTTCTAGCCGAAAAACTAAAATGTAGCAGAGAGCCGCTCCAGAATAATAGAAGATACAAAGCTACCGATGAAAAGAACCTGATTGGAACATACAGAACATACATATGACTTCATTTAGTTCCATTTGGATCCAGCAACTCAGGATCAGTGGAAATTGCAATATATTAAGGATGTCGGTATAAACAAATGTACATTCATGAAAGCTATAAAGGCTCTGAGTGAAAGGCTGTCAACTTTATAAGCAGTCATTCCTCAAATATACATATGGCCCCTGATGCTAGATGTATTTTGTCTTTGAACTCAGAAGCTAGCCAAGATACGTTTATTATCAGGCAATCTAAGATATTTGACCAGCCAAAGTAATGTGACTGAGAGAAGCCAAAGGGTACTTGCTTCAGCCTTGGCTTAGAATACCTGCCTGAAATACATAAAGGAAGGCTAAAAGGGCAAGGCAGTGGTTTCAGGTAGAATTGTTCTGCAACATGTCATCAGGATATGTGCCTTTAGTATCCACAGACTACTCTATTATACCACACTTCATAGGCAATTTTCACACACTACTTCTCTCATGTCCATAAAATAAAAAATCAGGTAATTTGGGTTTTTTTTTCTCCTCAGCACAGCAACACTAAGACCAACCGATAATATGTTTTTGTAGTAAGTTTGGTTAATGCAAAGTAGATCAAGGAGGATCACACTTTCTTTTAGCAGCGATTTCAACTGTGCACCAAATAAACAAAGATTTGATGTTGTAATTTCCGGGAAAAGCAGAACATCAGGCGGGTGTAGAGCCACAAAATATTTCTTCCATTTTATGACTTTGCATGAATAAACCAGAAATTGTGACCTTGTAAATTGTATACATTTAATTAATTGCAGAGTGGTATATTATAACCCCACAACCAGATATTGAAGAAATAAGATTTCTGTGCCATTATAAGACTTGTCATTATACATGTATTGAGATTTTCTACATTGAATGTGAAAGATATTGTTTGAGATGGGAGGGAATAAAGATTTCAATGCATTGTAGCAGTGTGCTACACGCAGCGCTAAAATTACGACACGGAGTCGGTAACTGCAGTCGAAGGAAAAAACTTTATTCGAAATCCTCAGCCTCACTTTTAAGCCTCTGTCAACCGGCCCCCCATGGCGCAGAGGCTCCAAAGCTCTGTGCTCGCAAACCCCCGTAGGCTATCTAATTGTGAGTCGGTTCGGATACGCCAAGAAATGGGTCGCCACAGCATGTCATTTCTGCCACTAATTAAAGCATTAAAGTTTCTCAGGTAAATACTTCAGGCACCAAGGTTACAGCTAAAGTTGCTGCTCGGATTTCATTAATCTATGAAAATAATAACCACTTCAAGACATATCTTTTTAGCAGAGATTCATTAATTACATTTCAACTCAATTTTTTCTCCATGAATTCTGACTATAACAGGAGCTCAAGGTCAAAATCCCAGCTTTGTATTGTAGTTGCACAAATTAGGGTAGTTGAACTTCATTATTTTCATCAGTCGATATTTTAAAACTTCTATTGATCTTTTCTGTGGCATCACTGTAATCATTGGGTTCTTTTGAACTCTGATGATTGGTTCATGTGTTATATCAATGCTTTTAGTAAGGAGGGACAAAGATGTTATAACTAGATCACATAAGTAATTGTCATGCTGCAGAAATGAGTATTCCATAAAGGGTGACAAGCTTACTGATTCTCACTGAAATATGGTGTGAAATTTGTTGTTCTACTGCAGCAGTACAGCACAAGACCTAAAAATGACTATAACTAAATAAACAGTGCAAAAGAGAAATAGCAAGGAAGTGTTCATGGATTTATGGACAAATCAGAAATCTGATTGTGGAGGGGAAGAAGCTGATCCTACAAAGATGAGTGTGGGGTCTTCAAACTCCTGTACCTCCTCCCTGATGGTAGTAACATGAATAGGGCATGTCCAGGATGATGAGGCTCTTTAATGCAGCACTGCCTCTTGCAGGTGACCTTCATGTGCCCGTAATGGAGCTGGCTGAATCTAATATGCTCTGGAGGCACTTGTGATCATTTGCGTTGGTGCCTCCATACAAGATTGTGACCAGTAGAATGCTCTCCATGGTCAACCTATAAAAATTTACAAAGAGTCTTTGATGACATACCAAATCTTCTCAAACTCCTAATGAGGTATAGCCACTGACATGCCTTGTTCATGATTACATGATGAGAGAAGGTTGTGAAGGGACTATGCTTGATGCCTATAGACAATCTTCATGGACCACCTCCCCCAACAGTTGTTCACTGCAGAGTGTTAGCTTGCATTATCACTGGCTACAGACACAGCTCAACCTGCTGATGGACAACACAGTGGCTCAGTTCGTAGAGCAACTGCCTCACAGCACCAGACACCTGGGTTCAATCCTGAGCTCAGGTGCTGTCTGTGCAGAGTCTGTAGGTGCTCCCTGAGATCACATGGGTTTCCTCTGAGTGCTCTAGTGTTTTCCTAAAGACATGCAGGTTGGTGGGATTACTGGCCGGTGCAAATTGTCTCTGAGCAGAGTGGGCAAGAACCTAAGGAGACTAAAGATATGGGATTAATGTAGGAACAGTGTAAATGGGTGGTTTATGACCAGTGTTGATCCAGTGAGCAAAATGTCCAGTTTCTGTTTTCATCTATCTCTGATTCTGAGTGTATGACTCTATGACCCTGAAACTTAAACGTGGATAGCACTGCCTGTGAAAGTCAAGAAATCACACCCTTAAAATTTATGAAGCATGTTTCTTGTAAACTTAGGTCAGTGACATCAAAGACCTCTCACAGATGATAGTCCATGACGCACTAACTTCCTCTGCAGCAAAGGCTAAGAGAAGATCAGCCTTTGTCTGCACCGCAGTTTACCCTGGCTGTGAAATTCTTCACCACAGTGCTTCGAAGGTCACTGAGTGCGATGAGCCCTGAAATTTTAAAGCTGTAAGAGTGAGCCACCATCTTTAAATAATCTCTCTTATGTTTCATTACTTGTTTTATTTATTGCCCTTCTTTTCTCTTCTCCCCGAAGGTGTCAAGTTAATGGTTTAAATTTGCTGAGTCACTTGGGGTCTGGACCTGTCCATGACTGATATTTGAATTGTAATGTAACACACCTGGAATTTTCTTTAAAAGAATATTTTATGCTAAAATTTCCATTTACGTTATATGTTTCAGGAAATTATCTTTTTTTTGTTTCTATGGTGCTACATTATTCAGATACCTATTTTCATTTTGAAAGATGTGGTAGTAAAGACAATACAGGGTTAACTTTCATTAGCTTCACCGTTATTTCTGCAACTCATTGTCTTAAAAAGAGAATTTCAACATGCACTTTATTTTTACTGTTGTCTAATCTGATTTTAATCTGCCTGACTGAGGCTTTTTAGATGAGATTGTAAAAAATTGCATAACAGAATGAGAACCACATGAATTATGAAAGTTCATAGACAATTGTTCTCACTAAAATCCTAATGATCAACTGAGTACTGTGATTCCCCAGGTTAATGCTTAAGTCTTGACCCATGACATAAACTGTTGAAAGGACTAAATAAGGTGGATGTGGAGACGACGTTTCCTATGGAGGAGGTATCGAGGGCACAGCCTCAAAATTGAGGGGTGACCTTTTAGAACTGAGGTAAGGAGGATTTTTTTTTTGCCAGAGAGCAGTAAATCTGTAGAATGCGGTGAAGGCCAAGTCCGGGGGTATACTTAAAGTGGAAGTTGATAGTTTACTGTTTGGTATATGGCGAGGAGGCAGGTGTATGGGGTTGAGTGGGATCTGGGATCAGCCATGATGGAATGGCAGAGCAGACTTGATAGGCTGAATGGCCTAATTCTGCTCCTATGCCTTATGGTTTGTGAGAGAGTAACAAAGCTGAAAGTGAAGTTGAGAGAAAGGGGTATTATGGGAGGTGGGTGAAAGCATGCAATTGTGTAAAAGTCCACTTATGATCAAATTGCCTCTGCATGCAGCTGGACTATGTGTAGGTAATTGTGTGTAGGTATCTGTGTGTATATATCTATACTTGAGCATGATACGTCTCTCCAGTTCTTTAGGGCCTCCTTGCACTGGTCAAGATCTTGCCCTATCATTGGCACCTGCTAGGATTCAAGTATCTTGGAAAGGCATTGCATGGATTTCTTTCAGCACGTTATCATCATTGGTCCAGAATCCTGGTGTTTCTGTAAGGGGTTTGGTCGTCTTCCTGTGGAATGTGTAGGCTTCATCAGATAGGAGCAGAGAGTAGCCAGAAACTTTCTGATAATCACACCACTTGATCGTTAAACAATGTCAAAGTCAATGTTCAGTGCAAGCACCCAAGGTTAATGTGCTGAGAGCCAAGAACAGAGGAGTGATTATCAAGGACAAAGAGGTCACCAGTGCCCACTGGAAAACACTTTGATGCTAGTGTCCCAGACTCTATCCCACGGCACATAGTCACAACACAACCTCAGCCTGGTAAAATTTGAAATGCCAGATCAACTGAGAAATACCAGATTCTTGGAGCAAATGAAATCCTACTGAAGTACTAAAATAAGGTGGAGAAGTATTTTTGGTGTAAATTTATGGCCTTGTGTCTTTATCTGAGAAGAGGTAGACGTGCCAGAGGATCTCTGAGATGCTATTATCATGACATTGTTCAAGAAAAAAAAAGTCAAATTGCAGTAAGTACAGAGGATTCTTCAGGCTGACAGCCAGGAGCAAGTAATGGAAAGGATGCTTCCCATCTGTCACCTCCCAGTGACGGAGGATCAACACCCAACATCAAAATATGGATTCCATCAGTCAAAAGATAGGAAAATCATGATTCTAACAATGTGACAATTCCGATGAAAATGTAGGAAGTGACTTCTTCCCCCTGCCTCCCTCTTTCTTGCTTCAAGACCATCTTGTCTTTGAGGTTCACCTCCTAGTCCCGTTCACTTTTCTCCCCCGTTCTCATGCCTAATATGTTCCTGACCACCCAATTCCTTTTCTTGACCCCATTCTGGCTGACACACAAATATTAGGTAGCAATGCTGCAAATTACAAAAACCATGGACTGATCAGGAGGGTAAAAACATTTTTAAATGCACGGAATTTAAACTCAAGCATTCATGTTTAAAAATTAGGCATTAAAAGGGTTAAGAGGGTTCAATGATTGAAGTATACAAAATTATGAGAGGAATAGATAGAGTAAATTGCAGGAATATTCCCCCATATCAGAAGCTAAAATTAGTGGCATGAGATAAGAGAATCAGAGGAAACCTGGAGGATATGTTTTTCACCCAGAGGGGTGAGTAACTGGAATAAACTTTCACAGAATGGTGGAAGCAGGGATATCAACATTTAGAAATATCTGAACAAGTACTTGTAAAGGGGAATATGGGCCACGTGCTGAAAGATGGGATTAATATGAATGGGTGCCCGCTGATTGGCATGGACATGGTGGGCCAGATGGTCTGTTTGCATGCTGTGTGACATCAATGATTCATCACATGACAAAAGCAAATAAAAGCTGGAGCAAAAGGACTTTTACTGGAAAGGAGACTGCTTGAGGTTTGGATTAAAGTCAAGTCACTTTTTATTGTCATTTCGACCATAACTGTTGGTACAGTAAGCAGTAAAAACGAGACAACGTTTTTCAGGGCCATGGTGCTACATGAAACAATACAAAAACTAAACTGAACTATGTAAAAATGACACAGAAAAAAAACTACACTAGTCTACAGACCTACCTAGGACTGTTATAAAGTGCACAAAACAGTGCAGGCATTACAATAAATAATAAACAAGACAATAGGCACAGTAGAGGGCAGTAAGTCGATGTCAGTCCAAGCTCTGGGTATTGAGGAGTCTGATAGCTTGGGGAAAGAAACTGTTACATAGTCTGGTCGTGAAAGCCCGAATGCTTCCGTGCCTTTTCCCAGATGGCAGGAGGGAGAAGAGTTTGTATGAGGGGTGTGTGGGGTTCTTCATAATGCTGTTCGCTTTGCGGATGCAGCGTGTAGAGTAAATGTCTGTAATGGCGGGAAGAGAGACCCTGATGACCTTCTCAGCTGACGTCACTATCCATTGCAGGGTCTTGAAATCCGAGATGGTGCAATTTCCGAACCAGGCAGTGATGCAGCTGCTCAGGATGCTCTCAATGCAACCCCTGTAGAATGTGATGAGGATGGGGGGGGGGGGGGTGGGAGATAGACTTTCCTCAGCCTTCGCAGAAAGTAGAGACGCTGCTGGGCTTTCTTTGCTGTGGAGCTAGTATTGAGGGACCAGGTGAGAATCTCCACCAGGTGAACACCAAGAAATTTCGTGCTCTTAACAATCTCTACCGAGGAGCTGTCGATGTTCAGCGGGGAGTGGTCACTCCGTGCCCTCCTGAAGTCAACAACCATCTCTTTTGACCCTTCGTCTGGGTCCTGATGAAGGGTCTCGGCCCAAAACGTCGACAGCACTTCTCCCTATAGATGCTGCCTGGCCTGCAGTGTTCCACCAGCATTTTGTATGTGTTGTTGTTGTTTGAATTTCCAGCATTTGCAGATTTCCTCGTGTTAACCATTTCTTTTGTTTAGTTCACATTCAGAGACAGGTTGTTGGCTCTGCACCAGTCCCTTAGCCACTGCATCTCCTCTCTGTAAGCTGACTCGTTGTTCTTGCTGATGAGACCCACCACGGTCATCTCATCGGTGAACTTGATGATGTGCTTCGAGCTGTGTGTTGCAGCACAGTCATGGGTCAGCAGAGTGAACAGCAGTGGACTGAGCACGCAACCCTGGGGGGCCCCCGTGCTCAGTGTGATGGTGTTGGAGATGCTGCTCCCGATCCGGACTGACTGAGGTCTCCCAGTCAGGAAGTCCAGTATCTAGTTGTAGAGGGAGGTGCTCAGGCCCAGTAGGCTCAGCTTTCCAATCAGTTTCTGAGGAATGATTGTGTTGAATGCTGAACTGAAGTCTATGAACAGCATTTGAACGCACATGTCTTTTTGAATGGATCTATGAGAAAGACAGTGTTATTTTCAAAAAAGATAGACAAGTTCAAGTCAACAAAGTTCTGGGATTACAGCAAGGGAGCACAGTGGATATGTACTGTAGACGATCTAAAGAACTACTTCTACCAGAAACTCTGTCTGAGCTACTTCTTGTGTCTTTGTGCAATAGACAGCAGTACTGTGTTCTTGCCAATTTGTTGAGGTGGCCTCTTTCTACATCAAGCTCCTAAGATCCATATATTAACTATATGGTAAATTTTAGTACTATCTTGTACGGAACATTCTCCATAAGTTTTTGCCTGTGCTCATCTCCTATCCCAAGCTGTTTCTCCTTCAAATTCTTAATTTTACAGTGCTGCTAAAAAGTTTGTGAATCCTGTAGAATTTTCTCTATTTCTGTATAAGTATAACCTACTATGTGATCAGATCTTCACGTTAAGTCCTTAAACTAGATAAAGAGAAATCAATTGAATAAATAACACATAAAACATTATACTTGTTCATGAATTTATTGAGAAAAGTGATCCAATATTACATGTATAATTCTCCTGTAAAATGTCTTGATACAATTTTGAATGCATTGTTCCCTCAACGATGGCAAGCTGTCCAGGCCCTGAGGCAGCAAGGCAGCCCCAAGCCATGATGCTCCTTCCACAGTTGGAATGAACTTTTTGTGATGATGTGTAGTGCCTTTTTCCCTCCAAGCATAGCTGTGTACATTTCTGCCAAAAAGTTCAACTTTTGTCTCATCTGTCCACAGAACATTGTCCCAAATGCATTGTAGAACATCCAGGAGGTCTTTTGCAAACTTGAGATGAGCAGCAATGTTTTTTTTTTGGAGAGCAGTGGTTCCATCCGTGATGAACCCCATTTGCGTTCAGTGTTTTTCTTATAGTGAACACATGAACAGAGAGTTCAGCAAGTTCTAGAGATTTCTGCAGGTCTTTTGCTGTTACCCTTGGGTTCTTTTTCACCTCCTTTAGCATTTCACATTGTGCTCTTGATGTGATCTTTGCAGGATGCCCACTCCTAGGGAGAGTAGCAACCGTACTGAGTTTCTTCTATTTGTATTCAATTTCTCTTGCTGTGGATTGATGAACACTCAGGTCTTTAGAAATGCTTTTGTGGCCCTTTCCATCTTCATCCATCTCTAGAATTCCTCTTCCAAGGACCTCTGAAAGTTGTTTTCATCAAGGCATGGTGCACATAAACAGATCTTTCTTGAGAAGAGCAGGCTCTGTCAGTAACCTGACTTTGTGTGTCTTTTTTATAGGGCAGGGCACCTCTACAACCCACACCTCCAATCTCATCTCATTGATTGGAACACCTGACTCCAAGTATCTTTTGTAGATGACATTACCTCAAAGGTTCACATACTTTTTCCAACAAATACATGTAATATTGGATCATTTTTCTCAATAAATAAATGAACGGGTATAATGTTTTGTATTATTTATTTAATTGGGTACTTTTTATCTAGATTTGGGACTTACGTGAAGATCTTATCACATTTTAGGTCATATTTATGCAGAAATAGAGAAAATTCTACAAGATTCACAAACTTTCTGGCACCACTGTAATTGCTGAAAAAGGAATGTCCACAAAGAAAATATTTCCTCATGATGGAATCGTAGATAGGGCCAAAAATATTTTTGCATTCTCCAAAGCCCTCAAACAAGGGTTTCCCAGTACTGCTACAAGGAGAAGTAAGACGTTGCAAAAGCTCTTACCTCACTCCACCAATCAGTAATCCATCAGTCTTCAGCAGCATGTTTATCAGGAGAAGACTGACCTTATTTCCATCAGACTGCATGTTAGCCCTTCACTTCACCAATGCCACCAAGAATAGTCCATTGAAATAAGTGTAATTGCCCTTCCTGGAAAGGCAGGTTGAAGAGTAGCATAATTGAGACTGCAAATTGAATTCTTTTATTAAGGGACAAATTGTGCAACATGCATTTCAATGCAGAAAGTGCTTCACATTTCATCTTAATATCCCAGCTACACTAAACAACTGCAAATGATAGTCTACAATCTCATTGCATCATTTAAAATTTTGACATGGAAGGGGCCATTCAGCCCAACCAATGTATTGTATCTCATTTTTAGAATTTTGGACTGAATTTATAGTACAAGGAAGTGTTGACAGTGGTGGCCTACTCTCAGTGAATATTTCTGTAGTAACGCTCCAGTCTGTTTAGCAAAGGCAAGTGCACTTGCCCTTTGTTGTACCGCTGCCTTGGAACAACAAATTTACATCATAAAAGTCAGTGATAATAAGTTTCGTTCCAATTCCATTCATCATTCTTCAACTCAGTTTTGTTTACTGCCTCATTAAATGCCAAGCAAATGCTGATGTTTGCCAACACTGATAATTTTATTTTACTGATTTTTTTTAATGTGAGGCACATATTTACTACTTATTTGAAGGTAATCAGGGCTGTTCTGAAACAACTCTGTTGTGACTATCTACCTGGAATGAGTAGTGCTGACAGATGTGTAGTGAAGACAAATTTATCTAGGAAGTGTTATTCATTACCCTGAAGCAACTAGCTTAGTCTAATATGACATCGCCCACGATTCTGTTGGCAGGCAGCAAAAACAGCTTCGCCGGAGAGTGGGGGAAGGGCAATATTATCTACTGATTACAGAATTCTTTCCACAGAGCTGCTGCAAGTGTATTTTGTAATGCTGAAAGATCTGTATCTTTTTTCAAGTTTAATCAAATGTTATTGCCATTTATAGTTCAAATTAATTACAACTGTAGATAGTGATCTTGTAATTTCCTTTTTAGCTCCCCTCCTCCACACTGCAGACATTCCATGCACTACTTGAAAGGCTCTTGTATTGCAACAGTATCTAGAAGCTTCTCTGGCTTCCTGCCAAACCAATAGTTAAAGCATTTCAGTATAAGCAACCTTGGGAAAATATGCATTACTTAATAGGTCATTGAACATTTGAAATAAAGGTAGGCTGATTTTTTTGTTTTGTGGGGAGGGGTGAATGTGACTTACATATGTTGCTATTTGCATGGCTTTCTTTTAATTTTCTTAATATAGTTAACACTTTTTTCTTAACTCCTTGAAGTCATTTGGTGCTCAAGAAATTATAATTTCATAAAATCTAAGCAGCTATCAAGCAAGTGACTGTTATATGTGCAGTAATCATGATGCAATTCAATTCCAGGGGGCAAAAAACAAAACTGGTTTAACCCAAATTTGCCATAGGTTGCTGGGCAGCTGCCAGTCAATACAACCCAGAACCAGTAAACTTAATTATACTGCATTTATGTTCAGTTTAACTAAAATCTGCTGGATCCACCTTCTCCCTCCATTCTCTATCCTTTCTGCTTGATGATCACTGTGAATGTTCACAAACTTCTTAAGACGGAGGTAACCTTCTGTTGCCTCCCTGATTTCCAGGTGGACATGGGGAAACTGAAAGGGCCATTTGGCAAGCTACCTGTAAAATGAATGTGATTACAGAGATAAAGAGAGGATGGATTTGAAACAAGGATGGAGCTTAAAAATAAAGTATTACGTGTCCAGGAGATAATGAAAGTAAACACATGAGTCAATTGAAAACAAGGACATGGGCAACAGAACTTTGAATTTACAAAGAATATAGCAAGGTAAATCAGCTGCAAGCACAAAATTTGGATGAGGGCTCCAACTTCAGGTTAACTAAGGCAGCAAGGCTCCTGAAATCACTGTATGGATTTCATCCATTTTAAGGCAGAATGGGGGAGAATTTTACTGGGCAACAACTCCAAGGAGAACCATTACCCATTTACGTAACATTTTTCAACCTCATTAAAGTATTTGGCTCTGTTAATCAGGAAGGGCTCTGGAACACCATTCTCCCTGTGGAAATAAGTTTTCATGTTAACTTTGCTGTGATCCTTGGCAATGGATTCAGAACCTATTTTAGTGTAGGCAGATGTTCAGCTGGGTTGTGTCATTTCCTCAATGCTTTTCGCAAACTTTTTCACTGCACTACCGCGCAGGTAGATAGGGCCATAGAGAGAGATATTGGGATATTAGACTTCACAAATCAAAATACTGAGTACAAGAGACGGGATGTTATGTTGAAGAGTATAAGAAGTTGGTGAGGCCTAATTTGGAGTAGTTTGTGCAGTTTTGGTCACCTACCTGCAGAAAAGTTATCAATACAATTAAAACAGTGAATAGAAAATTTACAAGGATGTTGCTGGGACTTGAGGACCTGAGTTATAAAGAAAGGTTGAATAGGTTAGAAATTTATTCCCTGGAGGGTAGGCAAATCAGAAATTTCTGATCAGTGATCAGAGATTTAATCAAGGCATACAAGATTATGAGGAGTATAGACAGTGTAAAATTCACAAAATGAATAGTGTGTTAACACACTGGTGTGGCTGAAAACCAAAAGACAGAAAACAGTATAGGAATAAATAAGTCATTTGCTTTTGTTGTCAGGAAGTGACGAGTGAGGTAGCACAGTCTATTAGTGCCTGGACCCAGCTATTCACAATATACTGTATATCAGTGACCTAGACGAGGGAGCCTGTGAATTGTGAGGAGGATGTAAACAGACTTCAGAGCAACTTTGACAAATTGAGGGAGTAGGCTATTTGTTGTGTAACATGACTAAATATGAAATTATCCAATTTTGTACGATAAGCATAAAATCTGAAAAATATTTAAATGATAAATGTTGGTATGCAGAAGAATTTGTGTGTCTTGTACATTTGTCAATAAAAGCTAACAAGCAAGTGTAAACAGTATGTTGACCTATATTACAAAATGTTTTGAGCACAAGAGCAAGGATACAATGATAGAGGGTGTTATTAACATCACACCTGGAGTCCTGTGTGTGGTTTTGAACCCGTTACCTGAGAAACCATATACTTACCATAGAAGGAGTGCAACAAACATTCCCCAGGCTGTTTCCAGCCAGTCTGACATAATGGTGGAGTTGTCATATGAAGAGAGATTAAGATGATTAGGATTGTACTCTCTGGAGTTCAGAAGATTGCAAAATCTCATTGAAATGCCCAAAATTCTAATTGAGCTCTGTGAGTTGGATACAGGGAGCTGTTTACCCTAGCATGAGGATAATTTGAGCAAACTACGGCTGTTTAAAGATATAGCAATCACATGAGGGTCATTAAGAGTCACAAAGGTACTGAGAGGATCATTAATTTTATCTTTGCATGAATGGAGGTGTGAATTGTTGTGGAGAAGCTGGGACTGTTGTTGAGATGTTAGGACTGTGTTGTAAGTAGCTGATAGGAGGTGTAGTACCTCATCCCCTCTGTTCAGGGATGGGTTTTCCAGTTTGACAAAGATGGCCTCTTTAAACCCTCTTTCAAACCACCTGTCCGTCCCATTCCCCCCCCCCCGCCACCCCACCCCGGTCATATGCATATTGTTGTCATCAAAGCAGTGTCTCTTGTACTTTAAGTGTAGATATACAGCTGAGTATTGAACTGAGGTGTTAGTCCTCCCATGCTGGGCCATCCGTTTGTGAAGTGGTTGTTTTGTCTCGCCGATATACAGATCTGTGCCGTTCTCATTGCATTGGATAGCATAAACAATATTGCTCTGTTTATGTTTGGGTGGATGAGTTTCTATCTGAGTGTGTTTGTAGGTTTGAAAAACACAGGGATTTGGTGTTTGTTGAAAATCCTTCTGAGTTTCTCTGAAACTCCAGCGACATATGGGATGACTATATTTTTCCATCTGTTGGTTTAATGTCCCTACTGGGGAAATCATCTTTGTCAAACTGGAAGACCCATTCTTGAACAAAGGGGGATGGGGTACAACACCACCTATCAGCTACAACAGTTCATTCCTCTATTAATGGAGGAATGGAGGAGCTACAACTCCTCCATTCATGCAAAGATAAGACTAATGGCCCTCTCTTTACCCCTACAACTCTCAATGACCCTCATGTGATTACTATACCTTTAAACAACTCACAAGGTTTATAAACTGGAAAGCTACTCACCGTGGAATATAACTGAAGAACACTCTTGGGTAAGTGGTGAAATGGCTTCTGGACAACACAGCAAGTCCAGTTGCCTTGATTTGCTACTGTATGATATAGATGTCAGAGGTAGGTTTTTTTTTACACAGAATGATGGGTGCATGAGATGCCCTGCTAAGGTTGATGGTAGAGGTAGGTGCATTCAGACTTTTAAGTGCCACTTATATAGGCACATGGATAGAAAAAAAATGAAGGGTGATATGGTAGGTCAGGGTTAGATTAAAAGGTTGGCACAACATTGTGGGCCGAAGGGCCTGAACCAGACTGTTCTATGTTCTGCTGTTCTGAACTAATTTTTTTCCTTATCTAGTTTCCTTAATATTCTGATATGTTGAAATAGTTTGTCTCATTATATTGGTATGAGTGCTATAATAGTCAGGTGTGGTATCGGCATGACGTGTTTGAGTTAGAGAAATACCTGTGCAAATGCTTTGACTTTGATGGGTTACTCTGTTTGATGCTTTTGTGCCAGAGCTGCTACAGTAGTTTGAGATCCTGTGTGGTTAGTAGTTGAGCTTACTCTGAAGTGCTTTACATGCCTGAGTTTTCTTCTGACTGAGACACAACACTGTTTTATTGCGTGTCATTGGTGTATATGTTTCATTATTTCATCTTTGGAAATATGTTATGGACCCAAGATGTATTGTTCTATAATGTTTAGTGGCATTTTATGCAGCTGAGGTATAATATTTTGCATGACTTTTTGTAAATTGTGATATTTTAATTACCCTCAGTGCTGGTGGATTTCTATTAGAATTGAGATTTCTTATAGTTCTGGTGGATTAGAGAATAGATAATGTGACCCCAATATTTCAAGGAGACAGAGAAAGTGGAGAATTATAGATGGGTTAGATTAGCAGTGAGTAAGATGCTGTATCATTTATAAAAGATGCACTTGGGGAAATGACAGGATCACACAGTAATCATGAATCTGTGAATGGACAATCATGCTTGATAAATCCACGGGCAATTTTTAATGTACCCAGCAGACCAGTTGATGGAGAAGCAGTGGATGTGGTGCATTTAGACTTCCAGAATAGCTTCAATACGATCCCACATGGGTTATCCTATCAAGTTGAGAATCACGGGACAAATTATGGTGAATCCGTAGGTATCTGGGAGAGAGGAACCAGGGAGGGAGTAGGAGCAAACGGTGTGGATCCAGGAGACGTTGGTGATGCTGAAATGAATAATACTCATCTGTATTCAAAAAGGAGAAAGGGCAGGGTGAAAGGAGAATTCTGGATGAGGGATGGCAATATTCTGGAACTCCTTTGCATTAAGAATGAAAAGGTGTTAGATGTCTTGAAATACAAAAAGTTGAATAAATCCTCAAAGCCTGATTTTTTTTGGGGGGGGGGGGTGGGAAATTCCTTAGCTGCTGTGGGAAGCAAGAAAGGAGGAGGTTAAGGCCCTAATAGATATCTTTGTATCTCTCTTTGCCAGTGGTGAAGTATCAGATGACTGGTGTGTCACAATAGACAATAGACAGTAGGTGCAGGAGTAGGCCATTCAGCCCTTCTAGCCAGCACCGCCATTCACTGTGATCATGGCTGATCATACACAATCAGTACTCTGTTCCTGCCCTCTCCCCAAATCCCTTGACCCTGCTATCTATAAGAGCTCTATCTAACTCTCTCTTGAATGCATCCAGAGACTTGGCCTCCACTGCCTTCTGGGGCAGAACATTCCACATATCCACCACTCCCTGGGTGAAAAAGTTTTTCCGCATCTCTCTTCTAAATGGCCTACCCCTTACTCTTAAACTGTGGCCTCTAGTTCTGGACTCACCCATCAGCGGAAACATGCTTCCTGCCTCCAGCGTGTCCAATCCCTTAATAATCTTATATGTTTCAATCAGATCCCCTCTCATCCTTCTAAATTCCAGTGTAAAGCCCAGTCGCTCCAATCTTTCAACATATGACAGTCCCGCCATTCCGGGAATTAATCTCATGAACCTGCGCTGCAGTCCCTCAATAACAAGAATGTCCTTCCTCAAATTTGGAGACCAAAACTGCACACAATACTCCAGGTGTGGTCTCACCAGGGCCCTGTACAGCTGCAGAAGGACCTCTCTATTCCTATACTCAATTCCTCTTGTTATAAAGGCCAGCATGCCATTAGCTTTCTTCACTGCCTGTTGTACCTGCATGCTTGCTTTCATTGACTGATGTACAAGAACAAATGTTACTCTTTTATTCAAGCATGACTGCAGGGATAACTTGAGTCTTGATATGGACAAGACCAAAGAGATGATTGTGGACTTTAGAAAGGTGCAGGCTGACCCCTCTTCACTGCACATAACTGCTCCATCTCTCTTGTCAAGAAAACACAGCAGAGCTCCACTTCCTGAGGAGGTTGAGGCTCCCCTCGCCCCATTCTAACTTTTTTTTTGCAGGAACACCACTGAGAGTTTCAATTCCAGCTGCATCACTGTCTGGTACAGGAACTGCTAGGCATCTGCCCACAAGTCCCAGCAAAGGATTGTGCAGACTGCTGAGAGGATCATCTTAGTCTCTCTTCCATCCAACAGAAATACTTATCTGAAGTACTGTGAATGCAGGACCCTGGCTTTGTCAGTGACAAATACTGTTTGGCTAGGAAACAGCTTCTTCCCTCAGACTGTGAGACTACTGAACTCTATGTCACTATATCTTTGGTGTTTATCTTAATATTGAAAATGGAGGCCCTCTTCAAAATTTAAAAATCATTGATCTGAATTCATCCCTAGCTAATGAAATTCCTTTCCTATGTAACATTGATGATCATCCATCAATAATATAATTTATCTTAATGAATTTTGAAGCAGCTATATCATATTTAGATTCATTCTTGTGTAATGTCTAGTTTTTTCTAAAGTTTATACTGGTTTTAGTTGATACTTCGTCCTTTAATTCAGCATTTACAATTGGTGAAGTCAGGTTGAATTTCCATCCTGTCCATTCTACGCTATGTGTCATAGATAGTCATTGAGTTACACAGTTTGGAAATAGGCCCTTTGGTCCAGCTTGTTGATCAAGTTGCCCAAATGAACTAGTTTGATTTGCCTGCATTTGTTCCATATGCCTCTAAACTGCTTCCATCCATGCGATTGTCTAAATGCCGGTGGGTCTCCAGCAGCCGACTCTGAGAAAACTGGTGTCTAACAAAGTTGGTCATCATCACAACACTTCTGTCAACCTTTCTTGCTGAAGTGTTGATTCACCTCCAACAAACTGCCCACAAGAGTGGAGTGGATCTACAGAAATAATGAGAAGTATTGATATAACTGATGAGAGCCCAACATTTAGTCCTGATCTAAGGCACCTGTATACCAAAATCCTAACTGTTGTTTTTATAATGTAGCTTAAAATGGGCAAGGAAGAAAAATCTTGAGTACAGTATTGACAGAAATTGGATATCAAGCTTTGCAAGTAGATATTGGGGCAGATGTACAAAAGCTTATTCGAGCAGGTATTCTAAGGAATATATTGTAGAAAGCAAGCAATATTAAAGAGAAAATGCCAGTGATCAGGTTTTTCATCATCGCTGGTTAGACAATTAAAGGCAGTATAGTCATGAGATCAGTGTCTAAGGAGTGCAGATATCTTGAAGAACTGCAGATGGGGAGGATGAAGGTCATGGAAAACATTGAAAATAAGAATTATAAAATTGACATATTGTTTATCCAGGAGTCAATGCAATTCATCAGGTGAAAAATGGGGATCACAATTCGGTTTAAAACAGAAGCC
Source organism: Hypanus sabinus (assembly GCF_030144855.1). Lineage (NCBI taxonomy): Eukaryota > Metazoa > Chordata > Chondrichthyes > Myliobatiformes > Dasyatidae > Hypanus > Hypanus sabinus. The sequence goes on from NC_082707.1 coordinate 52,898,507, forward strand.
ACAAGTTTGCATTACCTCAAGTTTAGGAACTGTGAAATGACGAGTTGACCAGAATGCAGTGGAATTGCAATGGGTCTTAATTCACTTAAAGTTAGTGACTTGAACATCAAGCCTTTCTCTCTCTGGTTCACCATTCCAATCATGTTTTTGTTTCAAATTTCCAGTCTGTGCTGCATTTTGCCTTTGTATTAGATTGGCCAACTCGAGCTCAGTGACAGAATTCACAATTCATTTTTGTTTTGCTTGGCTTATTCAGAGCCAGACTCAAAAATCCAAAGTGAGCTAGAGATCAGAGACTGGAGCACTCGATCTGCCACTCTTCTGTGAATCCAGCTGAAGAGTGCTGACTCCCTCTGGAACAAAGACTGCACTCACTTGGCTGTGGTAAGGGTTTCAATTTTTTTTAAAGTATTTGAGTTATTTTACTTTTTTTTATTAGTGGTAATTTGCATTGCTTTGAATTGTTTTTAAGTGTACAGTGGTAGAAAGTTTGTGAACCCGATAGAAAATTCTCTACTTCTGCATAAGTATGACCTAAAATGTGATCAGATCTTCACCTAAGTACTAAAACTAGATAGAGAACCTAATTAAATAAATTGCTCGCTTGCTTGCTCTAGGTCGCATCTGGAAATTCCAATTGGCAGATGATTTCCCTCCATGCCGCTCTGACATATTGGGAAATCGTGTACTCGGCAGGTTACAGCAGTGGTTTGCCTTTGCCTTCTGCTGGGGGAGTTTAAAGAGATCACCAACTCTTGCAGTGGATGACCAGGACATCCAAGTGCCTTGTCATGCTCTTAGCCTGCTGGCCTGCCTTCTTGACCATTGGACCATTGATCGGTCTCCTCCACTCCCTCTGCCAGGGCCAAACTTCACATGCTGGGATAGGCAGATCCCCTACCTCACCGATGGTCGAAGAGCTGTCGGCTACCCTCATCTGGTTTGGCCCGTCTGCCAAGATGGTTTACCGGGCTGTGGCCGCTGCGCGTGTTACAGCTACTTGGAGCCAAAGGTGAGTGCTGAGCACCAGGTGGGGACCAAAGGTGAACAAGCTGCCCTGAAAAAGGGCACAGCAGGTCCCCCACCAGTGGTGCTACCCCTCCCTTTATATCCCATACATACCATACACCCCAATTAAATAAATAACATACAAAATTACACTTATTTATTGTATTACAAATGAGGAGCAAATCTGATGGGCAGAAGGGAACAGAATCGCCAATGCCCCCCCCCCCTTTTTGAGAATCGCAAGATCGCTATTATTTCGGGTTTGATACCCAGGAAATGAGAGAGATACACATCATTTCAGTAATGAGAGAGAGACGCAGGATAACAGAAAAGGTAGTTGTTATTGACAACGCAGGAATACACAAAAAGTGGAATGTCTCCTTCTAACAAAACCGGAACGGAACCACTGATTACTGCTATTGTCTCTTGGAGAAGGAATTGTGTATTGAGTACTGTTCTATTCATTGAAACCCCTCAGGGGACAACCAGAGTGGTCTGGTTGAGGGATTGCATCATCCCAACCTGATTGACATCTGAGACCCCGTGAGTGGAGATAAAAGTAGGGTCTGGGGAACACCCCTCAGATGCATCAGGAGAGACGCTACAAGACAGGTGGGGGCTTGTGTGTGTGTCCACCCTTGCCTGGGTGACAAGTCCTCCACGGAACAGTCTAGCTAAAGGACGGATACGGATCAAGATTGTAACAAGGAAAGTCGGTAAGTTTTTCTCTTTCTCTCTCTCTCTCCCTCCAACAATTGCAACACAGCGATCAACAACGACTGCAGCCTGTATGAACTGAACTGAACTTTATATTTCCATCGGACAATTCATTATCCCCTAGACAACGATATTCTTATTTCTTATTGATTATTATTATAAACTTTTAGGTTTAATATTGATGACGTATATTATCTGTATATTTGCATTGATATTATCTTTGTGTATTTTCACTAATAAATACTGTTTAAAAATAGTATCATCAGACTTCAACGGCTACTCCTATCTTTGCTGGTAAGACACCCAGTTATGGGGTTCGTAACAATTGAGGTGGAAAATGGTCCAATATTACATGTACTTGTTGGAAAACGTATGTGAACCTTTGCTTTCAGTAACTGGCGTGATCCCCTTGTACAACAATAACTTCAACCAAATGTTTCCGGTAACTGTTAACCAGTCCTACATGTCAGTTTGGAGCTTTAGGCCATTCCTCCTTACTTCAACTCTGGGATGTTGGAGGGCTTCCTTAAATGAACTGCTTGTTTCAGGTCCTTCCACAACATTTCTATAGGATTAAAGTCAGGAGTTTGACTTGGCGATTCCAAAACAAATTTTCCCCTTTTTTTTAAACCATTCTATTATTGATTTGCTGTTGTCTTCCAGATCATTGTCTTATTGCATTGCCTGTCTTCTATTAAGCTTCTGGTGACAGACTGCTACCCTGACATTCCCTTGTAAAATGTCTTGATACAATTTTGAATTCATTGTTCCGTCAGTGACTGCAAGTTCTCCAGGCCCTGAGACAGCAAAGCAGCTCCAAACTGTGGTGCTCCTTCCACCATGCTTCACAGTTGAGATGAGATTTTGGTGTTGGTGTGCAGTACCCTTTTCCCTCCAATCATAACAATGTGCACTTCTGCAAAAAAGTTCAACTTATAGTCTCATCTGTCCCCAGAACATTGTCCCAAAATCATTATAGAACATCCAGGTGGTTTGTTGCAAGCTTAAGACCTGCAGCAATATTTTTGTTTTGTTTTTCTTTTTGGCATTTCTGTGATGTCCTTCCATGAACATCATCCTTGTTCAGTATTTTTCTTATAGTGGACACATGAGAAGACTTTAGCAAGTTCTCAAGATTTCTGCAGGCCTTTTGCTGTTACCCTTGGGTTCTTCTTCACCTCCTTCAGCATTTCACATTGTGCTCTTGGTGTGATCTTGTAGGATGCCCACTCCTAGGGAGAGTAGCAACAGTACTCTGCTTCCTTCATTTGTAGACAATTTCTCTTACTCTGGACTGATGAACACTCAGGCCCTTAGAAGTGTTTTTGTGGCCTTTTCCAACTTCATCCATCTCTACAATTCTTCTAAGGACCTCTGAAAGTTGTTTTGGTTGAGGAATGGTGCACATAAACAGGGCTTTCTTGAGAAGAGCAGGCTCTATCAGCAACCTGACTTTGTGCCTTTTTTATAGGGCAATGCACTTCCGCAACCCACACTCCAATTTCATCTCATTGATTGGAACACCTGACTCCAAATAGCTTTTGTAGCAGGCATTACTCCAGAGGTTCACATACTGTACATACATTTTTCAACAAATACATGTAATATTGGATAATTTTTCTCAATAAATGAGCAAGTATGTTTTTGTGTTATTTATTTAAGAGGGTTCTCTTTATCTAGATTTAGGACTCGCGTGAAGATCTGATCACATTTTGGGTCATACTTATGCAGAAATAGAGGATTTCAAGGGTTCATAAACTTCCTAGCACCACTGTAGTTGAGAAGGATTTGAAGTCATTCAATTTTAACAGCTCCAAGCATTTGATATTTTCCTGATACAGAGGGTCAGGGTTTTTTTTACCCTTGCTGCTGGTGATGAGTTCGAACCATTTCTGCCCAATCCAGCCCATTATGGACCTTTCAATACATTAATGTCTTGGACAAAAAGTTGTTTTGTTTGCAGGTGATGTTGTTTTAGGAGGAAACATGATGATTGGAACAGGAGTGCATGGAGAAAAGCCACAGCCTTCCAGCACAAGGAGACCATGGTTCAATGCTGACCATGGGTATTATCTGTATGGAGCTTGCACGTTCTTTCCCTGGCTGTGTTGGTTTCCTCTGTCTGCTTCTGTTTTCTCCCGCATCCTAAAGGCGTGCAGTTTTGGGAGTTAATTCATCACTATAGTTCCCCTAGGATGTAGGTGAGTGGTCGAAACTGGAGGGAGTTGATGGGAGTGTGAGAATAAAGTGTTTAATGTGGAATTAATGTAAATAGGTGGTTGATAGTCAACAAGGAGCTTAATGGGCTGAAAAGCCTGTTTCTATGTTGTATCTCTCTGAGGATACAAAGTTAGACGTTTCAGTCTGAAATGAGAAGGAACTTCTCTTGGAGGTTTGTGAACTTGTGGTATGTGGTGGGTGTGGAATTCCCCTTCAAGGCTGTGTAGGCTAGCTTAAGAATGATATCCAAATGGAAATCATCAATGGGAATGGGGAGGGCACAGGAATATGCCACTGGTGGATATCAACCAATGATGATATTGAATGGCGGCAGACCGGGTTAGAAGACCTATTAGCCTATTCCTGTTCTGTTTCTGTGTTTTGTTGTTTCCAAGAAAAGCAGAAGTTGGGGCAGGTCAGTGGAAGAAGAGTTTGAGGGAGGTTCTAATTGGGCATCAAGATTGCAAGGCAGGCGGGTCTCAGACAGAAGTTGTCTATCTACAATTCCCTAGATAGATCACACTTTCCTTGGGAAAGGCCGAAAGGAAAGAGGCAAGTAAAGAGCTGCTCTGTTTCAAAATATTAAAGGAGTAGAGGAGAGATGAAGAATCAATATGCAGTATTATTATATGATAAGTGTTCCTGTTAGCAGAGTGAAAAAGAATGGATGCCAAGATTTCAGTTGTTAGTTAAGCATAGGGTAGCAACTAGTAAAATTGATTCCAGAAGTGCATAGATAATGAGAGCTAGTAAGAATAACTTTAGTTTTGTCAATTGGAAATTTTAATTCATCCAGTTTTATTGGTAAATAGGTAAAATAACTTGAATTCACAGTTGTTTTTTTGTTGTTGTAAGCATTGTTTTCACAGGGGTCCTTTAGTGATCTTTGCAACTGTTTACTAAATTAAGGATGGGTTCTTTAATTATAAAATTCTCAGAATATTGCTATTCTCTTCTTGAGTACAAGAAGGATGAAAGTGTTAATATTCATAGATGTACAACACCAAAAAGTACCTTCAGTTCTTCACAAACATGCCAACATTTTACGCCCATCTACACTAATCATATTTAACCCATGTTAGGTCCATGTCCTTCTATGCCTTGCCTATTTAATTGTTCGCCTAAAAGTCTCTTAAACATTGCCACCACTGCCTCTAACACCACATTCTAGATATCAACCGTTCTCTGTAAGATTTTTTTCCTCCTCAGATCCCATTTAAAATTCCTTCCTGGAGTATGTGTCCTCTTGTTTGTAATACCCTTACCACAGAATCATTCGTTTTTTTCCCACTATGGAAAAATATCTCCAATTTGTTCAATAAATGAATATTGGCAGATAGACATATCCCCCTTCAAGCAGATAAAACCTTGTTTGTCTAGTTAGTGAATTAATGGAGTAGGAATAACAAGCTTTTCCACCAAAGTACAACTAAGCAATGGATTTTGACATCTTAAAGTGGAAATGCTGATGACTGTTTTTTAAATGTGAAAGGGCATGGAAAGGTAAAGGTTAAGAGTTTTTTTCCAATGGAAAAACAAAATGGTAATGGAAGGATCTAGAACACACCCAAGAACATTGAAACAACTTTGAGCACATCCAAGTTGCTTTTTAAGATGGCATTTTATTACAATACAAAATTATATTTTAACATAGAAATACTTGTAAGGAAAAATTGTTTCCTCTTTGAAAAGTGAATTCTTATCCACTTTTATCATATATTGTCATCGTCTGAACCCTTAGTGCCTAGGTGGCACGTGGGGCCTCCTTTATCATATATAGCTTTACAAACACGAGGAAATCTGCAGATGCTGGAAATTCAAACAACACACACAAAATGCTGGTGGAACACAGCAGGCCAGGCAGCATCTATAGGGAGAAGCACTGTTGACGTTTCAGGCCGAGACCCTTTGTCAGGACTAAACTGAAAGGAAAGATAGTAAGAGATTTGAAAGTAGTGGGGGGAGGAGAAAATGCAAAATGATAGGAGAAGACCGGAGGGGGTGGGATGAAGCTAAGAGCTGGAAAGGTGATTGGTGAAAGTGATACAGAGCTGGAGAAGGGAAAGGATCATGGGACGGGAGGCCTCGGGAGAAAGAAAGCCGTTTCTTTGAGTCTATCACGTCCTGCAAGGATCGCAAGATCTTCCATCTGCAGACCCCAGAGCATGGACTTCGTATCGTGGCCCCGGGCCTGGCTGTCGATTTCAGCTGCCCCAGTAACCCAGGGCATATTGAAAACCCAGACTCCAGCACCATCAACGAGGGTTCCAACGACCATGGACAGCTTCAAAGCGATTGCACAACCACCGACTGCGACTCCAGCCTTGAACTCCAGGCCGGGTCTTCACAGGCTGCGATTGTGACTCCCGTCTCCCCTTCCCCCACCACCACTCTGCAATCCCCTCTCCCTCAGATCCCATCGTCAGCTCCTGGGCCCTCAGAGGCTCCATCTTTCTCTCACCCCAACCCTCCCCTCTCCACCGACACCACCAGCCTCCCTCTCCCCGCCCCCCCCTCCACCCCGATCCCATCTCTCATCCATGCCGGGTCTTTACAATTTCCTCTGACCTTCAACTCTCTGAGGCAGAGCGTTCTGTCCTCAGTAAGGGCCTCACCTTTGACCCACCTAAGGAGAACCAGGCCACTGTTTCCTATACCATCACCAACCTTATCAGCACTGGGGATCTCCCATCCACTGCCACCAACCTCATTGTTCCCATACCCCGCACTTCCCATTTCTACCTCCTACCCAAGATCCACAAACCTGCCTGTCCAGGTAGACCTATTGTCTCAGCTTGCTCCTGCCCCACTGAACTCATTTCTGCATACCTTGTCACTGTGTTATCCCCCCTTGTTCAATCTCTTCCCACCTATGTTCGTGACACTTCTCACGCTTTGAATTTTTTCAATGATTTTAAGTTCCCTGGCCCCCACCGTCTTATTTTCACCATGGACGTCCAGTCCCTATATACCTCCATCCCCCACTGAGATGGTCTTGAAGCTCTTCGCTTTTTTTTGGATTCCAGACCTAACCAATTCCCCTCTACCACCACTCTCCTCCATCTAGTGGAATTAGTTCTTACTCTCAATAATTTCTCCTTTGGCTCCTCCCACTTCCTCCAAACCAATGGTGTAGCCATGGGCACCCGCATGGGTCCCAGTTATGCCTGCCTTTTTGTTGGCTTTGTGGAACAGTCCATGTTCCAAGTCTATACCGATATCCATCCCCCTCTTTTCCTTTGCTACATTGACGACTGCATTGGCGCTGCCTCTTGCACGTGTGCTGAGCTCGTCGACTTCATTAACTTTGCCTCCAACTTTCACCCTGCCCTCAAATTTACCTGGTCCATTTCCGACACCTCCCTCCCCTTTCTTGATCTTTCTGTCTCCATCTCTGGAGACGGCCTATCTACTGATATCTACTATAAGCCTACAGACTCTCACAGCTACCTGGACTATTCCTCTTCCCACCCTGTCCCTTGCAAAAATGCTAACCCCTTCTCACAATTCCTCCGTCTCTGCTGCATCTGCCCTCAGGATGAGGCTTTTCATTCCAGGACAAAGGAGATGTCTTCCTTTTTTAAACAAAGGGGCTTCTCTTTGTCCACCATTAACTCTGCTCTCAAACACATCTCTCCCATTTCCCGCACATCTGCCCTCACCCCATCCACCTGTCACCCCACTCAGGATAGAGTTCCCCTTGTGCTCACCTACCACCCCACCAGCCTCCAGGTCCAACATATAATTCTTCGTAACTTCCGCCACCTCCAACGGGATCCCACCACCAAACACATCTTTCCCTCCCCCCCCCCTTCTGCTTTCCGCAGGGATCACTCCCTATACGACTCCCTTGTCCACTCGTTCCACCCCCCCCCCCCCATCCCTTCCCACCGATCTCCCTCCTGGCACTTATCCTTGTAAGCGGAACAAGTGCTACACCTGCCCTTACACTTCCTCCCTCACCACCATTCAGGGCTCCAGACAGTCCTTCCAGGTGAGGCGACACTTCACCTGTAAGTCGGCTGGTGTGGTATACTGTGTCCGGTGCTCCTGGTGTGGCCTTTTATATATTGGTGAGACCCGACGCAGACTGGGAGACCGTTTCGCTGAACACCTACGCTCGGTCCACCAGAGAAAGCAGGATACCCCAGTGGCCACATATTTTAATTCCACATCCCATTCCCATTCCGATATGTCTATCCATGGCCTCCTCTACTGTCAAGATGAATCCAAACTCAGGTTGGAGAAACAACACCTTATATACTGGCTGGGCAGCCTCCAACCTGATGGCATGAACATTGACTTCACTAACTTCCGTTAATGCCCCTCCTCCCCTTCTTACTCCATCCCTGACATATTTAGTTGTTTGTTTTTTTCCATCTCTCTCTGCCCATCACCCTGCCTGTTCTCCATCTCCCTCTGGTGCTCCCCCCCTCCCCCTTTCTTTCTCCCGAGGCCTCCTGTCCCATGATCCTTTCCCTTCTCCAGCTCTGTATCCCTTTTGCCAATCACCTTTCCAGCTCTTAGCTTCATCCCACCCCCTCCAGTCTTCTATCATTTCACATTTCCCCCTCCCTCCACTACTTTCAAATCTCTTACTATCTTTCCTTTCAGTTAGTCCTGACGAAGGGTCTCGGCCCGAAACATCGACAGTGCTTCTCCCTATAGATGCTGCCTGGCCTGCTGTGTTCCACCAGCATTTTGTGTGTGTTGCTTGTAGCTTTACCAAAATTTAATTTATGACTTGCTCCTGTGCTCTCCATTAACAAACAATACAAACCATTGGAAAACATGTTTCAATTAATTGCAGTAAAATTGCAGGGATTTGCTTTTGAGCCTTTGACAGGTTCTATAGAGGAAAATTCACAAAGGAAATTTTAAACTGTGTGTACCAGGAAAAGAAAGGATTAACAAAGGCTACATCAGCAGTCGGCCAGGAAGGTAAAACAAAATTCTGTGTGGAATACGACTTGGTTTATTATTGTCATGTACCAAGAAACAGTGAAAGCTTGTCTTGCATTCCGTTTATGCTGATCAAATCATTGCACAGTGCATTAAGCAGAAGGTAAAACAATAACAGACGGCAGACTAAAGTGTAAAAGCTACAGAGAATGTGTAGTGTAGGTGAACAAATGGGTGCAAATTCATGAGGTAGATTGGGAGGTTATCGTCTGACAACGGTGGGATGCATGCTGCCCCTCAACCTGGTGGTAGGGGCTTTCAGGCTTTTGCCTCTTCTGCCCAATGGGAAAGGGGCGAACAAAGAATGTTTGGGGCACATTAGGTCTTTGATTATGTGGCAGCAAGAATGTCAACAGTCAGTGGAGAGAAGACTGGTGTCAGTGATATGCTGAGCTGGATCCACAACTCATTGCACTTTCTTGAGGTCACAGGCAGAACAGTTGTCATTACCAAACTGTGATGATCCCAAATAGGATCTTTTCTATGGTGCATCAACTGGGACATGCTAAATTTCTTCAGCAGCCTGAGGATATAGAGGCTTTAGTGAGCTTTCTTGATGATGGGATCTATATGATTGGACCAGAACAATCTATTGGTGATGTTCACTCCTAGGAACTTGAAGCTCTGAACCTTGACATTATTGATGTATACAGAAGCATGTGCACCAGCTCCCTTCCTGAAGTCACTGTTGTGCTGAGAGTAAGGGAAAGGATGTTGTCATGACACCATGTTACTAAGCTCTCTATTTCCTTCCTGGACTGTGCCTCATCATTATTTGAGATACGGCCATAATGGTGTTAACATCTGTAAACTTGTGGAAGGAGTTGAGAGCAGACTTTGGACATTCTGGTATGAGTGTACAGGGTGTAACGTAGTGGGCTGAGGGTGCAATCTTGTTAAACATGAGTGTTTAGAACAATCATGGAAGAAGTGTTTCTGCCTATCCTTTCAGATTAAGGTCTGCTGATCATGAAGTTGAGGATCCAGTTATAGAGTGAGGTGTTGACTCTTGGGGTCCAGATTATGCTAATCAGGTTATTTGGATTATAATATTGAAGGTAGAGCTGCAGTCAATTAACGATGGTATGATATAGGTGTTCATGCTGTCCACATGCTCCAGAGATGAGTGTAGGGCCAGGGAGATGGTGTCTGTTGTGGACCTGTTTTGGTGGCAAGCAAGTTGTGGTGGGTCTGAAGCTAATGCGTGCATTGAGCGGCCTTTTGAAGCACTTTATGTTGATGAACGTCAGAGCCAATGGGCAGTAGTCATTAAAGCACATAATTTTGTTTTTCTTCTTGAGTACTGGGATGCTGGTGATTTTCTTAAAGTAGGTGGAACCACATATTGAAGTAGAAGGAGCTTTAAAATGCCTGAAGTATCCTTGTCTGCTGATATGCACAGTATTTAAGGACACCATATGGGCCAAATGCTTTCAGTGGGTTCACTCTCCAGAACACTGATCTTGCATCCACAACAGTGACAGAGAGTTGGAGATTGCTGGGGTGGGTGGTAACATACCAATTGTCTTCTGTTCAAAACATACATGGACTGCAAGCTTGAAAAGAAAGGATATGCTGTTGTTGGCGATGCTGTCCAACCTTGTTTTATTACCCACTATAGCCTATAGCACATCAGCCCTTCCAAAACTGAAGCTGGACTGGGACTCTATATTGAACTGATGCTGTTCTCTTGGATGCTAGTGTGTAGCTGAACTATAACTTAAGTCTTTATAAATATAGTTATGGACCAATGTAAATTGGGTATTTTTCTGTCATTCCACCTTCAGTAAGGGTGGTGGGGCAGAGGTGTGTCTCTACCAAAGGAGGTATGAAGCACTCCTCCTTCCAAGAGCAGCTCACTCTTGGGCCACGTGCAGCATCTGCTCAGCCTGCGCCCCCCCCCCCCCCACCACCGCCAACCAGGGTCATGTGAAGCCATGGGAGCATGTTTGTATGAGCAACTAGTGCATATCACAGGTCCTGGTTATGAGACCAGTGAGGCCAGGCTGACAGTCTCTGAAGAGTATTGACGATGGCCAGGGTCACCTATCTTGTAAAGACACTGCCCAGAAAAATGCAATAGCTAACCACTCTGTAGAAAAATTTGCCAAGAACAATCTCGGTCAAAGACCATGGCACAAGATGATGATGATGATATACCCTCCAATCCACTATCCCCATGCTATAGGAAAGCAAAACATAAAAATAAAGATAACACTGTTCATAAATTACACGTCAGCAGTATGTCAAGTTACTAATTAGCATAACCATGACACCAATCATCCTATTTCACTACTACTTCCTAACCAATGAACATTCCAATTAAACAAGTGGCCTAAGAATAGGCACCAAGAACCAGGTTAGATTCCCTCCCTAAATGCTGCCATGCACCACAAGCAGTGTAAATGCAAAGATACTGAAAACCCAAGTAATGTGGACTATTGATATTGACTTGGTCATTTTGGTTAGGAAATGGAGTCTCCGTGTTAATAACTAAGTCAAACAAAAGTCGAGGAAATCAGGAAGTGAAGCATTTGTCAGTAAGGCAGGAATAACTTCACTTCATGGCATTCATTAATTCCTGTTTCAGAATCTAAGCCTTCGGAGTCAAATTCAATTTGGGCAACATTTTACTGCTCTGTAGAATTACACTTTGCAACTGCAAACTAAATTAAAATGATGTGAATGATTTCTTGGTAGTCAGGGGACAAGATGGCATTGATAATCCAATGCATTTGAAAGTCCGATCACCTGGCTGTACTTCTGCACCCAGTGTATAGGCAGAGAATAGACAGGAGCACCAGTGATGAGGATGAAGGAAGTATGGTCGAAGGAGGTGGAGGAGCACTTGCAGGACTGCTTTGAATTGGTGGATCAGACAATATACAGGAATTCATTTCAGAATCTGAATGAATATGCCACAATTGTCACCAATTCATCAGGACTTATATGGATGAGTGTGTGCATTTGAGAACATGCCAGATAGACCCAAACAAAAAGCTAAGGATGAAACAGAAGACCTGTGGTCTGTTGAGGGCTAGGTCTGTGGCATTCAAGACCAGTGATCTAGAATTGTACAAGAAGTCCAGGTACAACCTATGGAAGGCTAAATTAAGAGGTGGGGGGAAGTATTCTGATTGAAGTTGGAGTTGGAAGTAGATGCATGTTAGCCCTGGCAGTGTTTGCAGGCCATTATTTTCTACAAAGCAAAGCCTAACAAGAATGGTAATATGATGCTTCACTCTCAGGTGAGCTCTACTCCTTTTTATGCACATGTTGAAAGGGAGAATCCCTGTGATACCTGGTGATCCAGTCGTGAAACATCTTTCAAGAGGGTGAATCCTTGCAAGGCATCTGATGGTGTACCTGGCAAGGCAACGAAAACCTGTACGAACCAACTGGCAGAAGTGCTCAAAGACATTCTCAAGGCAGCAGTTGAAGATTCCCACCTGCTTCAAAAGAACAACAGTCATAGAAGTACCCAGGAGGAACAGAGTGAGCTGCCTCAAAGACCATCATCCAGTTGCACTCAAACCTACTGTGATGAGGTGCTTTGAGAGGTAGGTCTTAGCCACAATTAATCCCTGCCTAAGCAAGTACCTGGACACGCTGCAATTTCCCTGTTGCCACAATAGGTCTAAAGTGGATGCAACTTCACTGGCTCTCCACTTGGCCTGCATCACCTGGCCAATAGCAATACCTGCGTCAGGGTGCTGTTTATTGATTACAGCTCAGCATTCAAAATAATTGTATCTTCAGTTCTAATCAGCAAGCTCCAAAACCTGGACTTCTGCCTCTTTCTGCAACTGGATCCTTGACTTCCTCATTAGGAGACCACAGTCAGTGCGGCTCAAAAATAGCATCTCCTCACTGACAATCAACACTGGTGCACTTCAAGTATGCGTGCTTAGCCCACTGATCTACTCTGTACACCCACGACTGTGTGGCTAGGCACAGCTCAAATGCCATTTATAAACTTGTCAATGACCTAACTAATGTTGGCAGAGTTTTCAGATGATGAGAAGACTTACAGGGGTGAGGTGGGTCAGCTGGCCGAGTGGTATCACACAACATTGCATTCAAGAACAGTAAAACCAAGTAAGTGATTGCGGACTTCTGGAAGGGGAAATCGAGAGAGCAAACCCCACCCTCATCAAGGGTTCAGCAGTGGGGAAAGAGGTAACCAGTCTCAAGTGCTTGGCTTTCAACATCTGAAGATCTGTCCTCAGCCCAATATATTGATACAATTACAAGAAAGAGGCTATAAATCATTTGGAGTTTGTGGAGATTTGTCACCAAAAACTCAAAACAAATTTCTACAAAACTCCATGAAGAGCATTCTAACTGGTTGCTTCACTGTCTGATTTGGAGGGGCCATTGTACAGGATCAGGAAAAAACTGCAGAAGGCTGTAAATTTGGCCTGCTCCAGCACCAGCCTCCCAAGCGTTAAGGACATCTTCAAAAGGCAGATCCTCAAAGATGGTATTCATCATAAAGTACCCCCAACGCCCAGGACATGCCCTCATCAAGGAGGAGGTATAGGAGCGTGTTGACACACAGTCAACATTTTCAGAACAGCTTCTGCCCCTCAGCCATCAGATTTCTGAATGGCCAATGAACTCATGTACAACTGCCTCACTTTTTTTTCTCTTTTTGTACTACTTAATTTAATTTGTATACATTTCATATAGCAATACATGATAAACTATAAATTACAATGTACTGTCACAAAACAATAAATTTCACCACCTATACCAATAATATTAAACCTGATTCTGTTTCTGTATGTAATTTATGATTATTTTAAGAGTTATAATTGTGTCCTTACCAAAGTCACACGCTAACTCTGACATATGTAATCACAGAAGTCTTTTTTATCGCTCTGCTTTTTTTCTAACCAATAAAGTGTACATTTTTTTAAAATGCAAATATCATCACTGTCCACCAAAATTCAGCAATACTCAATGCTGACAACAAAATTTTATCAATATCAAAATGCTCTGCTGAAAAGTTAAATGTGATTTCACATGTTCGTGGAAACATGATAAAGATGAACCTACTGCCTAAGGAGGAAGGAAAAACATGAGATCAAAAGTCAGAGGGAAGTGATGTTGTTGATGCAGTCATTTATTTAGGTCACGCATTGCCAAGTAGATGGAGAAGGTGATGGCAAATAAGCAAATTCCTGTACACAAATTTATTGATCAATAAACTTGACAAGAAGTAAAAGCCTGCTGATAATGTTACTGTTTTATTTATGAAAATGCTTGTTGACCTCAGAGCAAATACTTAAAGGAAGCATGCCATCTGAGCAACAACAATTCATGAGTCTACAAATCATGCTCTCAGTATTTTTTTGCACAATTTTTCTTTTGCACCTTGGTTGTTTATCAGTCTTTGTTTATGTACAGGTTTTCATAAATTCTGTTGTATTTATTGTCCCGTAGTATTTGCAAGAAAATGAACCTCAAGGTAGTACATGATAATATGTATACTTTGACAATATATTTACTTGGACTTTGATCACTTGTGATTAACAACATGGAAAGTCTGCTAGATCTATTCTGGAATGTCTTTAACGTAAAATAAACATAAGAATAGACTATTTAGCTCCTTAACGATATGTACGAATGGATACGCATGAGACTGCAAATACTGGAATCTGGAATTATAAAAACAATCTGATGGGAGAACTCGGTGATTTGAACAGCATGTATTGTGGGAGGGAGGAAATTATTTCACCAGAAAACTCAACCCTGCATCAAGACTGGGAAGAAATTCCTCCTCGTTTCTGATCTAAGGGGACATCCCTTTATTCTGAGGCTGTGTACTCTGGACTTAAACACTCCTACAATAGGAAATGTCCTCTCCATATCCACTCTATTGAGACCTTCCATCATTCAAAAGGCTTCAAATGGGTCACCTCTCATTCTTCTGAATTCCAGTGAGTAAAGGCCCAGAGCTATCAAGCACTCATCACATGTCAAGCTCTTCAATCCTTGGGTCATTTTTGTCAGCCTTGTTTGAACCCTCACCAGTTTCAGCACTCCTTTCTAAAATAAGGGGCCCAAAACTTCTCTCAATATTCCAAATGAGGACTTGCCAGTACTTTATAAAGCCTCAATGTTACATCCTTGCTTTTATATTCTAGTTCTCTTAATGAGGATCACAGCCCAATGATCCAAAAATCTTATGCCCTCGCTCCTAAACCAACTCCTTAGCCATGTAATAAACTGTATAATCTTCCCAGTTCTGGCCTCACTGGCACATGGCATAGGCAGCAATCCTGAGATCACAACCTTGGAGGGTCGAGTGAGATGGAGAAACTGAGGGAAATACATGTTAGTAGGGAAGTGGTTTTAGGTAAATTGAAGGGATTAAAGGCAGATAAATCCCCAGGGCCAGATGGTCTGTATCCCAGAGTGCTTAAGGAAGTAGCCCAAGAAATAGTGGATGCATTAGTGATCATTTTTCAAAACTCCTTAGATTCTGGATTAGTTCCTGAGGATTGGAGGGTGGCTAATGTAACCCCACTTTTTAAAAAAGGAGGGAGAGAGAAATCGGGGAATTATAGACAGTTAGCCTGACATCAGTGGTGGGGAAAATGCTAGAGTCGGTTATCAAAGATGTGATAACAGCACATTGGGAAAGAGGTGAAATCATCGGACAAAGTCAGCATGGACTTGTGAAAGGAAAATCATGTCTGACGAATCTTATAGAATTTTTTGAAGATGTAACTAGTAGAGTGGACGGGGAGAACCAGTGAATGAGGTATATTTGGATTTTCAAAAGGCTTTTGACAAGGTCCCACGCAGGAGATTAGTGTACATACTTAAAGCACACGGTATTGGGGGTATGGTATTGATGTGGATATAGAATTGGTTGGCAGATAGGAAGCAAAGAGTGGGAGTAAACGCGACCTTTTCAGAATGGCAGGCAGTGACTAATGGGGTACCGCAAGGCTCAGTGCTGGGACCCCAGTTGTTTACAATATATATTAATGATTTAGACGAGGGAATTAAATGCAGCATCTCCAAGTTTGCGGATGACACGAAGCTGGGCGGCAGTGTTAGCTGTGAGGAGGATGCTAAGAGGATGCAGGGTGACTTGGATATGTTAGGTGAGTGGGCAAGTTCATGGCAGATGCAATTTAATGTGGATAAATGTGAGGTTATCCACTTTGGTGGCAAGAACAGGAAAACAGATTATTATCTGAACAGTGGCCAATTAGGAAAAGGGGAGATGCAAGGAGACCTGGGTGTCATTGTACACCAGTCATTGAAAGTGGGCATGCAGGTACAGCAGGCGGTGAAAAAGGCGAATGGTATGTTGGCATTCATAGCAAAAGGATTTGAGTACAGGAGCAGGGAGGTTCTACTGCAGTTATACAAGGCCTTGGTGAGACCACACCTGGAGTATTGTGTGCAGTTTTGGTCCCCTAATCTGAGGAAAGACATTCTTGTCATAGAGGGAGTACAAAGAAGGTTCACCAGATTGATTCCTGGGATGGCAGGACTTTCATATGAAGAAAGACTGGATCGACTAGGCTTATACTCACTGGAATTTAGAAGATTGAGGGGGGATCTTATTGAAACATATAAAATTCTAAAGGGATTGGACAGGTTAGATGCAGTAAGATTGTTCCCGATGTTGAGGAAGTCCAGAACGAGGGGTCACAGTTTAATGATAAAGGGGAAGCCTTTTAGGATCAAGATGAGGAAAAATTTCTTCACACAGAGAGTGGTGAGTCTGTGGAATTCTCTGCCACAGGAAACAGTTGAGGCCAGTTCATTGGCTATATTTAAGAGGGAGTTAGATATGGCCCTTGTGGCTAAAGGGATCAGGGGGTATGGAGAGAAAGCAGGTACAAGGTTCTGAGTTGGATGATCAGCCATGATCATACTGAATGGCAGTGCAGGCTCGAAGGGCCGAATGGCCTACTCCTGCACCTATTTTCTATGTTTCTATGTTAACTTGGCACTGAGCTCCCTATGGCTCCTCTGGAAAATGTATGGTAATGCGTTTTGGTAAAAGGAACAATAATGCAGACTATTATCAAATGGGGTGATGGTTCAAACATTAGAGGTGCAGAGGGACTTGGGAGTCCTCGTGCAAGAATCCCAGAAAGTTAAGATGCAGGTTGGGTATGTGGTAAAGATGGCAAATGCATTGTTGGCATTTATTTCAAGGGGAATAGAATATAAAAGGTAGGAGATATTGCTGAGTCTTTATAAGACACTAATCAGGCCACCCTTGGAGTATTGTCAAGCCTTGGGTCCCATATCTCAAAGGATGTGTTCTCAATGGAGAGAGTCCAGAGGAAGTTCATGAGGATGATTCCAGGAATAAAGAGGGTTAACATGAGTGTTTGGCAGTTTTGTGCCTGTACTCACTGGAATTTAGAAGAATGTGGGGGGATCTCATTGAAACCTACTGAATGTTGAAATGACTAGATAGGGTGGATGTGGAGAGGATGTTTCCTATGGTGGGGGTATCCAGAACTGGAGGAAACAGCCTCAAAATTGAAATTGAAGGGCAGCCCTTTAGATCAGAGCTTAGGAGGATTTTTTTTACAACCAGAGAGTGGTGAATCTGTGGAATGCTCTGCCACAGACTGTGATGGAGGCCAAGTCCATGTGTATATTTAAGGTAGAAGTTGATTGTTTCCTGATTGGTCAGGGCATCAAGAATCACTACATTCTAGAATGGTTCTGGAGGAGTGGAAAATTGCAAATGTCACTCCACTCTTTAAGAAGGGAGGGAGGCAGAAGAATGGAAATTACAGGCCAGTATTTCTTTTACTTCAGTAGTTCAGGTGTTGGTCCATTATCAAGGATAAAGTTTGGGGTACTTGGAGGCACATGATAAACAGGCCAAAGTCAGCATGGTTTCCTTGAGAGGAAATCTTGGCTGACAAATCTATTGGAATTCTTTAAGGAAATAACAGGCAGGATAGACAAAGGAGAGTCAGCGTATGTTGTTTGAGAAGGTGACACATGAGGCTGCAGAACAAGTTAAGAGCCCTTGGTATTACAGAAAAGATACTGGCATGGATCAAACCTTGGCCGGAGGCAAGAGTTGGAATAAAAGGGGCTATTCTGGTTGGTTGCCAAGAACAAATGGTGTTCTGCAAGGGTCAGTATTGGGACCACTTCTTTTAATGTTGCATATCAACAACTTGGATGATGGAAGTGATGGCTTTGTGGCCAAGTTTGCAGATGATACAAAGATGGTGGATGGGGCAGGTAGTGTTGAGGAAGCAGGGTGTCTGCAAAGCGACTTAGACAAATGGGAGAATGGGCAAGGAAGTGGCAAATGGAATATAGTGTAGTGTGTGGCCATGCACTTTGGTAGGAGGAATAAAGGAATAAAATAGATTACTTTCTAAACAGAAAGAAGTTGAAAAATCAGAGCTACAAAGGGACATGGGAGTCGTTGTGCAGGATTTCCTAAAGGTTAACTTGCAGGTTGTGTTAATGGTAAGGAAGGGAAATGCAATATTGGCATTCATTTTGAGAGGACTAGACTATAAGAACAAGAATGTGATACTGAGGCTTTCTAAGGCACTGGTTAGACCACATGGATTACTGAGAGCAGTTTTGGGCTCCTTATCTAGGAAATGTACTGGCATTGGGGAGGGTCCGGAGAAGGTTAAAGGAAAGTTCTGGAATGAAAGGGCTAATGTATGAGGAACATTTGATAGATCTGGGCCTACACGCACTGGTGTTTGGAAGGATCGGGGGAGATCTTGAGATTTAAAAAAAAACAAACCAACAAATTCTGCGGATGCTGGAAATCCAAAGCAACACACAAAATGCTGGAGGATCTTAATAGGTCAGGCAACATCTATGGAAATAAACTGTCGACGTTTTGGGCCAAGACTCTTCTTCCAGACTGGAAAGGATGGGGGAAGATGCCAGTATAAAAAGGTGGGGTGGAGAAGGAGGTAATAAAGTAAGTAAAGTAATAAGTAAATCCAGATGAGTACATAGTCAAAGAGTTGGAGGGCAGCAGAGATTGCAGAGGGGTGGCAGTCTCACTGAACTCCTGTCAAAGAGAAGATTTGAACTTCAGGGTAAGCATCCCTCGAAGAGGCTACTGTCCACTTCTATCATAATCATAAGTAGACTTCTTCAATAAATCAGTGAGTGACAGCTATCCCGAAAAAAGTAAAGGTTGTAACAACCAACAAAGCTAACCAACTCCAGTCGAAAATCCTCTGCCATTAGAATTGTTACATACCCCTTTATTAACAACTTGGTACTGGTCAGCCACTGAATAACATGGCTACAAAACCAGGTGAGTTTTGGTGTTTCCAAGGCACAAGTCATGAGTACAAAGGAACACTCCAACTTAAGACTGTGCAAAACACACCAGTCCTATGGTCAGCACACTAGTTATCATAAACATTCACTTGTTTGACAACACAACATCATAACAATGTGTGCCATCCACAAGGTTTACTGCAGCCACTTGCCATGACTTATTTGCACTTTGCAAACATGATTTTTAAAAGCTTGGGGAGCAAGAGCAACAAAAAGGACTATCAGAATCAGGTTTATTATCACTGGCATGTGTTGTGAAATTTATTAACAGCAGCAGCAGTACATAATACATAATATAGAAGATAAATAAATCACTTACATTATACGTATCTTGAATAGATTAAAAATTGTGCAGAAGAACAGAAATAATATATTTTAAAGTGAGTTAGTGTTCAAGGATTCAACGTCCATTTAGGAATCGGATTGGAGAGGGGAAGAAGCTGTTTCTGAATCATTGAGTGTGTGCCTTCAGGCTTCTGTACCTCCTACCTGATGGTAACAGTGAGAAAAGGGTATGCCCTGGGTGCTGCAGGTATTTAATAATAATTTAATAATAATACCTTTCTGAGACACTGCTCCTTGAAAATACCCTGGGTACTTTGCAGGCTAGTATCCAAGACGGAGCTGACTAAATTTACTACCCTGTATGGCTTCTTTCAGTCCTGTGCAGTAGCCCTCCTCCCATACTAGTGATGCAGCCTGTCAGGCTGCTCTCCATATCTATAGAAGTTTTTGAGTGTTTTATTGACATGCCAAATCCCTTCAAACTCCTGATGAAGTATAGTCATTGTATTGCCTTCTTTATAACTGCATTGATATGTTGAGACCAGGTTAGATCCTTGGAGATCTTGACACCCAGGAATGCGAAACTGCTCACTCTCTCCACTTCTGATCCCTCAATGAGGATTGGTATGTGTTCCTTTGTCTTACCCTTCCTGAAGTCCATAATCAGCTCTTTCATCTTACTGACGTTGAGTGCCAGGTTGTTGCTGCATCACCACTCCACTAGTTGGCATATCTCACTCCAGTACACCCTCTGGTCTCCATCTAAGATTCTACCAACAATGGTTGTATCGTCAGCAAATTTGTAGATGGTATTTGAGCAATGCCTAGCCACACAGTCATGGGTATTTAGAGAGTAGAGCAGTGGGCTAAGCTCACCCCCCTGAGGTGCGCCCGAGTTGATCATCAGTGAGGAGGAGATATTATCACCAATCCACACAGATTATGGTCTTCCGGTTAGGAGTCATGGATCCAATTGCAGAGGGAGGTACAGAGGCACAGGTTTGGAACTTCTCAATCAGGATTGTGGGAATGATGGTGTTAAATACCGAGCCATAGTCGACGAACAGCATCCTGACATTATATTGTCTAGGTGGTCTGAAACTCCTATTCCTTGTCAGCTGCTACCCTAACACAGAAGTATACCCCTCATCCCTGGATGGTCAAAACTCTGGATCCTCCTACATGCCATCATGTCTATGTCATGTAGAGAGTCCGTGCACCAACCGGAGGGCAGCAATTCAAGATGAAAACACATCACCACCTTCTTGGGGGTGATTAAAGAGGTCCATGCCAGATACATCCACATCCCCCAAAAAAAGAAAATAATTAATTACAGTTACAATGAAACATCTGTTAGATTTTAATTAAAAATTACAAATTGACAGCTGTCTGGTATGTTGATTTACTGATGTCTTTGTGAATGAATATTAATAGGATTATAGTTTTTACAAGGGGAAAAATAGAATTTTGACAGTTAAATCTTTATAGTTAAAAGGTTAATTCTCTGTGGTTTTTCCCAATTATTGACTGCCAGATGGGGCCCAGAATGTTTTACTTTAGAAATTAAAGAGTAAATTGACCGAGGGATCTGAACTGAGCCATGTACAACACAAGTCATAGCATTCCCAAAGGAGATAGCCTTCATTTTTCATTTCTGGATCCAGACACAAAAATGTTGCTAAAAATCCATTAGTTACATTGACACACCATCACAATGTGGGCCATTTTCTAAGTGGCTTGCAATATACTAAAATTTTACACTACATCCCCAGAGAAAAATTCCTTACAGTTGGTTAAACCCTTTGAAAATGGTGTTTTCATTTGCAAGAAAATTGTCACTTGTATTTTCTCCTCTAATATCTCTAAGTTATAAGCCATTTAACATTTTTAATTTGTGGAACCAGGAGAAGAAGAAAGTTAAACCCTCACATTCTCTCTGTTTCTCCATTCCCTCCCCATACCTCATCAGCAAGTGGCCAAGTGGTTAAGGCGTCTGTCTAGTGATCTGAAGGTCACTGTTTCGAGCCTCAACTGAGGCAGCATGTTGTGTCCTTGAGCTAGGCACTTAACATGATTAACTAGGCATTGTTCTGCACCAGTGCCAAGCTGTATGGGTCCTCATGCCCTTCCCTTGGGCAACATCAGTGGCATGGAGAGGGGAGACTTGCAGCATGGTCAACTGCTGTTCTTTCATACAACCTTGCCCAGGCCTCACTCTTCATCGATGGACAGCTGAAGAAGAAGCAGTGCCAATGCACCTCACCCCAGATGAGAGGCCAAATGGAAAAACTTTCCCTATAGACAGTTCCTTAGGTTATCCAGCCATGGCAGCTATGTGCAGGTGAGATTAAAATTGACAGAGCAACACGAGGAAATCTGCAGATGCTGGAACAAAATGCTGGTGGAAGCACTGTCGTCGTTTCGGGCCGAGATTTTTCATCCGTCCTGATGAAGGGTCTCGGCCCGAAACATCAACAGTGCTTCTCCCTATAGATACTGCCTGGCCTGCTGTGTTCCACCAGCATTTTGTGTGTGTTGTTAAAATTGACAGTCTGGTTTTAAAATCAGTCTGATTTTCTGATCTTCACCCTGTACTGCCCAGTTCAAGTTAGTATAGAATTTGTTTCTCAAATCTGAACAAGAACAGCTGACTGTAAAACAATTCTATTGATTTTAAGCACTTTCTGGTGATACAATAAAACATAGCATAACTAGGGCAATGGGAATATTTTAACAGTTCTCTTTTCATTAGAACAAACACCAATTTAGATATCAGTGATATTTAAAGGTATGAAAGAGTAGGACAATATGGACGAAAATAAACCATGAACAGTACCAGTGGAAGAAAAGGATGTGTTGGGGTTTGTCAAGCGCCAACGCCACAGAGGCAAACTTAAGCATAAATGGTTAAGGACTGAGCAGGTGGAAATGCCAATACAATGATAGGATTTAGACATCAGAATGTACTTCCAGGGCTAACGACTAAGGAAGCAACATAAGAATGAAATTTCCTAAATACTCTTGATTACCTGATTATAATTTAAGAACAGGCTTTGCATAAACACTGGAGATAGTGTTCTTTAGGGTGGTAAAGTGTTTAGAAGAACATCTGACTAAATAGATAGTAGATGTAAATCGTTAAGAACATATTAAATCGTTGGCTGAAAGACTCCTTCCATAAAGGTATGCAGATAAGTGAAATAAAGCATCCCTATTCATCAATTCCAAATAATCAGTGGGGATCACAAAAGAAAACAGGCTCAGAATCAGAATTGGATTTATTATCATCGACGACGTGAAATTTGTTTTGAGGTAGCAGTAGTGTAAAAACAGTTTCAATATTTTACGAAATTAAATGGTTCAAAACAAAAGGAAAAATGAAGTAAACGTTGAAATCAGAGGTGCAAAGGGACTTGGGAGTTTTCGTGCAGGCTACCCTAAAGGTTAATTTTCAGGCAGAGTCAGTGGCAAGAAAGGCAAAAGCAATGTTGGCATTCATTTCCATAGGACTAGAATGCAAAGCTGACTCTTTATAAGGCATTGGCCAGACCGCATTTGGAGTATTGTGAGCAGTCTTGGACCCCTTCTTTAAGAAAAGATGTGCTGGTATTGTTGAGGTTCACAAGAATTATTCTGGAATGAAAGCATTAGCAGGAGGAGTGTTTGATGGCCCTGGGCCTATACTCGCTTGAGTGTAGAAGAACAAGGGGATTTCATGAAATCATGCATAGTGAAAGGCCTATATTGGGTGTGAAGAGGATGTTTCCTTTAATGGAGGAGTCTAGGACCATTGGGCATAGCCTCAGGTTAGATGAATGTCCCTTTTAAAAAATAAATGAGGAGGAATCTCTTTAGCCAGGAAGTGGGAAATCTGTGGAATTAATTGCCACAGAGTGTGCAGGTCAAGTCTTTTGGTATATTTAAAATACAATTTGATGGGTTCTTGATTAATAAAGGCATCAAAAATTACAAGGAGACTGGGGATAATGAATCAGCCAAGATTGAATGGGAGAGTAAACTTGATGCTGAATGGCATAGTTCTTCTCCAGTCAGTCTCTCTTGTGGATCATGAACAGCTACAAATCTGATGGGGAAGAGCAGAAGCTGTTTTTGAATCATGGAGTGTGGGTTTTCAGGCTCCTGTACTTCCAGCCCAGAGTCATATTCAGAAGACATAGTTGATGATAGTCCTTGGTGATAGATACCGCTTCTTGAAGATGTCCTTGATGGTGAGAAGGCTACAAACCTCTGCAGCCTCTCATAATCCTGTGCACTGGAGCCTTCAATCCAAGCTGTGATGCAGCCAGTCAAAATGCTCTCCCTGGCACAGCCACAGAAACTCGTAAGAGTCTTTTGTGTCATATTGAATCTGCTCAAACTCCTAATAAGGTAGAGCCACTAGCTTGTCTTCATGATTGCATCAACATGTTAGGCCCAGGATGGATCCTGCATGATGTCTCTACAAGTTGCATTGGAGAATAAGCAAATATAAATTGAAAAGTTTCACATATCAGAAGATGGGACAAAGCAAGAAACGTGAGTGTTACTTAATTACTTATCAGGAGATGGGACTTAGAGTGAGTTAAAAGGAATGTCTTGGAACTTCCTGGTGAATTTTATTTATCAGGACCCCAGAGAGGCATATTTGCAAATTGTTAATTAGTAACTAGCTGGCTAATTATCTAATTGACACAACCTACAAGGTTAGATTGGGGTCAATCAGACTGGGCCTTGTCATTTGGTTTTGGAGGATATTGAGTTGAATAATAATACCTTTGTGCTCAGATCTATGTAGGGGAAGTGTGGGTATGATACTGAAAATGGGAAGAGATAGAAAACTCAATGTGTTGCCAGTTTTGTATGGTGGGGAGAAGGTTGCGATTACTGTTTCTGAATTGGCAGAATTATTAGCAAAAGCATATGTCAGTGTAAAGAAGAAAGGTCTTGTAGAGAAACAGTTTTGGCAAGCAATCCACAGAGTGCTGAGAGAAAAAGCACTGTCCTAGTTTCTACTTGGATATTGAATTTAAAAGGACTATTAATAGACATCATCTGGGAAAGATGATACTTGTTATAATGTATTTACATGGTTATTGGATTTGAAGCTTATGATTTTTGGAATTTTTAATACAACCTGGGTTGAAGGGTGATTTCCTCCTTCCTGAAATTTAATGGTTGTTATCCCTTTATTAAAATCTGGTAAGGGTCAATCAGATCCTTCTAGTAACAAATCTATTTTGCTAATTTCATGTGTAAAATAAAGGAACCAAAAAGATAGCAAGGCTTTCTTATTTTTTTGGAAAGTGGTGCAAAATTAGCTGTGTACCATTCTGGATTTTGAAAAGAGAGAATGACCGTGGACTCGGTGTTAAGTTTAGAATTTGATATCTGTGCGGCCCAAGTTAATAAGCAATCAGTTTTCTTTGATTATATAGAGAAAGCAACGTCACTGTTTAAACTGGAAAAGATTGGAATAGGTGATAGAATATTTAATTGCATTCAATTATTTTTAAGCGATAGGAAGATGGTGGGAACGACATTCTCTAAGGAGCATGAGACGGAAACTGGGATTCCACAGGGAAGTGTGTAGCCCACTCCTCCTCAATATTATGATTAATGATATTTTCTTAACTCTAGTTCAGATACTGTGGAAGAGACAGTATATACCTGTCATGTACGTGTGTGTGTATATTTATATATATATCTGTAAATTTATATAGTTGGGAAAATGTAAGCAGCTGTTAATGAAGTAAAGGAATGGGGATGTTGTTTGGGGTGGGGGTTAAATTTTCTGTTGCAAAGATTCACTTTTTTTCCTAAAGTTGCTTAGTCAGGTGTGATTGGAGTTCAAATAGGATGTCACTTAAGCTAATGCATATTGCTTTAATCAGACTTGTCTTTGATCATGGATGTGTTGCTTATGGGTCAGTCTCATCAGCATTCTCAAAGCCCCTAGACAAAGTTCAAGCTCAAGCATTGAGATTGTGGTGCTATTAAATCATTCTCAGTTTCAGCATTACTGGTAAAAATAAGTGAAGTAACTTCACATCTATGCAGGTTACAGTTAGCATTGGTTTATTGGGTTAACAGGTGAAGAAATATTTTGTTCAAAGGTTATCAAAGTATACAACTCTGAAATTCTTCAGTTCTCTGGGTAGCCATGAAACCAAGAAAGTAATGAAAGGCAGCACAATCATCAACACCCAAAAACCCATCTTCCAGCAATGAAAACTAACAAAAAACTGATCAGGCACATCAACCCCCCAAATCCCTCCTCCCACACAAACAGATTGGGCACATCATCACCTAAATCCCACTCCCCACACAAAAAAAAACAGAAGATTGGGTGAAGAAACACCACCCGCTGCACCCGCAAAGCTAACAGCATTGTGAAGGACCCCACGCACCCCTCACACAAACTCTTCTCCCTCCTGCCTTCTGGCAAAAGGTACAGAAGCATTCGGGCTCTCACGATCAGACTGTGCAACAGTTTCTTCCCTCAAGCCATCAGATTCCTCAATACCCAGAGTGTAGACTGACATCTACATCATTTATTATTATATTGAAATTTGTCCTCTACTGTGCCTATTGTCTTGTTTATTATTAATTAATTAATTAATTAATTGTTGCGCTGCCCTGCACTATTTTGTGCACTTTATGTAGTCCTGTGCAGGTCTGTAGTCTAGTGTAGTTTTACGTAGTCTAGTGTAGCCTTGCACTGTCTCACATAGCCTAGTGTAGTTTTGTGTTGTTTCATGTAGCACCAGGGTCCCAGAGGAATGTTGTTTCATTCTTACTGTGTATTGTACCAGCAGTTTATGGTCGAAATGACAATAAAAAGTGACTTGACTTGAGAATATGAAAACTATAAGACTGGAAAAAGTCTAGTCTAAGTCCACATCCAAATTGGAGGGAAAACTTGGGCAGCACTCTCTGAGCACAGCGACAGTCTGTCCCCTCTCTGGTAGAGGGCAACCGATCAAAAGACAAGCAGCCAGCGCTCACTCACTCCAGATGCTTCAATCACCCTCATCACTTTAATCAACAAACAATGGAAGTTGTCCAATACTGGTGACGTTAGCAGAATGCTAGGAGCAGTTCTTTCATAAAGTCTTCAGTTTTGGGTGG
This sequence comes from Hypanus sabinus, assembly GCF_030144855.1. Lineage (NCBI taxonomy): Eukaryota > Metazoa > Chordata > Chondrichthyes > Myliobatiformes > Dasyatidae > Hypanus > Hypanus sabinus. The sequence continues at coordinate 52,925,153 of NC_082707.1, forward strand.
GTGGGAAATGAAAGGGCATAATCTTGGGTTGCTCTGTGTGGAGTATGGTCCCAGTAGATCCCTGTTTTTTTTCTTTGTTATTCATCCATGGTTCTTTCCTTTTCCTGTGTTTGATTTAGGCCTTCAAGGAGAGGTCAAGATGAAGATTGTTTATCAGTGGCACAGGTAGTTCAGCAGTATATGCAAGGCAGAGATTATGGCTTCTTGCATATCTATACAGACGATTCAAAGGATCCAGTGATGGGTCATTCGAGTCTTTCTGTTCCAAAAGTTTCAGGTGACTATTTAGAAAAGATTACCAGACAAAGTATCAGTATTTGCTTCTGAGGTTTGAAGAAGTACGTGCTGATTATGTACTCCTGTGCTCTGACTTATTCTGGGTTTTGACAGCTATTAAAACAGGCCCTTCAAATTGTAGGCCACACATTCATTTTGAGATTGGACATCTGCTGAGGCTGCAGGGTTTAGGCTTGAGTATCCATTTTTTATGATCCCTGCCCACATTGTTGTTGAAGGAAATGATGTGGGAGACATTCTAGCTAAGCAATCGCTTAAAATCAAGGGTGTAAATGTAGTGGTGCCTTTTGCATAAAGGGGAGGTGAGAGCCATAATTTAAAAAGTCTATTTGATCACTGTAGCCACAAAGTTGGGATAAGGAGAAGGGAGGACAGCCTATATATATAAAATTCAGAGGATGGTGGGAACTCAACTGGGAGATAAGTTTAAAAGGAAAGTCGTTTATCCCTTATTTATACTTGCAGTATGTATTTGTACATACTAGGTTAATGTGCATGATACAGGCATTTGTAGTGGGTGCACTTGTCAAGAAATACTGCAGTGCACATTGTTCGAATGCAGTTCCTACGAGGTGCAAAGGAAACACCTAATAGTTAAATTGAGATCTTTGGGACAGATACAGTTTATCATAATGTATATGGTGTAAGTATGTATTTGAAAAACATTAGACTTTTGATATTTGAGGTTTTGGGGGGGTAGATTTAGAGGGTATACTTCCTATCTCTTTGCTCCACACCCACCTCAGTAGGTGGCAGTAATGGACTTTGTTGGTCTGTCAACCGCCATTAAACTTTACATGAAGAAGAACAGGGTGGCTGTTGTCTGGGCCAGTGTGATAGAGAGCAGAGTAAGTGGCGTTGGACGTGAAAGCAACTTTGTGAGAAAAGGCTTCAACGAGAAGCCACATAAGGTCTTATTTTGACTATAATTCCTTGGCCATTGATTTAGATTAAGCAGCATAGTAGTTGGGGCAGTGAAAATGCTCCTCCTGTAAGATGTGGGAAGGCAGGCAATCACAAGGTCTCCCTGAAAATTACATCTGCAGGAAATGCATTGAGGTGCAATGCTGACATGTTGGGTCAAGGAACTGGAGTTGGTTGTACTAGGGACCATCTTGGAGGCTGAAAACCTCATAGATGATACTTCTACTTAGGTGGTCACTTCCATGGTAAAAGCTACAAATAGATACGTAGGCGTTTAAAGTAAGGGGACTAAGCAGTCAGTGCAAGGTTCCCCTGTGGCAATTTCCCTAGGCAACCAGTATTACCCTTTGTATTGCTGCTAGGAGAAATGTCAGTGGCTCTGAGGCCAGCAGGGAAGGGTTAAATCAAGCAGTGTTCAGCATTCAAAATAAATTTCATGAAAGTATATGTGTCACCATATACAACCCTGAGATTCACTTCTATGTGGGCATACTAAAGAAATCTATAGAATAATCATAATCAAGAATCAATAAAAGACCACCCAACAAGGGATTTCAACAAAGTGCAGAAGACAACAAACTGTGCCAATGCAAAAAGTAGAAATAGTAATAAACAAGCAACAAATATTGAGAACATGAGATGAATCCTTGAAGGTGAGTCCTTCGGTTGAGGGAACATTTCAATGATGGGGCAAGTGAAGTTATCCCCTTTGTATTAAGACCCAATCATTGAGGGGTAGTAAAAATTCCTGAAACTGGTGCTATGGATCCTGAGGCTCTTGCACTTTCCTGACGACAACAGCAAGAAGCGAGCATGTCCTGAGTGTTGGAATTCCTGACGGTGGATGCTGCTTTCCTGCGACAGAGTTTCATGTAGATGTGTTCAATGGTTGGGAGAGCTTTACCCATGATGGACTGGGCTGTATTCACTACTTTCTATTAGATTTTCTGTTCAAGGGCATTGGTGTTTCCATACCAGGCTGTGATGCAGCCAGTCAATATACTTCACTACACATCTATAAAAATTTGTCGGTTTTGGATGTCATACCAGATCTTCACAAACTCCTAAAGAAGTAGAGGAGCTCATGTGCCTTCTTCATAATTGCACTTGTGTGCTGGGCCAGGACAGGTCCTCCAAAATAATAACACCAAGGAATTTAAAGTTGCTAAGCCTCTCCACCTCTGATCCTCAGAAGTTATTTTGATGGCACAACTCAGCCAGAATTTCAACCTCTGTCCTATATGTTGATTCACCACCACCTTTTATTTTGCCTATGACAGTGGAGTCATCAGTAAACTTGAATATACATTGAGCTGTAATTAACCATGTTGTGTTCCTTATATGTACTGTGGGTTACTCACAAAGGAACATATTCTGGAAGAACATAACTAGAACTTTTATTTACAACAGCAACAGCAACCATGTTTTAACCATACAAGTTTCTTGATCTTTCTGTCATTTCTGCGCATGCTCCAAACTCTGTCCAATCGCGTTCTGACACGTGACATGAGACATCACCACAAGCCACACAATTATAAGTGTAAAGTAGAGCAGGGGACTAAGTGCAAAGCCGTGTAGTGCACCTGTGCTGATGGAGATCATGGAGATAGTATTGCCAATTCAAATTGACTGTGGTCTGCAAGTGAGGAAATCGAGGATCCAATTGCATAAGCAGGTGTTGAGGCCCAGGTTTTGAAGCTTATTGATTAGTTTTGAGGGGTTGATTGTATTGAATTCCAAGCTGTATTCAATAAAGAGCATCCTGATGTATGCATTTTTGAATTGACTTTATTGAATTGAACTGATGTAAGAAATAAAATCCTTCACATACATGAGTAAAAATCTTTGTTACATCTGTCTAAATGTGCAATTTATAGCAAATTGTAATAAATAGTATGTACAACAGGACACTCAATATAGCATAGAAATACAATTGTATCAGCATGAATTAATCCGTCTGGTGGCCTGGTGGAAGAAGCTGTCACAAAGCCTGTTGGTCTTGGCTTTTACGCTGCGGTACTGTTTCCCAGTGATCCTTCAGGCCCTTTTTATGCACCTCTCTCTGTAAATGTCCGGAATAGTGAGAAGTTCACATCTACAGATGTGACTGTCCACACCATTCTCTGCAGAGTCCTCCGATTGAGGGAATTGCACTTCCCATACCAGGCAGTAATGCACCCAGTCAGAATGCTCGCAGTTGTGGCCCTGTACAAAGCCCTTAAGATTTGGGGATTCATGCCGAATAACTTCAACCATCTGAGGTAAAAGAAGCACTGTTGTGCTTTCTTTTTCACTACACAGGTGAGATCCTTGGTGATGTGTATGCTGAGGAACTTAAAGCTGTTCACCCTCTCAACCTCAGATCCATTGATGTCAATAGGGGTTAGCCTGTCTCCATTCCTCCTGTAGTTCACAACCAGCTCCTTTTGTTTTTTTTTAGCAACATTGAGGGAGAGGTTGTTTTCTTGACACAGATGTGTCAGAGAACGACTTCTTCCCTGTAGGCTGCCTCATTATTTCAGATGAGGCCAATCAACATAGTGTGTTCAGCAAATTTAATTAGCAGATTGGAGCTGTGGACATATCAGTTATGGGAATGCAGAGTAAAGGAGGGGGCTTGAAACACAACCCTGAGGGGCATCTGTGCTGAGGGGCAGAGGTGAGGGAGCCCACTCTTGCCGCCTGCCAGCAATTTGACAGGAAGTCCAGGATCCAGCTGCACAAGGCCGGGTGAAGGCCAAGGTCTCTGAGCCTGGAGGGAGTTATAGTTTTGAATGCTGAACTGTATTCCAAGAACAGCATTCTTGCACGAGCACCCTTCTCCAGATGTGTAAGGGCAATGTGTAGAACTGTGGGCTATTGTGTCGTCTGTCGACCAGTTGTGTGGGTAGAGGGGTCCAGTCTGGGTGGTAGCATGCTGTATGTAGTCCTTGACCAGCCTCTCAAAGCATTCACCTACTGTTGAGGGGAGTGCAACAGGACATCGGTTGTTCCGACAAGTTACCTCGGTCTTTTTAGGTAGGGTGCAATGGTGGATGTTTTGAAGCAGGAGGGCACTCTGCAGTGGGAGAGGGGGAGATTAAAACTGTCTGTGAACACACCTGCCAGTTGTGCCGCGCACCCTCTGAGTCCCCGCCCTGGGATGCCTCGTGACCGTCCACTGATTGGAAACACCTGCGTACTTTAGCCTCGGGTGACCAAGGTACAGGTCACTTCAGGGGCTCAGTGTTGGCAACATGAATCAAGTGTTTTTAAAGAAACAAAATATTTGCCCATCTGGGAGAGGGGCAGCAACTTTGGTAGCACCACTGTGCTTAGCTTTGAAGTCTGCAATGCTGTGCAGACCTTGCCAGAAGCTGCATGCGTTGCTGGTGGACAGTTGTCTGGATCTTGACCCTGTATTGTCGTTTCGCTGCCTTGATGATTTTGCGTAGTTCATTGCTGCATTCCTTAAGTTCCGGTTGGTTGCCAGCAATGTCAGCTGTGCGTCACGCAGTTAGTGCTGCTTACATGGAACTGTTGGTCCAGGGCTTCTGGTTTGGATAGGTGTTCCAGGGTTGAGTGAAGAGCCAATGAGATGGCACCTGTTGTGGACCTGTTTCTCAGGCAGGGGTTAATACATTTCATCATCAACAATCAACTATTCTAGGAGACTGGATAGTTGTGGGGAGACAGGAACTGAACTGAACCGAGGTGCTGGACTCTCTGCAGAGTCCTACCATTGAGGGAAGTACAGTTCCCATACCAGGCAGTGATGCAGCCAGTCAAGATGCTCTCAGTTGTGCCCCTGTAGAAAGTTCCTAGGTTTTTGGAGCCCATACCAAATTTCTTCAAGCACCTGAGGTGAGAGGTGCTGTTGTGCCTGTTTCACAACAGAGCCAGTATGTACAGACAACGTGAGATCCTCGGTGATGTGTATGTTGAGGAACTTGAAGCTGTTCACGCTCTCAATTCCAGATCTATTGATGTCATTAGGGGTGAGCCTGTCTCCATTCCTCCTGTAATCCACAACCAGCTCCTTTGTCTTTGCAACATCGAGGGAGAGGTTGTTTTCTTGACACCACTGTGTTAGAGTGATGACTTCTCTGTAGGCTGCCTTGTTATTATTTGAGATGAGGCCAATCAGTGTAGTATTGTCAGCAAATTTAATTAGCAGATTGGAGCTGTAGGTGGCTTAACACAGACATGGGTATGTAGTGAGTAAAGGAGGGGGTTTGAAGCACAACCCTGAAGGGCATCTGTGTTGAGGGGCAGAGGTGAGGGAGCCCACTCTTACCACTTGCCAGCGATCTGACAGGAAGTCCAGGATCCAGTTGCACAAGGCCAGGTGAAGGCCGAGGTCTCGGAGCCTCTTGTTGAGCCTGGAGGGAATTATAGTGTTGAATGCTGAACTGTATTCCAAGAATGGCATTCTCACATAAGCATCCTTCTCCAGATGTGTAAGGACGGTATGTAGAGCAGTGGCTATTGGTTTGTCTGGTGATCAGTTGTGTCGGTAGGTGAAACGTAGGGGGTCCATTCTGGGTGGTAATAGGTTGCATGTGGTCCTTGACCAGGCTCTCAAAACACTTGCTTAATATTGAGGTGAGTGCAACAGGATGCCAGTCATTCAGACATATTACCTTGGTCTTTATAGGTGCAGGAACGATGGTGGATCTTTTGAAGCAGGAGGGCACTCTTCACCGGGAAAGGAGACTCTGTGGCCATGAATGAGAAACCAGGATGGTGTTTGCCTCCCAGGTGCTTGGATTGAGGATGTCACAGAATGGCTACAGAGTATTCTCAAAGGGGGAAGTGAGCAGCCAAGGGATGTGCACATTGGCACTGATATTGCTAGGAAAGAGGAAGAAGTCATTCAGAGTATAGGGAGTTAGGAAAGTGGCTGAGAAGCAGATCTTTGAAGGTAGTGGCTACACAGGTTGATAAGGTGGTAAAGAAGGTTTGCCTTGAGTTGAGGAATTAAGTTTGAGTTGGGAAGTTGTATTGCTGCTTTATAAACTATTGCTAGGCCATACCTGGAGTATGGCATTCATTTCTGGTTGCCGCATTATAGGAAGGATGTTGAGGATGCTGCCTGGATTAGGGTGTTTTTTTCTGGAGCAGTGGAGGCTGAGGGGAGAATGGATAGAGATGTATAAGATTATGAGAGGCATAAATAGACTAGACAAGTTTGCATCTGTTTCTCAGTGTTGAAATGTCTAAAATTAGAGGGCATGCATCTAAGGTGAGAGGGGATTACTTCAAAGGAGATGTGCGGGACAAGTTTTTTTCAAATTGGTGAGTAGGTGGAATGCTGTCTGGAGTGATGGTGGAAACAAATGATAGTGGCATTAATGAAGCTTTTGGGTAGGCACCTGAATGTGCAGGAAATTGAAGGATGTGAACATTGTAGGCAGAAAGGATTTGTTTAGTTAGACGTTTGAATACTAATTTAATTAGTACACAACAGCGCAGACTGAAGGGTCTGTTCCTGTGCTATACTGTTCTGCAGTATGTTCTGTATCTGGACACTGAAGATTCATGCATCAGGATACACTTCATTGACTACAACTTTGCATTCAACATTATCAACCCCTCAAAACTAATCAATAAGCTACAAGACCTGGACCTCAATACCTCCCTGTACAACTGGATCCTCAATTTCTTCACTTGCAGACCCCAGTCAGCACAGGTACACCTCAAAGCTGTTTATTTACCCCTCCCCCCCCCACGGGGTTGAATCAGCATATAGAAGAGGGGTTGAAAATCTGGCTGAATGGTGCCAGAACAATAGCTTTTCACTGAACGTCAGCAAAACCAAAGAGCTGATTATTAGACCACATGAGGAGGAAACCGGGTATCCATGAACCAATCCTCATCAGGAATCGGAGTTGGAGAGGGTCAGCAATTTTAAACTCCTGTGTTATCATTTCAGAGGATCTGTCCTGGGTCTAGCGCACAAGTTCCATTACAAAGAAGACCTGGTAGTGCATCCACTTTCTTAGATGTTCGTGTAATGCTGTAAGGTTTCGTTGCTAATGTAATGGTTTCTCTGTAGCAGTAGTGCTTGGGTTATGCCTAGAAATGGGGCTTTGGAGTGTGCTCCATCCAATGGAGCTTCTTTCTTGTGTGTCTGAGAGAAGGTATTCGCGGGCTTTTGTTTGGCGGAAGATGGAGAGTGAAGATGCAAGAATGGAGAGGTCGTAGACTGCAGGACTGAGTGGACGTGGAATGGGGTTGGGAGTTGACTAAGTCTGGGGGAAATCGATGGAGAACAAACGGATGGGAAAGTCATGAGCTCCAACATCCACAATAGACTGTTACATTAAAATGGGCCCTTTTCTTTTTGTTTTTTTTACTAACCCTCTAGTCAAATTAAGAATCATAAAGTTAAATCATTTAATTGCATATGGTGCACTGTCTGCTATTTCATGGTACTGATTTGTAATGAGCAAACATCACGCAGCATCCACACAAATGAGATTTCACAATTTTGGTGGGCCAGAGTAATGCCCGAGACTAATGCAGCACACCAAACCAGGGGGTGTCATTCGGGATTGATTTTGTTGGATGCTGTGTGATTGCCCTGAGCACTGAACCAGTGTGCTGTGTGTTTAAGACTGTGCTGGTATGGATGTTGCCGGGGTGGAGCAGTGGTGTGCCTCCATGAGGTTACCAGTAACTAATGTGTGTGTGTTGAGTGGGGTAGATATTCGTATCTGGATGAATTGTTAATTCGACTTTTGAATACTCTTAAAGTTACTATTGCGAAGGTTTGATAAAATGGTGGAAACAGACCTTGGTCTTATGGTCTTGTTTTAGTTCAGACTAGCGCTGACGTAACGGCAGTGGGACTGCCCGCTTCTATCGGTGCCCCAGGTGAGGCGTGACCATGGCCTGTCCATACTATCAGGGAGCAGGAGGGTGTAGCAGAGCAGGCCAAATCACAAGTTGACCTTCCTGTAGCTGGGGGCGGAGACTTCAAAGACTGGATTCTGTCGTTTCTGAGGAGTGAGGGGAGGGAGAGGTTGCATTTGAAGTGTCTAATTGGTCCCGTCCCCCAGGGAAGAATGAGAATTTTGAGTTGGTATTCACTCTTGCCTCTCTGGAGAATAAAAGGAAAAATGCCCAGGTTCTAAGTCCCCGCTATGGCAGGCTCCGCCTATTCTCTGGAATAACACCCACCCCTGTAGGGGAAGAGAAGTATGAGGCTTGGCTGGAGCAGACCTCCCAGTTGCTAGACGAGTGGCACTGCTCTGATGTAAGGTGACAGATTGGTTGAAAAGTTTGAGTGGCCGGGCCGCTGACATCACGAGAGCCATGAAGTTCCGGTACCCCATAGCTAAAGCTGTCGATTATATGGGGGCATCAGAAAAGGCATTTGGCCTGACAGGAAGCCCAATGGAGCTCATGGTGGGGTTTCAGAACATGCTGAAGGCGAAGGGGTAGAAGCTTTCTGCTTACATTTTTCGGCTAGAGAGGCAGCTACGTTGCTTGCAGCGCAGAGGGGTCATTCAAACGGCTGAGGTGGGTCAGTTAAGAATGGACCAGATAGCCAGTCCCATGACCTGATTGCTTGGGGTCTGTGACAATCTCGTAAGAACTGACCCCCCCCCCTTTTGTTGAGCTGATCAGAGAAATACAAGAGGAGAAGAATACGTCAGAGGCGCAGGAGGCCTCCATCAGCAGCGTACAGTTCTCATTACTGATCCCCTGCAGTGAAGCAACCATGAATAGCCTACCCCGGGGAGTGGTAGAGGAGATTGTGGCAGAGTTGAGAACTGAGATGTCCTGGTTGTTATCAGCAGGTGTGACCCCCCCACCCCCCATATGATGCTGATTGGGGGGGGTGGGAGGATCTTCTAAGGGGACGAACAATGTGGAGGGCTGCTGGCAGCAGGTGTCACGCCAGAAGGAGAGTGAGCCCCTGGGTACCTCAGCAGGGAGAGTCGTTGAGAAAACTTAGAGGATACCCAGTGAGGGAACGGCCTGGTGTCTCTGGGGGAGCACATTCCCAGCAATGTACCAAGGAACTCCCGAAAGCAAAAGGCCCAATTCCTGACGGCCTAATGGGATCTTGCTCCAGTGTGTCGCTACAGATAGAGGGTACTTACGCTAAAGCCATACTCGACACTGGGTCGCAGGTCACGTTACTGTACCGTTTGTTTTACGATCATTATCTGAAGCATTTACCCTTGACACCATTCAGGCACTGGAGATCTGGGGTCTCAGTGCTGGTGATTATCTATATGACAGTTATTTGTCAGGGAAACTGGGGGTCTCAGAGGCCAATGTGAGAGTGGCTGAGGCCCTTGATACATTAGTGCTGGTTTGTCCGGACCCTGTTGAGAAGGGCGGTGTTTCAATTCTGGTGGGGACCAACACCCCTCTTGTGAGGAGGCTCATAGGGGCCTGCAAGGAGATGGCTGGTGAGAGCTTTCTGGGAACATTGTCCGTACGCCGAGTGCTTCGAGCTGCTTTTGAGGAAGTGCGTGGTTGCATCAGGCCGGATACCGAATTTAGACGGGGGATTGTGTGGTTCACCCAGTCGATGTCAATGGTGGCACAGCCAGGGGAAGTAGCGAGAGTGATGAGACCCCTCCCCCCAAAATTCCCGGAATGCCTGCGGGCGAGGCCCACTTAGTGGACACTCCAGAAGACCACGAGGGGGAGTCAGGATTTCCTGCTGGGGTACTGGTGAGGCAAGAATTGCAGAAGCCCTCGGTTGTGTAAGTAAACAGGATGGCAGTGATTGTCAGGAACACTCTTTCTTTCTTTTTCAATCTTTTTATTGAATTTCATATATAAAAAAAACATAATATAATAATAAATAGGTTATAAATGCATAAGACTTGAAATTGAATTATAGTAGGATAACAATATCCTATTAAAATATCAACAGAAAAACATAGTACATTATCAATCAAGTCTATAATAATTATATGAAAAAAATAAAAATAATCATCAAAAGAAAAAGAAAAAATTATAAAAATACAGGCAAAAAATATAAAAAAAATACTAAACTAAACTAACATGGGCAATACTAACAGTTTATTTGTATATGATAGTGCCAAAAACTCCGGAACTCCATACCTGAACAAGAATAAGTAAAGACAAGGTCTGGAAGAGGCCAAATTAATTCATATGAAAATGTCGAATGAACGGTCCCCAAGTTTCTTCAAATTTAATTGATGAGTCAAAAATAGTGCTTCTAATTTTTTCCAAGCTCAGAAAAGAAATAGTTTGAGAGAAAGGAACACTCTAAAGTGGGAGGTCACCTTCAAGCGGGAAATGCCCCTGGTGCATTTGTTCCTGGTGACGGTAATGTCCAGTGTCCACATGATACAAGCTGGGGAGAAACCATTGGAAAAGGGGTTAAGTTGACTGCTGGGTCATTCTACTTCGGGGACTCCCTGATTCCTGCGGGTTGGAAGAAGAGGTTGGTAGAGAAAATGTTGAAGCTGGAAAGTATCTTTTCCACTGAGTCTGTTGATTGTCCCAAAAGCACTTGTCACACTATCCGGGTGACCGAGGACACCCCGTTCAGAGAGAGGTTGAGGCGACTGGCTCCTGCAGAGGTGGAAGACATTCAGCAGCATTTGTGTATGTTGAAGGAAGCTGGGATCATCACTGTGACCCAAAGCCCCTATGCATCCCCAATAGTAGTGGCCAGAAAGAAGAATGGGAAGGTATGGATGTGTGTGGACTATAGGACTCTGAACAGATGCACCGACTCTGACCAGTATACTGCCCCAAGGTTCGAAGACATGCTGGCCTGCCTGAGGAGTGCAGAGTGGTTCAGTGTGCTGGACTTGAGGACTGGATATTACCAGATCCCGATGAGTGAGGCCGACAAAGAGAAGACTGCATCTGTATGTCCCCTGGGATGCTTCCAGTTCGAAAGGATGCCCCAGGGCATATCGGGAGCCCCTGCCACCTTCCAGTGTGTCATGGAGAAGATGGTGGGGGATATGAACTTACTTGAGGTATTGGTATATCTGGATGACCTCATAGTGTTTGGATCCACCTTGGAAGAACATGGAGCGAGACTACTGAAGGTGCTGGGCCACCTGAAAGCTGAAGGGTTAAAAGTTTCCCTGGCCAAGTGCCAGTTCTGCAAGATGTCTGTTAGCTATGTTGAGCACATAGTCACAGGGAATGGAGTAGCTACAAATCTGGCTAAGGTAGAGGCGGTGATCACGTGGCCAAGACTCCAGACTGTGAGCGCTCGGTGCTTGTTCCTCGGGTTCCGTGGTTACTATCAGAGGTTCATGAAGGGCTACGTGAAAGTGAGTCACCCGTTGAATCAGCTTCTGTGTGTTTACCCTCCCTTGGGGAAGAAAGGTGGGGGGGAAGGAGAAGTATTGGAGGATTGTGTTGAAGTCACTTCATGATGATTCTGGACATTTGGGGGTTGAAAAGACCTAAGTAAAACTCAGAGACTGGTTTTCCTGGCCCCAAATGACAAATACTGCAAGTCATACGCGGAAGACGCTACCTACGCGGGCAGCTCCGTTGTCCCACCTGCAGAGTGCAGGGCCCCTGGCCCTGGTGTGTATGGATTTCCTGTCAATAGAACCCAATGCCAGCAACATGGTGAATGTCTTAGTCATGGATCACTACACCAGATTTGCTCAAGCTTTCCTTACCATGGACCAGAGGGCAACTACGGTAGCAGACGTGTTATGGGAGAAGTATTTTCTTTATTATGGCCTCCCCAGGCGGATATGTAGTGATCAGGGATGGGATTTTGAGAGCAGGCTCATCCATGAGTTACTGGGCATGCTTGGAGTTGAGAAGTTGAGGACCACACCCTATCATCCATAGAGTGATCCCCAGCCCAAGAGGTTTAATCAGACTTTGCTAGACATGCTCAGGACCCTGGAGATCAGCAAGAAGAGCAGGTGGAGTCAACATATTTGACGTCTAGTCCACAGTTACAACTGTACACAAAATGAAGCTACTGGGTACTCACCATACTTTCTGATGTTTGGGCATGAGGCGAGGTTGCCCATTGAATGACGAGGGTGACTTACCACTGAAGACTTATCTGAAGTATGTGTCTGACATGAGAAGAGGGCTGAAAAGGGATTATGAATGATCTGGGGTCGCAGCTGCCAAGCAGAATCAAGGAAATAAGAGGAGGTACGATCAAAAAGTGAGGTTCTCCCTACTCCTGCTGGGAGACAGAGTCCTCACAAAGAATTTGAGTGACCTGGGCAGCATAAGTTGGCTGACCGCTGGGCGGCTATGCCCTACGTGGTGGAGAGTCAGATGCCAAACCTACCACTTTTTTGGGTGAAACCAGAGGATGGGGATGGGCCTGTCATGATTCTCCATTGGAACCACCTTCTGCCTCTGGGACAAGAGGTGAAGGCTGACCCAGAGCCTAACCTGGAGCCTGCACCTCGTAAGATGACTCTGAGGTGATGCAGGGCAACTGCAGGACCAACAGCAGAAGAAGTTAGGCTGGCCCTCACCCCTGAGAGGGATACTGTTTTGGAGGATGAGGACATGGAGGAGTGGTATATGCTGCTTTTTGCTAACTCCCCACTGACTGAGGAAGAGACTCCCAATCCTTCTCACACTGAGTCAGGTGAAATCGGGGAGGATGGTGCGATCGGTGGACAGCCTGGGTTGCAGTGGGACCCTGCAAGGGATGAAGCCAGGCTTAGCCAAGGGACAGAGGGGTCTGAGTTGCAGGGGGGCACAAGTGATAGGCCAGGTGAGGTCTCACCAGGTAGACCAAAAAGTATCCCTGGTAGTGTTAGAACATGAAGAGATAGATGAGAGGGAATGTAGGTCTTGGAGAATTAGGAGACCATTGGATAGGCTGGCTAATGTAACACCGGGGGAACAGAGAGTGGCCCCAACTGCTTTGGGGATCTATGTCACTGCCTTTTACATCTGCGTTGGACTTTGTGCTTTGCAGGAGGCATTGGCGAATTCTCTCAATGTCATGAGGACATGAGTGAATTTGGTGGGGGGGAGAGTGTAATGCTTTGTAAGGTTTCACTGCTAATGTAATGGTTTCTCTGTAGCAGCAGTGTTTGGGTAATGACGAGATAACGCAGCTTTGGAATGTGCGCCATCCGATGAGAGGCATGTTGTTTCTTTCTTGCGGGTCTGGGAGAAGGTATTTGTGGGCTTTTGTTTGGCAGATGGAGAGAGAAGACGCAGCCCACTGAACCTGGGGGTTACATTTGCAAAGATTCAGCATGTCATCTAAAGCTTTGACAATCTTCTATAGATGCGTGGTGGAGAGTATAGTGACCGTTTGCATCATGGCCTGGGATGGAAACACCAATGCCCCGAATGGAAAAGCCCATAAGAAGTGATGGATGTGGCAAGTCCATCACTGGAAAAGCCCTCCATACCACTGAACACATCTACAAAGGGCTCTGTTGTCCATCATCAAAGGCACCCACTGTCCAGGCCATGGTCTCTTCTCCAGACAGAGGTACAAGAGCCTTGGTTCCCACACCACCAGCAGGTTCAGGTGCAGTTATTACTGCCTCAACCATCGGGCTCCTGGACCAGGGTAGATAACTTCCCTCACCCTAATACCAAAATGATCCACAAACGATGGACTCACTCTCAAGTACTCTACAACTCGTGTTCTCAATATTTATTTATAGTACAATTTTTTTTTGTATTTTCACAATCTGTTGTCTTCTGCACATTGGTGGTTTATCTGACATTAAAGTTTTTTTGTTGATTCTATCGTGTTTCTTTGTATTAGTGTGAATGTTCACAGGAAAATGGATCTCAGGGCAGTATATAGTGACATGTATATAATATGGTAATAAATTTACTTTGAACTTTGAGTGAATTCACTCTGGCTATTTGGATTCCAAACAAACTACTTTGACTTCCATATTTAATTCTGGATAATTAGTTATGGAATTTAAGTAAAACTAGTCTCATTAATGTTCATCATGAAACAACATGATTGACATTAAAATTAACCTGGTTCAGTAATGTTCCTTGGGGAAGTCAATCTGCCATTTGTTACCTGGTCTGACCTCCTGATTTCAGACTCCCAATTTAATTGGCTTAACTGTGTCTCGTCAGTTCAGGAAGATTAAGGATGCACATTAAGTCAGCATTGTCGTCATCGCATTGTTGTATGCAGATATCTGTCAGAGCTAGTCCCATTTGTTTGCATTTGACCCATATGCCTTTATATCATTTTTATCCATATACTTGTCCAAATGTCTTTTATAACATTTCTATTTGATCTCAGTACTACAGTTTCCTCTGGCACCTAATTCACATACCCACCATCCTCCTGCAGAAGGGTCTCGACCCGAAATGTCGACTGTACTCTTTTCCCCAGATGCTGCCTGGCCTGCTGAGTTCTTCAGCATTTTGTATGTAATACCCTATTTGGATAATGTTTGCCCTTTGGTTGCTTTTTGAATTGTTTTTTTTTTATTTCTCCTCTCACTTTAACTCTGTTTATGCTGGTGGGGGAAGAAAGGCTGGCCATTTACCTTTTCTGCACCCCTCTTGTTTAAAAACCTCTAAAGTCACCCCCCTCCACCTCCTTTGCTCCAGGAAAAATTCATTAGCCCATCCAGTCTCTCCTTGTAACTCAGATCTTCCAGTTCCAGTAACATCCTGGTGAATCTTTTCTGCACAATTTCCAACTAACGACATCTTTTCAATAGCTGGGTGCCAAGAACTGTGCACAATACTCTAAATGTGGTATCACAAATGACTTGTACAGTAGAACATGACATCCCACCTTCTGTACTTGATGCCCTGGCCAGTGAAGGTTATCATGCTAAATGCACCATGATAATCCTACCTACCTGTATCACCACTCTCAGGGAACCATGTACTGTATACAGGTGTCTTCATTCTACAACACTCTCCAGGGCCCTATATTTACTGTGCAAATCCTGCCCTGGTTTAACTGATCAAAATGCAACACTTCACATTGTCTGAGTTAAATTTCATCTGTCATTCATTAGCCCACTTTCCCAGTTCATCTACTGTGTTGTGAAGTATTGGATAAACTTCTCGATCCACCATGGTGAATGTCAGTGTCATCTGCAAACCTCCAGCCATGTTAACAACATTGTATCTCAAATTATTAACATAGATGGCAAACTGTGGATCCTGCACTGTTCTCAGTGGCACCCCACTAATCACAGGCCTCCATTCTGAATAACAACCCTCTACTACCACCTTCTGACTCCTTCCTCAAGGCCAATTTTGTATTCATTTAGCTAGCTCCTGTTTAATTCCAGATTACCAGCAACATCTATATCTTACGAAAAAAATAAAACTAGGATGTTCATTTGCAGACCTTTTTGTTATCCTTTACTCATAGATAAGTTTGAACACTCATTGAGTTGCAAAATGGCAATGGCAGCATTATCTCCTGTTTAAGGATATTTTTACAAAACCCAACCAACCCCAAAGCAATTTGTTTCTTCAAAGTGTGGTATTTCATCCAACAATCAAGCTGCAATCTGAGCAATGTTAGCTCACTCAAGCAGATTATTTGGAGACCTAGGGTTACTGATTGAGCAATTTTACACTGCCTTTGACACACAACATGGAATCAATTTGTATTTTTTTCCCTCATATGACTGGTTTTATACTTAAACAAGAAAGCGTGGAAGATTTTGTGGAGAACATGCAGGGGGATTTTTTTTTACTTATAACAAGGGAATAGCATTTTGCTTTTGGATTCCCTGATTTAACTCTACAGGAGATTTCACAATTGCTCCTCTCATCTTTTGTTGGAAAATAAATGAGTGCAGCTCCTGTATAAGTGCAGAAATTCAGAAAGCAAACTACTTACAGACATACACAGATAAGAAACTGAAATGTAAGACAATGTAAAAAACTCCATTATTTACATAGAGGAAGCCATACTGTTTGCTAGCTTGAATAAATTATTCCTCTTTTAATGTTCATAGAAGGTCTGCCGTGTAAAACTTTTCTAACAGTAGCACAGATATTTCTATCATTTGAGCTCTGTATGATATTAGTGGGAAAATGGAAAGGTTACTTGTGACACTAAATACAACCCAAAATTATGTAATAAATTTCTATTTCTTATCTAAAATGGAAAATCTTTACAAGGAATCATCAATACTGTCATGACTGTGAATTCTTTTCATGTTTTTCTGAATACTTATTGACAATTTGACCACTTCTGAATATTTATTGTTTTTGGATGCCACACTTGTGCATCAAATTCTAGCAATTACCTTTAATTTGTTCATAATATTCTGTTTCTGAATTACATTCATGTATGGTTGCAGCCTTAAATGTGCATATTATTTGCAAAATAAATCTTTTGTGTTAATCTTTATTCATTGTTAGACAGACCTCAGAACATCTTACAGCTAAAGATGCCCAGCTGGTGTTTCTTCTTACATGAAATATCTATTTATTTTGGCAGACTTCAGCTATGGGAACAGCTATAAGTTTGACTAAGACCTACTAATACTAGGTTGTGTTTAGTGTTAGGATTTCCAGCTGGCTTTGTTAAGGCAAGGCACCCTCCTTACAACATTAATAAGGGGGTGCGGTAGGGTGAGGTACCCACAAGGCCCGGTCACCTTGGAGACCAGATTGCAAACGAAGCATGCATGAAGTAGGTGGACCAGAGAACCCAGTAACTATGTGGTCTGGACACCCAAAAATATATCAAAGTATTTTAAAAGTGTTGGCATATTATTCATTTGCAAGGGCACTTCACTTTTCTTAGGAGGACTGGTGCCTCCTGAACAAAGATCCATCACCTAACCTGTGCTTGGTTTATTTGTGATTAGATTGGGGGAGGGGGGAATCCTCCCATAAGTGACTCCATCTATCATTGCCCTAGACGCTGCATTGATAAA
The DNA here is from genome assembly GCF_030144855.1 of Hypanus sabinus. Classification (NCBI taxonomy): domain Eukaryota; kingdom Metazoa; phylum Chordata; class Chondrichthyes; order Myliobatiformes; family Dasyatidae; genus Hypanus; species Hypanus sabinus. The sequence continues at coordinate 52,942,219 of NC_082707.1, forward strand.
GCAGCAATGGAGTTCGGAAACAGGCATATTACAGCACAGCTGCACAATCTCATGAATTTTCAGAACCATTAGGTTTAAATTATTGCAGAACAGAGGAAAAGCTCTCTTATCTATAACATGGTTCTGATTTAAGATATATTCACATTGTATTAGTATGAACAACTACATCAGATTTTCAAACAAGCTTTAACCAAGAAATCCTATCAGTGAATGAATCAGCTGTCCATTATTCAAATGAACTATAATATAATTTGTCTTCAGCCTGCTAACTTGAAGAAATGCATCAATTATTAGTTCTCTACTCATATGTTATATTATTTATATTTCCTTTGTGATTTGTTTTCCTTTTTACTTAAGGGTACAAGCAGTAAACTTGCAAAAGATTATTTAGCAAATAAATGCATTCTCTAATGAAAAAACTTTAGAGCTTATTCAAGTCATAAACAATCCCTGTTCTATTTACATTTGTGAGCATGAGTATCATTGAATATTGAACAGGACCTCACTAAGGAGCACCAGGCCACTGTCTCCAACACCATCACTGACCTTATAAACTCCGGGGATTTCCCATCCACTGCCACCATCCTCGTAGTTCCCTTATGCTGCACCTCCCATTTCTACATCCTACCCAAGATCCATAAACCTGCCTGTTCAGGTAGATACATTGTTTCTGCTTGTTCCTGCCCTACCAAACTTGTATCTGCAGACCTTGACTCTGTTTTATCACCTTTTGTTCAGTCCCTTCCTATGTATATCCATGGCATTTCACATGCTCTTGATCTTTTCAATGACTTCAAGATCCCTGGCCCTGATCACTATGGATGTCCAGTCTTTACACACCTCCATCCCCCACCAGGAGGGCCTTAAAGCTCTCTGCTTCTTTCTGGACAAAAGACCCAACCAGTTCCCTCCACCACTACACCCCTCTGTCTGGGGGAAAACAGGTTCTCACTCTTTGGTTGTTCCAACTTCCTTCAAACCAAATGTGCAGTTATGGGCACTTGTGTGGATCCTAGCTATGTCTGTCTTTTTGTTGGCTCTGTAGAACAGTCCATGTTCCAATCCTATAACTGTATCGCTCCCCATCTCTGTCTATGCTACATCAGCTGCATAGATGCTGCTTCCTGCACCTAAGCTGAGCTCATCAACTTTGCCTCCAACTTCCACCGTGCCCTCAAATTTACCTGGTCCATTTCCAATAACTTTCTCTCCTTCCTCAAACTCTGTTTCTCTATCTCTGGAGACGGTCTATCTACTGTTTTTTTTTATAAATCCACCGATTCTCACAGCAACCTGGACTGCACTTCTTCCCATCCGTCACTTGTAAAAATGGCATCCCCTTCTTCCAGCTTCTCCATCTCTGCCACATCTGCTCTAAGGATGAGTATTTTCATTCCAAAACTGAGATGTCCTCCTTCAAAGAAAGGGGTTCTTCTTCCACCATCAATGCTGCCTTCCCCACATCTCTTCCATTTTGCACACATCAGCCCTCGCCCGATCCTCTCACCGCCATACTAGGGATAGGGTTTGTCTTGTCCTCACCGACCACCCCACTAGCGTCCACATCCAGCACATAGTTCTCCATAACTTCTATCTCCAGTGGGATCCCACCAGCAAGCACATCCTCTCATCCTCCCCAACATCCTGCTTTCCATGGGGATCACTCCCTACACAACTCCCTTGTCCACTCAGTACCTCCCCACTGATCGCCCTCCTGGTTCTTATGCTGTCAAGTGAAACAAGTGCCTCACCCTGCCCCTATCTCTCTTCCCTCACTACCATTCAGGGCCCCAAACAGACCTTACAGGTGAGGTGACACTTCACCTGTGAGTCTGTTGGGATCACCTAATGTACCTGGTGCTCCTAAAGTGGCTTCCTGTGTATCAGTGAGACCCGACGTAGATTGTAAGCTTCGCTGAGCACCTTCACTCAGTCCACCACAAAGAGTGGGATCTCCTGGTGGCTGCCCATTTTCAATTCTATTCCCATTCCCATTTTGATGTGTCAGTCCATACCCTCCATTACTCCTGCGATGAGACTCTCAGGTTGGAGGAGCAACACCTTGTATTCCATCTGGATAGCCTTCAACCTGATGGCATGAACTCAATTTTTTTGAATTTTTGATAATTGTGCCCCCTCCCCCAACCATTCCTCATTCCTGTTTCCCTCTCTCACCTTATCCCCTTGTTTCCTTACCTGCCCATCACCTCCTTCTTAGTGGTCCTTCCATTTCTTTCCTTGGTCTTCTGTCCTCTCTTACCAGATTCCTCCTCCTCCATCTCTTTCACGAATCAATTTCCCAGCTCTTCACTTCACCCCCTGTCCTGGTTTCATCTACCACCTACTACCTTTTACTTCTTCCTCCCCTCCCCCCACTTTACTCCGACTTCTCATCTTTTTTCCAGTTCTGATGAAGGGCCTTGGGCAGAATCATCAACTACTTACTCTTTTCTGTAGAATCTGCCTGGCCTGATGCATTCCTCCAGCATCTGCAGACTTCCTTGTGTTTATGAATATTGTTGTTTTTTTTCCTGTCCTTTTATGTCCTCTTTGTGTTGAGGATGATTTGCAGTTTTGTGCATTTTTGGGGCAGGTGAGATAGTTATGTGGGATCTGCAGGCTCTGCCAAAATGAGACAGGCTTGACTGGGCAGGCATTTAGGAAGTTTTGGAATGTAATATTTTCCTCATTTGTTAGGCTTCTGCGTGCTCCCAATGATTGGATGTAAAGTTGTCTTATTAATCTTGAATGTGTTTCTTTTTTGCTGTTTTGAGCTGTAATGAGCAAAGATTTCTTAGAAGTTGAAATCTCAGCTTTTTAGGAAGACTTTGAGAATATCCTTGATTTGCTTCATCCGTCTCTTGTTATGTCAGAACTTGACGTTGAAAATCTCTTTTGGGAATCTGTGAAATTAAAACAAGAATAACCTTTTGTTGGCAGCTACTCAAAAATCCCAAGCTGAGGAAGCTTATCTTCTATACTGCTTAGTGTTCCTTCATTTTGAAGCATTAAAATTAATAAATCAGGTTCCAATTTTTTTTCATTGCCCGCAGTGATACTGCCACAATGGCCAAGTCTTGGGGCTGGATATCATCAGGATATCTGTTGGTTGGAGTCAAGTAATTGATATCAGAGACACTAAAAATGGTATTGCCTTAAATTGAAATGCTATGATGAGCGTATTTAATTCTGTTAATTGCTTCATCCAATACACCAGCTAACTGTCCTTATCAACATTGTAAAGGGATTGTTTTCCTTGCAATTAACCTTGTAACCTTCTGTGACCTGAATCTACATTCATAGTACTGGCATAATAAAAGTTGACCCCATGATCCCAACTGAGCTAAAGTCAAAATTTGTGAAAGCAGCCCTCCCCACTTCTGCAGCAATAGTCTCCTTATCCCTTCCTACAGAAGCAAAATATGTACCTCATTATGAACAATGTCATGGCTGTACTAATGTTAATGAAGATCTATAAACAGAATAAATTTGCATATATATGTATTTAGATCAGTTTCTCATACTAAATCCTATCTTTGTAAAATCGTGCACTTCGTCTTTATGATATTTGAAATAACATAAGTTATTATAATTGGGTAAAATTTGCATATTCTGTATGTACCCCTGAGTTTGAGCTGAAAGAAATGCGAGGGCCTGACATCTGACTTAGATTCAGCTAAAGCCACATTTTCAATGTAAATGGCTTTGCAAACGTCCCATGAGAATAGAATAGAATTGTAAACAATTTTTCAAGTCAAAATTAGACTTGGATAATAAGAATGGCTTGATGTTTAGCAAACTCATGGGACATTATATTTTTAACATCAGTAAAATTATTGTAAGTGAATCATCATTTTCTGTAATTTCCAATAAATGATCTTAATAGCACTTCCTGACATTACGAAGCAACAGACAGAACATATGCCATATTTTAATTTTTCATGTTCTGTATTATAATTTAAGAACATTACAGAATATTATGCAAATTAAAATACTGTTGAACTAAAAAATGTTGGAATTATTCTGGAAATGATCAGGCAGCACCTGTGGTAAAACAGACTTAACATTTCAGGTCCAAGACCAGCAGATCTGGGAAAGCAAAAACAAAGGTTGTTTTAAACTCTTTCCCATGTTTTCTTTGACTAAAGTGTAAATCCATGCACTCCCCTCCACTCCATCGAATCCTTGGTCATTGCCTCATCCCATTAGGTGCAATCAACAATGTTCTACCAATAGATCTGGTTAATTCAAGGATTTTGCACTCAGTGAAAATGATGATTTCATTGTCAGACCAAGTCTTCCTGTTCTGGATGTCGAATGATGCTCATGTTCCACAAAACAAGCCTTCATTTAGTAACAGAAGGTTGATCAGTAACAGTTCTGGAGATGCAGTAGTGTATAGTGGATTTCACAGTGGAATATCCTTGATTTGCCAGTGCTTGGAGGTAATGCAGTTTTCCTCTTGAATAAATTATGAAATATAAATGTATAAACAGTTTATAAAGAGAAAACCACAGCAATTATCTGATTCTGTGTGTTTGAGATCCTAGTGAAGAGAACAAACATCTCCTCAGTTGGTGCCACAGGCTTAACTGGTTATCGATTGATTAGCTCATGGAGAAGGATCCCACATTGGAACGATTACAAGACGCCCAGCAAATCTGTGGTCCAAAGCATCAGAAAGTAATTGATAGAGAAATACTTTGTTTTTCTAAATATTTAAATTCTTGAATGTAACATCTCTACAAGGTTTGTGGGAATGGAAATGCTCAAAACTCTCTAAGTGGTGAAGGCTGTCAGAGGTGCCATAGATATACATGGGAAGAGAATGAATAAGAAATAAATTATGGGGTCATGGTAGGAAAAGATAAAGGACTTGTGGCTGGATTTACTTGTATCTAAAGGGTAATTTATTGTTTTATTTCTTATATTAAAGTCAACCTTATTCGTACATACAGTATATGTGAGCTTAAGTTGCCAAATGTGATCTGCCACCTCTCTAAGCATCTTTGTTCTCTTATGTAACATGCACTTTACAGTAATCAGGTATTATCACTCAGAAATTGCCTGAAGTTTAAAGAAGAATCCCTTCCCTGAAAGGAAAGCTTTTTGATGATTATCTTGCTTAACAGTTGAGGATTTAACCTAGTCTTACAAATGTTGTTACTAATACAACTTGTTTCGGGGGGAGAAAACGAAATACACATAGAAAAAGAACTCAGATACTGGAGAATTAATGGATGGATGTATGCAACCATATTTCTAAGAATTGAGAGGAAGATGACAGATAGCTATTAGGTAGTTAATTTAGTACCCGTTTGGGGGGAAAACTTGTTATCCATAATTCAAGATGCCACATTAATGGGATAATCAAAGGCAGTCAAGTTAGCTTTGGTTGAATAGCAAAATTATAAGCATGCATTTAAACATCTCTCATTATCATGAATTTCCAAGTTGTAAGCTGAATTAATTTGCAATGATGGGAGTGAAAGTGAAGAAATATCTTTATAGAATCATAGAAAATCTTCAACAGAGAAGGAAGTTATTCAGCTCACTGTGTCCATTCCATTTAGAGATTATTCAAGTTAATCACAGCCTCAGCACTTGACCATAGCTCTGCAGAAGATCACAGCACTTCAACCACACGTAGAATTTATTTAATGTAGCAAGGCTTTTTGCCTCTGCCTCATCTCAGTATTGAGCTTCAGGCCTTGAGCACCCACTGAATGGAGGGGGTGGGGGAAGAAACATTTGACTATATTTTTTTCTCTACCAATTAATTTAAATCTGTTTTTCCCCTGGTTTGCTAACCATCAGTTAAGGAAGTAGACCCTTTTTTATCACAGCCCCTCATGGTTTAATGTCAATTAAATTTTCCCTCTCCTTCTGATCCAAAGAAAACACTCCAGTTTAAAGAAACTACAAAGAGATATAGATTATTTAAATGAGTAGTCAATGATATGGCAAATCTGGTAATTATGCACCTACAGGAAAAATTATAAAACTTACCATCTGAGCAGTAAGAGATTGCAGAGCTATGAGATTGAAAGGAACCACGGTACCCAAATGAAAGATTTGAAAAAGGGATGTAAGTAGAGCAAATAATTTGGAAAGCTAACAGAATAAAATTATTTATTCCAGAGGGAATTGAATACAGGAAGCTTTAGCTACATAGGACAATGGAAAGGGCACCTCTGCAGCACTGGTCTCCTTACTTACATAAAGCAATTCCTAGGAGGCTTGTGCCTGGCATGATTTGGTTGTCTTGAGTAAAGGTTTGAAGGGGTGGTCTGTATCCACCAGAGGATTTGATTGAGGGGTCTTCACAGGGTGAATAGAGGGGTTTCCCCTCTCAGGAGAATCTAGAACTAGGGTCCAAATAAGGAGTCACACGGATTAGATGGATGAGTTGATTTTTTTTCTCTCTCTCAGCTTTGAAGCAGAGATAGAAAGATTCTTAAGAGCAAAGGGGTCAACGATCAATTAAGGTTAGACTGGAGAATGGGCTTATAGTTCCCATTAGATTAGGCAGGGTTAAATAGCAAAGCAAAATCAAAATGATATGGTGGTGGTTGAGAGAGGTGGGCAGTATCTGTTCACGTTTGGAATGGCTTGTCTTTGAGCAGGCTCAGCAGCTGTGTCAGAATCAGGTTTAATATCACCACCATTTGTCATGAAATTTGTTTTGCAGCAGCAATTCAGTGTAATACATAAATACATATTAAAAATAAGTAATGCAAAAAGAGCAAAGATAGTGAGGTAGTTGATTTATTTTATTTATTATTTAGAGATACAGCATGGAACAGGTCCTTCACACCCTACAGGCTGCACGACCCAGCAACTCACCTAATTAAGACCAGCCTAATCACAGGGAAATTTACAAAAACACCACATTCATGGGTTAGTTTATTGTCCTTTCAGAATTCCGATTGTGGAGGGAAAGAAGCGGTTCCCAAAATGTTGAGTGTGTGTCTTCAGGCTCTGTACCTCTTCTCTGATCGTAGCAGTAATAAGAAGAGGGCATGTCCTGGGTGGTGGTGGTCCTTGATGTGTGAATCCCCCATTAACTTAACTGATAAACATAGAAATTCAGTTAGGATTAAATAATCAAAAACACTTACTGTAGTTATGGAAACTAAAGCACTGATCATTAGTATTTTAAAAAAATTAAATGTTTAAATCAGGAAGTGTAACTGAGCTATCTATATCTAATCTCATGTAAAACTTTGAGCAACACAACATTCTGCAGGATTTCAACAAGTCAGGCAGCATCTACAGAGATGACCAAACAGTCGATGTTTCGAGCCAAGATCTTTCATCAGGACTGGAAAGGAAAGGAAGGGTGAAGAGACAGAATAACAATGCAAGGGGAGGAGAAGGAGTACAAGCTAGGAGGTGATAGGTGAAACTGGGGGTGGGGGGGGGGGTCAGAAGCTGGGATGGGTAGACCCGTCATAAATTGGGGGACCACTTCATCAAACAACTCTGCTCCATTTGCCACAAGTGGAACACTTCCCGGTGGTCGAACATCTTAATTCCCATTCCAACTTGTCAGTTAATGGTCTCCTCTTGTGCCAAGGTGAGGCCACCCTCAGGGTGGACAACCAACATCTCGCATTCAGTCTGGGTAGCCTCCATCCTGTTGGCATGAATATTGATTTCTTCCGGTAAACTAATTTCCCACCTCCTTCCTCTGTTCCCTACTGACCTTTTACCTCTTCTCAGCTGCCTATTACTTTCCCCCATGTCCCCTCCTCTTCCCTTTCTCCTATGAGCCACTGTCCTCTCCTATCATATTCTTTCTTCTCCAGTCCATGACCTTCCCCACCCACCTGCCTTCACCTATTACCTTCTAGCTATCCTCTTTTTATTCCGGCATCTCTCCACCCCCTTCTTAGTCCTAAATGAAGGTCTTGGTCCAAAACATCAACTTCATTTCCATTGATGCTGCCTGAGTTCTTCCAAAGCAACACACACAAAATGCTGGATTTCTAGATCTGCAGAATCGCTTGTGATTATGATAGGTAGAAAATGTAAAAGGTTGTAGAAGAAGAAATCTGATAGTGGACAATGTTTGAAAGGAAAGGAGGAGCGGCATTACAGTGAGGTGATAGGCTGGTGAAGAAAAGAGGTAAGAGTAGGGAATTGAAGAGGGAAGGGGGAGTGAAAAGATTACCGGAAGTTGGAGAAATCGAAGTTCATGCTTTTAGGTTGGAGGCCACTCGGACAGAATGAGGAGTTGCTCCTCCAAATTGAGAGTGGCCTCAAGGTGGCAGTAGAGGAAGCCATGGACTGACATGTCAGAATGGGAATGGGGTTTGGAATCAAAATGGTTGGCTACTGGGAAATCCTGCTTTATGCAGATGCTCGACAAAGCTGTCCCCCAATCTAAACTGTGGAAATCTGCAGATGCTGGAAATTCAGGCGACACACACAAAATGCTGGTGGAACGCAGCAGGCCAAGCAGCATCTATAAGAAGTACAGTCAACATTTCAGGCCGAGACCCTTCGTCAGGACTAACTGAAAGAAGAGATAGTAAGAGAGCTGAAAATGGGAGGGGGAGATCTAAAATGATAGGAGAAGACATGAGGGGGAGGGATGAAGCTTAGAGCTGGAAAGGTGATTGGCAAAAGGGATACAGAGCTGGAGAAGGGAAAGGATCATAGGACAGGAGGCCTGGGGAGAAAGAAAGGGGGAGGAGAGCACCAGAGGAAGATGGAGAGCAGGAAAGGAGATATTTGTGAGGGGGACAGAGAGAGAGAAAAAAGGGAAAAGTCACAACTCCCTGGACTATTCCTCTTCCCACCCTGTCTCTTGCAAAAATGCCATCCCATTCTCGCAATTCCTCCATCTCCGCCACATCTGCTCTCAGGATGAGGCTTTTCATTCCAGGATGAAGGAGATGTCTTCCTTTTTTTTAAAGATAGGGGCTTCCCTTCCTCCACCATCAACTCTGCTCTCAAACACATTTCTCCCATTTCACGTACATCTGCTCTCATCCCATCCTTCCGCCCCCCCCCCCCCACTAGGAATAGGGTTCCCCTTGTCCTCATCTACCACCCCACCAGCCTCCGGGTCCAACATATAATTCTCCATAATTTCCGCCACCTCCAACAGGATCCCACCGCCAAACACATCTTTCCCTCCCCTCCCTTTCTGCTTTCCACAGGGATCGCTCCCTACATGACTCTCTTGTCCATTCGTCCCCCCATCCCTTGCCACTGATCTCCCTTCTGGCACTTATCCTTATAAGCGGAACAAGTGTGACACCGGCCCCAGACTTCCTCCCTCACCACCATTCAGAGCCCCAGACAGTCCTTCCAGGTGAGGCAACACTTCACCTGTGAGTCGGCTGGTGTGCTATACTGCGTCCGGTGCTCCCGGTGTGGCCTTTTATATATTGGTGAGACCCGACGCAGACTGGGAGACCGTTTCACTGAACACCTACGCTCTGTCCGCCAAAGAAAGCAGGATCTCCCAGTGGCCACATATTTTAATTCCACATCTCATTCCATTCTGGATTGTCTATCTATGACCTCCTCTACTGTCAAGTTGATGCCACACTCAGGTTGGAGGAACAACACCTTATATACCGGCTGGGTAGCCTCCAACCTGATGGCATGAACATTGATTTCTCTAACTTCCATTAATGACCCTCCTCCCCTTCTTACCCCATCCCCTATTTATTTATTATTTACCCCTTTTTTTCTGTCTTTCTGCCCATCACTCTGCCTGCTCTCCATCTCCCTCTGGAGCTCCCCTCCCCCCTTTTCCCTCGGCCTCCTGTCCCATGATCCTTTCCCTTCTCCAGCTCTGTATCCCTTTTGCCAATCACCTTTCCAGCTCTTAGCTTCACCCCACCCCCTCCGGTCTTCTCCTATCATTTCAGATTCCCCCCCCCCCCCCACTTTCAAATCTCCTACTATCTCTTCTTTCGGTTAGTCCTGACGAAGGGTCTTGGCCCGAAACGTCGACAGCGCTTCTCCCTATAGATGCTGCCTGGCCTGCTGTGTTCCACCAGCATTTTGTGTGTGTTGCTTCATATCTATGTCCGGTCTCACCAGTGTAGAAGAGGCTGCATCGGGAGCAGGACCCCAACAGAATTGCAGGTGAAATGTTGCCTCACCTGGAAGGACTATTTGGGGCCCTGAATGGAGGTGGCAGAGGAGGTGAGTAGGCAGAGTGGCGGGGGCAAATGGACAAGGGAATTTTACATAAAATATTTACTGTTTTTGTTATTTTGAGCTAAAGACATCTTCAGCCTATTTTGTCATGGGTTTTGTGAGAGAGATTTTTCTCCACTCGACTTGATGTAATTATACGCCCTTCTCTTCGAAGGTTGTTGGTAGCTAGAAACTAGCCGTGTAATATACAAACCGCTGATGATGTCAGCTTGTTATTGACTTTCCAGGTCTGAATGACTGAGCAAAGAGGGGGTGGGGTGGGTGAATCGATTGAAAGGAGTGGCTGGCCAGACAAAAATGAGCCGGCGCTGCTCTGGGGGAAGGGCGCCGTAGCTCGCTGTGCCTAAACTGAATTATCTGTAGGAATACTGTATAAATAAAAATCTGCAGCAGCTTAAGCGGAATGCGGTGTGAATTTCAATTACTTTTTTCTCACGTTGTAAAATTAAAGCATGCAACAATTAATTTCGAGTTTGGAATTTGATTTATGTAGTACTGAAGAACCTGATTTAAATTTAAGTGGGGGAAGGGATAAGAGAATGTGTCATAGACAAAGAAAAATACTTCTAAACCCATTTTAACCAAATGTTTCTGACAGCTAGGATTCTTAAAGGGGTGATAAAATCAGCTTTCCAAATGCCAGGCGGGATATTTGTGGATTATGAAATGGACTAGGAAGGTCTCAGATGATGATGGTGACCTTGAGAAAAAGAGGAAAAAATAGTTAAGTTAGCAAAGGAAACGTTCAGAATTTATTGCTTTGCAACAAATCTATTTATGTATCTTTTATGTCAGGACTACAAGAACACAAGGAACTCTTATCCTGCACCAATTTTCCAATCTTTCTCAAATGTATCTACCTCTTCAAGTAATTCCAGATGACCAGTGTCTAGAACCCTCAATGTTAGAATTCCAGAGACTCACCTTCTGTAAGAAGAATTTCTTGTGCACCTTAGTTATAAATATCACCTACTTATCTTGTAATTATGCCCATCTGTTCAAGACTCTCCCACTTCTGGAAATGTCTTAATATGTGTCCTGTCATCCCTCCCCCCCCCCCCCCCATCTTCTATATTTAAATAAGATCACCTTTTATTCTTTTCAACTCCTGAGTACAGTTACAAACTTTTTAGCCAATACTTTTAGGGCAACCCTCCCATTTCAGGAAATAACCATAGAATCTCTTCTAGACTGTCTCCAATGCTGGTTTATCTTTAATAAGGGAACCAAAACCATACAAAGGAAGTTTTAACAAAAAAGCTTACAAATTACCTGAAATGCCAACAATCCCTCTGCCTCAACAGATGCTAACTGATCTTCTGAATTCCACCAACAGATCATTTTTGCTCTTGGTTGCAGTTACTGCACCCTGTCTCCATGGATAATTGCAGGATTGAAGGTATTGTTTCTATAAGACCATAAGATAAATGAGCAGAATTTGACCATTGATTCTGCTTTGCCATTTTATCATGGCTGATCCATACTCCCTCTCAATCTCCTGCCTTCTCCCTGTATCCCTTCATGCCCTGACTAATCAAGAGTCCATAAGCCTCTACCTTAAATATACCCAATGACTTAGCCTGCAGCAATGAATCATCACTTTCTCGCTAAAGAAATTTCCCCCTAATCTCCATTCTAAAATGACACTCCTCTATTCTGAAGCTGTTTCCACTGGTCCTAGACTCCCCCACCCTGGAAAACATCCTCTCCACATCCACTCTGTCGAGGCCTTTCACCATTTGATGGGTTTCAATGAGGTTACCTTGTGGCGACCCACTTCCTAGCACACTCGAACCGGCTCACAAATAGCCAGTGCACCGGCACAAAGGCCAGTCCCAAAAGGGCACCAGGTCTGCTTCACCAACAAAGGGAAAAGCCTGCGGGGGTTTGTGAGTACGTGCCCCCTACAGCATCCGCACCCGGGGAGGGCAGGATCAGGGAGGCTTTAAAGCAAGGCTGTGAAGTTCGAATAAAATCTTCTTTAACTGCAGTTTATCGACTCTGTGTCGTTATTTTAGCGCTGCGCGTAGCACATTGCTACAACCTCTCATTTTTTTCTGAATTACAGTGAGTAGAAGCCCAGAGCCATCAAATGCTCCTCATGCGATAGCCTTTCAAATCCCGCAATCATTTTTGTGAACCTTCTTTGAATCCTCTCTAATGTCAGCACATCCTTTTTTAGACGAGGAGCCCCAAAGTGCTCACAATACTCCACGTGAGGCCTCACCAATGCTTTATAAAGCTTCAACATTTCACCCTTGCTTTTATATTCTAGTCCTCTCAAAACGAATGATAACATCACATTTGCCTTCCTCACCACAAACTCATCCTGCAAATTGACTTTTAGGGGAATCCTGCATAAGGACTCTCAAGTCCCTTTGCACCTCAGATTTTTGAATTTTCTTTCCATTTGGAAAATAGTCTATCCTTTTATTTCTTCCACCGAAGTGCATGACCATACACTTCCCAACATTGCATTCCATCTGTCACTTCTTTACCCATTCTCCTAATCTGTCTTAAGTCCTTCTGTTGCCTCAATGCTTCCTCAAAGCTATCTGCCCCTCCACTTATCTTTGTATCATCCGCAAATTTGGTCACGAGGCCATCAAATCTATCATCCAAACCATTGACATATAACGTTAAAGAAGATCCCAACACAGATCCTTGCGAAACACTATTAGTCACCCGGAGCCCATTCTTTTTCCTCCTGCCAATCAGCCAGCTCTACCCATGCTAACATCTTTCCTGTAATACCATGGGCTCTTAACTTGTTAAGCAGCCACATGTGTGGCGTTTAGTCAAATGCCTTCTGAAAATTGAAGTACACAACGCCCACCAATTTCCCATTGTCTATCCTTGTTATTCAAAGAATTCCAACATAATTTCTGTGCCAAATGACTTTGTGACTCTAACTTTGAACCAATTATTAGAGATAGATATGGATAGAGTAAAGCATACCATTAGGTTTTTATTCACATAGTCAAATTAACTTTTTTTGATTAAAATTTCAATAAAAACACCTCTTCTTTGTCCCTTATCGTGTTAGCATTTGTTGTGATTTGTGATGGTATCGATTAAGTGTCTTGGTATTTAAACAATACTCATTCAAACAATGAGTGCTTTGAATCACAATTATTTGTTTATTATCTAAGTTTTATTTTTCATTAAGTAGTAGTTCCAAAGGTTATTAATGACCTGGTCTATATTTACTAGAAAACAAAAATACTTCAGATAATGAAAAATTAAAATGTTGGAATAACTTAGCTGGAAATGACAGCAACTGTGGGGAAAGAGAAACAGTGGATATCTGTTTTGAACTGGATCATTAACTCCTTTGCCTCCACAGAATCTATTCAGTATTTTTTTACTTTTTATTTGTTTCCTATTAAATCTTTTTCATTCTTAGCCAATGCATTAGGCTTGCCCCTGACAATAATAAATCAATACTTATTATCATTTACCATGAAAATCAACATCTGTATAATGTTAAAAGAAATATTCTACATTTCATATCTTATGAAATAAAGGAAGCCATCAAATGCATGCAGACTCTCAGAACAATCCCATTAGTCCTACTCCCCCGCTTGCTTTTCCTACAACCTATCTTTCTCACATGTCTATCAACATATTTCTTATAATCCCACCAGCCATGGTACACTTGGGGTCATTTACAGTAGCCAATTAACCTGACAACCAGAATATCTTTGGGATGTGGGACGAAACGGGAGTGCCTGGTGGGGTGGGGTGGGGGAATACCACATGATCACAGGGAGAATAATGCAAACACCACACAGATTGCACATGAGGTTAAGATCAAAACTGGATTATTGGAACTGTGAGACAACTACATTCCCTACTGTTTCTTTATGCTGCTTGTGACATTAAAAAATAACTTTTTGATATTATTTCCTTAAAGCACACTTAAAAATCTGTTTATATGTCTCTGTAACTAGATTCAGACATAAATTATATTAGACAGAAAAAGAGCACATAATTGGAATTAAAGAGCAGGCAACTTCAATGTGGAACTAGCACCAGAGCAAACATGATGAGCCATAAATCTGATCTGTGCTAACATTTTTATGGTTCTATTTATGACAGACTGAGATTTGAGTTGTGTTGATTGAGGTGGCCATTCCATAAAATTCCTCTTTTGTTTATTTTATTTGGACCAATAGTTCAGGTCTACAGCCCCAAGCATAACATTTCAGAATGCTGGCACAAGGGAACAGATCATTTGTCCCCTATTTTTTGTGCTGATTATTTTCTTTAAATGGAATTAATTTCACATACTACACACTCTTTTTTTTGTTAGTGGCTGTATTTTAATTGGCTTTTCAAGTAATATGTATGCCTTCCCTTAACAACATTGCAGAAGTGATCCCAGAAATATTTGTTCCTCATTTTTTGTGTGGTCGAAAAATGTCAGAAAAGGCAGGACCTAATTCTAGTTTTACATAAGTAGTGTATTGTGACTGGTCAGTATTCATTGGGTCCTCTTTGAGTGTCTACTGCTCTAGTCAAGCTAAGGTTTTGACATATCACTTACATTTATCTTAATACTATTGGCATCCCAGATAAACCGGATTTTCTTCCCTTTGTGAGATGTGTGCACTTGCAGCACATAATTTTACTGAATGGCTCCAAAACTGAAGGGCTCCATGTGAACTGTAAATAAAAAGGCATTGGAAACACCGAGTTTAGGTCTCCCGCTGGAGGAAACCAGTTACAAAGACACTATTGCGCAATTGGCAATAATCATTTACAAAAAAAACTCCACTAAAAGTATCTGATGGACTGACTTCTGTTATTCTATATGTAAAGCTGAAAATCCATCTGATAATATTCAACTCCTTCCACATTTCCATAAGCAATCCTTTGTTCTAAACCTAAATTAAACTTTTCAAGTAATTTGCTTTTGACATCCTGAGATAAAATAAAAAATCATCTATTTTGAATTCGCAAATATAATACAAGCAAGAGGTTTTTTGAGCCAATGTGTAAACAATCAAAGGAACAAAATGCATGTTATGTTAATAGAAATACAATGGCTCAATATTAATCACTGAAAGGACTGAAGCACCTTCATAACAAGTACATGTAGGTGATACCAGATTCACAGTAAATACAAGAAACACGATAGAATCAGTGAATGACTATACCCAAAAGGACAAACAACTAATATGCAAAGGACAATGAACTATGGAAATACTAAATAGATTTCAAGAAAATGAGTTGAAGACTCCTTGAAAGTGAGTCCAAAGGTTGAGGGGACAGTACAGTGGGGCAAATGAAGCTAAGTGAATTATCTCCTCTTGTTCAAGAGCCTGATGGTTGAAGGGTAATAACTGCTCTGGAACCTGCATTTTGAGGCTCTTGCACCTTCTTTTTGATGGCAGCAGTGAGAAGAGAGCATGGCCTGGATGGTGGGGGTAATTAATGATAGATGCTGCCTTCCTGTGACAGTGTTCCATGCAGATATGCTTGATAGTGGGGAGGGCTTTACTTTTCAGGGACATCAGGGGATGTCCAGTACTTTTTGTAGGCACTTCCATTCAAGGGCACTGGTGTTTCCATACCAGGCCATGATGCAACCAATCAATATACTCTCCGCTGTACATCTATAGAAGTTAGTCAATGTTTTAGATGATATACCAAATCTTCGCAAACTTGAAAGAAAGTAGAGATTTTGTTGTGCTTTCATGGTAATGGCACTTGCGTGCTGAACCCAGGGCATATCCTCCGAAATGAATTTAAAGTTGCTGAACCTCTCCTGATGAGAACTTGTTCATGAATTCCTCCACCTGAAGTCAATAATCAGCGCCTTGGTCTTGCTGACATTGAGTGAGAGGTTGTCATTGTGGCACCACTCAGCCAGATTTCCAATCTCCCTCTTATATGTTGATTTGTCACCACACTTGCTTTGGTCAATAAAAGTGGTGTTGTCAGCAAATTTAAATATGGCATTGAAGCTGTGCTTAGCCTCAATCGTAAGTATAAAGCAAGTAGAGCAAGATGCTAAGTAAACAGCCTTGTGGTGCAATATGTGCTGATAAAGATTGCGGAGGAGATTTTGTTGCCAATCCGAACTGACTGGGGTCTGCAAGTAAGGAAATTAGGATCCAGTTGCACAAGGAGATATTGAGACCTAGGTCTTGAAGCTTATTGGTTAGCTTTGAGGGATGATAGTATTGAATACTGAACTGTAGTCAATGAAGAGCATCATACTGTTTACGCCTTCACTGACCAGATATTCCAGGGTTTAGTGAAGAGCTAACGGAATGGTATTTGCTGTTGACCTGTTGTCAAGCACCTGCCTCCCCTTTCTTGATCTCTGTTTCCATCTCTGGAGAAAAACTGTCGACTAACATCTTTTATAAACCTACCGATTCCCACAGCTATCTTGACGATACCTCTTCCCACTCTGTCTCCTGCAAAAGTGGTATTCTGTTTTCTCAGTTCCTTTGTCTCTGCCATATCTGTTCCCAGAATGAGGGTTTCCTTACCAGGACATTAGAGAAGCTGTACTTAGCCTCAGAGATGTCCTCCTCCTTCAAAGAATGGGGTTTCCTTTCATCTACCATTGGTGCATTGATGCTGCCCTCACCCACATACCCAAAGGTCATATAGAGGAGGAAGAGTTGGAGAGCACCTCCCCCTCTCTCTCCCCACTTTCTGCAGAGATTGCTCCTTCCGTGATTCCCTTGTCCATTCATTCCCAGTAATCTCCCACCCAGCACTTATCCTTACAAGCATCGAAGGTGCTACACTTTCCCATTCACCTCCTCCCTCATCTCCATTCAGGGCCCCAAACAGTCCTTCCAGGTGAGGCAACACTTCACTCGCAAATCTGCTCGGGTCATCTATTGTATCCAGTGCTCTCCATGCAGCCTCCCAGCACACTGGTTCATGCTCCACAGTGTGGAGGAGCAACTCCTTAAATTCTGTCTAGGTGGCTTCCAAACTGATGACATGAATATCGATTTTTCCTTCTGATAAATAACGTCCACTCTCCTCTCTCTCATTCCTTCATCTCCAGCCCATCAACTTTCCCACCCACCTTGGTTCTGCATTCCCCTTCCAGCTATCCTTCTCCAACACCCCCCACCCATTGTTTCATTCTGGTATCTTCCCCCTTCCTTTCCTTTCCTGAAGACTGGCTTCGGCCTGAAATGTAGATTGGTGTTTATTTCCACATTATGCTACCTGACTTGCTGAGTTCCTCCAACATTTTGTGTACTTTGCTCTGGATCTATAGCATCTGCAGAATCCCTTGTGTTTATGTACCTTTACCTCTTGTACTTGACTTGGTTGTCAGATCAGACCTGAATGCTACTGGCCCTCAGCAGATCGTGAATCTCACGGTTCATCCAGGGCTTCTGGTTGGAGAAGACTGAACTATTTTGTGGGGACAGATATGGCCTGGATTTTGTAGGCCATGGCAAAGTAGAAGCTGCTGTGGCCTACGATCCTGACCTTGAATAAAAGCTACAAGTGGATTACTAGCAACTTCAGTGACATCAGGGTGCTGCTGCTTTTAGCTGGTGGGGGGGGGGGGGGAGTGTGGTTTTTGGCCTTGCTGCCTGCTTGTGTATGGGAGGGAGGAGCTGGGGGGGGGGGTTGGGGTTATAACACTTAACTGTCATTCATTCTTTGGCAGCACTCCTCTGTTTTTCTGGATGTTTGTGAAGAAAAAGAATTTCAGGATGTATATTGTATATATTTCTCTGACATTAAATGTACCTATTGAAATATGAACTTCCTTTTTTCCAATAGTTTCTGATAGGCTTAATTTTAAGGGCATTGCTGGCACTCAGAAACAATGACTTCATCAAACTTTATTGCACAAGTTAAAATATTTTTCCAATGGCCTTTCTTCGTCCAGCTCTGGAAACATACCGTTATGTGCTACTATTTTACTTAAGCAGATGTGTTGTGGTGCATTCCTTATGATGAACTACATACGCAGTATATTTTCCATACATTCTTCAATACCTTTGGTTCAAAGATATATTATCCTCAGAAATAAAACTAATGAACCCTACACAAATCTGTAGAAAAAACATCTAAATTTCTACCACTCTGCATAGAAAAGTTTCTTAATTTTATTCATGAAGAACATGGTCCTAATTTTTCAGCTACATCCTGGTCACCTTCACCAGCAAAAGTATTTTTTACATATCTAACAAAATTACATCTTTTCATTGCTTTCATAAATAATACCCCTTAACCTAAATTCTGAAGAAGAGTTTATGTGATGTATCCTCGTAATTTAGCTAGTAGTGAACTTCCTTGAAAAAATATTTTTCTGAAGCTGTGGTTCCCATAACAACTCAGTCCTTCATGTGTACTCTAAACAGGGCTCACTTTTATTTCCATTTTATTCCCCCTTTGTGGTGATTCATGACAAATGGTTCTACAAATAACAATCATTGTCTGGTATCTTCCCTTACAACTATTATTCTTGTGTGAGCACTGTGAATATTGATAGACACTTCCACTTTGGGGGGCATTAAAGGCGTGCCAGATCTTGGCTTCACCGATCTCTAAACACACAACTACACATTGAGAAGTAGTCAAAATGGGGATTCTAGCTATTTACTTTTACCAGTTGTAAGACCCACTATCACATCCCAGCAAAAATCAAACTATTGTACAACTCTGTTCATCATGGTGCAAAAGGTGGGTGAATAAAAGCTACAACACACACACAAAATGCTGGTAGAACACAGCAGGCCAGGCAGCATTGATAGGGAGAAGAGCTGTCGACGTTTCGGGCCGAGACCCGTTTCAGGACGAAGGGTCTCGGCCTGAAACGTCGACTGTGCTTCTCCCTATCGATGCTGCCTGGCCTGCTGTGTTCTACCAGCATTTTGTGTGTGTTGTTGTTTGAATTTCCAGCATCTGCAGATTTCCTCGTGTTTGCTGAATAAAAGCTAAATGATATTTAAGGAAGGATAAAGAGATAGGAGTAGTATTTTTGTGCATATAGTGTTACATCAGTATTTATGAACATGTTAACAGAAATGGTGTGGTTATAAAAGTATGACCCGTGTATTGTTGTTAATTGAGAGAAGAATGTTGTTATCATTTTTCCTTGAGGTATTGACTTTAAGGCGATTTTGCATATTGTATTTTAATTGCATTTTAAATGAAGTTTAATTGCACATGTATCAGTGATCATTCAAATCATTCCAAGGAAAATATACTAAACTGTACTCCAGTTAAAAGCAACAAACCTCACACAATTTGAGGACTGAACCTGCACTGGCACAGTCATTGCAGTGGAAGAGATTAGCAGGAACATAGAGGAGAAGAATTAAAGGATGAACTCAAAGCCTTTTCAAAGAGATGCAACATCTCCTCTGACTTCAGGGAATCTTTACCCATGAGGCAAAGTATTTAAGGTGTCATTGAGAATTACATTGGGAGCACATGTAAGTCAACAAAAAGACACTTCATAAACTAGACAGCTCCTCTCCCCATTGTAGAAGAGTCTGGAGACACAAGATGATGGAATCTGAATAAACACTTAAATGCTAGAGGAACTCAGCAGCAATGTTCCCTCTAAATTGTAATTAAAAGTTTGCGCAAAACTCTTGTGCTGTTCAACTTTTTGCCCAGTGACAACACACTGTGTGCACTGAATTTTGTATATAGAGATGTTCATTTTAACCACAAACAACACTGTCAATAATAATTTTGACCTCCTCTGAGTTTAATCGTTTCCGCTCTTGTTCATCTGCACTCAGAAAACAAACGGAGTAGGTAATGAAGGATTTTCTCGCCAGAGCTTTTGCACACCATCCATAGGTGATTTGCTTGCTAAACGATGCTTTAAAAAGTCCAGTTTCCAAATGTGACTCCACTTCTTCCCACTTGCAAATTCTCCAGCAACTTTTGCATCGCAACAATACATGCAGGTAAAGCTAGTTTCTGTATCATACATGCGTGTTTTTCATAGCTGCACGTTCCTGGCCATCAGCAGTTTCTGCTGATTGATTAAGCCATTCTGCTTTAAAGGAACTAGCAGTTCTTTGTGCTTCACACCTTCTGTTTCTTTGAAATTCAACAGTCAATTTTTTCAATAAAAACAGTATAAATATGTAAGCCATTTTTAATATCTGCAGACATATCATTACAAACTCCATGTTGTCAACACTGTCTGCATTAGAAACCAGAAATGTGATTGTATCTGATAGTGAAATGCACTTAACATGCCGAGATAAGGATGACAGTTTAAATTCCCTTGTGCACTAGTAACAAAAGATCTGTACTTGCGCACACCTTAGATGGAACATTGCTTTAGCAGGTCAGGCAGCATCTAAGGAAGGAAGTGGGCAGCTGACAGTCAAAATTGACAGACCCTTTGTGTGAATTTGGAGGATGAAGGGTCCTGACCAGAAATATAGATTGCCCATTTCTCTATGCTGTCTGAACCACTGAGTTTCTCCACTATCTTATGTTTTGATTTGGAAGTGTCTGTAGTTCTCACTTTACCTTGCTTCCTCAAACACAGAAAACTGCTGTGGAAGTAAACATTCCAAGGGCTTGTTTCAGAATAATTACTGTTACATGAGTCAAGAGCCTAAACTACAATAAATTTGGGTGAGATTGATAGGTTATATGGTATTTATTGTGCAGTTGAAATGAAAATCCCAATTTTATTAACATCATAAAATGTATCAGATATCATGGATTTTTTTTGTAAACTTGTAGTTACTTTTGATAATAAGCCCTATTGATAATAAAATTGTAATTGAAGGATTTCCTCTTTTTTGGAAGGAAGCTCTCTGTTTACTTAAAGTGAATACTTAAGTAACCCTTTTCCACTGGTTTCCAAAATTTTAGCAGATTGCAACTGCAAGGAGAGAAGTTCCTCTTTCAAATAAGCATTTTCTACCAGCCTCTCCAATACTGTATGCGATGGAAATTATTTCCATTTGCACCACTTTTTTTCCTGAAGCAAAGATCTGCATTTCGTAATTGTAGTAATCTGCTGCTGACTGTTTAGGAGGCAGCACAAAGTGAGAGTGGTGTTCTTTCCCCGTCGGCCTCCTCCCTTTCTCATACAATAGAGTGCTGTTGCGGTGAGTGAGCCATTTGCGCGGGCCGGGTCACAGCGGCTGGCAGACGTTGGATGGCAGCGAACATTTGGCTGTGTTCAGCCTAACATTCTGCTTCGGCAAATCCTGCACTCACCCAACAAGCCGAGAAAGAAATAAAAACCCACCGTTTAAATCGTCCGCTCCGGCCGGGACATTTATATCACTGACCGCCAGTGCGGATGCCCAGACACTTCCACAATTACCGTCTGTGAAAGCCCGAGGAGCCCCGGCCCCGAGAGGGGGAAGGGAAGGAGTAACAAGAGACCGCCGAAGCCACCAGGAGGACCAGATCCAGACCCAGGCCCAGGCCCGCTGTCTGCGCTCCACGGTGAGTGAGGCCGGCGCTCGGGTGAAGGCAAGCTGCTGGAAATGTGTGAGGATCCGCGGAAGGACGGAGCCTGTTTCACTAGGCCCGGCGCTGGGGGGGGGGAGGGGAGTTCAGTGACTCCTTCCCCGCCCCCCACCCCCAATACTCGGTGCTGCGTGGCCGACCCCCACGAGGGAGACCGGCTCTCCTGGGTGACAGCGGGCGGCCTTGAGCTTGGGCTGGGTGATGACTGTGGCCTGGGAGCTCTCCGTGCGGGGGATCCGGACAAGGTTTGGGAGAAGCGCGGGTCGGGCCCAGACTCGTGCTGTGGGGGAGGGGAAGCGCTTGGCCAAAAAAATCCTGAAACCCACATGCAGTTGTGAACTGATAATAGCGACGGTGGAGGTGGAGGGATGCCTTGTCTGCACTTAAAATGATCAGCGTGCAATTAATATCAGTGAACGAACACATAGTTCCTTGATTCTGAAGTAGTTTTGTAAGGCCTGCACACTATGCATCCCACATCTCTTCAAATTCTGTTAATCCTCTGGCTAGTAAAGGATCTGCTGATCATACTTCATGAAAAAGTTGTTTCAAATGCTTCTGATGTTGATATGTTTCAAATTTAGTTATATTGGCGATGCATACATACTTAGGAAATCAAGAGAACCACCAACAACACTCAAATTCATTTTGCGTACTCTGCATATTGCTGTCTTGTAAAACTATAAGATTATCATTTTCCGTTTTGAACAAAGTACACTTATCTTTCTGTTAAGCTCTATTGATTAAGATCTGGTTTGCAAAGAAAGTGTGCCATGAATTAATTGTGTTGCCAAATAGTTTTAATTTATATTTAACGTATGTGCATTGATGAATTAAGAGTTATAAATGGAGGATATTGTTTCTCACCAGACAAAAGTCATGCATGTGAGTGAATGTTAAGTGTTAGATCTTCTATGTAATACTATCTTTACCACAAACTAAGGAATGTAAAAGGCATCAATACCTAAGGGGAATCTAGGTTAAATTGATACTGTAATTTAATATGATGAATTTACTTCATTGCTATTCCATAATTTTACAGACAGAGTATTCAGTTATTAATTAGTGAATTACCAAAATCCCATCTTTAGTTTGGTGTTATACTGTTCTGTACTTAAATTCTAAAATATAGCTTATGCACTTTAGATGATTGTGGATTTATTTTCCTTTTGTGAATTGTCCAGGCAAGTTGAAAGAGTTTAATGTGTTTACTACATTACATCTTCCACTTGTATAGCACATGTACTGCCATAGAATCAGATGTGAATATTAGGGAGAATTGATAGCTTGGCAAATTTTATTCGTCCTTCATAAAATTGATTTTTCCATTATCCAAGCACAGTCCTACCTAGATTTAAGCAGTTCGAATAGTTACCTGCAGTGTAATGTTTATGGGCCCATTCTATGGGTTTTCTGTACAGTAAGTTACTTCACTCTGCTTCTGTAGCTCGCCTGACCTGAGTGGTGTGATGCAAAGGAGCCATCAATGGAATTTCTATTCAGGCCATTGTAGCACTGTTTACTGCTGGTTATAGGATTGTGACAAATCCAGTGGTCATTAGATGCAATTGTAAAAATGCTGTTCTGGTTAAAGCAATGGTCGGCTTTTGAAGTTGCACTTGTTTCCCTTTTACAAAAATTATTTAGAACACTCTTCCCTTTAAGCCAGGTCTAGAAATAAGTTGTGTGTCTGTCATCTGCAGTTGCATTCAATTGGTTGGTGGTGTCCCAGTGGCCTTCTCTATTTTTTGACAGTTTTGAATTTTGGGTGGTAGGGATTTTGGAATTTTGATGAGTGTTCCATTTTATGTGAGAATGAGAACGAGGTGGAATAATGCTTCAACAACTTGGCTGTAAATTACGCTATTAGCGGCAGATTTCTCAAGGTACGCCTCAAGAAGTCACTTCTTTATTGCATATACTGTTGTATGTTGTATATATGGATGTGAACAAATGGCTTGAGCCCCCCCCCCCCCCCAAATAGGAAGGGGTGATTTTTATTAGCAATGCTTGCTTTTCTGTTTGTGTTCAGACAGAGATTTCTGAGTACGTTGGTCTCCAGGTTCAGGGCATGGTAGAGATTTTTGAGGGCTTGATGCTGGTCTGGAACTAAATTTGAAGTAGATATTTATTCTGATACATTCACAGATGCCCATCTTTTGGGCAATTTCATTTTATGGGTGGAAGTGGTTCTCTTGTCCCTAATTTACATTAAAATAGACGCAGAACCTAACGTAAACTTGGTATTGCAGGTCATAACAATAATGAGGGTGTCAAGATCCAGACAAAACTTGCAAGCAAATCAGGACTAGGTGAAATTAAATGTAGTTCAAGTCACTTCTGAGAAAATCTGAGTTATGTATGTACAATGAATAATTTTGAAACATGTTTTTGTACACATGAGCATATTGGTTGAGATATTATAGTAACCACTGAGCCCCCTGAGCTTGTTAGTCGCTATCCTTTGTCCTTTGTCTTCCTTTGGGAGGCTGGTTTACACTTAATCCAGACTGAGTGCAATGTGCTGCAGACAAGGCCTTTCCCATTGCAGACAACAGGCTGTGCTTCCAGGAAGGCCTTGACAGCTGGTAAATCTCCTAGGCACTAGGGCTGTCAGACTTGCTGTTGAAGTTGGATGTTTGTGAATATCTGTATTCTACGAATATTCTAGAGCACTTAGGAAGTAGTTTAAAATGTGCAATTGAAAACAAAAACCATTGATTATTAAAAAGTCAAAATTCTTAACCACTTTCAAATAAAAAGAACTTTCTTACAGTTCTTCTGACAACTGTTTCTCACTATTCATTTGAGTAGGCCTACCATGCCTGCCACAGATTAAACTGACACAGGTCTTATGGGCAAATTTCCCACTTTGGCCGGCTTTCCCTTCTGTAAATTCTTGTTCTCATTGTGAACCTGTCATATACACCCATTGTCTTGGGCTTGTTGATCTAGAATCATAGTGCCACATACCATAGAAACAGGCCCTTTATCCCTTCTAGTCCATGCTGAGCATCAGGCATTGATACTATTCTCCCCAAATTTTAATCAGCTCCATGCAGATTCTACCATTCACCTAGACACAAGTGATTAAGTTAACAGTCCGCATTATTATGGGATGCAGAAGAAACTGAAAATATGCAAACTTCATGCAGGGAGCCCAAGAGATCAGTTGCAATCTAGAATTCTGGAGTGTGAGGCAGCAGCTCTACTGTAAATCACAATTAAAATTTTATAATTTTCTATCGTCCTCTAAGCTCCATAACCATCTATGATCTTTCCTTTCTTGCTTTGACTACTTATGCATTTCTTTAAGAGCTGTAGCATTGGTAGCATGCTTCAGTTCTTAACTTTAGCAAGATGGCACTGGCAAGACGTGACATTTTGCAGTCAGCAAACCAAACTACTAACTATTATATTATACCTTTTCTGGACTACCAACATTACAAACTGCAGCCTGAAATTTTCCTTTGGGAGTTGTACTTTTGATCCATCTTTGTGATCTGGTGGCGTTTTTGTGGCATCCTGAAGGATTCAGCAAATTGGACTCTTGAGAATGTGGGTATGGTTGTGCAACCATTGCTGCGGTGGATGGGTCTGGATCGAAGCGGGGTGGCCTTAGTCCGAGAGCAGAAAACAAACCAAAGTTTAGCTGATTTAAGTGCAGAGCCACATCAAATAGATCAAGGCTAAGAGTAAAGGAACTGGTGTTCATCTTACTACTCTGATAAACTTACTCGTTTCAGTGCTGAACTGGCTCTGTGGCTGTGAACTTGCTTTTGGGTACTTTGAGGTTCATGTTCTGTGTGTTATTTGTTTATTTTTTTAATATTGTTTGCGTAATGTTTTTTTTTCACAGATTGGGTGTTTGACAGCCTGTAGTGTGTTTTTTTTAGTGGGTTCTGTATGTCTTTGTGGTTGCCTGCAAGAAGGTGAATCTCAAAGTTGTGTATGGTATACCTACTTCAATACTAAATGTACTTTGTACGTGCAGTCTGCATATTGACTTCAATATAGTTTAATTCTGAATACATTGTAGGTAATCTGTTGCCATCCCCTGTGGATTTGTCAGATTTTGTTTGATATCTTCCCCATGATGCACCATGCAGGCTGTTGCTGTTTACAAACTGCTTGATACTGTAGAGTTCCTGATGAGCATAACAGTGTGAAAGGAGCCTCTGCTCATTTAATATCTGCTTAAAGTGAAGAGTTGCAATGTATCTAGGGCCATTTTCAAGTGCCTTCACGATGGTGTTCATTGTGAGAAGAAAGCATGAGACCTGACTCTGCTACCTCTAAACTATGAAATTGGTGCACTGGATCACTTTATCCGTACCGAATTATCACTTGTGTAGAATTCTTGGGAGAAATTTCTTGTTCAACATACAGAAGGAACCATTCTGGCTATTAGCATTTGAAGCACTGAGTAGTACAGTCGAGCATGTACAGACTTTTTTTCCTTGTCATTATTCCCTAAACAATGCAGTATAACAACAATTTTACATAGCATTTACATTGTGTTAGGTATTCTACGTAATCTAGAGATGATTTAAAGTATACAGGAGGATGTGCGTAGGTTACCGTGGATCGGGATCGAAAAAGAATCAGAAGTTCTCTTACTAAGTAAGTCGGAACAGGTACATCCGGTATTTAGAGTCAGTTAGTCAAATGTTTGTCTTAGTATATATTTTACCTTTCTATGCGTATAAAACACTTAAGAACGTGTGTTTCAGCGCCGGGCTCAGGAAGTTCCCGAGTTCGATCCAGTGAAAGATGGCTTCTGAGCGCGCTCTCCATCTGTGCCAGGTTGATGTGGAGGATCAAAACCCCAAAACCCAATAATTAAACCACTGCGTTGCTTATTAATAATTGTAGCTTTCATCAGGGCAGGGCCTTTCTCACTATATCCTTTAAAATTGTTCTGATCATTGATCAACGTAGCCTAACGCTTTTCCAGTGACCAATGGTGTTTCACCTCTTTCCAATTGCTTTATTATTTCCATTTTATTTTCAATCATGATTGTCATTATTTTCGTGAACAGAAACACTGCGAATTCAGAGCTCCGCCGCCGGGTCCTAATGTCCACCGCACTGAGACAGGTTAAATAAGGTCTGGGGTTCCGCCGGGTCCTAATGTCCACCACACTGAGACAGGTTAAATAAGGTCTGGGATTCCGCTGGGTCCTTAAGGTCCACTGCATTGAGACAGGTTGAGTAAGGGACTTGAGCATCCGCAAGGGGTCCCAGAACCAATCCCTCGCAGATAAGGAGGGCCGACTGCACTGGTTCTGCTGCTTTGTAGGAGCCGTACGAAATAGATGCTCAGAATACACAGGACACAAAGCAGAAAACCTTTTCTTTCAATGGTGTTTACTTCCTCCTCTCTTCATCCCTCTCACTACTATCCCATTTGATGCATCTTTTCCTTCTGCTTTATTATATGCAGTTTTGTTTTTCTCCAGTTCTGCTTTTTTTTTAACTGCATTGATATCCCTCCTGGTTTAGCATAAGTAATGTCAAATTCTTTATCTAATTCTTTAACATACTGATCTTGTTAGATACTGTTTTGCTGTACTGCCTTGATATACCTATTGGGATTCAGCTTCCTAAATTGTGCACAATAAGGCAGGTATAACTGAAACTATAACCACAGAGATATAGCATATAAATAAGCCCTTTTGGCCCAGTTAGTTCATGTCGACCAAGTCGCCTGACAGAGCTAGTCCCATCTGCCTCTGTTTGTCCATATTCTGCTGAACCGTTCTGTCCAAACATTGGTAACTTTACCCACATCCATGTCCTTCTGGCAGCTCATTCTGTTGCCCCTCAGGTCCTTTTTATATCTTTTTACACTCACTTTAAATCTGTGCCCACTAGCTTTAGACTCTGCACCCTGGGAAAAGCAAATTAGATCATTTGCCTTATTTATACCCTCATGATCTTGTATAAGATCACCTCTTCACTTCATACCAGGAAAAAAAAATGCCCCAATACATACAGTTTTTCTTTATAACTCTGAGCCCTCTGGTCTCAGTAACATCCTTGTGAAAATTTTCTGAACCCATTCCAGCTCAGTGGCTCGTTTTCTTTTTAATAGTGACTAGAACTGCACAGTAGTACCAGTTTCACCAATGACTCATACAGTTGTAACATGACCTACCACTCTTGTACTCAGTGCCCTGGCCTTCTTCACCATTTTGTTTGCCACATTCAGGGAACTTGCTTTCTATAACACAGTCCAAGACATGCCTTAGTATTATTGTGCATGCTCTTCTCTGGTTTAGCTTATCAAAAATGTAGTAATTCACACTTGTTCAAGATAACTTCTATCTGACTTGACAGATTTCCCAGTTAATCTAGATCCTGTTGTAGTCTTGGATAACCACTTTCACTGTGCACCACACCACCTATTTTGGTATCATTTGCAAAGTCACTAACCATACCAACAACATTCTCATCCAGATCATGAACATAGATGAACAACATCGGGTATAACACCAATTATGAGGCACACTGCTATTCCTAGGCCTCAATCTGAAAATCAAAACAAACCTCTACTGCCACTCTGACTTCTGTCGCTCTCAATATTATATCTACTTGGCCCACTGGCTCTGGATCCCATGTGATCTAACCTTCTGGACCGGCCTTCCATCTGGATATTGCTAAAGATCTTGCTAAAGCCAATATAAACAATGTCTGCCACTTGCCTTTGTCAATCTCCTTGGTCACCTCTTCAAAAAAATCTCAATCAAATTTGTGAGGCAGTTTCCCATGCATAAATCCATTGAGGATGATTCTAATCCAGGGGTCACCAACCTTTTTTGCACCGTGGACTGGTTTAATATTGACAATATTCTTGCAGTCCGGCTGACGGTGGGGTGGGGAGGAGGCGCAGTGTGGGTGTTAATCAACTCTGGAGTATAGGTGATAGGTCAACTATAAGTCACTTATAAGTGGCTAATACACTCAATTTCGTTTCTAAAATGGTTAATCTAACACACTTAATATTAAACACAGCGCATATTTTCACATGAATATAGTGATAAGTCAATTATAACTCACTTATAAGTCAATAACATCATAACATTTTAAGTAACGTTTGTATATTAAACAGCACATATTTTCCTTGTATGAACATATAGAATCATTGCAACACACCAGTGAGAGGACAAGGTAAGGGCTGGAGGTCCCCATACTGGGGCCGCGGTGGTCGTAGTCTGGAGAGAGCGACCGACCAAGTGAGGGGCGCAACAGGGTGTGTGCCCTTCCCCCCCACCCCCGTAGGTAGGTAGGATCTATCGGCCGACAAAAGTTTGGCTCGAGGAATGACTTTCAGTAGATCGCAGCGAGGTAGCTGCTCTGCTACTTACGAAACCCTGAGCCCAAATTAGGTCGTCTGCAAATATTTTGGCACTGGGTTCCCCACGAACGTTCGGTGTGTCCATCTGTCTGTGCTCCAGGCCAGTAGCAAAGTCACTTCTTGCTGGCTGCACGATGCGACCGGTTACCCAAGGCCAACCAGTGATCCCTGGCGCGAGGGTATCACTGCGTTTAGGTGACTGATGACTTTGCATGCGTAGGCGTGACAGGGAATGAGGAAAGGTGCAGCTGACTTGTATCGTTTCATATCGACAAATCATATCTTTGCAGTCCTTCTTAAATAAAGGCATGTTAACCACTCTCCAGCTAACGATGAAGCAAGCATCTCTTCCAGGCCTCCAACAGTTTCTTCTCACAATGTCTTGGGTTATACCTATTTAGGCCTTTAAGATTTATCCATCTTTATGTACATTAATACTCTTAGCACTTCCTCTTCTGTAGTGTGAATATGTTCAAGGACATCGCTATTCTCTTCCTTGAATTCTCTGATGGACATGACCTTATCCAGAGTAAATACAGATAAGAAATACTGCTTTATTGCCTTGCCTATTTTTTTTGTTGAGGCCTCGCACATAGATGATCACATTGATCATTGAGGGGTTCTGATCTTTCCCTAGTCATCCTTTTGCTATTAGTATAATTATATAATCTCTCCCAATTTTCCTCTACCTTATCTGTCAAAGCAATTTTGTGTCGTCTTTTAACCGGTTTGTTTTCCTTTACTTTTCTGGTGATTTGCTTAAACCCAGCTGATATACTTCATTTTCGCTCTATTCAAATTCCACCCTACTCAAGCCTTTAGCACTATGGCAGTCTGAGTCAATATTGGGGAAGTTAAGGTAACTTTCAATAACAACTCTATTTTTGCAATCTTCCTACATATTTGCACCTCTCGTTCCTGCGGACTATTGAGTGACCTATAGTACAATCCCATTAAAGTAATCACTCCCTTGTTTCTGAATTCCACTCCTATAATCTCACTGGAAGATTCCCCAGGAATATCCTCAAGGTACAGTATTTCTTTCACCAATCAACTTCCCAGCTCTTTACTTCGCCCTTCTTCCTCCCAGTTTCATGTATCACGTTTCTTCCCCCCGCCACACCTTCTAACTAACTCATCTTTTTTCCTTCAGTGCTGCTGAAGGGTCTCAGCCCGAAACATTTTGATCGCTTTTGTTTTGAATTAATTGATATTAGTTAATGCTATATTTGTTTCAGTGTTCTAAAGTGTTTAAAATGTGTTAATTTGAACACTTCAGAACGTCATCTAACGAAAGAATTTTTTTTTGGCTGTCTTTTTCAACAGTTTCATGTGAAGGACTTGTTCCTTTATCAAATGCCACAATATTTTTGCTTGCAAAGCCCTACTGTCAGGCAAGCTTATGAATATTGGGGCAATTTTACTGGAAATTGACATAGTTGTTCTGTGTTACTGCCTGCAGTGGACTGCCGAAATTCCGGCCAAATAGCTTTACTGCGTTGTTAATCAACGAACACCAAACTTAGTTAATCTGAATTTTCGTGAGAAGCATTGAAAGTGGAATATTGGCAAGGTTGTCCTTTTTGATCAAGATCTTTAACATCCAACAGAACTTATTGTGTTGATATCTCTCCAAACGGATTCAATGGTGCAATATTTTGTATTGAAATGCAAGTCAACGCGTGGCTTTTCCCATTTCCCCCTTATTTATTTAGTTAGTTAGTTTCAATTTGAATGTGTTGCTGGGACTGTCTTATTTCTGATCTCATTTGTCCATTTTATGGTTATGTCTGCTTTAGGAAGGCCTTTGACAAGGTTCCACAAAGGAGACTGATCCAATCTGCCCATGTGATTTAGGGCAAGCTGCATATTCGATCTAAAACTGGCTTGGCAATAAGAGACAGAGGTGGTAGGGGTATTTTGTGGATTGGCTGCCCATGAGTAGAGGTTTTCCACAGGGACCTTTGATGAGGCCTTTCCTGTTTGTAATGGATGTGGGTTTAGGTGGCATGATCAATAAGTTTGTAAATGCCATGATGACTGCAGTTGGTGGAGAGGCTGGTCTTAGGCTACTAGGGAATATCCTAGTGAATATCCTGCGTTGTGACGCAAATCTGCCAGGGCTAGGTTTGTTTTTCCCCAGAGATAAAGACATTCTTTGTATAGTGGGGGCGACCAGAACTGTATGCAATACTCCAGATGTGGCCTAACCAGAGTTTTATACGGTTGCAACATAACTGTGTGGCTTTTGAACCCAATGCCTCGACTAATAAAATGCAAGCATTCCATAAGCTGCCTAAAGCATTTTATTGATTTGTGTAGCCACTTTCAAGGAGCTATGAACTTGGACCCCTAGATCTATATTGTGCTATCTTGTTTGCCAGTCTTCTACACTATCCACAACTCCACCATTCTTGGTATCATCCACAAACTTGCTAACCCACCCATCCTCATTTTCATCCAGGTCATTTGTATACATCCCAAACAGCAGAGGTCCCAGCACAGATCCCTGTGGAACACCACTAATTACAGAGCTCAGCTCGAATGTGCCTTGAACTACTACTCTCTGTCTTTTATGCGCAAACCAGTTCTGAATACAAACAGCCAATTCACCATGGATCCCATGTATCTTGATCTTCTGGATTAGCCTACCGTGAGGGACTTTGTCAAATGCCTTATTAAAATCCATGTAGACAACATCCACTACCCTACCCTCATCAATCTGCCATCACCTTGTAACAAAACTCAAATCAACTTGGTAAGTTGAGGTAAGGCACAACCTGCCATGCACAAAACCGTGCTGGCTCTCCCTAATTAGACAGGCCATGGTTTCCAAATGCTCAGATATCCTATCTCTAAGAATTTTCTCCAGCAATTTCTCTACAACTGACCTGAGACTCACTGGTCTGTTGCTCCCAGTATTTTTTTCTTGTTTGCTTCTTAAATAGCAGAGAACATTAGCCACTCATCACTCACCTCGCCTATGGCTAAAGAGGATATGAAGATACTGGTCAAAGGCCCAGCAGTCTTGTCTCTTTTCTCCTTCAGTAACCTGGGGTAAATTTTGTCAGGCCCTGGGGACTTATCCTCCTCAATACTCACTATGAGGCCCAACACTTCCTCCTCCTTAACCTCTAACCATCCTAATGTATTTATACACTCAGCACTGATCTGCTGGTCGTTCATATCTTTTTTTTGGTAAATACTGAGGCAAAGTACTCATTAAGTACCTTGCCCTCACTATCCATGTCCAAGCAAATGTTCTCCCCATCCCCTTTATCCTTGATTGGTCCCATCCTCTCTCTAGTTCTTGCTCTTGATGTGTGTATACAATTCCTTCGGATTCACCTTAATCCTATTTGCCAAGGACCTTTCATGGCCCCTCCTGGCTTTCCTAATACATTCTGTAGTTCTTTTTTGACTTCTTTATATTCATCATGTGCTTCGTTTGATCCTACCTTTCAAAGCTTTACATGCTTTTTCTTTTTCTTCTTAACTTAATTCATCACCTCTCTCGATATCCCCAACCTTCCTTTAACAGGAATATACCTTTTCTGTACTTTGTGCAGTTGATCTTTAAACACCCTACATGTGTCAGATGTGGATTTGCCAGAGAATAGGTGTTCCTGATTAAAGTTCTTGGTTCCTGCCTGATGCTCTCTTAATTAGCGTTACTCCAATTTACTCCAAAGGTCAGTCACCCAGCCAGACTAAATTTGCAACATCTACCCAACATCAGGTCCAGTATGGCTCCCCCCACCTTGTTGGGCAATCCACATATTGATTTAGGAAACCTTCCTGGATACACTTAACAAATTCTGCCTAATCTGAACCTCTTGCGCTAAGAAGGTCCTAGGTTATATCAGGGAAGTTGAAATCCCCTATGGCAACAACCCTATTATTTTTACATATTCCCTTAATCTGATTAACATGTCTGTTCCTCAGTGTCCTGGTGGCTATTAGGGGGTCTGTAGTATAATCCCACCACTCTTCCTATTTCTGAATTATAGCCAAATGGACTCAGTGTCTGACCCCTCCATTATGTCTCCCCTGAGTACAGCTATGATATTGTCCCAGAGTAGTACTCCACAACACCCCCCACCAATTCCTCTTCTACATTAATCACCCATTCTTGCCCTTCTCTCGATCAAATTTCAATAATGGCCACAACATTGTAGTTCCACGTACTGATCCATGCTCTAAGTTCATCACCCTTACCCATAATACTTGTAGCGTTAAAATATGAACTGTCTGACCCAACATACCTGTTATTTCGCTTTTGACTTTCAATACTTTTGATCTACCTTTTGAACCGATCCTTCCCTTACTGACCTGGGGCTCTGGTTCCCAGCCCCCTGCAAAACTAGTTTAAACTACTGTAGTAGCATCAGCAAACTTCGCAGCCAGGATATTAGTTCCCCTCCAGTTCAGGTGCAACCTGTCCTTCTTGTAAAAGTCAGTCCTGCCCCAGAAAAAGTTCCAATGATCCAAGAATTTGAAACCCTGACCCCTGCACTATCTCCTCAGCCGCTCATTCATCCATGCTGTCGTCCCATTCCTATCTGCATTATCTCATGACACAGGGAGTAAACTGGAGATTACTACTGTGGAGGTCCTTCCTTCTCTTCAGCATCTTCCCTAACTCTATATACTCACTGTGTAGGACCTCTTTTCCCCTTTTCTTTCTTTGTCATTGGTGCCAATATGCTCCACAACCTGTAGCTGTTTCGCATTCCTTTTGAAATATCTTGTAGCTGCTCCAATACATCATGGACTCTAGCACCCGAGAGTCAACACACTATCTTGATATCTCTTTTGCAGCCACAGAATCTTCTTTCCATCGCCCTAACTATTGAGTTCCCTAGAACTACTGCATTGCCTGTCTTTAACCTTCGCTGTCGAGCTTCAGAGCTAGCCACAGTGCCACCAACCTCGCTGCTGCTCCGATGATCTGATCAGTTAACGCCCCCCAGCAGTAGACAAAGAGGTATACTTGTTGCTGAGGGGAATGGTCACAGGGGAACCCTGTTCTCACTTCTTAATCCACTTGCCTCTCCTGGTGCTCATCTACCTATGATCCAAAGACTGTGCTCCTGGTGTGACCACCTCTTCAAAAGTCTCATCTATAATATCTTATGCTTCTCGAATGATCCTGTGTACATCCAACTCTTTGACCCAGTCTGTCAGGCACTGAAATTGGTGCACTTACTGCAGATGTAGTTGTCAGGGAAACTGTCAGGTATCCTGAATTCCCAAGACTTGACAGGAGGAGCATTCCATCCTGACTTTTCTATACTAAAATGTTTGGTACACCATTGTGGGCTGAATGGACTGTTCCTTTGTTGTGCTGTTCTATTTTCTATAATTGAGATATATGATTTTTTGGTGGATATAAATAGAACAGGTGGCAGAAAACTGTCCCCCTTGGAGGTGAATGAAACTAGATAATAGGATTTAGGGCAAGAAGGATCTATAAGGTATCTAAAGGAGGTATTTTTCAGCAAAAGAGGGGCGAGTACCTGGAATGCACAGCTGGAGAGAATGGTGGAAGAGTCACTGAATGCATCTAAGTGTCTAGACGTGCACTTAATTGCCTAGGTATGGAAGGCTACTGGCCAAGTGTTGGATATAGGAATAATAGGGGCGGGTGCCTGCTGTTTGGTATGGACGTGATGGACTAGCGGCCTGTTATCATGGTGTATGCTGCTATGAAACCTCACATTGACAAAAATGAAAGTTGTGGAGATCAACCTGTATTTTTCACATGTTTTGCCCTTCCTATCTTCAGTTACATAAAATTGATTTTGTAATTTTCATAAAATGAAGGGATTGATAGGAAAAAATCTGAGATCAGGAAAAATCTGGGTTCAATAAAGGTGGGCTGTCGCCAAAGCTAGGGGGATTTCCATCCTTATTAATTCAAATATTCCTTTTGAACTCCATAATAAGATATACAAATGGCTGTTTTATTATTGTTTCTGGTAAATTATATAATACTAAAGTTGTACTAGCAAACCTGTATGCTCCCAATTTTGATGATGTTAATTTTTTTGAATGTTTTTTTCTCCTCATTACCAGATTTAAACTCATATTCACTTATACTGGGTGGCGATTTTAATTGTTGGTTAGATCCTAATTTGGATCGATCGTCCTCTGTTACTAGATCACCTACTAAATCTGCCTTAGCTATTCACTCTTTTCTTTCCAATTATGGTATCTCAGATATATGGCCTTTCCTTCATCCTACTGAGAGAGATTCTTCTTTTTTTTTATGATGTTCACCATACCTTTACTAGAATTGACTATTTTTTACTTGATAATCAACTTATTCCATTTGTCTATTCTTGTGATTTTCAGAGTATACTGATTTCTGACCATGCCCCAATTACTTTGTCTTTAAATTTTCCTGGTCTCCCTCAGAGGAATAAACACTGGCGTCTTGACTTGACATTATTATCGGATGATGATTTTCTAAAATTTATTAAGGATCAGATACCTTTTTATTTTAACACCAATACGTCGTCTGAAATGTCATCCTAGATTGTCTGGGATGCCATGAAAGCATATTTGAGGGGTCAAATAATCTCCTATACAGCAAATCTTAATAGAAAGTCCTGTACAGATCGATTAGACCTCATTAATCAGATTAAAGAATTAGATCAACTGTATGCTCAAACTAAGAATCCTGAATTATATAAGAAGCGTGTAGAACTTCAAACTAAATTTAATCTTCTGTCTACTCAACCTGTTGAACGCCAACTTCTTGAAAGTAAGAGTCACTTTTATATTCATGGTGACAAATCTGGTAAATTTCTAGTTAATCAACTGAGGCGTTCTAAAGCTAAACAACATTTTACAAAGATCCGGAAGGAAAATGGAGATTTTACTTCGGATCACTTAGAAATCAATGACGTATTTAAAAATTTTTACTCTCAACTTTATTCCTCTGAATCTCTGAATGAGAATATTTCTGTTGATCTTTTTTTAAAATAATCTGGATAGTCCTTCGCTTTCATCTGATTTTAAAGCCAAACTTAATGTGCCTATATCATCAGAAGAAATATCTTTTGCAATTTCTGCATTGTCTTCTGGGAAATCTCCTGGACCTGATGGGTTCCTTGTAGAATTTTATAAATCATTCTCTTCACTTCTTTCTCCTCAGTTACTCTCAGTACTATCTGACTCGTTTAATTATGGTAAATTGCCACCCTCTTTTAATGAGGCATCTATTATTCTTTTATTATAAAAGGGTAAAGACCCAACAGAGTGTTCCTCATACAAGCCGATTTCTTTGCTTAATGTTGATGTTAAAATCTTGGCCAAAGTTTTGGCTTATAGATTAGATTATTTCTGATTATTATTATTTCTGATGATCAAACTGGTTTTATTAAACACCGTCTTCCTTTTTTAAATATTTGGCGTTTATTTAACATTTTATATTCACCTTCAACTGGGATTCCTGAATGTGTTATTTCCCTTGATGCGGAGAAAGCATTTGATCGTATAGAGTGGAACTACCTTTTTGCAGTTTTAGAACAATTTGACTTCGGTCAAAGTTTTATCTCTTGGATCAAATTGCTGTATCTGTGTCCTACTGCCTCTGTTTTGACTAATTTTCAGAAATCCCAGTTATTTAACCTCAAACGTGGCACCCGTCAAGGATGCCCCTTAAGTCCCTTTCTCTTTGATTTGGCTATAGAACCTTCAGCGATAGCATTCCGAAGCTGTCCTGAATTGACCGGGATTTGGGGGGGGGGGGGGGGGTTGAGCATAAAGTTTCTCTTTATGTTGATGACTTACTACTTTTTCTTTCAAATCCGTCAACATCCTTACCTCCAATGTTCTATCTTCTTGATCAGTTTAGCCAGTTTTCTGACTATAAACTTAATTAACATAAGAGTGAACTTTTCCCAATTAAAAAAGATGCACAAGAATTAGCATTTCGTGACCTCACTTTTAAAGTAGTTCATAATCAATTTACTTATCTTGGGATTACAGTTACAAGGAAGTTTAAAGATCTTTTTTGTGAAAATTTTGTCAATCTTTTATATACTACAAAACAGAGTCTGTCACAACCTCTATCTATGTCTTTGGTAGGTCGTATTAATGTTGTTAAAATGTATGTTCTCCCTAAATTTTTTATATTTATTCAATCAATCCCAATTTTTATTCCTAAAACTTTTTTTGATTCCTTAGACCAGGCATGGGCAAACTACGGCCCAGGGGCCATATGCGGCCCGTTAAGCTTTTTAATCCGGCCCGCAGAACTTGATGAAATTATATTAATAAACCTTGTTAACGTTTTTCCTCGCAATTCTGGCGTTTTCCCAATAGATGACGCACTCTATATACATTGACCTTTGTTGAGGTGCAGCGTATTACTCCACATTTGCGCTTTACTCTTTGTTCGGCTCGACCTATTTGTGTGAACAGACGTTCAGCGTCATGAACATCAACAAAGCCAGCCACAGATCCAAGTTAACTGACCAACACCTCAGATCCATCCTGAGAATCGCCACAACAAAACTAAATCCAGACTTTGATGCGCTGGCTAAAAAGGGAGACCAACAACACTGTTCCCTCT
Source organism: Hypanus sabinus (assembly GCF_030144855.1). Classification (NCBI taxonomy): domain Eukaryota; kingdom Metazoa; phylum Chordata; class Chondrichthyes; order Myliobatiformes; family Dasyatidae; genus Hypanus; species Hypanus sabinus. The sequence continues at coordinate 52,979,808 of NC_082707.1, forward strand.
GAAATTAAAAATAAGTTTCTTCGTTGTGTTATGTAAAAAATGCATTTGAAAATATTTTTTTCAATAAGCCTTACATGTTACATGTCATTTCTATTAAGTGATGGACATGAGTAGTGCGCAGGTGCACGTACGTTCTCAAAATAAAAAATGCGCTCCAGATCAAATAACGCGCTCCGCATACTGGCATTCTGTCCTGTTCTGTCCTTGTGCTGGTCGTTGTTGAGTTTTGGCACAGGGGACAATTGAATAAGAAGGAGCAGGAGACCTGCATCTCCTACCGTTTTTGAAATAACGACAGTCAGGAGGAGAGTGATGATGATAATATCTTGAAGGATAATAGAATTTTCAGTGCTTTAAAATAGTAACTGTTACTATTAAAAAAAGCTGTATTTTATTTATTTAATTTTCAGTGTTTTAAAAGTCATTTCAATAAATAGCTAAATACCATGGGACTTCAAAGACAGATATTTTGTTGTAATGCATTTGTTCATTTTCAATTGAAATTAAAGCACATGTTTTCTACATATCCCATGATATTTTATTTTCTCTTATAAGGTTTATTACCAAAACACTCCGTCCATCTGCTCCTGGTCCAGCCCCCCTGTCAAATTTTAGAACCCTTTGTGGCCCACAAGTCAAAAAGTTTGCCCACCCCTGCTTAGACTCTATTATTTTGTCATATCTAGAAGAATAAGCATTCCAGAATTAGTAAAGTTTATCTCCAAAAATCTAAAAAAGAGGGTGGCATGGCCTTACCTAACTTTCGTTTATATTATTGGGCGGCCAATATACGTTGTGCTGCCTTTTGGTCTTTTTTCCATAGCCAACCCGAGTGCCCTAATTGGGTGGCAATGGAGTTGAGTTTCACTAAAGATTTATCTATTTCTGCATTTCTTGGCTCTGTACTCCCTTGAAGTTTGTCTAGATTAATTGTTAATGTTAGACACACTTTGCGAATTTGGGCTCAGTTTAGGAAATTTTATGGTTTCTATGGTTTTTCCTCTTCTAGTCCTATCTTACATAATCACCTTTTTTTTTACCTACTATGTATGACTCAACATTCCATGATTGGTATAGGAAGGGCATTAGACATTTTGAAGATCTTTTTATTGATAATCGCTTCGCAGCTTTTCAACAGCTTTCTGCTAAGTTCAATCTGCCTAATGCCCATTTTTTTAGATATCTCCAAATTAGACACTTTATTAATCCTTTAATTCCTAACTTCCCTGAAATGCCTGAGAAAAATGTTATGGATTTATTTCTTTTTATTAATCTACTGGGTAAAGGTTTAATATCATTTATTTGTGATAAATTAGCATTCTTACGGTGTACCCCTGTGGATAAAATTAGAATGGCTTGGGAGCATGATTTAACTATCTCTATCTGATGAGACTTGGGACTCGATTCTCAGATCGGTCAATTCAACCTCTCTTTGTGCTCGCCATTGCCTTTTACAGTTTAAGATTGTTCGTAGAGCCCATATGTCTAAATCTAAATTATCTCGATTTTACCCTAACATTAGTCCGCTTTGTGATAAATGCAAAAGGGGCAAGGCCTCTCTCATTCATATGTACTGGTCCTGCCCTAGCTTAGAGAAATTTTGGAAAGATGTCTTCATAACTTTATCCTATATTCTGAATCACCACTTAGAACCTAACCCTTTAATTGCTTTGTTTGGTTTTTTGGGTGAGACAGATAATACGTCTGAGTTTGACTAAGTGTCGAATATTATCTTTTGCTTCTCTCCTGGCTAGATGTTTAATCTTCCTTAGATGTAGAGATGCCCCGCCCATGCATGCTCAATGGCTTAATGATACTACGTCCTGCTTAGACCTTGAAAAAATTCATTATTCGGTTCTTAATTCGGATATAGTTCCATAAGGTCTGGGGACATTTTATTGAGTACTTTCATAACCTTCCTGTTTATTAAGGTTTTTTTCTTCGGTCCCTTGCTTTCAGCTCTTTTTTTTTGTCGTAGGCATTATTATCTTCTGTTTAAAGTGTATTTACAGTTTTGGGGGTTTGAATGTCCTGATTTATATTCTCTATATTGTGTTGTGGTTGCTCTGGAGTTTTTTTTTGTTGTGGGGCTTGGGGAGGATACTAACTTTACATGACTTCAATTTGGGTGCTTTGTCAATTATCTTTTTTGTATTATACTATTGCATGTTTATTTTTGCACTGTATTAATTTTCTTCATTTTGGTTTGGGTTTTTTTTATCTGTAGTGATGTAGAAAATGCATTAAAAAAACCAATAAAAAAAGGTGGGCTGGTAATTTGAGTTCCTTGTAAGGCACTGTATGAACAGTTGTATACTTTTGTGCCATTATTATAAATATGCATGTTTTATACTGGAGGATAAATTCTATCATGTGTGCTGATTCACAGTGTGAAATTGTTGACTGCAATTCCTGGCAGTCAGATTCTCCATTGGCTGAGAAATTCCTTATTATCCAGGTGTGAAAACAGGAAAAAAACGGTGGCATGCACTAGTATTTACATTTCCTGTCAGAGGTATTGCTATTTTTAGAAAGCAGCTAAGTGCAGTCTTTTAAAGTTTTTGCTGGTTCCTCAATGAAGTATTGCTATATTATTTTCATTGGAATCTAGTATAAGAACTTTTATCTGTGGTACTGTTGTAAAATACAAGGAATGTTGTAACAAACAATGCCTGGATAACAACGCAAAGGAATTCCCTGCTGGCAGTTGTAGCCTGTTTTGTCATTTGTGTTTGAAGAAAGAGGGTAGGCAAGAGAAGGAACTGTTTTAGTGGATATAGTCCAGTCCATCACAGGTAAATCCCTCCCCACTAATGGCCACATCTGCATGGAGCATAGTTGCAGGGAAGCAGCATCCGTCACATGCTCTCTTCTCATTGCTGCCATCAGGATGAAGGTACAGGAGCCTCAGGACTGACACCACCAGGTTCAGGAACAGTTATTACCCCTCAACCATTAGACTCTTGAACCAGAGGGATAACTTCACTTACCCCAACATTAAATTGTTCCCACAACCTATTGGCTCACTTTTCAGATCTCTTCATCTCAAGTTCTTGGTATTTGTTGCTTATTTATTATTATTTCCTTTTTGTATTTGCAGTCTGTTGTCTTTTGCACATTGGTTGTCTTGTTATGTGTGGTGTTTCACGGATTCTATTGTGTTCCTTTGTATTCACTGTGAATAGCTGCAAGAAAATTAATCTCAGGGTTGTATATGGTGACATATATGTACTTTGTTAATAAATAACATTGAACTTTGAGAACTGATCAATTTTCTCTATTTACTGGTAAGCCAATTCAGTGACTGATAAATGTACAGTAGTGGATTGGGTCTTTAGGAGCATCAAATAGGGAATCGTAGTTAAGTCAAGAAAATGATCGTATACTGTTTCTTGGAATTATAAGAGTTTCTATGACTTGTTTACATTTTATTTGAACTGTAATAGATTGAGGCCGCCTGATCAGACTCATTTCCTGGTCTTTGCAATTCTAAAGTTAATTTTAGGTATGATTTACATTGCTTTGACCAAAACTCAAAATTTCAAGCGATTTCTGTAGACATACTATTAGATTTTTGTTACTGTGGCCCCTTTAAGATTATACTTTTCACTTAATATTGCTTTTCATTTTCTTACCAGCAAATATTCAAATGTTTATCACTTGCTTATTTTGCAGTCTGTTTCTATTCTCCTGAAGATTGTTTCTTTCTCGATTGCTTCTTGCCATAGGGTCAACAGATTGACTATCAATGTCTAGAATATTTAGGCTTATCCAATTTGCCTAAATTAGGACCATATCCTTCTGCATCTTTCTCATCCAAGTACCTATCCAAATGCTTTTTTATGTGTAATAGTAACTGCCTCCACTTCAAACTCTTGTTCCAAATATTCACTCCCTTTGTGTGATAAAGCTTACCCTTGGGATCTTTAAATTTCTCCCTTCTCTTTTAAACCCCTGCCTGGAAAAAAATAAGATTGTGGCTATCTAGCCTATCTATCCCTTCATGATTTTGTAAAGCTATATAAGGTCACCTCTCAGCCGCCTATGTGCTTCTGAGACTGAACCCAGTCTGCCCAGACTCTCTATAATTGCAGTCTTTCATTCTAGTCAAAATTCTTGTAAATGTCTTGTACACTCTCACTATTGCTACCACATCCTTCCTGTAGTGTGGTGACCTGAACTGCAGACAGTACTCTTTAAACTCAGGCTAACCAGTGTTTTGTTCAGCTGCATCATGATATCCCGACTCTTCCTCAGTGCCTTGGCCTTTGAAGGCGAGCATACCAAATACCTATCCATCCACTTTCAGGGAGCTGTGTATGATCTTACATCCCCAAGTCTCTTTACACCTAGTTCGCTCAGCGTCCTTGCTACTTGCTTTATTTTTCCTAACTAAATTTGGCCTCTCAAAGTGAGTTATCTCATATCTGTGTGGATTAATTTTCATCTACTTCTGTATGCCCAACATTCCAGCTGATTTATTTCCACTGTTTATTTAAACAACAGAGATGGGGAATATTCGACACATAGGTAGGACGGGTTTAATGGAATATGGGCCAGACGCAGACAAATGTGGTTAGTTTAGATGGGCACTTTGGTTGGCATGGATGTTTTGGGCTGAAGGACCTGATTTCATGTTATATTAATCTATGACTGAATGACTGTAGACTTCTTTGCCATGTATGATGGTAATAATAGAATGTCCATGATGGTGAAAGTCCAGTTTTGCACTGTATCATTCAGTCATTGGAGTGACTTCTGTATGTTTATAGTGGAAGCTTAAACTTGGCCATGATGGTTGGTATTCAAGTTTTAGCAAAACAATGGGAAAAAATTGGTTATCCTATCCCACCCACTTAGATGATTTCTGAACAATCCTACCTGGTTGGTGGCCCTCATGTTTAGTGATCAAATGTGCTGATTTTCAGTAAAACCAGTGTTTGCTGTGTGACGCTGATTACGACTGTAATGTCCATTTTGATTGGTTTTCACTTTCAAGCTCTTTAAGGGCCAGTGCGAGTTCTTGGCCATTTGAAAGGAAAAGTGTACTGGGGGTGGGGGGGGGGTGGTTTATAATAAGGCCCTGTGTCATATGACCAGAATTTGGCCAATTAAGTTTGCTCTGCCATCCCATAATAGCTGATTTGCTACCCTTGTCAACCCTATTTCCCTGCCATCTCTCTGTAACCTTTGACACCCTGACCAAACAAAAATCCATCAGCCTCTGCTTTAAACATACCCAGTGACTTGGCCTCCACAGCTTCTGTGGCAATGAATTCCACAGATTCACTACCCTCTGGCGAAAAAACTTCCTTTTCCATTCAAAAGGGACATCAGTCTATTCTGAGGCTGGTCCTAGATTCACACACTATTAGAAACATCTTCTCCATATTCATTTTACCTAGGCTTTTTAATATTCAATTGATTTCAATGAGATCCCAGTGGCCACACATTTTAATTCTACGTCTCATTCACATTCTGATATGTCTATCCATGGCCTCCTCTACTGTCAAGATGAAGCCACACTCAGGTTGGAGGAACAACACCTTATATACCGGCTGGGTAGCCTCCAATCTGATGGCATGAACGTTGACTTCTCTAAATTCTGTTAATGCCTCTCCTCCCCTTCTTACCCCATCCCTGATATATTTAGCTTCCCCCCCCCTTTTTTCTGTCTTTCTGCCCATCACTCTGCCTGCTCTCCATCTCCCTCTGGTGCTCCCCTCCCCCTTTCTTTTTCCCGATGCCTCCCGTCCCATGATCTTTTCCCTTCTCTAGCTTTGTATCCCTTTTGCCAATCACCTTTCTGGCTCTCAGCTTCACCTCACCCCCTCTGGTCTTTTATCATTTTGCATTTTCCCCAACACCTCCTACTTTCAAATCTCTTACTATCTTTCCTTTCAGTTAGTCCTGACAAAGGGTCTCAGCCAGAAACGTTGACAGCGCTTCTCCTTATAGATGCTGCCTGACCTGCTGCGTTCCACCAGCATTTTGTGTGTGTTGCTTGAATTTCCAGCATCTGCAGATTTCCTGGTGTTTGTCAATGAGATCCCTCTCATTTTTCTAAACTGTAGCAAGTACAGGTCCAGAATTGTCAAATGTTATTTATGTTACCCCTTTCATTCCTGGAGTCATTCTTGTGAGCTTCCTCTGAATCGTCTCCAATGGGATCATATTTTGGATAAGGGGGCCAAAACTGCTCAAGATACTCCCAAGTGTGGTCTAAATCTTCACCATGACATCCTAGACCTCTGGAAATGCATGTTACCATTGCATTTACCCTCCTTACCACTGACTCAACCTGCAAGTTTACCTTTAGGGAATCCTGCATTTAGACTCCTAAATCCCTTTTGCACCTCTGATTTCTGAATTTTCTCCTTGTTTAGAAAATGGTCTATGCTAGTGGTCACCAACCTTTTTAAGCCTAAGATCCCCTACCTCGGCCTTAGTGAAAGGCAATATCGACCTACTAAATTGTTTAGTCACACGCATGTGCACCGGCCAGAAAAGACCGGAAGTAAAAACAATATATAACCAGGGGTCACCACCCTTTTTTGCACCACAGACCGATTTAATATTGACAGTATTCTTGTGGACTGCCTAAGGGGTGGGGGCTGGTTGTTGTCAAACACAAACAGAATACAGCGATACTCAAAGGAGGTTCCTAATGTCCAGTCTATTCTGCAATTTAGTTTACTTGGCTCTTAGCACTTCTGTCCCACTTGCACGTTTTTTCCGCTCAAAAAAACTCAACGGGTTTGTCTTTAACTGCAGGGTGCTTGGACTCAAGGTACTGAAGCAGTTTTGAGTGCTTCACTGCCTCATTAGACAGCCTCTGGAGCCGAACTTCAGCCGCCCGCCTGCCCACCGCCAGACTCCTTGGCCAGGTGTGGCTGGTCCTGGGTGGGGTGCGAGGAGAAGGTCAGGGCCAGAGTTCCGCGTGCTGGGGCCGGGGCGGTCGCAGTCCGGAGAGAGTGACTGACTGAGCGAGGAATGTGACAGGGCATGCACCTTGCCCCCCTTGTAGAATCTATCAGCTGACAAAAGTTTGTTCCAGTAGATTGCAGCGAGGTAGGAAGCCCTGAGCCCGAATTAGGTTGTCTGCAAGTATTTTAGCACCGGGTTCCCCACGAACATTCAGTGTGTTAAACAGGTTTAGAGGCGGCGCCCATCTGTCCGTGCTCCAGGCCAGTAGCAACGGCACTTCCCACTGGCCACCAGAGGCGGTCGTTACCCGAGATTAACCAGTGATCCCTGGCGCTAGGGTATCACTGCATTTAGGCGACTGATGACCTCGCATGTCTTCAAGTTCAACAGTCAGCGTGACAGGAAATGAGGAAAGGTGCAGCTGACTCATCATTTGATATCGCCACATTGTATTGTTTCCTTGCAGCCTGGTGGTTGGGGACCACTGAAGTACACTGTGTAGTGCATGGTGGGGGAGCTACACACATGCGCATTGGGCAGAAAGAATGGAACTAAAACCCTGCAACCCGGAAACAATCTCTCAACAGTACTTGTGTATTTATTTTTCTCTTTTTTTCGCTATCTGCTGGGAAAGTCTCAAAGATCGACCAGTTGATCGCGATTGACGGGTTGGCGACCACTAGCCTTTGTTCCTTTTACAAAAATGCATGACTCTACACTTTCCTACATTATATTCCATCGTCCACTTCTTTGCCATTCTCCTAGTCAGCCAAGCGCCTTCTGTAGACTACTTCCACAACACTACCTGACCTTCCCCCTATCCTCATATCATCTGCAAACTTGGTCACAAAGCCATTAATTTTGGCATCTGAATTATTAACATATAACATGAAAAAGCAGTTCCAACACTTTCCTTGCAGAACATCAGCTTAAGCCATCAGCTTCCACCCAGAAAAGGTTCTCATTATTCCCACCCTTGGCCTCCTGCCAGTCAACTAAATCTTCTATCCATCTATCTATCTTCTATCTTTCTGGTATTACCATGGGCTCTTGTTTAATAGCCTTCTGAAAATTCAAATGAACAACATTCACTGACTCTCCTTCATCTGTCCTGCTGTTGTTTCCTCAAGGAATTCCCACAGATTTGTCAGGTAAGATTTCCCTAAGGAAAACTATGCTGCCTTTAGCCTATTTTATCCTGTGCTTCCCAAGTACCCTGAAATCTTATCCTTTATATTTGACTCCGACATCTTCCCAAGCACTAAAGTCAGGCTAACTGGCCTATGATTTACTTTCTTTTGCCACACTCCCTTCTTAAGGAATGGAGTTACATTTGCAGTTTTCTGGAACCATTCCAGAATCTATTGATTCTTGAAAGATCACTACCAATGCCTCCACATCTCTTCAGCTGCCTCTTCCAGAAGTTAATAACTTATTGGGGTGATTGATAACTTCGTGGCCTAAGGTAGATAGAGGTGAGTTATTAACTTCAAACTTTCTGCATAATCATTCAAAGAGTTGAATTGCATGTGCATGTAACGAGAGCTGTATAACTCATCTCCTCCAGGCCACGAACTTATCAATCACCCCTGCTGTGGACCACTTCTGGAGGTCCAAGATCCGTATGCTCCATGACCGCTTGACTAAGTGTGTAAATGTAGGAGGGGACTATGTTGAAAAATAAATGAGCTAGGTTTTCTAAAATTGACTTCTTCTACCTTAGGCTATGAACTTATCAATCACCCATCGTAGCAATTACATGACAAATCGGGTAGGAAGAGATGTATGAAGCATCTCGTAAATCAGAGGAGAATGTGGTAAGTTGGAGAGAATGCAGTGTGGCAAAGAGGATTACCTATTAGAATGTAGTCACTTTGATGTCTGCACTGCTGCTCCAAATAAGCATTATAATGATCAGTATATAGGTAGTCCCCAGGTCACAACAGAATTCTGTTCCTGAGAATTAGTTGTAAGTCTTAACTGAACAGAAACAATATGTGGCAGAGGATCACAAAAACAACTGTGACGGGACAGGGGACGGATGCAGGAAGTGCGTCTGAATGACTGTGTGAATCTGCTCAGTGTTCCCAGTTCTACACCCTTGATTCAACCCCTATTTATAATGTTTCAGGTAGTGTGGACAGAGAAATAGCACTTGTCCGTACTTGGCAAAAGGTGTCTGAGCCTCACAACGGAAAAATACATCCCCACCCATCCTGCAATTCTTCCAACTGCTTGCTTGTATGCACAGAGTGTCCATAAGTCAGTCATTTTTAAGCCAGTGAGGAGCTTTCTGCCTTCAATAGAAAGTGTGTCTGGGCAATGTTGCTGCCATGGTTGAACATCTAACAAAAAATATGAATGCAAGTGTTAGAGATTTGTTCAGCATGTAAGGTTGTGCTGGAAAAGACTATCTGAATTCGTACATTATCACAAAGCTAGCATACAGCTACAGCAATTAATTAGAAATGGAATATTGGCCTTTATTACAGAGGCGATGGAGCATTAAAGTAGGAAATTCTTGTTAGGCTACTTTTGGAGAACTCCATGAATTTTCGTCCTTTGTTAAGGAACAATAGGCTTGTTTGGAGGTGGTTCAGAGAAGTTTCATATGATTGATTCCTGGGATAAATGTAAAGGAATGAGGAAAGGCTTGGCCGTTACTTAAAGGAGTTTAGAAGAATTTGAGGGTGATCTTACTGAAATATGCAAGATTATGAGGGGGTTTGACAGTTTACTAAGTGAATGTTCACTTTCTTGGAGGGATATAGAACTAGGAGGTCATTGTTTCAGAAAGAAATAATTGCCCATCAGAAGTTTCTTCTACGTACTGAAACTAGATTTTGATCTATAGGGAACTAACTGTAATGGCTGATTTATACTTGTGCGTATGGGCTACGGTATAGGTTGCGGCGTAGCCCTGATTTTCACTCCTGCGTCGCACTATGCCATAGCGAACATGCATTGGTGTGTGCCGAAATGCTAGTTGGCAGTGGGGTTTCTATGCCACTGTGTTGAGTTTCCTTGTGAGCGACGTGGACGAGGAAATGCATTTCAAACATTTTCACATGTCGGCAGGTAGATTTAATGATTTGACTCATCTATTTCACATTAGTGTACAACATGGCAGTGAAGAAGCAACTGGAAATGCGTAGGAGGAAATGCGATGCTACCAAGGTGACCAATCACAGTTGTTGCGATCTGCATCGTTGCAATGCGTCAGTTACTTTTTTGGGGAGGTGCATGTCACCCTAGGGCGTAGATGCGACACACAAGTATATATCAGCCTTAATGGTTATCAGAAAAGAAAGTTAAGCAAAGGCCAAGAATGCGTCAGGCTTGATTTTATGGAATAGCTGAACAGATTTTCAACCACGTGCTCTGCTGCTGCTCCAGCTAGTTTTATGTTCTAGAATATGTGATTTAGTTAAATTCTACGTCCTTTCTTCACTGAGAAATAAAGTGATGAGATCTAAATTATTTTTTTTGATACAGTTTGATAAGCTGTTAATTGATCTTGAACATTTCTGTCCACTCATGAAATGCTGATAGATATTGCATCCATTGCTAGCTGCAGTCCCTCAGGGTTCAATTTTTACCTCCTCTTGACTCTGTTCCAACATAGTCTTCCCCAGTCTTTCAAAGTACTGTATGTGGAATAACTTCCAGCAATGGTTGAAAATTGAGATTGAGAGGGGATCTGATTGCAACATATAAGATTATTAAGGGATTGGACAAGATAGAGGCAGGAAATATGTTCCAGATGCTGGGAGAGTCCAGTACCAGAGGGCATGGTTTGAGAATAAGGGGTAGGTCATTTAGGACAGAGTTAAAGAAAAACTTCTTCTCCCAGAGAGTTGTGGGGGTCTGGAATGCACTGCCTCGGAAAACAGTAGAGGCCAATTCTCTGGGTGCTTTCAAGAAGGAGCTAGATAGGTATCTTAAGGATAGGAGAATCAAGGGATATGGGGACCAGGCAGGAAGTGGGTATTGATAGTAGATGATCAGCCATGATCTCAAAATGGTGGCGCAGGCTCGAAGGGCCGAATGGTCTACTTCTGCACCTATTGTCTAAAATGATGAACTGCTCTTCTCTAGAGTATTAGACAGAAGTTTCTTTATTCATTGTTAGTTAAACGAGCTCTTGCTGAAATGAAACCCTGTAAAGCACTGAACAACATGGATGCTGGGTGGAACCAGCAATTCACACAATTAAGTGTGCACATGCTTTTTGGCACACTGGGTTGCTCAAGCATTGCAATTCTGGGCATGTTTGAAATTTTGACTGTCCCATTTCTTCCGTAGGTGCTGCCTGACCTGCTGAGTTCTTCCAGCTTTTTGTGTGTTACTCCTAATTCCAGCATCTGCAGTGTCTTGTATTTGACCCTGAGTGGTCTTGAAACTTTATGAGGGTCTGCCAATAGGTTCAGTAGCAGTGAAAACAGCATTATAGATGATTGTCCCAGTGCAAGAGCCAAGGTTATAGATGTGAGTAATATGCATGTTAACTAGAGAGAATCTGCAGATGCTGGAAATCCAAGCAACATGCACAAAATGCTGGAGGACTCAGTAGGCCAGGCAGCAGCAACAGAAAAGGAGTAAAGGGTCCATGTCTCAGGCCAAGAACGTTCAATGAGTTCTGGTGAAGGGTCTCAGCCTGAAACATGGACTGTTTATTCTTTTCCATAGATTCTGCATGGCCTGCTGACTTCCTTCAGCATTTTGTGTATGTTAACTAACTAGTTTTCCAGTTGCAGAGAATATGCTGTTGTCATTTTTACAATGATCAGAAAAGTTAAATAGATGCATGAAACAGAAAATGAGATAATCGGAGCTCAAAGACATTTGCAGTGGTCTAGTGTAGTTAGTGTAGTTGAAGTTGAAATGTCCAAAGTATGTTGAAGTTTGAATGGCAAAGTATATTTCAAAGCAAAGCCAGAAGGCTATTTAGTGTCTCTTCATAGCTGACTTGCTGGTACTCTTAAGAAGGCTATGGGTTTAAATTCCCATCATCATCAATAAATATTTTGTTGATGCACCAATGTAGTGCTTTGAAAGAGAAGAGGACACAGCATTGACACAAATGAAACCAAATGTGGCAATATTAGCCAGCAACCAGTGATGTGCAGTAGTGTAGAAGAACCCATTTCATGAGCAGCAAGTGTTCCCATAGTGACTACAAACTCATTTGCTTTGACAAGATTGTAAAATCCTCCTTGGCTTGCCAATGGGCCTCATTCTGGGTTCTCTGGCAAGTCTCCACAGTTTGTGTGTGTCAGCTTGGCTCTGTTCCGACTTACTGGTTCTTGCTTGGTTGTCAGTGGGACTGCTGATTTTTTTTGAATGTTGAGACCTTGCTTAACCTTGGCAGAACTTTAGATTTGGCTTCTCTATGCATTGTGGGAAATTCCTGAGTCAGCCATTGACTTATGCAGTTATGACTCAGCCAAGTCCGAGTATACAGCATGGTCTGTTTAGTGTAGGCTAGCTTGTACAAATACTTTAATGGTCCATTGATCCAAAGTGACTCCTAAAGGTTTTTGTGAGACAGAAAAAGTGGTAGCTATTCTGTCTCTGCTTTTGATTGATGCATATGTTGCTGAATTCATAATGGTGAAGAAGAATATCAAGAGCACGGGCTGGGAAGGAAGACACATCTTTTGTGCTCAGTGATATTAGTTTGTTATTCCACAAGTTTATTCATAAGTAGCCTCTATTGTTTGTATTTTGGATTAAAAGTAAACTTGGATAGGTTACAGCACTGACATCCACCTGACCAAATGGATAATTGCTGATGTAAGTCCTGATTACTAAAAATTGCTGATAGTTGAGGGGTAATAATTGTTCCTAAACGTAGTGAGATTCTTGAGACTTCTGGACCTTTTCCCTGATGGCAGCAATGAGAAGAGAGCATGACGTGAGTGGTGGGGTCTATTAATCTGACAGCACTCCATGTAGATGTACTCAATGGAGGGAAGGCTTTTCCCATCATGGACTAGGCTGTTCCCACTACTTTTTCTAAGATTTTCCGTTCAAGGGCATTGGTGTTTCCATACCAGGCTGTGATGCAACCAGTCAATTTGCTCTTCACTAAACATCTATACAAGTTTGTCAAAGTTTTAAATGTCGTGCCAAATCTTCACAAACCTCTAAGGAAGTAGATTAGAGGCACTGCTGTTCATTCTTTGCAATTCCACTTGCATCCTAGGCTCAGGACAAATCCTCTGAAATGATAACAAAGAAGGCAGATTGCACACTAATTTTGTTGAATGTTGTTTGTGATTTGATTGAGTAATCAGATTGAGTTAAACTGCTGTAGAATTCTGTAACATGTTGGAGTATTTCTAGTTTCTCTTGGCATTTTCTGTATTTATCATCTTGAATTTGTTGATCTTTTATTTTGTATTTTGGCAATCTTTCTGTGTTAACCACCTGGGCAGAGGGCCTCAAGGAACCCCTCAGTTTCTAAGAAAAGTTCTCCAACTCTGAGCCTTGCCCTGAGTTCAGTGCTTCCTTGTTGACATCTAGTCTGCTCGTATTGTGGGAACGTCTTCCTTGGAAGTTCATACTCTTCCATTGGTTAACGTTTTCTTCAATAGTGATACTTCATTTTTCTGGGTTGTGCTTTCTTCTTTTTTTATTTTTTTATACATTTTCTACATCGCTACAGATAAAAAAAAAACCCCCAGATCAAAATGAAGAACATTGATACAGTGCAAAAATAAACATACAATAATAATATGGTACAAAAAAAGATAATTGAGAAAGCACCCAAATTGAAGACATGTAAAATTAGTATCCCCAAGCCCCCAAAACAAAAAGTGCTTTCTTTTAAATTCGCTGGTTTGTGCTTATCAGAATTGCAGATGCTTGCATGAATCCTGTTTTTTGTTGATGAAAATGTATCCCTCAAAGTTTTATCTGACTATTGTGTAAATTTTTAAATTTGTTATTCCTCTTCCTCCTCCTATCCTAGGGAGTGTTAATCTTGTGTTTGGATGTATATAGTGTAGCGTTTTCTAAAATTTGTTATTTCAGTTGTTACTTTTTCAGTTTTTCAGATGGGTTTTGGACCAAAATATTATGCCAAAAGAATATGTTAATATATTGATGGAGAAGTGTTTATTGCCTTTGTTACATTTTTGCTGTTGAACACTGACAGTTTTTCTGAACTCTTGAAGTAAATTCTATCAAAAGTTCTCCCTTCATCACACTCTGATTTATTTTCTTTGCTTGATGATATCCCAGAATATCTTTCATGTTCATCCATCGGTTGTATTTTATCCTGCTGCTCTGTTTTATATTCTGTTAGCTCTTTTTGCACTTAGCCAGTCCAAAGTTCAAGTCTATATCTTTAGAATATAGTCCTATTATTTGCTTTAGCTTTACTGATGAAGGAACGTATAATTTCAAATCATCCATATATGCAAGGTGTGACAAGGTATAATTTGTTGGTTGTTTCTGATCTAATACTTTATTTTCATTAGATTCAGTAAATTAGAGAGTGTGTTTAAAGCTAGCCAAAACCATAATGGGCTTAGAGATTTATTTATTTTGAGAATGGTGGTTGTTCTTTTTTTTGTTTAGTCAAGTCAAGTTTATTGTCATTTAACTATATACATGTATACCATCAGATGAGGCAAGGTTTCTCTGAACCAGGGTGTAAAGCACAGTAGTAGCATAACACACAGTAACTTGTGAAAGTAAGGATAAAATCTGCAGATAAATTACACATAAAGTGCATAAATTAAATAAGGTACAGAGCAGATTAATCAGTTACACTTTGAATGTGATGTGGCAGGGAGTTTAGTAGCCTAATTGTCTGAGGGAAGAAACTGTTTCTCATCCTGACTGTTCCTGTCTTTATAAAACAGAGTCTCCTGCTTGACCTCAGAAAGTCAGAGGATGCTGGGTGGACGGGCAGGATCCTTAATAATACTAAGGGCCCTGCATATGCAACGGTCCTGATAAGCGTCCCTGATGGATGGTAGGGAGACCCCTACGATCCTCTCAGCCATTCTCAAAGTTTTTTGTAGGGACTTCTGGTCCAATGCTCGGCTGCTCCCATTGCAGATAGAGATACAATTTGTTGGGCCGCTCTCAATGGTGCTCATATAAAATGCATTTGAGATGGGGTGGGGATGTGAAATCCTTGCTTGTCTCAATCTCCTTGGTAAGTGGAGGTGCTGCTATGCCACCTTGTTCAGGAAGGTGATATTAAGGGACCAGGTGAGGTCATCCGTGATATTAACTCCCAAGGGACTATTAACTCTCTGTGGAGGAGCCATGTGTTTGCTGAGGGGATGGTCCATCTGCACCTTTCTGAAGTTCTGAATGATAGGGTGACTATAGTACACCAATGCTTCATCAGATATTGTAGGAATTTTACAAGCATTGGGTGTAGTTTATATTAAGAACTGCTATTAACCATGAATGTGGGATGAAATCATATGCTTTTTGTTTGTTAATACAGTGACATGCAAATGTTTGGGCACCCCTGGTCAAAATTTATGTTACTGTGAATAGCTAAGCGAGTAAAAGATGAACTGATCTCCAAAAGTCATAAAGTGAAAGATTAGACATATTTGTCAACATTTTAAGCAAGATTAGTGTATTATTTTTGTTTTAGACAACTCGAGAGTGAAAAAAAAGGAAAGGAGCACTGTTGTGTCTGTGGCTGTTTACACAATACCATTAATGAAAACGCTGGAGACTGGAGCTACATTAACAGGGTTCTTTACTAACTAAAACTGAACTGAACACATATATACTGATCAATACGCACCCAATAGCGCATGCTCAATAATGTGTTATTACGACATAAAATAGTCCCATATTATACAGTAGGCTATATGGTACACTCCTCGTATTTTATTTAAAAAGTGTATCAACTGTTTTTTAACGCTAAACAAATACTGTATGTATACCCTTAATATACAAGCACCCACCCACTGTTTACTTAATAACTTAATGATATGAAATTATAACAAAGTAACATAATAACAATAATTATAACTCAAGTCTTGGGGGGGGGGGAGGGGAGGTCTTCTCAGCCTCTCTGGGTATTTATTGTCTGCCTTGCAACGTTTGCTTTGGGGAATTAGTCTCCACAGGTACTCAGCACTGATGACAGGCTTCTCTGTGGGCTAGGCTGATCGATGTGGTCCCAACAGGAGTGTTTGCTTCTGTGTCCAGGTCGGGGCAAGATGTTGTTATGTTTTCCACCTGAGCATTCAGGATTTGATCCACACGATGTGCTTCTATGTCATGGGAGTCCGGGCAAGGTGTTGTTGAGTTTTTCACCTGAGTATCCAGGATTTGATCCACATGATGTCTCCATACGTTCTCTCCCACCTGTACTCCATACATTAGTGGCCTGTCAATGGTGGAAATTATATCCGACTGCCACTTTTCAGTCCGGTAATCCCGTGCAAGAACTGAGTGTCCCACATTGAAGCTCCCTGTGGACTTAGAATTCAAGTCTTTGAACTGTCTGTTCTCTGCATCATGCCGTACATTTGGTTTGAGAAGATCCATGTGGGACCTCAGGTTCCGGTTCAGAAGCAACATCGCTGGAGTATGGTTAGTGGTTCCATGTACTGCATTACGATAGGCAAGGGAGAAAGTTGTCTTATCTTGTGTTGCAGTGGTCGATTTTTTGCGGTCCCTTGCCTTGAGGGCTTTCTTGAATATCTGTACAAATCTTTCTGCCAAGCCATTTGTGGATGGATGGTAAGGATGGATGGTAAAGTGCTTGATTCCATTGTTCTTCACAAAACTTTGGAATTCCTCAGAGACAAGTTGTCGTCCATTGTCTGCAGATTTGCTCTAGTATGCCATTCTTGGCGACCATGGTCCTCAGTATGTAATGGTCTTTTCCGATGTGGTTGTCTTCATTTTGATGACCTCTGGCCATTTGGAATGTGCATCAACGGTGATTAAAAAGATAGTCCATGAATGGTCCAGCAAAGTCAATGTGCACTTGTTGCCATGGTGATGAGGGCTACTCCCATGGATAGAGAGGGGCTTGTGGTGGTGTGTTCTAGATCTTTTGATATCCAGTGCAGTTTTTGGTCACATCCTCAATTTGTTTATCGATTCCTGGCCACCACACATAGACACGGACAAGACTTTTCACTTTCACGGTACCCAGGTGTCCCTCATGCAGTTCCCCCAGCACTCTGGTGTGTAGCTTGGGAGGAATCACAACTCGTGAGCCACGCATTAAGTGTTCCCCAACACACTGACAACTGGTCCTTCCTCGCTGAGAAAGCTGGAAACTGTGTTACCGCCGCTGGCCATCTCTTTACCATGATGTCATACACTTTTGACAACGTAGGGTCATTGTGCATTTCCCTTTCAATGAGGCTGTTTGTTACTGGTAGTTGCTCAGCTATTGTCATGTGAAAGATCTCTGCTGAGTCTATTTGCATAGTCACCTCGGAAGTGGGCAGTGGTAAACATGACAAACCATCTGTGTTGCCGTGTTGCTTGGTCCCCTTGTGTTGAATGTCATACCTGTGACCTAAGAAAAGGGACCATCGCTGCAGCCTTTGTGCTGTCATCACTGGAACGCCTTTTCTTGGGTTGAAGATTGACACAAGAGGCTGATGGTCAGTCAACAGAGCAAACTTTTGGCCATACAGGTAGTGACTGAATTTCTTGACTCCCCACATGAGGCTTAGGGCCTCTGTCAATCTGTGTGTAGTTGTATTCAGCCGAAGTTAACGTTCTTCTGAGCCATCTGGAAACTTGTGCGATAACACAGCTACTATTCCATGGGGCGAGGCATCATAAGCCATTCGGATTGGTAAGGAGGGGTCATAGTGCGCGAGCACCCTGTCTGAAGTTATAACTCTTTTAGTTTCTTGAAATGCTTTCTCACAGCTCTCAGTCCACTTCCATTGTGTCCCTGCCTGTAATAATGTATTTAGTGGGTGTAGAACTATGGATAGGTTAGGCAAGAGCTTGTGGTAGTGTTTCATTAGACCAAGATATGCTCTCAGCTGAAACACATTTTCAAGTGGTGGTGTCTTAAGCACCGCTTCTATCTTGTCTTGAGACATGTAAGCCATCCTTGTTGATCACATGCCCACAATATGAAATTTCCTTTTTGAAAAACTCACATTTCTCTTGATTAGCTCTGAGTCCATATTCTCGTAACCTAGTAAGCACTTGTTTAAGGTTAGAAAGATGTTCGTTGTCATCCTTGCCGGTGACAGTGATGTCATCCGGGTAACACTGAGTCCCTGGAATCCCCTGTAGAACCTGGTCCATTGCCCTTTGCCAGATTGCAGGCGCTGTTGCTACCCCAAACACCAACCTGTTGTATTGGTAAAGTCCTTTGTGTGTTATTTATTGTCAGGTATTTCTTACATGCTTCCTTGATTTCCATTTGGAGGTAAGCCTGGGCCAAATCAATTTTTGTGAAATGTTCCCCCTCCTGACAGGGAAGCAAAAATGTCCTTAATACGGGGTAGGAGATATACTGTGCAGAGCACTGGATTGACAGACACTTTAAAGTTGCCATATATGCCTACCTTGCTTGGTTTTCCTGGTTTTGTGCTGAAGGTTTCCTTCACCACTGGCAGAATGGGCATGGCTCATTCACTCCAATTCACCTTTGATAGGACCCCAGTCTGCTCCAGATTTTTCAGCTCTATCTCTACTGTTGGACAGATTGCATATGGCACTGGTATATGGCATATGGCTTTGTAAAATTTTGGACATGCATTTTCCTCAACCTCAATCTTTGCCTTCATGCCCTGAAGCATTCTTATTCCTTTCATGAACACTTCCTCAGAGTTGGCAAGTATTTGTGATAGTCTCTCAGATGTGGCCTTTGCTGACACACCTAATGCCTTGATGGTGTGCCAATCCAACTGGATTTTCCTGAGCCATTCACGTTCCAGCAATGGTGGTCCTCCATTTTTCAGTACATAGAGGTTCAGCTGCTGTGTTTTGTCTCTGTAGGTCACTGTCACACTAATTATAGATTTGGGGACGCACTTTCTGTCCTGTGTAAGTCTTTAGCAGTCGTCTTTAGAAGGGTCTCAGCCCGAAATATCGACAGCGCTTCTCCCTATAGATGCTGTCTGACACCACCAGCATTTTGTGTGTGTTGCTTGAATTTCCAGCATCTGCAGATTTCCTCGTGTTTAGCAGTAATGTAGTTTGTTTCAGAGGTATGTGAGAAAACAGTTGTTTGTAGTCGTGTACAGAGATTACTGTTAAAGCTGAGCCTGTGTCCAACTCCTTCAGTCTCACGCCTGCCACTTGTGGAGTGATCCATATTTCTCTTCGATTATCTGTGTCTTTCACGCTGTGGAGTTGCAGACAAGACGATTCACTTCTGTCTGACTAGTTTTCATCAGCATTGTTTTCTTTCATTTTGTGCACATTGTTGTATTTTCCTTTCTGGGGTTTCTTATTTCTCTGTATTTTGACCTTTTCCTGCTGTTTACTAGCTTTGCATACTTGCCAGTGTGGCCCTGTTTGCCACAGTTTTGGCATTCTTTGTCTTAAAACCAACAAATATTAGGGTCATGTGACCTGTTCCCACAATGGAAACATTTCTTTCCTTCATTTCTGTGCAGTGACATTTTATTTGTAGCATTTTCCAGAGATTTTTGTTCTATCTCTGAAGCACCTTGTGCCACTGTTTCTAATGATATTGAGATGTTTAGCATTTTCTCGAATGTAAGGTCTTTTTCACACAGGAGCTTCTTCTGTGTGGTTTCACAGTACATGCCACACACCAACCTGTCCCTCAATGTGTCTGATAGACCAGCTCCAAATGATAATTTGCGCAATTCAGCACAATATTCAGAAATGCTTTATCTTTGCTATGACTTTGTTCATGGAATTTAAATCTTTCAGCAATGACCAATGGTTTGGGGTTTAAATGCTGTTGGAGAGTGTATACTATTTGCTTGAATGTTTTGTCAGCTGGCTTTTCAGGGGTTAACAAGCTCCGTAGCAGCCCATATGTTTTTGCGCCTATTACACTAAGTAAGACGCTGGCTTTTTTTTCTTCATTAACATCGTTAACATCACAATAAAACTTTATTCTTTCAATATAAGTTGCCCAGTCTTCAATGCCACTATCAAATATTGTAATGGTTCCAATTAATGCCATCCTTGTTATGTGAATTTAGCCTCGATCCCTTGTGAATGTAGCCCCGGTCCCTTGATTTCCTTTTGACTCACGTGACCTTTTTTCAGTGTCGCAAGTGTACCCTGGCTAGATACGTGTGTCGCTCTTTTTTTTGATCTCCCTTCTGGGGCAGGCAGACTGATGAAGGGTTTTGCCCCGAAATGTCGTCACTACCTCCTCCCATAGATGCTGTTTGGCCTGCTGAGTTCTGCCAGAATTTTGTGTTTTTATCAATTTAATACTAGCAAATTCTGAAAGCAAGCATCACACCATCTGTAAAAAAGCTGAAGATGAAAAGAGGATGGCTTCTGTAACAGGATAATGACCCTAAATACACCTTAAAATCCACAATGGACTACCTCAAGAGGCGGAAGGTGTTGCCATGGCCCTCACAGTACCCCGACCTAAACATCATCAAAAATCTGTGGATAGACCTCAGAAGAGCAGTGCATGCAAGAAGGCCCAAGAATCTCACGGAACTAGAAGCCTTTTGCAAGGAAGAATGGGCAAAAATTCCCCAAACAAGAATTGAAAGACGCTTAGCTGGCTACAGAAAGCATTACAAGCTGTGATACTTGCCAAAGGGGGTGTTACTAAGTTCTGACTGTGCAGGGTGCCCAAACTTTTGCTTCAGGCCCTTTTCCTTTTTTGTTATTTTGAAACTCTGAAAGATGGAAATAAAAAGTAATCTTGCTTTGTGTCATCTTTAACTTTATGCCTTTTGGAAATCAGGTCATCTTTTACTTGTTTAGCTATTCACAGTAACAGAAATTTTAACCGGGGTGCCCAAACTTTTGCATGCCACTGTATAACAACATGAAAAATTTCTGCTTTTTTGTCAGGCTTGATTTAGAACTATAGAATTTATTATCAGTTGTTCTTTAAATAATTTTATACCTTTATGGCATCATTTTTGCTCTTCTGTAAGTATATTGTGGCAAGTAAATTTTTATACCAATAATTATGATTATTATCACTGCCAGTACATTTCTAGTTGTGGGATTGTTTTTATAACTTGCTTTTAGTATATCCATTATAACTTTAGATGTTTACATTTCTTCAGTTCTGTTCTTTTTTTGTTCCCTTGTCCAGCTTTTTAATGGTGCGTCGCTCTGTTTGACTAGATATTAGACCAAAAATTCATTTTTTTACTCTTGTATTTGCACAGCTTGATGTCTTTTGCACTTTGGTTGTTCGTCTGCCATGTTGAGTGCAGTCTTCCATTGATTCTATTATAGTTTTTGGATTTACTGAATGTGTCTGCAAGAAATCAAATCTCAGGGTTGTATATGGTGACATAAAAGTAGTTTGATAATAAATTTACTTTGAATGTTGAACTTTAATCATCAGCAGAATGATGCAAGGTGACATCAACAGTATTGCGAAGCAGTGGTGCTTATCAACCTGCCACCTGATGCCCAGTTTGCATTGGGCAATGACCAGTGAGCTTCTGTTGGCTTTGCTCAAGATCCAAGGTCTCTACAATGAAGAAGGACAATGAGCCACATGAAAATGTGATCAAATCCTTGTTTCCTCCTCAAAATTGCATACCATCCTGACTACAAGTGTATCATGGGTGCTTCAATGTTGTAGCACCAAAATGCTGGAAATCCCCTCCCAACAAGATTGTATGTGTACTAGATGAAAGTAACTGCAGCAGTTCAAGACTAGCTCGCTATTACTTCAGTTGCATTTATACATGGATAATAAATGTTGGTTGCGCTCATCTCCCACAAAACGAATATGTAATAATCTTGAAGTTGCAATCTTTGATTACAGATAACGCTAACATTTCTTAGTGTGATTATTTACAACAAAATCAAAGTTTTCAAGCAATTATATTTGATAATTTTGTATGGAATATTTACGCACTTTGAATCTGATTGTGTGGTTATACTGGACCTTTGCCTATTATAAAGTGTTTAGTGTATTCAGTAATTGTACTTAAGTTTGGTTATTCTTTTGAAAAAACATGTTGAATTTGATACAAGTAACTTCTGAAATTCAATGTATTTCATGTGCTCTTTAAGGTAGGGATTGGTTATTTCAAGATCTTTTCTGAAACCCCTATTTTTGAATTAAAATTGAATGTTCCTTATAAGTATTATAGTCACCCTTCCTTTAGCCTTTAACCATCTCATCCTTTTGAGGGGGTGGAGAGCTCTGTAATTTGGAGTTGGGGCTGATAATTTAGGTGTCAAACACTATTACTAAAGATGTAAACAGCTTGAAGCAATATTCCAATATGAAGGAAGTTGCAGACTGGAGTTTGGTTCCACATTTTGTGGAATTAACTTTATATTAAAAAAATGAAACCTTTGGTGCCTTGCTTGTACTTACATTCAATATGAATAAACAAACTACTTTAAAAAAAAATTTAAGTGAAATGGAACAAATTATAAAAATGGTAATTGAAAAATATAAATACTTCAATATTTCCTGCTGTTGCATTCTTGTATTTCAACCTGCAACAGTTTGATTATGCCCCCTGAGTTTTTTTTTTATTAGATTAGCTATTTTTCATTGACTTTCTGCACAGTGCCACAGATTTCCTGTAGTTTTACAATGAAATACAAAATGTTCTTCAATGTGTTATCTTGGTAGGATTTCAAACGTTTGAATTATTTCTTTACATTCAAAAGTATTGTAAATTCAAAACTATGTTTTATGTTTAGAAAGTGTACACTGTTTTTGTTCTCACTTTTGACAGTGGCATTGAAAAAAACAGTAAAATGGGGGACTTGGACATTATCGTGAGCCACAGACCTTTTGCTCCCATAGAATATTAGTAGATGGAATCTAAAAGCAAACTTAATTTTTCCTGAAGTACACAGTATTAGTTAGTCCACCAAAATGCTAGATTCTGAAGTCATAACATTTATACAAAATTAAATAACTTCAAATTTAATTATGCAGAAATAGTACCTGAGATGTATTAATGTTAAACAATTCAAACTAAATTAAAAATAAACCATGATTTTTAAATTTATGAAACTGGACCATATTTGACAATTAATGAAACTATAGATATTTTCTTTTGGTCCGTGCAGTAGCCCCCTCCTCATACTAGACAGTGATGCAACCTGTCAGCATGCTCTGTACATCCGTAGAAGTTTTTGAATGATTTTGTTGACATACCAAAACTCTTCTAACTCCTAATGAAGTAGTATAGCCTTGCATTGCCTTGCATTCTTTATAGCTGTATTGATATGTTGGAACCAGGTTAGGTCCTTAGAGATCTTGACACCCAGGAACTTGAAACTGCTCACTCTCTTCACTTCGGATCCCTCTGAGGATTGGTATGTGTTCCTTCATCTTGCCCTTCCTGAAGTCCACAATCAGCTCTTTCGTCTTACTGACATTAGGTGCAAGGTTGTTGCTGTGACACCACTCCACTAGTTGGTGCATTTGCTCCTGTCTCATTTGTCTCATCTCCATCTAAGATTCTATCAATGATGGTTGTATCATCAGCAAATTTATAAATGGTATTTGTCCTCTGCCTAGCCACACAGTCATGAGTGTAGAGAGAGAGAGAGAGTAGAGCAGTGGGCTAAGTACACATCCCTGAGGTGCACCAGTGTTGATTGTTAGTGAGGATTGTCAGCATTTGTTGCTAACTTGAAAAGTTTGCTTGTCATTGCAGTTTAGAAACAGAACAAACTAGACCAATTTCAAAGCTTTTAGTTTTTTTAAAAAAACTAATTTTTGTTTTCACTTTTGAGAGGATTTTGAAAAAGATCATGAAATGGTTGTTTTGAACTTTTGAGTGAGTCACGGACTTTTTGCTCCCTGTAGAATATTAGCTGATGGAATCTAAAAGCAAAGTGTTAAATTTTTCCTGAAGTAGATGTGCAAGTCCATCAAAATGCTGGACTCTGGAGTCCAATGATGGAAGGATGTATTTAAATTTAATACTAGGGAATCTGTACATGGATCCTATTCCAGGTTGTGTTGGACAGTTATTGTTCAGTCTTTTCAAGGATGTATGATCAAAGACGGTAACTTTTATAATAATTTTAATTAGCTTTTTGTGTTTCTTGGCAACTACATTGTCTTGAACTTTCCAAATAATTTATTTCATTTTTAAATAGTCTTTGACTGTTTCTGAATATCAGTGGCACACAGGTACGTTGCAAAACTTAATAGCTTTAAAATAGTGGTCACCAACTCATTGATCGTGATTGACGAGTCGATCTTTGAGACTTTCCCAGTAGATCCGGGAAAAAAAGAAAAATAAATACACAAATACTGTTGAGAGATTGTTTCCGGATTGCGGGGTTTTAGTTCCGTTCTTTCTGTCCAGTCTGCATGCATGTAGCTTCCCCCGCCACGCACTACAGTGTACTTCAGTGGTCCCCAACCACCGGGCCGCGAGGAAACGATATGAGTCAGCTGCACCTTCCCTCATTCCCTGCCACGCCGACCCTTGAACTTGAATACATGCAAGGTCATTACCCAAGCGCATCAGGGATCACATGTTGGCCTCGGGTAACCAGCCAGTGGGAAGTGCCGATGCTACTGGCCTGGAGCACGGACAGATGGACGCTGCCTCTAAACCTGTTTAGCACACTGAATGTTCGTGGGAACCGAGTGCTAAAATATTCACAGACCTCATTCGGGCTCAAGGTTTCATAAGCAGCAGAGCAGCTACCTCTCTGCGATCTACTGAAACAAACTTTTGTTGGCCGATGGATCCTACCGGGGGGGGGGGGGGGTGCCCTGTCGCACTCCTCGCTCTGTCGGTCTCACTCTCCGGACTGCGACCACCACGGCCCCGGCACGGGAACAGCTGCACTTGGCCAAGGTGTCTGGCGGTGGACGGGCGGGCGGGAAGCTGGAGTTCAGGCCCGGAGGCTGTCTAAAGAGGCAATGAAGCACTCAAAACTGCTTCGGTACCTTGAGTCCAAGCACCCTGCACTCAAAGACAAACCTGCTGAGTTTTTTTCCAGTGGAAAAAAACGTGAGCAAGCGACAGAGCAGCTGAAAGCCCCGTAAGCTAAATTGCAGAATAGACTGGACATGCTTCAAGAATCACTGTATTCCCATCACGTTTAACATCACACCCCCCCCCCCCCCCCCCCCCATCAGCCGGTCCACAAGAATATTGTCAATATTAAACCGGTCCGCGGTGCAAAAGAAGGGTGGTGACCCCTGGTGTTCGTACATTATTTCTGCTTCCAGGTTGTGGGGTTTTACTTCCGGTCTTTTCTGTCCCGGTGTGCATGCGTGTGACTAATTGATTTGGAGTCAATCTTGCCTTTCAGTAAGGCTGAGGTAAGGGATCTTGGGCTTAAAAAGGTTAGTGACCACTACTTTAAAAGTTGGCAAAACTGGGGATGTTGAAGGTTAAAGGAATTCTCAGCAGTTTTATGGGTGAAATTTTTGTTGATATTTCCATTCAAATCAGTTATCGTATTGAGACCCTTGAAATAAAATGGCCTTGGTACCTGCGATCAGATACCTCCAATACCTCCGAGTTTGCAGATCTGAACCAGTTAAATGTGGAGTAATAATATCCAGGAACAAAGTGCAAGCTGCTATCTCTGTTGCTTTTGGGATGTCAGTAGCAACAATTATTTCTTAATGGATAAGATCCAGGGAAACTTGGCTATTTGGATTCAAAATTGACTTGCTCAAAAAAAGTAGAAAGTGGTAGTAGGTGAAGCGTGTTCTGCCTGGAGTTTTGTGTGCAGTAGTGTTCCACAGGGATCTGTTCTAGGACCCCTGCTTTTTATGAGTTTTTAATATTAAAAACTGAATTCACGAGGAAGTGGAAGTGTGGGCTATTAAGTTTGCGGATGACTCGAAGAGTGGTGCTGTTGTGGATAGTGTAGAATGTTGCTGTAGATTACACCAGAACATTGACAAGATGCAGAGCTGGGCTGAGAGTGGCAGATGCAGTTCAATTTGAAGTGGTACACTTTGTAAGATCCAATTTGAAGGCAGACTACAAGACTACAGGATTCTTAACAGTATGGGATTTTGGGGCCCAAGCTTATAGATCCTTCAAAGTTGCCATGCAAGTTGATTTGGTAGAAAGCATTATAATGTGTTAGGCTTAATTGATTGAGAGATTAAATACGGAGCCATGGGGTAATATTACAGCGCTATAAAAAATCTGGTTAGACCACACTTGGAGTATTGTGTTCGTTTCTGGTTACCTCATTATAGGAAGGATGTGGAAAATTTAGAGACAGTGCTAAGGAAACTTACAAGGATGCTACCTGGATTGGAGAAGATGCTTTACGACGAAAGGTTGCGCAAGCTAGGGCTTTTCTCTTTGGAGCAAAGGAGGATAGAGGTGACTTGATAGAGGTATATAAGAAGATAAGAGGCATAGACAGTGGACAGCCAGCACCTTGTTCTCAGGGCAGCAGTAGTTAATATAAAAGGACGTACTTTTTAATATGATTGGAGGAAAGTATAATGGGAATGTGAAAAGTTTGATTTTTACAGAGTGTGAAGTGCATGGAACACACTGCTGAGGTTGGTGATAGAGGCAAATATATTAGACATTTAAGAGACTTTAGATAGGCACATGGATGAAAGAGAAGTGGAGGGCTGTGCTAGAGGGAAGTGTTAGATTGATCTTGGGTAGGTTAAAATGTTGGCACAGTATTGTGGGCCAAAGGGCCTGGCCCATTCTGTTACACGAGGAAATCTGCTGATGCTGGAAATTCAAGCAACAACACACACAAAATGCTGGTGGGACACTGCTGGCCTGCATATGGTTTTGTTCAATGAAGATAATTTCCATTGTGTTGCATTGTCAAAGCGGCTTTTCATTACTGGAATGATGTAACCGGTATATGTTTGCATCTCTGAAGTTACTTGGTATGACCTTCCCTCCCCAGGTGCAAGTGATGAGATTATGAACTTCTGATTTAAAAGTTTCTTTCTGTCAAGTTCAAACTTTCAATTCTCTCTGGTCCTAAGGTCTTGTCTCTCAGGTGACATAACTTTTTTGACAAATTGTTGATTTGGCAGTGAGATTGAACTGGATAGTTTATTTTGGGTAGTGTCATGTTTGAGAAGTTCTTTGAAGTATTTTACAGAATATAAAGATGCAAACTGCCTTTCTTTTTTAAATAAACTGTCCTCCCTTCTTGTCTCTCAGCATGATTAGCTCTAAGATGTTAGGGTGCATAAGATCATTGTCAGTGGGTTGCTGGATCATTTCAATCTTTTCACTATTTTAGGCTTTGGGTTCCTTTGGACCTCACTTTTCTTGGTGGAGTTTAGATCTAGGAATGTCTGTGGTTGTAGTTAATTGGTTCTTGAAACTGACCATTCCCATCAAGCTTATTGATTGAAATGTGAAAAATCTTTTTACGTGTGAATTAGTTGATTTCAAGGCGGCTAAGCACTGGACACAGTGTGATTTCTGTTGATTGTGAGCATTGTTTTATGAGGTCCTTTTGGCTTTCAATGTAAATTTTTTTATAAAGCTGTTGCTGCTTCTTGTTGTGAAGCGAGACTGATGAGACACCAGCGTGGATTAGTTGGTTATGGTGCAAGTAATGCACTCATCCTTACTGTCCTATGCTGCTTTGTTTTGTGATCTGTAGTTGCCACTGCTCAACTTGATGACACCATAAGACCTGGTGATGGTCTTTCTGACTGAACAGCAGGCTTGGTTGCATAAAACCCATGTAGCATGCAATTTTTTCAGGAGGAGAACTTGTTTAAGGTGTTCTCATTGTTCTCCCTCCTGTTAGATTTGTCCTTGGGATTGAATCTGTCTAGAATTCCATTTTGAAGATCAGTTTATATTTATCTTTTGCTTTCTAGATTGGCATATTTATGCAAATGACTGATTCTGCAGTGAAGTGTGTTGTAGGATTGAGAGATATTCACTTATCCCATGGAAGAGTTACAGATATGTCATAATTGCACATTGGAATTGTTGCTTTTGTTTTGGTTCTGTTCCCTTTAAGCTCATGGGGTAATTCATGCACTCCCTTTAATTTGACATAGCTCACTGGAAATAAAATACTACTGTGTAATAGCTTTTACAAAGGCAAATTAAAACTAATGTCTAATTCTCTGGGGGGGGGGGAAGAAAATCTGTCACCACTGATTTCCTAGATTAATAATGTTTTATTTTATTTCTCTGTATCATTTTAATGAACTTGCCATGGTATTGATATTTTGCCTCATATTATTTGTTACCTTCAGTTATCCAAATGAATCAGAATCCAGAATCAGGTTTAATGTCATTGGCCTATGTTGTGAAATTTGTTCTTTTGCAGCAGAAGTACATTGTAAAAAAATCTGTAGAAATTTGTGAGAGTCTTTGGTGACATGCCAAGTCTTCTCAAACACATAACAGCAGCTGTCATGCCTTCTTTGTAATTGCATCAGTATGTTAGGCCCAGGATAGATCTTCAGAGATGTTGATACCCAGGAATTTGAAACTGTTCACCTTTTCCACTGCTGATCCCTTGATGAGATCACTGTGTCTCCTTGAACAAAACCACTCAACCAGCTGATCTGTCTCATTCCTGTACTTGGTGCTCATCACCATCTGAAATTCTGTCTACAATAGAGCCAGCGATAAACTTGTATGATGTTTGAGAGCTGTGCCTAACTTTTTACCTTCTCTACATCCACGACTGTGCCTAGCCACATAGTCGTGGGTGTAGAGAAGGTAAAAAGTTAGTCTTTCCCAGCCTTATAGGCTCTTCAGCCCAGTGCTTATGCCAGTTTCCGTGGCGTGAAGCAACTGAGAGTACGAGATTCCCCCTCCCCCACCCCCACCCCTGCCCCCCCTTTGGGCCTCTATCTCTAGTCTTGTCACTGTGGCTTCTGCTCCTAGACTTTGAACTTTGGCTCTCCCCTCTGGACAGCTGACATCCGGATATTGACCCAGACTTTGGGCCCAGAACATCATTGGAAGAAAAACAGTTACGAGTAGGAGGAAAAAGTACTAAAATTAGTCTGAGGAAATTGATGGTTTGCACATCAGGAAGAAAAGCTGGAAGTTGATGGATTACTTAACAGATAATGTTGATGAGTGGGAAAATGTTTAATACATAAGATCATGATTAAGAAGTTAACCCAATAAAGTAATATCTTGTCCTCATGAAGGGTTTCGGCCTGAAACATTGACTGTAGATGCTGCTTGACCTGCTGAGTTCCTCCAACATTTTGTATATTTTGCTTTGGATTTCTAATAACTGCAGAATTTCTCGTTAGTTTTTTTAAAAAAAGAAGTTGATCAAATAGACTGAAAAAATTAGCACTTACAAAAAGCCCAAAATCAGATCTAGCATGTTAAAAGAGACCATAAAAGCAGTCCTGAAAAAGTAACAGTTGCTGCTTACTGTCTTAGTGGCTGTTTTAGTTTATTGTTCCTCATGCTTAAAAATCTGTACAGATCAGCAGAACTTGTAGATCCAGTTTGTCTGAACCCTTTAACAAAATACTTTGACATTACATCCCTTCTGATGTATCTTCTAACTTAGTGGTCACTAACCTTTTTAAGCCCAAGATCCCCTACTTCGGCCCTAGTGAAAAGCAAGATCGATCCCAAATCGATCAATTACATGCATGCACATGGGGGGGGGGGGGGCAGAAAAGACTGGAAGTAAAACCCCACAACCCGGAAGTAGAAATGATGTTTGAACACCAGGGGTCACCACCCTTTTTTGCACCATGGGCCGGTTTAATATTGACAATATTCTTGTGGACCGGCTGATGAAGGGTGGGGGGGGGGGGGGTGTTAAGCACTACCGGAATACAGCGACACTCAAAGCAGGTTACTTATGTCCTATCTATTCCACAATTTAGTTTTCATGGCTCTCAGCACTTAGCTTCTGTCCCACTTGCTCACGTTTTTCCATTGGGAAAAAAAACTCAACGGGTTTGTCTTTAAGTGCAGGGTGCTCGGACTCAAGGTACTGAAGCAGTTTTGAGTGCTTCATTGCCTCGTTAGACAACCTCCCGCCCGCTGCCAGACAGACGCCTTGGCCAGGTGCGGCTGTTCCTGTACAGGGGCCGCAGCGGCCACTGTCCGGAGAGAGAGACTGACCAAGCGAGTGAGGAGTGCATTAGGACGTATGACCGCACCCCCCCTCCCACCCCCATAGAATCTATCGGCTGACAAAAGTTTGGCTCGAGGGATGACTTTCAGTAGATTTCAGCAAGGTAGCTTCTCTGATGCTTACGGA
The DNA here is from genome assembly GCF_030144855.1 of Hypanus sabinus. NCBI lineage: Eukaryota > Metazoa > Chordata > Chondrichthyes > Myliobatiformes > Dasyatidae > Hypanus > Hypanus sabinus. The sequence continues at coordinate 53,010,063 of NC_082707.1, forward strand.
ACCCTGAGCCCGAATTAGGTCGTCTGCCAATATTTTAGCACTGGGTTCCCCACGATCATTCGGTGTGTTAAACAGGTTTAGAGGCGGCACCCGTCTGTCCATGCTCCAGGCCAGGAGCAAGAGCACTTACTGCCGGCCGCGCAAGGCCAACCAGTGATCCCTGGCGCGTGGGTATCCCTGCGTTTCGGTGACTGATGACCTCGTGTGGGAAATGACTTCACATGTATTCAAGTTCAACAGTGGGCATGACAGGGAATGAGGAAAGGTGCAGCTGACTCATATGATTTCATATCACCAAATCATATCATATTGTTTCCTCACAGCCCGGTGTACTTCAGTGGTTGGGGACCACTGAAGTACACTGTGTAGTATGTGGTGGGGGAGCTATATGCATGCGCACTGGGCAGAAAGAACAGAACTAAAACTCCACAACCTGGAAACAATCTCTCAACAGTATTTGTGAATTTCTTTTTCTTTTTTTTTCCGGGATCTACTGGGAAAGTCTCAGAGATCGACCAGTCAATGACGATCGGCGGGTTGGTGACCACTATTCTAACTCAAGGTGGTTATTCTGCCATTATACCAATATTTCCTGATGTTTTGTGATCTTTGATATAACTAAAACAGCATCAAAACATGTCTGGTGGCTTTATTAGGGCTTAGTTATAAATGACTTCTCTTTAAATGATGGAACCCTTGCCAAATGCATCAAAACATTGTTGTTTTAATAGCCTATTGATGTTTTTTGTAATCAATCCATTGAAGCTGCATGATTCCTATTTCTATTCAGTTCAATAGATATCCACATTAAATATCCATTTTCATGCATTTACATTCTACCTGCCATTTCCCACTGTTATTCATGAACGCGTTTATTAAATTGGCACCTTGAAGCAACTGGACTGTTGCCATTTTTTGTTACTAGTATTGATACTCTCAGTCATTAAGTTTCAGAATTTTGTAGGTTTGAAAGTTGTATTTCAGTTTTGAATTTTTGTATTGAAATTACTTCTTCCAAGTATTTTGGTATTTTGTTATTGTTTTACTCTGTTAGATCTGAGTACTTTTCCTGAGGAGGATAACTGAGCAAAGTAGGAAAGAATTGACGATCTTCCAAAGCCTTATCTACTTGATGGGCCAAATGTCAGCAGTCTGTGTCAAAAATTCTATGATTTTAGGTTTTGAATGTTTTGAGAAATACTATTGGTATTTGTATAATGGGATTAAGTTATTCCAATTTTAGTTTGCAGCTGTGGTGGTAGTATTTGTTGTCAGAGTCTTCTACATCTGGTGCCAATGCTGTACTGAACGTCACTACAACTGATGAGCAATGCACAATATGCTGGAGGAACTTAGTAAGTCAGGCAGCATCTATAGAGGTGAATAAACATTACGTATATTGTGACGCATTCCTTTTAAGAACAGGCTACACTTGAATGCTGAGAACTTCAATAAAGTCTGGCGTGCTTAAACTGACAAGTCCGCTAAGGTGAAGCTCTTTGTTTTCATATCAAAACAGTATTTCCTGGAGCAATTTCTAGGTTAATATTGCCCATATAGTATGTATTAGCACCTGTCTGTTTTCTAGCATTAACTACTGAGTTTTGAACAAGTTTAATAAGATTGTTTTGGGCCATGTTGTACTATTGCAGTTATATCTTTGATTATACCACTGTAAGCAATTATGGATAGCTCAGTCATAATTAGTCTATAGGGAAACATCAGATTTTTTTTCTCTTAAAAGTAGGGGGTAGCACTTTTATGTGAATGGATTCTCAATTAGAATGTTTGGGGACTGTGTATCAGGTGCTTTATCGCTAACTGATGCATATTTGAGCAGTGAGACTAGTAGATAGTTGATTGAACCATCCAAATATATATTTTCAAACTTATCCTGCCACATACAAAAATTAAAAATTTGTGTTACAGCCATCTGCTCAACTTTGATAGCACGCAAGTAAACAATTTGTAGAGTATCCCATCTCACCAACCCTCCCTAACATTAATGTTATATACACATTCAAACAGTGCACCAAAGCTTTCCTCCAAACCCACAGTAGATGTTCAATATCAGAATAAGTATGTTTTTTGGAAAACTATTTAATAACAAAGATGTGAGTTGCACATTTTTTTTTTAGAACTTTGAAGTGAATTTTCTGTTGTATGGCATAAACATAACATTCTTGGAGGATGTACCCCTTAATGATAATAGAAAATATTTTAAGATGTAAGTAAATACTGTAATATGTCAAATGCAGTCAAGTGTTGTAACATAGAATGGGGATAAATACATTGTTGGTCTCAATGTAAAGTATTGACTGGAAGTGAATCTGCTGTTTAACTATTTACAGTTATCCCTTTTGATCATGCTTGTGTCCTCGGCTAATTATTTTGATGTTTGAGGAGAGATTAATGCTACAATGTCGTATTTTTCTATTTCTACTCGTATCTCTATCACCTTTTACAAGTCATTAATAGCACAGCATAGAAACATGGTTCATTATTCTGGCTATTAACCACTTTGGGTATTAAACACAATTTGATCCGATCTTTTCGTCTTTATTTATTTAGAGATACATCTTGGAGTAGGCCCTTTGGCCTTCGAGCCATGCTACTACAGCAACCCCACAACTCTGATTAACCCTAACCTACTCACAGGACAATTTACAATGATCAGCGATCTACCCAGTATGTCTTTGGACTGTGGGGTGAAATTGGAGCATCCAGGGAAAACCTATGCATTCCATGGGGTGGGTGTACAGGGACTCCTTACAGAATGGCGCCAGAATTGAACTCTGAACTCTGGATGCCCTAACCCAGGGGTCGGCAACCCACGGCTCCGGAGCCGCATGCGACTCTTTCGTCTCTGTGCTGTGGCTCCCCGTGGTTTGTTAGTTTTTGAAATGTAATTCGAAATTTGAAGATTATGGTGATCTTGTATAATCTAAAAACGTTGTGGAGACCCCATTTCCTGGCACATCCGAACCGGCTCACAGTTAGCCACCGTTCCGGCTAAGGGAGATAGCCTACGGGGGTTTGTGAGTACGTGTCTTTTGGAGCATCCGCGCCCACGGGGACGGGTTGAGGGAGGCTTTAAAGCAAGGCTGTTTAGTTCAAATAAAGTTACCTTTGACTGCAGTGTCTTTATTTTAGCGCTGCGTGTAGCACACCGCTACAACGTGTTTTTTATCGCTATTAATATACATCACCACTGCCAATGACTGACACCTGCCAGTGCGCGACACCTGCCAGTGCGTGTTTTCTTTTAATTCTTCGATCCAAGGTAGGCTAACTATGGAGTAACCTTCAACCCAACGTCTTTTTTTCGGAGTTCAAAATGTTTTTGTTGCATGCAGAAATGTAATTTCGTTTTCTCTGCAGGAGTTCATCAATTTCATAAATGCAGCACATTATAGTTTGTTTATACATAGCATAAAGGCAAAAAAAACCGTTGTATGCAGTGTTATTTCATTTTAAATGTCAAACGGGTTTTGTGGCTCCCAGTGTTTTCTTTTCTGTGGGAAATGGGTCCATATTGGCTCTTTCAGTGGTAAAAGTTGCTGACCCCTGCCCTAACCTGTAGCATCTGTTTTTGGAAATGGTGAAATCCCAATAATTCACAAAGTAATTACAGAGTGCTGCAGTTAAAGGGGTCTTAGATGGGAGCAAATCTTTTAAAATGCAGCTTTCTGAAAACCTTAAGCTCATGTACTCATTGATGAACTTGTCACTTTGGTAGGCTTCAGACTGAGCAATATTGTCAATTTTTGCTTTGAGGGGAGCTAAAAACCATTTTGCATAAATACCTAAGTGGCTGTGTAAAGGCAAGCATAGTGAATGTTATGTGCATAAGTCTCAAGCATTTGGCACGCAGTCATTGAGCAAATGTTTTATTCATTATGTTGCTCTCTGGAGCAGCTTGCTGATGGAACTCAAGCTGACCTTATGCCAAATTTGAGCTCTAAAGTGGTAGGTATTTTCAGAGCTTGGAAAATAGAAATTAAAATTATTTTGCAGCACAGGAAACCCGTAAATAGTTCCAAGATAGGAAAAATAGGAGCAAGAAAGAATATTTTCTATTTTATATGTTGATCTCCTGTGGTCTGCACATGAAATGTAGTTTTACAGGGATGTGGAATTAAAGAATAGATTGAAAAGTGGGTAAATGCTATTCAATGTCTTTTCCATATCTATTTAAAATTTTTCATTATTTACCACGTGATTCAAAGATGGTGCTACAAAATCTAATTTGTACGGATGTAGTAATTGGAGTGCTTTGGAAATACCATATTTGGTACACTGTACCTATTTTTCTCTCCTAATCGAACGAAAGACATGCTTAATGTTGAACAGGGTTTTGATTGGATTAATTGTTGGACTTGAGAAATGTTAAGCATTGAGGAGTTAAATGAATTGGCCTTTATCCCATGAAATGGAGAAATAATGCCTGATCTCATTGAAATTTATAACATTCTTCAAGTCTTGATAGTGCAATTTTTGATAGGCAGATTAAATTTAACTTGACCAAGTGTGAGGTGTTGCATTTTGCTAAGTTACACCAGAGTAGGCTTGCGCAGGTAATGGTCATGGTCTGGAAAGTGTTGTAGAAGAGACCTGGAGAGTATAGTTACATTTCCCCAAAATGGTGACACAGGTTGATAAGAGTGCTGAAGAAGGTGTTAGGCACACTGGCGTTTATTTGTCACATCATGTGTCTGTGATAATTAAATATAAGAATTGAGATGTCATGTTGCAAATGTGCTTCTGTGGACTATATCAAAGGTGATGATGAATTGGCATACAGGAGGGAGATTGAAAATTTGACTGAGTGGTTTACTAATAACAACAACCTCTCATTCAATGGTCAATAAGGCCAGGGAACTGATAGTAGAATTCAGGAGGGGGAAATCAGAGGTCCAGGAGACAGTAATCTTCGGAGGATCAGAGCTGGAGAGGGTCAGTAACTTTAAATTCCTGGGTGTCACCATCTTATAGGATCTGACCTGGAACCATCATTTAAATATAATTGCTAAGAAAGTACAACAGCACCTTTACTTCTTCAGGAGTCTGCGAAGATTCGGTGAGTGATCAAAAACCTTGGCAAACTTTTATAGATGTGCGGTGGAAAGTGCGCTAACTGGCTGTGTTACGGCCTGATATGCGAACACTAATGCCTTTGAGCAGAAAAACCTACGATAGGTTGTGGATTCGGCCCAGTACATCACAAGTAAAACCCTCCCAACCATTGAGCACATGTGCATGAAAAGTTATCATAGAAAAGCAGCATCCATCATCAAAGATCCTCACCATACTGGCCATGCTCTTCTTGCTGCTGCCTCAGGACTCGCACCAGCAGGTTCAAGAACAGTTACTACCCCTCAACTGTAAGGCTCTTGAACAAAACTACATTCATTTAAGGACACTTTTGCCTTGATATTTCATGCTCGTTATTTATTGCTATTTATTTATATCTGCATTTGCGCAGTTTGTTTACAGTTACTGTTCTATAGATTTGTTAAGTATGCCTGTAGAAAAAGAATCTCAAGGTTTTACGTGGTGACATGTATGTACTTTGATAATAAATTTTACCTTGACCTTGAACTTTCATTTGTTAGTGAGTTCTGGTCATTCAGCTATTGGAATAATGTCATTAGCTGATAAGGGTGCAAAAAAAATTTATGAAGATTTTTCTGGCTCTAGACATCTTGAGTTAAGAGGAGAAGTTAGATAAGACAAAGAGCAGCTTGCAACTCTCTGGAGAGGTTGAGACATTTTTACCCTGAAGTGGAGGCTGCTGAAAGTTAACCTTATCAAGCTATATAAAGTTATGCAGGTGAATAGATATGGTATATGATTAGTCTTTTGCCCAAAATAGGACAATCATAAACTAAAAGGTTCTTCTAGCTCTTTTCCTACCTGTGTTTGAGAGGAGAAAGATCTACAGGCATATGAGGGGCATTTTTTTCCTCAGAGAGCAGTGTGGGTATGTGGAATGAACTGCCAGAGATAGCTATACTGATGGTACTGATGGGTATAATTACAATGTAGGAAAGACATCTGGACAGGTACATACAAAAGATTTAAGCAATGGTTCCCAAAGTGGGTGATGGCTCCCCCCACCCCCGTGTAGTGGGAATTTCTAAGGGAATGACAAAGATAAAGGGGGTGGTGGGGAGGGCACAAAGGAGGCAGCTAACGGATTACAGGCTTAATTTACGAAATGGATTGCTTATCATAAGCACTTGATCCTCAGTGGCTCATAATTAATTACAATGATCATGTAATCACCCAATTTCTTGCTAACTCACTGTTCTCTTAGAATTTGCTTCAAGTTCATTATAGTTGTTGAAAAACAATGTGACACTTCTGTATTTGGCATATCACGAGAAGTCTGGATTGAAGAAGTAATTGCTTCTGGGCCTGACCCACAAACTATTGCCATTTACTACTGCAGTACAGGGCTAGTATGATTCCCATACTCTAATCACACAATGACACAATTCTTCTGAATTACCATATGCCTTTCAATGGTTTTCACTGCTTTTCTATAGCCCATGGTCCAACCAAGATATCACTGCTCACTTTATGTACGTTCTGGCAGAGAATTAGGTTTTGCCTGATTGATGCTGTTGTCATAACTTTCCTCTTTATTGATCGCTGTGCTTGAGGTTGGCGATTGATCGTGGTGGAAAATGGCAGAAGCAGACCAAAAGGAAAAGAGTGCAGCTAGTATACAGCGGAGTATCTGAAAAATGGACTTGAGCCAGCATCAAGAAATCAACAATAGCAATGTGTGAAAAGATTTTTCAAATGAAGCAATGAAACTATCTGGGTTCCTTCAGCATTTGAAGAGAATGCAATCTGAATAACAAACAAGAAACAACACACACAAAATGCAGGAGGAACTGAGCAGGCCAGGCAGCATCTGAGCGGTAAAAGTACAGTCGATGTTTTGAGCCGAGACCTTTCGGCAGGACTGTAGAAGAAAAGGTTCCTCCAGCATTTTGTGTGTGAAGCAAACAAGAACTTAGTGTATCTTCAGTCACTTCATGAAAACTTACAGAAACACTTCAAAACATGTTTGCCAGCACTTCACAACAAAACAGTGATGGTTTGCGTGCTTCATATAACATTTTCATTGCTCATTGCTGAATCCAGAAAGCCTGTTGCAATTGGAGAACTGATTTCATCTGCATTGTGGGGGGGGGGGGGGGTCTGAGTACGATTTTGTATAGGTCACCAGGCTAAATAATTAAAATGATTCTGCTCAGCAACAACTCTGTTCAAAGACGAATAGATGAAATGTCTGAGAATGTGGAAGAAACATTGTGTAACATACTCAGGACAACAGTAGAGTGAGTCAACTTTGCAGACAATGTTTTTTGGTTATGTTCACTTCATAAAAAAGATGAAAGCATGGTTCAAATGCCAATTTTGTAAGGAGAATAGAAACAGTAATGAAGGGGGAGTCAATATTTTGGGTTGTTGAGAGTAATTTTTCCAAAGAGAGATATTCTGCTCTCCAACTTTCTTGCTTGTGCAACAAATAGAGCACTATCAATAACAGGAAAATAAAAGCTCTACCTAACATTTACCGTTCACCATAATTCACAGACATTTTGTTGGACTACTAATATACACTCTAAAATTGTACTGTAGTTAAAGAAATAATTTTATTTGTAGCTTTAAATAGATTTATATATTTCTTGTAATTATTTATTACTGCTTTGAATTGCAGTTACTGTTTTCTTTCACTAAGCATTGTAAACCAAAATTCTTTTATGTAATGACCAGAAAGGGAGAGCGGGGCGCTGTGGATCTGGTCAAGTAGCAAGAAGGTAGTATCTCAAGTAAGTTTGGGAACCACTGGTTTAGAGGGACAGGAACCAAACATAGTCACATGGGCTTAGCTTTTATAGATATCTGTTGCAGGGAATTAGGTTTGTGGATTCAGTGAAAGGGACAGAGACACCAACTACAGGCAAGTTTTAACTATTTATTAACAAAACGAAGACAAACAGTAAAGCATTCAGTTTACAAAGGTGCTTACCTAAGCGTGCATGGGCTGTATCTGCAGTGCACTTCCAAATCTTTCCACATGATCCCCAGGCCGTGGTAAGAGCCGGAGCTCCACGCCACTACACTTATAAGCTAGTGGTACTTTGATGCTGGAAGCTGGTACTGTAGTGCCAGAAGCAGCCAATGGAAGGGCTGCAGTGTTCTTCAAACAAACCAATTGATACCTAACACAGTGGCAGAGGCTTTCGACTGGCAGATAGGGTTAATCCTTCATGTTACATCACGGTTGCCATGGACTACCGGGTAGTTGGAATCTGATTTAGGTGAGTGCAGAGCTGCTCCTTGTCCTTGGCCAGGTAAGTTATAATGAGGTAGTAAACTTCTCAGAGAATATTTGGATTTACAGAGATGGAGGTTTTGCCTGTAAATATGGTTTCAATCATACAAGAGATAACTGAAAAAAACTGTATCCTGCAAACATCAGAAAATTATAAAGTTGGGAAGTACTTGCAGAAGTTTTGTTTTAATATCGGTGTTTTAGTGGCTTAAATTATTGTGTAGTTGAATTGCATGATTTAATTAGGCTTCAGAATGTAAAAAAAAGAATATAGAACTTAAGAAAGCAATGCTGTATATAAAGTTTTCTCTGCAGTTGAAGCTGGAATTAATTTTCATGGACATTGGGTATTACAACATAAAACAGTACAGTACAGGAACAGGCCATTCGGTCCACAGTCTGTGCTGGACCAGCTAAAAAACAAATCAAAAGCACCCAGACACTAATCTCACCTACTTACACAATGCCCATGTTTCTCCAGCTTTACATCTATTAAAAACAAATGATTGGCTCAATTTCTGTTTTAACGTTTTCTCTTGAATGATGGCCAAAAGGCTTGATTTTAGTGTGGGATCTCCTGTGTTTTTTTTACCAAAGCTGTGTGGTACCTCTGTAGTATACAATAAATAACATTCCAGAATCGTGTAGCCATGTCAATTTATATTACCTTTCTATTTCAGTAAATTTCTAGATTCTTGGAGAGTACTTCCAGGGAGAATTTATTGAGCCTTCCATTTCCTATTTGAAGTTTCAATGTATATTGAGAACAAAAGTAGAATAACAAATTAATGTATATATTTTAATTAGAATAAATCGGTTTTCCACCAATAATTAATTATCTATTGCTTTTAAAATGTGCTCTTGTTTCTACTTCTGCCCTGTTTGGTTTATGTATGCACTGTGCATATTGGGAACAGTTAAAGGCATTCTTTTGTTTAAGCTTCCCATTTCTATCCTTAGTCTTATCTCTTCATCAGCACTTGCATTTTCTGCTATGGAGGACATTCTTTTATATCCATTTCAGATCATCAGAGGCTAAAAATTCTGTTGCTCTGGCCTTGAGGTCTATTATTAAACCATCAAAGCTCATAATCTTTGATCTAAGATATCTTTATAAAATTTATTTTACTTCATACAGGTTTTGAAAAATTTTGGATTCCTGATAGCACTGAAGATGGTAAAGTGATAAACTTGTATAATTTTCTCACAATAACTACTTACAGTCATATAATGCATTTCATAATATGATTGTTTAGAAGATGTGTGAACTTATTTTCAGACCTTGAGGTTATTTGGATTTATATCAAGAACTGGTGGTTTGTTGACACACAATTTGTTTGGGTTGTCCACTGTGGTATTGTCTACGTCAAGGAAATCTGAAATCAGTGTGTCTTTGTTGCTCTTAATCTTTCAGGCTTTTAAAATATTTAGATTGAAGTTAGCTATTTTCAGTTTGGGCATTTAAATGCTTTATTATTTTATTCCTGCTTTAAGCTTGAAAATATAGTGAGCAACATGGAATTACTTTTTAATGTAAGTATTTTAATTAAATTTGTTTTTCATCCTTTAATGTATACACATAATTAATATTTTTTGCCCACTTAATATGTTAGACTGTATTGGTCTGAATTGCGACCACCAGATTTTTAGCCAGTTACACCACTGCATGCCCTTGACTTCCAAGCAGGCATAGTAAAGGAGGGGGGGAGCTGGGGGTGACTTTGTGGTTCTAATATTTAACTGTCATTCATTCTTTTGGGCACTCCCCTGTTTTTGTGGATGATTGCAAAGAAAAAAGCATTTCAGGATGTATATCGTATATATTTTTCTGTATTAAGTGTACCTTCGAAATTTTGAAAACTTTGTGTTGGAGGGTGGATCTTGATGTAATTGAGTTTCCACTTCACTGGTGCAAATGCAGTGGTAAGATATTGATGTGCTGGGAAAAAGGGACCAGAGGCACACGGCTGTGTGTGAAGGAGGGATATAAGTGGCAGCCCCATTAATTTGAATGGATCACCAATTGTGTGGTAATAGGTAAGTACAGATAAAATTTTTAATTGTTATAGTGTCTCAATGACCCAATTACTTTTTCATTACATTTATTTTAAATTAAATTTAACATTTGTTGAATAATTTTAGACTATTGCTGCTTACTAGGGACATTAAACTAAGTGTTTGACAGCCAGTATGATGACCTCTTTCCCTAGTCTGGAGGGGTGTTGGAATATGGTACATATAAGGCAGGGTAAGTAGCCTTTCCACAACAAACATCAGGAACACTGTATGGACAGGTCGAGATATTGAGCAGCAGTCCAGACGGTAGGCTGGATGTAGGACAATTTCATCTAGAGTACTTTTTACAACCCTTAATGGGCATTTAATTGTAGTCAATATTTATCAAGTAACTTTTTCTTCAAGACATGAAATAACGATTTTTAAACTTCTGCAGAATGGGTATAAAAATAAATTAATTTATTGAGCAAAAAATGTCTCGTTTCTTTTGGTGTACTAATTTTGTGCTTGCTAGCATGAAAAATAAATGAATCAGTAGTAAAGTGAAAATTGACTAGCTGTATGAACAAAAGAAACAAACCAGTGTCTTTTATTCTAGCTAGTCAAACTTTTGAGGATTAGCATGAATTGTCAGTGATTTGAAAACTATTTGCATTTTGGAGTGAACTGAAGATTCAGACGAGCTTGCATGTTATTGTTCGTTCTTGCTGCATTTCAATTTTATTATAATACTGATGAAATTTCTATGGTGTTGCATATGGGAAATGATGACTAAGTTTAATTTTCAGTTGTCTGGTGAAGAGGAGTAATTTCACATTAATATTACACTTCACCTATAAGTAGTGATTGGGTCCCTGGATGGTGGGAAGGGAAAGGGTAAAAAGGCAAGTGTTGAATCTTCAGTTTCAAGGGAAAGTGCCAGGAGTGTTGTTGGAAATGGAAGTCATGGAGGGAATTGTCCATTTGGAATTTTGAAAGGCATGGGAGGGGAATCATTATCATGTTTGTTATCACTTACGTATGTTGTGAAATTTGTTGTTTTGTGGCTGAATGTGAGAATATTTTGGGAGGTTAAATGCACTTTGGCAGGTTAAATATAAAGGGAAAGTATATAGTAAAAGGCAGGAATGTTGGGATTTATCATTGGGCAGAGGTTATTGAGGTCCAAGTCTGTAACTCCCTGAAACAGTCAACACAGCTAGAGAGGGTGGCAAAGAAGGGGTCTGAATGCTTGCCACCTTTGTTTGGGGCACTGAATATAATAGTTAGGAAATTATGTTATGGCTGTACAAAATTTTAGCCAGGCAACTTCTGGAATATTGTCTGTGGTTCTGGATGCCCCAATTCCAGAAAGGATGGTGAAGGCTTTGGAGTGGAGATAGAAGAGGTTTACCTGGATGCTGTGGATTTAAAAAAAATACTAGAAATAAGGAGAAATTGGGCAAACGTGGACTGTTTTCTCTGGAGTGTTGAAGATGAGGGAAGACCTAATCAGAGGTTTATAAAATTGAGAGACAGAGTAGAAACTCGGAGTTTCTCTGCCAGAGCAGAAATGCTGAATTCTAGAGGGCACAGCTTTATGTCAAGAGGGGTAAGTTTAAAGGAAATTTGTGAGGCTATTAGTTTTACACCAAGTGTTAGGTGTTTGGAATGCATGCCAGGAGTTGTAGTGGAAGCAGATTTTATGGAGCAGTAGCGATTGTGTGCAGTCACATGGATTAGTTTAATTTGGCATCTTCCTGTTCCTGTGCTGTGCTGTTCTATGTTCAACTTGAATATTGGTCTATAACCTAAAATTCGAGAGACATGCTGTGATTATGGCATTGCTCCAGTTTTTGTGGTTGGAATTTTGGTGATATTCAGTGTTTGTGCTATTACTGTAGATTGCTGATAGAGCCTCTGCCATATACATATTTGTAAGAGAACTTAGAAATTTAAAGTTGCTGCTGCTGTTGTCTAGTATAAATTTAAGAAACTAGTTGTCTGGAATTCAACAGTTATTCTTGGTTTAGAATGCTATGAGAATGCACATTGTTAAATGAGGAACAAATGTGTTCTTAATGACTTAATACACTTTAATTACTGTGTGCATTATACTTCTATCTGATAAAAGGTTTAAAATAACTTTAACAGATGTGTATTTTGGTTTCCACCCTAATTTTGTCTGTATGTTACAATCTTTATTTTGAAATCTTAAAATTTGAAAGAAGTTTAAGGAAGATTTTTTTTCTTCCTGGTATGCCGCCTTTGAGAATTCTTTAATATGATTGATTGCTTCGTTAGCTTGTTGATTTCACCAATGCTGAATGTCAGGAATCTCTTATGATCTTACTACACATTGATGATAGCTTTTTGGAAAGAAGCACACAGTTGCTTGATTTTCATGTAAGATAAAGTTAAAGGAAGATCCCAAAAGTTTCAATTATATGTAAAAGTAATGGGATGGTAATAGAGTAGCTCCCCTTAGAGATCAGCAGGGCCTTCTATGTCTGAGCGTCAGGTGATAGTGTTGGATTCTTAATGATTATTTCTCTTTATTTTTGGTTTCTTACAAGATGAAGAAAACTCAGATGATTTGGAGTATATTTGTATTACCAGGGAGGAGGTATTTTGCAGCCTTACAATGCATTAAGGTGAATAAATCCCCAGGGATTGAGTAAGTGCTTCCTCAAACTTTGCAGGAGGATAGAAGAGAATTTGTAGAGGCCCTTGTGGAGATATTTGCTTCATATTAGCCACTGGTGAATCGGTACATGCTGACCGAAATCCCATGTTCTGCCCATGATCAGGCGCAAGACTGGAAGGTGGTTAATGTTCTTCTGATATTAAAAAGGGTAGCAAGGACAAGCCAGGAATGTGCAGGTCTATCACTGTAGTGGGGAAGTTGCTGTCGGGATTTCTAAGGGGCAGGATCTATGAGCATTTGGATGGATGATATCTTGACTAATGTGTGAAGTCATTTTTGACAAATCTTTTACAATTTTTGAATAACTAACTAAAAAGGTAGATGAGGATAGGGCATGGATATTGTCTATTTGGACTTCAGCAGGGTGTTCAACAGGGTTCCCATATTGTTCATCAAGAAGGTTATGTCTGAAGGAAATCAAGGGGAGTTAGTTAGCTGAATTCAGATTTGGCTCAGAAATGGGAAGCAGAGGGTTGTGGTTGAAGGATGTTTTTCCGAATGGAGGTTGGTGACTAGTGGTGTGCCGCAAGGGTCAGTGATTTTATTTGTATGAATGATTTGGATGTGAACACACAAAGCTTGATCAGTAAGTTTATGGATGATACAAAATTAGGAGGTGGTGTTGATATTGAAGAAGGTTATCATTGGTTATGTGGGGTTCTTGCTCAGACAAGGAAGTATGTTAGGAGTGGCAAATGGATTTTAATACAGGTAAGTTTGAGGAAACTTTGGAAAGTTAACTGAGTGTAGGACTTGTACTGTGAATTTTAGGACACGAGGGAGTGTATGGTAACGGAGCAACTTAGGACCACAAGTCATAGTTTGCTGAAAACAGCATCACAGGCAGACAGGATGGTGAAAAAGGTGTTTAACATACTGGGCTACATTTGTCAGGGTATTGGGTATATGAGTTGTACAAATCACTGGTGAGGTTGCACTTTGGAGTACTTGGTTTGGTCACCTTGTTGTAAGAAAAATGAGACTAAAGTGGAAAGAATGCAGAAAATATTTATGGGGATGCTGTTAGGACTAGAGTGTTTGAGTTACATGGAGAGTTTGGCCAGGCTTGGTCTTTAATTGTGCATCAGCTAAGAAGCACGTGGATATATAGGTATGTGAGGGGTAGGGTTTAGGGGGATCTGGGCTGAATGCAGGAAATTGGGACTAGCTGGGTAGCCACCATCGTTGGCACAGGCTCGCTAAGCTAAAGGGTCTGTATCCATGATATATTACTTATTCTTTGACCAAGTAAGACTGTTTACTCAGGTTGAATTAAATTTTGCTTTCATATAAATATATCATTGTACCAGTTAATTGATTGTATACAGTTGGAATGAGCATTATTTTTAACATTTGTCTAGCACAATTTTTCCTTTTTTGGGGCTAAACTGGGTGCATTTCTTAACATGGGATTACATGGCATAAATAACACAGAAACTACCATTAGGGCGAACCACTCTGTGCCAGCATTTTTGTTCCACTTGAGCCCCCTTCCGTACTATTTCATTGAAGTCTATGAACATGATTGTCTTTTTTTAATATACATGTCTCCCTCCACAGAAATACATTTGTATCTCACTACTATTGAATTATTCTCTTTCCCATAGATGAAACCATCCTACAAAAATGTACAAACTCAGATTGATCTTTTTTAAACTTCATCTGCCACATATTTGCCAATTCTGGAAAATTTATCCTGTAAAACTTTGATAATCTGATACCCAATGTTTGGGAAATCTATTTTGGTTCAGCATTTGGATCCATTTGGTTCAGCAAAGCAGTATTTTGGCTAAATTTGCTGGGAATCCCTTTTCACTTGCTCAAGGCACCTTTATCCATGTCCACTGGAAAATTTATTATCCCAACTTAATAATTTTTCCTAATAGATATTACTAAGTGTTTATAGACAAGGGTAACATCTAATAGTCTGGTCTCTTAGTTTTACATCTTTTGCCAGTGCCAACTTACAGTTAGAGTTATAGTTATTTTTGCCTATGTATCACCCTTGCCTTTACCTAAGAAAAAACTGGACAGGCTAGCATATCCAGAGATCAGGCAGTATCTGGGGAAGGAGAGTTAACAATTTAAGATCAATGACTTATGACCAAAATAAGGAAAAGTTAGAAATCAAAAATACTTTTAAATTGCAGAGAAGAAGAGCAAGAAAGCAAAGGAAATATTCATGATAGAGTGGAGACCAAGAATTGAGTGATGTGTTATTGGTGCTGGCTGGGTAAGAGTTCTGAGAATTTATTAATTACTCTTCTCTGCCTGGAAGATAAGACAGTAGAGGAAGATAAATGAGAACAAAGAGAGGGGAAAAAGATTGGTGAAACAAAGTTGTAAGTCACTTGACACAGCAGTTTGAAATCTGAAGTAAAGTTCAAAATAAATTTATTATTAAAGTACATACATGTCACCGTATATAACCCCTTAGAGTCATTTCCACATGGGCAATCACAGTAAATACAAGAAACACAATAGAATCAATGAAAGACTGTATCCAATAGATTGGACAACCAATATGCAAAAAAGACTACCAAACTATACAAGGACAAAATCAAACAGGAAAAAAAGTTACAATAAATAATAAAAAAACAAGCAATAAATACCAAGACTCTAAGATGAAGAGTTCTTGAAGGTGAGTCTGTAGGTTGTGGGAATAGTTCATTGCTGGTGTGAGTGAGGTTACCCCTCTGGTTCAAGAGCCTGATGGTTGAGGGGCCGTAACTGTTCATGAACCTGGTGGTGTGGGTCCTGAGGCTCCTGTACTTTCTTCCTGATGGCAGCAGCTGGAAGAGAGCATGGGTGGTGGAGATTGTTGATATGGATTAGGCTTTCCTGCCACAGCACTCCATGTAGATGTGCTCAGTGGTGGGGAGGGCTTTACCTGTGATGGACGGCTGTATAAATGATTTATTGTTTTTTTTCTGTACAAGGGCATTGGTTTTTCCATACCAGATCATGGTGCAACCAGCCAATATACTCTGCATCAAAGTTGATGTCATGGCCAATCGTTGCAAACTTCTGAGCAAGTGGAGGTGCTGCCTTGCTTTCTTCATAACGGTACTTAAGTAGTGCACCCGTGAAAGATCCTCTGAAATAATAACTGAGGAATTTAAAGTGGCTGACCCTCTCCACCTCTGAATCCCTGATGAGGAACTCATTGGCCTTCTGTTTCCTCCTCCTGAAGTCAATAGTCAGCTCCTTGGTATGCTGACATTGAAAGAGCTGGTTGTTGTGGCACCACTCAACCAGATTTTTAATCTCCTTTCTACATGCTATTTTGATACCACCTTTGATTTGGCCAATGCCAGTGTTGTCGTTGGCAAGCTTAAATGTGGCATTGGAGTTGTATTTAGCCTCACAGTCCCAAGTACAAAGCAAGTAGAACAGTGGGATAAGTGCGTGCACAGTCTTGTGGTGCACCTGTGCTGAGGGAGATTGTGGAAGACATGTTCTTACCAATCCTAACTGACTGGGGTCTGCAAGTGAGGAAGTCAAGGATTCAGCAGCTGAACAAGCTATGGAAAAGCAAAGCAGAGCTGACTAATTTTGATGCTAACTTAAATGTGCGTGACCGAAATTATTAAATTCAGTGTAACCTGAGGGCTGTAATTTGCCAGTTTAGAAGATGAAATGCTTAGATTGAGCGTCATTGCAGCAGCAAAAGAGACTACATACTGAGATGTCACAGTCAGAGCTGGATGAAGAATTAAAGTTGCAGGTAGCATTGTGATTAATCCTGTCAAAGTTTTGTTTATCTAACATGGTGACCTTTGCATGATGAGCAGAGGAGGCAGTACATTGAACTGCAGGGTGTAAGGTAAATTGCTGCTTCATCTGGAAAGAATTTTGTAATACCCGAATGGTACAAAATCAAGAGTTCAGGACACAGATATATTTCTTATATTTCTTATGGTTGCGTGAGGTGATGCCGAGGAAAAGGCTATGGGTGTTAGAGTTAGAACTATGAACTTGGTGAGTGGAGATCCAGACAAAAACACTATCGGAGTCTGGGTTGCAATAGATTATTCAATAACCTATCAATAACAGTAACTAATAACAGAGATAGAGAAGTCAAGGGTAGGAGAGAAATGAGCATGTGACAATGAAAGCTATTCTTTTTAACTCTTGTAGCTGATATACCATTGTCAGATCCGGTGGTATATTCTCTCTTGTTAGCTGTTGTTGACATATTGGAAAGGGGTCTGCTATAACTAAGGAATTGAAATCTATAGAGTTTGAACCTATAGATTCCTTTGTCCAGTTAATATTTGGCAGCTGAAATCAAACATGATTATAATTCTGTTTTTAAATTCATTTTCCTAATTTGTCTGCATATTGCTACCTCCACTATTTGTTATAGAGTGCATCAGTTTGATTAATCTCTAGTCTTTTTTGATTCAAGATAAACAGTACTATTTGCCTCTCTATTCATCTTTTCTGAAAACATGCTTTTTAGAGTACATTTGTACTCCACAGGATATTACAGACCATACCCTCTCTTATGCACTGGAGTATCTTTGAATTGTGCTGCAGTTTAATGATTTTAAACTGAAGGGATTTATGCTGGTCTGAACACAATCTCCCATAGAGTGCAGGCCACACCAGTTCTTTCTAATTCAATTAGGTAATAATTGTTTATGGTTGCATTTTAGCAGCTTAATTAATATAAATTTAACATGTTTATTAGTTTCTTTAGACTTAGTTTAAAGCACACTGAACAAGTTTAAGATTTTTTCTCATGTTAGGTATTTTTACAAGAAGTTATTTGCCCAAGACTTTGTAAATCAGCTTTAACATTGCTCTAGATTTTGAATGGATATTGTCAAAAGTCCTAGTATAGGACTATCCCCTCAAGATGTCTCATATCTGTGAATAGAGACACTACCAATAGAGCTGTCATTGCTTGTGTTGTAATGTGAGCATTATTAAAAGTAAGTTGATACTAATTAGGATAATGGAATATTGCAATACTCCCGCTGTGGGAAGCTGTTCTTAAAGAGGGGCTGGTTCAGAGGTTGGCAGGGTTTTACTTCGGGTGTGCATTTTATATTGTTTCTCTGCCATGCAGTACGGGTTAGTGAAAGTCTGTATGTAAAAAGCGATTTTGCCATCCCAGATAAAGTTGTTCCTTTGGGCATGAAGTTGTGGAGTGGTCCTTTTTTAAAGTAGAAGTTACCACAGCTTGGTATCTGCCAATTTGCATTGTTTATACAGTGATTAATCTGCTTTACAAATACATTTAAATATCTGTGTTTCATAAAATATGTAGAATCAGAATCAGGTTTATTGTCATTGACATACTGTATGTTGTGATATGTATTGTTTTACAGCAGCGGTACAGTGCAATACACAAAGTATTCTATGCAATATTTATTTATACTAATATATTTCTTTATTAGCTCTCAATTCCCAATCTTTCAAAAATTTATAAGAGTCCAGGGACCTGATCTTTACGCCCTTTTAGAGTATTCCAAACATTCATCACTCTCTGTAAGATGTTGCTGCGCTTCTCATTTTTAAACAATCACCCCTTTATGTTGTAACTAGAACTGGAAAACATTTGAATAGATTTGGCAGGTATGCAATTCCCTCCTTGTGTGTGTTTGTTTTAATTATCCTTTCCTGCCTTTACCAATGTGACACCATCTGACATTCAGCAACTGTTTGCCCTGACTGTAATGCACACTCTGGCCAGAGACTGCAATCATGTGCAACATGTTTAAAAAAAACCTGAAGCAGCTTGCAGACCCTCTCTTCTAATTGATTTGTAACAACAATAGAATGCAAGAAAGTTGTCTCAAACGTTTTGTTGTGGCTTAATTATAAACTTAACGTTGTGCTCCTTCTACCATTTTCAAATAGTTGTACGAACATGCAAAAAAAAAACCCTGAAAAGATCAGCTATGCAAAGCTTACCATTTGTAGATCGGGAAGAGACAAGGAAGTAATAAATTGGAAGGAGGGAGATTAGAAGAGAAGTGAAGTGAAGGAAGAATGAGGTTGGAGAAAGTGAAGGTAAAATTGAAAGGTGATATCAGAAATGGAGATGTAAGCAGATAGGGAGACAAGGTTAAAATACATGTAATTATTGCACTAATCATTTAAAAAGTTTCTTGTACAGTCAAATTCTAGACTTTTATTGAGGCAGTACATATTAAAAGGAATGATAGTGGTGTTATGAGGTGCGGGTGATGGCTTCGCAAAAAGATCTGTTCAGTTGTGGGCATAACTAATTAAACATCAAATTGGAGAGGGGCAGACACAACATTGATTATCAAGGTGAGGCAGGATAAATACCATTTGGAGTGCTAAAAAACCTAAGGACGAGTGAGCAGTTGAAACAGAAGCAGGCAGAAAATCACAATTCATGTTTATTTCTCAAACTGAGAGGAAAGAAGAACATAAGTGACTGTCCTGTTAGCATAGAGTGGTACTAAAGTGAAAGTCACATTACTTCTGGGAGGAGGAGGAGGAAGTTTTTGAATCAAGGAGGAAATGAATAGGGAATGATGAAATGCTCTCTGCCCCAGGAGTTGAGTTATTATTTTATTTAATCTCAAGGAATGCGCAGCCACAAGGCCATCGTCTGCTGAATGTTGAGCGCTGCAGAGAGAAGCAACTTGAGTAACCTGAACAACAGTTAGATAGAACAGCTAGATAGCATGTTATGCTTTTACATACTTACTCTATCATGTACGCTTTGAACCTATGTCCTGTTTTATAATTTACAGTTAATGTAGACTAGAGTAAGTGAGTTGGATTTAATTTGGCTTCACATTTGCACCTAACTTTGCTTTGTTAACCTGTTTAAATATTATTTTTGCTGTGTTTGTACATCTCCTTATCAGTTAGCTACAGTTTAGGTACATAACTCTAGTACTAGTGATCATTTTACTAGTAACCTCATGTGAGCATGGTTTTATCTTGCTCTTTTATATTAGTTACATATATAGCATGGAATCTAGTTTCACTTTCTTGTCCGTATATTAGTTATGTTTACTTGCATTTAGTCAGTAGCCTTCTATGGCTTGGCAGTTCAGGTACTTATTCACACGTTGTGAGTACCTGTCTCCACACTAGTGCTTTCCACTGATTCCATTGACTCTGTGTGTATGTGTGTTGTGTGTGTGTGGGGGGGGGGGGGGAATTTCCCACTTTATATACCCTTTAAACCTACCTCTTGTATTGCAACACACAAAATGCTGGAAGAACTCAGTAGGTTAGGCAGCATCTGTGGAAGTGAATGAACAGTCGATGTTTTGAGCCAAGACTTATCTTCAGGACTGGAAAGGAAGGGAACGGGGAAAGTGCCACAGTAAAGGTGGGGGGGGGGTGGAAAGAAAGGTAGCTAGAAGGTGATAGGTGAAGCCAGGTGGGTGGGAATGGTTAAAGAGCTGGAGAAGGAATCTGAGAGGAGAGGACAGTGGGAAAGAGGAGGGGCCAGAGGCAGGTGATAGGCAGGTGAGGAGAAGTAAGAGGCCAGAGTGGGGAACAGAAGAGGAAAAGGTGAAGAAAAAGAATTACTGGAAAAAGAAATTCATTTCATACTATCAGTTTAGAGGCTACATAGGCGGAATAGGAGGTGTTGCTCCTCCACCCTGTTTGGTCTCATTGTTGCAAAGGAGGAGGCCCTGGACCAACTTCTGGGAATGGGATAGGAATTGAAACAGTTGGCCACTTGCTTTTGGTGGATGGAGTGGAGGTGCTCAACAAAGCAATCCCCAGATTTATATGTGTAGAGGAGGCTGCATTGGGAATATCAGATACAACAGCCCTGAATGGAGGTAAGGGAGGAGGTGAATGGGTAGGTGTAGCATTCTTGTCGCTTGCAGGGATATGTGCCAATATGGAGATTAGTGGGGGGAGAGGTGAAGTGGAATGAATGAGACAATTATGGGGAAAGTGATTTCCCTGTAAAGAGTGGGGAGGTGGTAAAGATGTTTCTGGTGGTAGGATCCTGTTGATGGCAGAAGTTGTGGAGAGTGGTGTGTTGGGCGAAGAGGCTTCTGGGGTGGTAGCTGAGGACAAGAGGAAATCTATCCCTCTTAAGGCAGCGTGAAGATGGATGTCTCGGCGATGGAGGAAATGAGGTTGAGTGCAGCATTGTTGGTGGAGAAAGAGAAAACTTGTTCTTTGAAGAAGGAGGACATGTTCTACCAGACAGAGGAAGGTGGTGATGCAGGGGAATTGGTTGGGTCTTCTATTGAGAAAGAAGTGGAGAACTTTAAGACCTTTTTGATGGAGAATAGAAGTGCATAGGGACTGGACATCCATGGTGATCAGGGCCAGGGAATTGGAAGTTGTTGAGATCGAGAGCATGTCAAGTTTCATGGATGTTGGTGGGAATGGACTGAATCAAGAAGTGGGGGGGCTGTAGAATGGAGTCAGTAATTTTGGGGCAGGAGTAGGCAGAAACAATGAGCTACCCAGACAGTCAGGTTTGTGAAAATTTGGTAGGAGGTAGAAACAAGCAGTGTGGGGTAAAGGAATTGAGTTTGGTGGCAGTGGATGGGAGTTCTCCAGAGCTAATGAGATTAGTGATGGTATCAGACTCACTTTTCTAATGGTCCAGAGTGGAATACTTTTTCAAAGGGTAAGTATGAGGAGGTGTCTGAAAATTACTGTCTGGCCTCAGGAAGGTAGAGGTCAGTTTGCCACACTACAACAGCACCCCTTTTGTCTAGGGTTTGATGGTAAGGTTGGGATTGGTGCAGAGAGAATAGAGGGCACTGTATTCAGAGAGGGCAAGGTTTGAGGTGGAGAGAGGACTGCTGAAATCGAGCTGGTTGATGTCCTATCAGCAATTAGAGATGAAAAGATACAGACCACGTAGAGAACCAGAGTGGGGTGTCTAAGAGGAGAAGCGTTGGAAGCAGGAGAAGGGCTCATCAATTTGGAGTGGGGAGTTCTTTTATATATGTCTTATTTTAGATGCTCCTCTCCCCACCAAATGATGAGGGATTCCTACTATTGCTGATACCTCTCCCTTTCATAATTTTGTAGTCCTCTGTCAGGACATCCTTTAGTCTTGTATTCAAAGCAGAAAATGCTCAACTTATTCAGTCTCCCTTAAAATTGAAATGCTTCAATCCAGGTAACATTCTTGTACATTTCCTCTGTGCCCTCTCCAGTACAATCACATCCTTTCTATTGTCTAATTACCCAAAATATGTGTACACAGCATTCCACATGTGGCCCACCAAAAGTTCGAAGAGAGGTTATTATTAAAGTACAAATATATTACCATATGCTGTCTTGAGATTTGTTTTCTTGCAAACATTTATAGGAAAAAAGAAATGTAATAGAATCTTACCAAAAAAACTTCTTAAACAAAGTCTAACATGCAGCTAGTGTGCAGAAGACAAACTATGCAAATGAAAATAATACTGAGAACATTAAGTTGTAGAGAGTCCTTGAGAGAGTCTGCATCATTGAATAGTGGTGGTAAATGAAGTTATCCATGCTGCTTCAGTAGTCTGATAGTTGTAGGGTAATAACTGTTCCTGAACTTGATGGTCTGGGACCTAAGGCTTCTTGGGCCTACTCTCTGATAGTATTAGCAAGAAGGCTTGTCTTGAATGGTGCAGATCTTTGGCATTGGCTGCTGCTTTCTTGTGGTAGCGCCCAATGTAAAGTTGTAACAAGATATCCCCATTCATATATTCTGAAAATTTCTTGGAAGTGATATAATCTATGAGGCTACAGAAGGACTTAGACAGATTGGGAGAATGGGCAAAGAAACTGCAGATGGAATACAGTGTCAGGAAGTGTATGGTCATGCACCTTGGTAGAAGAAATGAAAGGATTCTCTATTTTCTAAATAAAGAGAAAATAAAAAAAAATGAGGTGCAAATGGACTTGGGAGTTCTTGTGCAGGATTCCCTAAAGGTTAATTTGCAGTGTAAGTCTGTGGTTAACATTCATTTAAAAAGGGCTAGAATATAAAAGCAAGGATATAATGTTGAGATTTTGGTGAGGCCTCACTTAGAGTATTGTGAGTAGTTTTAGGCCCCTTATCTTAGAAAGGAATCACTGAAACTGGAGAGGGTTCAAAGGAGGTTCACAAAAACGATTGAATGGCTTGTCATATGAAGAAGGTTTGAATGCTGTGGACATGTATTTGCTGGAATTCAGAAGAATGCATTGTGACCTCGTTGAAGCCAATCAAATGGTGAAAGACCTTGATAGAGTGGATGTGGAGAGTATGTTTCCTAGGATGGGAGAGTCTAAGACCAAAGGACACAGCTTCAGAATACAGGGTCATCCTTTTAGAATGGAGATGGAGGAATTTCTTTCAACAGAGCGGCAAATCTGTGGAATTCCTTGCCACAGGCAGCTGTGGAGGCTAAATCTTCATATTTATTTAAGGCAAGGGTTGATAGGTTTTTAATTGGTTAGGACATAAAGAGGTACAGGGAGAAGGCAAGAGATTGGGTCTGAGAGAAAAATTCGATCAGCCGTGATGAAATGGTTGAGCAGACTCTACAGGGCCAAAATGCCCTAATTCTGTTCCTATTTCTTATGGTCTCGTGGTCTTGTTTATTATTGAAATCTGCTGTAGAGTTCAGATCATTTTCAGAGTAAAGAAAATGTGGAATAATAGATTTTCTTGTTCTAGTAGCTGACTAATTTGCCCAAGGAAAATATTTAACATGCAAGTAAATGCATAGTTTATAGAATTCCATTCTCTTATTTAAGCACAGAATTCTGATATCCAATCACTGCTCTCGGTTTATATTATTAAAGCTGACCCCAGTGGTAGAACAATAGCTACTATATCCAGGTCAGTAATTCCGAAAGCTCATGAAATCTCCTCAGGTGTTCCAGAAGACTAGAATTTCATAGTATGTTATAGGCAATGTGGGCATATTCCCATTTCATTTTTCTTTGTAAATGCCAAAGTTGTTCATGGACAAAGCAGGCAATTAATTGTAGCCAACCATACTATTGGGTCGAGATCTACATAAAGACCAGTACGTATAAGAATGGTAGATATCCTTCACTGTATGTCATTACCGATCTAAATAGGATCTTTTATGGCAGTCTAATAATACTGTTACCGAGACTAGCTGTAATATAAATCTATTTAATTGCTGGATGTTAAATACTTTATGAATGAAAATGTACAGGACATGGTTAGTTAGTCTGTAGATAACATTAAAATAGATGCTACTGTAAACAGTGGAAACAGTTATCGGGATTTACAGAGGGATCTTGGACAGCTGGGCAAATGAATGGCAAATGGAGTTTAATTTTGATCAGTCCAAAATATTGTACTTTGGGAAGACAAATAACGGTTGAACTTTTGCAGTGAATCATACAGTCCTTTGGAATATGTTAGAACAGGGATTTAGCAGTACAAGTACATGGTTCCCTGAAGATGACTTCACAGGCTGACAGGGTTATGAAGAAAGCTTTTAACAATGCTAGCCTTCAACAGTGAGGAGTATAGAAATTGGGATATTTTATTGCAGTCGTACAATGAGTTGCTAGAGCAAGTGGTTAAAGCAGGTACATTGATGATGTTTTAAAAGGTCTCAGATAGGTAAATAGATGAGAAAGGTGTGGGGTAAATGAGACTAGTTTAAATGGGTATTTGGTCAGCATGGACTTATGCTAAAGGGCCTGTTTCTGTGCTCCATGACTTAAAACTGCAGAAAATATTTAAAGATTTAAGACTATTATTTGAGACTGAATTGGGGAAGATTTCTACTTCTATACGTCCTACATCAAAATAAAGTATTTTTAAAAAGACAATTACTTTAAGCTGTATTTCTTGTATTTCTGTATTTCTTACTTCCCAAAATCTCAACAAAGAAAACAAATTATGCATTTAAAAAAGTGAGACTTTAAAATGTCTGTTTTATTTTTTTGTAATAAGGAAATGTAATATTGTCACAGCTCGCCATCCAGTCATATACTTGGTTATCTGTCCGAACATTTTGTCATGCTTGCTTGGTTCATTTCAAAAGCAATTCAGTTTGATTAGAAGTGACACTTCCAGTGCACCAGTGGTTTCATCTCAAGCCAGTTATTGTGATTAGTGGTCTTAACTTAGCTTAGGCTGGTTTATGGATTGCTGTTAAAACAGCACAGCTTAAAGAAATGAAAGTAGTGGCTGCATTAAGTATTTGAAAGAAGAATAATTCTTGCTTTTTATATATTAAAAAATTGGAAGAGGAAGGACAAAAGATGAGGAAATATCTGTTTACTTTGAAGACGAGCTATTAAATGATATACATATGGTTTCTTAATGCATAGGTATCTACAGTGAATTAATGTGATATTTAATCTGTGGTTGTGGCTTTTATGGAGGAGCAAACTTTTGGTATCATTCTTTGCTGTGCAAATATACTTAAACTAAAACTGGAATGCAAGTATAATTGACGAGAAACCCAAAATGGAGCAGTGTTAATGTATTTAATTTTCAATATCCATATAAAAACACTGAAGTAAAACAGTTTTAGGTGGCCAGTATTCAAAATATCAGTTATTAGGTTGCAATGCAAAGCAGTTCATTTGTTGATTATAAACTTTGCGATGGACCTAATATCTTAAAGCTAATATTTTGATGTGAAAAAGAACCTAGAAATGGTGTATCTTTGATTTACAGTGCATATGATGTGCATCACAATATTTAGTAAAACTATTGTAATCCTTTGTTTCTGATTCAGCTGGGTGAATCTGTCAGGTCCTTATCAAATGTAACCTGAAATTAACTTACGATGGGTTGACTTCCTGCATGATCACTGCTCCCTTTGATCCCCACGAACTAAATCTTAGTTATTTTCAGTTTCTCATTTCTAAGCTACCGTTTTTGTTACATCATTCAAAAACAGGACATCAGTTTTCATCTGCATGTTGATGACTCCTGGCTACACTCTATTACAACTTCCAGATCATTCCAGTCTTTCTAAGTTTTTACAATGCTCATTAAACACCCCTGGCCAAATAAAATACATCTTCTTTCAATTAAATATTGGGATTGCAGAAGTTATTGTACTGCCGAGTTCCTTTCCTAGCCATTGAATCAGCTTCTTGGCAGCAATTGAGTCTGGCAGTGCACTATCTTGATGGCCCATTTGATATAAAGATGATCTTTGCTCTGTACGATATCAGCAGCACAATTTAAGAATCTTTTACAATTGTGGGTCCATTATCTGGGTCTGATCCTCGTTGTGCAAATATTCCAATCTTTTCCTTGCTTCTAGGTGTAATGCGCTTCTGATTAGCTTCTGTGGTAAAATAGTCATCCAGACTTCAGCTATAGCCAAACTGACACTGAATGTCTTTGCAACACACTCAAAATGCTGGAGACAGCAAATATGGAAAAAAAGTACAGTTGAAGTTTTGGGCTGAGACCCTTTGACAAGACTGGAGAAAAAAGATGGAGTAGATTCTCCCACCTTTCCTCTAGCACAGGGGTGGGCAAACTTTTTGACTTGTGGGCCACAAAGGGTTCTAAAATTTGACAGGGGGGCCGGACCAGGAGCAGATGGACGGAGTGTTTTGGTAATACACCTCATAAGAGAAAATAAAATATCATGGGATATGTAGAAAACATGTGCTTTAATTTCAATTGAAAATGAACAAATGCATTACAACAAAATATCTGTCTTTGAAGTCCCATGGTATTTAGCTATTTATTGAAATGACTTTTAAAACACTGAAAATTAAATGAATAAAATACAGCTTTTTTTAAAGTAACAGTTATTATTTTAAAGCACTGAAAATTCTGTTATCCTTCAAGATATTATCATCATCACTCTCCTCCTGACTGTCTTTATTTCAAAAACGGTAGGAGATGCAGGTCTACTTGTCCTGCTCCTTCTTATTCAATTGTCCCCTGTGCCAAAGCTCAACAAGGACCAGCACAAAGACAGAACAATGACAGTGTGCCAGTATGCGGAGCGCGTTATTTGATCTGGAGCGCATTTTTTATTTTGAGAACGTACGTGCACCTGCGCACTACTCATGTCCATCACTTAACAGAAATGACATGTAACATGTAAGGCTTATTGAAAAAAATATTTTCAAATGCATTTTTTACATAACACAACGAAGAAACTTATTTTTAATTTCAGTGGGAACAGTGTTGTTGGTCTCCCCTTTTAGCCAGCGCATCAAAGTCTGGATTTAGTTTTGTTGTGGCGATTCTCAGGATGGATCTGAGGTGTTGGTCAGTTAACTTGGATCTGTGGCTGGCTTTGTTGATGTTCATGACGCTGAACGCCTGTTCACACAAATAGGTCGAGCCGAACAAAGAGTAAAGCGCAAATGTGGAGTAATACGCTGCACCTCAACAAAGGTCAATGTATATAGAGTGCGTCATCTATTGGGAAAACACCAGAATTGCGGGGGAAAAACGTTAACAAGGTTTATTAATATAATTTCATCAAGTTCTGCGGGCCGGATTAAAAAGCTTAACGGGCCGCAGTTTGCCCATGCCTGCTCTAGCATCTTGTGTGTGTTGCTTGGATTTCCAGCATCTGCAGATTTTCTCTTTATTTCTGAATGTCTTTGTCAGCCTATAACCTACTCATTATATTTGCTTCCAGTTCACTGTTAAATTTCTCTTCCTAGTCAAAGCTAGTTTGACTTTACAGTCACAAAATGCTGTGTTCTACCAGCATTTTGTGTGTGTTGTTTGAATTTCCAGCATCTGCAGATTTCCTCGTGTTTGACTTGACATTGTTAGATATTTCCACAAAAGGTGCTATGTCAAAAAGGTACAGATATTCACCATCCACAATATTTTGGGCCATGCCGTCTTGTCACAACTGAGACAGGAGGTGCAGAAGCCTGAAGTCCCATACCACAAAGTTGAAGTACAGCTACTTTCCTTCAATCATTCAGTTCTTGAACCAACCTTCACAATCCTAGTTACTACTTTAATAGAGCAATGCTATGACTACTTTTGGAGTTTACATATTTTTATTCTAATTGTGTTATTTCGTATGTAAATACCTGTAAATTTGTTTGTCTTAATGTTCTGAATCTGTTGCCCAGTGTATGATTCTTTGAATTTATCTGTTACAATGCTTCCCCCCCCCCCCCCCGAAAGAGAACTTTTTAAAGAGGAATGTTTCAGTCCATGCACCCAACTCTGTAGAAGAGTTAATAAACATATTGTGTTTATCAATGGTAGTTAATAAAATAAATATTAGTATAGCTATGGAAGTGAATGCATAGAAAGACCCTCTTCAGCCAGAGGATTTTCACACATTTTTAAAGATACAGATGAATGCTCTTACTACAATTATAAAAGGTTTATACAACTTGTTAATGGCCCAAATCAAGGCTTTCCCTAGCCTGTCCCATCCATTACAAAACATTTGCTGAATATGTATGTTTCAATGAACATATGCCATCAGTGAAGCACGTTTTAGTGTTGGATCATCTAGAGACAAGCAGGTTCTTTGGCCCACCCAGTTGCACTGACCGAACCCTCTTTTCCACTAATCCTAATCCCTTTTCATTCTCTCACACATTTCCATCAGATTCTACATGCCAGGGCACTTTACAGTAGCCATTTAACTTGTATGTATTTGAGATGTGAGGGGTTACTGGAGGATGTGTGTGTGCATGGTCATAGAGGGGATGTGCAAGCTTCACTCAGTCAATACTGAAGAATGCTGGAGCTGTAAATCAGCAGCTTTGCTAACTGTGGTGTAGGGCCATTTTGTATTAAACCATTTAAAACACTACTCACAAAGGAGAAAATCTACAGGTGCTGGAAATACAAGCAACACACTCAAAATGCTGAAGGAACTAGGCAGCATCTATGGAAGAAAAAGTACAGTTGACATTTTGGGCAGTCCTGCTAAAGGGTCTCGACCTGAAACTTTGACTATACTTTTTTCCATATATTCTGCTTGGCCTGCTCAGTTCCCCCAGCTTTTTGTGTCTGTTACTTCAACACTACTTCACATTTTTAGATGCTATCTCACATACTCAGCATTTGGTTATCTTTAACTTTCCTTTTATTACTTGGTACTTGCTGCTGGGTAGTGTAGTGGCTAGTCTAACACTTTGCAGCGCCTGCAATTGGTATTCCATTCCCGCTGCTGTCTGAAACGATTTTATATGTTCTCCCTGTGACTCTGTGAATTTCCATCGGGTCCTCCAATTTCCCCTTACATTTCAAAGATGTGCGGGTCAGTAAGTTGTGGGAATGCTATATTGTCACTAGAAGCATTGCGACACTTTAGGCTGCTCCCAGCACATCCATGGATTGTGTAGGTCATTTTCCCAAATGATACATTTCACTGTATGTTTCGAAGTTTCAAAGAACATGTGACAAATAAGTTTGTCTTTAACTTTGTTTTTTCACTTGTTAGAGTTCCCTCAGATTTTTATGTAAAAGATGAAAGTAGTTAATTTTGTCAAATGTTCGGTGGTGTCTCATTACTTCATTTTATTGTGAGCAGGTGAACTAAGGATATTTGAATTAGAAGTAAAAGCGTGGGAATATCAACCTTTTGGAAAATGTTAGAAACACAGTTGCAAGAAAAAGTTTGTGAACTTTGCAGTTACCCAGTTTTTTGCATTAATTGCTCATAAAATGCTCACTGATCTTCATTTAAGTCACAGTAATAGACAATAAATGCAATCTGCCTAAACTAATAACACATAAACAATTGTACTTGGCCTGTCTTTATTGAATACATTGTTTAATCATTCACAGTCTTTGCCTGGAAAAGTATACCTTTGTATATTTTTTCCTTTGTAAAAGGTATACAAAAATACCTTTGTATTTAATTACTGACAGAATCTCCTATAGCAGCAATAACATAAACCCAAATATTTCCTGTAGCTACTGACCAGACTTGCTTAACAGCAAGGAGGAATTTTAGCCCATTCTCCATAGAAAACTGTGTCAGTTCATCTATATTTCTTCTGTGAACAGCCCTCTTCAAGTTATGCCACAGTATCTCAATTGGGAATTAGGTTAAGGTCTGGACTCCTAGGGAGAGCAGCAACAATACCGAATTTCCTCCAGTTGTAGACAATTTCTATTACTTTGGATTGAGAAATACATTTCTAGCCTTTTCTGGCCATGCACATCTTCAATTCTTCTATGGTCCTCTGAAAGTTGTTTGAATTGAGACATGGCACACATAAACAGATCTTTCTTCAGAAGAGCAAGCTCTGTCAGTAACCTGATTTTTTGTGTCTTTTTTATAGGGCAGGACTCCTCTACAACCCACACCTCCAATCTTATCTCCTTGATTGGAACACCTGATTCTAAATATCTTTTGTCAAACCCATTATGCCAGGGGTTCACACAATTTTTTTGAACCTAGACTGTGATAGTTTAAGTGGTGTACTCAGTATTGATGAGAAAAGGTACAGTGCTTGTGTGTTATTAGTTTAGGCAGATTGCCCTTTGTTGTGATTTAGATGAAAATCTGACCACATTTTATGAGGAATTAAGGTAGAAAACCAATTAATTGCAAAGGGCTCACAAACCTTTTCTTGCAATTGTACATCATTGTAAAGAGATTTAATTCTATGAATGGTTTTCCCCCTG
The DNA here is from genome assembly GCF_030144855.1 of Hypanus sabinus. Lineage (NCBI taxonomy): Eukaryota > Metazoa > Chordata > Chondrichthyes > Myliobatiformes > Dasyatidae > Hypanus > Hypanus sabinus. Next base: position 53,040,663 of record NC_082707.1, read on the forward strand.
ATTACTCTATGACAAATAATGCATTTTTTTTAAACAAAAGGGTCATAAAGCTTATGAACATGTAAAGGTTCTTAGAATAAAAGTTATAGTTGAAATTGTCTTTGGATTTTGTCATTTAGCTAACGTTGGTAAAGTGGAAATAATGTCAGTAATCTAAGACACGCAGACTTTACAGTACAGCTTGGGACTTACATCAGCATTCTTGGAAAATCTTTTATTTGCAGTAATACACATTCTCTTTATCTCAAAGCTTTATTTAGTATGTAAGCTTTTTTCCTGCAAAACTAAAGACTGACTTTGAAATGCAGACTTTTGTAGTATTATCCATATCATATCCAACTTTCTATTTCATTTTCTGATCTAAAATTAAAATTTCTGCTAGAGATTACTGATTAGCATGACACTGATTCAGCGTTATGTTTTATTTATGGAAATTGTAAATACCATTTGAAATTCTAATTTGTATCAGACTAATTAAATTCAGCCTTTAGTTTGATTCCAGTTAGGTTTTGAATTTTTTGCCTTTTGAAATTAACATTTTTCCTAGATAAAAAAAAATTCAATCACCATACTTTGGTACATTTATAATTGAATTAAGAAGTAGAAATGCTGTTGTGTACAATCAAATATTGGATAAATGTTCATAAAACTTGAGAGATAACTTGAGTAATTGGATCTTTTCAGCAGTAATTATTTAATACTGATGTTTTAAATATAGTAATGGATAAGGTTATAATGGTCTAAATTTTTTTCAGGATGTGTTTTTTGGATTTATGCACTTGGATGTTAAGTAAAGTAGACATTTTGCATAATTTGAGGTGATAAGTGAACAGGTGAATGCAGGTTTCTACAGGTAGAATTATAGGCAACCCTTGCATTGTGTTCATTTTGTAATGGAAATTTCCCCTTGCTGAGTTCATAAGTAACTACCTAGAAATTCGAAATGTGGGAAAAATAAATACCAAATGCAAAAAGGAGAAAGTATGGCAGTAGATTTAGATATGACATTACCATATTGATCAGATTAGCATTCACAATGGAGTCCTTCCTCTGCTTTCATTCCAAGGTTATGTAAAAAGATGTCTCCGACTGTACTTCTGGCACAATCTTCATTTGGAAGCTAGTTGCTGTGATACTGTTGGCAGTTACAGCAGCTATGGCCTATTGCTCAAAATGATTTTGCAGCCTTTCCTCCACCTTCACTGAATCATTGCAATTTAGTCTATTACTCCCTTTAACATCCCTTCACAAACTTCCTGCCATCAACCTCAACCCTTGAATCCTATCCCTTTCCCTGATATCCCCATTTCTTATACCCATTCCTTATTCATAAGCTTTATGTGCCAGAGATAAACCCTCCTGGGATTGAGTGGCTAAATATATAAAAAACATAATATCTCTTGTTTGTTTTGCATGAGCCTTGCCCACTCCCCAAGTCTAATGTTAGCCTCAACTGTTAAATACTTGCTATATGTCGCTTTATCATTGCTGATAAAATAGTTTAATGTGAGAGAAAAGACCCCGTAGGAACTTTAATACTGAATTCAGTGGGAAAAGTGGATTTACATAGCAGTGTAACTCCTCCAAAATGTGGGACCTGCCTGTGATTTGATGTGCAGCTGGACTGCAAATGGAATGAGCATCATTGACTTTTGGAGAATCCTGCAACCAGTTGTAAGTGGCATTTGAACAAAACTATTTAATTCAGTGATATAAAGTTTTAGTTGGCTTCTTTATTCCTTTTAATATACTTTACATTACTAGTTACTTTTGGTGCCAGGTCAGTAATTTTATATGCAATTTAGAAATGCTGAGCTCTGATAGTGAACATATAGAATCAAATATATTGTGATGGAAAACAGTACAGCTTTCAAAGCTTTTTGAATGTAATTTTTGAAGCTTGTGACTCCTGTGTGAAATGCAGGTTGTTTATATGGATAATTATTTGAACCACTATAATGGGAAGCACTAAGAGCAATTTTTAAAAATAAACATGGGATTCTGCAGATGCTGGAAACTGTTCTGTAAAATGAGCATCAAAGTTGTGTCAAACTTATGACCAATATTGTCAACATATGGAGAAATATATTCTCCAGTATTTCAGAATTTCTGATTAAGTAATGTCTTCATCCTACTTTTGGGAACTGCAAAACTACTAGAGTGGTCTAATGTCAAAGTCAAGTTTATTGGTGTTTAGGCAAATAACTATATGCAGAGTTGCAGTGAAGATCTTGTAGCAGTATCAAAGACACACAGCATCTTAAGCAGTATTCCCAGGAAAACCATTAATTACACACAAATTTCGAAGAAAGAACAATTGGAACGAATTTAAAAAAAAGTCCATTTGTTGAAAAATGTTGAAAAAGTGTTGAAAAATTAGTTTGAATCAGTACCTGGTGGTGTGGGATTTTAAGCTTCTGTACCCCTTATCCGATGGTAGCCACAAGTGGATGGTGTGTTATGGTGTGTGTTGCATGTCGTAACTCCAAAACATTAAAGTAATTTAAAAGAAAATAAGAGCTAAGGGGCAAGCAGGTATCACATGGTAGGATGATGACATATACAATTCATTTATTTTTATATATAACCTGAAATGAACTATTTAAATAAACAAGAATGCTTAATCAGCCATATTTACAATATTACTTTATGAAAAAAATTAAATACAGTCGCCCCTCTTTATCCACGGGTTCAACCAACCGTGGATTGGGAAAACCCGGAAGTTCTCTTTCCAGCACTCATTGTTTGAGCATGTACAGACTTTTTTCTTGTCATTATTCCCTAAACAATTAGCAACTATTTGCATATCATTTACATTGTATTGGGTATTATAAGTAATCCAGAGATGATTTAAAGTATACAGGAGGATGTGCATAGGGGACCGGGAACCGGCCGGGGTTGGGGGGGGGGGGGGGGACCAGAAGTTCTCTAAGTCAGAATAGGTATTATTTAGCGTCAGTTAGTCAAACGTTTGTCTTAGTATATATTATATATTTTACCTTTCTATGCATATAAAACACTTAAGAAATGTATGTATTTCAATAATTAAACCACCGCAGTAATAGTTGTAGCTTTCATTGGGGCAGGGCCTTCACATGCTCCATTATTCTCACTTTATCCTTTAAAATTATTCCAATCATTGACGGACTGTACCCTAACGGTTTCCCAATGACTGATGGCGTTTCACCTCTTTCCAATCGCTTTATTATTTCCACTTTATTTTCAATCATGATCATTTTCCAGAACAGAAACACTGCAGGTGGTGGGTCTGGAGCTCCGCTGGGTCCTAAAGTTCACCGCACTGAGCCAGGTTAAACAAGGGACTTGAGCATCCGTGTGTTTTGGTATCCGCTGAGGGGGGGGGGGGTCCTGGAACCAATCTCTTTCCACCCTCCCCCCCCCCCAAACTGGACTTGCTTGGTGACTAAAAGATGCATCGCCACTCGTTTGAGAGAGGGGTTAAAGAAGCCATCTTTATCAAACTGGAAAACCCATCCCTGAACAGAGAGGATGGGGACACTTACCTATCAGCTACTTTCAATGCAGTCCTAACATCTTGACCCCAGTTTCTCTACAACAGTTCATACCTCCATTCATGCAAAAAGACTATTGACCCTCTCATTATCCTATGACTCCCAACGACCCTCATACGATTGCTATAACTTTAAAGAACTCATAGAGTTTATAAGCTGGAAAACTACCCACCAAGGATAAGAACTGAAGGAGCCTCTCAGATGAGTGGTGAAACATTTTCTAGGCAGCACAACAAGTCCAGATGGCTTGATTTACTACTGCTTAATATACAATGACCTGGATGACTGAGAACCTTCATAGATGTATTGGTCCAATTTGCTTTCCAACTAGAGGCAAAGAGGTTGGCACCAGCACCTGTTGCCCTCTGAGCAACTGTTCACTGTGTACAGCATGGAGACTGTTGTGGCAATATCCAGTACCTTTTTAAATTTGCTTTCAGTTGGCTTCATTGCCATGGGCGTGTCACGCAAATCGTGGATGGATCTCCAATCAAGTTGTAGGTAGTCATCCTGAAGAAGGATCTTTCCCCGAAACATTGACTGTTTACCCTTTTCCATAGATGCTTAGGCCTATTGAGTTCCTCCAGCATTTTGTGTGTATTGCTTGACTGTTATTTTCATATTGTAAATCTCAAGGCTGTGCTGTTTTTTTTTGAAACTGCACCTTGACTTTTCAGCTTTTTCTGTTCCCTGTGCAGTCCATTTATTTTGGACTGCCGGAATGCCCTTTGTATGTGTCCTACCTTATTGCATTTTCTACAAGTTTCGCCTTTGAATCTGCATTGGTCTGGTGTATGAGAGCCCCTGTAGCAATGGTAACACAATTAGTTTGGCCAGGCTGGTTTCTGTTTAGATGTTGCAATTTTGCTCACCTTCACTTTAATTCCTGACTGTAGTCAATTGTGTCTGCTGTTTCCATTGTTACAGCTATTTTAACTGCTCTTTTAAGTGCAAGATGTGCTTCAGTTAGGAGCTGTTTTTAAATGCTTTCTTTTAAGATTCCATAAACTAAACAATCTTCACAGTGCATTATTAATATCATCATAGAACTGACAATGCTTAGAAAGTCTCTTCAATTCAGTGACCTATGCTGAAATGTACTCCCCTTTCTTTTGACTCCAATTATGAAACTTAATACTTCTTGCAATCAACAAATGGTTTTGGTAATGAGTTAACAGTCAAAATGTAAGAATGAGAGGTGATCTCACTAAAATGTAGAAAATTTTTTGTGCATCTTTATATGAGATGTAAGTGCAATGCTCGTCTTGATTGTGAAGTTTAGGAAACATAGTTTCAAATATAGGGGTCAGCTATTCAGAATAGAGATGGGAAGATAATTCCTTACTCAGCAGGTGGTGAATCTTTAGAAATCTCTACCCAAAAGGATTGTGGAGGCTTAATTGCAGAGAATTTTCAGGTTAAAAATCATCTCTCATTCTTCTACATTCAAGCGTGTAGGCCTTTGTGCTTAATCCCTCCTCCTATAAAAAGCCACCAACCTAAACATCTATTTGTTAATCTGGGTGCACACCCTCTATCACAAATTCAATTTTTCCAAGTAACCTGCCCAAATGTCATTAGAGGTAGAGTAGGTTACATGTGATATATTTGTTGTTTGTGATATATTTAAATGATTTGAATGAAAATGTAGATGGGTGGTTTTTTAAGTTTGCAAATAACACAAATGTTGGTGGAGTTGTGGGCTGTGAAGAAGCTTATCAAATGGTACAGTAGAATATAGACCAGTTCTTGAAAAGGGCGGAGAAATGGCATATCATTGGGATTTGGGAGGCTAAATATAAGGGGAGAATATACAATTAATGTGCGTTGCAGCATTGATGTCCAGCAGGATCTTGTGGTCCAAGGCCACAGTTCCCAGACAGTGACCATGCAGATAGATAGGATGGTAAATGTGGTCCACGGCATGCTTACTTTCTTTTATTTTTATTTTATTGAGATGCAGCCCAAAATAAGTCTGGTCCTTTGACCCAAGCTACCCAACAATCACCCGATTTAATCCTAGCCTAATCTATGGGACAATTTACAATGATCAATTAACCTACCAACTGCTATAGTTTTGGACTGTGGAGAAAACTGGAGCACCTGGAGAAAATCTGTGCGGTCATGGGGAGAACATACAAATAGAACCTGGATTGTCTATACTGTAAATCTTTCTGCTAACTACGACATTTACATGTGGCCCTTTCGTTGAGTATAATAGTAAAGAAGTCTTGTTGCAGGTATATAAGATTTAGATTAGGCTACACTTGGAGTATTGTGTGCAATTCTGGGTTCCATATTACAGGAAGAACATGGAAGCTTTGGAAAAGGTACAGAAATTGTTTATGAAATGCTGCTTGGATTGGAGGCTATGAACTATAATTAGAGTTGGAGAGACTTGGATTGTTTTCTCTTATTGTCAGACACTGAGAGGAGACCAGATAAGTGTTTATAAAATTAAGAGAATCATAGGTATGGTAGACGGTCAGAAACTTTCTTCTGAGGTAGAAATATCAAATATTGGAGGACATGCATTTAAGGTGGGGGGATTTTTAAGGGAGATGTTCAGGTCAAGTTATTTTTTTTAACACACATTGGTAGGGATAGTGGTGGAGGTGGAGATACAATAATGATATTTAAGAGGTTTTCAAGTGGACACATGAATGTTCAAGCAATAGTGGGATGTGGATCATGTGCAGGCAAGAATTGTTAGTTTAATTTGGCATCGTGTTTGGCACAGCCACTAGGGTGAAGGTCTATAATGTTTTATGTGTTCATGTCTCCATAACTGGAGTTGTCTGTTTTCAGTTGTAACTATATGAAAGATTTACTGCAATATTTGAGAAAATCAGTGGAATTTTCTGCAGTCTGTTTAATATTCCTATGTGCATTAATAAAAGGAGATTAATTGACCATTTATTTTTCTCGCAGCTGCAGGTAAAATGTCTGGTTTGCCATTCATAACTATTGTCACTATTGTAAATTTTAAAAAAAACTTTGAGGGAAAGATGGAACAGTGTAATGGTTTGTTTTCCAGTAGAATGATTTGTATAGTAGAATATCCGCTTCTCACCAAGTACATTTGAATAAAAAAAAACATCATTTTTGTTTATCTTTTTATAGGAGACATAGGTATTGGAGATGGTTGTAAGATATTTCCTTTTCCTTTAGTAGGGATATCCAAAATGACACCTTAAGGTGAAAGAGAAGTTTTAAATCGGATCTGAGGGAGCTTTTTAAAACGCAGAGATTGGTTGATTTCTGAAGTGCCAGAAGATGTGCCGAAATAATCTCTATGTCTAAAAGGTATTTAGGCAGGCATTTGACTAGATAAAGCTCTTCTTTTATGGGCAAATGGGATTATTGCAAAAAAAAAAGAACGGCCAGCTTTGGCCTGGTGGGAAAAGGGCCAGTTGTTCTGTCTTGTGTGAGTTCTCTGAACTCTAAATGTAAGAGATTGTTGGTAATGGCCCATTGCCCTCTAACACCTCTTGTTGCTTTTCCCAGAACTGGTGAAATGCATTTTATATCAAAAATCTGGCACCCTCGGGCACAGACCATGCTGGATTTCAGATTCTCTTGGAGTTTGGACAATGTACCACATCAGCTTTTGAAAAAAATATATTTGGTACTTATAGAAGAAAAATTATGTATCCTTTTGTGGTTTTGCCCTTTGGGCTACCTGCTGGACTTTTTGACATGATTGCAATAGCAAAGAGAAAGTGTAGGAAATCAGAGAGCTCACAGAACTTTATGTGCTGTGTTGGAAGCTGTCAGGGGTTGCAGGGGTTACACAGCCAACCACAGTAATAAAGTGGAAAAGCTGAAAGTTAATTGAGCATCACTCAGAGGGCCAGCCCCAAGCTGAAAAAGTCTTGGTATTTGGGCAATAAATCCAAATTTCATTTGATTGAAGGGAAGATAGAGGTTTTACGTGAATGTCCAGCTGATGGATGTCCAAACAACATTGCATTTATAGCCTTAAATAGCATTCTGTCAAGAATCTACTTTTTCTCATAACATTTTGTGGTGAAGATTGAGCCAATACTTAAACTGGTTACAGTGCATGCATTTTAGGATGTTTTTCATCTGTTTTAAACTTGAATGGCATGTTGTCCAGTAGCACCCAGTGACATAGCTACAGGTCTCCTGAGATTAGTTTGAATGTTTTCATTGAACAGTCGGTCATCCCAATAATTTGGTACTGTGTAGTTGAATTATAATTTTAGTTTTCAGTTCTTTCCCCAAAATTTTATGTTATCCATACAAACAACTTATTTTAAATGTAGCTCTATCCCTATTCCCTGTTTAATCCTAATTACAATTTATTACAGTTTATTAAGAGTATTTAATTTCACCAGTAAATTTGGATTTGTGTAATATCCATCCTTAGTTTTGTGAGGTCACAAGCAACTAGAGTTTATAGTAATAATTGATGACAGTTTATTCCAAAAGCTAAAATGTACTCTTGGAGGAATATTGTAGTAAGAATTCATTTTTTGTTCTTAGATAGTAAAAGTTGAACCTTCCCTGGGCCATCTGTTCAGCAACAGAATATATAATTAATGGAAGCCTTTGTCTTGGCGATGTTGTGACTGGAAACTGGGCAATATCATGCTTATTTCTAATTATGTCATCTGTTAATTTGCATCATTGTAGTAATAGTTGTTTACACATTCACATCACCACATCTACAATGAGCAAGATTTTAATGGGCTCTACTGTTTAATTCTTGTTGGAGAAAGTGGCGGTCCCAAATACAAATGTGACGTTTGTCGATCAGCAGCTCTCAGGTTTGCAGTGGTTCCAAAGCTTAGTACAGTGCAGTTGGCTTAGTGCTACAGCTGGTGGTTCTTCTAATTAATGCATTAATGAAGAAGCTCTGAGTGTGTAGTATTCTGAGTTATTTTACAAGAAATACTTTGCTGTTAAAATATATAACATACAATGTGCTCCTAAATTAATATCAGTATGTGAAAAACACTTATGCTCATGTTGCTGTTTGCCAGAAATTGTGAGGTATGAAAGTAAAAGTAATCTTTCAGCAGAATACTGAAAGAAGTTTCAGTATTCCGTGGTGACCAGGTACAAGATAATAATGCTATTAATCTAGAATTCCTTGTTTTTTTTTACATCAGTGGCTGTGGATTTTTTAATGGGTCATTTGTTTTCCTCCTCCTGTGTATTTGTTCTCACCATTTAATTTTGTTCTTGGAGGAATTCTATTTTATTATCTTATCTGTCATTCTAAACTTTGCATTTTTATGTAACATCTGTGAAGTCCTGTTACTGTAGAAGATTATTTTTTGCTTAATTTCAGGAACAGAATTTTCTTGGCCTTAAATATATATAATAATCTCATTGTTCCCATTATTTCGACTAATGGGCAGGGTTAGGTGGCACTATCCTAATACCATCACAAAAGAATGAACAGAAGGGCTACGCTTGGATAAACACTTAAGGTTAATGAATGTTGCCACCATGAATGTGTTAATGGAATCTGGCCAAATGGGAATTACGAATTTAAAATCTCATGCCATTATGGTTGGACCTACTACTTGGTGCATTTACAGAACTTTTTATGGCTAACACAGTATCAAACAGTGAATTAGAGGTTGAATGGGCATATGATTCATAGTAAACAGTCACCTAATCTTTAAATATCCTTTTTAAAGTCGAAGCATGTTGGAAGAATTTCTTGCACTAAAGGATGGGCATTATCTCAACACACAGTAGTTTGTTTAGTAATCTACAACAATGAACTGTGATATTGAAGTTTGAATATCCTTGGTTCTCTGTCTTTGTGTTCTTATGTTTTCTTCAGCTGCAGTATGTTCTATTTCTGGTTTTGTTAATGTTTGAGTTTTGTTGTCCTTTTAATCGGAGGTTTAGGTAAAGAGTGGTTCAGGAATTACTGTCTATAACTGCCTTTGCAGTTATTTGGTTAACACCTTTTTACACAGCATGACACAGTTGTGGTCAAAAGATGAAAGCTAGGATGATTGTGCTAGGATAGTAGACATTCATTGAAAGCTGAATCACACTATTATTATTACTGGTACTTTCCTGTAAATAGACAAATGTTCTTGTTTGCACTGTAATTTTTTTGTTCAACACTTTTTCTTGAAAACAGAAGTGCCTAACTGCTAATGGCCTAGATACTCTTGGAAAATCCACCAAGATTGGTATCCTGTATGTATGCAAACAAATGATGAAACAGCAAATTTATTGGCAGCCATTTGCAGCATTTTCCTTGCCGTCCTCCAGTGTTGGAATCCTTATGGAGTGTAGTGGCAAAGCAGGAAGTTGGCTCTGACACACAAACAGCGTTTCTTTTTTGTTTGAATGGTGTGAATGTGCCTCTAGGGACGGGTTAAATTTTAGTTGATTTCCATTTTCTGTTTTTTTTCTTGGTGATTTTAATAGTGAATTTTGAAAACTTTACAGTTTAAAATAAAAGTTCGTAATGTTTTAGATTTGTCGTTGATTTTAGCTGAGTGTCAAATGTATTTAGCATTGGCTAATTTCTGTCAGATGGGGGACTTGTTTTGTCATCCCTCACTGCTTAATTGGATTTGTTCCATCTCTGTGTAAGAGCCTTGCCCTTGGGGCAGGAATCTGCTTTGTGCAGCATTTGACTTCTGGAGATCAGTACCATGTATGTATGATTTCAAATTGATCAAAGGCAAGCATGGCCATCTCTGATAAAAATGATCTTATATTGAATTCATTTTCCAAGATTGAACCCTGTTAAGTTTTAAAAACAACATCATCCTGATTTTTTTCTATATTTGTGTTTCAAACTTGAGCAACAATATTTAGGTTATGTTAAAATGCATACTTTCCTTTTAAACTTGGTGTCAACAAGTTTCCTTGGAGCTTTTTATTCCAGGAGTCAAATTTAGAATGATGTGTATGTTATGAAGCTGTAAATCCTAACATGACCACTTTGGGACTAAGATGATTATAGATTAATTATATAAGTTACTTGGACAAGTCATAAACAAAATCCTATCAATTTCTGAGTTTGTTAATGGCTTGTAATATTTTCTTTGTTTTGTAGGTTTAGCATGTTATTCACTATGAAATTCAATTTAAATCACACTTTGGTGACCTGTAAGTTTGAGACAGGAATGGAAAGTAATTCTCATTTCAAAGCCGAAGTGCATTTATTTACTATGTTGTTATGATGCATTTTATTGATGAAGTTGTAACCTACTTTTCCTTTGTTTTATTTCCAGCTTTACTACATGTCCAGTGATCTAAGGTGACGTGAAATCTCCATCCTTAAACATTTCCCAAATAAACATTGGGAATGTGTTAATAGCCTATTCATGAAAGGTAAGTTTAAATGTATTCTGTCATAAAAATGTGCAGCTGTTAATTTTCTGAACCATTTTAGATGAATATGATTTCCCTTGTAATGAATCATGCTTTACAGGATTTTTCTGCTTGAAAACATTCAGCTTTAGAGCAATTTATTAATATTCTTGGTTATTCTTAATTTAGGGTCAATTAACACCAAAGATAAATCAGTGGTGAAAATAGTTTTAATTTGAAGGAGTGTTTCTATATAATTTTATCTGATGAGAAAATCACTGAGGCAAGATGAAACCAAATCCCTAGCTGCAGCTAAGCCTTGCCATTTGTGGGTCAACACTTTGCTTGAACCCCGCTCTGAAACATTGTTTGCGCTGTAGTAAAGGTAGTGAGCTATAATTGCAGTTTGTAATATTTTAGATATGTCTAAAATCAAATTATAGGAAAGATTGATGGGAATTGATAAACAGTACAATTAGAATTTGGGTGATTTCCAACCCCCCTGCCCCCCCCCCCCTCAGTTTTTCTGTTTTTAATTTGTTCATCTTTGGGGCAAAAGAAATGTGTAGAATGCACATCCCTAATTTAAAATGTAACCTTGCGTGTAAAGTACTTAGAACAGTGATTTTTGGTAAATAGTAATCTGCTTTGTGCTTTTCAACTCAAAATTGGCAGAAAATTATGATTAAGGCAAAAATATAGCTGGCTTAATGGAACATTTGAAATTACAAAGCAACTTGAACAGATTGATTAGTATTAGCAAACTTGATATTATATAATTCAAAATAATTTTAAAACAAAAATGTTGTGAATGATAGAGTCAGAATCAGGTTTATTATCACCAGCATGTGTCATAGAATTTGTTAACTTAGCAGCAGCAGCGGTTCAATGCAACACATAACAATATAGACGGAAAAAAAATAAGTAAATCAATTGCATTAAGTATATATATGTATATCAAACAGTTAGATTAAAAATAGTGCAAAACGAATAATATAAAATGTGAGGTAGTGTTCATGAGTTCAATGTTCATTTAGGAATTGGATGGCAGAGGGGAAGAAACTGTTACTCAATCACTTTGTGCTTTCAGACTTCTGTACCTCCTTCCTAATGGTAGCAATGAGAAGAGAGTATGTCCTGGGTGATGGGGTCCTTAATAAAGGACACTGCTTTTCTGAGGCACAGCTCCTTGGAGATATCTTGGATACAATCAAAGCTAATACCCAAGAAGGAGCTGACTAATTCTACAACTTACTGTAGCTGCCTTTTGTTCTGTGCAATAGTGCCCCCCCCGCCCCCCACCCCTATACCAGACAGTGATTCAGCCTATCAAGTCTGCTCCACTGTCCGTCATGGCTGATCCGGGATCCCAAATTAACCCCATACATTTGCTTTCTCACCATATCCTTTGATGCCCTGATCAATCAGGAAATGATCAGCTTCCGCCATGAATGTACTCACAGGCTTGGCCTCCAAAAAATTCTTCCTTACCTCTGTTCTAAAAGGTTGCACCTTAATTTTGAGGCTCTGCAGTTTAGTTCTGGATACCCCCACCACAGAAAGTATCTTCTCCACATCCACCCCATCTAGTCCTTTCAGCATTCGGTAGGTTTCAATGAGATCCTCCACATTCTTCAATATTCCAGTGAGTACAGGCCTAAAGCTGCCAAACTCTCCTCATATGCCCTTCATTCTCAGAATTACCCTTGTGAACCACCTGTGGACCCTCTCCAATGACAACATATCCTTTCTGAGATATGGGGCCCAAAACTGTTGACAATGCTCCAAGTGTGGCCTGACTAGTGTCTTATAAATGGTCAGCATTATCTCCTTGTTTTTACTCTACTTTTTTATTCTATTCTACTCCCATTGAAATAAATGCCAACATTGCATTTGCCTTCTTTGCGCGGGCTCAACCTGTAAATTAACCTTCTGGGACTCTTGCATGAGGACTCCTAAGACCTTCTGTACCTCTGATGTTTGAACCTTCTCCGCATTTAAATAACAGCCTACAGTATTGTTCCTTTTACCAAAATGTATTATCATACATTTCCCAATACTGTATTCCATCTGCCACCTTTTTGCCCATTCATCCAATTTGTCCAAGTCCTGTTATAGTCGCATTGTTTCCTCAGCACTACATCTGTAGAAGTTTTCAAGAGTTTTGGGTGACAATCCAAATGTCTTCAAACTCCTAATGCTTCTTTGTGGCTGCATTGATATGTTGGGGCCAGGTTCGATCCTTAGAGATCTTGATGCTCAGGAACCTGTAATTGCTCACCTCTCCACTTCTGATCCCTCTGAGAACTGGTTTGTCTCCTGTCATCTTACCCTTCCTGAAGTTATCAAATATGTGACTCCAGTGGAAAGATTTTGTGAAAGTAACACTCAAAAACAGAATTTCAAGATGTAAGTTGCAGACATTTTCCTGACATTAAACATACCTATTAATTGTGTCTTCACATCCTCCTTGTGAGGTCATACAGCAATCTCAACTTTAAGCCCGATTCTGTCTCTTGTTTTTCAAATCAGTATTATAGAAGGAAATGGACAATTTTCATCATCAATATAATATAGGCATATTAGGCACAATATTAAATGAATAATAAGTCAGTTTTGGCAAAATACAGGTTGAGTACCCCTTATTCGAAATGTTTGGGGCTGGAAGTGTTTTGGGTTTTGGAATATATAATGAGAGAGCTTGGGATTGCTACAATTTCTGACTCTGAATTTATGTGATGCCAGTAAGCAATCTTTGTTCATCACACATGTACTGATGCAACCAATCAACACATTAGATTTTCATCAACCTTGGCAAACTCATCCGCAGACACTTTATTATCTACATGGTAGGGTAGCGGTAGCACAATGCTGTTACAGCTGGGGATGTCCTGGAGTTCAGTGTTCAATTCTAGCATTGTTCTATACGGAGTCTACAGATCATTCCCATAGGATGCATAGGTTTTCCCCAGGGGCTCTGGTTTCCTCCCAGAGTACAAGGATGTACCAGTGAGGTTAATTGGTCATTGTAAATTGTCCCATCATTAGGTTAAAGTTAATTAGGGTTCGGTGTTAACTGGGGTGCTGTGGCTTGAAGGGTCTACTCTGCACTGTATTGCTAAATTAAATATACAAATCTTTAAATATTTAAACCTGTGCCTTTTCTTAAATTTCTGCAACCAGCCTGCTGAATATTCACTATTACCGTCAGTTTTCAGTTCGTCATATAGATTTTTGCTTTTTTCATGATCAGCAGACTATTAAGTGGCATATGTTCACCCTGCTGTTGATGAATCTTTCAATACAGGCTCAAGATCTTAATTTTTCACTTTATGCAGAGTTATTAAATTTTTTTCATTAACTTCTCAGAACTATTTGTGGTGTGCAGAGACCTGTGCAAAACAAACTTTCCACTTGTGACGTTATGTCAGCACTTTAACAAAAATTCTGATGTTGGAGGTTTTTGGATTTTTGGAATTTCAGATGAGGGGTACTCAGCCTTTACTAAGTATTTCTTGTATCTTGTTAATATTCATCTCACAATTGCAGATATCTCACAGATACTATCAGATGCCTTACTTATAATCCGGAAGTCCTAAGTCTGAAGCTATTCATGCCTGAAGTGCAGGAATCAGGTTATAATTTATTTCAATGTAAAATTACCAAAGCTGCTTGTTAGGGATTCACGGGTTGAAAGGGAATGTTATTTTCAATACTAATACTGGACATTGAAATTTAAAAAAAATTGTAGTATTGGCAATGACCATTTCCAGTATATTCCAATACATTAAAATTGAAGTAAACAGAAAACATGAGTTTGCATTTTTGTGGAATGTAGCATTCTGAATATGATTTATTTTAAGATCTTAAAAAAATGTGCCAGCACAAAATGCAGCCTTGTGCAAGAAGTAAATCTTCAGGCTGAAGTTTGCTGAATTCTGTTTTGTAAATTGCAGCATTTATTTTTATATATCTGTCCAAATGTTCCACAAATTAATTTTGTGCTGTGATTTTAACTAGATTGATGAGTTTAACATTTTGGATTAGATCCTCTTAGATGGCTGGACAAGAAAAATAAAGTGAAATTATGATGCACTGGATTGGTAGTAACGATCGGAATCCTGTGAAGTAAAAATGGAAATAGAAATCTCATTATAGTCAACGTGCAATTGTGGATATTTAAAGAGCATCCTATTGCATACCATTAAGGTGAAAAATAACTTTAAAGGGAATTTGCAAAATCCCACCTTCTGGACAGGAAAACAACAAATATGAAATGTTTTTCTTTGTTTTTCATACATAGGCTTACCCTCGAATGACCTCATGGTTTAAGTGGGACTGAAGATGAGTATAAGCAGTGATGAGGTCAACTTCCTGGTTTATAGATATTTGCAAGAGTCTGGTAAGAAGATCAAATATCATAAATTGGCTTTGAGAAGTTTGACTTACTTCCTTCCAATGGTTTTACTTACAAATGCAAACCAGCTTGTGGAAACAAAGCTGAAAGTTGAAATGGCAGGAATGATGGTGGTTACTGGAGAGAAGTCACGGTGCAGTCTGTAATGGATGTAAAAATCATCGTTATGAAGATTGGGGATAATGATTAAGAGAGAGCTGTGAGGAGGTGTTAGTAATCTTTTGGACAGGTTATTTTGAAGCCTGGGGAAGTATTGATTGTGATTGTTTTCAGGCCTCAGCTTGCATTCATTGTTTAAATGGTTGTGCAGTAGGCAAAAAACATCCTCATTTGCATTGCTAGGGGGTTAATAGGTAAAGCTCTTGTTTGCCCTTGACCTCTATAGTGGGCAACACACTCCTTCTTGTCCATCCTTTTGGAATCCCATTTTCTAGGCCTAGAATTCCTTATTTGTGTAAACTTTGGAAACGGGACAAAGAATTTGAATTGCTGATTTCACAGTAACTTTATTCCTCTGTTAAAAATTTGTCCACACTCCCATCTCCTCTTGTTATGGTTAATCGTTAAACTCACATGTAGATGCCATTTCTGATTAATAACACAATAATCTGAGAATATTGATGCTCTTTGACAAGTTCCAAGATCCAAAGGATTGTGAAGCGTGCAGTTGTGGAACATTTGTTTAAATGGAGTAGAAATAGGCAAACTTGGATCAGGATAGGAAGCACAACTTGTTAAGGGAGTAAAGTGCAACCTTTTGAAGATCAGAGCAAACTGGTATTTTAAGGGGTTGTCACACTTGCATTGATACAGATTTTTATTAACCTCAGTGATTCTAAAAGAATTATCATTTATTAAACCATTCACCCAAAGAAAAGCATTCAGAGTGTTTCTCTTGGTTCTTTCAATTCTGCTGAGAAAAGGTTTTGAAATTTCATGTGATTAGTGGACTTAATTTTCTTTCCAGTTGCTGATGCTTTGCATATTACATTCCAGGAATTACTGCAAGCTACATGCTCAGCAAAAGCA
Source organism: Hypanus sabinus (assembly GCF_030144855.1). NCBI lineage: Eukaryota > Metazoa > Chordata > Chondrichthyes > Myliobatiformes > Dasyatidae > Hypanus > Hypanus sabinus. Next base: position 53,056,962 of record NC_082707.1, read on the forward strand.
TGTGGTTGAAAATTCCAGACAGCCCTTGAAGTTAAAAAAATTCCAGTTAAAACTTAGCTTTTGGAAATAGAGCAAGACTTTGAAGTTAAGGGCATAAGAATAAGTTATTTACAAACCTGTCGTTTAATTTCAATTATTTGCTGTATTTTTAAGAATTTTTTTATTTAAGTATATTTAAGATACAAAGGAAGGAAAATGGTACTTTTTAAAAAATCTAACAGGACAAACTATTGGAATAGGTAGCCATGATGGACAACAGCCAAAAAATAGCCTTTTAACAATAAAATGCTTTTATATATGTAGATGTAACAGCAAATAATGTTAATAAACAGGAGGAGCATGCTATACTCAAGATTTTTAATACAATGAGGTTTAAGTCAACATTTAGCAATGTTATGTGGTGCCTAATTTATTCCTGTTTATTCTTTATAAATTCTTAATGTCAGCGAAGTATGCTTTCTTATCAGGGACTTGCTTTCTGTATGCCTGTGTATGCCTCTATTAACGTTATTATATTTCTTTTTCTGTTTTATCAAAGGTTTTTCCCATTCAGCCTTCACATTTGGTATAGAGAGTCACATCAGTCAGTCTAATATTAATGGAGCCCTGGTGCCACCAGCAGCTCTCATCTCGATCATACAGAAAGGTTTGCAATATGTGGAAGCTGAAGTCAGTATTAATGAGGTTAGTATCCAGCGTACTTAATAGGAAGTTACTGGGATTAGGATTGATCAAAATTAAACTTGAATAGGTTGTAAATTTTGCTGTACCCTAATACAATTCCCATTTTTAAATACTGTTTCTTCACTGAGCATTGTCATGCAAATTAATATTATTTAAATGTTTAATATTAACATTATTAATAATAACAGACCTAGCGAGTTCCCCCTCTACACTAGCCACCTCTTGGCAGAACTGGTCCTCACATTCAACAATTTCTCTTTTGGCTTTTTCCACTTTTTCCATACCCAGGGTGGAGCTATGGGCAACTTCATGGGCCTCAGCTATGCTTGACTTTTTGTGGGCTGCGTGGAGTAGTCCATGTTCCAAAATTTCATTGGGAATGCTCCCCAGCTCTTCCTGTGCTATATTGTTGACTGCATTGGTGCTGCTTCCTGCACACATGCTGAGCTCTTCAATTTCATCAACTTCCACCCTGTCATTAAATTCATTTCTGACACTTCTCTCCCCTTTTGCAATATCTTTGTCTCCATCTCTGAAGACATACTGTGTACTGATATATTTTACGAACCTACTGATTCTTACAGTTATACTTCTTCCCACCTTGTTGCTTGTAAAAATGCCATTCTTTTTTCTCAGTTTCTCCATCTCTGTTGCATCTGTTCCCAGGATGAGACTTTCCCTTCCAGCACTTCAGAGATGTCCTCCTCCTTCAGAGAACAAGATTTTCTTTTCTACCATTGACGCTGCCCACACCTGCACCTCCTCCATTTCCTAGACATTGGCCCTCACTCCGTCTTCCCACCGCCTTTTAACAGGATAGAGATCCTCTTGTCCTCATCTACCACTTTGTGAGCTTCCGCAACCAACACATCATTATTCTCCGCAACGTCTGACATCTTCAGTGGGATCCAGTTACCAAACGCATCCCCCCCAACCACCATCCGCAGTCTCTGCTTTCCACTGGGATTGCCCTCTCTGTGATTCCCATATATTTTTGTCCCTCCTCACTGATCTCCCACGTGGCAGTTACCCCCTGCAAGTGGAACAAGAGCTACACCTGTCCAGTCTTCCTCTCTCACCACCATTCAGGGCCCCAAACAGTCCTTTTCAGGTAATCCAAAACTTCACCTTCAAGTCTGTCAGGGTCATCTACTGTATCTGGTGTTCCCAAAGCAGTGAGACAGTGAGACTCAGCATAGATTGAGGGACAGCTTTGTCAAGCACCTTTACTGTGCTTGCAACAGGGAGGGTTTCCCAATGGCCAAACATTTTAATTCCACCCTCCTTTTCCATTTGGACATACCACCAAGGCCTCCTCTACTGTCACAATGAGGCCACACTCAGGTTGGAGGCGCAACACCTCATATTCTGTTGGGTAGCTTCCAACATGATAGCATGAACATAGATTTCTACAACTTAAAATTTCTCTTAACCCCACCCCCTTATCTACTTTCCCATTTCTTATTCTGGCTCCCTTCTTACCCCTTCTCTCTCCTCAGCTAACACTGTCCACTAGTACCCTTCCTCCTTCCCTAATCTCCTCTCCCATCAGAATCCTTCTTCAGTCCTTTACTTTTTCCCATCTATCACCACTGAGCTTCTGATGCTGTTCCCCACCCATCTACCTTACCTTTCACCTGGCTTCACTTACTACTTTTCCAGCCTATATCCTTCCCCCTCCCCCACCTTCTGGCTTCTTCCCCCTGAGGAGGGATCTTGGCTTGAAATGTAGACTGTGTATTCAATTTCATAGTTGCTGTCTGATCTGCTGTGTTTCTTCAGCATTTTGACTGTGTTGCTCTGGATTTCCAGCATCTGCAGAATCTCTTGTATTTAACAATACTTATTTTGGAGAAATATGTGTTGGCCTAAACATAGAGTTGCATAAAGTGGAATTAGTTTTAATAAGTGTGACTAACCTGTAGCATAAAATATGAAAGAGGTGCATTGGAAAACAAAAGTTCTACAATCTGGTTTGTGTATTTATTCAAGTGCTATAGGGAAAAACACTAAGTTTTGCTGTGTAGAGGGATGTTTAATGGACTATTTTACTTTTATATTCTGTAATTAAAGAAATAGATGTGGTTACTTGATTGTTTATCTAAATGTAACTACAGGTAGTCCCCAGGTTACGACTTATGGACAACTTGTACTTACAAACCAAGGAAGAAGAACGGTGTCCACTATTTTAAGTAATCGTGACACCGTCTGCTGTTTTAAGTCGTTGCCGTTGACACTTTGTGTTGAGTGTTTAACTTTGTATTTGGCTTAAATTTTTCTTAGTAAGATTCACCCTGACCCCGCCCCCCCTTTTCAAGTTGGCGGGTGGCGCAGTCAGATCAGCACTGTACTAGAGAACAGAGGTCCCGAGTTCAGTTTAGTGACAGACTGCTCCCATGCCGGGTTGATGTCGAGCTTGCAACTTGACCTTGTAAAAAAAAACTGCCATCTCCAGTTTAAATTCCCACGCGGAATATTGTGGAGGATCAAATACTCAAACCCAGCACAGCCCCCACTAGTCTCATTTAACCTGTCTCAGTGCGGTGCAATTTAGGACCTGGGGAATTTAGTGCTGTGGTCCTTAGGACCCAGGGGACCTCGGGAGCCAGCGCAGGTCGGGACCCACCACCCACAGTGTTTCTGTTCCATTGACGGGAAGCGATCGCAATTGAAAATAAAGTGGAAATAATAAAGTGTTTGGAAAGAACCATCGGTCATTGGAAAAGCACTAGGCTATTTTAAAGGGTAACGGATAAAGTGAGAATAATGGAACTTGTGAAAGGCCCTGCCCCGATGAAAGCTACAATTATTACTAAGCAACACAGTGGTTTAATTATTGGAATACATACATTTCTTAAGTGTTTTATATGCATAGAAATGTAAAATACATAGTATATACTAAGACAAATGTTTGACTAACTGATGCTAAATAATACTGGATGTACTTGTTCTGACTTACGTACAAATCCGACTTAAAGGCGGACTCAGGAACGGAACTCGTACGTAACCCGGGGACTGCCTGAATATCATTTTACAAATCTTGTAGACCAGCAAGTGTAACAGAGTGAACATCAGCTTCCATTCTGACATCATCTTCACAATAATTTTCAAGTCTCTCCATGGCCTTTAATCGCCATTTCTGTCCTCTAACACAACACCAACCCCTATCTCACACCATTTCCACACTCACAGCTGAATTCCTTAAGCATTTTGTCTGTGTTCCTCCTCAAGATCTCATTATGCCTCCAATTCTGGCAACTTGTACAAATCTGATATTTGTTGCATATCATCTGCAGATCACTCACTGTCGCCTCCCATAAGCCCTCTACTGCCCTTAGGATGCTTCTTAAAACCTACTTATTTTAATGATGCCTTCAGTCAAGTGCCTTCATGTATCTTTCTGTGGCAGAGCATTTTTGTTGATAAGTAATCCTGTGAACTCAATTTTTTTCATTATGGTAAAGGAGCCTGTGCAAATGCATGCTACTGTAAAAGTGTTATGTATAAAGTATGTGTTGTTTTATGGCAGCAATGTTTATTCGAGTGCAGATGAGCCAGAGCATGATTTTGAATTTGATTCAAAGCAGTGATTCAGTAAGACAGGCAGTACTATGGAGGGGAATAAGTTGCCTGAGTTGCAGCATTGTGTGTGCAGGATTTCCAGCGTCTGCAAATTCTCTTACATTTACAAAGGAGGGTTTACCTTCCCCCTCCACCCATGTGCCATTTTTTAAAATTAAAATTTCATTCTGTTACATTTGCTTCTGAATACTTTGCCTCATTCTGATTTTATGAAAATCAAGTGAATATTTGTTTTTGTATGGCAGCCTGATGTTCCACGTTGACCATGGATGTTGTGTCCTAGCTGTTGAAGTCGGTAGGCAAGCCAAGGCATTAGAGCAGGCAGTTGTCCATGTAGCAGGTTCCTCCTAGCTATACAGCGGGTGAATCTCAGGGAATAACAGAGACCCACAGAGTTTGGCATCATTGGTGTCACCAGAGTTTCCAGTCAGCATTCAACTCAACATAGGTCTGCATTAGGAAGGCCAGATTTGGATTTTTCTTGTGGGTTTACTCATGAGGCCTTCTCCATGAGTGAGTATAGCCGCAAGGAGGTTTGAAATCAGAATTTTCCTTCTCCTCAATGAGCTGCTAACCGATGAGCCTTATTGGCCCGAAATGATTGCAACCTGCCTTTGTCCCTTCTCCTGTCAGTAGAAAAGGTTACACTGGGCTTCGTAGCTAAGCCACTTATGAAGGCCAAAAGTTGGAATTGGTTGTCAAAGGATATTTGAAACACACACCTTTGGGAGCATTTAATAGGTAGTAGCAGCTTATCCCTACTGCCCCACACCCGCTGGCTATGACAGCCTTAAGGAACCAGCGCCGTGTAAAATTACTTAAAGTCAATGTAGTTAAGAATTTGCTATGCAGGTGACCATGACTGAACTTGTTTAATCTTGGCTGCAATAATGAAATTTATGTGGCCCTGTCAACAAAGCAAAATATCCCAAAGCATCTTTTGGAAATGTATTCAAACAAATGGATGCTGGATTACATAAAGTGACATTAGGGCAAATGAACCAAAAATTTTGTCAGTTTTAAGAGGCATCTTAAGGAAGGAGGAGACATTCGGGTATTAGGAAGAACCAATATCATGAAAAGTTGGTGTCAGCATTGTAATTAGGTAAACAATGGAGCAGCTAGAACTAATAATGATCTGTATGTAACCAAATTGCTTTGAGTTCTGATTTAAGATGGTTGATGAAATGCAATTCTAATGTTATGCAAATGCAGTGTTATTATTCTGAGCAATAACTTTCACCTCCAGGATGGCACACTATTTGATGGGAGGCCAATTGAGTCCCTTTCTTTAATTGATGCTGTTATGCCAGACGTGGTGCAGACAAGGCAGCAAGCTTACAGAGACAAGCTGCAGCAGCAACAAGCTGCAGCCGCCGCCGCTGCCGCTGCTGCGGTCAGTCAACAGGGAGCAACGAAAAATGGAGAGAATACAGCAAATGGAGAAGAGAATGGGGGGCACTCAGTAACTAGTAAGTATTAACAAGATTACTATATACTTTCTACCCCCACTTTCTCCATCCAACACTGTACCTGAATTTTCATGACGCTGTTTGGAAATTAGGAAAAAAGTTTATATATTGAAATGAAAATTCTAGTTTCCCACTTGGGCCCTTTTTGACTATCTGGTCTGGAACTCTGAGGTGATTGATCTTGTTTTTCCAAACCCATGAGGTCACCTTGCCAATTCTGTGCAAAACTGCTGGTAAATGGTGCTTGAAAGTTAGATTTGTGGGGACTTTTCCCCTACTCAATAGGCTTCTTAGTTAAAATTAGTACTGTGGACTAATGTTCATTCTCATACATCCCTGAATTTCCTTCCCTCTTGTCTCAGTGTTTTTCCAAAACATTCAGCTGGCAACATTGCAAACCACACTCTTTGTCCTATCCCAATTTTCCTTTGGTTAAACAACCTGTGATAGCGTGGCACTTTCGATTTGCCTGTTCTGTCTCTCGTTCAGCACGTCCAATTTCCTAATTCTTGGTCTCTACTTTATTGTGTCTGTGATTATGAAGTGTGCTATCCATCTTCCAACAATTTATGTATTGAAATTGGTTTAGGAAAGGAACTTTATTTCCACCAGTCGTTGAGTAGCATTGATACATATAAACATAGAAAACCTATTGCACAATGCAGGCCATTTGGCCCACAAAGCTGTGCCGAACATGTCCTTTCCTTAGATATTACCTAGGGTTACCCAGAGCCCTCTATTTTTCTAAGCTCCATGTGCCTATCCAGGAGTCTCTTAAAAGACCCTATCGTATCTGCCTCCACCACTGTCGCTACACACTCACCACTCTGCTTTAAAAAAAAACAACTATCACCACCTAGAACCTAACCCTTTAATTGCTCTTTGTTCGGTTTTTTGGGTGAGACAGATTTACCTCTGAGTTTGACTAAGTGTCGAATATTATCTTTTGCTTCTCTCCTGGCTAGACGTTTAATCCTCCTTAGATGGAGAGATGTTGCCCCATCCACACATGCTCAATGGCTTAACGATATTATGTCCTGCTTAGACCTTGAAAAAATTCATTATTCAGTTCTTAATTTGGATATAAAGTTCCATAAGGTCTGGGGACCTTTTATTGAGTACTTTCATAACCTTCCTCTTAACTAAGGTTTTTTTTCCCGGTCCCTTGCTTTCAGCTCCTTTTTTTTGGTAGTAGGCATTAATATCTTCTGTTGCTAAGTGTATTTACAGTTTTGGGGGTTTGATTGTCCTGATTTATATTCTTTATATTGTGTTGTGGTTGGTCTGGAGTTCTTTTTTTGTTGCGGGGTTTGGGGAGGATACTAATTTTACATGTCTTCAATTTGGGTGCTTTCTCAATTATCCTTTTTTGTATTATATTTTTATTGTATGTTTATTTTTGCACTGTATTAATGTTCTTCATTTTGATCTGGTTTTTTTTTATCTGTAGCGATGTAGAAAATTATAAAAAAACTAATTAAAAAAAAACAACTTACTGCTGACATCACTGTACCTACTTTCAAGCACCTTAAAACTGTGCCCTCTCATGTTAGCTATTTCATCCCTGGGAAAAAGCCTCTGACTATCCACATGATTAATGCTTCTCATCATCTTAGACACCTCTATCAGGTCACCTCTCTTCCTCCGTTGCTCCAAGGAGAAAAGGCCGAGTTTGCTCAGACTATTCTCTTAAGGCATGCTCCCCAATCCAGACAATATCCTTATAAATCTCCTCTGCACCCTTTCTATGGCTTTGACATCCTTCCTGTAGTGAGGTGACCAGAACTGAGCACAGTACTCCCAAGTGGGGTCTGACCAGGGTCCAACTGAGCTGCAATGTTACCTCTCGGCTCTTAAACTCGATCCCATGATTGATGAAGACCAGTACACCATATGCCTTCTTAACCACAGAGTCAACCTGCACAGCAGCTTTGAGTGTTCTATTGATTCGGACCCCAAGATCCCTCTGATCCTCCACACTGCCAGGAGTCTCATCATTAATACTATATTCTGCCATCATATTTGTCCTACCAAAATGAACCATCTCACACTTACCTGGGTTGAACTCCACCAGCCGAGTTTTGCATCCTATCAATGTCCTGCTGTAACCTCTGACAACCCTCCACACTATTCACAACACCCCCAACCTTTGTGTCATCAATAAATTTACTAACCCATCCCTTCACTTCCTCATCCAGTTCATTTATAAAAAAATCACGAAGAGTAGGGGTCCCAGAACAGATCCCTGAGGCACGCCACTAGTCACTGACCTCCATGTAGAATATGACCTGTCCACAGCCACTCTTTGTCTTCTGTGGGCAAGCCAGTTCTGGATCGACAAAGCAATTTCCCCTTGGATCCCTCATGATCTTGAGAGGGAGTGAAAGGAAACTGTTTCACCTGTGTTACCTGGATGTCTTTTTTGAGATGGTGATTGGAGTGTTTGAAGCAAAAATATTTTTTCCACATCCACTCCCATCTCCCCAATCAAAACTTCTTACGATATTTTACTGATGAGTACTTTGAAAGCATGCATTATGTGCATATGTTTCATTGTTAATAAATGACATTTATTATTTTAGAAAATTAGTTAATGGTATTTTCTTAAATGTTTAGGCTTTTTACTGAAGATTTTGAGTTGGAATGCAACTGGATTTTTAAAATATATTTGAATTCATTTGAATTGAATGAAACTTCTTCAATTCACAAATTGCTTTCCAGAGATATCTGTTTCATAATTGATAAATGTATGCAATAGGCATTCTTTTTGATAGTTATTTGCATCAAACTTTCTTTTTTTGTGTTTGATAATTACTTAACAGTTAACTCATTTTTTAAACAAACAGATAACCATGCAGATATGATGGAAGTTGATGTAGATGTGGATATTCCATCGAGTAAAGCTATGGTATTGCGAGGTCATGAATCAGAAGTCTTCATTTGTGCTTGGAATCCAGTCAGTGACCTCTTGGCATCTGGGTGAGCTGTTTCTGGCAATAGAAATTGACTAAAAGATTTATGTGTGAACACAAACAAGCTGTCTAATTTAGGCTGGCTGATTATTGGATTTTTTTTACATGCATCAAGTCGCACAAAATAGCATGGTTATTAACTGACTTTTGTCTAATTAAAAAAAATTTCTTTATAAATTATCTTGTATTTCATTATAATTTAATTTACCTAAAGCATAAAGCTTTCAACAGAAATTTATAGATTAAATTTTAGCATTCACTTTTAACTTTAATCCTCCAGGTCAGGAGACTCAACAGCACGAATTTGGAACCTTAGTGAAAATAGTAGTGGCGGTCCCACTCAGCTAGTACTTAGACATTGCATAAGGGAAGGAGGTCAAGATGTACCAAGCAACAAAGATGTTACATCGTTAGACTGGAATGTAAGTCATGGACATATTGAAATTTGTACTTATTGGAGGTTGTAAAAAAAAATTTGTGTACTTGCTATTTTTAATATTGTTTTCAGAAATACCTTTAGTGCCTATGTCAAAATTTGTAAGTGTTAGTTTTTGTAATACATAATCCAGGATTTGCTATCACAAGGTGGCACCTATAAGTGGCAACTATTTGCACACAGGTCCAATGGAAACAATCAGATATTCCCTTTTAGGACTAAACAGCTGAAATCCACATTTACAGCCATGGTATTGTAGTAAGCAACATCATTTTAAAAAAGAATATCGATTCTCTAAATTAGTAGACCTGGAGGGCAGACTTGTGTCCTGTGGCATACCTTTTGAAGAAAATGGAAGCATGAAGGGCTTCCATGGATACGATTGAAATGCAGAGACCTTGGATCCCCACTTCCGACTATCCTGCTAGTGAAAGTACAGTCTCTAGTAAATAAAATTGAAGACCTCAGCAAAGTTGTGGTACTAGAGGGATATATGGAACTGCTGTGCACTTTGCTTCACACACCTGCCATTTTGGATGCAGCGCTGAAGCCTGAGGGTTTCACCATTAACTCCAAAGACAGGATGGTTGAGTCTTTTAAAGGTAAAGGAGGTGGAATATGCTTTATAATTAACTCATCGGAGTGCACAAACACAGTGGTTCTGTCTCAGTCCTGCACATCCGACCTGGAATATCTAGCGGTCAAGTGTCGTCCACTTTGTCTCCTGAAGGAGTTTTCCGCCGTCATCCTGGTAGCAGTGTACATTCCACATCAGGCCAACATCAGGCAGGTACTGAACACCATGATTATCAGACACGAAACAGCGCTCCCCGATGCCTTCCCTATCACTGCAGGTGGCGGATTTCAACCAAGGTAGCTTGAAGGAGCATCTTAATTACCATCAACATATCACCTGTGGGACGGATTGAGGCCACCTGATCAGACTCTCATTTCCTAAGCAATTCTGAAGTTAATATACTTGGTATGATTATGTGTTCGTTCAACCAAAATTCAGAATTGCAAGTGATTTTTTGTAGATAAACTTCCAGATTTTTGTTCCTTTGATCTCTTTAAAATTATCCTGTTCACTTAATATTGTTTTATTTGGGATTGGGAATTAAATGTCCAAGGTTTCAGTTAATATGGAAGGATAGGTAGGAAGTTAAGGGAACAGGGGCAGCACTCTTAATTAAGGACGAAATCAGGGCGATAGTGAGAAACAGTACAAGATCTAAGGCACAGAATGTTGAATTTATCTAGGTAAAGAAGAGGAATAGTAAAGGGAAAAAAATCATTGGTGGGAGTTGACTATCGGCCACCGAATAATAACATTACTGTAGCATAGGCAATAAACTGAGATATATCTGAGGCATGTAAGAATGGAACAGCAGTTATCATGGGGGGCTTGCACATTGAGTGAATCAAGTTGGTTGAGGCAGTATTGAGGAGGACTTCATAGAATGCATCCATGATAGCTTTTTTGAACAGCATGTTATTGAATCTACAAGGGAATGTGCTATCTTGGATCTGGTCCTATGCAATAAGACAGGTAAAATTGGCAATCTTGTAGTTAAGGGTCCTCTTTGAAAGAGTGATCATGATATGATTGGGTTTCTCATATAAACGGAGGGTGCAGTAGTTTGATTTAAAACCAGTTTATTATGCAGAAACAATGGCGACTACAATGGGATGAAGATTTGGCTGGTGTAGACTGTGAACACAGGCTATATGGTGGGACAGTTGAGGAACAGCGGAAGACTTTCAAACAGATTTTTCATGGTGCTCAATGAAAGTAAGTTCCAGTTAAAAGCAAAGATGGTAAGTGTGGGGAGAGCCTGCGATGGATAACTGAGGGAGTAAAGGAAGGCACCAAATTAAAAGCTCGTGCATACAAAGTCGCCAAGAGTACTGTAGTGCGAAACTGGAAGATTGGGTAAACTTTAAAAAGCAACTAAGAACCACTAAGTGAGCAATAAAGAAAAGGAAGATAGATTATGAAAATAAACTAGCACAAAAAATAAAAAAAAAGGTTAGTAAAAGTTTTCATAATTATATGAAGTGGAAAAGGTGGCCAAAGTAGTTCTTTTGGAGGGTGAGAAAGGGGAATTGATATTGGGTAATGAGGAAATGGCCAAGGCTTTGAATAACTATTTTGTGTTGGTTTTCATGGTGAAGGACACACCTAACATGCAAAAGTGAGATGAGATAGATGTGATGGGAAATGAGGACTTTGATACAATAGTTATCACTAAAGAGATAATGCTAAGCAAACTTGTGGGCCTGAAGATAGACAAGACCCCTGGTCCTGATGGAATGCAACCCAGGGTGCTGAAAGAAATGGCATAGGTTATACTTGAGGCTTTGGTAACACTTTACCAAAATTCTCTGGACTCTAGGCAAGTCCCATCGGATTGGAAGACGGCGAATGTCACATTACTGTTCAAAAAGGGATGTAGGCAAAAGGCAGGTAACTGTAGGCCAGTTAGTTTAACATCTGTAGTTGGGAAAATGCTTGAAGTTATCATTTAAGAAGAAATAGCAAAGCATCTGGAAAGAAATCGATCCACCATGCAGACACAGAACTTGGAGTTCTTTGAAGATGTAATGAGTACAGTGGATAGAGGGGAACAGATGGATGTTATTTGGATTTACGGAAGGCATTGGATAAGGTGTCACACAAAAGACTTATCCATAAGGTAAGGATGCATAGAGTTGGGAGTGATGTATTAGCATGGATAGAGGATTAGTTAGCCAGTAGGAAGTAGAGAGTTGGGATATATGGGTGTTTCTCTGGTTGGCAATCAGTGATGAGCGGTGTGCTGGGCCGGCAACTATTCACTATAACATTAGCGTTCTGGAAGAGGGGACTGAGAGGAGTGTATCTACGTTTTACTGATGACACTAAATGGAGTGGAAAAACAAATTATGCAGAGGTTACAGAAAGTCTGCAGTGAGATTTAGATAGATTAAGTGAGTGGGCAAGGGTCTGGCAGATGGAGTACAATGTTGGTAAATGTGAGGTCATCCACTTTGGAAGGAAAAATGGAAGAGCAGGTTATTATTGAAACGGTAAAAGACCGCAGCATGTGATTTGGGAGTGCTTGTGCTTATGCATGAAGGTTGGTTTGCTGGTGCAGCAGGCTATCAAGAAGGCAAGTGGAACATTGGCCTTCATTGCTAGAGGGATTGAATTTAAGAGCAGGGAGGTTATGCTGATTTGGAGGTGGTGCATAGGATGTTCACTAGGTTGATTCCGGAGATGAAGGGGTTAGACTCTGGGATGAGAGATCTAATGGAAACATAAAATTAGAAAGGGATAGATAAAATTATGAAAGGCATAGAGGCAGGAATGTTGTTTCTAATAGTAGGTTGAGACTAGAACTAGGGGACATAGGCACAAGATTTGGGGGGGTGAATTTAGGATGGGAATGAAGAGCAACTGGTTTTCCCAAAGACTGGTGAATCTGTGGAATTCTCTGCCCAATGATGCAGTGGAGGCAACGTGAGTAACTATAAGATGAGGTTGGATATATTTTTGCATTGTAGAGGAATTAAGAGTTATGAGGAAAAGACAGGTAGGTGGAGATGAGTCCATGGCCAGATCAGCCATGCTCTTATTGAATGGTGGAGCAGGCACAGTGGACCAGATGGCCAACTCCTGCTCCTATTTCTTATGGAACCAGAGGAACCAACACATTCGACCACTGTTATACCACATTCAAATACGCTTGCAGTGTCATCTCACACTACATTTTGGAAAGACAATCACCTGGCTGTACCAGCATACAGGCAAAGACTAAAGAACAGAGCACCAGTGGTGAGGAACAAGAAGGTGTGGTTAAGGGAGGTGGAGGAGTACTTGCAGGACTGCTTCGAGTTGGTGGACTGGACATTATTTAGGAAATCATTTTAAAATCTGAATGAATATGCCACAGTTGTCACTCTCTACATCAAGGCCTTTGTGAATCTCTGTGTGCCTTTTGAGAACATACCAGACATATCTAAACCAAAAGCTTTGGATAAACCAGGAGATTTGTATTCTGCTGAGAGATCTGTGGCACTTAAGACTGGTGATCCAGAAGTATACAAGAAGAAGAGGTATGACATACAGGAGGCTAATTTAAAAGCTAAGTTCAATTCCGACTGAAGTGAGAGGTGGAATTGGATGCACGTATGCTCTGGCAGGATTTGAAGGTCAATTCATCCTGCAAGGTGAAATCTAACATCATGAAACTGTAAAGACAAGGAAATCTGCAGATGCTGGAAATTCAAGTAACACACAAAATGCTGGTGGAACACAGCAGGCCAGGCAGCATCTATAGGGAGAAGCACTGTCGATGTTTCGGGCCGAGACCCTTCATCAGGACTTCGAAGGGTCTCGGCCCAAAACGTTGACAGTGCTTCCCCCTACAGATGCTGCCTGGCCTGCTGCGTTCCACCAGCATTTCGTGTGTGTATCATGAAACTGTGTTGCTTCACTCCCAGACAAGCTCAACAACTAATGCACACTTTGAAAGAGGGAATAGGCCTACACCTGTGCGAATCCCTGCAGTATCTGCAGTATGTGATCTTTGTCATGGAGGCTGATGTCAAAAATTCTTTCAAGCAGGTGAACCTTCACAAGGCACCAGGCCTTGATACTGTATCTGGTAGGGCACTGGACACCCATGCCAACCAACTGGTGGGAGTTTTCAAAGACATCTTCAGTCTCTCTCTGCTGTTCTCAGAGGTTACCACCGGTTTCAGAATGGTGACAATCGAAGTAGCACCTGGACCTGCTGCAGTCTACCTATCACCACAACTGATCTCACTGGCTTTCCATTTGGCCTCGTTGCACCTTGACAGTAGCGATTCCTACATCAGGCTGCTGCTTATTGATGACATTTCAGTGTTCAATACCTTCATACCCTCAGCTATGAACAAGCTCAACAAGCTCCAAAATCTGAGCCTTTGTACATCCCTCGGCAATTGGATCCTTGTCTTCCTCATTAGGAGACCACAGTCAGTGCAGATCAGAAATAACATCTCCTTGCTGACAGTCAACACTGGTGCAGTTTAAGTAAACACAAAGTACACTGCAGATGCTGTGGTCAAATCAACACGTACAAACAAGCTGGATGAACTCAGCAGGTCGGGCAAGTCCTGACGTCCTGATGAAGGGTCTCGGCCCGAAACGTTGACTGCTCCTTTCAACGGATGCTGCCCGACTTGCTAAGTTCATCCAGCTTGTTTGTACATGGTACACTTTAAGGATGTGTCCTTAGCTGCTTTGCTCTCTCTACAATCGGTAACTGTGTGGCTAGGCACAGCACATGTGCCGATGACAGAACTATTTGTTAGCAGAATCTTGAATGGTGATGAGAAGGCGTTGCAACAACAACCTGACACTCATCGTCAGTAAGACCAAGGATTTGATTGTGGGCTTAAGAGAAGGGAAGTCGAGGGAACACCCACCTGACATCATCGAGGGAACACCCCCGGAAGGATGGGTTTTGATTTCCTGGGCGTCAACATCTCCTGAAGATCTATCCTGGGCCCAACATATTGAAGCATTTTACTGAGAAGGCACAACACAACTCTATTGGATTAGGAGTTAGAAGAGATTTGGTTTGGTACCAAAGACTTGCAAATTTCTACAGATGTACCATGGAGAGCATCACCATCTGGTATGAAGGGGGTGACTGCATAGAATTGGAAAAAGTTGTAGAATGTTGCAAATTTGGCTAGCTCCATCATGGGCATCTTTAAAAGGCAATGCCTTAAAAAGGAGGCATCCAGTATTAAGGACCCCATCACCCAGATAGGTCCTCTTTTTATTGCTGCCATCAGGGATGAGGTACAGGATCCTGAATACACACACTCATTGTTATATTTTTTGGGAACAGCTTCTTGCCCTCCACCATTATATTTCTGATGGACAATGAACCCCATGTACACTGACTCAAAATTTTTGTGCTATTTTTTGCACTACTTAATTTTTAAAATATAGTTTTTACTATGTAATGCAATTTACTACTGCTGTAAAACAATGAATTTCACGACATATGCCCATGATATTAAACCAGATTCTGATTCTCAAATAGCAGTAGCACTTTAATAAGTCATTTGACAGAGTGCCACATGGTGGGCTGGTTCAGGAGCTTAAGACATCTGGGATCCTAAGCCAGCTGACTAATTGGTTGAAAAATTGATTTGGTCATAAGAGCTGGAGGAGGTTGATGAAGTAGGTCCATGACCAGTGGTGCACTGCAGAGGATGGTGCTGGAGCCTTTGTACTTTGTGATGAATGTTAATGTATGGGAAATAGTTTGTATGATTGTAAGTGACACAAAAGTTCCAAAACTTATGGGTAACAAGGAAGGATATTTAAGGGTACAGCAGGATTATAGATCAAATAGAAGGTTGGGTGAAGCAGTAGCAAATGAAATTTAGTCCTGACCTATGCACGGAGGTGCAGTTGGGAAGTCAGTCATGGGTAGGACATGATTAAAAACTTTGTAACTGCTAAGTATGTTGACGAACTGGAGGACCTTGGTGTTAAAAGTGTTAACACAGGGTAGTTAGGGTGGTGAAGAAGGAATATGACATGCTTACCTTCATAGTTTATAGAATAAAATATAAAAGCTATATCGTTATGTTTCAATTTTACATAATGCTAGTTGGACTGCACTTGGAGTATTATATGAGGTTCTGGTCATCATACCAATGAAAGGATTTAATTGTGCTGGAGGGAATGCAGATGAGATTCACCAGGATATTGCATTGGTTGAAAGACTTTAGTCATGGGGAGAGATGGGTCGGTTGGTTAATTTACCCTGGAGACCGAGGAGAGGCCTTATAGAGGCTTTTAAAATTATAATTGGCCTAACAAGGTAGATAATTGGAATCTTTTTCCCTTCTAAGGATACAATAAGAAGAGGACATAGTTAAAGGTGAGAGGAAGGAGTTTTAAAGGGGATTTGGGAGATTGAGGAGGAAGAAGTTTTCTTTCCCACATAGAAAGTGATTGATATCTGGAACTGGCTGCCAGATGAGTTGGTGTTGTTGGATACAATCACACTTTAAGAGACATTTAAAAAGATATTTGAATTGTAAGACGTAGAAGGATGTGGAACATACACAAAATGCTGGAGGAACTCAGTAAATTGGGTAGCATCAATGGAGGGCAATAAACAGTTCATGGTTTGGGCTAAGAACCTTCATTAGGACTGGGAAGGAATGGGGCAGAAGCCAGAATAAGAAGGTGGGAAGGGAAGGAGATTAGACCAGGTAAGGGGTAAGTGGGGCCATACTGACATATTGATGAGATCAAAGTCATCACCTCATATTCTGCCTAGGTAGCCTCCAACCTGATGACATGAATATTGATTTCTCTAACTTCTGTTAATTTCTCCTTCCTCCCACCTTCTCTCTTTTTTCCGTTCTCCATTCTTAGCACCCACTCCCCCCTTTTCTTCTGCTCATCTGACCAACACCAACCTCTGGTTCTCTTTCTCCTTTCCTTTCTTGCATGCTCCACTGATCTCTCCATTAAGATTCCTTCTTCAGCTCTTTACCTCTTCCATCTACCTCTCCCAGTTCTTAATTCATCCTCTTTCCATTCCATTTCTTTCACCTGCTCTCATCTATCACCTGCCAGCTTGTGCTCCTACTCCCGCACCTCCTTATTCTGACCTTGTCCCTCTTCCTTTCCATTTCTGATGCATTCTTGGTCTGAAACATTGACTGTTTATTCTCCTCCATAGCTGTTGTTTGACTTGCTGAATTCGTCCAGCATTTTGAGTGTGTATCTTGTCTCCTGCTCACCTCACTTGGAACGTGTAGCGGTCAAGTGTTGTCCATTTTATCTGCTGATGGAGTTTTCTGCCATCATCCTTGTAGCAGTGTACATTCCACCTTTGGCCAGTATCAGGCAGGCACTGGAGGAGCTGAGCATCAGCTATCACAAAACAATGCACTCTGATGGCTTCCCTATCATTGTGGGGGATTTCAACCAGGCCAACTTAAAGAAGTCTCTGAACAACTACCACCAACATGTTACTGGAAGAGCTAACACACTTGAGCACTGTTAAACTACCATCAAAAACACTTACCATGCCATTACACACCTGCACTTTGGTAAGTCCGATCACCTGGCTGTACTTCTACTTCCGGCATGCAGGCAGATACTAAAGACCACAGCACCGTTGGTGAGAACCAAGAAGGTATGGTCAAGGGAGACAGAGTGCTTACAGGACTGCATTGAGTTGGTGCACTGGACAATATTCAGGTATTCATCTCTGAATCTGAATGAATATGCTACTATTGTCACTGACTTCATCAAGATCTGGGTGGACGAATGTGTGCCTTTAAGAACATACTGGAATGCCCAAGCCAGAAACTGGATGAACCAGGAGATTCGTAGTCTGCTGAGGTATAGATCTGAGGCATTCAAGACTGGTGATCCAGAACTATACAAGAAGGCCAGGCACAACCTATGGAAGGCTATTTTAAGAGCGAGATAGCAATTTCAGTTGAAGTTGTACATGCAATAGGATGCATGTCAGCTCTGGCAGGGTTTGCAAGCCATTACTTCCTACAACACGAAACCTAACATCCTTAGTGGCTGTGATCTATTCTATTACAAAGGCTCAACGGCAGCTACATTACATTAGTAGGAGTTTGAAGGGCCTTGGTATGACACCAGAGACTCTCAAAAATGTCTTCAGATGTACAGTACAGACAATTTTAACCGATTGCATTGCAATGCCACCTGGTTTGGAGGGGTGACTGCATAGGATCGGAAACATCTGGACAAAGTTGCAAACTCATGGGCACTAACCTCTCCAGGATAGAGGACATGCTCAAAAGGTGATGCCTCAAAAAGGCAGCATCCATCATTAAAGACCCCAAAACCCAGGACATGTCCTCTTCTCATTTCTACCATCAAGGAAGAGATACAAGATCCTGAAGATGCACACTCCACACCTTACAGTTACCTCTCCTCTACCATGATATTCCTGAATGGACATTGAACCCATGAACACTACTTCAGTACTTCTTGCTCTCGTTTTGCACTACTTGTCTAATTTAATGTTCTTTTTTGACACATAATACATGATGCAATTTATAGTTTTTATTATTATATATTTCAATGTACTGTTGCTGCAAAGCAACAAATTTCATGACAAATGCCAGTGATATTAATTCTGATTCTGAAGATTTCCAGCATTTTCAAGAATATAAAAGAATGTGGATCTAGTGTGGATTAATGGGATTTGTGTAAATGGGCAAAAGGTTTTGGCGTGTACAGACCAATATTTGTGCTTGATCACCATGCTCTTCAGCAAAGACTACTGGATTATGTTAACTATAAAAGGTGTTGACTGATTTGCCTCTTCTTTCTAATCCAGTGATGTCCCAGCACCAACTAATTGAAATTGTTTTAGATGGATTTAGGATTGAACTAACCATCTTCCAGTTAGTTATGGCTCAGCCATTTAATGCATACGTACATTTTTTGTAAATTTGTTTATTGCAATAATTGTTAATCTCCATTGCCTTAGAGTGAAGGCACACTTCTGGCAACAGGTTCATATGATGGATTTGCACGAATATGGACAAAAGATGGTGAGTAAACAACATTTACAACTAAAGGTTTTATTTGATCCAATATTATTTTTACCCCTTGCATTATTGTTGTGTGAGATATTCATATGGATTAGTTTTAGGTGACAGAAAAAGTGGCTATTTAGCCCATTGAATCAATGCCAGCTCTCACTTATTTCCTTTAGTCTATCCTCTCTCAGGTGTTGGTTGGCAAGGGAGAACTTAATGTTATTTTTGTGCTAACTCTTGGAAAGAGTAAAAAAGCCTTTCAACTGCTTTCATTGATTTTGTTTTTTTTAATGCCTAGTGTAGAAACATTTCACTTTGGCACCATTGCAATTTGATCTTTCTTTGTATGTTTATAAGAGCTTTGGCCAGAAAATTCCTTACCCCATGACAAATATATACCATCAGTATTCATTTGCTGTTTAATCTGGATTGTTAACGTAGATGTTAATGTAGCATATTCGCAGTTCAGGTGCATTGCATGTAATGATGTAGACCTGTAATGACATTACGTGTAGTGATATAGACATGTAATGTCACTAGATCCATAAACTTAGCTATTGCCCAAACATGTGGTTGTTTTATGAAGTAGAGTAAATTCAGTCCAAACCTGAATGTTGTTTAGAACTTGTTGTATGTTTTATATTTTGTAATCATTGATGGTTATCGTTCTGTTGGAGAAAAGCTTATTGCTGAAGATGGGTGGGTCGTGGACAGAGAGCAGAAAAGCTTTTACAGGGGTGTCCTCTGATCGAGACACTTGACCACCAACAGTCAGTCACCTTTCTTTGTGCTAAGTACGGCTCCATCCAGTCAACATTAATTCTACTAAATTTCCCATTGCTGCATTTAGTGAAGATCAGTACCATTGATCTTCTAGTTTTTGGATTTCAGTTTTCTTGTCTGTAGTTAGGCCTACAATAAGTAGCTGTTTGTCCTGCTAAAACCCAAACCATGCATGAATGAGAAGGCTTTGGTGAATAAGTACTGTTTCATAACACAGTTACGTTTCATCATGTGGTTGATTGATTATAGACTAATGGAACAGTAATTGGCTGGATTGTATTTAACTCTTGGGCATGGGTATTTTTCCAGATTTTTTTGAAATGTGTCAATACTGTGCCTGAATAGTTTGATCAGTGATGGTTCTTCTGCAGTGTTAAAAGCAACATACTGTCAAGCTCATAATGTGTTGTTTGCTCACTGTGCACAATGGAGTGAGCTCAATTTGCTGAAAAAGTCAGCTCCCTTGGGTGGAGGGTAACCTAATGGAAAATATGAGATGCATCATTCACTGTATTTTTCTGATAGAAAATGTTTATGGTGATGTACCTATACCATGGAAATTGTCAAAGACACTGAATTGATTCTTTCATTACCATTGGCAGGTAAACTCTTAATAGCTCATCCCTTCAGGACTTGGCCAAGGCTAAAGTAGCTGCTACTTCACTGTAAAAGTCAACAATGGAGAGCAAGTAACTCTTTGAGTCTGCTTTCATTCTTAATATTTATCTCTTTTTGTCTCTTTAAGGTAATCTTGCTAGTACCTTAGGCCAACATAAAGGACCTATATTTGCATTAAAATGGAACAAGAAAGGAAATTTTATTCTTAGTGCAGGAGTGGATAAGGTAAGATATTAAACTTCAGCTTCAGTGCAAGCAATTGCAAGTTCTTATTTAGGAGTTAAATTGACAGTTTTTATATGTACTTCATGCTACTAAATAGATATCTAACATGTATGTGGGCTATTTCTGGCCTGTATATTATCAAGCACACTTGTGAGGACTGGGTAGACTGCCGGTCTGATTGATCTGAACTTGCAGACCACCCACTGTACTGCTACTAAGTTTGGTTT
Organism: Hypanus sabinus; assembly: GCF_030144855.1. Lineage (NCBI taxonomy): Eukaryota > Metazoa > Chordata > Chondrichthyes > Myliobatiformes > Dasyatidae > Hypanus > Hypanus sabinus. Next base: position 53,077,558 of record NC_082707.1, read on the forward strand.
TAATTGAGTATATTCCAGTAGCAGTCCTGCTTATTTGGTAGTCACTAAATCATCTGTCACTGTGCTTAATTAACAAAACTTACTCAAAAATTAACAAAATCAAGACATACGTGGAGAATTTGTATTGAGTATCAGGTGAATGAAAATATTGCCAGACCACATTTTCAATGACTTAGATTGGAAACTTGTAAAAATTATGGTGATTTATTTAAGGCCAGAGAATATACTTGGCAAAATTAAAATCGAGATCATGAGGGCATTTTCTTTATGGACCTTAATGCAAGTTCACTTTCAGAACTATCTTCACAAGAAATAAAACCTAATTCACATTAAGTTCATTTTTCTGTAATAAATACTGGACTTTGTCAATGCACTCCATAAATTTTTAGTTTTAACAGAAGAAAACTCTACATGTGGATTTTAAGAGTCTATGGGCTCTAGAGAAATGTAAATTTCAATTTACAGTTATGAAATGTAAGGTTCTCATGAACTAAGGTATAACCAATCAGAAAATTACTTAATGTAAAATAAACTTGGTTGCACTTGGCTAAGCTCAATTTGGAGAGAAGTCAAAATGAGAAAACTGGAGGATTTTGTTTTAAAATGGGAGTAAACATTGCCAAATGCTTAGGCATATTCTGGAAGTTGCTATATTTATAAATTTGGATAGAACAAATTCCATACTGAAATGCTAGTAGCATCAAATACTGAGCCTGCTATTAAGTGTCCTGAACTGGTAATGGCTTTTAAAAAAGATAATTTCCAGGAAATCATGGTGACAAACATCTGAAAATAACCAGGTAGTTAATTTTAGAATTTGTGCGTTATGTAAGTGACCTGTTCTATTTGATTAAACTAAAACATGTAAAAGTGATTTGAATTTACAGTCTGGCCTTCTTTGGCAAAACAAAATTGCTGCACACCACTGAACTAATCATTGAGTTCTGATTTTTGCAGACAACAATTATTTGGGATGCCCATACAGGAGAGGCCAAACAGCAATTCCCTTTTCACTCCGGTAAGCTTCCAGAAATTTTAGCACAGGATGTTCACTGGAGCTACTAAACATTTTTCCTCTTTGTTGAATAGTTGAATTATCATTTTTGAATGATGCATTAGAGATATTCATGAACTTTGGTTGAGGATTCTAACATTGCACATCTTCTCAAATCACATACTTTTCTGTTCAAAAGTGAAGAGTTCCTACAAATTTTCAAGGCTTCCTTTCAAACAGTTAAGCGATTTGTTGCAAAGATAGATAATTGTTAGAACTGTAGTTATAGAATAAAAAGTCAAAAAATTACTTCTGTGTTTGAAAATTCTTACATATAACAGTGACATTGAAATTAATCAGCATATATACAGGTAGTCCATGGAATGCATAAAGGAAAGTCTATAAACTGATTTCTCTGTTAGTCAGAAATTTCCGTTTGCTATAAGTAAGCCATGTCAGATATATATGTACTTGTTTATTTTTTCCAGTTCACTGAATAATCATCATAATACTACTCTTTATAAAACAAATTACTTTCAAATTTTGAGTATCAGCCCTGAATCATGGTCATGGTATAAACCATTTTATCTGACCAATATTGTTTGATGTTTAATTGCTTGATGTGCCTCTCTACCACCCCCCCCCCCACCCACCCCACCACAACCATCTTTTAAAGTGCTTACAGTTCTTGTTTTGCACTAGAAAATGATGCTGTTAAATTTTTAAATGTGATTAATTTACAAAATCAAAGAAACCCTGTAATTATCCCAAAAATCTGAAATTGTTAAACTAAGCCCATAATCAGCAGTAAGATGTGAACTTGCACAACTTCGGTGTGCTGTAGATTCCTATTTGTAATTTTTGGGGAAATCTCAGCAATCTCCTGATCTGCTTTTGGACTGCAACCAAGAATTTCCCGCCTCCATTTCTGCAATAGGGTTAGAACTTTTCATTTGTTTTATCTGTTGTAAAGTTTTAAGTACATGTTAAAAAATAATTAAAAATGAAAATTAATGTATTTTTTAAAAAAATGACAGACAATTTGGCAGCTTCCACAAATTAAATAGTCTTGAGTTAGTTGCCTGGCAATGATTATTGCTGATTGGCAAAATTAATAGCGATGCTTCAAAAATTTTAAATTAAGTATTGTGAAACTTTTTGAAGGCTGTAAAATGGAAAAAAATACGGAGCAGATCTTCCATCAATATTATTGCTTCTGTTGGCATACAACCACATTTTCCAGGAAAACTACCAAAATTTATTGCTGGTGTGGAGACAAAGCCAGCAGTGGCAATTTCCCTCCTGCCATCTATAATGGCCACAGTGGAAATAATTTGGAAAATGTATAGTTTGGGTGGTTGATGGTTGGGTTGAATTGTTCTCCGATCTTAGTAATTTACCTGCAAACATCTTGTCACCATATGAGAAGATATCGTCCGTTAATTAACCAAGAAGCAACCAAGCGTGTTGGCTTTCCATACATTTGAAATGTCTTGGAAATGATGGTCCAACTGCTCCAAAAACATAGAATTTCAGTTGGGCATAAGCCGGCAGCAACTTTGAAGCGAGTACTTTGCAGACCAAAATAATGAACCAAGCTATTGGATAGACCAGTGTGGTTTACAAGATCGAATGCGGGTACCGCAGCAAATGTCAGCCAAGCTGGGAGAAACTATCTGCAAGGGTCCATGAACATCAACTGGCTGTTCAGTGGCATGATCAACTTTCCTGTCTCTATCTATGAAGATTGAGAGAGGCACAAATTCAACTGGGCATCAGTGAATGTCAAAGTGCAGGCAAACATGCGACAGACACGAGAATTCCTAGAAGTATTGTTTTCCACCAACAATTCTGTAGACAGACAAGTAGACCTTGATCCTATTTATGAGCCAATGCAAGCAAAATTCCAAACCATAATGTGCAAAGTTCACACAACTAATCAGCAATGAGACTTCCTCCCTTCATCACAAATGAGTTTCTCTAATGATGACCAATGAACTGATTAATAATTATATAAAGACCAAGCATTCAGAGAATGTATAGATGGATGGATGTCTGGTTCTTCGCTTGCGAAGGTCAGGAGGGAAGAAGAGTCCTTGGGAACGATGGCACGATCTTTGGTGACTGTAGAGGCCAATTCTGGATCAGCAGACTCTGGAGCAGTAGGGACAGCTAGGATGTGGGTGCTTGGGTATTAGGATCCTTCCTGCATCTCCTCTTCAGCAGTTGCTCTTCCAGATTCCTCAAAATTCCTGGCTGCTCAGTGGATCGTTGGTGTCTGTCACAAGCCAACTGCTGCCACTCGATGACCTCAGTATTAGCCTGCTGCTTAAGTTGATCTTTGTACCTCTTGCGCAGGGTACCACGATCTGTCTTGCCTTGAGAGAGTTGCTTTCGGTAACCTGGATGGAGTTATCTTTGCGGGACACGTGGCCTGGTCAGTGAAGCTGCATGAGCAGTAAAGTGGCTTCAGTGTTTGGAAGTTGAGCCTTCTCCAGGACGTCGTCGTTGACGACATGATCCTGCCAGCTGATACCCATGATGGAGTGGAGGCGGGTCTGATGAAAGCGCTCAAGCAAGCGGATATGCTTGCAGTACAAGACCCAGGCTTCGAAGCCATATAGCAGTGTTGTGGCGAGGGCAGCCCTTTACACCTGGATTTTTGTGGACAGATGCAACTGGTGGTTCTTCCACACGTTTCTGGAGGTGCTTGAGGGATTGCTGGCTCTGGCTCTGTCAACACCCGTTACTACTATAGCAAACATTGGAGATGATGCTGCCCAGGTAGGTGAACTGCTCAACCGTGGTGGGAGAGTGGTTGTCAATGGTGATCCAAGGTGGGTTGTAAATGCCACGAGGCAGTTTCAGGAGGGGATCATTGTTTTCTTCACACTGAGTGTTAAACTAAAAGTCCTTGACAGCGCAGTTAACAGCACACTGTTGACTCTTCGTATGGTGATGAAACATTTGCCAAGATTCAGAACAGCTCAACCCAACCAATGGTCATAGTTGTCAGGCTGGGAAATCAGCTTGTATATCAGTGCAGTGCAGCAACTTAATTTTAAATGAAAGTGAATCATTGGCTACTGGGAGAAGTACAGCTTTTTTTATTGGATTCAACTACCTTACTTTATATCTCTTTTTAAAAGGGATATTGTTACGTTAATTTGGAAGCCTTGTGCTTTACTATGCTACACTAACACGCTGTGAGCTGAGCTACCAAATGAAGTCTAGCCAGGGCTACTTCGGAAGACGTTATGGTTTAACCACTGGCAGGTGATCTGAGAGCAGTAAAAGCTGTCTCCTCTTTAGAATTTACTTTAAGTTATCCAGCTTTAATCATTGGTAGATAATTTTGGTTTATAAATCAATGTATAATCAAAATTTAATTAAAGAAAATGCATGGCGGTTGATTCATAATCCGGACTCCTAAATAGTTTGTTATAAGTTTCCAGAACAGTTATGGCAGGGTTTTTTTTTTGAGAAAAGTAGACTGATACAGGTTTCTTTGGTTAACTTATTTCCAAATACATATTTGAAGTCATTTTGTTAATATTAAGCTTGCCTTTGTATTGTAACAGTTGCCATACTGACGTGTGCATCCAGGAACTTCAGATAAATACTATCCAGAATGGGAGAGATTTAGTTATTGTTTGCTTTGTAACGGTGTGATGGTGATCATTTCAGCCCAGAAAGTTTTACAGGGAATGAAGAACTTGGAAAAACTAACAAGAGGAGTATAATGTAGATTTTCATCAATGTTTGATCATGAGTTGGTGGTATTTTTAGCAAATCCAGCTGATTTATCTTTTAGTTTTAATTATTCTTAATTAAAATCGTGGAACTCTAAAATATAGAAACGGGTCACTCAAGCTATCTAGCCCATGCCAAGCTGTTATTCTGCCTTGTCCAATCAACCTGCACCTGGACCATAGCCCACACATCCAAGTACAAGTTGACCAACACACATCTGGAATGATTGGAACTTGTTAGGAAAGGATTAAATAGATAAACTCTTCTGACCCACTTAATGATCACCTCACCGTTGGATAATAAAAAACACAATGACAAATGAAAAGGAAGAAAAAATTATATTAGTACAGTACAGGAAGATACCTTACAAGCTATCTGTATTTACTTACATCAGCAACTTGGCTATTGCCACTGCTAAAGTAAAGGGTTGGATTATACAACTATGCAGAGTTCCATGTCTAAAAGTGGGGCCATCAGGATAGAGAGTTCTGCACCTTCGCTGACGTGGAGTTTAAACTATTTTATGAGAACTTTATCTCATCGTGAAGATCTTCCATCTTTCATTGTTCTCCTTAGACACATCTGTTGTTTTTTTGATTCTCTGTCAGCAAAGAACTGGAGCAACTTTACTTTTTTGTTTCTTATGCAAGTTGCATATGCTTTTCACAGACACACCGCTGTCGAGTTTTTTCAGAACTTCCACTTTATCTTGTATAGATAATGTATGGTGTTTGTACTTTGCACCCTGAGAAACACTTCCTTTATCCAATAAAGACATGACTGGGGCTAGATAAGCACAGATAATAAAAATAAAAGCAGAATAAAACAGAGAAATTACTTGCTTCGTTTAAAGACTGTGCCAACAGCTATTTTGCTAATGGCACCACCAAAACAGTTGCGATGGGTTGGCGCAGTGATGTGGGAAATTTGAAGCTAGTCTGGCGAAAATTGTGTCCTAGCCGCAATCGAACTGGATTACTGATTGCCAGATTCTCACTGGTCGACTTGTACTTAAATTTCTCTTAAATATTATTGGACCTTCAACCAACACTTCCACTGGCAGCTTGTTCCACACTCACACCATTCTCTGAGTGAAGTAGTTCCACCTCAGGTTCTCCTTAAATGTTTCACCTTTCACCCTTCACTGTTAACCTACTGCAATTCTTTGAGGAAATTACAAGCAGGGCATATAAAAGAGATGCAGTAGACATGATGTACTTGGATTTTCAGATGGACTTTGACAAGGTGCTGCACATGAGGCTGCTTAGCAAGATAAGAGCCCATGGAATTACAGGGAAGGTACTAGTGTGGGTGGAGCACTGGCTGGTTGGCAGAAAACAGAGTGGGATAAAGGGATCCTATTCTGGCTGGCTGCCAGTTACTAGTGGAGTTTCACAGGGGTTGGTGTTGGGACCATTACTTTTTACGATGATTTGGACTATGGTATTAAGGGGTTTGTGGGTAATGTTGAGGAAACAGAGCCTGCGGAGAAACTTGGATAGTTTAGGGGAACGGATAGAGAAGTAGCAAATGAAATACGATGTTGGAAGGTGTATGGTCATGCACTTTGGAAGAAATAAACGGGCAGACTATTATTTAGTTGGGGAGAGAATTCAAAATGCAGAGATGCAAGGAGACTTGGGAGCCCTTGTGTAAGATACCCTAAAGTTTAACCTGCAGATTGAGTCGGTTGTGAAGAAGGCAAATGCAATGTTGGCATTCATTTCTAGAGGTATAGAATATAAGAGCTGGGATGTGGTGTTGAGGCTCTCTAAGGCACTCGTGAGACCACATTTGGAGTATTGTGTGCAGTTTTGGGCTCCTTATTTTAGAAGGGATGTACTGACATTGGAGAGAGTTCAGAGAAGATTCACAAGAATGATTCCAGGAATGAGAGGGTTACCATATGAGGAACGTCTGGCAGCTCTTGGGCTGTATTCCCTGGAGTTCAGTAGAATGAGGGAGGATCTTTTAGAAACATTCCAAATGTTAAAAGGCCTAAACAGATTAGAAATGGCAAAGTTATTTCCCATGTTAGGGGATTCCAGGACAAGAGGGCACGACTTCAGGATTGAAGGATGTCCTTTTAGATTTAAGATGCGGAGAAATTACTTTAGCAGACGGTGCTAAATCTGTGGAATTTGCTGCCATGAGTGGCTCTGGAGGCAGAGTCATTGGGTGTATTTAAGGCAGAGATAGACAGGTTCTTGATTAGTCAGGACATCAAAAGGTATGGGGTGAAAGCAGGGAAGTAGGGATGACTGGATAAATTGGATCAGCCCGTGATTGAATGGTGGAGCAGACTCAATGGCCTTTTCCTGCTCCCAAGTCTTATGGTCTTCTGATCTCCCTACCCAACCTAGGTGAAAAAGGCCTACTTGCATTTACCCTATTAAATTGTATTTTTATCAAATCTCTTCTCATTCTCTTACACTCCAGGGAAGAAATTCCTAACCTAGTCAACCTTTCCCTATAACTCAGATACTCAAGTCCCAGTAACATCATTGTAAGTTTTCTCTTCACTCTTTCGGTCTTATTGATGCCTGTCCTGTAAGTAGGTGACCACAACTGCACACAATACTCAAAATTTGGCCTCACTAACGTTTCGTACTTCTTCAACATAACATCCTAACTCCTGTGCCTGACCTTCAAGGAATTATGACTCTGTATTCCCAAATCCTTCTGTTCTACTACCCTCCTGAGTGTTTTACCATTCACTGTGTAAGTTTCACTGTGGTTTGTTCTTCCAAAGTGCAACACCACACACTTGTCTGAATTAAATTCCATCTGCGATTTTTCAACCTATTTTTCTAGCTGGTCCAGATCCAACTCCAAGCTTTGATAGCCTTCTTCTTGTCCACTACACCCCCAGATGTGGGTTCAGCTATAAATTTGCTTATCTGGTTTACCTCATTATCATCCTGATTATTAATATAGATGAGAAACAACAGTGGTCCCAGCACCACTCCTGCAGCATACCAGCCTCTAGACACAAGCCTCCATTTAGAAAGGCAACCACTCTGGTTTCTCCCACTAATCCAATATTGAATCCAGTTTATTACTTCATCCTAAATGCCAAGTGAATGAACCTTTGGACAAGCCTCTATGTGGGACTTTGTCAAAGTGGACAACATCCACTGTGTTTCCTTCTTCAACCTCCCTGCTAACCATCTTGGAAAAGCTCTATGATGGGTTAGACATGACCTATCATGCACAAAGCCATGTTGACTATCCCTAACAGCATCAGTCTATCCAAATACTTGTATATCCTGTCTCTTAGCATAGCTTTCAATAAATTACCCACTACTAATGTCAGACTTACAAGCCTATAATTTCCTGGTTTGTTCTTAGACCTTTCCTTGAACAATGGAACAACATTAGCTATCCCCCAGTCGTTTGTCACCTCACCTGTGTCTAAGTACTTTTTAAATACCTCTTCCAGCACTACTGCAATTTCTGTACCAGCCTCCCACTAGCCTCAATAATTCTTTACTAAGAATTATTTTAATCAACTATTTGATCAAGAAGACACACAAGCAACATTAAGTGGTAGAATCTTAAGGTATTCTGATTACTGATTTGGTGTTCAGATTGTACGGTCGGCCCTCCTTATCCACGGGGGATTGGTTCTGGGACCCCCACAATACCAAAAAACAGAGGTGCTCAAGTCGGTGGACTTTAGGACCCTGCGGAGCTCCGGACCTTATTTAACATGGCTTAGTGCGGTGGACTTTAGGACCCGGCAGCTCAGGACCTACCGCCCAGCGTTTCTGTTCTGGAAAATAACCATGATTGAAAATAAAGTGGAAATAATAAAGCCATCGGAAAGAGGTGAAATGCCATCAGTCATTGGAAAAGTGTTAAGCTACAGTCGGTCAACAATCGAAACAATTTTAAAGGTTAGAGTGAAAATAATGGAGCATGTGAAGGCGCTGGCCTGATGAAAGCTAGAATTATTACTAAGCAACGTAGTGGTTTAATTATTGAAATACATATGTTTCTTAAGTGTTTTATATGCATAGAAAGGTAAAATATATACTATATATTAAGACAAACATATGACTGACGCTAAATAATACCAGATGTACCTGTTCCAAATTAGAAAACTTCTGTTTTTTTCAATTCCTGATCTGCAGTAACCCGTGCACATCCTCCCGTATGCTTTAACTCATCTGTAGATTACTTATAATACCTAATACAATGTAAATGCTATGCAAATAGTTGTTATATTGCATTGTTTAGGGAATAATGACAAGAAAAAAAGGTCAGTACATGCTCAAACAAATGCTGGAGAGAGAACTAACGTGTTTTCCCGAACTGCGGTTGGTTGAATCCGTGCATGTGGAACCCGTGTATAAGGAAGGCTGACTGTATTTCAAATTTTAATCACAAACCGTTTACGAAAAGAAGCTTTCTAATCTCATGAGAAGTTTCAACCAGCTATTAATCATCATTAATATTTTATCAATTAGTTAGTAAAAGTGTTAATTGGCATTTCCTCTCTCCTAAATATTTCTGCATATTTTTGATTTTATGGTTAGAAACCTGAGTTTGAATTTATCTTCTTTTTCAGTGTTGTAGGATTGGGCCAAATATTTCTATGTGGGTGTAGTATGTACTATTTACCAATATTTTTCTCTTCTCTGCTTTATATTTACAGCCCCAGCACTAGATGTTGATTGGCAAAGCAACAACACATTTGCTTCTTGCAGCACGGACATGTGCATCCATGTCTGCAAACTCGGTGCAGATAGGCCTATCAAGACATTCCAGGGACACACGGTAATGGCTGTCCAGTTTTAATTTTATTGCCATTTATTTTTCCTAAAAGCACTGAATAAATGTGGTATTGATCAATCAGATTTAGTATGTAATAGTAACTTTTCAATGATGATTAGCTGAAGTCAAAGATACAGTACCTGTAAAAAGTATCAATCCCTTGGAAGTTTTCATATTTTCTTGTCTTACAGCATTGAATCAACAGTGGATTTGATTTGTCTTTTTTTGACACTGACAGACAGACATACTTTATTGATCCCGAGGGAAATTGGGTTTTGTTACAGTCGCACCAACCAAGAATAGTGTAGAAATAATGCAATATAAACCATAAATAATTAAATAATAATAAGTAAATTATTCCAAGTGGAAATAAATCCAGGACCAGCCTATTGGCTCATGGTGTCTGACACTCCGAGGGAGGAGTCGTAAAGTTTGATGGCCACAGGTAGGAATGACTTCCTATGATGCTCAGTGTTGCATCTCGGTGGAATGAGTCTCTGGCTGAACGTACTCTAACCAGTACATTATGGAGTGGATGGGAGACATTGTCCAAGATGGCACGCAATTTGGACAGCATCCTCTTTTCAGACACCACTGTCAGAGAGTCCAGTTCCACCCCCACAACATTACTGGCCCTACGAATGAGTTTGTTGACTCTGTTGGTGTCTGCTACCCTCAGCCTGTTGCCTCAGCACACAACAGCAAACATGATAGCACTGACCACCACAGACTCAACAGAAACAGAAAAGACTCTTTCGTGTCAAGATGTAAACAAATTTCTACAAATTGGTCTAAATGTACAGTTATTAAGCAAAAACTAATTGAATGCATAATTATTCACCCCCTTCAAGTCAGTATTTAGTAGAAGCACTTTGGCATCAATTACAGCCTTGTCTGCGTGGATAGGTCTCTATCAGCTTTGCACATCTGGGCACTGCAGTTTTTCCACCATTCTTCTTTACAAAATTGCTCAAGCTCTGTCAGATTGTATGGGGATCGAGCGTGAACAGCCCTTTTCAAGTCCAGCCACAAATTCTCAATTAGATTGAGTTCTGGACTCTGACTTGGCCACTCCAGGGCATTAACTTTGTTGTTTTTAAGCTGTTGCTGTGTAGCTTTGGCTTAGTGTCATTGTCTTGCTGGAAAACCAATCCTCTCCCAAGTCACAGTTCTCTTGCAGACTGTATCAGGATTTCCTCCAGGATTTCCCTGGATTTTGCTGCATTTGTTTTACCCTCTACCTTCACAAGCCTTCCAGGGCCTGCTGCAGTGAAGCATTACCACAACATGATGAAGCCACCATCCTGCTTCACAGTATGGATGGTGTGTTTTTGGTGATGTCTGATGTTAGGCTTATGCCAAATAAAGCATTTAGTCTGATGGCCAAAAAGCTCATTATACCACAGAACCTTTTTCCAAATGACTTCAGTGTCTCCCACATGCCTTCTGACAAACTCTAGCCAAGATTTCATGAGAGTTTTTTTTTCAACAGTGGCTTTCACTGGGCAACTGCTGTATGCACAGTCTCTCCCATCTCAGCTACTGAATGTTGTAACTCCTCCAGAGTTGTTATAGGTCTCTCCGTGGCTTCCTTCAGTCGTTCCCTTCTTGCATGATCACTCAGGTTTTGAGGATGGTCTGCTCTCGGCAGATTTACAAATGTGCCATATTCTTCGCACTTCTTGATGATTTACTTTTCTATAATCCAAAGGATATTTAGTGACTTGGAAATTTTCTTGTATCCATCTCCTGACGTGTCCTTTTCAATAATCTTTTCATGGAGTTGCTTGGAGTGTTCTGTCTACATGGGGTAGTTTTTGCCAGGATACTGACTCACCAGGAGTTGGACATTCCAGGTACAGGTGAATTTTTGCTACAATCAATTGAAAAACCTTGACTGCACACAGATAATCTCCATTTAACGAATTATGTGACTTCTAAAGCCAATTGGTTGCACCAATGATGATTTGGTGTGTCGTATTAAAGGATTTGAGTACTTACGCAATCAATTTTATGTTTCATATTTGTAATTTATTTAGATCATTTTGTAGAGATCTGTTTTCACTTTGACACGAATGAGTCTTCTTCTGTTGGTCAATGTCAAAAAAAGTCAAACCAAATCCACTGATTCAATGTTGTAAAACAATAAAACATGAAAACTTTTTATAGGCACTGTACCATTTGAATAGTGAATGAGTTTCTGATTTTGTTTCAATGACCCTTTTTGAGTATGTAGGCATGTGTGTGGGTGTATACACAAATATTTTATTGTTAGTTGAGCCTCTGAATCAACTTATTGCAATTAGCTATTTATATTTTGTAGTGGTTTCTCATTTGAATGGTTCCTTTTGCATAGTCCTGCAGAATCTCTGCATCCACTGCTTTTGCAATCAATAAAATACAATGCTTGCTTACAGTATTGGCTGAGATTGACATTTCTCTTTGAGAAAGCTTGAAAATTAGGATTCATTGTTCAATACTTAAATTCATGTTGGTTTCCCAGTTGAGTGCTATCAATAGTGCACTTTGCTTGCAAGCCTCTCTGTATTAAAAATGTCTCTGAACATGAAATTCTTAGTAATTTTTTTTGAACTAGGGTATGAAATTCTTTACTCACGGGTTATAGAATAAAGGTTTAGCTAAAGATGCAGGAATGTGATTTTCTTTTTGATAACAGGCACCACTTATTTTCTTTGCAAAATGGTTTTTGAAACATAAAATTTGATTGGGTTGAACAATACCATAGCTCATTGTTCAGGAAAGGAAATATTTTGCATTTGAAGTTTAATTGTAAAACGTAGGTTTTCTTTGGAGGGTTTACTTGGCTTACTTGTACATAATCTTAAATTCTGCTTCCAATTGCCCATTGATGATGTCATTGAATGTAGTGTTTCATAAGGAGAGCAAGGTAGCAGGAAAAAATGGAAAGATTGGGGGGAGGTAGAGGTACTTTTATAAGTGAACTTTACCAGGTGACATCCAATGTTATCAGGTCTTGCAAAATTATTTATTTTGAGCTTATTTTAATATTGCATAAAGCAGGAAGACTACAATTCACTTTAAGCAATATGGAATTATGGTGCAGATGTTATCTGGTCCACTGAATTGTGTGCCAGTCCCAGTAGAATGGTTCTGCCATTCTTTTATATATTTTATGCTCAGTTGATGCATGGGATGATGTGCTGGCAAGGAAGCCCCTCCCCTCCCCCGCGGAGCCAGCATTCTATCTAACCACAGCTGATGTGGGGAAGACTCTAGATAGGGTCAACCCGCATAAAGCGGCAGGCCTGATAACATAGCTGGTTGGGTGCTGAGGTGCCGTGCAGCCCAGCTAACGAAGGTTCTAACAGACATCTTCAGCATCTCTCTGGAACGATCCACTGCCTCAGACTTCAAGATGGCCACCATCATCCTGGTATCAAAAGGAGTGACAGTAACTTTCCTCTAAGATTATTGTCCAGTGGCACTGACCTCAACAATAATGAAGAGCTCTGTTCGACTGGTTATAGTTTACATTAAATCCTATCTACATTGTGCCCATTCTAGTTCACTTCTTGCTCAAATTGGCCCTCTGAAAATGGTGCCTCATGTGCCAGATGGTGTTTATTGGCGTGAGCTTGGCATTCCTCAGAACCTAGTGGGTACATTGCCCTCATTGGGCCTCAGCACCTCTATTGGATCCTGGACTTCTTGACTGAAAGGCCACAATCAGTCCATGTTACAGAAACATCTCCAGCTCCGTCTTGGGCTATGTGCTCAGATGGCTGCTGATGTATGACTGTATTGCTAGGATCCAGTTTCAACCTTATCATCAAGTTTGCTGATGACACATCAGCCTCATCAACAACAATTATGTGATGGCGTACAGAGAGGAGGTAGAATGGTGCAAACACAACAACTTGGAGACTCATTGTGGACAAGATTAAAGAGGTGATTGTGGACCTTGGGAAGATGCACCTGACCACACCTCACTGCATGTACACAGCTCCTCTGTGGAGAGATTTAGGAGCACAAAGTTTTTGGGAGTCTCATCTGGTCTGTCAACATCACCTTATTGGTCAAGAAAGCATAGCAGTGTCATCACTTTCTGAGAAGATTGAGGCAAGTGAGCCTCACCCCTCCATTTTAACAATTTTTTTTTACCTGTAATACCATCAAGAGTGTCCTCACCAGGTGCATCATCATCTGGTATGGGAACTGCAAGACATTTGACCGCGTGACCATGCAAAGGATTGCGAGGACTGGCAAAGGGTCATTGAGGTCTCCCCTCTCTCCACCTATTACATATATATATTAATCAGCAGTGCTATGTATGCACAGCCCTTAGCATTGTCAGTGATCCCTCACATCTGTCCAACAACCTCGTGTTTTTATCTCATCTCCCCCTGAATATTTTTTGCCCAATTTTTTTTTAAGTGGACCCCAGTTCTTGAACTGTTTACTAATCTGAACAATTTTGTTTCATTTACCGTTCCTGACCCTGCCGTGACTTCAAAATATTGATTCGTTTCTGCATTGATGTTTACTTGTTTATGTATATTGTGAAATAAATGTCTTGGATCACTTCCTATGATGCCCATGATTTGAGAGGAACATGTATATTTCAAAACAAAAGATAAGAACAAATGTAAAAAATTATTGTATTTCAGTCAGAGGGGTTAATCGATGGAACAGTTGTAGTGAGAATTTAAAAACACTTAGTTTTAAAAATTATTTTAAAATAATTTAATGAACAAATATAAAATACATGATTTAAAATGAATGGGAGTAATGTAAGTGATATTTGGAATTGGATTTTGTGTTAAAAGGTTATGAATGTTTTTGTTTTGATGTGATGATTGACACCAGATATGTTTTTGTATAAGTAAGAGGGGAAGGCATAATAAGCTGTGGCTTCGGCCTACACCCTTTCGGTCTGTTTTAAAGATTTTTATTATTTAATTTTGTCTTATGAAATCATTGTTGAAAATGATGCTTTTTGTTATGTTTGTACTGACCAAAATAAATTTCACCATTCACCATAATATTGATCATGGCCCTCTCGTGAAATGGAATTTCAAACAATGCTAGTTCTTCAAACAGAAGGAATTTTGTTTTATTGTCCACTTTATTGATCTCTTCATTTAGCTAAGACTACATTCTTGTCCCTTTGCTTGGGCATTAAAACATTAATACTGTAAGCTTGGCAAATAAAAATATATTATTGATTATAGGCCAGGTTGTTTTGATCTTCTGCTAAATTATTTTACTGTTCTAAATACAAGAGCAAGGATGTTCTTTTGCATTTGTACAGGGCCCTGGTGAGACCACACCTGGAATATTGTGTATAGTTTTGGTCTCCAGGTTTAAGGAAGGACATTCTGGCAATTGAGGAAGTGCAGCGTAGATTCACTAGGTTGATTCCTGGGATGGCAGGGCTGTCTTACGCAGAGAGATTGGAGAGATTGGGCTTGTACACGCTGGAATTGAGGAGATTGAGAGGGGATCTGATTGAAACCTTTAAGATAATTAAAGGATTTGATAGGATTGAGGCAGGAAATATGTTCCAGATGTTGAGAGAGTCCAGTACCAGAGGGCATGGATTGAAAATAAGAGGTCAGTTATTTAAAACAGAGTTGAGGAAGAGCTTCTTCTCCCAGAGAGTTGTGGAGGTGTGGAATGCACTGCCTCGGAAGATGGTGGAGGCCAATTCTCTGGATGCTTTCAAGAAGGAGCTGGATAGATATCTGATGGATAGGGGAATCAAGGGATATGGGGACAAGGCAGGGACTGGGTATTGATAGTGAATGATCAGCCATGATCTCAGAATGGCGGTGCAGACTCGAGGGGCCGAATGGTCTACTTCTGCACCTATTGTCTATTGTCTATTATATCTTGCTGTGTACATAAAAGAGGTACCTTTTATATTTTTAATAACCATAATCTGACACTAATTTTCAGAATGAAGTGAATGCAATCAAGTGGGATCCAACTGGGAATCTACTTGCATCTTGTTCTGATGACATGACCTTAAAGGTAACCAGCATTTTAATTCTTAACGCATATAGTTAGTTGTGAATTTGCATGTCCAAGGGATGTGGTAATAAGTACAAGCACAACAAAGTAACATAAGCCTAATTTATTATAAGACAGCCAGCACAAATAAACGACACAAAGTACTACATAGCAAGTCACAACAATTCCTCTGCCACTTGGTTGTTGCAGTCTAGGGAACTCTGAATTCCAACTTGTTCGTGAAACCAACCCTGGATCTTAGGTATCGATCGTGATTTCCAGCCCCAGCTGAATTCCAACTTGCTCATGAAACCAACCCTGGGTCTGAGGTACCGATTGTGATTTCCAGCCCCAGAAGTCCAAAGAAAACAGTTGGAACTTGTTTCAAGTTTGTGAACACTTTACAACTACCTGCTTTTCTCCATTAAATACTCATAAAATGTTTAAAATGTGGTCTGGTCTTCATATATGTCACAATAATGGAAAAACACAATCTACTTAAACTAATAACACACAAACAATTGTACTTTTCATGTCTCTATTAAACACATTATTTAACCATTCACAGTCCAGGTTGGAAAAAGGTATGTGAACCGTTGTATTTAATAACTGGTAGAACCTCCTTTAGCAGCAATAACTTTTACCAGACTTTTCTGTAGCTGCTGCTCAGATAATGGCAAGAAGGAATTTCAGACCATTCCTCCCTATACAAACTTCTGTCATCTGCCATGTCCTATCCTCTAATAGCAGATCAAGTATCACATAGAAACATAGAAAATAGGTGCAGGGATAGGCCATTCGGCCCTTCGAGCCTGCACCGCCATTGAGTATGATCATGGCTGATCATCCAACTCAGAACCCTGTACCTGCTTTCTCTCCATACCCCTGATCTCTTTAGCCACAAGGGCCATATCTAACTTCCTCTTAAATATAGCCAATGAACCGGCCTCAACTGTTTACTGTGGCAGAGAATTTCACAGATTTACCACTCTCTGTGTGAAGAGGTTTTTCCTCATCTCGGTCCTAAAAGGCTTCCCCTTTATCCTTAAACTGTGACCCCTCATTCTGGAATTCCCCAACATTGGAAACAATCTTCCTGCATCTAGCCTGTCCAATCCCTTTAGAATTTTACACGTTTCAATAAGATCCCCCCCCCCTCAATCTTCTATATTCCAGTGAGTTTAAGCCTAGTTGATCCAGTCTTTCTTCATATGAAAGTCCTGCCATCCCAGGAATCAATCTGGTGAACCTTCTCTGTACTCCCTCTATGGCAAGAATGTCTTTCCTCAGATTAGGGGACCAAAACTGCACACAATATTCTAGGTGCGGTCTCACCAAGGCCTTGTACAACTGCAGTAGAATCTCCCTGCTCCTGTACTCAAATCCTTTTGCTATGAATGCCAACATACCATTTGCCTTTTTCACCGTCTGCTGTACCTGCATGCCCACCTTCAATGACTGGTGTACAATGACACCCAGGTCTCGTTGCACATCCCCTTTTCCTAATCGGCCACTGTTCAGATAATAATCTGTTTTCCTGTACTTGCAACCAAAGTGGATAACCTCACATTTATCCACATTAAATTGCATCTGCCATGAATTTGCACACTCACCTAACCTATCCAAGTCACCCTGCATCCTCCTAGCATCCTCCTCACAGCTAACACCGCCGCCCAGCTTCGTGTCATCCGCAAACTTGGAGATGCTGCATTTAATTCCCTCGTCTAAATCATTAATATATATTGTAAACAACTGGGGTCCCAGCACTGAGCCTTGCGGTACCCACTAGTCACTGCCTGCCATTCTGAAAAGGTCCCATTTACTCCCATTCTTTGCTTCCTGTCTGCCAACCAATTCTCTATCCACATCAATACCATACCCCCAATACCGTGTGCTTTAGGTTTGCACACTAATCTGTGTGGGACCTTGTCAAAAGCCTTTTGAAAATCTAAATATACCACATCCACTGGCTCTCCCCTATCCACTCTACTAGTTACATCTTCAAAAAATTCTATAAGATTCATCAGACATGATTTTCCTTTCACAAATGCATGCTGACTTTGTCCGATGATTTCACCGCTTTCCAAATGTGCTGTTTTCACATCTTGGATAACTGACTCTAGCATTTTTCCCACCACCGGTGTCAGACTAACCGTCTATAATTCCCCGGTTTCTCTCTCCTTCCTTTTTTAAAAAATCACACAGTCTCTTGTTGGGACTTCTACATACTGATGAAGGAAACTTTCTTGAACACATTTGACCAACTCTATCCCAAGTAGACCTTTTACAGTTTTGGAATCCCTGTCAATATATGGAAAATTAAAATCACCGATTATAACAGCCTTGTGTTTTTTGCAATACTCTGACCTCTTTACATATTTGTTCCTCTAAATTCTGAAGACTGTTAGGTCAATAATACAAACCCATTAAAATTGTCATACCTTTCTTGTTCTTCAGTTCCATCCATAAAGCCTCACTAGACAAGTTCTACAGTCTGTTTTTAACATTTTTCCTGACTAGTAACTGCCCTTACCCTTTAATCCCTTCTGCTCTGTTGCATCTTAAACAAAG
Organism: Hypanus sabinus; assembly: GCF_030144855.1. Classification (NCBI taxonomy): domain Eukaryota; kingdom Metazoa; phylum Chordata; class Chondrichthyes; order Myliobatiformes; family Dasyatidae; genus Hypanus; species Hypanus sabinus. Next base: position 53,095,649 of record NC_082707.1, read on the forward strand.
GAACCTAGGATTATTGAGCTGTCAGTCCTGCCCCTCCTGCAACCAGGTCTCACTAACGGCTGCAATATCATAATTCCATGCCCTAAGCTCATCTGCCTATTTTACAATACTTACTGAAATATAGGCAGCTCAGAACTAAGAGACAGACAAACTCTTTGATCTTTTGTTCTCTTTCCTCCATGTCCGGGCTCAGTATTCCTTGGTTTGACAAAGTACATTAAATTTTACGTATATAAGGGATGAGCCCAAATCCAGACAGACTTGCATTTTATAGGCACTTGTTATTTCATTCACTCATGTCCACATACGAATGGACACACTACATTCCATGGGCTCTCAACTGCATTAAATTTGAACATATAAACAATAACCCCAAGTTAAAAAAGAATGGGGCTAAGAATCCAGTTATTGACATTCTACAGACATTAACAGACTTCACATGCTGCGAATTTTAGAAGGAGTTGTTTATTGACCTGACAGGCATTCATTCAATGTTTTACAAAATCTAATATGCAAGCTACACATGTAGGAAAAAACTGGGCAGAACGATGGATATCACTTAGAGTGACAGTGATGATTGGAAAAAACTGATTCTGTAAAAGTAAAAATTAACAGTATAGAAAGCTGTAAATTTCTGAAATGCTTGAGCCTCGCAGCTTTAACTATTCTGTTTAATTTGGTGAATGTCTGGGATGGTTTCAGAAATAAGAAAAGTTATGCTTTGAAAATCAGTTACTAATTAAACATCCAGGAGGTGTTATTCTGATTACCTAATCAGAAATATAATAATCACATGCCAGTGATGCAAGGAGTGCAATTTTAGGGTGGTGGCTGTCCAACAGCAAGCGCATGAGGACACCAACATGGTTTCTTCCTCTTCACCAATCATCGTCAATTAGGAATATATTGGTATTCCTTCATTGATGATAGATATGAATTTCAAACACCTTCTCCTACATCATTTTAAGAAATGACTCACTACCATCTTAAGAGGAGTTAGTGGTCAGTACTAAATTGATCAATGATGCATACATTCTGAAAAGAATTGATAAAAAGGCACTGAATTACATACTTCATTTATCACTTTGCTCATTTCTTCTATGAGTCTTGCAAAGCTATAGAAAGCAAAATAAATTACTGAGGCTTTGAAATAAAATTTAAAGCAACTCTAAATGACTGGCACACCGTTGTTTTTAAAAATGCCCTGGTAAAAGCCAGGTAATTAAAGGTCAGCGAGTCTAATATTAAATTTCAAAGATGTCATTGGAGGGGTAAGATTTATCTACATTTGAAAAGTAAGGCTTAATCAAGAATAGTCAGCAAAGGTTCAAGGGAGATCATTCTGACTGGCTGAAATTTTTCGAAGAGATATCCAAGTACATAAGAGAGGATAGTTTAATACACAGTCTATGTTAACTCCAGTAAAGATTTGGACTAAGTTCCAAACAGGTTCACTGAGCTAATCCAAGGCAGGAAAGCAGCTAAAGAAGTTGGAATTTTGATGAAAAAGTTATCTTATTGAAACTTAGAACATCTTAAGAGGGAGTATGGCAGGATAAAAGTTAAGATGCTTTCCTTAATAGGCAAATCTACAGCAAGCAATATAGTTGTAGGATGAAGGGGTAGTCATTTAAGACTGAGGTGCATAAGATTTTTAAAATTCTTTATGGAGTTGTGGATCTCTGGAATTCGGTAGCCTGAAAGTTGAGTCACTGGATGTATGTACAAAAATTAGTAGTTCAGGTGTTAGGAACATTGTGAGGTAGATTGTAAAGTCTTCATTGTGCCACAGATCTGTGCAAGAATCTTATAACAGAGAGGTAGAAGCTGAACTTGAGCCTGGTCGTGCATATTCAAGCTTCTGCATCTACTACCCAGTGGAATGGGTTAGAAAAGAAAATGTCTGGGGTGGGAATGATTATGCTCGCTACTTCCCCAAAGCAGTGGGAGTTGTAGACAGTCATGAAAGAAAGTCTGATTTTGGTGATGGACTGAACTGCAATTGAATCCATAATTCTCTGCAATTTCTTGCTGTCTCAGGTAGCGCATTTGCTATTCAAAAGTGATGCATCCGAAAAGCTTGCTTCCTTTGGCATGCTTATAAAAATTGGTGAGGGTCAATGGAGACATGCTGATTCCTCTTAGCCTTTTGGGAAGATTGCAGTTTTGGTGTGCTCTCTTGGCCAAGAGAACATAGCTCAGCATATCACCGAAAACTACCCCCCCCCCCCCCCCCGCCCCCTATCTGTATGCTGTTTGCTGCTTTAATAAAGCAGCCAGCTTAGTGAAGGACCCCACCCACCACAAAAGCTACAAAATCCTGAAAGCATATATACCAGGCTCAAGGACAGCTTCTATCCTGTTGTTGTAAGATCATTAAATAGTTCTCTAATAAGATAAGAGGGACTTGTGACCTCATAATCAACCTTATTTTTAAAACCTTCACTGCTTTTTCTCTGCATCTGTATTCTGCATTCTTTTATTGTTTTATGTTAACATTGAATTGAGGTAGAATTTGTTCCACCTCAGTGCCCTGTGTAATGTTTTGATCTGTATGAACAGTATGCAGGACAAGCTCATCAATGTATTTTGCTACCCATGATAATAATATTCCAATTTTATGGTGTCCACCAGGGTAAGCTATTAGTGATGTTTTGACCTAGGAACCAGAAGGTCTCTACCACCTCCACCTCAGCACCATTGATCATATGGGGTGTGTACTCTTCCCTGCTTCCTGAAGTCAGTGGCCTCTTTTATTTTGCTGACATTAATGAAAAGGTGGTTGTCTTGATCCCCTGCCACTATATTCCCTATCTCCTTCCTGTACTTAGTCATTTTGTTAGTTGAGATATAGCTCACAATGAATTTGTAGAGAGTGTGAAGGATCTGTCATACCTGTCAGTAAGGAACATGGAATCTGGCGCAGATAAATGCTTCTCAGATGATGTATGATCAGGAACAGTCTAACTATGCATTGATTTCTGCACGTGCATACACATCTACTTTGTAGGATGTATGAGATGTATACAAAAAAAAATCACTTTCTGAGCATCTTTGCATCAGTTACAGCAGGTAGTGCAATATCCTAAAATAAAGACTGGCCTGGCCACATCCATTCTTCTGTGTTGTTCCTGAGGAATTGTCTGTGGACATGAAGTACAGATTTTCAACACCTTTTGCATGTGAAATCCACAGGAGTTGCAGAGTGATATTGCCTGGTCATGGTCCATTGTCAGATAATAACTTTGGATAAGGCCATTCCCTCAGAAAACAAGGAGCTTTGTTTTATAGCAGTGAGTTATTTTTTATTGGTAATCCTCTGAAATATCAATCAAATGTATCCATTAAAGATCTTTTGAAAGGCCTTGCCTTGATAAATATTTCTGCAGTTAATATCCATTGCCAAGTAATTGCTGGTAAGAATGATCAGAAAATAACTATAAAGTACTTTTTTGAATTCTTGCCAGCACTTAGGATAATGGCAACTGCTTTGCTGTTTTATTGATCAGTGTCTGGCAGTGAACCCCATTGATACTCAAAACAGAAAACTAGACTGATAAATTTGGTGTAGAAAGCATCTTCCCTTTATAATCCAGCATTTTCATTCTTGGTATCATATTTGAATCTGATAGTTCACAAACAATTGTCCAATTTATTGTGGTAAGTTGGCTTCTGTTTTACTTGAGAAAGATTAAAAGATCTAACTGTGCATTGTTGAACACGTTCGTGTAGCAGATGAACATGTTTACTAAGGTATGTTTTATATTTTCATGCAATATTGTTACCACCTAGATTTGGAGCATGAAGCAGGACGCATGTGTCCACGATTTGCAAGCGCACAACAAGGAAATCTACACAATCAAGTGGAGTCCCACAGGACCTGGTACTAACAATCCAAATGCCAACCTTATGTTAGCAAGGTATGAAAAGAAATACTTCTGTATAATTAGAAATTCTAAGTAGTTTTTTTCTTCTTCTTATAGGGGCATCCTAGCTCCAAAGCCACATGATGAGCAACAGCAACTTGTATCTATATAGCACCTTTCATAAAACAGTTGAACACAATATGGAACTACAACCCACGTTGTTGTGCCGACCTGCATAAACCTACTCCATGGTCAATCTAACCCCTCCTACATACATAGCCTATAACCTTCCATTTTTATTTCATCCACATGTCTGCCTATGTCTCTTAAATGTATTAGCCTCAACCACCACATCCAGCAGTGCATTCCGGGCACTTTCCACAGTTTATGTAGGGGGAGAAACCTACCTCTGACATCTCGTAGAGTCATAAGAAAGTACAGCACAGAAACAGGCCCATTTAGCCATTTAAGCTACCCACTCCCATTGAGCTGCACTGGGACCATAGCTATTCATACCACTACCTTCCTTGTACCTATCCAAACTTCTCTTGAACATTAAAATCGAGATCACATGCACCACTTGTGCTGACAGCTCTGCCCTCATGACCCTCATGTTTCCCCTTAATTTTCACCTTTCACCCTTAACCCATGACCTCTACTTGTAGTCCTACCCAACCTCAGTGGAAAAAGCCTGTTGCATTTATCCTGTCTATACCTCTGTCAAATCTCTCGGTCTTCTACGTCCCAAGGAATAAAATCTTAATTTATTCAATCTTTCCTTATAACTCGGGTCCTCCAGACCTAGCAATATCCTTGTAAATTTTCTCTGTATTCTTTCAACCTTACTTACATCTTTCCCATGGGTAGTTGACCACAACTACACACAGTACTCCAAATTAAGCCTCACCAATGTTTTATACAACTTCAACATAACGCCCCATCTCCTGTACTCAAAACATTGATTTATGAAGGCTGTAATCTCCCTTAAACCTTCCTCAAATCACTGTAAAAGGATGTCTCTGGTGTGGGCTGTTGTTGCCCTGGGAAGAAGGTAACCTATCCTCTTGTAATCTATACACCTCTATGAAGTGACCTCTAATCCTATGGATTTTTTAAATTCCAATTAAAAAAAGCTCTAGCTTGTCAGCCTTCTCACTTAAGACATGTTCTCTAATCTAGGCAGCATCCTGATAAATCTGATCTGCACCTCTAAAGCGCTTACATAGGTATTTTCTAAATAGGAAGCAATTCAGCAATTGGAAGTGCTAAGAAACTTAAGAGTCCAAGTACAGATTCCTGAAAAGTTAACTTGTAGGTTGGTAAGAAAGGCAAATGAATGTTCAAATTCATTTCAAGAGGACTAGAATATGAAAGCAAGGATGTAATGTTGAGGCTTTAAAGGCATTGGTCAAAGCACATGGAGTATTGTGAGCAGCTTTGGGGCCCATATCCAAGACAGGATTTGCTGGCATTGGAGAAGAGGTTCACAAGAAAGATTCAGGGAATGAAAGGGAGGATTTGAGGAGCATTTTATGGCTCTGGGTCTGTACTCACTGGAGTTCAGATGAATGGTAGGGGTAATTTCTGAAACCTATGATATATCAGAATGTTTAGATAGAGGGGTCGTGGAGAGTCTAGGATCAGAGGACATAGCCTTCGAATAGAATGTCTCTTTAGAACAGAGATGAGGAGGGTATTTCTTTAGCTAGAGAGTGTTGAATCTGTGGAATTCATTACCACAGATGACTGTGCTGTCCAAATCACTGGGTATATTTAAAGCAGAGGTTGATAGATTCTTGATTTGTAAGGGTGTCAGAGGTTACGGGAAGAAGGCAGGAGAGTAAGCTTGAGGGAGAAAATTATTGAGCCATGATCAAATAGCTGAGCAGACTCAATGGCCTAAATTTGCTGCTTTGTTTTATGGTCTACAGTTGAGTGTTAGGAAGATGAAGAAGAAATCAGTGCAAGTCTAACAGTTCTGATCTGGAGCTGGTGAAAGGAAATGGAGTGTTTTAATAAAAACTAATTTTAAAATAAAATCATTATTTTAAATATTTTTATTTAGCCAGATGGGAAAATTAATAAAAGTGCCTTTATGTTTATGCTGAAAGAAGATGTGGAATCTGCTGATAGGGTCATTGCATGCACTTACAATTTCTAATATTGGTCCACAGTGCATCCTTTGATTCTACTGTGCGATTATGGGACGTGGACCGAGGCATCTGTATCCACACCTTGACCAAACACCAGGAACCTGTATACAGTGTAGCCTTCAGCCCAGATGGAAGATACCTGGCCAGTGGCTCCTTTGATAAGTGTGTTCACATCTGGAATACACAGGTATATACTGTCATTTCTGAAGACTGGTTAAATTCTACTTTTAGTAAAATTTTACCCTTTTGTTTACAGTATAAAACCATACCAAAGTCTCATAACAGGAAAAACAATAACTTAACTATGTATGACTGTTCTGTTACCTCTGAGTTAGTGTTGACTGTACTCCATCGACTTGAATATTTTCACCTTTCCCTTTTCCATTTAAATGCAAATTAATTTTTAGTACACTATTATTTGGACATTCATTCTTTTGATGTTGCCTCCATGTTTGATATTTATTTGTGTGTTGATTTACAGACAGGCTCTCTTGTCCATAGCTACAGGGGAACGGGAGGAATCTTTGAAGTGTGTTGGAATGCAGGTGGTGATAAAGTGGGTGCTAGTGCATCGGATGGTTCAGTAAGTACCACTAGTGATTTGAAAGTGAGTTAGCAGAATTCAGACTTAATTGAATTTTAATATATAATCTAATGCTTTAGTCAAAGAGGCAGACATATTTTATGGAAGCAGAACTGTTTTTCACCATATTTTAAGATCAGTTCAATAATGAGCTCTCATAGCTTTACAAGTTTTGCTCTCAATGTTTTCCAATTCCAGATGTCTATGTTTGCTCCACAGTGGAAACTGCTTATGTAATTATGGCATGCTGTAATAATACCTCTAGCCAATATCACCAAATCATTTTTGCATCTGCAATTCCACACTGCTTTCAAAATTGATTTCTGTTTACTTTAGTATTATCCACCAGAAAGGGCAGACTGCAACTCAAATCAAAGTAGTTCTCATATCTTAATGTATTTTTAAATGACTCCATCTACTGGCTTTACTTTCATGTTTTTCTGGTAAGCTTGTTTAAACTTACAAGTAGTTTCACAAAATTTCCTGGTAGAATTTGCTTTCTTTCCATACCAACATTTATTTTAAGAGCTTCTTTTTCTTTTAAAAACTGATGGGGTAAAGAAAGTTGAGTCTGCAATATGAAATGATGGAAAAGATGCAGGTGTACAATTGCTTGCTTAGAGAATGATTTCAAGCTATATATTTGTGTAAAGTCAAATCTTTGTGCTTTATTTGAAATGCCCATCTAACAATTTGCAGGGGAACTATTCAATCTACAGATATTGTGATGAAACTATAAAAATGTTTTAATCTGGAATGTTCCCCTCAGTCATGCCCCACCACCTTTTTCTGCAGATCCTAACTCACTTTCAGTTAAGCATTCTCCTCACAACTGACCATTCAGTCATCATTGAGCTTGCTGACTAATTCTCTGATTTTCAGCCATTGAATAGATGTGACACTGGATCACAAAATCTTTTATACTTTTCCTTAATAACCCTTCACTTGGAAATGCAATTGATTCACTTCTTGTGATTCACTTCCTGCTTTATCTGTCACTGTAAAGTCAAGTCAGGTGAAGTTTATTGTCATTTAACTACATACATATATATAATGTATATAGACATATAATGTATCTGAAAACGGAACAATGTTTCTTTGAACCAGGGTGTAAAGCACAATAGTACACATTGCACACCATAACTTCTGAAGGTAAGATAGATACTTTATTGATCCTAAAGCAAATTACAGTGCCACAGTAATTTGTAGCATTACAAGTAGCATTACAAGTACACAGATATACAACTATTAGAAGAGAAATGAGAAAGAAGTTACCTCAGACAGTCTTAACAGAATGGGTTCATGGCTATAGGTTGACTCATAATAGAGCCTAGTGACCAAGGGTAAGAATGACCTCATATAGCACACTTCGGAACAGCGCAGTTGTCTTAGCCTATTACTAAATGTGCTCCTCTGTTCAGGCAAGGTGGCATGCAGAGGGTGAGAATAGTGTCCAAAATTGCCAGGATTTTCCATAGGGTCCTTTGTTCTGCCACAGCCTCTAGTGTATCCAGTTTGACTTCTATAGCAGCCAGCCATTTTAATCAGTCTATTGAGCCTGTTGGCATCACCTGTGTTGATGCCATTGCCCCAGCACACCACTGCATAGAAGATTGCAATGGTGACAACTGGCTGGTAAAACGTGAAGGATAGGTCTGCTCCAAAGGACCTCAGTCTCTTCAGGAAGTAGAGGTGACTCTGGCCCTTCTTGTACACAGCTTCTGTGTTGGTGCTCTACTCAAGCCTGTCCCCAGGTATTCGTAGGCCCTCACCATCGTTACCTAACAGAGCAGTTCAAGCTTAGTCTTAAAGTCCATCACCTTTGTCAAATGGTGCAAGGTGAATCATCCACAGCTCAACACCAGTAAGACAAGGTCCTCCTCCATCATGGCCCTGTATTCTTCCTCCCGTCCTCCCTTCATACTCCCAACTCTGAGTCATCAGAGGATTTCTGCAGACAAGGCTTGGTATTGTATCTAAAGTCCATGGTGTACAGTGTAAATGGGAAGGGGGACAAGTCTGTGGTGGGGCCCCAGTGCTGCTAATAGCCACATCTGACAGGCAGCTCTAAAGCCACACAAATGGTGGTCTGCCAGTCAAGTAGTCCATTATCTGGGATACAGTGGAAACGCCAACCTGCATTGAACGGAGCCTTTCCCCTAGCAATGAGGGCTGTATAGTATTGAAGACACTCGAGAAATCAAAAAACATGATCCTCACAGTGCTTATCCAAATGGGGGTAGGCTCTGCTCAGCAGATAGATGACAGCCTCGTCGACTCCAATGTGCTCCTGGTAGGCAAACTGTGAGGGATCGAGGGCTGATCTGGACCAAGTGTCAGAGGTGAACCAGGACCAGCCTCTAGTGTCTTCATGATGTGTGAGGTCAGGGCCACTGCACAATAGTCATTCAAGGCTTTCGGTTGGCCCTTTGTGGGAGCTGGGACCACTCAAGATGTTTTCTATACAGTCAGGACCATTTCCAGACTGAGACTCAGACTGAAAGTGTGCTGGATAAAACCCGCAGATGAATAATCACACATAAATAACAAGCTAAAGTGCATCAATATTAAATATTGTAACAATGTGGCTGGGAGTTCTGAGGCATAATAGCCTGGAGGGAAGAAACTCTTTTTAATCCTGACCGTTCTTGTTTCTATGCGTCGTAGTCTCCTGCCTGATGGTAGAAAGTCAAAGATGCAGGTTGGATGGGTGGGATCCTTAATAATACTAAGAGCCCTGCATATGCAGTGCTCCTGAAAAATGTCCCAGATGGATGGTAGTGAAACCACTATGATCTGCTCAGCTGTTCTCACAGTTCTCTGTAGGGACTTCTAGACCGATGCTCGACTGCTCCCATTACCAGATGGAGACGCGACTTGCCAGGGTGGTCTCAATGGTGCTCCTGTAACGTGCAGTTAAGATGGTGGTGGGGAGGGAGCCTTGCTTGCCTCAAGCTGCTTAGGAGGTCGAGACACTGCTGTGCCTTCCTTTTCGGGGAGGTGATATTAAGGGACCAGGTGAGGTCATCCATGATGTGAACTCGCAGGAACTTGGTGCACTTAACTCTCTCTGCGAAGGAGCCATGTATTCGCAAAGGCATAAGCCTTTGTCCGTATTTATCTCCCAATCACTGTCTTGGCCCCTCTACTGTCACTGAAGTGAAGATGAGGAGCTCATGTCTGAGTTTGTTAATAAGATTGAACTAATAGCTTAAACTATTTCTACAACTTGCTTTACTTTTTACCAAGTGAAGTCTGCCCACAAGTTAATTACTATTTGTCTAATCCTGAGCAGGTTGTGCAACCTTTTTGACCAGCACCAAACCAATGGGTGCTTCCTGTGTTATATCTCTTAAATGATTTATTTTAATGCTCTCTCCTTTTGAGTTTATTTTGTCTGTGGGATACGTCTCAGTATCGTTAAAACTCAATTCCACTCAAAGCTTCCGCTGCTGTTCTGTCTTCCATACTTGCTGACAATGCTTCTCTGTAGGTACTTCCAAAATTATAGGACATACATAAATAATCTTTTGTAAACATTAACTTGTACCATTTTCAGAGAAAAGCATTTTTTTGGATAAAATGATAATGAGCTTTGAAGAGTAATCTAGCCCACCAAACTGGAGATAATTTAATGATTTGTGTTGAAATAATTTGTTAGGGTAGCTCTTCAATAAGAATTTCACAGCAAACGTTACACTCACTCAGTTGGTACTGCAGTGGGAAGTAAGGTTCCTTCAGAGATGAATTACGTTGTCCCAAGTGCTCTACTGATTGCACTTTCAATCTAACCAGCAGAGAAGCTCCGAGTTCCCAGCATTTTAATTATGTGTAGGAACTGTTGAAATTCCAGATGGCTTGCACAGCTAAAGCTTCAAATCATTATGGGACATCAAAACTATCTAAGCTTGGGTATCAACGTTAGATACTAAATCATTATGTGCTAACAGTCTGGAACTGAACAAGTTATTAATTTTTCAGTGTAAACTACATGATGACATGACACCTATAGACTTTTATGATTACCTTGAAAATCTCTGAGTTTATATAAAGAAGGACTTGCTTTGCCATTGCAATAATTTGATTGCTCAGGCTAGTTTTCAACAGCTCCTTGCTGGCTAGAATTGAGGTAATGGCATCATCAGTTAAACAAATGCCTGGTGAGCCTGTAGAGTGGAAAATGTGAGCATAAATTCAGATGTATCTCAGATGACCAGGTGCTTGCTGATATAGTGAAATTCTTATAGAATAAAATCACCCACAGAACCCTGAAGTAAAATCAAACATTCTGCACCGTGTAGCCGCTGAAAGAGAGACAAATCAGTTACTTTACAACAGCTCAAAAATGCTAACTGCCTTTCTCTAATCAACATATTAAAGAATCACACAGCATGGAAACAGGCCCTTTGGCCCAACCAGCCCATGCTTACCAAGGTGCTCATTCAAACTCATCCCATTTGGCTCCTAACTCTCTAAACCTATTCTATCTATGTGCTTCTTCAAGTACCTTTTAAATGTTGTCAGCCACTGGCTCAACCACTTTCTCTGCAGCTCATTCTATGGGTGAAAAATGTTGCTCCTCACGTTCCTGTTAATTCTCTCCCCTTCAGAGAGGCTCTCTGTTGGTCAGGGTCGACCACTGGTGATGCGTCCCATCTGTCTACGTGATATTTAAGCCATTGCAGTACAATATGGAGTGCAAGCTCTTACCCATGTAGCAGGCTTCCTTTCTCCGCACAAGTAATAAATCCAAAAGAACGTCAGATTCTGATACAGTTTGGCACCATCAGTTTCGCAGGAGCTGCCAGTCAGCATTGAATTCAACTTAGGACTGCTTTAGGGATTCTAGCTCTGGATTTTTCCTCAGGGTTTACTCTTGAAGCCTTCCCCATAAGTGGGTATAAGTGTAAGGTAGTAGAGGTTTGAGTTTTTCTCCTGCCAGCCACAGCCAATGAGCCCATCTGCCTGAATCCCCCACTTCACCTTAAACCTATAACCTCTCATTTCTGATTTCCCCCACCCTAGGAAATAGATGAGTGCATTCACCTATGCTCCAATGAATAAAAGTTCTAGCCTGCTCAATCTGTAGAGTCCTAGCATCATCCTCATTAATCTTTTCTGAACTCTTTCTTGCTCAGTGACATTCTTCCTCTAGCAGGGTGACTAAAATTAAACTCTATATTCCAAATGCAGCCTCATCAGCGTCTTATGACATTTCTATGTAACATCCAAATTCTATACTCAGTGCCCTGCCTGATGAAGGCTAGCCTGCCAGAAGCTTTCTTCACCACCTTCTCTAACAGTGATTGCACTTTCAGGAAACCATCTGTTTTTACTCCCAGATCCCACTGTTCTGCAACAGTCCCCAGGCCCTACTATTCACTGTGAAAGCCCTATCCTGATTTGTCTTCTCAGAATAAAACACTATGTGAATTAAACTCTATTTGCCATTGTTATCCAGCTTTACTGTGCTACTATTTATTTTTGTGTCACCTGCAAACCTACTGATCTACATTCTCATACAATTCATCAATATAAAATAACAAATAACAATAGGGCTAGCACCTACCCCTAATGTTTACCATTAGTTTTGGGATTCCAATCTAAGAAACAGTCTTCCACCATCAACCCATGCTTCCTTCCATCAAGCCAGCTCTCCCTGGATTCTGTGTGATCAAACTTTCCATAGCAGCTTACCATGCAGAAACTTGCTCTCATCAGCCTTCATGGTTACTTAATCAAAAAAATTCTCAAGTAAAATCATTGAGACATGATCTTCCATGCACAAAGTCTTGCTAACAATCCCTAATCAATCCCTGTTTTTCCATGTGCACGCATATCTTGTTCCTCAGAGTCCCCACCAATAATTTATCACAGATGTTCAACTTAATAGTCTATAGTTCCCAGATTTTTGTGTGCAGGCATTCTTATATAAAGACATATCAGCCACTGTCCTGTTCTCTAGTACTTTGCCTCTTGACTAATGATGTGTATACCTCAACCACAGCTTCTGCAGTTTGTTCTCAATTTATATTTCCTGCATTTTCTGTTTATTTCAGATGTGCAGCATTCATGGTATTTATTTTAAGGAATATTGAAATGTCAATTTTACATTAATGCAATGGAATAAACATTTGTGCAGAGTTCTAACAGTTCACTGCTAGGCTGTCTCTACAGGATTCCTGATGAATCTCATACTGCACGATATGCTTCTTTCTTACTATTGAAAGATCTTGTTGCTTCTCGTTCATTCCCCTTTGTATCCTTCTGCTAATCCTGCATTCAGATATTTTCTGTTACTACTTTTTTGCTGTATGAAGTCGAATTGATTTCTTGGTGTTTATTAATTTAATTGTTATCTACACTGTCTCAATCTTTGCTGTCTTAAGACTGAATTTCACTTCTATTATTTCATTCTTTTATTGTTGTTTCACCGGCATCTGCTAGTAGGCATTGTTAATATATAGAACCAATATACAAATATTATTGAACCTTGGTCATATTCTACTAGCTCTTGGTTAATTCTTTACCAGTTTACAGATTCTTAAGCCACCAGACTCTCTGGCCTGACTACTCTTCTAACTAATGGCCCCTTGACCTACATTTAATCTAAACTTCTACTCTCTCCCTACGCCTGGAACTGACTCCAGACTTAGTCTATGCATGATGTTGACTCCAGGTTAATCCTATGACACATAAAATGAATTTCCATCTATCACAGCTTTAGCTTTAAAGTGTTTAATGTTACCTACTTCTTATTTGTGATTGACAAATAATAATTCATTGTCTTAACGGTAATAAAACTGGGGAGAAAATCTTCTTTGGCTGTTGGAAGGGAGGCATTTCATATGCAACGGGTTTATGGGACACAATTTCTCAGGTGCATCCAAGGTGGTTTCTTGAAATGCCCAACCAGAGGAGGGATTAAACTGGACCTTGTTCTGGGAACTATGCCTGGTGTGGTGACTGGCCCTTCATTTTGGGAATAGAATAGAATAGAATTACTAAGTCGGAGAGAGCAGATTAGAACATTATTAGACAGGAGCTAGGGTGTGTTAATTGGGAGCCGCTCTTATGGGACAAGACTACATCTGGGTTGATAATTGTTTAAGGGTCATCTAATTAGAGTTCAGGACCACAATGTTTCAATTAGGTGGAAGTTTAAGGTTGGTAAGCTAAGAGAATCTTGGAAGACGAGAGAGATGGTGAATTAAGTAAGGAAAAGGATGTGGGCCCACGAGTAGGCTGCCATGAAAATAGCTGCTACCTGTTCCAAAATATGGAGTTCAATGTCCTACTGATGTTGCTTCCTAAACCTGTGGTGCACAGGAAATGTCCTGGAGTTTTCATGTAGCATCACTTCTGGATTCCATGGGTCTGAGGTGCCTGTTATTAGATTTGACTTATTTGGCAGCAATAAATGCTTTTTAAAAAAAGCACAAAACCACTCAACTGTAACACCAACTACTTCCCTTGATGTTGCTCAAATCAGTTAACCAATCACTTCCTTGCACTTTTATGAGCGAATGCCTCTTTTATGAAAACTCTTCCATTTTTCTCTAACTTTTCTTGTATCTCAATCTTTATTCTCTGTTGGATCTCTCCCTGTCTGGCACTAGGTTTGTCTTAAATTGCAAGAACAACACTTAAGTTGCTATAGCAGCACTCACCATATTTTAGAATGTAGCTTGCAGCAGAAGTGGTCTCCGCTCTGAGGAAAGATATGCTGCTATCCATTTAGGTGGCAATATTAGAGAAACGGATCATTTTTAAATATGGTGATAGATTTATACGTGAATCCCTGAAAGTTAACATGCAGGTATAATTGAGATGTTAGGAAGGTGCATAACATGTTGTAATTTATTGCAGGTGGATTTGAGGAGAAGAGTGACTGCAGTTTTATAAAGCTTTGTTGGCATCCTATTGACCACAAGATTTTTCCTGAATACTCTGATTTCTTTCCACATACCAAAAATTTTCTGTTATGTTAATTGACTACAATAAATAGCCCTTACTCTAGGCATGAGTCAAAAGAATCAAAATAATTAATAGAAATGTGAAAGAGAATAAATTACAGGACCCAGTAGTTCCTTCTGTTACACTTGCATATTTTCATAAAATGAGTGACCAAAGAAGCTTAGAGAGCAATTGATTAAAGATTTTAAAAATAATTGAGAGCAGATGAGGATAAATTTTCCATTGGTTGAAGTGTGCAGGATTTAAATCGCATCACATCCTAAAAATTAGAGCAAGCTCTTAAAGAGAGAGGTTGGGATGTATTTTTATGAAAGTGGTAGATATTTGAAACTCTACCACATTCAGCAGTTTATCCTTTGCCAATTTTTAACTTTAAAATCTTAGAATGCACAAAGTGATATGGTGCAAAGCTGGATCTGTGATGTTGGGAGGTCTGCATTCTGCAGCTGTCCCACAAGGCCGTCCTGCATGGGATCTTTCCATTTCTCTAGTGCTATTAGATTCTTAATGCAGCATCAGGAATATGATTGTAATATCTTTGAGCTAAACAGAAATTTAAAGTTTCCTTTCTTTGCTCTGTCACAAATTCCATTCTCTTCCCAGTAACTCTCATTCCTCTTAATGGCCAGTATTTCAGACTATGACATTATTTTCAAATTGCCTTTCCAATCTTACTTGTACAATTGCCATCTAATTCCATTTCCACTTCACATTCTCTGGGCCCTTTTTAAATCTGCCTGAGATTCTCATACTTGCCAAATTCTGCATTGAACTTATTTTATCTAGCCAGCCAACTTGTATCCTGCAGTCTTTTAGCTTCAGCACATTCAAAACCCTGCTGACTTTGTATCTAATCCAACATCAAGCTTAACTTGGTGATTACATCTATCCTTGCTAAACTGTGTTGACAGTCAGTTGCCTATTTTCTTAAATTTAATATTTAACATGTATTTAAATTCTTCCAGGGGTTCTCAAATTCTGTAACCATATTTTAAAAAAATCCTCCTTAAACTTTAAAATCCCTAAAAATATGCTTTAATGTAACCTTTATGTCATCTTCACAATTTAAAGCAGTAGCTTAATCTTGCTATCAAGATTCTAGATTTTAGATAGTTTTGCTTTGAGGGTCCATTTCAAATCAGAATAACATTGTACAATGTTAGAACATTTCAGGCTCCACTTGCAGTGTGGAGACTGGTAATCAGTTCCATATAGAATGGCTTAGAAGGCTGTTCTCTGTGTTGCAGCCTACTGTTTCGTTCCATTTCTATTTATTAATATTCAATTAGAATAGTTTCACTTATTGCATATTTAAATAATTATGTTCAATGCTTTAATAGTTGGAATTTCGGTAAATACAAATCTCATTCATAGAGGTATACTGCTGGCATAGTGAACTTGTATTGATTTAATAAATGCTACCAAGTGATCTTAAATATTCAATTTTTTTCCGAAGGTTTGTGTGTTAGATCTGCGGAAATAGCGCTGCTAGCTGGAAGCCATGGACCGACAATGAATGTGTACATAGCCAAAATGACTGTCCCTGCCCCATGCACTGCTACAGTCTCACTTGAACCATGGCCAGTCCACTACAGGCAAAACGAGTCAGAATGCAAAACCCAGGACAACTGAGCCCTGATGTGAAGAGTACCCTGACTGCTTAATGCTGGAAGTTCCATCCACAAAGAAAAGTCAACCTTTCTTGAAGACGTAAAGCAACTTGAAACAGACTTGAGACCATATGTGTACCAAAATGGGGAGATAATCAAAGGACAAAAAAAGTTTTTTTTTTGGCCAGAGTCTATGTAGAATGAGTTATCTTGTCAGCAGTTCAGCAGATCTGTGTGCAGACATATCAGCTTCTTTAAATCAGCAGCAAATACTTTGTTCCCTTGTTTTTAAACATTGTTCTTTCACTTTAGTTTACAGTTGCATGATGTAAGAGTGACTGTATCTTGTTTATTTTTTTCCTACTGACACTTAACACACAATTAGAAAAAAACTTTTTTATGGATACTATAAGAAGAATGACAGTGTATTTAGTATGTTTTTGGTACATTTTGTGGCTCACCAACTAATGTGAGGAAATGTAAAACTGCTCCAAAATTCAGTCTAAAATTAGTTTCATCGTACATCAATCATAGATAACAAGCAGTGGTTTACAGGTGGTGTGGCTAAATGTAGTAGTTTCCCAATGGGGACGTTTTTCTGCCGATTTATGAGAATTAAACAAATGGGCACAAAGAAAGAATCAATGCAGGGATGCATCCCATTGCTTTAAGACCATAGTTTGCATATGGTTGGATTGTGCACTATTGAAAGAGCAGCTTAAGGAATTTTGGAAGATAACTTTTCTGGATAGAGAATTATTGCTGTTGTTCTACTTATTCTTTGGTAGAATGACAGGCACAAATTTCACAGCAAGATTCCAGTATTAAGACTGATATCATAAGCAATGTTTTTAAAATTTATCCAGTGCAATGAGGTAAAAGCCCCTCTGTCATAGGGCAGAAATCAGGCAGGCATAATTTTTATGTTAATGCTACAGTAAGGGTTGACTTTGCTTTAATTTTCTTTCCTTGGTGCTCATGTATTACACATGGGTTTATCTCAGATCAGCCCTCTAAAGTACTTGCACTTGCTGGGTTATTCAGTAAAGTACAGGTAATATAGTTGCAATAGCTTCTTTTTAGAATAAAAGTATATTATACTATAAAGTAAAGCATATCTGAGCTTTTAAACCTCAGGGGACCCTTCTTCAGATGATGAAGTGGTTAAATAAATATTTCTGCTACAAAACGCTCAATTACTTTTTCACGTGAAGAAAAGACGTTTGAGGTTTCAAATTCTTGGATTTAATGCATTGTAAGATGTTAGTTTAACAAAAGTATTCTTCTATTTCCCATATCCCATGCAGTAGCAGAACAATGAATAATGATTACTGTTGCAAAGGCTTTATACCACCTCTTCAAACTTGGTCTGTTTTCCTGCTCATTGAAAGTGCAAGGCTAGTTTTTTTTTTGAAAGAAGAAACATGACTAAGAATTTCTACAGAAATGTTTAGATTTTGTTGTCTTTGAAGAAGTCTGTTGATACAAGTAATCATAGATAACTTGGAATAATCATATAGCTGCTGTAAATGCAGAAATTTTACGTTATCTGCATTTCTAAAATGGCCACTGAATTTGGTAGGCTTAAGCAAATGGTGATACATGAATAGGCAGCTTTACACATTTATAATAGATAAACCCATTGACTTTATTATTTTCCTGGCCTTTTTCTTTTAGGTTGCTTCATTTTAAGGTGATGAATGAGACTGGTTTTATCTTTCTCTCAAGCTTATAGATTCATTGTGAAGTTCAAGTTAAAGAAAAAAATGTATTTTCCTCCCTCCCACCAGTAAACATAATGCATGGGGCATTTATTACTGATAATTGAAAGAATGTTCATTTGAATGAATGAGCCCTGGCTTATTTTAATTAAGCTGTTAAAAGTTTTTCATTTATATGTTTTAAAGTGCATTCATCAGTGACACATTTGTTGTGGGGTGCAAGTGGTAAACGGGCCAGAAGCATTTAAAAAATGGATAACAAGATATTAGCTTTCTGGTTACAATTTTATAACGACTGAAGGCAGGGTTGTAAGAATAGTTCTGGATTTTTAAAAATCTAACTGCGTACTTTTAAATTGGAAAATTACAAGAGGTTGGCAGTTACCTCAGCCAGACCTGGTCAGGTTTAGCCATCAAAATCTGGGGCAGGAGTCATCAAAAGATGGGGATTTATCTGAATTAGTTTTTGTATTAGTTGGCTGTTGAATGGATGGCAATACTTTTATTTTTGACACACATTTGTTATTATTTCTTGTGGTATATGGACTTCAATGATCTAAGGTTCCTATTCATAGCTGGTACTTTGAGGAAACTCAAAGCACCAAAATAATGACCATACAGTGCTGTTTGAACTACCTAAAACTAGTAATTATTACACATAAGATGCTTACTATTGGAAATTATCATACATATAATATGGATTAAAAATTACCCCCCTTTGTCAAACCAATATATACTGTTATAACTGTTGCTCATTTGTACCTTTTGCAAGTGCTGTTTTAGGAGGGGCTGCAAATGAGACTAGATGGTTGAAGCAAGTGAGGTGTTTTGGTTGGTGAAGACAGCATTTGATGCATTCAGTGCGTAAGAGTGGTTAACTTAGGTCATGATTTCAGGGGATAGAGCTGCAACTCTAGCACTGGATTGACGTGTCTGCATCATTTCTACAGTTCTCACAAATTCAGAATTTAAAAAATTGTGAACCTGTAAACCAGGCCATGAAAGTTTTTTTTCTACTCTTTGAACTCTTTATTGTTCTGTTTTTATTTGTACCTGTTAAAAGGACTGATATTTTGATGTACCATACTGTCCTGGACCATGTAAATATCACCTGATGATGTATTTAGGTTCTGCATTACATTAATGATTTTCCCTCCTACCTCCCCACTCTCCACCTCTCCAGATCGTCCTTCCACACCTCAAGTATCACAGCCAAGGCACATTTTCTGTTTCAGCTTCCCTTTGCATCGTATCAATCTGACTACCATAATTTGCATCAGATCAAAATTAGGTCCAGAATAAAATATATTTTGATATTACATTATTGTTGTTGTTTTGGACTTTGTATATCTGGCTTCACATTAGCATAATTAAAGTAAACTCTTGTATGTTAAAAGTTAATAACAGTAATTTAATTGTTAACTGTATTTCTAGCCCATTAAGGAATATTATAGAAGAAAATGTCAGTTTGATTTGAGGCTCTGTGTGCTAACGTATTAGTATCAAGATCCCTGAAATGTCGACCAGCCTGCTCAGCACCTTTATGCTATCAACCAAATACTTAAAACCAATAGAAAAACATGTTGTGTAAGCATGGTTTAAAGTGATTCTTTATACCCTCATAAACAATTTTGAAACATTCTATATAATTCAAGGCAACTCACATTATGTGAAGTGGAAATTGAGGAAATCTATTTTGGAGAAAAAAAATTAAAAAACATGGTTCAGTCAATTCTTGATGTTTTTTTTCTGAACTCGTCACTGAACAACTGGAAAAATCTGAATAAAGTGGCATAGTGACTTCAGCAATTATATACAAATATTTCAGCTTCCAGGTAAGGAACTATTAACAATTAGGAATATTAGTTACTTTTGTAATATACTTCATTATGGGCCCATTTGTAGTGTTTTTTATAAAGGTATGTGAACTGTGCAAGAAATTAGGTTAATGTATCTTCTGATATTGTCGTGACTATTCCCTCAAGAAACCCAACCCATCATGTGATTGGATCAGACCTTACAGGCATGACCCAGCTTCTCATATTTTGGTGTCTTTCACACGTGAAATGATGTTATCCATGTCTTCTTACTGATCAAAATTGCAACAAAAATATGCATTGAAATGCATTTATAACTGTAGAAGAGAGGATATTCTGGAAGGTAACCATGGTATTAAAATGAATTGTTCAGCCCCTGTTGTTACAAAGATAATGTTGCTGATATTGAACTTTTATCCCCCCAGTCATTAGTTTAAACCACTACAACATATTTTTTAGTGCAGTGTTTCTGTACACTCAGTAAAAATCAAATCTAAGTTGGTAAGGAAATGTAAATTAAAGCATCCCGACGTCAGTGTGTAACTATCTCCATCCGTCTACCTATGGTTTATTTGTTCTGCAGATTTCATGATCATGTGTGCTATGAGTTTCTGAGACTTAATTGCAGCTACCTACAGCAGATAAAATGTGAGCTGTGCGATGATGAGCCTTGCTGTGGCCTTTGACCACTTGTGGTATGTGATCATATTTGAGGGAGTGATTGCTATCGGCCAGCTACACCGTCTACTTCCATGCATTTTGCTGCTGTACTGTGACAACTGTGGAGTAAGTTCCTTAAGGCTGAACACACTTCTCATGAATTCTAGTAGCAAAATGTGCACTCATCCTTGTAGGAAGTTGCCATCGGAAACCATGGAATTTCTTAGCATATTTCTTGCATTTATAGTTTTACACCACCTGTTGTAATTTCTTTTAGGGTTATATGTCTTATGCAGTGCACTAAGCGATGCGTTTATCAACTATACTGACAAAAAGGTTGAGTTAATTGAATATTTTATTAGTAATTGCACATAGTATAGTTACTGGAAATTTTAAACTTGTGAACAGATTTTGGAAGTAAGACATCAATTCAAATTTTAATGGATTCAATCCAACCAAAATAATTATCTTAAGCAATATAGGGTTATTGTCTACATTTTGTTCTTAAATCAGGAAATGCAGTCACTGAAGGATATCTGCTGGATATTTGAGATGATTTACCAAGTACATAATTTACATTTATTGATTCAGGAAAAAAATGTAATACTTATGCAAATGCAGAAGGCTAGCTTAGAATATTTCCTGTTACAATGAAGTTTTCTTCATGATTAAGAAGTATTTGTAATATTCCATAAATAACAGGGTGACCACGTGGTCATTATGTGAAGATGAAGTGTTTAGCCCTGCTGCTGCAAAGTTAATTTTCAAGTTTTTAGATTGTATATTTGATTTCATCTCAGTCAAAATCACTTTCCTATTTTTCCTCCACTGTAGTTTGATTCAGGCTGTAAAAGGTGAGCTCTGCAGCTCTCAGTTTGGAAGTTCCCATAGTGTGACTAACAGATCACTACCTGAAAATCCAAGATGTGGAGCATTATTGCTCTCGTGTTTATTTGGGTTAAAAAGAAACAAATTTTGTCTATTTGTTTTTTTTTCAACGTGCATTTCTTGATAGATTTGCAGTTAAAGTGCGGTAGGTCAATTTAAATATCTAGCATTCTGCCCCCAAGCATTTTCTTTATTATTTGCCCCCCAAATATGTATGAAACAAATGCAAGTTGTAAGCTTAAAGCAACCACTGTTATTTGTTGCCAGTCATATTATACTATGTTACTATCGTTGATACTTGATTAGAATGTATGTCTCCATTCAAATTGAAAGCTTCATTCAAGCAGTTACTTCTGTATCTGCTTTGGAAACTGACAAGACAATCTCTTGTCTTCTCAAGACTAAGCAATCAAATGCACTTCCCAACCCCCCACAATGAATTAGCTGTGGCAGTATTATCCTTTTGAGAGGAAAACATTAAGAAACAGGATTTTATGTGGTAGAAAATTATGATATGGACAGTATTTGTATTAATTGCTTTAATCACTTGCATTTTTTTAAAGAAGGATTTCGTGATTTTCTAACTGCTTGTAGTGCACTCTGGCCTGACCCAATTAAATATTTAGCTTAATTATTAGATGAAGTATACTGTTGTCATTTACTTCTCATAGACTTTCATGCTGTAATTATGGTCTCCCCATATTCTTCTTAAAAAAGGACTTGAGCCTTGCTCTTGAGACACCTTCACTGCCAATAGAGAGTGGTAATTGGATCATATTGCAAAAAAAAACCCTCAAATACAGGAAAATCTGTAGATGCTAGAAATCCAAGCAACACAGAAAATGCAGGAGGAACTCAGCAGGCCAGGCAGCATCTATGGAAAAGAGTAAACAGTTAATACTTCGGGCTGAGACCGTTCATCAGGAGTCCTAATGAACAGAGTTGCAAAAAAAAAATTCTGTTGTGAACTGTTTATATGTTATTTAACAATCTGTATTTTTGGCTTACTTTGTGGATTTATTAGAAGAAAGTGATGTTTACTTTTCAGTATGCCACCTTGATTAACTTTCCATTCAATTGCCTAGCCTGACTTCATTGGTTGGAAGATGAAGTCCATTATTGAGGATGAGGCTTGGGGGTACTTGGAGGCACATGATAAAGTAGGCCAAAGACAGCGTGGTTTTCTTAAGGGGAAATCTTGCCTAGAATTCTTCAAGGGAATAACAGGCAGGATAGATAAAGAGTTGGTGGATGTTGTTCACCTGGATTTTGGAAAGGCTCTTGACAAAGTATTGCACATGAGTCTACTACATGAAAGCCCATGGTTTTACAGGAAAGATACTAGCATGGATAGAAAAAACACGAGGAAATCTGCAGATGCTGGAAATTCAAACAACACACACAAAATACCGGTGGAACACAGCAGGCCAGGCAACATCTATAAGGAGAAGATTGGTTGACTGGCAGGAGACAAATAGAGGGAATAGCAGTGGCCTTTTCTGGTGACTAGTGGTGCTTGGATCTCTTCATGTTATATGTCAATGAATTGTTGGCTTTGTGACCACGTTTATGGATGATAGATAGGTGGAGGGGCAAATAGTGTTGAGGAACTAGGAAGTGTGTGGAAGGACTTGAACAGATTAGGAGAATGGGCAAAGAAGTAGCAAATGGAAAGGAGTGTAGAGAATTGTATGGTCATGCACTTCAATAGGAATAAAGACATAGATGGGGAGATGGGTGCAAAGGGACTTGGGAGTCCTTGTGCTTGTTTCCCTAAAGGTTAACTTGCAGTTGGTGAAAAGGAAGGCAATTGCAATGTTAGTATTCGTGTCGAAAGGACTAGAATATAAAAGTAAGGATGTAATGCTGAGGCTTTATAAGACATTAGTCAGACTGCATGTGGAGTATTGTGAGCAGTTTGGGCCCCTTTTCTAAGAAAAGATGTGCTGGCATTGGAGAAAGTCCAGAGGAGGTTCAGGAGAATGTTTTTGTGAATTAAAGTATGAGGAGCATTTGATAGCTCTGGGCCTTTATTCGCTGGAGTGTAGAAGACTTGGGGGCAGGGGAAATTATTGAAGCCAATAGAATATTGAAAGGCCTATAGAATGGATGTGGAGAGGATATTTCCTGTTTTGGGGGAGTCTTGCACCAGAGTGTACAGCCTCAGAATGCAGGGACTTCCCTTTAGAACAGAGATGAGGAAGTATTTCTTTAGCCAGAGGGTGGGGAATCTGAGAAATTTGTTGCCACGGATGACTGTGGAGGCTGTCATTGGATATATTTAAAGTGGAGGTTGATAGGTTCGTGATTAGTAGGGTTATCAAAGGTTACGGGGAAAAGCCAGGAGAATGGAATTAAGAGGGTTAATAAATCAGCCACAATTGAATGGTGGGGCTGACTCCATTGGCTGAATAGCCTAATTCTGCTCCTATATTCAAAGTTCCTGTTGAAGTTTAATAAACTAACCTCTCCTTAACTAATGAACTGCTCTAAGGAAATTCAAATTATGATATTGGAATGAAAATCTTAATAAGATCATAAGACATTGAAGTGGGATTAGGCCGTTCAGCCCATTGAGTCTGGTTAATTACAAGAATTTTTTTTAATAGAGAGATTTGGTAAAAATATTTAAAGTAACAAATATCTGATGGTAAAAGGATACAAAATAGTATGTGTTGTTACCCAAACTTGTGCAGATGGTGTTTTTTAAAAAGTATTAATACGTGGCTAAACTGATTACAGTTGTTGACCGTTCATACTCTAATTAGAAAAGTTAGTAATAAGAGGGGACAAATTGTTTAGTGTTCATTGAAGATGCTTAAACTTGTAGTGTTAGCCGGTTACCAGATTCATACCAAGTCTGTTGTATGGCCCATATGCTAGGTTTGTTATTCTGTTCACTTTGGTAATTACCAGGGGTTCCCAACCTTTTTTTATGCCATGGGCCCTGGCCATTAACTGAGGGACCTGGGAACACTTGATACTAAACTATTGAGTTAGTTTGATTGAATTGGTTGATTTGCCATCCACTCTGTTCATTGATGTTATTCCATTTCTTTTGAATTGACTTACCCAATTATATTATTTGAATTAATTTGATTTGAATACCACACCTTTTCCCCTCTGAAATTGGTCCTCATCCCAAACGGACATGTTTGAACAATCTGCTTGAGTTTTCTTAATTGTTTTGTTTGTATTTCTTACAACAACGCTGCCTTTATTAAAAAAAATCCAATAACCTTGCTTCTGCAGTTTATTGAAGTTGCAGCATAATATAAAGATGCAGTGAACCTTTGATTTAATATTTCACATTTTTCACTGACATGCAACTAGAGATTAATAGTAGAAGTCTTCATGTTAGGGATTCCCCTACTTAAGTTTCCCCAACTTAAATAAACAACACATCAAAACTGAACTTGAGGTAAATTTGTCATTTTTATCACTTTCTGATTTTCTTACTCTTTAAGTTGTGACTGAGCTCCTATTTGACCTCGGGTACCTAAATTTGTATGTTGTGAATTCTCTGACAACTGCAAGGCCATTTTCACTACATAACTTGTATCTAAATTATACAGGGTGATATGCTACTAATTAAATAACCACCAAACTTAACCATGAGTTGTCCAAATTTATGTGTGTTTGCAGTATTGAGAGCTTTGGAGTCCTCAGATAAAATATTCTCAGAGGTTAGTAACCAACTAGCTGATCAGGCAAGTAATTTCATTTAAACACAGCAGAATATGTTCACAGCTTCATATTCATAATTCTGCTTAATTGTCATGTAGGTGCATGTGGTATTTATTCAAAATTGCTTAAAGTTGTTTTAAGCAATAGGGGTGTTTTGAAGGGTCACACCTAGAAGATTAGGTAACAGTAGCAATTGATTTTATTGATCAGTAGGAATGTGCTTTGAAGTTTCTTTGGAGATCTTGTTTGAAGCAGTTGTGATTTTGATTGTACAGTTGTGTATGCAGATCTTGTTGATTACACTGATGTATAAAAGCCGTTTTTTTGTGAGTGCATAGATAGTGGATGCTTTAGATCAGACAAGATGATTATTTTCCAGCTGAGGAGGTGAATTAAGTACAAGAATTCTAGAGCATTCTTGGCTAAAAAGCAACTATTATTTAACATCTTTAGTACAATTTCTGTAGTAAAAATCAACAGAAACGGGCAGTTGGGAGATGCATTTAAATTTACAGTCACTGGCAGAGGTAAGTGCAGTCTTCCAGCGTGAGCCTGTGGAAAGCATTGTGCTTGGATGGTACCCCGGCCACGTCCTTAGATTCTGTGCAGATCGTAGACAATTTTAATAACTCCCTACTTCAATTTTGCCTGCTTAAGGAATACCACTATCAGCTTGGTACCTAATAAAACAAGGTAACCTGGCCTTAATGACTACTACCCCATGACTCATCCTCCATCCTGAAGTGCTTTGAGAGGCTGGTGATGGCACACATTAACTTCAGCCTCCTAGACATTTTCAACCTACTGCAATTCAACTACTATGGAAATAGCTGTACGGCACACACCATCCTGTTGGCCCTATGCTCCTGTCTGAAGCACCTGGACAATAAAGGCACCCATGTTAGGCTATTGCTAATTGACTACAGCTCTGCCTTCAAGACTGCAGTTCCAAGGAAACTAATGTCCAACCTCCTAAACCCAGGTGTGTATTTGGAATTGGATTGTGTAGTCACTGTCTACAGATGGGGAATTTATAGAGATAGAAAGCATCACTTCAGCTCCCCTCCCCCACCACTCTATTCCCTTTAGCTCATGATAGGCTAGATTCTGCACTAACTCCAATTTTGCTGATGACACCACCAAAGAGGGCTGTATAATATTAGGCTGAGCACAGGAAGAAGATAGGAAGCAAAGTAACATGCTGTCATGCTGCAACATTTCTCTCAATGTGAAGAAAATAAAATAGCTAGTTATGGTCCGGAATTGGGTGGGGTGGTGGGAGGTGCTCCTGTTTCTATCAGTGGTGCTGTGATTGAGAAGGTGGAGAGCTTCAAGTTCCTAGGAATGAAATCACCAAAGCCTGTCCAGAATCATCAATGGAGTTGCCACAGCCAAGAAAGATCACATACACCTCTACTTCCTCATGAGGTTATAGAAATTTGGCACGTATCAATGTACCATAGAAAACATCCTATCCAGGTGCCTGACAGCTTTGTATGGCAACTACTCTAGCAATGGAATTGTTGACATAGCTCACCGCATCATTGAAACCAGCCTTTCCTCCATGGAGTCTGTCTCAATAAAGCAGAAAATAAAAACAATGACCCCAACCCATCCGGCATTCTTTCTTCTCCCTCCTCCCATTGAGGAGAAGATACAGAAGACAGAAAGCATGTACCACCAGACTCAAGGCCAGCTTACACACAAAGTACACTGCAGATGCTGTGGTCAAATCAAGACATACAAAAAAGCTGGATGAACTCAGCAGGTCGGGCAGCATCTGTTGAAAGGAGCAGTCAACGTTTCGGGTCGGGACCCTTCGTCAGGACCAGCTTCTTTCTTGTTTTAAAATTCTTGAATGGTTCTCTAAGATAAGATGTCCTCTTGATTTCACAATCTGCCTCATTATGGCCTTGCATTTTATTGTCTACCTGCACTGCACTTTGTATTAACTCAGTGCACTTGTAAACTGTATGGATGACATGAAAGATACGTGTTTCACTACCTTGGTACCTGTGACAAATATAATCCACTTTAGGGTTTTGAAGATCGTCCTTGGAATGCCTTTTTTGGGAACTTAAAAGTACTGTGAGAGTTTTTTTTCTAATGACTATTACTGGTAAGCAAAATATTATCTTGCCATCTATGTAAAAGTAACGTCATAATGAAGTACAGAATACTGATCTACTTTGACTCTATATAACACATACTTGGGATTTTAAAATATTTTAGTTTGCAGCCATTAATTCATAATCAAAGTAATGCCTTTTTAAACTTGAATATTTTGTTTAATATCACTGATGTACTTCTGGTAGTATTGATATTCATATAACCAGATAACAATTACAGCACAGAAACAGGCCATCTCGGCCCTTCTAGTCTGTGCTGAACGCTTACTCTCACCTAGTCCCACATACCTGCACTCAGCCCATAACCCTTCATTCCTTTCCTGTCCATATACCTATCCTTTTTTTAATGACAAAATCGAACCTGCCTCTACCGCTTCTACTGGAAGCTCGTTCCACACAGCTACCACTCTCTGAGTAAAGAAGTTCCCCCTCATGTTACCCCTAAACTTTTGCCCCTTAACTCTCAACTCATGTCCTCTTGTTTGAATCTCCCCTACTCTCAATGGAAAAAGCCTACCCATGTCAACTCGATCTATCCTCCTCATAATTTTAAATACCTCTATCAAGCCCCCCTCAACTTTCTACGCTTCAAAGAATAAAGACCTAACTTGTTCAACCTTTGTAACTTAGGTGCTGAAACCTAGGTTATCTATTATGCTTTTAATTGGTAGAACTCCACAAGTAGTGAGTTCTTGAGATAGTTAAGAAAAAAGTTCATTCGTTTAGAGTGCTATACACAACTTATTGTACAACTCAAATTTTAGATCCATCTTTGAGATGCAGTTAATTGTTAATGATATGTTAACACAAAATAATTTCAATGAGAGACTCTACACCATGTGGACTTTTTTTTAACTAAATACAGTGAATTCCTGTTAATTGAGACATCGTGACCAGTACATTTTGACCCAATTAAGTGGCTGTCCAAATTAGCTGGTTTAATGGAAACAGTTAAACGGTATAATGAAGCAAATTACTGTTTAACTGATTAATAATTGGTGTATTTAAATGAAGAAATTAGACACCACCAATACTACTACAGTACTATTAATTGCTAATAGTTATCAACGGTGACATTCATCTTGCATGTTCTTACGATTGACTGTAAATGAACAAATTCAGCACATACTTAGTGCAGACATTAGACTGCCTTCATACAATGCTTTAGATGTTTACATCCTCCAAATCTTCATTTTCATTGTAACTTTCAAGAGACCTTCAAATTCTTCGTAATTCCTAACTTGTTGAAGTAGTGAAATCATTTCATCTTCAAGCCTGAATGCTTGAAACTGCCGTGAGCAAAACAGTTCCTAATTGTCTTGCTGCTTATTTCCCAACTATCAATGATAAAAATCACTGCTTTTTGAATACAGACACTTAACTGACACTGTATTAAAAATTGATTGCTCTAAGCAAGATGCTGTGTCTAATGGCAATGCAAATGTGGATGGCTGACTCTAGAAACTGATCGGCAGCAATCTCTTGCCCCAATTAAGTGGATGAGTGTCTCAAATAGCAAAAGGAATCCTGATTATTTTCCTGAGTTTAGTTTTGTTCTTCGAGTTGTTCCAAACTGGCTACCCCAATTAATCGGTGGCCCAATTCACTGGAAACCACTGTATTTTAAAGAAAAACATGTTTAATTTTTTTTTGCTGTCATTTTAAAAAAAACACTCTGGACTTATGGTTATATAAAATGGGCAAATTTCCCATACTGTTGAATGTTACTCGTATTAATAGCTTACTACACTCTTAATTCATTTTAGACATGTTGTACAGCAGTATAGTAAAATTTCCAATAAGTGATATAATAGGTGGTAGCAGATCATTGGGTTTTCCTAAATAATGTCTTCATTCTTAAGAAAGATTTGTAAAAGAGCTAAGGTTGGCTAACATCTTAATCACCAAGATACTGCTGCACGCAATCTTAAGAAGAAACTATCCTTTCTAATACTCCTTTGATTTCTCTTTAACCTTGTTGATCGCTTCAGGTGTACAAATAGTGAAAAGGAAAGATTTTTTTACAGTTAATCTGGGAAGTGCTCACTTGCATTTGACAGTGGGTAGTCAATGACATTTAAGCAACAATGTTCACAGTGGTAAAAAAAAACATGATATCTCAAATGTTTTATCTGATGTCACATCAGTTACATCAGCAGAGTGTACGTGTGTGTTCTTAACTTTTAATTTGTTAAATATTTAAATTTATTAAGAGGCTTCTTGTTGTCTCCTGAGTCTTGAATGTTACCTCCTCTACCAAGTTGCTTTAGCATTTTCCTCTTTCCTCAAACCTTTGACCACTATTGTCATCTGGATTGCTAGTTTGTAGGAGACAGCATGATCTGAACAGTTATGTAGTTTTATTTGGTACTGTTTATTCAACTCTGCCTTAATAACATTACACTTTGAGATATTTTGTAATAAGTGAACAAAATTGCTATTCTTTCCCTTTGTAATGTGTCAATTGTAGGGTGAATTTTAGAACAGCAGTACATAACAATGTTCTAATCAGTGAAAGGACTGAAAATCATTTGAATGTTCAATTACTTAACAAGTAGGTAACATTTTAAAAATCCCCTAAATTCTTCATATTATAGTTAAGAATTAATTCCTTTTCTTAGTATTTGATTTTGTATTCAACTACAGCCTACAGTTACTGAAAGTCAATGAGCATGTTTGAAGAGAAAATATTTACATTTATCAATACAGCTCAAAAATAATGGATAAGCAGTATACAGTAGGAATAGGATGTACAGCCGCAACATACCAGCCCCCTCACTTCTCACTACAAGCATAGGGAGAGGTAGTTCTGAATTTCTAAAAGCAAAAATAAACTATGTCTTGCCTCTGCTCTGAATAGTCTATTCCAATTCTCCCACATACTGAAAGATGTTTTACACAGATCAATGCCATTATTCGTCAGGGTCCAAAGAATGAATTATATTGTCAAGTGCACAGGTGTCTAGTGTGACATTATTCAATCCAGAAATCCTCATGATTGAACTCAAATTAAAAAATACAATATTTGAAAGCTGGTCCTGTGATAGCACTATTGTCTAATACTTGACTTTTATTGAAGGATCTTTGAACTCCAGACAAGCCCTCAATGCGTATAGTTAAGGCATACTCACATGCTTTTTGTTACTTTCTACCCAAAAGTCTCCAATGTGCCATTCTATTTCATAACTTATTCAGCTTCCAACTTCGAAAGATTACCAGAAAAATTCCCAATAGTGGAAACAATTTTTACATATGTAAGTGAATTAATAGACATATATATATATATTCATCTAGACATACGGTGCCTATAAAAAGTATTCACTTGACTTAGAAGGTCCTATGTTTTATTGTTTTACAACATTGAATCACGTGGATTTAATTTGGCTTTTATTGACAATGATCAACAGAAAAAGACTACTAACCCCCTTCAAGTCAGTATTTAGTAGATGCACTTTAGGCAGCTATTACAGCCTTGAGTCTGTGGGAATATGTCTTTATCAGCTTTGCACATCTGGATACTGCAATTTTTCCCCATTCTTTACTAAACGGCTTAAGCTCTGTCAGATTGAATGGGGATCGTGGGTAAACAGACACTTTCATGTTCAGCCACAAATTCTCAATTAGATTGAAGTCTGGACTCTGACTTGGCCACTCCAGGACATTAACTTTGATGTTTTTAAGCCATTTCTGTGTAGTGTTGGCTTTATGCTTGGGGTCATTGTCTTGCTGGAAAACAAATCTCCCAAGTCATAGTTTTCTTGCAGACTACATCAGGTTTTCCCTGTATTTTGTTGTATTCATTTTACCCTCTAACTTCACAAGCCCTTCCAGGGCCTACTGCAGTGAAGCGTTCCCTCAGCATGGTGCTGCCACCACCATACTTAAAGGTAGGGAGGGTGTGATTTTTGATGATGTGCGGTGTTTGGCTTACACCAAAGGTAGTGTTATGTCCGATGGCTTAAAAAGCTCAATTTTGGTTTCATCAGACCATAGAACCTCTCTCCAGCTGACTTCAGAGTCTCTCTGATGCCTTCTGGCAAACTCCAGCCAAGATTTTTTCCCAGCAGTGGCTTTCTGTGTACCACTTTCCCATAAAGCTGCAATAGGTGATGCAGCCAAGCAAGTAGTTGTATGTGGAGTCTCCCATCTCAGCTACTGGAGCTTGCAACTCCTCCAGAGTTGTCACAGGTCTCTTGGTGGCCTCCCTCACTAAGTCCCATTCTTGCATGGTCACTCAGTTTTTGAGGATGGCCTGTGCTCAGCAGATTTATTCCTTCCATTTCTTGATGATTGTCAACTGTATTCCAAGGGGGATATTCAGTGACTTGGAAATTTTCTTGTATCCATCCCCTGACATGCTTTTCAATAACATCTTAGCAGAGTTACTTTACTCCATGCACTATACTTGCAGTTCTTGCATGACCTTTATCCTCCTCCACCTCACCATCTGCTCTAACACTGGTTCCCCTCCCCCTGCAAATCTAGTTTAAACCCCCTGGAGCAGCACTAGCAAACCTTCCCACAAGGATGTTAGTCCCCCTCCAGTTCAGGTGCAACCCATCCTGTCAGAACAGGTCCCACCTTCCCGAGAACAAGGCCCAATTGTCCAGAAACATGAATCTCTCCTTCCTGCACCAACTCCTTAGCCACATTTAGCTGCATTGTCTTCTTCTTTCTAGCCTCACTTGCACATGGCACGGGTAGCAATCCTGAGATTGCAACCTTGGAGGTCCTGACCTTCAACTTTGCACCTAGCTCCCTAAACTCTTTGCAGGACCTCCTCCTTCCTATCCGTGTCATTGGTCCCTACATGGACCACAACATCTGGCTGCTCACCCTCCCTCTTGAGAATACTGAGAACTTGATCTGAGATATCATGAACCCTGGCACCAGAGAGGCAACAGACCATTCAGGATTCTCGATCTCTCCCACAGAACCTCCTATCTGTCCCCCTAACAGTGGGAGTAAACGGGACATTTTCAGAATGGTAGGCAGTGACTAGTGGGTCCCAGCAAGGCTCAGTGCTGGGACCCCAGTTGTTTACAATATATATTAATGATTTAGACGAGGAAATTAAATACAGCATCTCCAAGTTTGTGGATGACATGAAGCTGAGCGGCGGTGTTGGCTGTGAGGAGGATGCAGGGTGACCTGGATAGGTTAGGTGAGTGGGCAAATTCATGGCAGATGCAATTTAATGTGGATAAATCTGAGGTTATCCACTTTGGTTGCAAGAACAGGAAAACAGATTATTATCTGAATGGTGGCCAATTAGGAAAAGGGGAGGTGCAATGAGACCTGGGTGTCATTGTACACCAGTCATTGAAGGTGGGCATGCAGGTACAGCAGGCGGTGAAAAAGGCAAATGGTATGTTGGCATTCATAGCAAAAGGATTTGAGTACAGGAGCAGGGAGGTTCTACTGCAGTTGTACAAGGCCTTGGTGAGACCGCACTTAGAATATTGTGTGCAGTTTTGGACCCCTAATCTGAGGAAAGACATTCTTGCCAGAGGGAGTACAGAGAAGGTTCACCAGATTGATTCCTGGGATGGCAGGACTTTCATATGAAGAAAGACTGGAGCAACTAGGCTTAAACTCACTGGAATTTAGAAGATTGAGGGGGGATCTTATTGAAATGTATAAAATTCTAAAGGGATTGGATAGGCTAGATGCGGGAAGATTGTTTCTGATGTTGGGGAATTCCAGAATAAGGGGTCACATTTTAAGGATAAAGGGGAAGCCTTTTAGGACCGAGATGAGGAAAAACTTCTTCACACAGAGAGTGGTGAATCTGTGGAATTCTCTGCCACAGGAAACAGTTGAGGCTGCTTTGTTGGCTATATTTAAGAGGAAGTTAGATATGGCACTTGTGGCTAAAGGGATCGGGGGGTATGGAGAGAAAGCAGGTTCAGGGTTCTGAGTTGGATGATCAGCCATGATCATACTGAATGGTGGTGCAGGCTCGAAGGGATGAATGGCCTACTCCTACACCTATCTTTTTTGTTTACTTGGAGTGTTCTTTTGTCTTCATGGTGTAATATCCTGCCAAAAACTGACCCACCAGTAGTTTTTTTTACCCTCATCAATTGAAACACCTTGACTCACACAGGTGATCTGCATTTAAGTAATTATGTGACTTCTAAAACCAATTGGTTGATCCAGTAATGATTTGGTGTGTCATATTAAAGGGGGTAAAAACTTGTGAGATCAAATATTTTGTGATTTTATATTTAGAATTAATGTAGAGCTCTGTTTTCACTCTCATGTCAGAGTCTTTCTGTTGATCAGTGTCAGAAAAAAAAACACCCAATTAAATCCAATGTGATTCAAAATTGTAAAACAATAAAACATGAAAACTTCTGGGGGGGTGTGGTAAGTACTTGTTATAGGCACTGTATATTTAACAGTGTTGAATATTTAAGTATGTTCAAGAATTTATATATTCTTCCCGTACCGCAACTCCAAATCAGAAACAGGGATTTTGCATTTTCTGTTCCAGAATGCTTATTTAAAAAATATATATATCTGCTATTCAGGCTGCAGGAAATCGATCTTCACTGAATGAAAACTGCTTGCTTTAAAATCTGACATTTTTTTCCCAAAACAGCTAGAAAATAACTGTTATACAAGTAATTTTACAAATTAAGCAACTTGTTCCTTACAAGCAATTGCAAATTATGTGGTGAAGACAAAATATTAAAAGCAAATTGCCAGTATGACATTAAAATTAAATAGAATATAATTTTTGAGCATATTATTACATATTAATGGAAGAATTAGACAAAATATCTGAATTTTTTTTCTTTTCTAATTCCAGGGATCCATTACTAATTTGTACATTTCCATTTTCAGGCATTTGTACTATTATTTGACAGTAAATGCATTGGATGCCAACCATGAGCTAACAAAGTCAAAGACTGACATATGTCATATCCCACTGCAAATAAGAAATACACTGGGAGCAGCCAATGTAACAAAAAGATCCTTGGACTCACAGGCAAAGGCACTGTTAAATGCCTAGAGAGAAAAAAAACAATAGATGTGGTTAAGGATTCAAACTATCTGGTAGAAAATACAGATAATAATTCCTGTAATGTAGAATGTAACTTGCTGTCTTTTATAATGCTTCCTCAAAAAGAAATAAACCTGTACTTTGTATTGGTGCTGTAATTTTGTATTGATTTTCAAGAATTGTTTTGATTACTTCTGGTTTTAGAAAAATATATTTTAATGTTAAAATTCAACAGTTGTGTTCAGGTTGTTACCCTCACAGAAACAGGCCCTTTGGCCCAATACAGCCATGCTGACAATTTTGGCCCCAGCAGGTCCTTACTCTTCTATGCCTTACTTAATGATATATTTGTCTAAATGCCTCTTAAACATGGTGTATCAATCTCATCTGACATCGAGTTCCAAAAAATAAACTGCCTCTCCAACCACCTTCCTCTTAAACCTGCATTTTTTTTTGATATCCCTAT
This sequence comes from Hypanus sabinus, assembly GCF_030144855.1. Taxonomy (NCBI): domain Eukaryota; kingdom Metazoa; phylum Chordata; class Chondrichthyes; order Myliobatiformes; family Dasyatidae; genus Hypanus; species Hypanus sabinus. Next base: position 53,130,218 of record NC_082707.1, read on the forward strand.
TGGATATCTAACAGGAGTATGGGTAAGAGCTTTGTGTGTCAGAAGCTGGGAATACTGGACAGTGCCCACATGTTGTGCTTTATTGTCTAATGATGATGTTGAGGCTTGGGCAGCATCTGCAGGGTGCAGGTATGGTTTGATGAGAGCAGAGAGAGGTAAAAAGAGATTTATTTAGAATTGACTTGCAGAAACCCCAGTTAAATGCACAAATAACCCAAATGGAAGAAATTCATATAAGTTCAAAATGTCTAACCTCAGGTTCCCTTAAGAGGATGAATAGTGGATAATTGCAACGTGGCTGATGTAGAACCACTTCAGAATTAATAGTTTAAAATAAGTAATCAATAGTATGTTGCAATGTGAAATAAAACTGTTGGAGTAATTGTCTGACCTAAAATTCCTATTTACAAATTATAGAGAATTAAGAGGCCACCTTTCAGAAAACATGTTACAAGAGAAAATGAAGTGGTTGTAGTGCATGAATTTTAGCAAAGCATTTGACAAGGTACAAGCAACTGAGGAGATAGAAAAACAATTAAGGATATGTTTTTTGATTTCCAAATGTTATTCTACAATTTGCACAGCCATCTATTTGTCTTGTCTGGGTTTTAATTAATGTCACCTGTTAAACAATTGGGATGAGCTAATTCCAACTGGTAATATCAAAATCTAGACTTCCTTTTTTAAAATGGAAGGGGAAACTCTCCCAGTACAACTGTGACATTGTTAGTACCCCCTTCAATTACAAGTAGTCTCAGTTTGCAAAAATACTGGTCAGTCACTTCCAACTGTATATTCCAAAGATACCAAGGATTAGTTAATAAAAAGATAAATAGAGGAATTACTCTCTTTAGTTTCCCAAAAAAGCTTTTCAGTATTTCTTATACCAAATTAACACTTAAAATGATTAACAGTCTACCTTTTACCATTAACTGAACAAGTGCATATTTTGATGATAATTTTTGATAATCATTTTCCGCCAAGCGCTTTATTCCACTTTCTAAATTAAATATCAATGTAGAATCTTAAACAGTTCAAATAAAATTTAAGGGTTTTGTTTTCAATCTGAATATACTACTTATTTTAAAAAAATCTATATATGTTAACTTGTACTTAATTGCATAACCAGAATTAAATGTCAATATACTTACTTATAAGGCTCTGATCGAGCATTTCGTACCATTAGAAAAATGAAGAGACCAGCTTCAAGATTTAAAGCAAATGAAGTCACTTTGTCAAGCAGAACAACGAATCCCTGTGAATATCAACAGCAATAATGGAACATTAAAATACTACATACATTTTGTTACTGTTTTTTGTTTTTTATGAATGATTTGGATCAGAACACAGAAGAGCTGCTTGGCAAGTTTGACAATATAAAAATTGGTTCTGTAATCAATAGCGAAGGAGGTTGCAAAGAATACGGAGGGTCATAGATCATTTGGAAAGATGGTAGAGTTACGGCAGAAGGCAATTCATTTTGAGACGTCAAATACAATACATATAACTGACAGGGACCTCAAATTAATGGAGGGGGTAAGTTCACAGACACGAGATTCTGCAGCTGATGGAAATCCACAGTAACACAAAATGCTGGAGGAACTGAACAGGTCAGGAAGCACCAATGGAAATGAATAAAGAGTGAAGATCCTTCATCAGGACTCGAACCTAACTGAAATTGCAACACAGGTGGATAGGATTGTAAAAGACAAAATTTGATATGGGATGTCATATTGCAGATGTATAAAATGTTTGTCAGACCACACCTGGAGTATTGTGTACATTTCTGATTGCCACATTACTAGATAGAGGAGGTGGCATTGGAAAGCGTAAACGTGAGAATAAAAAATGTTTCCTCAAATCGAGAACTTTATAAGGTGAGATTGGAGAGGCTTGGTTTATCCTTGTTGGGACATAGAAGGTTGAGATTGTGCTTGCAGAAGTTTATAAAAGTATGAGGGCAGAGATAGGATATATATTGTTTTTTCTCTAGAATGGGAGAAGTCCAAAACTAAAGGTGAGTGAAAAATATAAAGGAGATCTGAGGGGCAAGTTATTCCACACACAGTAGTGCTTATATGTAACAAACTGCCAGAAGAAGTGGAAGAGGCAGATACAATTAATATTTAACATATATTTGGACAGGAAAGTAGAAGAGTATGGGCCTGATGCGGTAAGAAGAAATTAGTGTAGATAGGTAATTTGGCTGAAGAGCCTGTTTCTGTCCAATACAACTTCATTATTCTACAGCTTTTAGGGCAGAGCAGACTCATAATTTGTGATTTATAATGGGAAGCAAACATGTTAAATGGGCTTATCTGTTACAAACCAGTTGTGAAATCTGGTGATATTCACTTTCTCAAAGGCAGGTCGAATTTTTTGAGGATGTGTCTAAACAGATTGATGAAGGAAGAGCAATAGAAGTAGTGCAGTGGATTTCAGCAAGGCATTTGATAAGGTACCCCATGCAAGGCTTACTGAGAAAGTAAAGAGACATGGGATCCAAGGGGACATTGCTTTGTGGATCCAGAACTGGCTTGCCCACAGAAGGCAAAGTGTGGTTGTAGGTGGGTCATATTCTGCATGGAGGTTGGTGACCAGTGGTGTACCTTAGGGATCTGTTCTGGGACCTCTATTTGTGATTTTTATAAATGACCTGGATGAGGAAGTGGAGGGATGGGTTAGTGGATTTGTTAATGACACAAAGGAAAGGGGTGTTGTGGATAGTGTGGAGGACTGTCAGAGGTCACAGCTGGATATTGATAGGATGCAAAGCTGGGCTGAGAAGTGGCAGATGGAGTTCAACCCAGCTAAGTGTGAGGTAGTTCATTTTGGTAGGACAAATATGATGGCAGAATATAGTATTAATGGTAAGACTCCTGGCAGTGTGGAGGCTTATTCCCAGGGCTGAAATGGCTAGCATGAGAGGGCATAGTTTTAAGGTGCTTGGAAGTAGATACAGAGGAGATAAGTTGTTGTTGTTGTTGTTGTTTTTTTTTTACGCAGAGAGTGGTGAGTGTGTGGTAGAAATGATAGGATCTTGTAAGAGACTCCTGGATAGGTACATGGTGCTTAGAAAAATAGAGGGCTATGGGTAATCCTAGGTAGTTCTAAGGAAAGGACATGTTCAGCACAGCTTTGTGGATTCAAGAACTAAACTACTTCAGAAAACTAGAAATATACAGTCTATGTTAAAGCAAATTGGTGGGGGGGGGGGGACCATTGAGCAGAACTTCGATGGGATCGATCACTTAAACTGACAATAAGATCTGTTCAGGTACGCACTTGCTGACATGCCAAATCCTTTCCATCGTCTACAGGGTAGAAACTAGAATTGCACTTTAGTGCTCTCTACTTGACTGGACGAATGCAATAATATCCATGAGCTTGTCATTACACAAAACTGCTGGCTTGATCTGCACCACATCTACCAGCCTGTTCATTTGTTCTATAATCAGTGTAGTACTGCTGCAGGGTTCAGTAATTTTTTTTGCTATTACTCTTAAAATATTGTGTATTCACTCACTTGGACTACCAATCTCCAAACCCTGAAAACTGTCACCAAGAACGTAGGCAGCAGGTGCTCGGGAACAACACTGCCACCTACAGGTCTTCTGCCAAGCTGAACATCTTCATGCCCTCCAAATACACTCCCTGGCCACCTGTACACTAATGCAAATATCTAATCAGACAATCATGTGGCCGTGACTCACTGCATAAAAACATGAAGACTTGATGGGGAAGAAATGATCTGGGATCTGGAATCTGGATGATAATGTGGTAAATTGGATCAGCAAATTTGCTGATAAAAAGATTGGAGGTGTAGTGGACAGCGAAGAAGGTTTTCAAAGCTTGCAGAGGGATCTGGACCAGCTGGAAAAATGGGCTGAAAAATGGCAGATGGAGCTTAATGCAGACAAGTGTGAGGTATTGCACTTTGGAAAGAAAAACCAAGGTAGAACATACAAGGTAGATGGCAGGACACTGAGGAGTGCAGTAGAACAGAGGGATCTGGGAATACAGATAGATAATTCCCTAAAAGTGGCATCACAGGTAGATAGGGTAGTAAAGAGAGCTTTTGGTACATTGAACTTTATAAATGAAAGTATTGAGTATAGGGGTTGGAATGTTATGGTGAGGTTGTATAAGGCATTCATGAGGCCGAATTTGGAGTATTGTGTGCAGTTTTGGTCATTTAATTACAGGAAGGATATTAATAAGGTTGAAAGAGTGCAGAAAAGGTTTACAAGGATGTTGCCAGGACTTGAGAAACTGAGTTACAGAGAAAGGTTGAATAGGTTAGGACTTTATTCCCTGGAGCATAGAAGAATGAGGGGAGATTTGATAAAGGTATATAAAATTATGATGGGTATAGATAGAGTGAATGCAAGTAGGCTTTTTCCACTGAGGTTAGGGGAGAAGAAAATCAGAGGACATGGGTTAAGGGTGAAGGGGGAAAAGTTTAAAGGGAACATTGGGGGAGGGGACTTCTTCACACAGAGAGTGGTAGGAGTGTGGAATGAGTTGCCAGATGAAGTGGTAAATGCAGGCTCACGCTTAACATTTAAGAAAAACGGACAGATACATGGATAAGAGGTGTATGGAGGGATATGGTCCAGGGTGCAGGTTGGTGGACTAGGCAGAAAAATGATTTGGCACAGCCAAGAAGGGCCAAAAGGCCTGTTTCTGTGCTGTAATGTTCTATGCTTCTAAATGTGATCTAAGAAATGAAATATAGTCCTCTTACAGAATCCTTCATCAGTGATCACATGGTGGCCAAAGGCTGGTCTTGCCAACCATGCCAAATCCCCAAACAGAGAAAAAAAAACTTCAGGTTTTAATGATTCTATTTCTGATAGTCACATATAGCTGTTAAGCTGGGGGAGTGGTGTGTGAGGATGGACCAGTCCGCTGAAGCAATTCACAGCAGATCTTCATATCTAGTTAGGTGAAAGTAGTTTTGGCTTAACTGTGCTGGACCTCCTGTGCTTTCCTGCAGAAAGACTCACTCCAATTAACACAACTGCCAGGCAACTGCTGAGTTCAGGTGGCTCACTGTTCTGCAAAAGATGTATGTGAAAATGCTCCTCTCCCACTAGCAAGATACATTTTCATTCAAAGCAAAATTAAGTTTGTAAATATCAGTGCCTGGGAGTCAACAGCTAAATGCTGACACATTAGGCCTGTCCTAGAGCCCACCTTTACAAAACTACATGCAGTACAATGGATTATTATCCATTACTTATTGTTAACTTACCTTTGGATTTGACAGAGCCACCAGAAAAATTATACCAAATCCCAGAAGGCAAACTAATCCTTGAGTCACACTGGAGAAAGATAGCAATTATATTAAATAATGCAATTTATTTTTTTAAAAAAGAAATGAAATATTGTCCAAACATCTTACTTGTATCAGCTTGAATATACTGCTAGCTAATATGTAAAGGTAATTTACAAAACCATAGGTTAAGAAATACAGAACAAAATGGTGAAAATAACTGATCAAAACATGAGGCAGTCAAGAGGTTTCAAAGGGACAATTTCAGAGCATATATCCACAACATCCCTAGCTACAGTATTCCCTGTGTATATTTCAAATAATCCCTACTTCCATTTTTGACAGGGCCCTACTGTTCGTTCATTTTGAATCTCATGAAAGATCTCATTTCAGAATCCATTCTATACCTTTTAATTTAAAGAAGTTCCTTAAATATGAATGTTTTGGAACTATACAGCTGGAATCCACAGGAATGTGCCATAGTCTCAATTTTAGAAATGGATCCTTTAATTTTCTTTGAATTTTGAAACATTTAATGTTTGAAGAAAGTCTTCAAATTAAACTTGTTCAATGCTGCATTAGCAATACTTTAGTGCTGTGGATTCCATTTCTGTTTTTAAATCAACAAATTGTTTCTAACCTTTATTTCTCTAATAGAATAAATGGAACTTATATGCACTTTATAAATCTTATGTTTGGGAAAATTCTTTTGATATTATTTCTGACCTGTAACTTTGATTCTCCATGAATTCCTTCTAACTTCACTTTAACTATCATATTTATTACAAATAAATTCTACCTTCCAATCAAGGCAAATGTAGTAATGACTAGCTATCAGTGACATAGCCATGGGGCAGTGGCAGGAACTATATCATCCAGGAACTTTTATTATCTGAAGGGCATTTGATGGCTCTGGGTCTGTACTCACTGGAATTCGGAAGAATAAGGCAGATCTCACTGAAAGCTGTTGAATATTGAAAGTCCTCAATAGAGTGGATGTGAGAGGATGTTTCCTATCATGGGGGAGGCAGGGGACTGAGAGGGAAGTGGATCAGAAATGACAGAGCAGACTCAATTAGCCAAAGGGCTTAATTTTGCTCCCTTATGTTATGGTGCTATAGGAATTAGGTTTTAAATTGAGGGTAAAATGGGGATTAGTAGTGAAATGGAAATCAAACTGCTGGAATCCATTACAAATCCTCATGTTACAAGTTTTATTCTGACCATTTATTAACCATAGGTACTGATGAAGATTCATTAAATCCTTTAAATGTCAACTTCTAGTGACACTGAATTAAAATCTTTAATCTAAGCAATTTAGAGTCATGCAGCAAATGACCCTCTGTCCAATGAAAACACATGAACCATCAAGCATCCATGAATGCAAACCCTGTTTCACTCTCCCTGCACCAGGCCTCCAGGTTGAATCACTCACCTACATACCAGGGGGCTTGTACAGTGACCAATAAACCTACTAATCCACATATCACTCTGATGTGGGACACAACAAAGCACCTAAAGGAAACCCAAGACAGCCACAGGAAAAATGTGCAAATGTCACACGACAGCACTGGCGACCAGGGCCAAGCCCAAGATGCTGGGGCAAAGAGGCTGCACCAACGTGCCACCTATGGTTTAAAAACAAAAACTAGCTTTCATTTCACAGATATTTAAAAGCTAATACTTAGCTTGACAAATTTAAAACATAAACTTATTGATACAAAAAGCTATTAGTTTATTTGTAAACTTGGCAAGATAATTAAACTGTTGTTTTACCTTTTTAAATTGTTAATCTTAAATAGTTGTAAGCATGACTTTTCACCCGGTTTAGAAGCAATCTTGCATTTTCCGTTCCAGAAGGAAGCCACCCAACCATCCACTGGAAAAGTTCAGAGAAAAGACATAATTGTCAAGTATGCAACAGTTTTAATATACAGCACAATAATTTAGAAAAATGTTAAAGTATGCAGTCCAAAGAACTGTGACTTAGGATTTAGGGCAATTATTTACATAATTTTATAAAGTATCTTGTCATGTCTGCACTGAAATGCTGAAAAACTTTCATTTATCTTTGACTACTATTAAAATCAATGGTAATTCTGAATTTCCTGAGCCAACATCTTTTTACTACTGCCATGTAAGCCGAAAAATAATGATACTGTGTACCTGGCCGTGACATGAATTATTGACTCTAAATATCACCTTTGGATTAAATAGCATGCTCTTTCTTTGATGACAGGGATTTTTTTGAGGGAAGATTCTTAGGCTTTATTAATGATATTTTAAAAATATTTTGTAACTATTTTTGATAACTTATTAAGTTTAGTTAGACAAAATTAAGTGCTGATAAAGATATTTTTTACCTTTTGGAAGTGTTAAATTATAAAATTCCAAAATAAGTCTTTATGTAAGCTAAGCTGGAGAGGGCAGCAAAAGCTTTTACAATGGAAATCTATTCCTAAAGTCACAAAATTGAAGGACTCTCAGATGACACTAGTCTCCTTTTCTCTTGTAATCAGATTATACTATTCATCATCAGTTTGACTTGTCAGTTTAATGGACTTATTAATCTAATAAAATTTGATGCTTTGCTCAACATTAAAAATAGTTATAAATTCAACTGGAGCTGCAACCTGCTTCAGTCCAAGGTTATTTATTCTCCTTCATTAATTGTTGTAATAAAGACGTCCTAGGAGAGCCCTGCTGCTATTTGTAGCAGCTAATCCCTGTCCTTAACATAGATGTATTACTGAACATCAATTCACACCATGAGATGACTGAACACACACTGATTACAATGAGATTGTAACTTTCTTCAAATTAATTGGAAGCTTCATGAAAAGTACAGATTGTGCTGATTTTATCTAGTATAGTAATTACATCTGAAGTGCAGGACTAAAGCAGTCAGAGCAGAATTAACAAGTAAACAGACTCAAGATTTTCAGTTTCTGCTTTAAGTATTGAATACTAATAAGTTGACTCGACATTTCATCACAATAATAAACTCAACAACTTTTTTTAAATACTCTAAGATTCTAAGTTCTATTTTGCAATCAAGGAGAGAAATAGATTTACTTGGAATGACCTTGGAGTGGCAGGCTACACACTGGGAAAACACAGGAACAGACACTCCACTGTTGGATTCTATAAGGAGTTCAACGTCAAGGCACTGTTGCAATGGTGGTAGCTCAAATTCTGAATGGAAATCTTGCATGTCTTTATGTATGCTGTTTTCTAGGAATCTGTTGAAATCTAATTTTGAAAGACCTAGATAGATTTGGATGTGGAGAGGATGTCTCCTTTAAGTGGGGAGTCTTAGATCAGAGGGCACAGCCTCAGAATAAAGGAACTTCCATTTAGAACAATGATGAGGAGGAATTTCTTAAGCTAGTATCTGGAGAACTAGACCAGCTGAAACTTATTAAGCTCTGGGATTCATTGCTAGAGATGGCTGTAGAGGCTACTATTGGAAATATTTAACAAAGAGAGGTTATTTAGAGCTTACTGTCCTGAGGCAAATTAGGGTGACTAAATCTCCAGGACCTGACAAGGTGTTTCCTTGGACTCTGTGGGAGGCAAGTACAGAAATTGCAGGGGCTCTAGCAGATATATTTAAATCATCCTTATTGACAAGTATCAGAGGATTGGAGGATAGCTAATGTTGTTCCACTATTTAAAAAAGGCTCTAAAAATAAACCAGGAAATTATAGGCTGGTGAGCCTGACATCAGCAGTGGGAAAGTTACTGGAAGATATTCTAAGGGATCAAATATATGAGTATTTGGATTGACATGGACTGATTAGGGATAGTCAGCATGGTGGTTTGTGATAGGTCATATCTAACCAATCTTATTTTTTTGAGCACGTTGCCGTGAAATCCAAGGTAGTGGATGTTGTCTACATGGACCTTAGTAAGGCACTTGACAAGGCCCCACATGGGAGGCTGATCAAGAAGGTTCAGTCACTTAGGATTCAAGGGGAGGTCAAGTGTGGGAGAAGCCCGAGACCGGAGACCTGTCACTGGTGGAGTTTCGTAGGGATCGGTGCTAGTTCCGTTGTTTATCATCTCTATCAGTGATCTGCATGATAATGTGGTTAACTGGATCAGCAAGTTTGCAAGTAACATCAAGATTGGGGGATATAGAGGAAGGGGAAGAAGACTATCAGAGCTTGCATGGTGATCAGGACCAGCTGGAGAAATAGACAAAAAAAGATGCCAGATGGAATTTAGTGCAGACAAGTGCAAGGTGTTGCACTTCGGTGGGGCCAGCCAGAGCAGCTCCTGCACAGTGAAAGGCAGGGCACTGAAGAGTGTGGTAGAACAAAGAGATCTGGAAACACGTACATGATTAATTGAAAGTGCTCTCATAGGTAGATAGGATCGCAGAGAAATCTTTTAGCACATTGGCCTTCATAAATTAAAGTACTGAATACAGGAGGTGGGATGTTATGTTGAAGTTGGATAAAACATTGGTGAAGCCTAATTTGGAATATTCTGTGCAGTTTTCATCACCTACCTATGGGAAAGATGTGAATAAATTTGAAAATACAGAGAGATTTTACAAGGATGTTGCTGGGACTGGAGGACCTGAGTTTGAATAGGTTAGGAATTTGTTCCTTAGAAAGTTGAAGATGAAGGGGAGGTATACAAAATGATGAGGAGTATATGTAGAATAAAGAAAAGCACACTTTCCACTGAGGTTGGGGGGGGGGGGGGACTCCAAAGAGAGAACATGGATTAAGGATGAAAGGTGAAAAGTTAAAGACCATAAGGTGTAGGAGTTGAATTAGGCCATTTGGACCATCAGGTCTGCTCTGCCATTTCATTGTGGCTGATCCAATCTCCTGCCTTCTCCTGTATCCTGTGATGCTCTGACCAATCAAGAATCTATGAACCTCTGCCTTGGATTCCACTGTGGAAAAAAATTCCACTGATTCACCAGTCTCCGGCCAAAGAGATTCCTCCTCATCTCCATTCTAAAAGGATGCCCTTCTATTCTGAGGCTGTATCCTCTGCGCTTATACTCTCCCACCATAAGAAGCATCCTCTCCACATCCATTGTTTCAAGGCCTTTCATAATTCAATAGGTTTCAATGAGGTCTAGAGTCATCAAACACTCTTCATATGACAAGCCATTCAATCCTGGAATCATTTTCGCGAACCTCCTTTAAACCTTCTCCAGTTTCAGAAGGCATTTGATAAGGTCCCACATAGGAGATTGGTGGGTAAAATCAAAGCTCATGGCATTGGGGGAAGATATTGACATGGATAGAAAACTGGTTGGCAGATAGAAAGCAAAGGGTAGCGGTGAATGGGTGTTTCTCGGAATGGTAGGTGGTGACCAGTGGGGTGCCACAGGGCTCGGTATTGGGACCACAGCTGTTTACCATTTACGTTAACAATTTGGATGAAGGCATAAAAAATAACATCAGCAAATTTGCTGATGATACTAAGCTGGGTGGTAGTGTGACATGTGATGAGGATGTTAGGAGAATTCAGGGTGACTTGGATAGGCTGAGTGAGTGGGCAGATACTTGGCAGATGGCGTTTAATGTGAATAAGTGTGAGGTTATCCACTTTGGGAGTAAGAGCAGGAAGGCAGATTATTATCTGAACGGTGTAGAGTTGGGTAAGGGAAAAATACAAAGAGATCTCGGAGTTCTTGTTCATCAGTCACTGAAGGTGAATGAGCAAGTGCAGCAGGCAGTGGCTTTTATTACAAAGTTGGCCTTTATTACAAAGGGAATTGAGTACAAGAGAAAGGAAATCCTCTTGCATTTGTACAGAGCCCTGGTGAGACCACTCCTGGAGTATTGTGTACAGTTTTGGTCTCCAGGGTTAAGGAAGGACATCCTGGCTGTAGAGGAAGTGCAGCGTAGATTCACGAGGTTAATTCCTGGGATGTCTGGACTGTCTTACGCAGAAAGGTTAGAGAGACTGGGCTTGTACACGCTGGAATTAAGGAGATTGAGAGGGGATCTGATTGAAATATATAAGATTATTAAGGGATTGGACAAGATAGAGGCAGGAAATATGTTCCAGATGCTGGGAGAGTCCAGTACCAGCGGGCATGGTTTGAGAATAAGGGGTAGGTCATTTAGAACAGAGTTAAGGAAAAACTTCTTCTCCCAGAGAGTTGTGGGGGTCTGGAATGCACTGCCTTCGAAGGTAGTGGAGGCCAATTCTCTGGATGCTTTCAAGAAGGAGCTGGATAGGTATCTTATGGATAGGGGAATCAAGGGATATGGGGACAAGGCAGGAACCGGGTATTGATAGTAGATGATCAGCCATGATCTCAAAATGGCGGTGCAGGCTCGAAGAGCCGAATGGTCTACTTCTGCACCTATTGTCTATTGTTTCAGAGCATCCTTTCTAAGATATCAGGCCCAAATCTGCTTAGAATACTCCAAGTGAGGCCTCACCAGTGCTTTATAAAGTTTCGACATTCCATCCTTGCAGTTATATTCCAGTTCTCTTGAAATGAATGCTAACATTACATTTGCCTTCCTCACCACAGACATCACTAGTCACCAGCAGCCAGCTAAAAAAGGCTCCTTTATTCACACTCTGCCTCCTGCCAATCAGCTGCTTTATCCATGCTAGAATCTTTCCTGTAATACCATGGTCTTGTAGATTATTAATCAGCCTCATGTGTGGCATCTTGTTAAAGGCCTTCTGAAAATGCAAGTACACATCAACCAATTCTCCTTTGTCTATCCTACTTGTTATTTCTGCAAAGAATTTCAACAAATTTGTCAGACAAGATTTTCCCCCGAGGAAGCCATATTAACTACGGCCTATTTTATCCTCATCCTCATCCTTAATAATCAACTTCTTCCCAACGACGGAGGTCAGACTAACTGGCCTACAGTTTCCTTTCTCTTGCCTGTCTGCCTTCTTGAAGAGTGGAATGACATTTGAAATGTTCCAGTCTTCCGAAACTATTCCAGAATCTAGTGATACTTGAAAGATCAATACTAATGCCTCACTAGCTTCAACCACCTGTTTCAGAGCCTGGACTGTATACCATCTGGTGACACGATGTACCTAGAGAAACATTTGGTATCCACTTTAATACTATTGGCTGGCTTACTTTCATTTTCCATCTTTACATTCTTAATGACATTAGTTGCCTTTTGGTGGTTTTTAGAAGCTTCCCAATCCTTTAACTTCCCACTAATTTTTGTTCAATTATATGCCCTCTCCTTGGCTTTTATGTTGGTTTTGACTTCTCTTGTTAGTCTTTCCTTTAGAATACTTCTTCCTCTTTGGGGTTTATATAATCCTGTGCCTTCTGAATTGCTTCCAGAAATTCCAGCCGTAGCTGCCCTGCCGTCATCCCTCCCAGTGTTCTTTTCCAATCAATTCTGGCCAACTCCACTCTCGTGCTTTTGTAATTCCAATTACTCCACTGTAATACTAAGGGGAACACAAGAGGAAACTTCTTCACTCAGAGCAGTGTGGAACAAATTGTCAGCACAAGTGGTGCACGTGCACTCAATTTCAATGTTTAAGAAAAGTTTGGATAAAAACATGGTGGGCTATGGTCAGGCTGTAGATTGATTGGGACTAGGCAGTTTAAATGGTTCAGCACAGTCTAGATGAGCCAAAGGGCCTGTTTCTGTGCTGTACTTTTCTATGACTATGACTAGTCAGGGCATCAAATGGAATGGGGAGAAAGAAGGAGAATAGGGTTCAGAGGAACAATAGATCAGCATGTTGGAATGGCAGAGAAACTCAAGTGCCTCATGGTCTTATGTAGTCCTAAACTTCCTGATAGTTTTATGATCAACTGTGAACGTTGCTTAGGAAAATCATAGCTTTGCTTATGTTAGATCAGTTCAGTTATAAACTAATAATTTTAACCAGTGAAAACTGATAAAACGTGTTGAAATTAAGAAAAAGATTGAGATCAAGTTCTGACCTGAGGTATTACTTGCACTGGAACTAATAAGCATTCCACAGTTTCTTGGGTTTAATGAACTCTTACCATCTAATACTGTACATGGTCAACAGAGATCTACTTTGAACAGTAGTTAACAGCATTACTATTATTCTATCAGCAAATTGTGTAATCATACATGCAAGTAGATCCTAATTAAATTTTGACACTGAATTATTTCTGTGCTTCTACATCCTGGTAGGATTTTTTTGTGTGTAATTACATTATTTTTGGAAGGATAACCTATAAACATCTACATTTGTTAATTAAATCAAGAAAGTAAAATAATATTGCTCTTTCAGATTTCATAATGACAAAGGAGATGGCAAGTCAGCCAATCAAGTACATGTTGGATCAATCCCATCCCCTCATTTATTTCCTGGTAACCTATCCTCTCACAGCCATCAACTCATGGCACCCAATTTATCTCCAATTCACCTACACTAATGGTAATGCCAATAAAGCTCCCCAGCAGCACACCTTTTATGGTTAGCTTGCTGAAAGAAGCTGGAGCATCTGGGGATGTCACAACAAGACTGTGCAAATGGCCACACAAACAGCACCAGAGATCAGGATCAAATCTGTTTCGTTAGACACGGGATGAAGCAGTTCTACCTCCACTGCTCAGCATCTTGGACTTAAATCATATTACAAATTACTGCCAAATAAAGTCTTTAAACTATGTTATGAAGTAAATAAATTTCTTAAAGCACAAAGATAAAAATGTACTGAATTAAGAATTTACAAGTATGATAAACCCATGGGCATTTAAACTTCAAAGATATCAAGAAAAGTTTACGTACATGCATGCTTCATTGAAGATCCAATGACCAAAAAAGAAACAGTAATGCTGATAGTAATAAAAATTTCTGTGAACCAGGCCATCCAGGCAAACTTTCTGTATTGTTCCATTATAATCTACCAAGAAAGAGAGGTAAATTCTATCATGTTCATTGATAAGAAGGAGGGATCTTAATACAAAGTTATCAAACACTATGGTTTAAATCCCAAGATATCCTAATACACTGATCCACTGGAGCCAATTTTGATGGTTTCTCGTTGGTGCTACTGACTGGATTATCTCACTCTTCTTGAGAACTTCCTATGTTTAGGAGAATAGAATGATGCTTCAGTACATTTAATTTGGTTTAATTAATTAATTTAAATTAAGTTGGGACATAACTGGCCCAATTTACACATTGATGGATATTCTAATATCATATGTCTACTGTAGCAAAAAAAGTTTGTACATAGCTTTAATGTACAAACTACGATATTTTAGGATTATTTTTGTTGGCTTGTTGATGCCTCATTGTGAAAACCCAACAAAATTAAAACACATTTTCCATGGTGGAGCCTCAGTGTGTATACTGTTGATGCTTATCGGTGTTTTTGTCCAGAAGTCTTGGGAGGTATTATCCTGGAAAGCTGCGCTCTTTCACTGCGCAAGTGCTGTTGGGACAAATTCTGGGCGTGATGGATCAGTTTGTACTATGTATCTGCCACATATTCATGATGTATTTGCATTGAAAAGTTTTCTTGAGTTAGAATCATGGATTTGTTTAAACCTGAATATCAAATTAAGGCAATTTTTGAAACCAATAATCTGAATACCTGTTAAACATGACTCAGCAGGATTATTCATTAACTATTGCTTGCTTTTGCGACTTATTTTCATGATATCCATGTATTTAACAAAAGAATTGAACTTTGCTATGTACGCTGAGACTCCAGTGTAATAATAATTTTATATCAAGTCTGTCTGTTAGACTTCTGTGCTTTAATGAGCAAGTCCTTTGACTTAGAGCAAATGCCATTTCCTTTTAAGATGTAAAATCTTATTTAATATATTTCAAAATGTGCTACTTTTGATTTCATAATATATTTAAAACAGTCAGCAACTTCTCAAGCAATGGGATACTCTAATACTCTTCACTTCATTATGAATAACAATGTTCAAATATGCTGTTTTTAAATGTATAAAGATGACTCAACTGTACTTCACAGAAGACACTTGACTACTGACAATGAATCAGAAGGTAGACCATGGAACATTGACAGCACAGGATCAGGGCTTTCGACCCACAAACTAATTAAAGTAGTAATTAAATGGCTAGCAAAAAAAAATCCCTTCTGCTTACACAAGATCTGCAACCCTCCATTTTGTGCACATTCTATGCGTCTCTTAAACACCTCAGCTGTATTTAGAAACATAGAAAATAGGTGCAGGAGTAGGCCATTCGGCCCTTCGAGCCTGCACCGCCATTCAGTATGATCATGGCTGATCATCCAACTCAGAACCCTGTACCTGCTTTCTCTCCATACCCCCTGATTCCTTTAGCCACAAGGGCCATATCTAACTTGCTCTTAAATATAGCCAATGAACCGGCCTCAACTGTTTCCTGTGGCAGAGAATTCCACAGATTCACCACTCTCTGTGTGAAGAAGTTTCTCCTCATCTCAGTCCTAAAAGGCTTCCCCTTTATCCTTAAACTATGACCCCTCATTCTGGACTTCCCCAACATCAGAAACAATCTTCCTGCATCTAGCCTGTCCAATCCCTTTAGAATTTTATACGTTTCAATAAGATCCCCCCTCAATCTTTTAAATTCCAGTAAGTATAAGCCTAGTCGTTCCAGTCTTTCTTCACATGAAAGTCCTGCCATCCCAGGAATCAATCTGGTGAACCTTCTCTGTAATCCATCTATGGCAAGAATGTCTTTCCTCAGATTAGGGGTCCAAAACTGCACACAATATTCTAGGTGCGGTCTCACCAAGGCCTTGTACAACTGCAGTAGAAACTCCCTGCTCCTGTACTCAAATCCTTTTGCTATGAATGCCAACATACCATTTGCCTTTTTCACCGCCTGCTGTACTTGCATGCCCACCTTCAATGACTGGTGTACAATGACACCCAGGTCTCATTGCATCTCCCCTTTTCCTAATCGGCCACCGTTCAGATAATAATCTGTTTTCCTGTTCTTGCAACCAAAGTTATCCACATTAAACTGCATCTGCCATGAATTTGCCCACTCACCTAACCTACCCAAGTCACCCTGCATCCTCTTAGCATCCTCCTCACAGCTAACACAGCCACCCAGCTTCGTGTCATCCACAAACTTGGAGATGCTGCATTTAATTCCCCCGTCTAAATCATTAATATATATTGTAAACAACTGGGGTCCCAGCACTGAGCCTTGCGGTACCCCACTAGTCACTGCCTGCCATTCTGAAAAGGTCCCGTTTACTCCCACTCTTTGCTTCCTTCCTGCCAACCAATTCTCTATCCACATCAATACCATACCCCCAATACCGTGTGCTTTAAGTTTGCACACTAATCTCCTGTGTGGGACCTTGTCAAAAACCTTTTGAAAATCTAAATATACCACATCCACTGGCTCTCCCCTATCCACTCAACTAGTTACATCTTCAAAAAATTCTATAAGATTCGTCAGACATGATTTTCCTTTCACAAATCCATGCCGACTTTGTCCGATGATTTCACCTCTTTCCAAATGTGCGGTTATCACATCTTTGATAACCGACTCTGGCATTTTCCCCACCACCGATGTCAGACTAACCAGTCTATAATTCCCCAGTTTCTCTCTCCCTCCTTTTTTAAAAAGTAGGGTTACATTAGCCACCCTCCAATCCTCAGGAACTAACCCAAAATCTAAGGAGTTTTGAAAAATTATCACTAATGCATCCACTATTTCTTGGGCTACTTCCTTAAGCACTCTGGGATGCAGACCATCTGGCCCTGGGGATTTATCTGCCTTTAATCCCTTCAATTTACTTAACACCACTTCCCTACTAACATGTATTTCTCTCAGTTCCTCCATCTCACTAGACCTTCGGTCCCTTACTATTGCTGGAAGATTATTTAAGTCCTCCTTAGTGAAGACAGAACCAAATCAGTTATTCAATTGGTCTGCCATGTCTTTGTTCCCTATGATCAATTCACCTGTTTCTGACTGTAAGGGACCTAAATTTGTCTTGACCAATCTTTTTCTTTTCACATATCTATAAAAGCTTTTACAGTCAGTTTTTATGTTCCCTGCCAGCTTTCTCTCATAATCTTCTTTCCCTTTCCTAATTAGGCCCTTTGTCCTCCTCTGCTGGACTCTGAATTTCTCCCAGTCCTCAGGTGTGCCGCTTTTTTTTTGCTAATTTATATGTTTCTTCTTTGGACTTGATACTATCCCTAATTTCCCTTGTCAGCCACGGGTGCACTACTTTCCCTGGTTTATTCTTTTGCCAAACTGGGATGAACAATTGTTGTAGTTCATCCATGCGATCTTTAAATGGTTGCCATTGCATATCCACCGTCAACCCTTTTAAGTATCATTTGCCAGTCTATCTTAGCTAATTCTCGTCTCATACCTTCAAAGTTACCCTTCTTTAAGTTCAGAACCTTTGTTTCTGAATTAACTATGTCACTCTCCATCTTAATGAAGAATTCCACCATATTATGGTCACTCTTACCCAAGGGGCCTCGCACAACAAGATTGCTAACTAACCCTTCCTCATTGCTGAATACCCAATCTAGAATGGCCTGCTCTCTAGTTGGTTCCTCGACATGTTGGTTCAGAAAACCATCCCGCATACATTCCAAGAAATCCTCTTCCTCAGCACCCTTACCAATTTGGATCACCCAATCTATATGTAGATTGAAATCACCCATTATAACTACTGTTCCTTTATTGCACACATTTCTAATTTCCTGTTTAATGCCACTACTACTACTGTTAGGTGGCCTGTACACAACTCCCACCAGCGTTTTCTGTCCCTTAGCTTTATCCAAATCGATTCCACGTCCTCCAGGCTAATGTCCTTCCTTTCTATTGCGTTAATCTCCTCTCTAACCAGCAATGCTACCCCACCTCCTTTTCTTTCCTGTCTATCCCTCCTGAATATTGAATATCCCTGGATGTTGAGCTCCCATCCTTGGTCACCCTGGAGCCATGTCTCTGTGATCCCAACTATATCATACTCATTAATAACTATCCGCACATTCAATTCATCCACTTTGTTACGAATGCTCCTCGCATTGACACACAAAGCCTTCAGGCTTGTTTTTACAACACTCTTAGCCCTCATACAATTGTGTTGAAAAGTGGCCCTTTTTGCTTTTTGCCCTGGATTTGCCTGCCTGCCTCTTTTACTTTTCACCTTACTACTTTTTGCTTCTACCCTCATTTTACACCCCTCTGTTTCTCTGCACTTGTTCCCATCCCCCTGCCACATTAGTTTAAAGCCTCCTGAACAGCAGTAGCAAACACTCCCCCTAGGACATTGGTTCCAGTCCAGCCCAGGTACAGACTGTCCTGTTTATACCTATTTACGTCCTATTTGCCTCCCCCACCACCGTGGTAGTGCGTTCGAGGCACCCACCTCCCTCTGTGTAAACAAAAAGATTGTTCCACACCTCTCCCTCAAACTCACACTGCTCCCCCACCACCACATGCCCTTTTAGCATTCGACATTTTGACCCTGGGAAAAAGATGCCAGTAGTCTAATCAGTGTGTGGCACACATCATCTTATAACAGATCGTCACCCAGCCAGAAACAACTCAAGTAAAGCAATAGGTATGACTAAAAACCTGGTGGCAAGGCTGGGTTTTTTGATGGTTTGTAAAGTAAGAGGGATTTCTGATAATAAAGTGAAGATAACAGTTATTAACTTCAAAATGCTGTGAAATGTTAAATAATCACATAAAACCTTGTTTATACTATCAGCACTTACGCCTTTATGGTATTTAGAGTACAAAATATTTGGAACATTTTTCAGGTACCTCTAAGGATTTTAGTTATTAGCAGACAATACTATTGTGGTCCACACTGTTTGTTTTCCTATACAGTAATAATGTTACCACATAATAATAAACAATCCAACACCCTCTACATACCTTTGACAAAATATGTCATTAGTAACAACTAGCACATAACATCCCATTTGAAAGGAAATGTTCAAGTGACTGCCAGAGAAGGAACCAAATATTCACCATTACAGGGAAAATAGCATACAACTAATTAACCGTATATATTTGGATCATGTCGTGAAAAATATTCCAGGAAGAAAGAAACATTTTCTGCAGTAATAAAGCTGCTTCATAAACCAAATGATAAATAAAACATTTAATCTCAACTAGCAGAACAGGACTAATTAGCAAATTTAAAAATAGAAATTTAAATAAATACTTAGTCCCATTGTTTTCAGACTGATTCAAAATACTGCAAAATTACAAAATATAATAATCCTGTATACTAATCTAATGACACATCATTGGATTAAATATTTTATGCTTGCTATGATTACATCTGATTATACCATTTCATATTGTATTCAACAGGGTTAACATTGGTATAATGTGAAAATAATGCACTCATCAAATTGAAGTTCTATACAAGAAACTGCTTTAATTTGTGTGCATAAAGCTCATTTTTATTTATTGCCTCAATGTTGAACATTCAGGCGGGCATTGAAAATAATAAATCAAATCTAGGGCACCAAATAACAAGTTAATAAAAGCTGTCCAGTCATCTCCATAGCCAAATTATTAAAGATAAGGTGACATATGAAGACCATCTATTTTCACCTCAGATATGGAGTCAGCTTCTGTCCAGGGGCCAGTATTGCAGTTTAGCAGTAGGGGGCACTCACACACTATACATCTTCACATTCTGACTTGGGAAAAACAATTGGAACTGCAAGTAGGTCAGATATTTTCAGTATAGGTTGATCCATAAGATCAATGCAAGATTTTTGTTAACAATGATTCAGTCAAAGAAATGAATCATTCAAAATTTAACTGGACAGAGAATCAGTACAGATTGATAAAGAAAGAAATAATTTTTCATTGTGAGAAACAAGAAAATATGACAAAATATAAACGCAAAAATATGCAGATGCCAAAAGTACAAAATACAAACAGAACGGCGTAAGCAGGATATGTAGCAATTGGGGAGGAGAAAAACAGTCACTGATTGCATTTAAATCTGAGATCTCTTGATTTTAGAAGAGACAGGTGTACATGAATAGGGCAGGAGAGAGGGATTGAGGTGGAAGATCAGTTACATCCTTATTTAATGGTTGGCAGCCTCACTGGGCCAAATAACCGACTTCTGCCCCTTTTCCTTATGTGCTTAACACACAGAGGCTCTTGGACCAGAAAGTATAGTGAACTCCTGGAGTGCAGGCAATGGAAGCATTGGTTACCCACTTCAGATTATGGCTGAACCATCCTTCGTGTGACAAAGTGGCTTGCATTTCACAATGCTGCCCAACTATACATAGTATGCACATGAGAGTCACAAGCTGCATGCGAGGTTGGGGTGGATTGAAAACAGCATAGTCAATATACAAGAACATCTTTGAGAAGAAAAATGAAAGAAAGAATTTTTTTAAAAAAATCAGAAGGCAGAGGAATCAAGAGAGAGATAAAAGTAAGACCACCTATAACCAAGAAATGGAAAAAAGACATTACAGAGACACAGTTGTGGAGTGATCAAAGCAGGAAACTTAGTCTTCAGGGATGTTTATTTTTTTTGTAGGGAAAGTTGGTGGGGTAATACTGTGAATGAGAGATGATTTAGATGATTTCCTAGAGCAAGGAGGTAAGCGGTATCACTAATCCTCCTACAACATACTTCAGACATGCTTCTATACCATGAACTTGCTACATATTTAATACATTTCACTTAAACTGGTGCTTAACTTTCAAAGAATCACTCAGGGAAGAGGCTATCTTGGATCTGAAACAGACAATGAGGCAGATTTCAAAATAACCTGGGGTAAAAGATCCCTCAGAGCTTGTGGTCAAAATATAGTCAACTATTGTATTCAGATAAAGAGGGAGAAACTTGGATCAAATACAATTGCATCAAATTTAATTGAAGAGTCCCTTGAAAGAATGAAGCAGGAAAGAAACATGGGGAATGATGAAAATGGCAAAGGACTGGAGCAGATATTTTTCAACAGTCTAAATGGAAGATATTATGAATATCCCATTAATAAAGGATAATACTGGGGAGAAAAGAAATATCGCCGCCTTCATCATCACTAGAGATTTGCTAATAAGCAAACTAATAGGCCTAATGGCGGCCATATCCCCTTTTCTGGCTCAGTTGCATCCTGGGACAAACCTAAACAAGCTTGCTATCAAGAAAGTGGATGTTTCAGTTGTGATCACGCAGAAATCCTTAGATTCAACTTTAAATGGAGGCGGGTGGAAAAGGTGCCAATTTTAATCTGCATTCAAAAAGAGAGGGCGGTGATGTGTGCTAACTACAGGTTGATGAGGAAAAACATGTGAGAATCAAACGTTAAGGAAATAATAGAGGCACATTTGGAAAATTGTAATTTAATCAAGCTTAATGAAGCAAAAATGGTATTTGACAAATTTATTACAGTTATTCTGAGGAACCCTTAACAAGAATGGACAGAAGAAAACCAAAAGAAGTTGCATCTAAGCTTCCAGGAGGCACCCAACAAGGTGCAAAATGAAAGGTTGTCAGAAGATACAAGCCAATGGAGGTTAACACATTGGCATAGATGAGGTCGGCTATCAGACAGGAAGAAGCAAACTAAGATATCATCAATCATCAAACGCTAGCATTTAGGGTAGCAATGAAAATCCTCCCTGCTGAGTTCCTCCAGCATTTTGTGTATATTGCTTGGATTTCCAGCATCTGCAGATTTTCTCTTCTTTGTGGTTGGTCCTCCATCTTGGTCTGTCTTTAGCCATCTTCTCTATTGTGCCCCAGGCGTGGTTCAGGGTCCTCATTTCTGCCTCTGTGGTACGGTGCCAAGGTGTCTTTAGTCTCCAGTGTTTCCTCTGCCCTTCAGGGGTCCAATGAAGTGCTGTCTTGATGTTGGAGTTGGCCTCTCTTCTCATCACGTGCCCAATGTATCTCCAACATTTCCCCATGATGATTGTGACCATATCTTCTTGATGACACTGAAGGAGATCTCTCTTGGCCAGAAAATATGGAGGATCTTCCGGAGGCTCGCGGTGTGGGATGACGACAGCTTGGAAAGGTTGTTCTCTGTCATGCGCTGGGATTCTGACCTGCACAAGAGTGTTGTCAGAGCGTATCCCTGGTACAGCTTCACCTCAGTGTGGACACTGTACTTTGTTGATCCCCATATGTTGCTCATTGATCTGAAGATGTTTCTAGCTTTGCTGAGTCTGTACTGAATGTTGTCCTTGGTCCCAGCATCTTGCCAAATGATGCTGCCCAGGTAAGTGAATCTGCCGGTGGTGGTGAAGTTGATGCCATATAATTGATGGGAGGAGGAGACTCTACATTGAGGGTCAGTCTCAAGTTTTCTCTGGCTGACTCTGAGCCCAACCTGTCCACCAAAGGTACATACGCCCTGGGTTTTCTCTTGCACGTTCTGGTGTGTAGTCTATGATAGTAATGCGAGGTCATCTGCAAAGTCAAGGTCTTCTAAAGTAGGAATAGAGTTCACATAATGCCCGTATGCATATTGTTCATTGTTTGCCTCATAATCCAGTCAATTATCAGGTTAAATGATATCACACAGCTTTGCCTGACTGCTGTCTTTACTTCAAAGCTCAAACTGCAGTCCCCAGCTGTACAGGTGACGTTAGCATGAAAACTCTGGAAAGTTTTGGAAGGGATTTTGTATGATTTGAGAAGTCGGCAGAGGCTCTCCCTGTGGATGATATCGAGCCTTTTCAACGTCTGTGAAATTCACATAACAGTTGTCTCTGCCACTCCATGCACTGTTCTATCATTTTACACAGTGCAAAGATCTGGTTGACAGAGCCTCCGTTTCTTCTTAAGTCAGCTTGGTATTTCCTCAAGCAAACATTGACAGCATCTGTAATTCATTGGACAATAACTTTGGAGAGAACATTGCTGGGCACGGACAAAAGTGTGATGCCACAACATTGTTGCAATCACTTTGTGCTTCTTTCTTGCAGATTCTAACAACAGCTCCCTTTGTCCAGTCCTTGGGTACCTGTCCCCATTCCCAGATTATAGTAAACAGTGGTTGTAGGATGGTTGCTGAAACTTTGGGTTCAGCTTTGAAACTAAGATAATTTTTTCAATCTTTGACCAGTGCACTCCCCTAGAGTTGTACAGGACTGCAACTGTTACCAGTGTACAGTAATGACGTGGAGAAAGGAAGCCAAACATAGTGAAGATATCAGTAGGTGAACTAGCAAATGGAGTATAATGTGGGAAAATCTAAGACTTTCATTTTCAACGTTAATTAAATGGTGGAAGAATTGCAGAAAGTAAAAGCAGAGCAGGGTTACTGCATATGAAACAGAGTTAGCACAAAGATGCAGCAGTCAACAGAGAACATCAATGACACGTTGGCCCTTAGTTCAGGGGATGGGGGTATTAAGGTATGCAAGTCTGACTACACTACTGATACTATATCTAGAGTCGTGGTCAGTTTTGATCTATGTATTTGGAAAAGGTATTACTTCAACGCATGTTATCCAAAGATTCACTGGGATGATCCTGGGCACAGATAGAATGGCCTATAAGTAAAGATTCATCTAGCTGAGATGCCACACATTGGAAATTTGACAGCACAAGCATGTTGAGCACAATTCCTCTCATGGAAGAGTCCAGACCTCGTGGATATGGTCTCAATAAACAGGAGCCCATTTAAAATGAAATGAGCTGCTCAACTCAGATTACACCAAGATTAGGGGTGTACTGGACAGTGAGGAAGACTTGCAGTGGGCTCTGGAACATCTTGAAAATTGGCAGATGGAATTTAATGCTGGTAAGTGTGAGGAGTTGCACTTAGAGAGGAAAAACCAAGTTAGGACTTGATGGTGAATGTGAGTGTGGCAAAACAGAGGGATCCGGGCATACAGATCTATCATATCTTGAAAGGGGCATCACAAGCAGATAAAGTTGTAAAGAAAACTTTTGGCATTTTTATCTTCATAAACCTAAATATTAAGTAGGAGAGTTGAGCTGTTATGTTAAAGTTGTGTAAGACAATGATGAGGCCCAATTTGAAATATCATGTGCAGGCTTGGTCACCGTCCTACAGGAAAGACGTCAATAAGATTGAAAGAGTGCAGAGAAAATTTACAAGGATGTTGCCAGGACTTGAGGATCTGAATTATAGGAAAAGATCGAAAAGGTTAGGAGTTTATTCCCTGAAGTGTAGAAGAATGAGGGGAGATTTGATAGAGGCATACAAAATTATGAGGGGTATAGATAGGGTAAATGAAAGCAGGCTTTTTGAATGATGTTGGGTGAGAATAGAACTAGATGGGTTAAGGGTGAAGGGTGAAACATTTAAGGAGAACATGTTCTTAAATACGTACACAATGCTGGAAGAACTCAGCAGGTCAGGCAGCATCCATGAGAAAAGGGTAGCCAACATTTCGGGCCAAGACTCTTCATCAGGAATGGGGGGGGCAGGGGGGGGAGAAGAGAGGGCCAAAGCCCAGTAATAGAGATAGGGGAGGGGGTAGGGCCTAGAGGTGCCAGGTGGAAAACCAATCAGAGGAAAGATAAAGGGGGGAGGGGATAAGCATGAAAGAACCGTGGAGATAAAGAAGCAGAAAGTTGAAAGGGGAGAGAGGCAGAGAGGGACCTGGGATAGGGGGAGGGGGAGGGAATTACCGGAAATTGGAGAATTCAATATTCATACCACCAGGCTGGAGGCTACCTAGACAGTAGATGAGGTGTTGCTCCTCCAACCTGAGTTTGGCTTGCTTGTGTCTTTTGTTTGAACTTGTGTCTGCCTACCTGGACTCCATTTTATCCCTCATAGTTCAGTCTCTCCCCACCTACATCCAGGATACATCCCATGCCCTTCACCTCTTCAATAACTTCCAATTCTCCGGCCCCAACCGCTTCATTTTTACCATGGATGTTCAATCCTTATACACTTCCATCCTCCATCAAGAAGGCCTCAAAGCCCTCCGCTACTTTTTGGATAACAGACCTCACCAGTTCCCCAGCACCACCACACTTCTCCGGTTGGTGGAGCTTGTTCTAACTCTCAATAACTTCTCCTTTGGTTCTTCCCACTTTCTACAGATCAAGGGTTTAGCCATGGGCACTGGCATGGGCCCCAGCTATGCCTGCCTCTTTGTGGGTTATGTGGAACAGTCTATGCTCCAAATCTATACTGGCACCACTCCCCAACTTTTCCTCCGCTACATTGGTGCTGCTTCCTGCACCCATGCTGAGCTCGTCAATTTCATCGACTTTGACCCAGCCCTTAAACTTTCACCTAGCCCTTAAATTCACTTGGTCCATCTCAGACACATCTCTCCCCTTTCTTGATCTCTCGGTCACCATCTCTGGAGACAGACTATCCACTGACATCCTCTATAAACCCACTGACTCCCATAACTACCTTGATTATACCTCTTCCCACCCTGTCCAATGCAAAAATACCATTCCCTATTCCCAGTTCCTCCGTCTCCAGCACATCTGCTCCCAGGATGAGGCTATCCGTTCCAGGACTTCTCAAATGTCCTCTTTCTTTCAGGACCGTGGTTTCCCTTCTGGCGTCATCAAAGATGCCCTCACCCGTTTCTCCTTCACTTCCCGCACTTCAGCCCTTAACCCATCCTCCCATCACCACAACAGGGACAGGGTTCCCTTTGTCCTCACCTACCACCCCACCAGCCTCCGGATCCAGCATATTATCCTCCGCAACTTCCGCCACCTTCAACAGGACCCCACCACCAAGCACATCTTACCCTACCCCTCTCAGCTTTTCGCAGGGATCATTCCCTCCGCGACTACCTGGTCCACACATCCCTCCCCACAGAGCTCCCACCTGGCACTTATCCCTGCAAGTGCAAATGCTACACCTGTCCCCACACCTCCCCCCTTACCATCATTCCGGGCCCCAGACAGTCCTTCCAGGTGAGGCAACACTTCACCTGCGAGTCTGCTGGAGTCGTCTATTGCATCCGGTGCTCCCGGTGTGGCCTCCTCTACATCGGCGAGACCCGACGCAGATTGGGGGACCGCTTCGTCGAACACCTCTGCTCCGTCCGTCACAATAGACAGGACCTCCCGGTTGCCACCCACTTCAACTCTGCCTCTCATTCCCATCTAGATATGTCAGTCCATGGCCTCCTCTACTGCCATGATGAGGCCAAACTCAGGTTGGAGGAGCAACACCTCATATACCGTCTGGGTAGCCTCCAGCCTGGTGGTATGAACACTGAATTCTTCAAATTCCAGTAATTCCCTCCCCCTCTCCCTTCCCCTATCCCAGGGCCTTCTCTGCCTCTCTCCCCTTTCCCTATCCCAGGTCCCTCTCTGCCTCTCTCCCCTTTCAACTTTCTGCATCTTTATCTCTACAGTTCTTTCATGCTTATCCTCCCCCCTTATCTTTCCTCTGATTGGTTTTCTACCTGGCGCCTCTAGGCCCTACCCCCTCCCCGATCTCTAGTACTGGGCTTTCCCCCCCATTTTTCCCCCCCATTCCCCCCCTCTTTCCCCCCCATTCCTGATGAAGGGTCTCAGCCCGAAAAATTGGCTACTCCTTTCTCACGGATGCTGCCTGACTTGCTGAGTTCTTCCAGCGCTGTGTACATATTCTTTGATCCACAGCATCTGCAGTTGTATTTTTGTGATATGTTCTTAAATGTATGTCAATGATTTGGACAATGAGATTAATGGATTTGTGCTAAATTTGCCACTGATACTAAGATAGCTGGAGGAGTGGGTAGTGTTGAGGAAGCAGAGAGCCTGCAGAGAGACTTAGATAGCTTAGGGGAATGGGCAAAGAAGTGGCAAATGAAATACAATGTTGGAAAGTGTATGGTCACGCACATTAGTGGAATAATTAAAAGGGGACACTATTACTTAGATGGAATGAAAATTCACAATGCAGAATGCAAAGGGACTTAGGAGTCCTTGTGCAGGATACCCTGAAGGTTAACCTCCAGATGGTGAAGAAGGCAATGTTGGCATTCATTTCCAAAAGGTGTAGAATACAAGAGCAGGGAAGATATAGAATATAAGAGCATATGATATTGAGGTATAGAATATCAGAGCACGTGTTGTTGAGGCTCTCTAAGGCACTCGTGAGACCACACTTGGAGTACTGTGTGCAGTTTTGGGCTCCTTATTTTAGAAAGGATATCATGACATTGGAGAGGGTTCAGAGAAGATTCTCAAGAATGATTCCAGGAATGAAAGGGTTACCATATGAGGAAAGTCTGGCAGCTCTTAGGCTGTATTCACTGGAGTTCAGGAGAAAAGGGGGATTTTCATAGAAACATTCCTAGTGTTAAAAGGGCTGAACAGATTAGAAATGGCAAAGTTATTTCTCATGGTAGGGAAGTCTAGGACAAGGGGGCACAATTTCAGGATTGGAAGACATCCATTTAGAACTGAGATGAGAAATTACTTTAGTCAGAAGGTGGTAAATCTGTGGAATTTGTTGCCACAAGCAGCTGTGGAGGCCAAGTCACTGGGTGCATTTAAGGCAGAGATAGATAGGTTCTTGATTAGCCAGGGCATCAAAGTTTATGGGGGGAAAGCAGGGGAGAGGGGATGACTGGAAGAATTGGATCAGCCCATTATTGAATGGTGGAGCCGACTCGATGGGCCGAAAGGCCTACTCTGCTCCTATATCGTATGGTCTAACATGAGGGGGAGTTTCTTCTCTCAGAGAGTGGTCAGATTGTGGAACAAGCTGCCAGAGGAAGTGGTGGATACAGGTTCGATTACAACGTTTAAGAGAAATTTGGATAGGTACATGGATGGAAGTGCATAGGTGCATGAAGGACTACAGTCCAGGTGCAGGTCGATGTGATGAGAAAGATTAATGGCTCAGCATGGACTAGATAGGCTGAAGGGCCTGGTTCTATGCTGTAGTGTTTGATGACTCTATGATCTTTGGGGTAGAGCACTTCATTACATTTAAGATACTGTAGATACATTTTTAATCAGCAAGGGGATCAAGGGTTCTGGGGAAAGCAGACTTGAAGAATGTTGGAGCAGGCTCAAGGAGCTGAATGGATGACTGTTGTTCTATTTTAATATGGCCTCACTATCAGCTCATAGCCCGGTCGCATTTCAGACTGTCACGCTGATTCGAATGCAGAATGAACTGACACAACCCATATCAAGATCCTGGGTGCCGACTTTGACGGTTTGCTTACATCAGCAGACACCAAATGGCTGGAGTCCTTTTTAGCTGCAGTGTATTTCTTAGCAGAGACGTCTGCAGGGTGTTACACCCTGCACCAAAGGGACATATCGGGGCACTTGCTCTGCCTTTCTGACCTACAGCCAGACAGAATTAAATGTTGTCAGCCTTGTTGAATGATGAAACAGGAGCTAGTCATTTACAAAGATTCCAACTATTCTCACCTCCTTACTGGAAGAAGCCTAACGCACAGCAGCTCAGTGCCACTCTCACCTGAATAACCACTCACTGATTTCTGCCTCGCAATACGTGAAGGATTATAGTGAGGGTGCCTGCACCAAAACCCAGGAATAGCAGACAGTTGCTGACATTCAGGTTGAGGAATCGTGAGGATTATGAATTGTGAGCTCATGCTAACCTGATATCAACTGTCTGAAAGTTAATAACACTTGAGTTTGACCAGCTCTCGTTCTGCAGATCAGTTCAGTGAGGAAGGCAAAACAGATGTTAGACCAATTACATATGTAAATAAATATCTAACACCTTTTCAGGTGGTGACCAGGGTGTTTGAAAAATGGGCCTAACAAATTTAACAATGACTCAAACCAGCAAGCTGACTGTGTACTGATAGGATCTTGTTAAATTGGTCTTAATACTCCATACCTGTGACAGGAAAATTGGTACAAACCCTTAACCTGATGCTGGATCAATCACAATGCTCTTGAATGAAAGCAGGTTTAAGAGAATTGTATTCCACTGGTCTGCAGTGCAAGAGTTAGAACAAAATGAAAAGAGAGAATTCAAGAAGCCCAGACAAATGAGGGAGCAAATGAGAAGATAAACAAATATCAGGACTAGCAAGCGTCCTTAAAGTCAATGCACTCCATGTTAACACTACCACATTTAACACTGTGTACTTAAGTATTCCTAGTACTCACTAGGAATACAATTTTTCCATTTATTTTAAACTTGGTATTTTTGCTAAAACACATTTATTTTCTTCTTCCCATTTTTTATATTCTCTGATTAACTGTATCTTTATTCTGATTAATAAGTTATTATTTTATAATTAACATTAATTACATATTATCATAGCTTGAACTAATTTAAGATTTTCAGATAACTGTTTTACAGTTTTGAAGCTGAACTTCTTTTCTAAGTCCAATAGTCTACAGAAGCATAAAATTTATTAATTGAATACATAGAACACAGAACAATACAGCACAGCATGGTCCTTTTGGCCCACAATTTTAACCTACTTCACGATCAGTCTAACCCTTCCCTCCCACAGGGCCTCCGTTTTTTATTTCATTCATATGCCCAAGAGTCTCTAATGTTCTGTCTCTATCACCATCTCTGGCAACACGTTCGAAGCATCTACCACTCTGTGTAAAAAAAATACCTACGTCTCACACTCCCCATACTTTCCTCCTCAAAGTTATTGTTCCCCCCCACCCCCACCACCATTTCTACCTCAGGAAAAGGTCTTTAGCTATTCACTCTATCTATACCCCATCATCTTGTACACCTCTATCAAGTCATCCAAAGAGAAGAGCCCTAGCTCACTTTACTCAAGATATTCTCATAAAATATGTTTTCTAATCCAGGCAGCATCCTGGTAAATCTCCTCTACACCCTCTCTAAAGCTTCCACATGCTTCCTATAATGAGGCAACTGGAATTGAACACAATACTCCAAGTATGGTCTAACAAGAGTTTTATAGATCTGCAACACTACTTCGTGGCTCTTAAAGTCAATCTCCCTACTAATGGAGGCCAGAAAAAGCATGTGCCTTTCTAACCAGCCTTTCAACTTGTTCTGCAACTTCGAGGATTTATGGATACGTACCCCTTCACTCTGAAGAATTGACCCAGTATTCTGCCTTCAAATTCGACCATTCAAAGAGAATTAATTCTGGATTGAACTCCACCTGCCACTCCTCAGCCCAGCTCTGCATCCTAGGATGCAACCTTCTACACTTTCCACACCACCACCAATCTTTGTGCCATCTGGAAAATTACTAACTCAGCTTTCCACTTCCTCATCCATGTCACGTATAAAATTCACAAAAAGTAGAATCCCAGATCAGATCTCTGCAGAACACTACTGGTCACTGGCCTTCTGGCAAAATACACACCATCTACAATCATCCTCTGCCTTCTGTGGACAAGCCAATTCTGAACCTACATACTCAAGTTTTTCTGGATCTCGTGCATCCTAACTTTCAGAATGAGCAGACCATGTTAAACCTTGTCAATTGCTTTACTAAAATCCATTTACACCTCATCCACAGCTCTGCCTTCATCAGTATGTTTTGTTGTACCATAAATACCAGGGTCATTGAAAGCAGTTTCATTTTCTAGCAGGCTTACAATTTATTTGGATGAGAACTGTAGGAAAATAGTGAGAGGAATATTTTACACAATGCAAGGTCAAATTCTCTCAGGAGAACAACATGCTCTCTATAAAAGTGAATCCATCACTCTTTCATCTCATTCTTAACAAACTGTTATTTTTTTGTATTCCCATCTCCTTTCTTTTAACCAGCTTTTCTAATACTCATAGCTCAATAATTTCATTTGTGTAGGGCGTGACTTTTGTGTGTCACAGGATTAGATGACAGAGTAAAACGTTGGATCTTTATTGATGTTGCATGGAACGCTGGACCTACCTGCAGTGAGAAAGAGTAGGCAACCTGTGTTTGATGCCCCTGCTGGCAGTGGTCCACATTAACATTATAAGAAAGTTTTGCCAAAAGCAAGAATGCTTGTCCTCAACAGGAGGCAGACTTAGACATGAGCAGCACAATGTGATGCGCCTCACCTTCATCTTCATTAGTGCATTCGTTCAGTGAGATAAACTCGTATGAAAAGACTTCCTATGACTATTCACTTGAACCCTTCATTTCTTTTGGTGGGGGAGGGTTTGGGTTAGCCCCAAGTGCTCTGGTGCCCTTACTAGTCATAACCTTTAAATTTCACAGCCTCCAATTCATCAACAGGAATGCATGGGGTCTGCAATCTAACCCGGGTTGCTTTTCCTTATAAAGCTTTATCCCATGCCATCCCATAGCTTATAGCAGCATTTGTAATTCAGTGATACTGCTTTAAGTGCTCTGGTTCTGATGGAACATAATACAGATTCATTTGTGATTCATGAGCAGATCCTGATGAGATGCTCATCACAAAAGATTGATAATCACGCTGCTTACATTCAGAAAGCCTTCCACTGCAAAAAATCATTCCCTAGTGACAGCTGATTCCTAGCACAAAGCCTTCCTGAAGCACGAACTGCTAGGCCATAATCTTTCCATTTATTGCCATTTCAATACTCTTTACATCCTTCCACTGTGATAGCACTCCTGATTTAGGATAACTGAAACTGAAATTATGATGTCACAGTATTTGAGTGAATAAGTTAGTATGAGAAAACAAGGTAGCAAATGATACCTGCAAAGCGCAGAAATCTTTTAAAATTACAGGTGATCTCCCCCCCCCCCATTATGACAGGGTGGGAGGGGGAGCAGAATTGTCTATATCTATCCCATCTTTACATAATGTAAAACCTTATTATCAGTTCATGTGTCTCAAAATATGTTGAAAATGTGTTAATTATTACCTCCCCCCCCAAACACAGATTTTATAAGAACAAATTTTATTCTGTATCTCAGACTTTCCATTAACTGATCAGGAACCTGCAGGGCTGTCTGTATGCAACAATTCCATCACAGACTGTTTTGTAAAGAACTTATTTCACTCAACATAGAAGATTTTTAAGCTAGTTATTAGAAGGTCCTTGATTTTCAGATTTTAATTAATCTACAATGTAAATTGACACCTTCAATTTGTTCTAAACATAAAATCATGCTCAGGTTTTTATTTTTCATAAGCTGTTAAAATTATTAAAACTAAAAAAAATAATCTACACAGTGTGAACTGGATGCCTATATTTAGAGTAATCACTTACCTGGAAACAATAAGCCTAGCACCTGAGCCCTATGACAGGAAGACACCAATGATTACTCATCGATCATTTAAGATAGTTGCATTCAAACTCTGTGTAGAAATATCAACTTATATTTTGTCTCCAAAGTTTCAACTCCCAGTAAAGGAGAAACATGTATAAAACATAAAGCCAGAACCAGAAGTAAAGATATTGGACGACTGCTGTGGCAAAGATAAAACATTTTGCTTTCATCTTTACATTTGTCAACAACTTGATTTTCCTTGTATTACAGGCTAAATATGTGATTGAAACTCTAACACTTTATATACCCATTTAGTTCGGATTAATACTCCCCTACTGGTTGGTGCTGCCTACGCGTTCCACGGCAGTTGTGAACACTGCCTTACGTAAGGAGGCAAACACGGGACACAGCTTTACAAAGGTCCAGTTTCACTGAGGACCAAAAATGGCATGCATGTTTTACAAACTTCCAAGTCTGACTTCAACAACAGGTAAATATTAGAATAGCATTCTGCTGAATGTCACATACTGGGAAAATTCAGCTCAGGGAATTTAAAGCTAGTCCATTGACACAAAACAGAACATGATGGTCAAAAAAAGGTGTTTAATAGCACAAAAATGTCAGACCAAGTGGATTTACAGGTGAATTAATATTGTGCATAAATACCCAGCTAAATTACTTAAGTATATGATTGTCATTATGGACATAAAGTCTGATGGAGAAGTGAATCTGTGTAAGTGTCAGGCCTTGAAGTCACCTCTATGGATCATTCATATCAATAACGTACACTGTGATATGAACAGGACAATGCACAGCAGTTGAGAAATTCAGACAAAGTAATACCGAACAGACTGAACAAGTTAATGAAAAACTCGTGTTGCATGTCACTTAATAAGAAGAAACATCTTTATTTGAGATCTGCATTTCCAGAGGACCCTTGTATTTGGGATCTGGAAATACTAAGCAACCAGCAAATGTTAGTGAATAAGAAATAGATTTGAGTATTGTAGCCAGCTAGTTGATGAACTTCCACAAACTGTATCAGAAAACCATGAGGAAACGTCAGAGTTTTAGGTGGCATTGCAATGCTCACAGATTACAGAGAAAGAGGTGTTCCAGATATACAATAGTGCCGAATTTGCATTTAATTTCAACAGAGGGCATATGATTCAAATTTCTAAGCAAGTGATAGCTACAGAGTGCAGATATAATTTAAATTACAGACAAACCCCTCATTGCTGAATGTGAATGGTCGGGGGGGGGGGGGCGGGTGGTCCAGGAGGGTACAATAAGACAATTCCATCACAGTTTTTTTTTCCCTCTCAAGTATCTATTTCACTCAACATAGAATAGGGCCTATTAGAATTTTTAAACTAAAGTTATCACAAGGTCTTTGATTTTAAGATTTTAGTTAAGCATTGAATGTAGTTTCTTCAACCATAAGACACAAGATCAGAATTAGACCAATTGGGCCACTGGGTCTGCTCCATCAATCCATCATGGCTGGTTAATTATCCCTCTCAACCCCATTCTCCTGCCTTCTCCCCATAACCTCGACACCCTTATTAATCAAGAACCTATCAACCTCCACTTTAAATGTACCCAGTGACTTGACTTCCACAACAATGAAATCCACAGATTCACCACCCTCTAGCTAAAGGAATTCCTCCTTATCACTGTACTAAAGGGACATCTTCTATTCTAAGACTGCACTCTCTGGTCCTAGACTCCACCACAATGAGATACTTCCTCAGCACATCCATTCTACACAGGCCTTCAATGAGATCCTTTACTAATTCCTTTAAACTCCAGTGACTACAAGTCCAGAACTATCAAATATTCTTTCATTCCTGTGAAATACCTCTGGACCCTCCCCGATGCCAACACATCCTTCCTTAGATAAGTGGCCTAAAACTGTTCACAATACTCCATATCTGCTAAATTCTGCTATGTTTTATGGTCAGACTTTGGCCTATTTCATCATGTGCTTTCAAATACCCTAAAACTTCCATCCTTAATAATGGACTCCAACATCTTGCCAAGCACTGAAGTTAGGTTAACTGGCTTGTATTTTGCCTCTCTCCTTCCTTAAAGAGTGGAGTGCCATTTGTGATCTTCCAGTCATTGGGAACTATTACAGAATCTGGTGATTCCCAAAAGATCACTCCTAATGTCTCCACAATCTCTTCAGCTAGCTGTTTCATTGAAATTACCCATGGCAACCGTAATATGCCCTTTTTGCATGCTTTTTCCATCTTCCGCTGTAATTTTTACTTACATCCTGGCAACTATTTGGAGGCTCTCTACAACTCTTTTAACACTTACCAGGAGGATCACAACTTTGTCATTGGGTTTGGAGGTTTGTGTGCCTCAATGACCTGGGCAGCCATGTTGGATGGAGTCAGGACATTATGTTTTGGCTCTTGTAGGACCACCCATGCCAAACAGGTCAAAGAGTATAGGCCAGACTATGAGTGGTACACCTGTCCTCCTGTTACGGCATTCAGCTCAAGGCGATCAAATGCCTGGTAAAACAATATTGTTGCAGAAGCAGTAATGAAAAATCCTTTTACATCTGAATGGCACAGTATTCCATTGACTCCACTCAGGACTTGCATTACTGATGTTAGTGAAAAGCGACTGACTTGAAGGAACCCCTGCGTTCAGGGATTCATCTTCAAATCCGAATGAGTGTGCCGCAGTTGTTACTGACTTCCTTAAAACCTGTGTGGATGAGTGTGAGCCTGCGAAAACATGCTGTACATTCCCAAACCAAACGCTGTGGATGAACCAAGAGGTTCATTGCCTGCTGAGGGCAAGGTCTGTGGCATTTATGTCTGGCGACCCAGGCCTGTACAAGAAAACCAGATTTGACCTGCAGAGGGCTATTTCAAGAGCAAAGAAACAATTCCGAGAAAGGTTGGAGGTGACATTGGATGCACGTCAACTCTGGCAGGGTTTGCAGTATATTACTTCCTATAAAGCAAAACCCAATACACGTTTCCCCCACTATCTGAAGGTAGAGTGTTCCTATGAAGCCATTTGTAAGCCGGAATGTCATAAAGCGAAGAAACAATTCCCATTAATTTGTATGGGAAAAATTTTTGAGCGTTCCCAGACCCAAAAAATAACCTACCAAATCAAACCAAATAACACATAAAACCTAAAATAACACTAACATATAGTAAAAGCAGGAATGATATGATAAATACACAGCCTATATAAAGTAGAAATATTGTATGCACGGTGTAGTTTCACTTATCAAAATCGGGAAGACAGCGAGCCAAAATCAATTTAGAGAGAAAAAAATAATCGGCACATACACGCCTACACACGTACACGCATGCACACACAACTGCCCACACAAGGCTTCACAGTCACGGTAGTCTTTTTCGGGGTAAACACATATATAAAGCGGGTGTCTTTTTCTCATAAAAGTGAAAATCCTCATTGGTTAGTGAAAACAGGTACTAATATAGGTATTTTGTAACAGCGAGCGGTCGTAAAGTGAATGTTGGAAACATGGGGGTCACCTGGCAATACAAATGGCAGGCGATGCCCAACACCTTCTATGCCCGATTTGAAAGGGAGGATATAACTACAGCTGTGAAGATCCCTGCTGCACCCAGTAACCCGGTAACTTCTATTTCAGAGACCAGTGTCAGGCTGTCTTTCAGGAGGGTGAAGCCTCATAGGGCAGCAGGCCCCATCGAAGTACTTGGTAACTCTCCGAAAACTTGTGCCAACCAACTGGCAGGTGTATTCAAGGACATTTTCAATCTCTCATTGTTACAGTTGGAAGTTTCCACCTGCTTCAAAAAGGCAACAATTATACCAATGCCTAAGAGTAGTGTGAGCTGCCATAATGGCTACTGTCCAGTAGCACACACATCTACAGTGATGAAAGGCTGAAAGGTTGGTCAGGGCCAGAATCAACTCCTGCCTCAGCAAGAACCTGGACCCACTGCATTTTGCCTATCACCACAGCAGGTCTATGGCAGACACAGTTTCGAAAGGCTCTACACATGGCCTTAGATCACCTGGACAATACAAACACTTATGTCAGGATGTTGTACGTTGACGATAGCTCAGCATTTAATACCATCATTCCTACAGTCCTGATTGATAAGCTACAGAACCCGAGACTCTACCCTTGCAATTGGA
Organism: Hypanus sabinus; assembly: GCF_030144855.1. Classification (NCBI taxonomy): domain Eukaryota; kingdom Metazoa; phylum Chordata; class Chondrichthyes; order Myliobatiformes; family Dasyatidae; genus Hypanus; species Hypanus sabinus. The sequence continues at coordinate 53,166,702 of NC_082707.1, forward strand.
TTGTCAGCTTCCTAACCAGAAGACTGCATTCTGTGCGGATTGATATCATCATCTCCTCCTCGCTGATGATCAACACTGGTGCACCTCAGGGGTGTGTGCTTAGCCCACTGCTCTTCTCCTTCTATACCCATGACTGTGTGGCTAGATATAGTTTAAATGCCATTTACAAATTTGCTGATGATTTAACCATTGTTGGCAGAATCTCAAAGGGAGATGAAAAGGATATACCAGCTAGTTGAGTGGTATTGCAGCAACAACCTTGCACTCATCATCAGTAAGACCAAAGATCTGATGGTGGATTTCAGAAAGGGTAGGTCAAGGGATCACAAACCAATCCTCACAGAAGGATGAGAAGTGGAGAGAGTGAGCAACTTCAAGTTCTTCAATGATCTAACCTGGTCCAAACATATTGATGCAACGTGGCAATACTCCATTAGGCATTTGAAGAGATTTGGTTTGTCACCCAAGACTCTTGAAAACCTAGTGATGTACCATAGAGAGCATTCTGACAGGCTGCATCAATGTGTGCTATGGGGGTGGGGGTATGGGGCAGATATCGCACAGGATTGAAAGCTACAGAAAGTTGTAAAATTAGTCAGCTCCATCTTGGGTACTAACTTCCATGGTATCCAAGACATCTTCAAGCAGCAGTGTCTCAGAAAGGCGGCATCTTTCAATAAGGACCCCCATCATCTAGGACATGCCCACATCTCATTGTTATTATCAGGAAGGAGGTACAGAAGCCTGAAGGCACACATTCAGTGACTCTGGAACTGCTTTTTCCCATCTGCCATCGAACCCATGAACACAACCTCACTTTTATTATTTCTGTTTTTGCACTATATTTAATTTAACTATATATTATTTTTTACTGTAATTGATTTATTTTGCTATATTATTATGTATTGTACTGTACTGCTGCTGCTAAGTTAACAAATTTCATGACATATGCTGATGATATTAAACCTGAGTCGGATCTGAAGCCCTGACCACGAGAGGAGGAGGAGGAGGATTTTCATTGTTGCCTCAAGTGCCAGTGGCATAATGGGCAGTAAGTAAGCAAGCAAGTTGTTTTTAAACTCTACCCAGAAGGATTCTACATTTTCTGATCCTATGTCACTTCTTTCTAAGGATTTGATTTCATTTTTTGACCAACAGAGCCACCCACCACCTCTACCCAGCTACCTGTCCTTTTGATAGGATGTGCATCCTTGGATGTTAAGCTCCCAGCTGTGATCTTCTCTCAACCAGACTCAGAAATTGGTAGGTATGACGTTGTGGGCATTTCTAACAGTGCTATCAAATCGTCTACCTTATTACGTATGCAGTGTGCATTCAGACACAAACACCTTCAGTTCGATATTCACCAGCCTTTTAAATTTTGTCTCCATGTTGCCTGAAAAGTTAAGTTTTTCAGTCGCCTTTCCTGCATTCTCCTTCCCATTTACTTTATCCTTACTTTTCCAAGCTGTTGCCCTGTGAGGGAAGAAGATAGCTGCTAAATGCACCTCCAGGCTGCACAGGGAGATCCTGGACTTGTGATGATCCAGAAACTATCCCTTCTACCTCACCAGTGAACTGGCTTCACAGCGCCTTACGACCTCTCTTCATGCTCAGCTACCTCTGGGATACGAGGTTTTGATCTGCCTAATGCCAGCAGCTGCCTCTCTTTGCTCATTTTATGCAGGCATCTGGTGAGATATTAGCATCTGCTGAGTCCTGCCACAGGCATCTTGGCTGAAAGGATATCAGCTTCCACCAGGGAGTTAAAATTCACTTGCATCCTATCCACACTAGGTGATTTATCATTCACTTTGTATTTGACCTTGCCTTCTACTGCAGCAAATATTTTGGAAAAGACTTTGCGGCGTGATAGACTTCAAGTTAAGAATAACATAATTGCTACAAAAGTTGTTTCAGTATTAAAAATTACAATTATAATAAACAAAAAAAACAATAAAAAATAAAAGTTGGGAAAAGTGTAATTCTTTGAACAGTTTACCTTCTTTCGGGTTGTGGGAGACACTAAGAATGAGCTGCGCTTGGAACTTTATTATTAAAAGGTTTTAAAGGCTGTCCTGATTTGGGGAAATAAAATGCGATGTTGCCCAGGATAGAAAACATTGTACACAAGAGAAAAACTAACCAATTTCTGAACCTGTCAATGCGTGAATGAATTCACACTACAGGAGTGGGACAGCAAGCATCAAGATCAGTCCTTTCAGCTCTCTCGAGGAAAGTTTGCATGCTTCACTGCTTCTAAATTAAACTACATATTTTCTGCTTGATGGAGGTGTCTAGCTGCTGAACCTGGAGGCAGAGACCTGGGCAAATTGCATTTTAAAAACCTTTGTCTTCTGGTTGAACAAGGTCTGCAGTCTCAAAGCCGCACTATACTCAAATGCTGAAACTGACCAGCCAGTGCTGTGCAGTACAATGACAGTCTGCACAGCAGCCAGATCATCAAACACAATACAATATTTACCCCACTGTGCTGCATTGCAATGTGACAGACTTGTCACAAATTTTCCATAGCCCCTTCAAAGAATGCTCTCATGTCTTTCATCTTGTGCATCTAACTAAGCTGTCACATCCATTCAATTTTTTTTAAAGCTACGATATTCCTACATCCGGTGAGCTTTACAGAGTGAATTTTAATCTCCTGTGCCTGAGGGGGATGGTATGAGATGGAGTTAAAATAACCATGCAAAGACCAATCATTCCATTCCAATTTGATTCCCACTTACTGAAATCAAGGTCTTTCATATAACAGACAGTTGGGGCATCTGTCGGTCTCATTAATACTTGCTCAGCTGACCCCTATGATGTTCATTAGCCTGAATCACAAAATTCAGAGCTGCTATTTTGCCAATATTTTTGATGAAGGGGTACTTAAAGGAACTTCAAGGTTACTTAAATGCAATAGAACAGAAAAGGAGTCAGATTCTGTAAGACTGGCTTTGTTCAACTGTTTTGTTGTACTTTAGTAACTGGAAGTGGCTAAATTAATTAAATATACTCGTTGGCCTGTACTAGAGGAGATGACATCTATTTCTCTATCACAATGCAGCTCACATTTCTTTGGTGATAAAAACTGATACCATCTTCATTTAATATTTTCAACTTGAAACCCACCAGATTCTTGGAAACAAATTATATTGCTAATACCAAAATGTCACGCAGCCGATGAGTTAAAGTTTGTATCACATACATTTTTAATCCATACTGTTAGTGAGTCAGGTATCCAACACTTCCCATTGATATATCAGGTGCCCTTCACTTGCCATGCACTTGCTTCAAAAGGGTTTAATGGTATTACGGAGAAATAACATGATAACTTTTACACATTCACACAGAGCAGTGTATACTTTCAGAGAGATGACCTTGGCTGCAGATTTTCAAGCCTGTTTGTTAAAAAAGGACCCCTTCCTTACAGAACATTAACATGCAAGATCTTTTGGAGGTAATATCATATGGTGTACATTGCTCATCCTCCATGTTCTTCTTACATACTGATCCCTTCCTCTTCAAAAATAGCAGAGAAAATAATTGCTCAGACTAATGTCATTTTATCTCATAATTCTTTACTTGTGAAACATTTCCTAGTAATCTCACAAAACACTCTGAAAGACAATGTCCACAAAGTTATAAAAAGCCAACCGACTATTACTTCCCCCTCCCCCTCCCCCTCCCCCCCAGGCTGGAAGCTGAAGGGAAAGTGCTGCTGCTGACACCAGGTATTGCTCTTTTATCTCAATTGTACTCCTCTCGGGAATGTTAATCAAGCTATTTCGTTGGTATTCAAGGTCATTTCAATGTATTGTAATGAGTTCCCAGCAGTATGAGCACACTTACTGTCAAATGACCCTAGAACCTACTGTTACAATGCAGAAGCCAGTGCAAATGGGATCTGCCCTAATTTGGAGGCCTTTGAGTACAAATATCTTAAAAGTCAAAGAATTGCTGGATAAGCAGATCAAACTCAAGGCACAGTATTAATTGCAGAGAAAGGTTAGTTGAAAGTAAGGTGAATACCGTGCTTCTGACAATTTTTTTGAGGATAATGAACTTTAAATATCCAGCTATTGCATCAATCTTTCATCTACCAAAGATTCTCTTCATCTTTATAGTAGCACTGTAACACAAATACACACGTCTTGCCTTATGCTTCAAGTGACAAATAGATATATTGAAATGCGCACAAGAAAATCTTCTATTTCAGTATACATCCCAAGACAAGGTTTAAGTAAACTCTTTAAACAATAGCACACAAACACTAACACAAGAACTACCAATTTAAAGCCTTTAAGTGGATCGAATTTAACTTAGTTGGGGTGGGGATGTCATTTTCCATGGCCCAGGAAGAGAATGGTACCACATCTGGAAATAAGGCTCATTATTAGCTTGAAAAGTGATCCTGAATGTATTGTCATTGATAAAACTATGGGCACTCCCAAGTCCATGACTAAACCAACCACTTACTTTCTGTTACTTTGACTACAGATGGAGTGCTGGGGGCAAGTGGTAGACTGGCGGATTTATGAATAACAAGGCAGGATGATAACAACAAGGTGCTGAGACACAAGTTTCTCTTCTTGGTCCACATTCAGATTACATGGGTCTCGTGGGGGAGAAAACTAACAAATGTTTTCTCCTCCACCCATTGATTATGACTAAATTAATCCTCAACCGCCATTCACCAGTACCCATCCTTCCCGATTACAGGGAAAGATACACCTCCTGATCCTAAAAGTCCCCATTGCTGCCGTGCACTCCTCATTCTGAGACTGTAACCAGCCGACACAATTCCAACCATCTCCAATTCACAACTAGGCACTAATACACTCTCTATGATTTGATTCAAATTCTGGACCCCTTTAAGATATTTTCTGAAGATGTTTCAAACAGATCATCAGCCCCGTTTCCCTGTTGGCCAAGGATACTGATTGGAGGCTTGCACATCAAACTCAGACAGGGCTGTCATCTGATAACATGTATACAAAGGGCCTTTCAGGTACAGGGGTGATTGCTTTCCAATTATTAGCCTTGCTCCAACATCCAGGTCCATGATGACAAGTGAAAATCGTAAATTTCTGAAAAACTAAAGACTGGGAAGCTAGCAAACCATAAACCTTCGCCTTCCCCCACCTTTTTATTCTGGCTTTCCCGCCCCCCCCCCCCATTTCTTTCTTGGTCCTGAAGAAGGGTCTTGTACCAAAACATCGGCTGTTTATTCATTTCCATAGATGCTGCCTGACCTGCTGAGTTCAGCCAGCATTTCGTGCATGTTGATCTAGGAATCCGTCTCCGAGTTATGTTGTGCTTCTCCTTGATGGCTTTGAGGTCTTTGATGTTTTGCAGTAACCAGTAGAGTGCTGGGTTTAAAATGTGACTGGAGGCTAGCCAGAGCTGAGCTTCACTATTTCTCTCCACTTGGAGTGTTTGACTCAGTATTTGTTTTGTCAACACTTGATCTGCTCCTCCAGCATTTTGTTTGTGTTTGATTGGGAAGATGATTGGGACACAGACTTCTTTCAAAATTTTACGTATCAATTTTAAATCAGACTGAGGAAGGAAGATGTAAATTGCTGTGGGAGACACAATGTTGGTGCAGATGCCATATCAGCCAGATTTTTACCTCATGGCTCTTCCCTTATGAATTCCAAAGCAACATTGCTTTCACAGGAATCAGAAAAGCTAAGAGGAAACAAGTTTTTATAAATGATGATTTTGTTTTCGCTGGGGCATATAGCAAACGTTTCCATATTGATCTTCTGTCTGAGGATTTAGTGATGAGGGATCAATTTAAATGTAAAATGTACGGCAAAATAAAAGTTGGTAAAATGCTTTAATTATGGAGTTGTTAGTCACAAGATAAAGCTGAGTCACAGAATAAATACTCCATACAGAAGAAAATACTGGGTAGAAGGTGAAGCTGTGGGATTAGTTTGGGGCTGTCCTAACATTCAGGAAGTTCAAACAACCGGAAATTCATTTCACCCATTATGCATTTTGCTATGGATTTTGTTTAAGTTGACCTTTATACTTTTAAGTCTGGCAGCTTACTAAAATATTAGGATCCCATAATGAATTTATTTTAAATAGAAATGAAGAAAAGTAATTGTGATTCAGAGTTAAATTGATAATTAAAAGTTAATTAAACTAATTATCAGCCATTCTAACTGCAGAGATGGAATCATACTTTATTAATGATCAAAATAGACCATACTGGAGACAATATAGTTAGCAAGCTGAAATAATAACCAATACAACGATTAAACTTGCATGACCATAATTTTTACTTTTGAGGTTATTAGTAATCTGTAAGTAAATGTTTTAAGGGCTGGACCAGATTTTGTATTTAGCACTAAATATTCACCGGCTAGTTTGAGGAAACATTTGTAGCATTGAATGGCTTTGATTCCTTGTGTGGTAGAATGTGACAAACCAATACTGAGCGAAAGGTCCATCATCTGAAAAATTCAGTAGACTTTAACAGTCAGTACTAAACAAGCCTTGCCCTTGGCGGTAATCCTGGATTTCAGCCAGTCTTGAAAGTGGTGAATTTAAGGCTTGACGATTGGGGTGAGGGGAATGTGACTGCAGGTCAGAGGTCCAAGGTGTACTACATTATTTCAAAGGCTCTGCTTGAGGCATGTTTTCAAAATAAATTCTGGATATCCCTTTAAAATTGGCTTTTTATTGAAAGGGAATCAAAAGCACATAAACCCAATGCTTTGCTTTCCAACTGATGTCAAAGCACTGAACGTCCTCCCTCCCCCCAACAACCCATGCCTTTCTTCTTCCTTAGCTAAGACCGAATGTTACCCAATTTCTTACAACAGCAAATACATCTGAGCAGTTCTGCACAGTGTCCTGGATCTTAAGCTCCACTAAATTTTGCAGATAATGGACTGTGTTGGTCTGGCACAAATAACCTGTTACATTGCACGCACTCTCTTGCAGTTTAACTCCCTCTTAACCAAACACAAAAAAGCAATAAAACAGAAAATATTGAAAATACTCATCAGATCAGGTAGGAACATGAACAAGTTGAAACTTTAAGTTATTGAGTTTCTATCAGAACTGTGAAAAATTAAACGATTTATCAAAGGTTCCAAGGTCCATTTGTTGTCAAAGTATACAACTTCAAATTCTGCTTCTCTGGGGAACCATGAAATCAAGAAGAGAAAAACAGGCAGCATGATCATCAACACACCAAATACCCCCTGCCCCTCAAAAAATAAACAGAAATGGAACCGGGCACATTGACCCCAAAATCCCACTCCCCTACGCAAAGAATAAAGAAAGACTGGGTGAAAGACGCAGAATATAAAAAACTGTAAGACCGAAAGAAAAGTCTATAGTCCAAGTCCATATCCAAAACTCAGAAAACCTGAACGACTCTGTCTGACAGGCCTTTCTCTCTCCGTAGCAGAGCGAACAAATGACAGGTAGCCAGCACTCACCCTCCGCATGCACCTCGATGCTTCAATCACCCTCGTCACTTTAATGGCAAACAATGGAGTCTTTAATTGGAGAAATTGAGTCAAACACAGGCTTGCGCCCCATATTACAGCCTACCTACCACAAGGTTTGTGCACACTGCTTCTGTCTCCCCGAATCCTCCTGGAGACTGCGGAGTGCTGAAGCTCCTGCAATCTCCCTTTAAATCGGCAAACAAATGGAAGCTTTAGTCAGCTCCCGGCCCCACCCCACCCGGCCCATAGCCACCTCTGTCTCTCAGAATCCTCTTGGAGACTGCAGAGCACTAGAGCACCCAAACAATCTGCAAATACCAAATCACACACTCCAACAGTTCCAGAATCACATCCAAGACAAAAAATAAAGACATAAAAGTAGTAAAATATATGGTTTCATAATCTATCTAGGAGATGTTGACTAAAGGAGTGTTGGACGCTGGTGTCATCTTTACCCGTTTTTCAAGCTGGGGGAGAGAGGGGGTGAGGAGGGTGGGGGGGGGAGAGAGGGGGGAGGAGAAGGGGGGAGAGAGAAAGGTGGGGAGAAGATAAAAAAACAGAAAGCAAGATCTGTGAAAAGCTGGAATGATCAAAAACCAGAAGGGGTAGATGGACAAAGGTCTAAAAGTACTAATGAGTGATTGGTATGAAGGCAAATCTGGAAGGAAAGTTTGGGAGTAGAAAGAGGAAAATATACAGGAAGAGGAGGGTGAAAGTTGATTGTTAATAATTGAAGGTGAAGGAATAACTCTCCAGCATTTAATCAATTCCCATAGATTTTGTGCACTTCAACACAATACATATGCCTTTGCCCAACATTAGTTTGGTTCACATGGAACACGGAAGTCACACCCTACACACAAGATGTTTACACTCAGAAGCTATATTGCAGAGTATTGTATCACTATCCTCTAGAAAGATCATGGTGTCAATAAATTTGAACTTAAGGATAAATGGTGAACACAAGTAGCTTTTGCAGATGCCAAAATCAGAGCTATTAACATGGCCAGAAGAATTCTTAAGCAATATTCAATTTTGTCCTGCTATTAAAAGAATATCTAAACTGATAAGGACAATTCTTAAGAGATTCTGGCAAGTTTGGAACTCATCCTTAAAGTACAGTAAAGTTCAATGCATTTGAACAATGAACCTCTGATCATGATACATTTCTGGGAAGCGAGGAGTACAATCGAACAGAACCATTCTAATTCAAATGATTAGTTGCATTTATACAATTCTGGAGGTTTCTAGCTGATTTACACTTTAATAACAGTGAGCATTAGCGGCCTTAATCCTTGTATTTGCTTCAAAATCTAGCTTAATATTTCTCAATGCTGAACTGAAACATGGACATCTTCAATAAGCCCTTCAGCTAAATTGGGATGCCATAGTAGTGTAGCAGTTAGTGCACAGCTATTACAGCTTGGGATGGATTTCAGAGCTCAATTCCAACACTGAACACCCTCCCTGTGATCACATGGTTTTCCTCTGTGTGCTCTGGTTTTCTCCCACATTCCACAGACATACCAGTTAGTAGGGTAATTAGTCACTGTAAATTGCCCTGTAATGAGGCTAGGGTAAAATATGTAGGTTGCAGGGCAATGTGGCTTGTTGGTCTGGGAGGACCTGTTCTGATTTATCTCTAAATAAATAAATTCACCATCATGTCTTCGTAGTTGTAATAATGTAGCAAGTTTAGGTAGGAATATATTGAAAACATATGGATAACAATTTCCGATTTTATTTTCATGTCAGCGATGCCATCACTATGTTAAATGGCATTTAGATCGTGGATAACCTTTCAAATGTTCAAATTTTGTAGAGTGTTGCCAAAGAAATGCAAAATATGTATGCAACCAAAGTCAATGCACGTTTATAGCAATTTTAAGTAAACTTCATATTTTAAAAGCCAACTTCTGAAATTCATTTCTAATAAAGCAAATAAAAGTTAGACACTGACAGGCAGGTAACTTCTTTGAAAGTAAATAATAGGCCAATTGAACACAAAATAAATAATATTTTAACAACGATACTGTGATGCTTCAACAAGTTAAAGATTAAAATCATTTTTCATCTGCTCTGCTTCTAGTTTCAAAGCACCTGTGGGGAGTCTACTTTGTTCCTTTGTGAATTATAAGCTGACAATGATCCCATTTTTATATATTGTATCAGTTTTGCATGAGTCATTTAGCTTGGTTCCAAGAATTATTTTAACACATTTCAGCTAAACTCTTTCACACCCAAATCAGAGAGCGTGTTAACTTAGACAAATACTTTTTGGTAAAACAGATTGTCTATTTTTTATCCTCAATCTCGCGATCTTAATGCCACATAATATCTTATAATATTTTAGTTACCTCCAAATAGGTTCTGCCACTAACCCCAGCCTTTCTTAATACAAGATTGGGCAGGATATGGCATTCAGTCACTTCCATACAAGAATTTGAAAATGTTTTAACTTAAAAAATACAGACTTCAATATCATTAGAAAATAATATTTGCCAAAGATGATGTTTTATTTGACAGATTAAGTGACATAACTTAAAGGAGAGCTACCTACACAGGTCACTATGGCATAGATCTCCTTTTTCCTGATTTCTGTAGCTGTCAAGTGTCAGCTATAAAGGCAGTGCTCTGAGTGCACGGAGGAGCCATTCAACTGAAACCTTCCCACATAAGCAGACAAGGAAATGAAGTGCTTTAATTTTTAATTAACTTTGGAAACATTTTACTGATGGCTTATACCATCAAAATTATTAAAACTGCTTTTCATGGCTTTGGAAAAATGATCTATTTGAATTAAATGCAGTTTGAGCATCTCTTATCTGAAAACCTCCAAAATCTTTTTTTGGGTGCTGACATGATGTCACTAGGTGCTGTGAAGGTTCCCAGGTGATGCAGAGGTCTCTGTGCACCAGAGACTGTTCTGAGAGGTGACTGCACGTATGTACTGAACAGAAGTTAATGAAACATAGAAAAGCCCTGCATAGAGTGAAAAAATGAAGCTCTTAATCGTGTACTGAAAGAGTGGATTCGTCAGTGTTGAAGTGAACACATACTGCCTAACGAAATGCTCATCATGAAACAAACAAAGATCTATCATGACAAACTGAAAATTGAAGGTAATTGTTTCATGTGCAAAATTATTAAAATATTACATAAAAAACTTCCCCATCTTCCAGTCATAGATGCTGTGGAACAAACGGCTTAAAACTGATAGCAGATATGAAACAACACACACAAAATGCTGGTGGAACACAGCAGGTCAGGCAGCATCTATAGGGAGAAGCACTGTTGACGTTTCGGGCCAAGACCCTTCATCAGGACTAACCGAAAGGAAAGATAGTAAGAGATTTGAAAGTAGGAGGGGGAGGGGTAAATGCAAAATGATAGGAGAAGACCGGAGAGGGTGGGGTGAAGCTGAGAGCTGGAAAGGTGATTGGCGAAAGGGATACAGAGCTGGAGAAGGGAAAAGATCATGGGATGTGAGGCCTCGGGAGAAAGAAAGGGGGAGGGGAGCACCAGAGAGAGATGGAGAACAGGCAGAGTGATGGGCAGAGAGAGAAAAAAAAGGAGGGGGGAAAAGCTAAATATATCAGGGATGGGGTAAGAAGGGGAGGAGGGGCATTAGCGGAAGTTAGAGAAGTCAATGTTCATGCCATCAGGTTGGAGGCTACCCAACTGGTATATAAGGTGTTGCTCCTCCAACCTGAGTGTGGATTCATCTTGACAGTAGAGGGAGGCCATGGATAGATATATCAGAATGGGAATGGGACATGGAATTAAAATGTGTGGATACTGGGAGATCCTGCTTTCTCTGGTGGACAGAGCGTAGGTGTTCAGCGAAACGGTCTCCCAGTCTGCGTCGGGTCTCACCAATATATAAAAGGCCACACCGGGAGCACCAGACGCAGTATACCACACCAGCCAACTCACAGGTGAAGTGTCACCTCACCTGGAAGGACTGTCTGGGGCCCTGAATGGCGGTGAGGGAGGAAGTGTAAGGGCAGGTGTAGCACTTGTTTCGCTTACAAGGATAAGTGCCAGGAGGGAGAACGGTGGGAAGGGATGGGGGGGGGGGGAACGAGTGGACAAGGGAGTCGCGTAGGGAGCGATCCCTGCGAAAAGCAGAAGGGGGGGGAGGGAAAAATGTGTTTGGTAGTGGGATCCCATTGGAGGTGGTGGAAGTTACGGAGAATTATACGTTGGACCCGGAGGCTGGTGGGGTGGTAGGTGAGGACAAGGGGAACCCTATCACAAGTGGGGTGGTGGGCAGATGGAGGTGAGGGCAGATGTGCGGGAAATGGAAGAGATGCATTTGAGAGCAGAGTTGATGGTGGAAGAAGGGAAGCCCCTTTGTTTAAAAAAGGAAGACATCTTCTTTGTCCTGGAATGAAAAGCCTCATCCTGAGAGCAGATGCAGTGGAGACGGAGGAATTGCGAGAAGGGGATAGCATTTTTGCAAGAGACTGGGTGGGAAGAGGAATAGTCCAGGTAGCTGTGAGAGTCTGTAGGTTTATAGTAGATATCAGTAGATAAGCCGTCTCCAGAGATGGAGACAGAAAGATCAAGAAAGGAGAGGGAGGTGTCAGAAATGGACCAGGTAAATTTGGGGGCAGGGTGAAAGTTGAAGGCAAAGCTAATGAAGTCAACGAGCTCAGCATGTGTGCAGGAGGCAGCGCCAATGCAGTCATCGATGTAGCGAAGGAAAAGAGGGGGACAGATTCCTGTATAGGCTTTGAACATGGACTGTTCCACAAAGCCAACAAAAAGGCAGGCATAACTGGAACCCATGCGGGTGCCCATGGCTACACCCTTGGTTTGGAGGAAGTGGGAGGAGCCAAAGGAGAAATTATTGAGAATAAGAACTAATTCCGCTAGACAGAGGAGAGGGGTGGTAGAGGGGAATTGGTTATGTCTGGAATCCACATCCCATTCCCATTCTGATATGTCTGTCCATGACCTCCCTCTACTGTCGAGATAAAGCCACACTCAGGTTGGAGGAACAACACCTTTTATACCGGCTGGGTAGCCTCCAACCTGATGGCATGAACACTGACTTTTCTAACTTCCACTAATGCCCCTCCTCCCCTTCTTACCCCATCCCTGATATAACTTAGCTTCCCCCCTCCTCCTTTTTTTCTCTCTTTCTGCCCATCACCCTGCCTGTTCTCCATCTCCCTCTGGTGCTCCCCACCCACTTTCTTTCTCCCTAGGCCTCCCGTCCCATGACCCTTTCCTTTCTTTAGCTCTGTATCACTTTTGCCAATCACCTTTCCGGCTCTCAGTTTCACCCCACCCCCTCCAGTCTTCTCCTATCATTTTGCATTTTCCCCTCCCTCTCCTACTTTCAAACCTCTTACTATCTTTCCTTTTAGTTAGTCCTGATGAAGGGTCTCGGCCCAAAAAGTCGACAGCGCTTCTCCCTATAGATGCTGCCTGACCTGCTGCATTCCACCAGCATTTTGTGTGTGTTGCTTGAATTTCCAGCATCTGCAGATTTCCTCGTGTTAGCAGATATGAAGCTGATCACAATGCTGGAACCCAATAATAGAAGTGGTTGGAGCTGTTTATTCAGCTCCGACGGTCTGTGAAGGACCCAGCTCTATCACGTCAGACTGTGCTCTACAGATTGTTAAATCTGTGAGCTTCATCACACCAGTTGTACACAAGCTGTATATATTATGTAAATGTATTTTGTGTTTATACTTGGGTCCCATCGCCATGGTATCTCATTATATAGATGCAAACATTCCAAAATCTGAAAAAATCCGGAATCCAAAACACTTCCAGTCTCAAGCGTTTTGGATAAGAGATGCCCCAGCTGTACCACATACTACATACTATTCAGAGAAATTGTTGAGCAGCAATAGCTTATAATGCCATTCAACTTTTTGAGTGGCATCTTGTGCACTAAGTCTCAACACATTCAGAGTCTTTTTACAGCCAGAATAACTGATAAACAGTCAGCATTAACTTGTTAATTTACTGATTACCTTGGAAACATTTGCAATGGGAGATACCATGGAGCAGCTTTTGGAAGCATTTGTGCAGACTACAGGAACATCTGTCTGGTAATGATCCTCTGCGTACATGGCTGGGCGGGAAGGGCATTAACGACTATGCAAGGAGAAAGAGCATTAGCTGCCCGAGTGACAACTCCCTCCCTGATGTTCTAAACAACTTTAATGCATGCTTTGATGCTTACAGCAATGTCAAGCATGAAAGCTAACCCCCTTCCAGGTGAGAAGCCGCTGTCTGTAACAGCAGCAGCCTTGAGAGGGACTCTGCAGAGAATCAACTCCTGTAAGGCGGTCAGGCAAGACGATATCCCAGGCTGAATACTCAGGGAGCATGCACAGCAGCTTACTCGCGTCTTTTTGGGCATCTTCAACACTTCATTCATCCTGGCTGCTGTCTCCACATACTTCAAATCAGCTGTCATATCTCTACCAAAGAACTCTACATCTTTAAATCTAAATGACCAATGCCCAGTGACACTGACACCAAGCATCATGAAGAGCTTTGAATGGCTGGTAATGGCGCATATCAAAAACTCCATTCCTGCCACACTTACCATTTTGCTTACAACAGAACCCCTCTACAACAGATGCCATATTGTCTGTCATGCACCTGACCCTGACACACTTCGACAACAAGGACATTTATGTCAGAATGCTGTTCCTGGATTTCAGTTCAGCATTCAACACTATTGTCCCAGAGACCTTGGTGAACGAACTCCTACTCCTCAGTCTAAGTACACCACTGTACACCTGGGTATTGGTCTTCCTAATAAACAGAGCCCAGACAGTCAGGATGCACAACCGCTCCTCCGTCACCGTCATCCTCAGCATGAATGCCCCGGAGCTCTTTGTGCTGTACACTCTGCTCACACATGACTGCATGGCCAGACACCCAGATAATCACATGGTAAAGTTCACCAATGGTGGGGCTCATCAGCAACAAGACAGCCTATAGAGAAAAGGTGGATGAGTTTCAGGCCTGGTGTCAGACAACTAATCTCCCCCTTAATAAGACAAAGGAGATGGTTCAAAGATGAGAAAATCTGAAGACGCTGGACATCCAGGACGCAGCACCAATGCAGTTATTGATGTAGCGTAGGAAAAATTGGGGAGTGGTACTTATAAAAGATATCAGTAGAGACTCGATGGGCTAAATGGCCTACTTCTGCTCCTATGTCTTATGAACATTGATAAGGTAGTTCCTCCAGCATTTTATATGTGTTCAAAGGAGATGGTTATTGACTTTGGGAGAACTCGTACCACTCACAGCACTTTTTTACATTGGCGATACATTTGTGGAATCTGCAAGCAGTTTCAAACTCCTATAAACACAACCTGTCATGGTTCCAGAGCAATCCTACACAGTCAAGAAAGCTCACCAGTGCCTCTACTTTCTGAGGAGGCTGACAAGAGTTTGACTTTGCACATCCATACATACATCATCCCTACAAATGTGCAGTAGAGAGCATCCAAATAAATCGCTTCACTGCTTGGTATGGAAGCTACACGGCAGTGCACAAGGCTCTGCAACAAGTAGTCAGAAATGCATCAGTGGCATCAGCCTAGCCACCATCAAAGACACTAATACAGAAGCTTGATGGTAAAAGGATCCCACACACTCTGCTCATGGACTGTTTGTCCCTCTCACATCAGGAAGGAGGCTACGTAGCGTCCATGCCAGGATTACCAGATTTGTCATCTTAAAAATGAATGGAATGAAGCTGTCAAGCACCTTCCGGATTGTGAAGAATATACAGTGCTTACAAAAAATATTCACCCCTCTCCTCCCCCCAGAAGTTTTCATGTTTTATTGTTTTACAACATTGAATCACAGTGGACTCTTGGCTCTTTTGACACTAATCAATAAAAAAGATTTTTAAGTCAAAGTGAAAACAAATTTCTACAAATTGGTCTAAATTTATTACAATTATTAAACATAAAATAATTGATTGCATTATTACTCATCCCCTTCAAGTTGGTATTTAGTGGATGCACCTTTGGCAGCAATTACAACCTTGAGTCTATGTGACACACACAAAATGCTGGAGGAGCTCAGCAGGCCAGGCTGCATCAATGGAAAAGAGTACAGTCAACATTTCGGACTGAGACCCTTCAACAGGACCCTTCCAGCCTCTGCAGATTTTCCCTTGTTTGAATCTGTGTGGATAGGTCTCTATCAGTTCTGCACTTCTGGGCACTGCAATTATTCCCTATTCTTCTTTACAAAACTGCTCAAGCTCTGTCAGATTGCATGGGGATCATGAATGAACAGCCCTTTTCAGGTCCAGCCATTAATTCTCAATTGAATTGAGGTCTGGACTCTGATTTGACCACTACAGGATATTAACTTTGTTGTTTTTAATCCATTCCGGTGTAGCTTTGGCTTTATGCTTGTGGCCATTGTCATGCTGAAAAACAAATCTTCTGCCAAGTTGCAGTCCTCTTGCAAACTGCATCAAGGTTTCCTCCAAGATTTCCTTGTATTTTGTTGTATTCATTTTACCTTCCACCTTCATATGCCTTCCAGGGCCTGCTGCAGTGAAGCATCTCCACAGCATGATGCAGCCAGCACCATGCTTCAGAGTAGGATAGTATGTTTTTGATGATATGTGGTGTTTGGCTTACGCCAAAGATAGTGTTTAGTCCATAGAACCTTCGTCCAGCTGTCTTCGGAGTCTCCCACATGCCTTCTGGCAAACTCTAGCTGAGATTTCATACGAGCTTTTTTCCAACAGTGGCTTTCTCTTTGCCACTTTCCCATAAAACTGTGACTGGTGAAGCTCTCGGGCCAACAGCTGTACGCACAGTCTCTCCCATCTCAGCCACCAAAGCTTGCAAACTCCTCCAGAGTTGTCATGCATCTCTTAGCAGCCTCCCTCGCTAGTCCCCTTCTTGCATGATCACTCAGCTTTTGAGGACAGCCTGCTCCAGGCAGATTGACTGCTGTGCCATATCCTTTCCATTTCTTGATGACTGACTTAACTATATTCCAAGGGATATGCAGTGACTTGGAAATTTTCTTGTATCCATCTGCTGACATGCTTTTCAATAACGTTTTTACAGAACTGCGTGGAGTGTTTGTTTGTCTTTATGGTGTTGTTTTTGCCAGGATACTGACTCACAAACAGTTGTTCCAGATTCAGGTGAACTTTTACAACAATCAATTGAAACACCTTGACTGCACGCAGGTAATCTTTATTTAACTAATTATGTGACTTCTAAAACCAACTGGGTTGCACCAGTGATGATTTGATGTGTCATTTAATATGGGGGTGAATACCTACGCAATCAAATAATTTGTTTCATATTTGTAATTAATTTAGATCACTTCGTAGAGATCTGTTTTTACTTTGACACAAAAGAGTCTTTCTCTGTTGATTAGTGTCAAAAAAGTCAAATTAAATCCACTGTGATTCAATGTTGTAAAACAATAAAGCATGAAAACTTCCAAGGGGGTTGTGAATCCTTTTTATAGGCACTGTATATTCAACTTGTGTTTCATTGACACTCTGCACTGTATGAAAGTAGTTTTGTTACAGCATTTCCAGACAAAATTAACCAACACTGAACACATTTTCAAAGTTTAGCAGGAAAAACTGGGTATAGGCAGCTGTTCTTTTGGTGGCAGTGACATGTCATCCATTGAATAAACACAATGATGGGATCTTAGAAAATGGGATTACAATTGACTGGTGAAGGGGCACCAGGAGAGAGTGCAACATGTGGGTAGGGATGAATTAGTACATGGATGGAATCAGGCACCAGCCAGAATGGTATCAGAGACAACAGTGGGGAAGCACGGGGGTGGAGAATGTAATAGTAGAGGTAGACAGGAAGCAATTGGAAGAGGGAAAAACAAGGTTCTGGAAGGGGATAAAATAATCAAGAGGAGAAAGAAAATGGTGACAGAAGGAGGCGTCATTTGGGGATGGGCAAGTCAAATTTAGGATGCATGTGACATGGTCCATGGATGAGTGGGAGTACTTTATACTTCTCCAGTTAAAAGTGTAACTTGTAAATTTATTTGTATGGGAAAATGATGGATTGAAGGGTAGTGGACAATGAGTATTCAGAGAATTAATGATATCGGAGCAGGAGAAAGACAGATTGACATTCCTCACAGGGCTAATTAAAGCTACTCATTGACCTGGATTCAAAAGCTCACTACAACTTAGTCAGATTGGCATGTTATTGACAACTAGGGCTGGCGGATGGGAGGACAGTGAAATTGCGGGAGATGGCAAATATACACTGGGATGGCAAATGGTCAGAACAGAAGAAATTTAAAACCAGATGCTCCTGTAATCTGAAAGTTGTAAAAAAGAAAAATAAACGCCTGCGCCTGCATGTTGCAGCCAGAGTCTCACACTCACCGCCCTTCACTAATCCTGTGAGCAGTCTCACACTCACTTCCCTTCACTGATCCTGTGAGCAGTCTCACACTCACCGCCCTTCACTGATCCTGTGAGCAGAGTCTCACACTCACTTCCCTTCACTGATCCTGTGAGCAGAGTCTCACACTCACATCCCTTCACTGATCCTGTGAGCAGAGTCTCACACTCACCGCCCTTCACTAATCCTGTGAGCAGAGTCTCACACTCACCGCCCTTCACTAATCCTGTGAGCAGAGTCTCACACTCACCACCCTTCACTGATCCTGTGAGCAGTCTCACACCAACCGCCCTTCACTGATCCTGTGAGCAGAGTCTCACACTCACCACCCTTCACTGATCCTGTGAGCAGAGTCTCACACTCACCGCCCTTCACTAATCCTGTGAGCAGAGTCTCACACTCACCGCCCTTCACTGATCCTGTGAGCAGAGTCTCACACTCACCGCCCTTCACTGATCCTGTGAGCAGTCTCACACTCACCGCCCTTCACTAATCCTGTGAGCAGAGTCTCACACTCACCGCCCTTCACTAATCCTGTGAGCAGAGTCTCACACTCACCGCCCTTCACTGATCCTGTGAGCAGAGTCTCACACTCACCGCCCTTCACTGATCCTGTGAGCAGAGTCTCACACTCACTTCCCTTCACTGATCCTGTGAGCAGAGTCTCACACTCACCGCCCTTCACTAATCCTGTGAGCAGAGTCTCACACTCACCGCCCTTCACTAATCCTGTGAGCAGAGTCTCACACTCACCGCCCTTCACTAATCCTGTGAGCAGAGTCTCACACTCACCGCCCTTCACTAATCCTGTGAGCAGAGTCTCACACTCACCGCCCTTCACTGATCCTGTGAGCAGAGTCTCACACTCACCACCCTTCACTGATCCTGTGAGCAGAGTCTCACACTCACCGCCCTTCACTAATCCTGTGAGCAGAGTCTCACACTCACCGCCCTTCACTAATCCTGTGAGCAGAGTCTCACACTCACCACCCTTCACTAATCCTGTGAGCAGAGTCTCACACTCACTGCCCTTCACTGATCCTGTGAGCAGAGTCTCACACTCACCGCCCTTCACTGATCCTGTGAGCAGAGTCTCACACTCACCGCCCTTCACTGATCCTGTGAGCAGAGTCTCACACTCACTTCCCTTCACTAATCCTGTGAGCAGAGTCTCACACTCACCGCCCTTCACTGATCCTGTGAGCAGAGTCTCACACTCACTTCCCTTCACTAATCCTGTGAGCAGAGTCTCACACTCACCACCCTTCATTAATCCTGTGAGCAGAGTCTCACACTCACCGCCCTTCACTGATCCTGTGAGCAGAGTCTCACACTCACCGCCCTTCACTGATCCTGTGAGCAGTCTCACACTCACCGCCCTTCACTAATCCTGTGAGCAGAGTCTCACACTCACTTCCCTTCACTGATCCTGTGAGCAGAGTCTCACACTCACCGCCCTTCACTGATCCTGTGAGCAGAGTCTCACACTCACCGCCCTTCACTGATCCTGTGAGCAGAGTCTCACACTCACCGCCCATCACTGATCCTGTGAGCAGAGTCTCACACTCACCGCCCTTCACTAATCCTGTGAGCAGTCTCACACTCACCGCCCATCACTGATCCTGTGAGCAGAGTCTCACACTCACCGCCCTTCACTGATCCTGTGAGCAGAGTCTCACACTCACCGCCCTTCACTAATCCTGTGAGCAGAGTCTCACACTCACCGCCCATCACTGATCCTGTGAGCAGAGTCTCACACTCACCGCCCTTCACTGATCCTGTGAGCAGAGTCTCACACTCACCGCCCTTCACTAATCCTGTGAGCAGAGTCTCACACTCACCGCCCTTCACTAATCCTGTGAACAGAGTCTCACACTCACCGCCCATCACTGATCCTGTGAGCAGAGTCTCACACTCACCGCCCTTCACTGATCCTGTGAGCAGAGTCTCACACTCACCGCCCTTCACTAATCCTGTGAGCAGAGTCTCACACTCACCGCCCTTCACTAATCCTGTGAGCAGAGTCTCACACTCACCGCCCTTCACTGATCCTGTGAGCAGAGTCTCACACTCACCGCCCTTCACTGATCCTGTGAGCAGAGTCTCACACTCACCGCCCTTCACTGATCCTGTGAGCAGAGTCTCACACTCACCGCCCTTCACTGATCCTGTGAGCAGAGTCTCACACTCACCGCCCTTCACTAATCCTGTGAGCAGTCTCACACTCACCGCCCTTCACTGATCCTGTGAGCAGAGTCTCACACTCACCGCCCTTCACTGATCCTGTGAGCAGAGTCTCACACTCACCGCCCTTCACTAATCCTGTGAGCAGAGTCTCACACTCACCGCCCTTCACTGATCCTGTGAGCAGAGTCTCACACTCACCGCCCTTCACTGATCCTGTGAGCAGAGTCTCACACTCACCGCCCTTCACTAATCCTGTGAGCAGTCTCACACTCACCGCCCTTCACTGATCCTGTGAGCAGAGTCTCACACTCACCGCCCTTCACTAATCCTGTGAGCAGAGTCTCACACTCACCGCCCTTCACTGATCCTGTGAGCAGAGTCTCACACTCACCGCCCTTCACTAATCCTGTGAGCAGTCTCACACTCACCGCCCTTCACTGATCCTGTGAGCAGAGTCTCACACTCACCGCCCTTCACTGATCCTGTGAGTAGAGTCTCACACTCACCGCCCTTCACTGATCCTGTGAGCAGAGTCTCACACTCACCGCCCTTCATTAATCCTGTGAGCAGAGTCTCACACTCACCGCCCTTCACTAATCCTGTGAGCAGAGTCTCACACTCACCGCCCTTCACTGAGCCTGTGAGCAGAGTCTCACACTCACCGCCCTTCACTGATCCTGTGAGCAGAGTCTCACACTCACCGCCCTTCATTAATCCTGTGAGCAGAGTCTCACACTCACCGCCCTTCACTGATCCTGTGAGCAGAGTCTCACACTCACCGCCCATCACTGATCCTGTGAGCAGAGTCTCACACTCACCGCCCTTCACTGATCCTGTGAGCAGAGTCTCACACTCACCGCCCTTCACTGATCCTGTGAGCAGAGTCTCACACTCACCGCCCTTCATTAATCCTGTGAGCAGAGTCTCACACTCACCGCCCTTCACTAATCCTGTGAGCAGAGTCTCACACTCACCGCCCTTCACTGATCCTGTGAGCAGAGTCTCACACTCACTTCCCTTCACTGATCCTGTGAGCAGAGTCTCACACTCACTGCCCTTCACTGATCCTGTGAGCAGAGTCTCACACTCACCGCCCTTCACTAATCCTGTGAGCAGTCTCACACTCACCGCCCTTCACTGATCCTGTGAGCAGAGTCTCACACTCACCGCCCTTCATTAATCCTGTGAGCAGAGTCTCACACTCACCGCCCTTCACTAATCCTGTGAGCAGAGTCTCACACTCACCGCCCTTCACTGAGCCTGTGAGCAGAGTCTCACACTCACCGCCCATCACTGATCCTGTGAGCAGAGTCTCACACTCACCGCCCTTCACTGATCCTGTGAGCAGAGTCTCACACTCACCGCCCTTCACTGATCCTGTGAGTAGAGTCTCACACTCACCGCCCTTCATTAATCCTGTGAGCAGAGTCTCACACTCACTTCCCTTCACTAATCCTGTGAGCAGAGTCTCACACTCACCGCCCTTTACTAATCCTGTGAGCAGAGTCTCACACTCACCACCCTTCACTGATCCTGTGAGCAGAGTCTCACACTCACCGCCCTTTACTAATCCTGTGAGCAGAGTCTCACACTCACCACCCTTCACTGATCCTGTGAGTAGAGTCTCACACTCACCGCCCTTCACTGATCCTGTGAGCAGTCTCACACTCACCGCCCTTTACTAATCCTGTGAGCAGAGTCTCACACTCACCGCCCTTTACTAATCCTGTGAGCAGAGTCTCACACTCACCACCCTTCACTGATCCTGTGAGCAGAGTCTCACACTCACTTCCCTTCACTGATCCTGTGAGCAGAGTCTCACACTCACTTCCCTTCACTAATCCTGTGAGCAGAGTCTCACACTCACCGCCCTTCACTAATCCTGTGAGCAGAGTCTCACACTCACCGCCCATCACTAATCCTGTGAGCAGAGTCTCACACTCACCGCCCATCACTAATCCTGTGAGCAGAGTCTCACACTCACCGCCCTTCACTAATCCTGTGAGCAGAGTCTCACACTCACCGCCCTTCACTAATCCTGTGAGCAGTCTCACACTCACCGCCCTTCACTGATCCTGTGAACAGTCTCACACTCACCGCCCTTCACTAATCCTGTGAGCAGAGTCTCACACTCACCGCCCTTCACTGATCCTGTGAGCAGAGTCTCACACTCACCGCCCTTCACTGATCCTGTGAGCAGAGTCTCACACTCACTTCCCTTCACTGATCCTGTGAGCAGAGTCTCACACTCACCGCCCTTCACTGATCCTGTGAGCAGAGTCTCACACTCACCACCCTTCACTGATCCTGTGAGCAGAGTCTCACACTCACTTCCCTTCACTGATCCTGTGAGCAGAGTCTCACACTCACCGCCCTTCACTGATCCTCTGAGCAGAGTCTCACACTCACCGCCCTTCACTGATCCTGTGAGCAGAGTCTCACACTCACCGCCCTTCACTGATCCTGTGAGCAGAGTCTCACACTCACCGCCCATCACTAATCCTGTGAGCAGAGTCTCACACTCACTTCCCTTCACTGATCCTGTGAGCAGAGTCTCACACTCACCGCCCTTCACTAATCCTGTGAGCAGAGTCTCACACTCACCACCCTTCACTGATCCTGTGAGGAGTCTCACACTCACCGCCCTTCACTAATCCTGTGAGCAGAGTCTCACACCAACCGCCCTTCACTGATCCTGTGAGGAGTCTCACACTCACCGCCCTTCACTAATCCTGTGAGCAGAGTCTCACACCAACCGCCCTTCACTGATCCTGTGAGCAGAGTCTCACACTCACTTCCCTTCACTAATCCTGTGAGCAGAGTCTCACACTCACTTCCCTTCACTGATCCTGTGAGCAGAGTCTCACACTCACCGCCCTTCACTAATCCTGTGAGCAGTCTCACACTCACCGCCCTTCACTAATCCTGTGAGCAGAGTCTCACACTCACCGCCCATCACTGATCCTGTGAGCAGAGTCTCACACTCACCGCCCTTCACTGATCCTGTGAGCAGAGTCTCACACTCACCGCCCTTCACTGATCCTGTGAGCAGAGTCTCACACTCACCGCCCTTCACTGATCCTGTGAGCAGAGTCTCACACTCACTTCCCTTCACTGATCCTGTGAGCAGAGTCTCACACTCACATCCCTTCACTGATCCTGTGAGCAGAGTCTCACACTCACCGCCCTTCACTAATCCTGTGAGCAGAATCTCACACCAACCGCCCTTCACTGATCCTGTGAGGAGTCTCACACTCACCGCCCTTCACTAATCCTGTGAGCAGAGTCTCACACCAACCGCCCTTCACTGATCCTGTGAGCAGAGTCTCACACTCACTTCCCTTCACTAATCCTGTGAGCAGAGTCTCACACTCACTTCCCTTCACTGATCCTGTGAGCAGAGTCTCACACTCACCGCCCTTCACTAATCCTGTGAGCAGAGTCTCACACTCACCGCCCTTCACTAATCCTGTGAGCAGAGTCTCACACTCACCGCCCTTCACTAATCCTGTGAGCAGAGTCTCACACTCACCGCCCTTCACTGATCCTGTGAGCAGAGTCTCACACTCACCGCCCTTCACTAATCCTGTGAGCAGAGTCTCACACTCACCGCCCTTCACTAATCCTGTGAGCAGAGTCTCACACTCACTGCCCATCACTGATCCTGTGAACAGAGTCTCACACTCACTTCCCTTCACTGATCCTGTGAGCAGAGTCTCACACTCACTTCCCTTCACTAATCCTGTGAGCAGAGTCTCACACTCACCGCCCTTCACTGATCCTGTGAGCAGAGTCTCACACTCACCGCCCATCACTGATCCTGTGAGCAGAGTCTCACACTCACCGCCCTTCACTGATCCTGTGAGCAGTCTCACACTCACCGCCCTTCACTGATCCTGTGAGCAGAGTCTCACACTCACCGCCCTTCACTAATCCTGTGAGCAGTCTCACACTCACTGCCCATCACTGATCCTGTGAACAGAGTCTCACACTCACCGCCCTTCACTAATCCTGTGAGCAGAGTCTCACACTCACCGCCCTTCACTGATCCTGTGAGCAGAGTCTCACACTCACCACCCTTCACTGATCCTGTGAGCAGAGTCTCACACTCACCACCCTTCACTGATCCTGTGAGCAGAGTCTCACACTCACCGCCCTTCACTAATCCTGTGAGCAGTCTCACACTCACCGCCCTTCACTGATCCTGTGAGCAGAGTCTCACACTCACCGCCCTTCACTGATCCTGTGAGCAGAGTCTCACACTCACCACCCTTCACTGATCCTGTGAGCAGAGTCTCACACTCACCGCCCTTCACTAATCCTGTGAGCAGAGTCTCACACTCACCGCCCTTCACTGATCCTGTGAGCAGAGTCTCACACTCACATCCCTTCACTGATCCTGTGAGCAGAGTCTCACACTCACCGCCCTTCACTAATCCTGTGAGCAGAGTCTCACACTCACCACCCTTCACTGATCCTGTGAGTAGAGTCTCACACTCACCGCCCATCACTAATCCTGTGAGCAGAGTCTCACACTCACCGCCCTTCACTGATCCTGTGAGCAGTCTCACACTCACCGCCCTTCACTGATCCTGTGAGCAGAGTCTCACACTCACCACCCTTCACTGATCCTGTGAGCAGAGTCTCACACTCACCGCCCTTCACTAATCCTGTGAGCAGAGTCTCACACTCACCGCCCTTCACTAATCCTGTGAGCAGAGTCTCACACTCACCGCCCTTCACTGATCCTGTGAGCAGAGTCTCACACTCACCGCCCTTCACTGAGCCTGTGAGCAGAGTCTCACACTCACCGCCCTTCACTTATCCTGTGAGCAGAGTCTCACACTCACCGCCCTTCACTGATCCTGTGAGCAGAGTCTCACACTCACCGCCCTTCACTAATCCTGTGAGCAGAGTCTCACACTCCCCGCCCTTCACTAATCCTGTGAGCAGAGTCTCACACTCACCGCCCTTCACTAATCCTGTGAGCAGTCTCACACTCACTGCCCTTCACTGATCCTGTGAGCAGAGTCTCACACTCACCGCCCTTCACTGATCCTGTGAGCAGTCTCACACTCACTGCCCTTCACTGATCCTGTGAGCAGAGTCTCACACTCCCCGCCCTTCACTAATCCTGTGAGCAGAGTCTCACACTCACCGCCCTTCACTGATCCTGTGAGCAGAGTCTCACACTCACCGTCCTTCACTGATCCTGTGAGCAGAGTCTCACACTCACCGCCCTTTACTAATCCTGTGAGCAGAGTCTCACACTCACCGCCCTTCACTAATCCTGTGAGCAGAGTCTCACACTCACTTCCCTTCACTGATCCTGTGAGCAGAGTCTCACACTCACTTCCCTTCACTGATCCTGTGAGCAGAGTCTCACACTCACCGCCCTTCACTGATCCTGTGAGCAGAGTCTCACACTCACCGCCCTTCACTTATCCTGTGAGCAGAGTCTCACACTCACCGCCCTTCACTAATCCTGTGAGCAGAGTCTCACACTCCCCGCCCTTCACTAATCCTGTGAGCAGAGTCTCACACTCACCGCCCTTCACTAATCCTGTGAACAGAGTCTCACACTCACCGCCCTTCACTGATCCTGTGAGCAGAGTCTCACACTCACCGCCCTTCACTTATCCTGTGAGCAGAGTCTCACACTCACCGCCCTTCACTAATCCTGTGAGCAGAGTCTCACACTCCCCGCCCTTCACTAATCCTGTGAGCAGAGTCTCACACTCACCGCCCTTCACTGATCCTGTGAGCAGAGTCTCACACTCACCGCCCTTCACTGATCCTGTGAGCAGAGTCTCACACTCACCGCCCTTCACTGATCCTGTGAGCAGAGTCTCACACTCACTTCCCTTCACTGATCCTGTGAGCAGAGTCTCACACTCACATCCCTTCACTGATCCTGTGAGCAGAGTCTCACACTCACCGCCCTTCACTAATCCTGTGAGCAGTCTCACACTCACCGCCCTTCACTAATCCTGTGAGCAGAGTCTCACACTCACCGCCCTTCACTAATCCTGTGAGCAGAGTCTCACACTCACCGCCCTTCACTGATCCTGTGAGCAGAGTCTCACACTCACCGCCCTTCACTAATCCTGTGAGCAGAGTCTCACACTCACTTCCCTTCACTGATCCTGTGAGCAGAGTCTCACACTCACCACCCTTCACTGATCCTGTGAGCAGAGTCTCACACTCACCGCCCTTCACTGATCCTGTGAGCAGAGTCTCACACTCACCGCCCTTCACTGATCCTGTGAGCAGAGTCTCACACTCACTTCCCTTCACTGATCCTGTGAGCAGAGTCTCACACTCACCGCCCTTCATTAATCCTGTGAGCAGAGTCTCACACTCACCGCCCTTCACTGATCCTGTGAGCAGAGTCTCACACTCACTTCCCTTCACTGATCCTGTGAGCAGAGTCTCACACTCACTTCCCTTCACTAATCCTGTGAGCAGTCTCACACTCACCGCCCTTCACTGATCCTGTGAGCAGAGTCTCACACTCACCGCCCTTCACTGATCCTGTGAGCAGTCTCACACTCACCGCCCTTCACTGATCCTGTGAGCAGAGTCTCACACTCACCACCCTTCACTGATCCTGTGAGCAGAGTCTCACACTCACTTCCCTTCACTAATCCTGTGAGCAGAGTCTCACACTCACTTCCCTTCACTGATCCTGTGAGCAGTCTCACACTCACCGCCCTTCACTGATCCTGTGAGCAGAGTCTCACACTCACCACCCTTCACTGATCCTGTGAGCAGAGTCTCACACTCACTTCCCTTCATTAATCCTGTGAGCAGAGTCTCACACTCACCGCCCTTCACTGATCCTGTGAGCAGAGTCTCACACTCACTTCCCTTCACTGATCCTGTGAGCAGAGTCTCACACTCACCGCCCTTCACTGATCCTGTGAGCAGAGTCTCACACTCACTTCCCTTCACTGATCCTGTGAGCAGAGTCTCACACTCACCGCCCTTCACTGATCCTGTGAGCAGAGTCTCACACTCACCACCCTTCACTAATCCTGTGAGCAGAGTCTCACACTCACCGCCCTTCACTGATCCTGTGAGCAGAGTCTCACACTCACCGCCCTTCACTGATCCTGTGAGCAGAGTCTCACACTCACTTCCCTTCACTGATCCTGTGAGCAGAGTCTCACACTCACTTCCCTTCACTAATCCTGTGAGCAGAGTCTCACACTCACCGCCCTTCACTAATCCTGTGAGCAGTCTCACACTCACCGCCCTTCACTGATCCTGTGAGCAGAGTCTCACACTCACCGCCCTTCACTAATCCTGTGAGCAGTCTCACACTCACCACCCTTCACTGATCCTGTGAGGAGTCTCACACTCACCGCCCTTCACTAATCCTGTGAGCAGAGTCTCACACTCACTTCCCTTCACTAATCCTGTGAGCAGAGTCTCACACTCACTTCCCTTCACTAATCCTGTGAGCAGAGTCTCACACTCACTTCCCTTCACTGATCCTGTGAGCAGTCTCACACTCACCGCCCTTCACTGATCCTGTGAGCAGAGTCTCACACTCACTTCCCTTCACTAATCCTGTGAGCAGAGTCTCACACTCACTTCCCTTCATTAATCCTGTGAGCAGAGTCTCACACTCACCGCCCTTCACTGATCCTGTGAGCAGAGTCTCACACTCCCCGCCCTTCACTGATCCTGTGAGCAGAGTCTCACACTCACCGCCCTTCACTAATCCTGTGAGCAGAGTCTCACACTCACCGCCCTTCACTGATCCTGTGAGCAGAGTCTCACACTCACCGCCCTTCACTAATCCTGTGAGCAGAGTCTCACACTCACCGCCCTTCACTAATCCTGTGAGCAGAGTCTCACACTCACCGCCCTTCACTGAGCCTGTGAGCAGAGTCTCACACTCACCGCCCTTCACTAATCCTGTGAGCAGAGTCTCACACTCACCGCCCTTCACTAATCCTGTGAGCAGAGTCTCACACTCACCGCCCTTCACTAATCCTGTGAGCAGAGTCTCACACTCACCGCCCTTCACTAATCCTGTGAGCAGAGTCTCACACTCACCGCCCTTCACTGATCCTGTGAGCAGAGTCTCACACTCACCGCCCTTCACTGATCCTGTGAGCAGTCTCACACTCACCGCCCTTCACTGATCCTGTGAGCAGAGTCTCACACTCACCGCCCTTCACTAATCCTGTGAGCAGAGTCTCACACTCACCGCCCTTCACTAATCCTGTGAGCAGAGTCTCACACTCACCGCCCTTCACTAATCCTGTGAGCAGTCTCACACTCACCGCCCTTCACTGATCCTGTGAGCAGAGTCTCACACTCACCGCCCTTCACTGATCCTGTGAGCAGAGTCTCACACTCACCGCCCTTCACTGATCCTGTGAGCAGAGTCTCACACTCACTTCCCTTCACTGATCCTGTGAGCAGAGTCTCACACTCACCGCCCTTCACTAATCCTGTGAGCAGAGTCTCACACTCACCGCCCTTCACTAATCCTGTGAGCAGTCTCACACTCACCGCCCTTCACTAATCCTGTGAGCAGAGTCTCACACTCACCGCCCTTCACTGATCCTGTGAGCAGAGTCTCACACTCACCGCCCTTCACTAATCCTGTGAGCAGAGTCTCACACTCACTTCCCTTCACTAATCCTGTGAGCAGAGTCTCACACTCACTTCCCTTCACTAATCCTGTGAGCAGAGTCTCACACTCACTTCCCTTCACTAATCCTGTGAGCAGAGTCTCACACTCACCGCCCTTCACTGATCCTGTGAGCAGAGTCTCACACTCACTTCCCTTCACTGATCCTGTGAGCAGAGTCTCACACTCACCGCTCTTCACTTATCCTGTGAGCAGAGTCTCACACTCACCGCCCTTCACTGATCCTGTGAGCAGAGTCTCACACTCACCGCCCTTCACTAATCCTGTGAGCAGAGTCTCACACTCACCGCCCTTCACTAATCCTGTGAGTAGAGTCTCACACTCACCACCCTTCACTGATCCTGTGAGTAGAGTCTCACACTCACCGCCCATCACTGATCCTGTGAGCAGAGTCTCACACTCACCACCCTTCACTGATCCTGTGAGTAGAGTCTCACACTCACCGCCCATCACTAATCCTGTGAGCAGAGTCTCACACTCACCGCCCTTCACTGATCCTGTGAGCAGAGTCTCACACTCACCGCCCTTCACTAATCCTGTGAGCAGTCTCACACTCACCGCCCTTCACTGATCCTGTGAGCAGAGTCTCACACTCACCGCCCTTCACTGATCCTGTGAGCAGAGTCTCACACTCACCGCCCTTCACTGATCCTGTGAGCAGAGTCTCACACTCACCGCCCTTCACTAATCCTGTGAGCAGAGTCTCACACTCACCACCCTTCACTGATCCTGTGAGCAGAGTCTCACACTCACCGCCCTTCACTGATCCTGTGAGCAGAGTCTCACACTCACCGCCCTTCACTAATCCTGTGAGCAGAGTCTCACACTCACCGCCCTTCACTGATCCTGTGAGTAGAGTCTCACACTCACCGCCCTTCACTAATCCTGTGAGCAGAGTCTCACACTCACCGCCCTTCACTGATCCTGTGAGCAGAGTCTCACACTCACCGCCCTTTACTAATCCTGTGAGCAGTCTCACACTCACCACCCTTCACTAATCCTGTGAGCAGAGTCTCACACTCACTTCCCTTCACTGATCCTGTGAGCAGAGTCTCACACTCACCGCCCTTCACTAATCCTGTGAGCAGAGTCTCACACTCACTTCCCTTCACTGATCCTGTGAGCAGAGTCTCACACTCACTTCCCTTCACTGATCCTGTGAGCAGAGTCTCACACTCACCGCTCTTCACTTATCCTGTGAGCAGAGTCTCACACTCACCGCCCTTCACTAATCCTGTGAGCAGAGTCTCACACTCCCCGCCCTTCACTAATCCTGTGAGCAGTCTCACACTCACCGCCCTTCACTGATCCTGTGAGCAGAGTCTCACACTCACCGCCCTTCACTGATCCTGTGAGTAGAGTCTCACACTCACCGCCCTTCACTGATCTTGTGAGCAGAGTCTCACACTCACCGCCCTTCACTGATCCTGTGAGCAGTCTCACACTCACCGCCCTTCACTAATCCTGTGAGCAGAGTCTCACACTCACCGCCCTTCACTAATCCTGTGAGCAGAGTCTCACACTGACCACCCTTCACTGATCCTGTGAGCAGAGTCTCACACTCACTTCCCTTCACTAATCCTGTGAGCAGAGTCTCACACTCACTTCCCTTCACTAATCCTGTGAGCAGAGTCTCACACTCACCGCCCTTCACTAATCCTGTGAGCAGAGTCTCACACTCACTGCCCTTCACTGATCCTGTGAGCAGAGTCTCACACTCACCGCCCTTCACTAATCCTGTGAGCTTCGTGCTGCAGCTGTCTGGCAGAGTGGAGCAGACTTCATTCACCATCCTGTCAAGTGCCCTGCACATCCATTCAACATCTTTGCTGATAAGGACATATAAAGAGGATTTAACTAATTTAAAACTAAACTTTTACTTACAAATTAATCTGATTCACACATCAAAATGTAATGTAATATTGAATAAACAATACCACTTACCTGTCTGTCAAAATTGCCAAGCCAATTCAAATGAATGTGATCATGTTACAGATCAAGAATATGCTTCATTGTGGTCTGGATTGTGGGGGCTGAGTGCAAAGTATAGGATCTGCAATCTATTGTACTTGCGTTCCCGCCCTGGATTCAGTGTCAAGTCCAGCAACAGAGCAAGAGGTCAGGTGTGCTGGTAACTGACCCAGAATGACTGTGCCGCAATGAGCAGGTACATAGGTCAAGGACAAACTGACCCACCGAGTGTCCCTCACTGCCAGTTCTCTACAAAGCCACCAGCAGAAAGGACATGCATCTCCTGCACTATTTTCCCCTTTAAAGAACCCAAAACAGCCAGATTAACCAAGTCTGTCTGATGACATTTCAAACAAATTGCTTCAGTAAGGAAATCCATTTGTAATGTTGTTTGGTAGAAGAATAAAGAAAAAAATAATAGTTTCCTCTGACAAGCTGCTATTATCTGATCTGTAAGTGAGCGAAGCTGACATAAATGCCAAAAATGAAACATCCATTCCATTTCTCAGTTCTGACATCCCTAACATTATTCTGCAAGAGCTAAATACACTTAAATGCTTCATGTATATAGTGAAGTTTTGTTGCTGCCATAAAGTGTAAATAATGATTTTTTTACATTGCATGCCTTTTGTCAAAATGAAGAGGGATAAAGGGATATTACAAGAATCTTGATAATTACTGTCATACAAATCCCAATTGAACTAAGGCAAATTTATCTTACTCTATTTAATTAAATCCTGTTCTTCCACGTCAATGAATAAATTCAGTGCAGCAAGACAAAAACTGTTTAAATGTTTTAAAAATATACAGATCTGCACAATGTATTTTCCTGAACCACATAATTTGCCTTTTTGGTGTGTATTTTGATGTGGAGATGAACTCCTGACTTTAACTTGACTTCACACCTGCTTCAAAACAATACACAACTCTGTTTCTGCCTCAGTTTATCTCTCGACAAAACTTCTGTTCTTGTCACCATTCCTACTTCTGCTTATTTGAGTACTTCACTGTGTAACCTTATATATTCCGATCTGCACCATAAATCCCTCGACTCCCCCAACTCCCACTTTTAAGACACTTGTAAACTAACTTTTCTTTGCTGCTCTAAAATTAGCTCATTTGGCTCAGAGTCAAAATGTGCTTGTTAACACTTCTGTAAAGCACCTTGGGGCATTTTACAACATTAATAATCCTCTCTATGGACATTAGTATTTGTAATCTCACTGTTCCATGCAATACATGCCTATCATTCATAAACCAATCACTGAGGTCCACTAAATCCCAAAAGACTCCGCATTTCTACAAACCTCTTACATGTAATTTAAATCGTGCAAACACTGTCAATGATGCAACTTTAGCACATTTACCAACCAACCAGACTTCCCTTTTCCTGTTGTTAAACTGCACACAGTTGGAATCTGCAACATCGAACAAACAAGTGAAAAATGGTTTCCCATCAGCTCACTACCAAGAGTAGAACGTAATGCCTACATCTGGAGTAGCTGGCAGAAATTAGTGATTAGCATCAGCATACAGACCATGAAACACATTTTTCTGCCCTTTTGATTTCCTTCTTCTTAAATTTCACTTCTCCCTCTTCAAATAACCTTCTGATTTATGAACATAGAACACACTGTAGTACAGTACAGCATAGCAGCAGGTTATTTGGCCCTCAATGTTGTGCTGAACTAATTCAATTAGGAGTTAAATGCCCAAATAAACTCATCTTTTCTCTCTGCACAATGTCCATTTCCTTTCATTACCTGCACACACACATCTTTGTCCAAGAGCCTCCTCAATGCCTCTATCATATCTGTTTCCACTAACACTCCAAGCAGCATGTACCAGGCAACCACCACTCTCTGTAAACATTTCCCTGCCCATCTTCTTTCAACTTACCCCTTTTAACCTTAAGTGTATGCCCTCAGTATATTCATGCACCTGTTACTTTACCATTATTCATAGGTATTCCTCGCAAATCCTCTTTTGACTGGGTGATGTCAGTTGTCCTCTTTTCTAACATAAAAGTCATGATTTTCCCAAGCCAGTGATATGCTGCAAATTTCAAATTATTACTTTTGCCCCCAGCATGGGCATGAGGACTTAAGAGAAATTCCACCATGATGTTGCCTCTCAATGGCAGTGCAAATCTGACCTTGCTCTGTAACTGATGTTGAGTTTGGAGTTCGTGATGGATCTCAGTGAACATATTGTTGGATAAGGGCAGTCTCCTGAAATATTACATCATATTAGAGTGCAGCCTAAGCCACTCCCTGAAAACACTTGTAGTGGGTAGGACTTGCCACTGACAGTATTTTTTGATTATCCTCATTTAGGAAAGGCGATGTTTTACAGGATTTCTGCTCATTAGACGAGGGTGTTAGGGGTAAAGAATTACTGAATCTACTGGTTCAATAAAAGTTCAGATGCAAGGATGTCATTGTAGTTTCTTCCACACCATTATCTGAAGACTTTCCCCAATACAAATGGCACCACTTCCAGTAAATTCCTGTTGCTAACTTTCCTTCAAACTGACCATGAACAAAACAGCAAATAATAGATGCTTTTGAACTGTGCATAGGCTTCCTGCTGTTGAGCACTCAACCCTATACATTGCAGAGAGCTCGATGGTGCTGACAAGAAATTTTTATCCACATCAACATACTTACAACTTGCACTCCAGATGCTTCTTTCCTGCAAAAATAGAGGACTGCACAGGACAAACTAAAGAGTGGACATGAGATTTCTCGTCAAATTTGAGTCCAATTGGTAACACCTGACCCTAATCAACAGGTGCTGCAAAAGCCAATTTGGTTTCACTTAGCTTGTTTCCAAAGATAGATTTAATAGACAAATTCTTCATATTATTTTTATTTAGAGGTATATCACAGTAACAGACCTTTCCAGACCAACAAGCCTGTGCTGCCCAACTACACCCATCTGACAAACTAACCTACTAACTCATTCATCTTTAAAATGTGGGAGGAAACTAGAAACTGGAGCATCAAATGAACCCCACACAGTCATGAGGAGAACACAGAAATTCCTTTCAGTGATGGGAATTGAACACTGATCCCTGTTATTAAGTCACTTTTTGAATGTTACTTGTTAATGACCCACTAAAGGTTATTTGTAATATTCTAATTTTTACTTTTTAAAAATGTTAGTGATACAGTGTGGAGTAGGTCCTTCGAGGCCCTTTGAACTATGCTGCTCCAGCAACCCCACAACCCCGATTAAGCCTAACCTAACTACAGGGCAATTTGCAATGACCAATTATCCTAATTATCCTACCTGGCATGCCATGGGAAAACCACACACTCCACAGGGAGGATATACAGAGACTCCTACGGAACAGCACCTGAACTGAACTCCGAACTCTGGAACCACCCGAGCAGCAACAGAGTCGTGCTGATTGCTGCAATAGCATGGCACCCATTCTTCATGACAACGACAAAGAAATAAGCAGACTTTCATCTAGTTAAACAACATCTTTCAGCAGAGGAAGTCCAGCTTACCTAGTCAGGGTGATAATTGACTTCTAACCCACCAATGGTCCCTGAAATGGCCTAGCCCATCATCCAGTTTAAGGATAATTAGGAATGAGCAATAAACACTGGTCTTGGCAGGGCCTTGGGATCGCATAAATTATTACATTTTTAAAAAAAGCAATAGAATTCCATATCTTGAATTATGCAAACTAAATGCTACTATGTACATTACTTGGTTATAATATTGTAGGTACCTCATGTAGCAGTAACTGATTGCATTGTTGTTCAGACAACATGTATCACTTTTATGCATCTTGGAAATTTTGCCCTTGTGACTCACACAAATTTACTGCAATATCCCTTTAACATGGAACTGTTAGCAGCATGCATTAATCATTTATTCACGATTATCTGGTAATTGTTCCCTAAGAATTCTGTACTCTCACCAGGAGCTTTTCAATTGCATCTGACTACACACAAGTAAAATTTAAATTTTGCTGCAAAAAATTTTCAGTTGCATTCTATATATATTTTAGAAAATATAGTGTGGGCTTTCACTCCCCCCACTCCTCATCCTCCACGTGTGGGAATCATTCTTTTCATTTAAATATTTTTCAAAATTTAAGAATTACAAAATGACATCTTGACACGGAACATTGTTGAACAATATTTTTTGTGATGTTCTGACATTTTTCTTTCCCCCCTACTGCTTTTGCCAGCAAAGCAGAATCTACCAACGAGAAAGATAATTGGTAGAATTGCTGCACTGCAGTCAATCATGACAGCCACTATAATAAGCTTCTATTTTCAAGATTTAAAATGTGGTTGCCATAGCATCTCAAACCCTTCTTTTGTTCTCTACGAACAAGAACAGGAACTGCAGTTTCAATCACTTTGATTTGCCTTCAGAGAGTTTTTGGCCCTAATTAACCCCTCCCACCAGCAACATCACCTCCACCCACCCATCCGCTCATAACCAGATCCATTTGTGAATTGCTAATGTGCAAAGGCTCCGTATTTCCTGTGACTTTCAGTTTTCACCCTAAACTTGTGTCAATTAAAGCAGGGACTTGTCTAATATAAATACAATCTCAGTGCTTCTTACTAACAGCATTTCTGAGACACAACACTACAAAACTAATTTTTCAAAATTATAATTTTGTTTTGTTTATAATTGTGAGAATCCTGTTTATGAAATCGATTCATTTGGGTTTCTAGATATTTTCCTTGCTACTAGCCCACCCCCATCCCAAGGAACATAACTTCGTAGTGTCATTTAATCAACAGTGTTAATTTGCTAATAATGAATAAATCTTTGGGGTAAGCTTCCATGGGGTTAATCTCAAATTCAAATACTAGTTTTTTGCCATTTAATCATACACCTGTATACAGCTAATTGAAACATTGTCCTTGAGACCAAGTGCAAAACACAGTACACTTGGTCACACACAAAGCCTGACAGAAAACAGTTATTTTCAAATCAGAGTACTGTATAGTGGTCTTTTAAAAGCACTGCTGTATTTATACAAATGACTTGGATCCTAGTGAATGAGGTTGCATTTGTTATTACCATTCATGAGGAGATGAATAAAGGACTGCAAATGGATATCATTCAGCTGAGAGAATCATCAGTTCAAATTTAATGATGCAAAGTATAAAATGATATGTTTTTGCATAAAGAACTGAGAGAAACAGAACAGACTAAAGTCACTGTTCTAATATGTGCACACAAGTGGCAAAAATGTTGAAAGTGGAGTTAAATAAAACATGAATCCCTGCATTTCATTAATAGAGTTTAGGAATCAAAAGGTAAATGGTTTTCCCTAATCCTAAAAACAAAACATAGTTCTGAATTGCAGTCTTGCATCTAATTCTCATAATCACAATCTGGGTAGCACGTAAAGGACTTCCCGTGGATAGGGAAAGATTTACTCAAATGATTCAAGCAATGAAATATTTCAGCAACAAACTTGGACTACAGATGCTAAGGATGGTCTGGAACATGTCAGAGTTAAGGATGAAGCTTTGCTCACCAGTCAGCTATGCTGCTCTGCCCTGGATTGGGGCAACATATAATGGAGAGCAGTAGATCACAGGATCAGACCATTCCATCTACAGTGTCTATGCTCATCATGTCAATCCAACTAATCCATATCCTTCCAACCCCTTTCTGTTCATGTGCATGTCTAAATCCCTCTTAAGTATTACTGTTGTATCTGCTTCCACCACCTCCCCTTTCTGTGTAAAGTACTTGGCTTATAATCATCGTTAAACTTTGTCCCTCTCACTATCAAACTCTGACCTATAGTAATTCGACATTTAGATTCTGCTAGGCCTTAGATTCATTCAGACCTATAGATTCTGTCTATTTCCCCCCCATCTATTACTCTCATAATTTTATATACTTCTTCTAGGTCACTCTTTCATCTATGTAACTCCAGGTTCTGGCACTATGGGAGTCCCGGTCAATATGTGGAAAGTTAAATTCACCTATAATCATAACCTGATATTCAAATACATTTTCATGTTAGGTACACCACAACTTACCAGAAACACAACCAGACCAATAAGAACGTGGCTCAAGACACTGAATATCTTGTGGCACTCACCACTCATGGCTGACACTTGGAATCCCAAAAAACTGGTATCAACAGGTCACATCAGGGGTTTTAGGGAATCTCTTTACTTGCTTTGAAGGGTGCATGTCCAACAACTTTCAAGAAGCTCAACACCATTCAGGGGTTAAAGTGCTTGAATGCTACTTCATTAATCACCATCAGATAGTGACCACAATGTACTCCCACACCCAAATCTTCAACCACTAAAGAGATAATGCTACCCTCTAAATCACACATTATCATTGCTGGTTCTGAATCCTACATCTGTCTACCGAAGAATATTGTAGGAGACCTTCAGCAGGAAGACTGCTGTACATGAAGTAATAGCTTAATATCACTTTTCTCAAAAGCAATTTAATAAGGGCAATAAAAGCTGGCCTTGCCAGTAATGCCCACAATATCAAAAATAAGTAGGATCTGAGGTTATCCCAGCCATCTTTTTTCACTTGAAATGGAATACCACTTTCCATACCAAGTTTTCATCTTCTGAACTTATTTATTCATTGATACAAGAGACACAGCAGACGCGGGAAGTCTTGAGCCACACACATCGAGTGCTGAAGGTCAGGCAACATCTATGGAGAGGAATAAACAGTTGATATTTGGGGTCATGACCCTTCATCCAGACTGGAAACAAAGGGGGCAAAAGGCAGAATAAGAAGATGGGGGAGTACAAGTTGGCAGGTGATAGGTGGGACCAGGTGAGGGTAATTGTTTATTTCCCTCCTTAGATGTTGAGTTTCTCCAGCATTTTTTGTGGGTTGCCATTTATTCATTTGTCAATTTGCATGTGGCTTAGATAATATTTTGGTAGAGTATAAATCTTTAGAAAAAATGTTATTCATTTATTTGGCTCTTTGTTCCTAGTGCTTGTTATGAAAATTCACTGACTGCAACCCCTTCATTACAGGGCATTTAACAAAAAATTTCAAAAAATAACTTATTCCAGATTGATTCACAGGCTGGGCTCGTATGCAGGTCCCACAACTGTCAGTAATGTAAAAGGAAATAGAAATAAAAATAAAGAAGATACTTTTTATATTTCAAATCAAACAGCTTTCAAATCAAATTTAAGTTTAATTATCATTCAACCCTATGAGAGTATAGCTGAATGAAACAGTATTGCTCTGGGGCCAAGATGCAAAACATACACAACATGTTCAAAATAGCGAGCACACACACAGTCATGCATAAATCATATATATAGCCCAAGTCCCTGAGCAACATGTCCTGTAAATTAATGATGCAGTTCCCAGCAGCGCACAGACAAATGTAGACATGCAATCCAGCCTGTCATTCCACTGAAGAGCAACACTGACCAAGGGGCCAGCTCCAACTGAGCACAGACACCACGCTACACCACCTCCAGCATCCTCTCTCCTGGACTGCAGCAGCAGGCAAGCCCGCGAATGGAAGCCTAATCCTTTCTCCAACCAAGGCCATGCAGTTCCCTCTTGCTGTGCCACCAAACAAGGAAATCAGGCCTCCGGCATCTTACATTATCAATGTCCAAAGCGTGTGTTGGGATCGCAAGAGAAACATCCATGAGAAATACCCATGGTTACACTGTGTGCCTCCTTCACCAACGGCAATGCCTTCGAGGCCTTCCTGTAGCAGGCAGCAACATGGCCTGCACGCAGTCCAACTCTTCCGCCAATGAGCAGCTCACTAATGGAGTAGATCTCCAGTACTAGGAGCTCTAGGAATCCAACACGGTCTTGCGATCGTAATAAAGACATTTAACAAAGTAAAAAACACTCCTGATCTAGTTACTCAAACAAGCATTTTAGTTACATTAAAAGTCCAAAATTTCAATCACCTTGGTTCTGGCCACAAATTGTCCTCCCAGAATAAGTTCACTGTCTGCAGGCAGCAAGCAAAAACATGCTCTGTTTGTGAGAATTTTCTTATTAATCTCTCTAGCCATCTCCACATGAATGTGAATTGCTCTGGTCAAAACTGAAGTTACCAATGAGGGACAAGGGCTAACTGGATGTAGATGGAGTATCATTATGAAACTTCTGGCTTCCCGGTTCACCAATACAGTATCTAAAATAATGTACAAATATTTCAAGGAGAGGTATTTTGGAGTTTATTAAGGCTCGATCAATGATTGGTCCCACTCCACAAATACAAAAATATGAAAATTACTCCACGTAAAAGTTTAGTATTGCCAATATGTTGCAGTAGTTTATTGAATTCCAAAAATCACCTATTAATGCTTCAGAACACCAGCATCTTGAAAAATGACATACAAAATATTTCATTCTCCAATGGATCTCTGACTAGCTATTCTCAGTCAGTTGTCAAAATATTAAAATTCGCTTAACATTTTCCCTGTTGTCCAGCTTTTTTGCATATACATGACATAACAATAATCTGTTGAATAATAATCAGGTATATAAAGTAATTTACAAACCGATATAATAACCTACTACTAAATTAATATTACATTGATATATTGCACAGAATTTGTATAGTTTGTACAAAATTGTTCAAGAACATTCCACTTTTGCCTCAAAGGTAATTGAAAATTCCCTATAATTGTGATCTGGGTAACTTAATGGAAAAGTGAATTGACCGATGTTTAAAATGCTATAACATCTTTCAATAACTAAGCAGCAGGATAAAAGATGTTCAGAACTTGACTTGATGACATTTGCAGTAGAGCTTTTTGTCAGTGACATTTATCATTGACAACCTTTGTGACTTTTAAATATGCCAGTGATGTACCACTAATTTACATTTCTATATTAGATTGCTGAGATCATGCTGTTAGCTGTAATAGACAAGGTTCTTGAGAACAGAGAAACTAATTGAGCTGAGCATCTTTATATAGTGAGAATTTGAGCTGGGCTAATCTACCATCAAATTCCATTGGCAGATGGAAGTATTTTTTTAACTAGCCTTAAAAAAAATCACTATTCTGCATCTGGATAATAAAAACAATCACTGCAAAGAATCAATACTTTTTAATAGAAAAAAAGTCATCACTTGCCTTAAAATTGAAGAATATTGCTTACTACTGAATGAAAAAGAAAATTGCCTGGAAATTCATCTCCACCTGTGCTCTATGCTCATCCTTCATATTGTATTCAGTTTCACAATATGGACAGCCACTGATTGGAAATATATTTCTGGAAATCACCTTTCACAACTTCAGGACAACCTAAACCATTACTGGGAAAAGAAATAGCAACAAATGCTAATGAAAGCAAGATAGATACTGGCTAAGGCATTAGTTGGGTAAAGCAAAATCCTGGTGCATTTGTGATGCTTCTGGGAAAAATTTAGTTACAAGGTGAAACTGTCACCGATGACACACACATGCCATTTCATGTCACTGGTTCTAGAATCATAGAGCAGCAAATAAAGGCAGTTGTCCATCTTTAAACTATTCATTGACTTCTACTTCCCAGGTGTTTATCCAATGCTCGACAATTCCTTCACAGATTTTATAGTCAATTTTGTAATAAAGTTATTACTGAACACAGTTCCAGTACATTTAAATGCTTTGATATTTTAGATTTTAAAACTCTGAGAAGTGTTTCAATCCCTATCCCTTTGATAATTTTGTTAATAATGGTATGGGTTTACAAATTAACACACTAATGAAAGTGGTTTTGCTCTGTCCACATAATGCAATTAACTTTCTATGTAATGCATTCAAATTGAAAGTCTTTATCATACATACAGCATCACATTTCCCAATCCTTCTGACCTGACTTGCACAATGCTACAATTTCAGCTTTGCACTTCCATGCACGACCACCTCATTGAATTAACATGATGTGACAATGTTTTCTTCTTTGCTCATCTGAATCAAAAATAACGGAGAATTTTTGGTAAAAGTTTGCAGTGGATTAAAAAGAAAATCAACATTTTTAGGTTGGCAATCAATAGTTTTTCATGCTTTGCATAAACAC
Source organism: Hypanus sabinus (assembly GCF_030144855.1). Taxonomy (NCBI): domain Eukaryota; kingdom Metazoa; phylum Chordata; class Chondrichthyes; order Myliobatiformes; family Dasyatidae; genus Hypanus; species Hypanus sabinus. Next base: position 53,207,462 of record NC_082707.1, read on the forward strand.
ACAAAATAGGAGCACAAGTTGGCCACTGAGTACCTCAACTGTGGTCCACCATTTTGTACCATGGTCCATCTCACTGTAACCTCTATTCATTCCATAATCCAGCTTCCTTGTTGCAACCATTTAGCTCCTTGTTAATCAAATGGCTAGCTAACTCTGTGTAAAAATGTTCAAAGATTGTATCTACTACTGAGGAAGAAAATTATACGGAGATTCCCAACCTTCAGAGAATGGAGTCATTCAGACATTTGCTTTCATTGTTTATAAAACAGTCAGTGGCCACTTTATTAGGTATCTCCTGTTCATGGTCTTCTGTTGTTGTACCCCATCCACTTCAAGGTTCAGCTTGCTGTGCATTCAGACATGCTGCTTTGCACACCACTATATAACATGTAGTTAAAGTTCCTGTCATCTTGAGCAGTCTGGCCATTCTCCTCTGACCTCTCTCATTCACCCATAGAACTGCTGCTCACTGGGCTGTTTTGGTTTTTGCACCCTTTTCTGTAAGCTCTAGAGACCGTTGTGCATGAAAATCCCAAGAGATCAGTAGCTTTCTGAGATATTCAAACCACCCTATCTGACACCAGCAATCATTCCACGGTCAAAGTCATTTAGATCACATTTCTTCCCCATTCTGATGTTTTCTCCAAACAACAACTGAACTGCTTGACCATGGTTTTATGCATTGAATTGTTGCCACATGATTGGCTGATTAGATATTTGCATTATTAAGGTGTACAGGTGAACCTAATAAAATGACCCAAGTATATATTACTCCTCGTATCAGATTCTTCCACAGGAGGAAAGATCCCATCATATCCACCCTCTTAACTTCCAGTGAGTCTCACGCTTTAATCAAATCTTCCACAACTTTGGTGAATTCCAGCAGCAACAAACTTGGTCTGTTTAACCTTACCTCATAAAACAATCCGCCTGATCTGTCAGATACTGCCTGTTATGCCAAACCTATTCAAAGTATCAGTTCAGTAAGTGTTCTTTGATCTGGTTCCAAAGCATTTATATTCTTATAAGGACATCATTCCTTCATCAATGCCCAATATAAATAAAGCATAACATCATCAGTATTCGATTTTCCTTGCACTGAATTACCATTTTTGCATATCATGCAATCTTTCACTATTTTGACAGTATGCTTTAGTTGATTTACCTGCCAATATGAACAATTTCTTGCTTTCTTACATTATATTTCATTTGACTAACTTTTGCCACTCACAACGTACTCATAGCCCTTTCTAGCCTCAATCTCTCTTCCTCTCAACTTGTTTTCCTCCCAACCTGCTTTCCTCCACCTTTCTGTTGACAGCAAACTTAGCAAGTAAACCTACGACTCTTTCATCTATGTCGTCTTTATGCACTGCAAGTTGAAGCTGCAGTAACAATCCTGATGTCAAATCACTCGCTCCATTATGCCAACCAGATAATAACTATTTATGCTTATTCCTCTCCTGTGAGCTTGCTAGTCTCCTCTCCATGACAACATTATGCCCTACATATTGAGCTCTTATTTTCATCATTGCCTTTTCAAAAGCCTACTCTGAGTATAACATATCACCAGCTCTCTTACCTACTGCACATATTCAAAGAACTCCAATAAATTGGTCAAATAAGATTTCCCTTTCACCTAGTTGGTTTTTCCCAATTGCCTTGCAGTTTCTTGAATTAAAGTGCACACTTATGAAATTCTTACTGTTACCCTGCAACATTTTACTCATGATGTCTCCCTGCTTACTATCTCACTCCTATTTTAAATAAAGGAGTTACATTTGACTCCTGAAATACATGAGATTTCAGAAAATTAAAACCAATTGATCAACTATCTCACTGGCCACATCTCAATGAAGTACATCAGAATCAGAAAACTGTCAGCCGATGTTTCAACAATCTGCTGGGGAAAACTACTCAGTACTTGGAATTTACCCCAGTTCCAATTTACACTTCCATAGTGAAAATTAATGCAAAATTGTTAATCCATTTACCATCTCCAAGTTTACACTTTCTATAGAAACAACACATATTTGTAACAAAATTGTGGAGGAGGAACTCCGTATTGATTTTCTGAACCAATGTGCCAAGAAACCCACTAGAAAGCCATCCATCCTAAACTGAGTATTATGCAAGGAGAAAGGATAATTCACCATCTTGAACAAGGCCCCTTGGTGAGGAACAATCTCAATACGTATTACTGAGAAGGAGTGAGTGACATAATTGATTCTGAGACTAGGATTCTGAAAGATAATATAATGATCGATGCAAGATTGGTTAAAACAGATTGCAGGCAGTACTCATGTGGTTGATATTGAATTGGCATTGATAAATTTTTAAGAAGCCATGGATGGACTACAGCAGAATGGAGGCATTAGCCATGGCTAACTAGGGAAGTTAGAGATGGAGTATTTGAGCCAAAGAGGTGACACATACATGTAAATTAGCCTCAAAAAGCTGCAAATTTGTGGAATAATAACAGTCGGAAACTTAGCAGAGGTTGGCCAAAGGACAAATTAAATGAAGAGTATGAAGATAAGCTTGCAGAGAACTTAAAACTGACCATAGAAGCTTCCATAAATAAGTAAACAGAAGATTGGTGAAGACAAGTGCAGATTAATCTTCGTCAGTCACAAGGGGATTTGTAATGTGGAACAATGAAACAGCAAATCAATTGAACAAATACCTTGGTTCTGTTTTTACAAAGGAGGATGCAAGTGGCACAGCTAATAGAGCCACTACTTTGCACAACTTCCTGTGATCACATGGGTCTCCTTCAAGTGTTCCAATTTCCTCCCACGTTCCAAAGATGTGCAGGTTGGTCAGTTAATGAGCTCTCTAAGTCATGTAAGAATCTTGGGAGAGTTGTTAGGAGTCACAAAATAATGACAAAATTAGGACTAATATAGAATCACTGGAAGTTAATGTTTGGCATGGACCTACTGGGTCAAATGGCCTGTTTTGAAGCTCTGTCCCTTGACACAAATTACATTCTAGAAGTATGAGGAATCTGAGGGTCTAATGAGATAGAAGAAAGGGGGGAAATTAGTAACAGTAGGGGAATGATGTGAGAGAAATTGATGGGAAGAAGACTGACAATACCAAGGTCCAATAGTGATATCCCAAAGTAAGAGGCTATAGTGGTCACTTTCCAATATACTCTGGATTCTCGACCAGCTTACGTATGCAACATAACCACACAATTTAGAAAAGGGAAAGAGGGAAATAGTGGGAGAAATGCAAGACTCCATTATCAAAGATGCAATAGTTGAGCAAATGGAAAACAGTGACAGAATTAGTTTGGATTACTGAAAGGAAAGTCAAGCCCAGCATATTTACTGGTATTGTTTGTAAAAGTAACTATTACTGTGGATAAGCTATAACCAGGATGTCAGGAGTATTTTGACTGTCAGAAGGTATCTGGCAAGGTCCTACAAAAAGATTAGTGCTTAAAATGGAAATGGGGTAATCTATGACATGGACAGAGAACTGGTTGGCAGACAGAAAACAAGCTACAATAAAAGGTTCCTTTTTCGACTGGCAGACACTGAGGTACCGCAGAATTCAGCATTTGGACCACAACTGTAAACAATATCTATTAATGGTTAAGATGAAAAGAATTAAATGTTTTATGATTCCAAAAACTAACAAAGAAAAACACAGGAGCCGGGATAAGTTTATACTTAGTTTATTTTCTCTAGTAAGGTGCTCACATATGATGTGGTGGTGTAATGATCCATGCTGTTCACATACATAAAACCTGGAATGAATTATGCCAATAAACAAAGAATACATAATCAATTGATATATTTACAATATTACTCAAATATTACTGAAATATTAAATGCACTCCACTAATCCCTGCTTAGCTTTAAACTCCAACTCAATAAGACATTGACCATGGAATAAAGGAAAGGAGGTGAGGAGATAGAGAGAAGTGACAGCCAGGTTGTGAAATTGGAAGAGGGGAAGAGAAGGGGTCGGAGGCCATAGACATGAGCAAAATAAAGGGAGGGGAAGGAAAACAGAGGAGAGTGGTTAAATGATTACCTGAAGTTAGAGAAATTGATGTTGATGGCATCAGGTTGGAGACTGCCAAAATGGAATATGAGATGTTTTATTTTATATAAGGAGAAAGCAGGAACATGGCACTAAATTTGGGTCAGAAGTCTTGATCATATTAAACAGTGGAGCAGGATCAAAGGGCAAAATGGCCCACTCCAGCTCCAATTTTTTACACTTCAGTTTCAAAACAACTTTTTAAAAAAATTTTTCCATTTAGTTACATTTTGTACTCTAATTTTTTTGTGTCCTTGACTTGTTTTTAATTATTTGTTGCATTAGTTTCATATGTTCCACAATCTTCTTCCCAATGTAATAAATTTTTGGTTGCATTTCAACAAACCTGTTTTGGCTGGATGAGAAAATGGCCTATTCCAACAGCTTACAATTCTCTGCAAAACAAACTGTCTACTGATGTCTAAACTAGCTCATACAGCTTAAAATTGTTGTTCTTTCCTTCCTTAGATTGGAATAAGTTTTCAACTATAATGCCCTCTATACCTTTATTATCATTTGTGTTTCATTGACACCGTTTAAATGTTTAAGCTTTTCTAAAACAGAGACTCCTAAGTGTTTTAGCTTAATTTGACGTGGTGCTGTAGTAGGGAAGGAGGCTGTTGTTTCACAGATCTAGGGATGCGTGAGCAAGAGAATAAGTCAGAGGGAAATAAAAACTGTGGGACCGTTGGAATTATTCTGCTGGGAACTGGTCTGGATCCTTCTCTGCTTGATGAACTCTGCATCATGGTGATCCCATTAAGAAAATAACAAAGACAGTTTACACTGGAAAAGTATCCAGCAATAAGATAGTAGGTCAAAAGAGGATACATCTCAAGTACGTAATGCTGCACAAGCCTCTTACGATTTAATTGTACATATCCTATTTTATAATAATCTCTCAACTATTTCTCTGTAATAATTAAAAGTACAAATCTACTTCTTGGTTCAAACTATTCATGTTACATGGAGCGACTGGGAGCAGACCCAAGTGCAGAGCACAGACACAGAGGCAGTATAAACAAAACAGAGTTTATTCATAGTTACTAGGAAGGCCAGGGAGCGAGGACAAAAAAAACAACATGGCCATAACCGTTGGATAAAAAAAACTAGTAAACCCTGGACTCGGACTCGGAACTGGGACCTCGACTTGGACCCGGAACTGGAATCTTGACTCGGACTTGTAACTTAACTGGGACCCAGCCTGGATTTGGAACTTCACTCAAAGCCTGGAACATGGCTTGGAACTTGGAACTGGAACATGGCTCGGAGCCTGGAATTGGACACGGACCATGAGCCTGGACTTGAAGGACTTGGACAATGAGAAGACAGAATACCCAACTCAGAGTAGAGGCAAATGGCCGGATCTACTCATCTGGAAGGACTTGGACAATGAAGAGACAGAATACTCAACTCAGAGTAGTGGCAAATGGCCGGGAATAGCTGGAAGGACTAAGATAGCAGGCTCTCGACTCGACCTAGGAAATGCAGATGTCAGGCTCTCAACTCAACCCAGAAACAGCGAATGGCAGGCTCTCAACTCAACCCAGGAACTGCGCACGACAGACTCCTGACTCAACCCAGGAACTGCGCACGACAGACTCCTGATTCAACCCAGGAACTGTGCACGACAGACTCCTGACTCAACCCAGGAACAGCGCATGACAGACTCCTGACTCGACCCAGGAACTACGCAGGACAGACTCCTGACTCAACCCAGGAACTGCGCAGGACAGACTCCTGACTCGACCCAGGAACAGCGCATGACAGACTCCTGACTCGACCCAGGAACTACGCACGGCAGACTCCTGACTCGACCCAGGAACTGCGCAGGACAGACTCCTGACTCGACCCAGGAACTACGCACGACAGACTCCTGACTCGACCCAGGAACTGCGCAGGACAGACTCCTGACTCGACCCAGGAACTGCGCAGGACAGACTCCTGACTCGACCCAGGAACTGCGCAGGACAGACTCCTGACTCGACCCAGGAACTGCGCAGGACAGACTCCTGACTCGACCCAGGAACTGCGCAGGACAGACTCCTGACTCGACCCAGGAACTGCGCAGGACAGACTCCTGACTCGACCCAGGAACTGCGCAGGACAGACTCCTGACTCGACCCAGGAACTACGCAGGACAGACTCCTGACTCGACCCAGGAACTGCGCACGGCAGACTCCTGACTCGACCCAGTCTCAGCCAGTCATGAAAATGGCAGCAAAACAGCCAGCAACTCAGCTGGACATGAAAACGACTGAATTCACTAAGCGGCCATGGCACTGAAGCAACTAGAGTCCACAATTCTCTGTGGCCCTGAGACGGGTATAGCCGCCTTGCTGAGGTGACTGGCTTCCGGTGACAAACTTCTGATGACGGTCCAGCAATGAGTGGCTGTAACCCGGAGCCTTTTATGTTGCCGGTTCAAAATGAAGATCAGGTGCCTTAATCAAGGCGCCCAACGGAACACGGGGAAAAGGAAATAACTGGAATGAGGAGTCCATGGACTGGACCATGACAATTTAAGCCTTGATCTTTTATTAATTGCAGAGGACAGCCTCAAGAAAATTAGTTTCTTGTTGTGACTCCAATGCAGCAAAGACTGAATTGCCATTATACTTCTTAGCTGCAATTGTAAAGCTATATATTTGCATAATTAAATCATTTATGCCTTATTTATTAATTATTCATTGATTCTTAACATAATTAGATATACAATTTAATGTAATTAGTAATCATTAATGGTAGAAATGATTTAAATTAGAAAACTATTTGACATACTATGCAAAATTCTGTTGTGAAACAGTAGTTATTAAAATAATTTTATCCTTAACTAAGGTTACTCTTGCAAAACTGCATTTTCGATCATCTAAGACCGGGAGGATGGGAATCAAAGGAAAGTCAATCCTTGGTCAGAGTGATTACAACAATCAGGTCAAATTCCAGTTCTTTGCTCTTGTTATGTATTGCTGTAACTAATTCTAACATGTGAATAAATTGTGAGAAGTCATAGTTCATTTTTAAAAAAGAAATAGATACAAAATGGATAATCAAATAGAAGCAGAAACCTTTCAAATCATATCCGGTCTTCCATTTATTTTGTGCTCCATTCAGGTTTTGGTTAGAACATTAGCAGTTCACAATTCGTTGAATGTGAAATGAGACGCTGATGATGTAATCAGTTAGTCACCATTATTTTTACATTCAAATGTCCTTCTCCTCAATCAGCAAAGAGTATCCAAGCACATTGAAGATGGTTGTGAATTTCATCATCAAAGTGGTTCAGGGTTTACAAAGTTTAATTGTGAACAGTTATTGTTGGAGTGGAGGCAGATTGGTTGTGTCAAGCCTGTACAAGCAGACACCTCGCAGTCTCCACCCAGCTAACAGGAATCACCAGCCACTTACTTCCAGCTCATCTCCTGCAGTCTATTTCAATCCAGCTCTCACCCACAGTCCTGGTCCACTGTTATGCCTGAGAGTCTGTTATTTCGTCAATGTATCAAGGAGTAACATTATGATATGTTAAACTATTTTTGCAGATTAATCAAACAGGGTATGTTGGTGTGGCTGTTTTTGTGCCTGAATTACAGGCAATGATAAAGAAATGATTGCTAACCATTTCTCATTGTCTATAGCAGAACTGGTTGCCATCATTTTAGGAAAGTGGATGGACTGCAAACTGCCTTTAAAAGTCAAAAGTAGTAGTAGTCCTGGCTCACTCTTCGAACTAGCCAGCCTCAACTAGTTCTCCAGCTTCAGCTACCTAGTTGCCTGCGAGTTTTGTATTTGTTCCTTGTGGCTCCTATTTTGCTGTAGATTATTAAAGTTATCACTCACTGCTAAATTGTCTCTGCTGCTCTGCTTTTGGGTCAAGCCTCCTCTACATTCCTGACATGTTGAAGTCATGTCTAATGGATAATTCTTACACATGCCTTGGGATTTCGGTCACCAACGCCTTGATGCTGCAGCTTGATCAGTTTCCCATCTGTTTTGAAGATTTCCTCTGCTTCTACAGGATGTTTGTTGGAGCAAGGTGCAACAATGCAGCAAGATAGATTATAGCAATATCTTAGCCTGGTTTTACATTTTCCTTCACTAAGAATGATTCAATTTGTAGATCCCTTTGTTAATGTCATGATTTGCACACCATCAAGGACAGATGCAAAATGGGGACTGATCTTGTGATCAGACAAGTTTGAGAGTATTCTATATTTACCCTCTCCACTGTAACTGATGGAGTCATAAACTTTATGAGATCAAAGAAAGGCACAGATAGAGACCGTGCTGTTCCTTACATTCTTCCTGTAGTTATCATTACATGAAGATTATATTTACTCTGCCTCTATATGGACAAATCCACATTGGGATTTGATGTGTAACTCTCCTGCCACTGGAAGGAGATGGCTGAGCAGAATCCTAATGATGACCTTTGCTGTGCCAGCCAGCAGGGTGACCCTTCTGTAGACAACCCGGTTGGATTGGTCTCCTTTATGAAAGTCAATCTCAGCCAAATCCCCTCTGATATCTCCAAGCACATCCTCCTCTTGAGATACAGGCCATGTGAACTTGTGCAAATGAAGCTCTCCGCAGGACAGTTGCAATCCTTGCTCCTCACTCAGCACCATCTCAAGGCGTTGTAACAAAATCACTCACACTGTCTCTGCAAAATTATCTAACTCCACTGGAAGGTTGGTCAAACAAATGCCAACTCAGCTCCCAGACTAATGTCATCAGCACTAATGCTCTAGTTACACTTTAATGCATACATGCCTTGACACTAAACTTTGAAAACAGTCATGGGAGATTATTAGACAATGAAAAATATTGAAGGATTTGCTATAAGTGACTCCCTGCAAATGTTATTTTTACCTCTACAGAAAGTAATTTAATCACTGGAAAATATTTATTTAATTTTTTCACTTTCCATACCTACTATGATATCGGTTTATGATGATATAATTTGCCTGTCACATCCATGTACCTGTTTAAATGACTTTTCAATGTTATAAATGTATCTGGCTCTATCAATTCCACTGGCAGCTCATTCCATTTAGCTACCACCATCTGTGTGAAAACTTACCCTTCGATTTCCTTTAAATTTCTCACTGCTCATTGTTAACCTATGCCTTCTAGTTTTAGGTCTAACGTTCTGTTTCCAATGGCAAACATTTTATTCCACAACAAATTGTGTGATTGAAGCTTGTTCCTTTCTATTCCCCTCATGACTTATTTTTAAAATATGGGATTGTGTGTTAGAGATCTGGTTTGTCAGATACTCCAGTCATCAACACGGTATTTGAAGGAAATGAAGGACATTCTAATTTTGGCTGGATCTAGGTTTTATACTGCAGTCATGGTGCAGAATAAGAACAAATACACTCACTTTTATGTTACTTTCAACATAGCACAGTATCTCTAGGCACTTCAAAGGGGAATCTTGAACAAACTTTGCTGGTTTAAGACCATGCTCAATTTTATTGATACAGTTATGCTGTTGGTTATTTGATTTTCTGCAGATTTTCTCAAAATGCAGTACGTTCCTTGGATAAATTCGGCCTGTTGAATTACCCAGTAGGATTTGTCTTATTAACATTTGGCCAGTAAGATGCCCCAGAACATTCTGGAGGGACTGGGGGGTGGCCACTTTCTGGAGAGAGTGCAGGAGCTTTGGAGGAAGAAGAAGGAAGGAAAATTGAAATATGACAACCAGCACAGCAGAAGAACATGAACTCATTTGAAAGGACAGATGCTGCTGTTGGAAAATCCTCATGCAGACATTGGTGAGAGAATGTGTAGATAACTTTTAGTTAGCTCATCATCTCTCAACCTTGGAGACAGTTTGATGCTTTAAAGTTGCACAGTTATTTGTTTATGTTTCACTTGGACTGTTTTCAGACAGTACTGTAAGGAAACCAGATTGATTATGCAACAATGAGCTCCAATGATTGTGGGCACACTATAGGCTAATATACAGTATGAGTGATGGGCCCCTTTCTTTATTTTGTTTGTTATAGTTTAAAATAATTTATCAATACAATTTTAATCTAAGTTTATACCCAGTGTGAGCTAAATTATTGCTTCCTTGTGAATGGTAAAATTGCATGGCTGTGTCAGTGTTCTTGATCTTACAAGTGGTAGCCTCATTTTCCCCGAAAGAAATATTGTTTTCTGTTTACTCAAATCATATTAACCCTAGATGTGTGTATTTATTGAAATGGCCTTTTCATTATTATCCCATTCATTGTTGAGTTATGAAGCTTGTATTCACAGTAATAGCTAGCTCATTGTGAGCCTCCAGTGAGGGGGTCACACAAGACAATACAAGAAAATATTAAATCAGATACTGAAAAGCTTAGGTTTGATTTAAGGAGAATTAAAGCTGGAGAAGGATGGAAATGATTTAAGAAAGGAATTCCAGAATCTGGAACACCAGCAGCTGATGATGCAGACACTGAGCATTGTGTACAAAGAAACTTGATGTGTATGTGTCTAGAATAGAAAGTCTAAAAACGATCTTGGAGATGTGCAGGACGTAGGAGTTACATGCAAAAGGAAAGGCAAAGTGATGAAGGGAACTGAGCATATGGATATGAATATTAAAATGTAGGTATTGTTGGGTTGGAACTCAAGTTCAGGGATGTACAGTTGAGCATACTCAGTGCAAACTCAAATGTGGACTGCTGAGTTTGGATGTTCAATTCTTAAAAAATATGCAAGATGGCAGACGGCGAGGAGAGCACTGAGGTCCTTAAGTAACAAAATGTTGACACTTCATCAACAATTGTGCTGAAGTAGCAACAAACCAGTGGTTTTCCTCAAATTCATATTGGGCTTTAATATGTACTGATGAGTCTCTCATATCATATGATAGTATTTCTTAAAAAATTATTCAAGGGATATGTGCTTTTGCAAGCTGAGCCAGCATTTAATTATCCATCCTGTATTGTCCTTGAGAAGGTGGTGGTGAGCTCCCTTCTTGGACTGCTGCAGTCTCTAATGTGTGAGTATACCCACAATGCTGTTAGTTCAAAGTTCAAAGTAAAAATTATCAGAGTACATACATATTACCACATATAACCCTAAGATCCTTTTTCTGTGGATGTTTTAGGATTTTGATCTGAACTTTCCAACATTGTAACTAAATTGTAATGCAGAACAGCACTGCACACCGGCCAAAAACTGCAAGTTAGCTCTCAAAAATAGAATAACAAAATGTAAATTTTGAGATAAGGTTAACTTGATTCCCAAATAACAATACATGTAATGTATTAAACTTCTCACCTTTCACCCTTAAGCCATGATCTCTAGTTGTAGTTCTACCCAACCTCAGTGGAAAAAGCCTGCATGCATTTACCCTATCTATACCCCTCATAATTTTGTATACCTCTATCAAATCTCCTCTCAATCTTCTACATTCTAACAAATAAAGTCCTAACCGATTCAGTCTTTCCATATACCTCAGGTCCTCCAGATCTGGCAACATCCTTGTAAATTTTCTCTGTACTCTTTCAACCTTATTTACATCTTCCATGTAGGTAGATGACCACGATACTCCACACGATACTACAAATTAGGCCTCTCCAACATCTTCTGAAAAAGGTGGCTGAAGAGATTGTGGAGGTATTAGTAATAATCTTTCAAGAATCACTAGTCCCTGGAATGATTTTTGAATATGGAAAAATTGAAAATGTCACTCCACTCTTCAAGAAGGGAGAGAGGCAGAAGAAAGGAAATTGTAGGCCAGTTAGTCTGACCTGAGTGGTTTGGAAGATGTTGGATTTGATTATTAAGAATGAAGTTTCAGGGTACCTGGAGACACATGATAAAATAGGTTATAGTCAGCAAAGTTTCTTCAAGAGAAAATCTTACCTGACAAATCTGTTGGAATTCTTTGAAGAAATAACAAGCAGGAGAATCAGATGATGTTGTGTACTTGAATTTTCAGAAGACCTTTGACAAGGTGCCACACCTGAGACTGCTTAACAAGCTATGAGCCCATGGCATTACAGGATAGATCCTAGCATGGATAAAATAGTGGCTGACTAGCAGGAGGCAAAGAGTGGGAATAAAGGGAGCCTTTTCTGGCTGGCTGCCGATGACTAGTGGTGGTACCACAGGGGTCTGCGTTTGGACTGATTCTTTTTACATTATATGTCACTGATTTGACTGATGAATTGATGGCGTTGTTGCAAAGTTTGCAGACGATATGAAGATGGGTGCAGGGGCAGGTAGTTTTGAGGAAGTACAGAGGCTATAGAAAGACTTGGACAGATTAGGAGAATGGGCAAAGAAATGGCAGATGGAATACAGTATTGGGAAATGCATGGTCATGCACGTTTGTAGAAGAAATCAAAGGGTTGACTATTTTCTAAATGGGGAGAAAATACAGAAACCTCAGGCGCAAGGGATTTTGGAGTTCTTGTGAAAGATTCCCTAAAGTTTAATTTGCAGGTTGAGTCTGTGGTGAGGAAGGAAAATGCGATGTTAGCATTCATTTCAAGAAGACCAGAATATGAAAGCAAGGATGCAATATTTAGACTTCATAAAGCACTGGTAAAGCTCCACTTGTATTGTGAGCAGATTTGGACCCCTTATCTTAGAAAGATGTGCTGAAACTGGAGAGGGTTCAAAGGAGTTCACAAAAATAATTCTATTTGAATGGTTTGTCATATGAAGAGCATTTGACTTCTCTTGACCTGCAATCACTGAAATTCAGAAGAATGAGGGGTTACCTAATTAGAAACATATTGAATGGTGAAAGGCCTTGATAGAGTGGATGTGGACAGGATGTTTCCTGTAATTGAAGAGTTAAAGACCAGAGGACACGGCCTCAAAATAGAGGGGTGATCTTTCAGAAATTCTTTGAGAATTTCTTTAGCCAGACAGTTGTGAATCTTTGGAATTTGTTGCTACAGGCAGCTGTACAGGCCAAGCCTTTATGTATATTTAAGGCACAGGTTGATAGATTCTTGATTGGTCTGAGCATGGAGGGATACGGGGAGAAGACAGGAGATTGGGGTTGAGAGGGAAAATGGCAGAGCAGACTTGATGAGTCAACTGGCCAAATTCTGCTCCTACATATTATGGTCTTATTACACAACTTCAACAGAACATCCCATCTCCTGTACTCAGCCAATATGCCAAAAGCTTTTTTTTTTACAACCCTAAGCTTTCTTTGTGACGTCAATATTATCAAACAATAAGAGATAGGTGAGAATGAGATAGCCTTGGAGGACAGAATGAATGAAGGTTATTAGAGGTGTTTTTGAATCTCCAATACATGCATGGGTGAACCTAATAACTGAAAAGATGAGATGGTATCTGTCAGGAAATTTAGGGTAGGTTTAACAATGCGGAGCAGTGGAGACAATTCAACAAGCGAATGGCAAATTTAATAATGAACTGCAAATTAACAAGGCACGAGGCCCACAAAGCAAGAGGGAACTGATACTAAGAAAAAAGGTAACAAGGTAATTGAAGGCTATGAGCAACTAGTTGTGGCTGGCTGGTTTGTTGGGTGATCAAGGACTGTGATGAGACTAGGGTTTAAATAGGCTGCAGGTGATGTGTTGGAAACAAGTGGAAGGTGGACTCTTGTTAGCTGTGTGGAGACTGGGAGATGCCTACCTGTGTAGGATGGACAGAGCCTCCCCAGGCCCCATGGTTGTCACCGAATGGCTCAAGCTGAATCTGATGGGTCTGATTAACTCCTTGATTCATGATGGATTCAAGATGAAACAAGATGGCACCCAAGAGCTCTCCTCTGGGCTATATACCTCCCAGTTGACCAGGTACTGCACACCCTGTCCATGATGACATGAATCCATGTACACTAGACCGCCTTCCACTATCCCAGGTTCCAAAGGTGCAGGCTCAGAGGGCAGCTGGTTGGAGGAATTGGACTGGACATATTGAGGGCAGGCAGTGATGTACTGATCTACAAATATGATCATGGTGGACCACCACAGCCAGCACTGCAGTAAATCCAAAGACGGCATGGGCCGGGATGGCTGGAAGAGGGATGAGGAGTGGGCCTACTTCGGAGTGCCTCAGAGTGCACATGCATGCCGTTTTCAGGTACGTTGGCTAGAGCAGGCTCATTCTGTAGGGCCTGGCGGATCTCACTCACAAGATTCCAGGTGATCAAGGTGATCCTGGGAGGATAGAATGTTGGGCTGAGGGTCGATCTCTGTTTCAACTGGGTTAAACTATAATGACTTAGCATTTGCCTTAGTATTTCTGGAAGTGGATCAGTAAGTGATGGTGAAGTTGAATTGCACAAAGAAGAGGGCCCAGCAAACCTGACATGGGTTGAGTTGGTGGGTTTGTTATATGGATATGAGGTTCTGGTGGTCAGTCCCAATCAGAAAGGGCTCAGTGTTTCACATCAGCCAATCTCTCCATTTCTGCTAGGCCCATTTATGGTGAATTTCTCTTACTCTCCTCCTCCATAATGGGGCTGTGTAAGAGTTGAACTCATGTGAGAAGAAGGTACAACGGTGTGTATTCCCATCTGGTTCTCGCCGGGAGAGGATACCACAGGCACCCACGTCAGATGTATTCACCTCTACCATAAAAGTTCAGGAGTAGTTCAGATGGTGGAGAGAATGGGAGTAGCCCTGAAGTGTCATAGAAACATAGAAAATAGGTGCAGGAGTAGGCCATTTGGCCCTTCGAGCCTGCACCGGCATTCAGTACGATCATGGCTGATCATCCAACTTAGAACCCTATACCTGCTTTCTCTCCATCCCCCCTGATCCCTTTAGCCACAAGGGCCATATCAAATTCCCTCTTAAATATAGCCAATGAACCGGCCTCAACTGTTTCCTGTGGCAGAGAATTCCACAGATTCACCACTCTCTGTGTGTGAAGAAGTTTCTCCTCATCTTGGTCCTAAAAGGCTTCCCCTTTATCCTTAAACTGTGACCCCTCATTCTGGACTTCCCTAACATTGGGAACAATTTTCCTGCATCTAGCCTGTCCAATCCCTTTAGAATTTTTTTACGTTTCAGTAAGATCCCCTCTCAATCTTCTAAATTCCAGCGAGTATACGCCTAGTCAATCCAATCTTTCTTCATATGAAGGTCCTGCCATCCCAGGAATCAAACTGGTGAACCTTCTTTGTACTCCCTCTATGTCATTCCTCAGATTAGGGGACCAAAACTGCACACAATACTGTAGGTGTGGTCTCACCAAGGCCTTGTACAACTGCAATAGAAACTCCTTGCTCCTGTACTCGAATCCTTTTGCTATGAATGCCAACAGAGATGTGGCTTCAAGCGGACGGGGCCTGGGAAATGAATATTCAAGGATATACATCTTATCGAAAGGACAGACTGACTGGCAGAGGGGGTGGGGTGGCTCTGTTGGTGAGGAATGATATTCAGTACCTTGCGAGGGGGGACATAGAATCTGGGGATGTAGAGTCAGTATGGGTAGAACTGAGAAATTCTAAGGGTAGAAAGACCCTAAAGGGAGTTATCTACAGGCCCCCAAACAGCAGTCTGGATGTAGGGTGTAAGTTGAATGAAGAGTTAAAATTGGCACGTCGCAAAGGTAATGATACAGTTGTCATGGGGGATTTCAACAAGCAGGTAGACTGGGAGAATCAGAATGGTACTGGACCCCAAGAAAGGGAGTTTGTGGAGTGCCTCCGAGACGGATTCTTAGAACAGTTTGTTCTGGAGCCTACCAGGGAGAAGGCAATTCTAGATTTAGTGTTGTGCAATGAACCAGATTTGATCAGGGACCTTGAGGTAAAGGAACCATTAGGAGGTAGTGACCATAATATAGACAATAGACAATAGGTGCAGAAGTAGACCATTCGGCCCCTCGAGTCTGCACCGCCATTCTGAGATCATGGCTGATCATTCACTATCAATACCCAGTCCCTCCTTGTCCCCATATCCCTTGATTCCCCTATCCATCAGATATCTACCTAGCTCCTTCTTGAAAGCATCCAGAGAATTGGCCTCCACCGTCTTCCGAGGCAGTGCATTCCACACCTCCACAACTCTCTGGGAGAAGAAGTTCTTCCTCAACTCTGTTTTAAATAACTGATCTCTTATTCTCAATCCATGCCCTCTGGTACTGGACTCTCCCAACATCTGGAACATATTTCCTGCCTCAATCCTATCAAATCCTTTAATTATCTTAAACGTTTCAATCAGATCCCCTCTCAATCTCCTCAATTCCAGTATGTACAAGCCCAATCTCTCTGCATAAGACAGCCCTGCCATCCCATAATATGATGTTTTAACCTACAATTTGAGAAGGAGAAGGGAAAATCGGATGTGTCAGCATTACAGTTGAACAAAGGGAACTAAGGAGCTATGAGGGAGGAGCTGTGCAAAGTTCAATGGAACAATACCCTAGCAGGGAAGGCAGAGGAACAACAATGGCAGGTATTTCTGGGAATAATGCAGAAGGTGCAGGATAGGTTCATTCCAAAGAGGAAGAAAGATCCTAAGGGGAGTAAGGGGCGGCTGTGGCTGACGAGGGAAGTAAAGGACAGTATAAAAATAAAAGAGAAGAAGTATAACATAGCAAAGATGAGCGGGAGACTGGACGACTGGGAAGCTTTTAAAGAGCAACAGAAGATAACAAAAAAGGCAATACGCCAAGAAAAAAATGAGGTACCAAGGTAAACTAGCCAAGAATATAAAGGAGGATAGTAAAAACTTCTTTAGGTATGTGAATAGCAAAAAAATAGTTAAGACCAAAATTGGGCCATTGAAGACAGAAACATTTATTATGGGGAACAAGGAAATGGCAGACAACTTGAATAGGTACTTTGGATCTGTCTTCACTAGGGAAGACACAAACAATCTCCCAGATGTAATAGTGGCCAAAGGAACTAGGGTAAAGGATGAACTGAAGGAAATTTATATTAGGCAAGAAACGGTGTTGGATAGACTGTTGAGTCTGAAGGCTGATAAGTACCCAAGACCTAATGATCTGCATCCCAGGGTACTTAAAGAGGTGGTTCTAGAAATCGTGGACGCATTGGTAATCATTTTCCAATGTTCTATAGATTCAGGAATAGTTCCTGCTGATTGGAGGGTGGCTAATGTTGTCCCACTTTTCAAGAAAGGAGGAAGAGAGAAATCAGGGAATTATAGACCAGTTAGCCTGACGTCAGTGGTGGGAAAGATGCTGGAGTCAATTATAAAAGAGGAAATTGCGACACATTTGGATAGCAGTAGAAGGATCAGTCCGAGTCAACATGGATTTATGAAGGGAAAATCATGCTTGACTAATCTTCTGGAGTTTTTTTGAGGATGTAACTATGAAAATGGACAAGGGAGAGCCAGTGGATGTAGTGTACCTGCTTCCAGAAAGCTTTTGATAAAGTTGAACATAGGAGATTAGTGGGCAAAATTAGGGCTCATGGTATTGGGGGCAGAGTACTGACATGGATTGAAAATTGGCTGGCTGACAGGAAACAAAGAGTAGTGATTAACAGGTCCCTTTAGGAATGGCAGGCTGTGACCAATGGGGTACCGCAAGGTTTGGTGCTGGGACTGCAGCTGTTTACAATATACATTAATGATTTAGATGAAGGGATTAAAAGTAACATTAGCAAATTTGCTGATGACACAAAGCTGGGTGGCAGTATGAAATGTCAGGAGGATGTTATGAGAATGCAGGGTGACTTGGACAGGTTGGGTGAGTGGGCAGATGCAGTTTAATGTGGATAAATGTCAGGTTATCCACTTTGGTGGCAAGAACAGGAAGGCAGATTACTATCTAAATGGAGTCGTTAGGAAAAGGGGAAGTACAATGAGATCTAGGTGTTCTTGTACATCAGTCAATGAAAGCAAGTGTAAAGGGGGTTTCTTCTTTTTTCTTTGTTACTGTGTATGTAATCAAAATAGCTTCTTTGTTTTGTTAAAAGCAGGAATGTTTTGTTGCGAGAGATTGCTGGAAGCTTGTTTGGGTTAAAATTTACTGATAACGAGAATTGTATTCCTTTGTAAACCAATTGGGATTAATGTTGTTCTTTCTTCTGAGTCAGTAAGCTATTGTTGGCGGGCTTTTGGGGAGATTGGCGTGAGGGGTTGAGAGAGAGGACGTGATGCTGTAAGCTGGGCGAGGAATGGACCCCAAGCGGGGGTCCAAGGCCAGGAGGTACCCCGAGGAGAGGAGACGAAGATAGATGCGCTTGGTTGACCACTTCGGATGGTCCTAAGCTGCGAGTCGAGGAGTTCGGAGGGGATCGAATGGTGGCCAGACTTCAGTAATTGAGCTCCAACGGTTGTGCACGAAGTGGTTTGGACTTTGATAAGTTTGGCGCCTTTTCTTTATTTTTTTCTTCATATATACTGTATTGTTATTAATCACTTAGTTATAGTAACCTTTATAAATTGTACTCATTAATCGCATATGGTGTACTGTCTGTTTTTGGGCGAGGCGGGGACATCACACAGCATCCACACCAGCTGATTACCCAGTTTGGCAGGGCCGAAGGCTGCTCCCCCTAGACGAGAACGAGCTGAGCGAGCCTGAGGCGACCCAGGGGGTTACACAAGCATGCAGGTACAGCAGGCAGTGAAGAAAGCTAATGGCATGCTGGCCTTTATAACAAGAGGAGTTGAGAATAGGAGTAAAGAGGTCCTTCTGCAGCTGTACAGGGCCCTAGTGAGACCCCACCTGGAGTATTGTGTGTAGTTTTGGTCTCCAAATTTGAGGAAGGACATTCTTGCTATTAAGGGAGTGCAGCGTAGGTTCACAAGGTTAATTTCCGGAATGGCGGGACTGTCATTTGTTGAAAGATTGGAGCAACTGGGCTTGTATACACTGGATTTTAGAAGGATGAGAGGGGATCTGATTGAGACATATAAGGATTGGACACACTGGAGGCAGGAAGCATGTTCCCGCTGATGGGTGAGTCCAGAACTAGAGGCCACAGTTTAAGAATAAGGGGTCGGCCATTTAGAACAGAGATGCGTAAAAACTTTTTCACCCAGAGAGTGGTGGATATGTGGAATGCTCTGCCCCAGAAGGCAGTGGAGGCCAAGTCTCTGGATGCATTCAAGAGAGAGTTAGATAGAGCTCTTATAGATAGCGGGGTCAAGGGATATGGGGAGAGGGCAGGAATGGGGTACTGATTGTACCAGCCATGATCAACCATAATCACAGTGAATGGCGGTGCTGGCTAGAAGGGCCGAATGGCCTACTCCTGCACCTACTGTCTATTGTAACATACCATTTGCCTTTTTCACCGCCTGCTGTACCTGCATGTCCACTTTCAATGATGGGTGTACAATGACACCCAGGACTCATTGCACCTCCCCTTTTCCTAATTAGCCACAATTCAGATAATAATCTGTTTTCCTGTTCTTGCCACCAAAGTGGATAACCTCACATTTAGCCCCTTGAGGTCCTCGAAAGTATGTTCTGTGGCAGCAGATCATGTTATCCATGAAGTAGGTGACTTGGTGAGGGAAATGTCTGTAGTTTCTGATGAAATGTCAGTAGAACTTGGAGAAGTCCAAGAAGCACTATAGCTATTTGAGGGATGGAGGCTGGGGCCATCCAATCACAACACTCACTTTCTCCGGATTCATGGAGTGAAAGGACATAACCCAGGAGGGAAATGGCAGCATCTATGGAAAAGAGTAAGCAATTGACATTTTGACCCGAGACCCTTCAGATCCTGATAATGCTGCCAGACCCGCTGAGTTCCTCCAGCATTATATGTGTATTGCTTGGATTTCCAGTATCTGCAGATTTCCTCGTGCCAGGAAGGAGATGACTGCGGTTTGGAACTGGCATTTCTCTAACTTGCAGTGGAGTTGATTTTCAAGGAGGTGCTAAACATGACAGACATGGTCTTGGGAATACTAGCAGAAGATGAGGATGTCACTGAGGTAGATGAACATGCACCTGTGTAGCATGTCTCAGAGGATTTTGAAAACAGTGGACTGTTGGCAAGTCCAAAAGGCATCACCAAGTATTTGTAGTGGGCAGTGTGTGTTATGAATGCCATCTTCCACTCATCCACCTGGTGGACGCACATCACGTTATGTGATGAAGAACTGTGCTCTTTGGCATGTTCTGAATGTGCTATCCATCAAGGGGAGAGTGTAGCTTTTCTTAATAGTCATTTTGCTTTGTCTACAGTAGTCAGTTCAGGAACAGAGATCCCCATCCTTTCTGACAAAGAAGAATCCTGCACTTCAGTGATGGAGTCAATCATGGCTTGGGTCTCAGAAGGGAAGAGGGAGAACAGACTACCTTGGGGAGGGGTGGTGCCCAGGATGAGGTTGACTGTGCAGTCGGGCACATTGTGAGGGAACAGGGTGCTGAAAGCGATGGCTAGATCTTGGTACTCCTGTAGGAGTTCGGTGAGGGCAATGAACTGATGACCAGGCGAAGCAAGGGTCATGACTGGAGAATCAGGTGTAGCCCAAGATGAGAGGAGTGATCAAAAGGAATTGGATGGGCTCGTGGTGTTTGATAATGCTCTTGTACGTAGGCCAGATGCACTTCCTGACCACCCCAGACCCAAAGGAACATCTGCAAATGGGCATGATGCAGAAGGGGTGAGCGATAAGCTCAGAAGGGAGTCCAGTGCACAAAGTTGCCTGCTGCACCACAATTCAACATATCAGGGGGAACTTACCAGACAGACTTACCAGACTTACCTTGTCTCTACTTGGTGGTGCTGTTTCCCTTACGAGGCAGCCATTTGATGCGTGGGTGATCAGCTGCTCCACAGTAAGCACACAAATTGTTTCTCTACTAACATTTACACTCTTGGCGGGGAGTGGGGGGGGGGGTGGTGGTTAAGGGAGCTCTCCTTAACTGCATGGGCTTAGGAGGCATTGCTGATAAGGTTCCGGGAATGGAAACCGTGTTCTGGCTGATGATCTATAGGGTCGTTCCCTTATTCACTTTTCAATTCAGAGGGCCATAAGGCTTTTGAGATCAGTGGGCATCTTGCGGTTGACAACTTGTTCTTCAAGTGCTCCAAGAGATCGTGATGGTAATGAGTGAGCAGTGCTTCCATATTGCAGGCTCACTCCACCGCGAGGGCCCTGAATTCCATGGTATAATCTAGCACCGAGTATAAGCTTTTTCACAGCTGAAGATCTCATCATCTGCCTTCCTTCCACTTCCTGGATAGTGAAATAACAAGAGCATCTCAGTGGGGAAATCCTCAAATGGAGGTATGATTGTCCTAGTTAGCCCAGGTCAGAGCTCTCCCAGACAACAGAGAAATAACGAAGCTTTTAGAGTAAGATGCACTGGGCAGGGAGCTGGAGCTTCAGTCTGAGGATCTGTGGAAGCATTCAGACACCGGAATCTGGGGCTCCGAGGGAGGAGGGTGACCGGCACTGGATTGCTGTATCAAGATGGAGAGTTGGTTGAGAATGGTGAGGAGATGATCAATGGTCTCCTCCTGTTTCTGATCGTGTGCCCATGTTGATGGACAATCTCCTTTAGGCGAGCAAACTCTGCTCACCCATCCAGTCAGGAAACGTAGAGGAGACTTGACCCAAACACAGAGCAGCAGAGATGATTCAGAAGCGAGCGATAACTTTAATGATGAGCCGCAAAATTACAATCCACAAGGGGCCACAAACTAGAAAGGAAAGTTATTAAACACCACAGGCTACAAGGTAACCGAAGGTTAGCTGGTTTGATGGGTGAACAAGAACTGTGGATGAGAGCTGGGTTTAAATAGGCTGAAGGTGATGACTTGGAAACAAGTGTCAGGTGACTCTGCGTGGAGACTGGGATGTGCCTGTCTGTGAAGGCCTGACAGTAGGCTTGCTTCTTGGTTCAAAGTATAATTAAGTTATTTTTACATGATTCAGCACTTCACTATTTACACTTAAGAAATTGATTTTGCACCAATTTATTACCCATTATTCTGCTTTAAGATGGTGTTACCAAAGACAGCCAGAATCAGGTGGCAGTGATTACTGCTCTCATGGTCATGGCTCAGCAGCTACAGGTTTCCTTCGCTAGCCAAAGGTAGAGTGTTCCTATGAAATGGTTCATTAGCCGGAATGTCATAAAGTGAATAAGCAATTACCATTTATTAATATGGGAAAAATCTGCGAGCATTCCCAGACCCAAAAATAACCTACAAAATCATGCTAAATTACACATAAAACCTAAAATAACAGTAACATATCGTAAAAGCAGGAATGATTTAATAACTACACAGCCTATATAAAGTAGAAATACTTCTCTGCAATCATTGCAGCACTGTCTAGCGTAGCAAAAATCTCACTACGTAGCGGAAGCAGTCTCTCCAGTAACCTTTAAGCTATGAAGCTGCCAAATCATACCAAATAACACATAAAAATACACAGCCTATATAAAGTAGAAATAATGTATGCACAGTGTAGTTTCACTTACCGGAATCGGGAAGACAGCGAGCACACTGATGATGGTGTGTTAGGCTGAGTCATTGGAGGTTGGGGTGGTGGGAGGTACAGGAGGTCAGAGGTACTGGGGTGTCATCTCATCGTCATCTGTTTCCATCAGGGCAGGCAGGTCATTAATGTCTCCTACGTCTACCTGCCTTGATATTGAAGGCTGAGGTTCATCGTCTGCTGTGGCTGATGTGGAAGGCTTGAAAAACGACAGTCTGCTTGACTGCTTAGCCTCGCGCATTTTCTATCATACAGTTCTATGTAAGCACTCAAACCATCCTGCAAATATGCCCTAAACCTGCATACCCTTTCAAAAGTAAAGTCATACTTTTCTGCAATCATTGTAGCGTTGTCAATCGCAGCAAAAATGTCACACAATTGCTTTACGTTCAGTTCCTGGATGACTTCACTTTTGGGCCATTTGCTACTGCATTTGGCTTCGATTGTTATCCTTTCCTCTTCAACAGCTTTTCTTCTGTCAGTTCTTGGTCATGGGGTGCCAAAACCTCTTTAACATCATCTTCGTCAACTTCCCCAAACCCAGCCTCCTTAGCCAAACTCACTATGTCCTTACTTCAAAATGCCAGTGGAACGCAGCAGGCCAGGCAGCACCTATAGGGAGAAGTACTGTTGAAGTTTCAGGCTGAGACCCTCCGTCAGGAGTGAGGTCCTGCCGAAGGGTCTTGGCCCGAAAAGTCGACAGTGCTTCTCCCTATAGATGCTGCCTGGCCTGGTGTGTTCCACCAGCATTTTGTGTGTGTTGCTTGAATTTCCAGCACCTGCAGATTTCCTCGTGTATGTCCTTACTTCGTTCACCACGATCGAAACACTTAATTATGTCCAGTTTTATGCTAAGTTTAACACCCTTACGAGCTCTTTTAGGCTTTTCTGATACCTTAGAGCTCATCTTGCTAACGGATGTGCAAAATAAATCAACATAAAGCACAGATGCTCACTGGCACGTGTTTAAGCGACGGTGGCTAGAATGCAGTTCCGGGGGAGGAGCTTGGCTGCTCAGGGCATGCGCTACCTTTTTTCATAACAGTGAAACCACCTTCTGTTAGCGAAAACAGGTAACTAATGTAGGTCTTTCGTAACAGCGAGGTGTGGTAAAGCCAACGTTTGACCTGTATCTCCCAACAGCCAGAAGCAGCTGACAGCCACAGCCACACTCGCAACAGTTACTGGTAAATCATAAAGAAAGAGATTCCACTAAAAACATTACATATAACATCTTCCATGAAGTACTCTGCGGTGAACTTTCAGTGCAGTTGGTGAGGAGGCAGGCAGAGGCGAGGCTGGTTCAGGGGACGAGCTGTGCTGGAACATTGCAGGGCGCCACATTTTTGAGCCACAGAAAGAGATGGAGTTCATACTGCTGCTAGGGACGGAGTGAATGACTCAGAGAGGAGCCGATGCCCGTCCACCTAACCTGGGGACGAGGTTGGGTTGCTCCAAGTGCAGAGCCCATTTGGTGAGATTGAGAACTGCTTTGGGCTGTGCGGCCCGAGCATATCAGCATGCGGGATCCAGGTCCATAGTGTGGCACTTCTTGGTGCTTGGACAATCTACACACCAGCCCTGACAGACTGGGAGCCCAAGTGTTGGGTACGGAGGGTTGTGTTGGTTTCTGATTTCACTTGCTCTCCTGCAGATGTTCATTCCTTTCTCCACAGTGCGGCTTCGGCCTACTCCAGCCGCTCCGGAAGAGGATCTAGGATTCATTCTGGTTCAGGATGCGGTTGGCTTGTTTCCATTGTTTGCATGGTGTGTAGTTTTTTTTAGTCTTTTTTTTTAAAAAACTGGTTTATTTGAGTTTCTTGCTTTGTGGCTGCCAATAAGCAGATAAATTTCAAGGTACATAATTTATACATTCTTTGATAATAAATGTGCTTTGAATCTTTGAATACTAAATTTTCCCTGTAGGTTTCTGGCTTCTCTAGCTGATCTCTAAAAGTTGTCCAAGTATATAGATTCATTCAAGTTCAAAGTACGTTTATTATCAAAGTACGTATATTGCATCATGTACAACCCTGAAATTCATTCTCTTGTGGGTATTATCAATAAGGATAATAGAATCAATGAATGACTGCATCGATGAGTGGAGAACCAGCATGTAAAATAACCTGCAAAGTTGTATGAAATGTCATTAGATGTGCCTTAAAGCAGATTATTAAAACTGAACAAGTGGGTTTGCTACCAGGACCTCGCACAGTTTAGCACTGCTTTCAATTCTTAGCTGGCTGACAGTCATATAAGGTGTAAATGAGAGTTCAGAATGATTGTTGGATCATAGTAACACACAATATGACCAACACAGAGTCCTCAGGGGAGTAGAGCGAGCTGCAACATTCGTTCAAAGTGACAAGTAAATCAAGGTCAATATAATACATAGAACGGCTAAAGCTCTATGCTTCAAAACCATGAGTATTTCCCATGAGATGGCCACAGTAAATCTCCTTCAGGAGTAGGAATACCTACACAATGGAGCAATGTCAGCAGAAATTTTGTATTTTCACAAGATGTGTCAGATTAGTTTGCACAGCAATGTTTACAACTGGAGGGCAGATCCTCACAGGAAGGGGTATTCCTTGTCTGGGAGCACCAGATCTTAAGAAATACCAAGATTTCATAACAAGAATTAAAATCGTTGGGCCAGATACTTTCTCGTGCATGTGCTACAGACAATGCAAGGACGCAAGATATGTTTTTTTTTTGTTATCCAGGGTTTCAGTGCAATCTGTGGTGTATAATGTAGATGTGGCTATTGAGATGAAGGAAGGTTCATTTGGCAATGCATTAACAACTATCATTTTGCACTCCCTCTGTCAAGGTCAACAAGGTTTCCCTTTTCAGCTCACTGGCAAATGAGACCGAAGATACAAGGATATCTCCCTGCAGCCACTCTTTCCTCTTGCTGCTGCTGCTGGTGTTCTTCATACCCAGCCTTATGTCATCATTCCAATTACTACATTTACGGGGCATTCACAGACACTTAAAAGGTAAAGTGTGGAAGGATAAAGTTCTAATGTGGGCAAATGGGACGAGTGTAGGGGGGAAAGGGGGGGGGGGACAGAAGTGTCACCTATTGATGCAGCCAACTTGCTGAGTCCTCTGGCATTTTGTGAGGTTTCTGGGCAAAGAGTCTGCATGGACACAGTGGACTAAGGACCTGTTTCTGTGCTGCATAATTCTGGCGTGTAAACCTGCAGAGAATGAAACAGCATAAGAATGCAAACACACCAGGCTCAAGTGTTTAAAAAAATCATTTGGGTGAAAGGAAAATAGCGTTTTAAACACAAGTAGGTTTCACAGAGATGGAAACATGAGGAAATCTGCAGATGCTGGAAATTCAAGCAACACACACTAAATGCTGGTCGACATTTCAGGCTGAGACAGTTATTCCTGATGAAGGGTCTCGGCCCAAAACATTGACTGTACTTCTTCCTATAGGTGCTGCCTGGCCTGCTCCATTCCACCAGCATTTTGTGTGTTGTTCACAGAGAGAGAGATGATTTTCAAGGCTAATGCTGATACCACCCTGGGCACTGAATACTTGTGGAATATCGCCTTGAGATGTGTCATGTTGAGTATTTAGCAGATACATTGTTAGGAGAGTTAGTTCACAGATAGGAAGAATATACTCATCTAGAGATAGTACAGAGCTATAAATACGACACAACAATCAAAAGCAGGGAGAAATTGTGAATGATTAAATCCTGGTGCTCAAAGATCTATCTGAGTGTGTAGCTTGGAGACTACACACTCAGAGGGGCTTTTGTGTGTGGTCTCAGAAACAGAACGACCTTTGTGAAGCTGTCAGCCACAAAGCCATCCATTTGGAAATGAAAGAACTGCAGCTGCTAAAGCTCAGTAATATAAATAAAATATCCTGGAAACACTAGCCAGTCAAGCAACCTGCATGGAAAGAGAATTAATGATTCAGATTAAAGATCTTCTGTCAAAATGAGGTAAGAGAGAAAAACAAATTAGGCTTAAGTTGCAGAAAAGGGCAGGGGAAGAGATAGCCTAGACCAAAGGAGTACCTGTGGAAGAATGGAGGCCAGGGTTGCCTTGGAGCTAAACAATGATCAAGGGGATACTGGCAGCTGTTTGGGAGTGATAACAGTAGCATACATCGTCATTCTTTGCTACCATTAACCCATTGACCAAACTTGACATTGGATGTGGCATATAGGAAAGAAGGAGATGGGAGCCATCAATGTCAACAAATTCTACCTTGTGCCAGCCACAACAAAAACACAACTTCCAAAGCTTTTCCCCAGGAACAAGGACAATATTATTCACCTGCAAGATCAGTGTTTTACAGTCCCCTGTACTTGTCCCATTAAAAACCATCATTTTAAGCAGCCTAAGTATTCAAATAAACTCTTTTTGGGCTTCCGGCCGGGTACAGGTGTTGATTTTAACTAATATTTCGTTAACCAACCCTGCCATCTTCACCAGGGATGGTGCCTTGGCAGGTCTAGTCTGGTGGTATTTATACCCCTGTTGTCTGTCCATCCTAACTGATTGGTTAGTCCTCATCAAGTTCACTGTCCCACCTTGTTTACAATCAAATTTCCTTTCTTGGAGTAAGACCTTCATCTTTGTTAAAATTATTTTCCTTGAGTCCAAGTATTGCTCATGTCAGAAGATAGGACCAGCAGTAACCAGTAATTTGAAACTCAAGATAACATACAGCAGTGCAGTATAAAATGTGACATTAGTACAGAGAAAGCAACTTTCTCATAAAAGATGTCTGAATAATATGACAAACTTTGGCCAAGCAACATTGTTTTACATCTACTTTACAAACAACAATAGCGAAAGGCTGTAGGACTGTAAAATTATAGCCTCGATATAGGGAAAGCCAATAGAGATGATGCTCGAGGCAGATTGTTCCGTTATGGTATTCCATTATGTATTTGAATGGTAAGCAGTTTGGTCTTGGACAACGTCAATCTTAACACTTATTCAGCACATGTGTCTTAAGACAGTGCAGTCTATGGTGTGCTCCAATGGCTGGAATCCTTATCTATTGAAATATTTTGTGACTAAAGTTGACTCCTAGTAATAATAAGCAAAGCTTTCTAACATGGTCAGAAACTGCACAAAGTAATATTGTGACTTGATTAACAAATGAATAGTCAGAAACCTGCAGCGAAAGTCCACTTTTCACATTACAACACGTTAATGAGGGTTTTCTGATAGCTCAGCAACTCAGCATGATGCAGTTTTGAGAATGGGTAATAAGTTACTTTGCTTAGCTGGTCCAGCTTAGATGGAGGTAAATTAATCTTTCCAAATGGTGCAGAAAACAAAAAATATTTGCTTTGTTAGGCATCTTCTTTACAAACAACATTAGTGAAAGGCTGCAGGACTATAAAACTATATAATCCCCAGCTATTCTATGATTGATTTGCTTGCATTATCAAACTAATGAGTACATTCAATATGAAGACATACAATAGTTATTCTCCTAAACATGGAATATCTGGAGAATTACAGTCTGACAACAGAACACAGTTCAATTTGCCTGTACGTGCAAGCTTTAGAACCTGGGACAGTATAGTACAGGAACGAGCCCATTAGGCTGTGACCTGTGTGCCAACTTTGATGCCAACTTAAACTAATTCCATCTATCTCACCTGGTCTATATCCCTCCATCTCCTGCCTGTTCATACGTTTGTCTAAATGCCTCTTAGCACTTTGCTATCATATGTAGTTCCACCACTTTCCCTGACAGTGTGCTTTAGGCATCTACTGTTCTCTGTTTATTTTTAAATATAAAACTTACTTCACTAATCTACTGGCACAAGTGTGACATGTTCCTCTTGCAAGGATGGGTACCAGGAGAGAGTGCGGAGTGATGAAAGGACAAGGGAGCTGCAGAAAGTGGAAAGTCAGGGGGAGGGAAAGATGTGCTTGGTGGTGGGATCCTGTTGGAGATAGCAGAAGTTACGGAGAATTATATGCTGGTTGAAGTGGCTGGCAGGGTGCTAGGTTAGCAAGTGCTACACCTGCCCCTACACCTCCTCCCTCATTACCATTCAGTGCCCCAAACTGTCCTTCCAGGTGAGGCAACACTTCACCTGTGAGTCTGTTGGGGTCATCCACTTTATCCAGTGCTCCCACTGTGGCCTGCTGCATTACAGTGTAACCCTATGCAGACAGGGAGACCACTTCAGCGAGCACTTACTCACCAGTAAAAGCATGACCTGGTGGCCACCAATTCCCATTCTACTTCCCATTCCCATTCCTACATGCCCTCCTCTACTGCTGTAATGAAGTCCACATGCAGGTTGGAAGAGCAACACTTTGTATTCTGTCTGGTTAGCCTTCAACCTAATGGCATGCGCATCGATTTCTAGAATTTCTGTTGATTGCCACCCTCCCCTTCACCATTTTCCATTCCCATTTCCTCTCTCAACCTATCTCCTTATCTGCCAACACCTCCCTCTGGTGCTCCTCCCCTTTCCCTTTCTTCCAGGATCTTCTACCCTCTTCTATCAGATTTCCCCCTTCTCCAGACCTTTACCTCTGTCACCAATCAGCTACCCAGCTCTTTACCTCACCACTACTGCCTCCTGGTTTCACCTGTCACTGGGTTTGTATTTCTTCCTACCTTCTC
The DNA here is from genome assembly GCF_030144855.1 of Hypanus sabinus. Classification (NCBI taxonomy): domain Eukaryota; kingdom Metazoa; phylum Chordata; class Chondrichthyes; order Myliobatiformes; family Dasyatidae; genus Hypanus; species Hypanus sabinus. Next base: position 53,236,550 of record NC_082707.1, read on the forward strand.
CTCACCTTCTAACTCTGACTTCTCAGTCCAGATAAAGGGTCTCGGCCCGAAATGTCGACTGCTTACTCTTTTCCACAGATGCTGTCTGATCTGCTGAGTTCCTCCAGTATGTTGTGTGTATATATAGCTTTGATTTCCAGCATTTGTATATTTTCTCGAGTTTGTGACCTCATTATTCATGCTTTTCAGTATTAATTTTTGTAACTTGTAGCAACTTATCATGCCTTGTATGGTACAGCTTCTGCAAAGCAACAAATCTCATGACATGACAGTGATAATAAACATGATTCTGATACTGTGGCCGATCTACCTTTACACATTAGTTGAGCTTGGAACCATAAGACTATTGAGGCATAGGAGCAGAATTATGCCATTTGGCTCGATAAGTCTGCTCTGCTCTGCCATTTCATTTTGGCTGATCCAATCTTTCTGTCAGCTCCAATCACCTGCCTTCTCCCAGTATCTCTTTATGCCCTGACCATTCAAGAATCTATCAACCTTTCCCTTATGTATTCATAAAGACCTGGCCTCCACAGCTGCCTGTGGCAAAAAATTCCCCAGATTCACCAGTATCTGGATAAAGAGATTCCTCCTCATCTCTATTCAAAAAGGACACCCCTCTCCCTCTATACTGAGGTTGTGTCCTCTAGTCTTAGACTCTCCCACCATAGGAAACATCCACTCTATCATGGTCCTCCACTATTCTTAGGTTTCAATGAGGTCAACCCCTCCAGTGAACACAGGCCCAGAGCCACCAAATGCTCTTTATATGACAAGCCATTCAATCCTGGAATCATGTTTGTGAACTTCCTTTAAACCCTCTCGAGTTTTGGCCCATCCTTTCTAAAATAAATGGCCCAAAACTGCACATGACACTCCTCGTGAGGCTTCACCAGTGTTTTATAAAGTCTCAACATTACGTCTTTGCTTTCACATTTATTCCTCTTGAAGTGAATGCAAACACCACATTTGCCTTCTTCACACATACTCAACCTGCAAATTAACCCAGACACCCAAGTCTCTTTGCGCCTCAATTCTTTTGTATTTTCTCCCAATTTAGAAAATAGTCAACCCTTCTATTTCTTCTACCAAAATGCATGACCATACACTTCCCGACAATGTATTTCATCTGCCACTTCTTTGCCCAATCTCCTAATCTGTCTAAATCCTTATGTAGCCTCTTTACTTCTTCAAACCTACCTGCAAAATACTTATTCAGTTCAGCCGCCATTTCCTTGTTTTCCATTACTACCTCTCCAGCATCATTTTCCAGTGGTCTGAGATCCACTCTTGCCTCTCTTTTACACTTTATGTATCTGAAGAAACTTTTGGCATTCTCTTTAATATTATTGGCTAGCTTACTGTCATATTCTATCTTTACCTTAATGACATTTTATTTGCCTTCTGTTGGTATTTAAAAGCTTCCCTATCACCTAACTTCCCACTAATTTTTGCTGAAGTACATGCCCTCTCTTTGGCTTTTATGTTGGCCTTATTGGCCATGGTTGTATTCTCTTACCTTTAGAATACTTTCTCTTCTTTGGGATATATACATCCTGCGCCTTCTGAATTGCTTCCAGAAATTCCAGCCATTGCTGCTCTGCTGTCATCCCTGCCAGTGTTCTTTTCCAATCAATTCTAGCCAACTCCTCTATCATGCATCTGCAATTTCTTTTACTCCATGTAATACTGATACATCTGACTTTAGCTTACCTTTCTCAAATTTCAGGGTGAATTTGATCAGATTATGATCAATTTCCCTAAGGGTTCTCTTACCTTAAGCTCTCTAATCAATCCCGGTTCATTGCACAACACCAAGTTCAAAACAGCTGATCCTCCAGTGGGCTCAATCACAAGCTGCTCTGAAAAAACCAGCTCATAGGTACTCTAGGAATTTCCCCTCTTGGAATCCTGCACCAACCTGATTTTCCCAATCTACCCCCATGACTGTGGTAACATTGCCCTTTTGGCATGCATTTTCTGTCTCCCATTGTAACTTGTAGGCCGCATTCTTACTACTGTTTGGGGGTCTGTATATAACTCCCATCAGGGTCTTTTTACCCGTGCTGTTCCTTGGCTCTATCCACAATGATTCAACACCTTCTGGAACTATATCACCTTTTTCTAATGATTTAATTTCATTTTTACCACAGAGCCACACATCCCCCTCTGCCTTTTTGCTTGTCCTTTTGATACAATGTGTACCCTTGGACATTAAGCTCCCAGCTATTAGCTTCTTTCAGTCACAATTCAGTGATGCCTGCAACTTCATACAAGCCAAACTGTAACTGTGCTACAAATTCATTGACCTTATTCCATATACTGCGTGCATTCAAATATATCACCTTTTTTGATTTTGTCCACTTTTTAAGTTGCAGCCCTTCCAGTTGACTTTTGCTCTATCAGATAGCCTCTCCTTGTTAGGAGTCTTATTACACATTCCCTCTGTTTGTAAAATAAATATATCATCTTCAGCACTATCAGTCTGGTTCCCATCCCCCTGCCAAATTAGTTTAAATCGACTCGAACAACTCTAGCCAACCTGCTCATAAGGATATTGGACCCCCTCTGGTTCAGGTGTAACCTGCCCATTTTGTACAGGCCATACCTTTCTTCCCCAGAGGGGATCCCAATGATCCATAAATCTGAATCCTTACCCCCTTCACCAGTTCCTCAGTCACAAACTCACCTGCCAAATCATCCTATTCTTACCCTCACTGGCATGTGGTACAAACAGAAATCCAGAGATTATTAGCCCGGAGGTCCTGTATCTCAGCTTTTCAGCTCCCTAAAATCTCTCTTCAGGACCTCCTCACCTTGTCTACCTTTGTCACTGGTGCCAATATCTACCAAGACTTCTGGCTGCTCATCCTTTTCCTTGAGAATCCCATGGACAAAATCTGAGACATCCCTAATCCTGCCACCAGGGAGGCAACATACCATCCGGGTGTCTCTATCACGCCCAGACAACCTCATCTCTGTTCCTCTGACTAAGGAATCTTCTATCATCAACACAGTCCTCATCATGTCTCTGCTCTTCTGAGCCACAGCACCAGACTCAGTGCCAGAGACCTGGTGACTGTGGCTCCCCCATGATAGGTTGTCCCCCTCAATAATATCTAAAATTATATACTTATTATTGAGTGAGATGGCCACAGGTGTACTCTGCACTGACTGTGCATTCCTCCTCCTTCTCCTGACAGTCACCCAGTTACCCGTCTCCTGCAACCTAGGGATGACTACTTCCCTGCAGCTTCTGTCTATCACCTCATTCTCTCTTACGAGTCGAAGATCATTGAACTGCAGCTCCAGTTTCTTGATATATTCTTTCAGGAGCTGCAGCTAGGTGCACTTGGTACTGATGTGTTATTTAGGGAGACTGGAGGTCTCCCGTACTTCCCATGTCCCACACACAGTAGAAAACACCGTGGCCTGGAGCCATTCTCACTGCACCATGCATGAATGAATGAGGAATGAACAAATAAGAACAGAGACAGAGTAGCTTACAGGACAATCTACCTCACCCAATCCGGGTGAGCCAAAGATACTCTAAAAGAATGGCTGCTCTGCTTCCACTTGAACTGTTCTTATGGGCCTTTTCTAATGAAGCCCTCTGGCTGACTGGTTGCTCCTCAACTCCGAAAAACTGCCGCGAAGCTTTGCCTTCAGAATCTTGATCACTACCCTGATTTAAAAAGTAGCTCTTTTCATGCTCCCCTTGAAGGGGAGAGTGAAAAAGAGGAGATAAAATAGGCACTGCTTTAAAGTAGAGAAAGGCATTCAGAATCAACAAACAAGAAGGCAAGTGTAACGATCAATAATCATACCTCTGCGAAGTAGTCCAAAAAAGCACTCAGTATTAGAAATCATCCCAGAACCATCAACATGGATGAAGTAATTACATCAAGAGGCATAATGGAGATGCTGCAGTAATGCAGTATGATTTATCAACAATGGGGATAGATTGAGAGTAAATGGCTGTTGCAGAACCACAGAATAGCAAGAGATTAAATGACAAGTATAATTTCATAACCATGTACACAGTTGAACAGCTTGAACTGACTAAGTAGGCCGGTCAACAGACTGAATTTGTAACACTCATGCAGACCTCTCAAAATTGTTCACATAACTATCTACTCATGCATCCACACAATGATAATCTGCATAAATCATTATTTTGGAGAAAGCATTTCCACTTGGCTGTAACATATCCAATGAACTTTAGAAGATGTTCTGAAGTTACCTGTTTAGGTCTCCCAATGTCACAGGATGTCCCTCAAATAACACAATATGCTCTTAGTTCTGCTGAGGCTATTTCTTGCTGGTCACCATGTCCTAATATCAGCACCAGTTCATATCGCAATGAACAGAAGCTATTTTGGGATGCCTGACCCTGGTAAAGTGTCAGCTATGGCTAACATGGAAGATCCATTGTAGAGCTAGATCCAATTTCACAACTGCATCATTTTACTTGGAAATAACTCCAAATGTGACCTACTCCAGGTAAAACAGAGCTTCCATTTTTGTGAAAGAAGCAAATGAACTACAAGATCAAGCTTCTAGGCAAGGGATGATTTGTAAGATTCCAACGTATGTAGATCACCATGCTAATCACCTAAGATCCTCAGAAAAACATCCTTTCAGAATAATGAAGCAAGAAGAATGGTAAAAGTCTACTTGTTCTGACAAAGGCAGCAACAACAAGAAACAAGCAACACTGATGTCAAGACTTGAGGACCTAATACATTGTTTTCAGTGGGCTATTCAATAGAAATTCTGCCAGATTATGCTGAGTGGCTGGCTGATGTGAAAACTATAATGAAAAGTAAGTGTAAACCATATATGTAATGCACATCCCTAGTCACCATTCTACTTACCGAGAGAGTTCTCCTTGATCTTGACCGCAGTTTATATACTGCCAAAGACCGATGCTAAACAAGCATTCGAGGCAGTAATTAACAAACAAGAAACTCAATGCCCATCCCAATGCACTTCAAATCTTTGTCGGTGTCTTCATATTCCGGCTCGTTTGAATAAATCTCTGCCCAATTGTCACCTACAGAACAAGGGGTCTCAACACACTCGACCACTCTTTTACCTATCGTTCCATCTTTAGACCACATTTCAGGAAATCTGATCATCTGGCTGTCCTCCTACCTGCACACGGGTAAAGGCTGAAGAAGAAGACTCCAGAGCGACGAGGACAACAAAAATGTGGTCGTAGGGGGCAAGAAGCGGCTAAGGGATTGCTTCACCTCAGTGGATTGGGCCATGTTCAAAGAATCAGAAGATCAGAATGAGTACACCAGGGTTGTCACAGACTTCATAAAAACTGCCAGAGATGAGTGTGTCCCCACAAAATCATTCAGTCTTCCCCAACTAGAAACAAGAGATCTGCAATCTGCTGATGACCAGATCAGAAATGTTCCAGGTTTGGCAACTCCCTTGGAAAGCCTGGTCACATGAGAATGGCAATTCCAGACCAAACCTGAATCACTGAAGAACGTTGACAGTTATGGTATCACCTCCTACAGAGTGAAACCAAGCAACGTAGGTGACAACTAGATTTCCCTCCCAGATGAGCTGAATGTATTTTATGCTTGTTTTGACCATCAAAATGTGGAGAAACCTTCATGACCTCTTACAGCCCCTGATGATCCCGTGATGTCAGAGGCTGAGGCTGATTTCAGGAGGGTGAACCCACAGAAAGCATCTGGCCCAGATGGGGTACTTGGCCAGGTATAAAAAGACCTGTGCTGACCAACTGGCTGGAGTGTTCAAGGTTTATTATCAAAGTAAATACACAGTTTACAACCTTGAGGTTTATCTTCCTGCCATGAAACAAAGAAATACCATGGTACCCATTCAAAGAAACCATGAAAAACTTGATGTGGAAAAACATAAATGGCTCAAACAGCAAAAAAAAGACTAATGCCCGGAATATTAAACATCAAGCTGCAGTGTCTTTGAAGGAGTCCAGGAATGTTCAATTTAGTTCAGTTGAGATCAGTTTAGTGCTGTGCCATTCACTGAATGCAAGCCGCTGAGTTAGTCCATCCTGATCAAAGTCGAGCAAAATGTCAATTAAAAAATATTATAATTAAAGACCAGAAACCAGATACACAGATAACATGAATTGCAGAGCCCTTTGAAAATGAGTCCAATCCACAAATGGCACTGATCAAATCTTGCCCAAAGCCCAAGACTCTGGCAGCAGTAAGCGGGAGGGAGAGCGAAGCTGCTCAAACACAGGCACTGAACATCTGCTTACATTTTGCTCTCATCCTCACTGACTTCAATCTTGCTCGATGCTTTAATAAGTGAGATTGGCAAGAAGTTGAGTCAATCGTGGGCTCACATCCTATCTCCAGGCTTCTTGGCCTCCAGGCCACACTCTCAGCTCCAAACCTTGCCAAACTCCCTTGGAGATAGCAAAATGCCAGATTACTCAATCAGCCCAAAAACATTGATGTTTTTAACCTCTCATTTTGGCAGTCTGAGGTACCCACCTGCTTCAAGTGAGCTTCAATTTTACTGGTGCCTGAGAATAATGTGGTAACCTGCCTCAATTACTATTTCCAGTAGCACTTACATCCACTGAGATGAAGTGTTTTAAGAGGTTGGTGATGAAACATATCAACTCTTGACTGAGGAGCAACTTGGATCCACTCCAATTTGTCCACCGTCACAACTGGTCAACAGCAAATGCCATTTCATTGGCTCTTCACTCTACCCTGGAACATCTAGAGGGTGAAGGTGAATACATCAGGAGGCACGACACTGACTACAGCTCTGCATTCAACATAGCCATCCCCTCAAAACTAATCAATAATCCCCAAGACCTAGGCCTTAATACTTCCTTGTGCACCTGGATCCTTGATGTCCTCACTTGTAAACCCCAGTCAGTTCAGATTGGCAACAGCATCTTCTCCACAATCAGCATCAGTACAGGTCCATCACAAGGCTGTGCGTTTAGCCCCCTGTTCTACTTGCTTTATATGTATGATTGTGAGGCTAAGCACAGCTCCAACGTCATATTTAAATTTGCTGACAACACCACTATTGTGGGCTGAATCAGAGGTGGTGACAAATTAGTAAATAGGAGGGAGATTGAAAACCTGGCTGAGGCATGACTCAATAACAACCTCTCACTCAATGTCAGCAAGACCAAGGATCTGTTTAATGACTACAGGAGGAGCAAACTGGAGATCTATGAGCCAGTCCTCATCAGGGGATCAGAGGTGGACAGGATCAGTAACTTTAAATTCCTTGGTGTTATCATTTCAGAGGATCTGTCAAGGGTCCAACATGTATATCCCAATACATAGAAAGCACAGCAGTGCCTCTACATTCTTAGATGTTTGAAAAGGTTCAGCACCCACTTCATTTATGCAACCTAAATGATGTGAGCAAGTTAAGTGGAGCCCAACTGGATTTCACTGAGAAAAGTTTAAGTGTGTGAATAATATCAAAATTAACAGCTCTATTCCCTTTACTCTTACAGACACAACACTGGAAGAACTCAGCAGGTCAGGTACATATTCTTTGATCCACAGCATCTGCAGTTGTATTTTTGTGTTCCCTTTACTCTTACTGGGCAGGAGGTTTAAAATTAATACCTTTATTCACGTGAGAAGTCCTGTTCTTTCATTCTGCTAAATTTACTGCTGCTTAATTTTGTACACAAATTAACATTAAAGTCTGGCTGGAAAGCTGATGATAATAGAATGGAAATTAGAGTAATTACATTTTGGTTTACACATTGACTAAAGGCAACTCAACATGGAAGATGTTTCTTTATATAAAACATTACCCATGAATTCAATCTGACACCAAGAAAACCAAACTCGTAATTATTCATGCAACTCCACAAGGTTTACAGTTACATTTATAAGCCGGAAGTGAAGGAAATGTAATCACACAGAATCTCTAGTCTTATCTACGTAACTACTACTACATCGACTCAGGCCTAATAAATGCACAATACATTTTTTATATTCAGATTTAATTAGTAAAAAAAACTGAAATGTCACAGAGATTGGAACATTGGGACAGCAGTCACAGCTTTCAAAGGCCTCTGTACCTAGGCAATTGCTCTTTCTCTCATTCTGGTAGGGGTAGGGGAAGAGTCTGCTGATTCTCAACCCGGGTGAGTTCGAATAAGCATTGCTTCAGATTCTAACATTGAAACAGTAATCTGTTGGTCTCATTCTCGCTGTGGAAAGGGTGAAACTTCTCTGTACCTTGTTAGTGAGAGAGAGAGTGTGTGAGAGTGAGAGAGAGTCAGAGAGAGAGAGTGAGAGAGTGAAGGAGAGAGTGAGAGACAGTGTGTGAGTGAGAGAGTGAGAGACAGAGAAAGGGAGAGAGTGATGGGGAGAGAGAGTGAGAGAGAGTGATGGGGAGAGAGAGCGAGAGAGAGTGAGAGAGAAAGTGTGAGGGAAAGTGTGAGGGAAAGAGTGAGAGAGAGAGAGACAGATAGAGTGAGAGTGGGAGTGAGAGAGAGTGAGGGAGAGAGAGATTGAGAAAGAGTGAGGGGGAGAGAGAGTGAGAGAGGGAGTGTGAGAGAGAGAGTGAAGGAGAGTGAGAGTGAGTGAGTGAGTGAGACAGAGAGAGTGAGAGAGAGAAAGTGAGACAGTGAAGGAGTGAGAGAGAGTGAGAGAGAGAGTGAAGGAGAGACTGAGAGAGTGTGTGAGGGAGAGAGTGAGAGAGTGATGGGGAGAGAGAGAGCGAGAGACAGGGAGGGAGAGAGTGAGGAAGAGAGAAAGTGAGGGAAAGAGTGAGAGAGGGAGTGAGAGTGAGAGATGGAGTGAGAGAGAATGAGAAAGAGTGAGGGGGAAAGAGAGGGAGAGAGTGAGGGGAGAGAGTGAGTGAGAGAGAGAGAGTGAGGGAGAGAGTGAGAGAGAGAGTGGGAGAGAGTGAGAGTGAGAGAGAGTGAGAGAGAGAGAGAGAGAGAGAGTGTGTGTGTGTGTGTGTGTGTGTGTGAGAGAGAGAGCCTGTGGCATGTCAAATTGTCAGGTGAACAATAGTTTTTGTTGGACTGCAGATCATAGTCTCTCTTCTGGGGCTTGCTATTGCTTGCTCGGTGTTGTGGGCACTGATGCTTCCTGCTAGAACAAGTGGGGGAGATGATTGATTCTTTACTGCTGCTTGTGCTTGGGGGGGGGGGCATTGGGATTCTAATGTTTTCTGCCTTCATTCTTTGGGGTTTTCTTCTGTTTCATGGATGTTGACGAAGTGTAAAAGTTTCAAGTTGTGTACTGTATACATTCTCTGATATTAAATGGACCATTTAATAAAGAACCCAGAAAGTCACCTCCACCATTTAATAATATTTTAAAGCCCATTTTAAAAGCAAGACTAATATATCCCTTATCTTCAAACTCCAATAAATCATAATTGAATAGGAGTCCTGCTGAAGGGTTTTGGCTCGAAACGCCGACTATACTTTTTCCATAGACGCTGCCTGGCCTGCTGAGTTCTTCCAGCATCTTGTGTGTTGCTCATAATTGAATAGTTTATGCTGATTAAGCTACAGTGGTGAGAATCTGGAGTGTAATGTTTTCACTGATAATGGGATAGGGACAAATGCTATAAATTTTAAGCAAAGTGGATTAGGGACAATTAAAAAAACTAGTAGCAATGCAATGCAACATTAGTAACTGTGATGAATAAATGTAAGTATACATTTTAGAAGTGAATATATCATGTCGTATGACTTTAATATATATAGCACCAGACACTGCTGTTAACTTGAAAGTTGCTGTCTTCAGATAAAGTATTATTTATTATGCACATGTTGTGTTTCAACAACACTGAACACCCAACAGATCCTGCAGTCCCATATAAATGTTTGCAAATATGAATATTGGGGATAAATGCCAAATAGAATCAAATGCAAAAACATTAAAGAAAATGTAATAAAAATGGATCAAACTTGTCTGTGATTAATTATTAGTTGAACACTTTGCAGCAGATTCCTAAACATACTGTATTATGAATGCAGACTCCTATCTGCCTTTGAATGTGCAGAGAATGTATATTACGGCCTGGTATTAGAAAAGCACTGATACACACAGATTTTTCACTAGCCTCATTATGATTGCCGCCCTTTCAAACCAGATAGAAATCTCTGACTGCAGGATTGTGGTTGAAGATGTCCTTGAATATTCCAGCCAGTTGGTTGGCAAGGTTTTCATTACCTGGCCAGGTACACCATTAGGACCTGACACCTCGTGAGGGTTCAAACTCTTGAAGTATGTTCAGATATTGGCCTCTGAGACAGAGATCACAGGGTTGCCAGATGCTGTGGTGATTCACGCAGCTGTAGAGTTATTGTCTCTTTCAAAATGCACATAAAAGGTATCGAGCTCATTGGGAAATGAAGCATTACTGCCAGATATGATTTTAAGTTTTGCCTTATAGGAAGTAAAGGCATGCAAACTCTGCCACAGCTAATGTGCATGTGATTGTGTCTAATTTCACACAGAATTGTCTTTTCACTCTCATGATGGCCTTACGTAGGTTATATGTGGACTTCTTGTAGGATTCTTGGTTCTGAGCACCACAGATCTCGCTGTCAGCAGACTGTGAATCTCCTGCTTCATCCAGGACTTTTTGTTGGGAAGACTCAATATGTTCTCAAAGACGCACATTCATCCATCCAAGTCTTGATGAAATCGTAGACTACCTTGGCATATTCACTCAGATCTGAAGACAAATCCCCAAATATGGTCCAGTCCACTGGTTCAAAGCAGTCCTGTAAATGCTCTCTCACTTCCCTTGAAGATATCTTCGCTTTCCCCACTTCTGTCAATATGCCAGGAGTAGCAATATAGCCAGGTAGTTGGACTTACCAAACTACGGGCACGGGATGGCTTGTTAAGTATTCTTGATTGTGGTGTAACAGTGATGGAATGTGTAGACACCTCTGATTAACAGAAAACATATTGGCAGTAGTTTGTCAGGTGCCTTGACCAGATAAGCTCTGTGCTCTGTCATTTTCTGATCCTATTTACAGTATATATTTCATTGATAACTGCATTTGTATGGTAAGATACCATTTTGAATATGAAAAGTGATCACTGACTACCCAGAACTGACAGTTATATTTTATGTTGTGACCTGCTGCTGTCATGATGGACTTAATATGTGGACTTAGCATGCACTTTTGTAAAGATGCCACCGTATGTGCTGAAAGTAGAGAACTCCGCTGAGGAGATCAGATCAGAAGCCAATGAAACTGCTGATTCTTGAATGCAATGTGAATTGATGAGCTGACCAGAAATGCCATTGTGGTTTTGCAGGTAAAAGGCATCATGACAGGAATTCAAAGACACCCAGTTGGCCAGTACTTGAAGCATTATTTACATCCTTAGCTTTGAAGACAGCAGCAGTAATTTAGCATCGTCAGGATATTGGAGGAAATTGGCGGAAATTTGCAACACGTTGGAGGAGTAGGTTTGGGTTTATTGGAGCTCACCTGGCTGCAGACCGTGTGGCTGCCGACTACTCAGAATCGGTGCAGTATCACCATGGGAGATTGTCTCAGACATTTCATTTGTGATCGCAAAACTTTGTTGAACAGTGATAATGTAAGTTGCCAAAGGCCTGTTACCTCTGTCTGGTGGAGGGACAGTCAACATGGGAGCTACTTAGCTTCAGTTGTGGTGAGAACTAGGCCTCAAGCCTCTAGCTTGCCTGATGCTGAAGACCAGGTAAGATACACGGAAGCACAGCAGCATGGTTGGGTTCGGCTGGGGCCTAGCCTCAACTGTCGGTGCTACCCTCCCAGGTTACAGGCTGGATTGCATGCGTCTGTACACTGCAGGGACTCTGCACCATCGATTGCTAGACATTGTCACTCAGGTTCTTGGACTATATATGGTTTTTTTGAGTGAAAATATTTCTTTGCTCACAATTTTGAATTACATTTTTCATTTTTAGAATCTTTTTATTGGTACATTAACTCCTACAGCTATAAAATAATACAATACTTCAACAAATTAACATGTATACAATTAATAAAGCTGAAGAGAAAAAACTGATTGTAATATATGAAAAAAAAATTATATATAAAGAAGGGAAAAAAAGAACCCCAAATAACTAAGGAAAAAAAATCCCACTGACTACCAAAAAAGGGAAAAAAACCCATTAGTAATCAATCTCCAGAGCAATACGTCTTCCATCATCTATATATATATATTTAAAGAAAAAGAATCAACCGCCAATTCATGTTTATATTGAATAAGATTGGAAGAAAACCATAAAATAATTCAAATTAAATGATAATATTTGGCAAAAGAGCCCCATCTTCTCTCAAAATCGAATCGAGAATCAAAAGTTCTACTAATTTTTTCCAAACTGAGACATAACATTACTTGAGAAAACCATTCAATTAATGTAGGGACAGAGGTATCTTTCCATTTTAATAAAATAGCCCTTCTTGCCAACAATGTAACAAATGCAATTACATGTTGATCTGAAGATGAAATACCCTGAATATGATGCAGAACTATTCCAAACAGAACAGTTAATCTATTAGGTTGTAAATTAATTTTCAGAGCTTCAGAAATTGTAGAAAATAAAGATTTCCAACGATTTTAATGAAGAACATGACCAGAACATATGTGACAAAGTAGCTACTTCAGTTATACATCTATCACAGTAGTTGTCTATACTAGGAAATATTTCAGATAGTCTCTCCTTTGTTAAATAATAATGGTGTACAATTTTAAACTGAATTAAACAGTGAATGGCACATATTGAAGAAGAAATTACCTTTTTCAAAACTCGCAACCAATCTTTATTAAAAAAGGTCATATTAAATTCTCTCTCCCAATCTTGTTTAATCTTTAGTGAGAGACTCTCTTTTTGCAGTAAAAATAAATTATAAATTCTACAACACACACAAAATGCTGGTGGAACACAGCAGACCAGGCAACATCTATAAGGAGAAGCGCTGTCGACGTTTTGGGCCAAGACCCTTCATTATAAATTCTACCGATGGAACCTCTCATTAAAGGATTCAATTTCAAAATGGTATCCAACAAATCAGATTCTTGCAAATATGGAAACTTAGATAAATATTGTTGTAAAAAATGTCTAACTTGAAGATATTGCAGAAAGGGTGTATGAGCGAGAGAATATTTGTTAATTAACTCTTCAAAAGTCATCAATCAACCATCACAAAATAAATCTGTAAAAGAACGGATCCCTTTAATTCTCCATAGGAGAAAAATGGGATCGGTTATTGAAGGTTTAAATAAAAAGTTTCGATATATAGAACTGGACAATTTAAGTTGTTTAAAATTTTAAAAATTGCGAAACTGAAACCAAATCCGTAAGGACAGTTTAATAACAGGGTAAAGATTTAAATTTGGAATTTCAGAGAGCTGTAAAGGTAATGGAGCTCCTAATATTGAGGTTAAATGAAATTGTTTAACAGCTTTTAATTCCAAATCAACCCAAACTGGTTTTTGGCTCTTGTCGAGCCAATATAGCCAAAAACATAATTGTCTGATATTTACAGCCCAATATTACAGTCTTAAATTAGGAAGTGCAAGACCACCATCTTTTTTAGATTTTTGAAAATGATACTTATTAAGTCTTGGTCTCTTATTGTTCCAAATAAAGGACAAAATAAGAGAGTCAGTTTGATCAAAAAATTTTTTAGTTAAAAAGATAGGTATATTTTGGAAAATATATAAAAATCTCGGTAAGATCATCATTTTCACAGCATGGATACAACCTATTAAAGAGAGAGTGAGTGGATTCCATCTAGAAAATAGTTGTTTCATGGAGTCCATTAAAGGAACTATATTAGCTTTATAAAGATCTTTATACTTTTTTAGTAATTATAATACCTAAATGTTTAAAAGAATTAACAATTCTATATGGAATGTCATTATATATAAAAACAGGGGCATTTAATGGAAACAATTCACTTTTATTCAAGTTAATTTATATCCTGAAAATTTACCAAAATCTTTTAGTGTTTCCAAAAGATTAAGAATTGATTCCTCAGTATTTGAAATAAAAATTTGAATCGGCATAAAGAGAAATTTTATGTATGGTTCCATTCATATAAATACCATGAATATTTTTAGCTTAATGGAGTGTTATGGCCAAAGGCTCCAATACAAGATTAAATAACACAGGGCTTAATGGACATCCCTGTCTAGTACCACGTGAAAGTGAAAAAAAAGGACCTGAAATTATTAGTAATAACCGTGGCAATAGGATTCTTATAAATCATTTGAATCCATCTATTGAAATTATCACCAAAACCAAATTTTTCTAGTACTTTAAACAAATATGGCCACTCAACTCTATCAAATGCCTTTCCTGCATCGAGAGAGATAACACATTGGGGTTGCTTAAATAATGATGAATATATAATGTTCATCAGTCTCCGGACATTGGAGAAAGAGTAACGGCCTTTAATAAAGCCTGTTTGATCCATAGAGATGATTTTAGTTAAACATTTTCCAAGCGGTTAGCCATTATCTTAGAGAGAATTTTTGCTTCTACATTTAATAGCAAAATAGGTCTGTATGATGAACATTCAGTATGATCTTTATCTTTCTTAAGGATTAAGGAAATAGATGCTTCATAAAAAGAAGGTAAACTACCCTTCTCAACAGATTCATGAAATATTTCCAAAAGATAAGGAGTTAGTAATCTTTCAGATTCTTTGTAAAATCCTACCAAATAACCATCAAGATCAGGAGCTTTACCTGATTGCATTAATAAAATAGCTTTCTGAATTTCATGCTCAGTAATTGGAGCATCAAGCAAATGTAACCTTATGTAAAAAAACCTTCATTTTGGAGAAATCTGCAGGAAATTGAGATCTATAAAGATCAGAATAAAAATCTTGAAAAATATTATTGATGTCTTCATGGTTACTTGCTATATCTCCATTATTTTTACGAATCTTTAAAATTTGTCTTTTAGCTCTAGCTGCTCTTAATTAGGAAGCTAAGAGCTTATTATTTTTATCCCCAAAAATATAAAACTGACTTTTCAATTTAAGCAAATATCCTTCAATAGGATATGTTAATAATAAATTATATTGTGATTGTAATTCTACTCTTTTAAATGAAACAACATTTGGAGAGGTTGCATTGATGTTATCTAAGTCTTTAATTTGTTTAGAGATTTTATCTAATTCCATTCTTGTTTGTTTCTTCAGTTTAACTATTTACGAAATAATCTGATCGCGTAAATAGGCTTTTAATGTATCCCAGATTACTAACTTTGAGACGTTTCCTGTATTATTAAAGAGAATAAACTCTTTTATCTGAGTTTCAATAAACTCAATAAATTCTCAACTTCATAACCAATGTTCTGGAAAATGCCAAAATGGTCTGGTAGAAGCAACGTCTTTCAGTTCAAATATTGGGTCTAAAGGAGCATGATCAGAGATAACAATTGCATCATTCTCACACTTCTGAACATTAAATATAAGTCAAGGGTCAACTATAAAATAGTCAATTCTCGAATATTTATTATGAACGTGTGAGAAAAAAAGAGTATTCTCTGTCACTAGGATGCATATGCCTCCAAACTTCAATTAAGCCATAATCAATTAAAAAGGAATTAATAAGTGATGCAAAATGATTAGGAAGTTTGGATGATGACTTATCCATTAAAGGATTTAAACAAGTATTAAAATCACCACCCATTAATAACATATATTTATTTTAAATCAGGTAATAGAGCAAAGACAGCTTTAAAAAATGAGGGATCATCAACATTTGTTCCATAAATATCGACCAAAACCATTTGCCTATTAGAAATTATTCCTTTAACAATCAAAAATCTACCATTAATATCAGCTATAATATCCTCCTGATTAAAAGGAATATTGGAATCAATAAAAATAGAAACACCTCTAATTTTACTTTGAGAGTTTGCATGAAGCTGAGGACCCTTGTAAAATTTAAAAATCGATTTTTATCACATAACCTGATATGCGTCTCTTGAGCAAAGATTATATCAAGTTGGAATTGGTTAGTAATTTTAAATGTTTTCTTATGTTTAATAGGATGGTTTCAACCACAGACATTCCAACTTAAAGCATTTAACTGTTTAGATATCATCATGAGACTTTGTATCTAAAAAGAACAATTAGACACGTCAGGATAAGATAGTCGAAAATGGCGGAGATGAACAACAACAATTTGCGTATGCTCCAGGATTCCATAATGGGGATAAAAAAAAAGAAAAAAAAGAAAAAACCCCACCCAAACCACAAAGCCTGGAAATAAGTCGATATCAATCGACACAAGCCCCAAAGAAAGCATAGAAAGTGAATTTAACTCCACCTACCTAAATTAAAAAATAACAAATGAAAAAAGTAATCTCTGTCTCCCTCTACCAAACATAAAACTCTTTAGAGTCGACATAAAACTCAATATAATTAAGTTGGAAGGAACAGTGATTTTTTTTAATAAAACAAAATGACCTACAATTTTGAGAGTAACCTTCATAATATTTGATAAGGGAAGAAAAACACATCCAAGACAATTCTTGAAATATTTGCACAAAAGAAAAACAATCGCCATCTTTAAATGATCCAATCTATCTTTAAAACGTAAGGAAATCCAAATAATTACTTAAAAGATCTTTACAAAAGCATATGGAACAAAAAAACCCAATTAGTTCATTTGAATGCTGCAGAGAAAAAATTCTAGATGGTTCAAAATTATCTGCAGTCTTTCAACAGTTCTCCCGTTACGTCTTCTGAGATTAAAACCATACAACCGGTCTTTTTCAGAGATAAAAATACATTTTAAGGTAAAGCCTTTCTATAACCATCAAATCTTCCAGCTTCATCACTCCTTACGTGGCGAGACAATCAAACAGTTGTAAATTACTCAAACTTCAGGCTTGAGACTCGTCATCAGACTTGTCAGGCAGAGTTAATAAAACACAATGCTTCGGCTGGGTCATCAAAAATACGAGTCCCAGAATTTTTGACAAAAAGCCTTAATTTAGCTGGATATTGAAGCGATGGAAAAAGCTTTATTTGGTAAGCTAAACGCATGGCCAAGGCAAATCCAGCACGCTTCTTAACAATTTTGCACGGAAAATCTTCAAAAAAGTGAATCTCCGAACTTTGAAATTGAAACAAACTTTTTTTTTGCAAGCTTAATAATGCGGTCTTTGCCTCTAAAATGAAGAAAACACACAACAATATGCTTGTTTTTACCTTGGTCCAAAAGTTTGAAAGCACCGGTTCTGTGAGCCACTTCAAACTTCGGGGGTTGTGAACAAGCCTCCAGAAATAAAGACTGAGACATTTTAGCAAAATAATCCAGTGTGTCGGCAGATTCTGATTTCTCTTTTAATCCAACAATTCGGATATTGTTCTGACGCGACCGAGCTTCCTGATCGACGATTCGTTGTTGAGCCTTTTCCAAATGAGAAGAGAGGTCAGCCACATTTTGACTAACTTCTTTAAGATTGAGGCTCAGAGAGTCAATTTTTTCCTCAAAAGGAAGACATTTATCTTTTAGTTCAGTTATTTCAGTCCCGATACTGCAGATTTGAGACTCTAATCTCTTCACCCAAGGGGGTTCCTCCGAGAACTCGTCAGCTTTTTTAGCATTCCATTACCTGGGTCCGGATTCCTTTTGGTGCTTCTTAGGGTAGCCATAATTATAACTGTTGCTCTACAGATCCGACTGAATAAAGTTGAAATTTCAAAGTTTAAGTTGGAAAAGGGGGAGATAAAAGGGGGAGATTAAAGGTGGACAGAAAGAAACTATGTCTTACATGTCCGTGGGCGGAAGGCGGAGTCTTGAATTACGTTACTTGCTATTTTTGAATGTTTGTTTGCTACTTTGAATGTTTTGCACCTTAGTCCCAAAGGAACAATGTCTCGTTCAGCTGTATCTATGTATGGTTTGAATGATAATTAAACTTGATTTGATTTGATAGGCTATTTGTATTCAGTGCTAATCATTTAATTTGTCTAATGGCTTGAGGCAGAGTATGATGAGTCTATAATGTCCCCACATAAAAGATGAGATCACACAGTGATAGGTTTCTGGTATGTGCAGTAACAGTTTCTATTGCAACTCGGAACAACTATACTCAACAGATAGGCATGTTGTGGTCCTGTGACTTAAAGGATTAGCCAGTAACATCAAATAAATATTTAGCATTAAAACCACAAAGCTGTACCAGGCATAGAGGTATTAACAAGGTGAGGTAAGTAGCCTTGTTTTTATCCATATTCTTGTGTTGTTACAAAAATTATATAATGTAAAATCAAGCTAACAGCATGAGATACATTGTGGGCACACAAATGAGAAATCACCAACATCTTATAAACATACCCTATGTGTCAAACAACTTGTATATGCTTGGAAATTTTGCAGATTATACTTTCTCTCTTTGTCAATCCATATGAATAATGACATGCTACAGGATAAACTTCAGCTAAAATATTGCTATGAATTTATGATCTGAGGAACCAGATACTGCAGGCACCATTACTGTTTCTAATCTAATCAAGAATGGACATCAGCTTTCATTTGAGCCCAAAACAAAAGAAAGAAGCAAACATTTACTTACTTTTGTAAGTGGAACTGTGGCTATTTCCCCTGCCTTTTCTGAGCTGAAAGAAAAATAGTAAAGCATTTTTAAAGGCAATTTAGAACGACTTACATGTTGAATTTCATGATTCAAAGCTTTCATCAATGCATGACCAAAGGAGATAAGATTTCTAAAACTAAAATTAATCAGCATTGTTGCCGGGTGAACAGAATTCTGGGACAGGGACAACTCTTTGAAGAACTCACCTAACATTGAAATAAATAGGACATATTTGTGATTATTTTATTGCATCAAGAAAATACCTCATAATCTGAAGTTGTTTTGCCAAACTTGAAATTATAAAAATTTAATTGTTTTCTGGAAAATAGGGGAGCATGATGCGGTGGGACCTGCTTGGTCTGCTAGCTCAAGAATAGAACTTCTGAATGTCAATTGCATCATCAATTGGCTTGTAACTTCATTGACAGACTTTCATCTGAAGATAAGTTGAGAACTCCCATGAATTACTTCAGAAAGCTAATAAAATGGATGCCAACTGGCTACATCCACATTTGGTGATTTTTAAGCTCCAATAGAGATGCAAGTGTCCATATTTGCTGTTCTTTCTTGAAATGACTTTGACATACATTAAGTAAATTTTGAACCACTGTTCTGTTGCACTTCCACAATGCTATTTCAGGATTTGATCAAGCGATGGTAAAGGAACAATGATGTATTTTTAACCAGTTATAATGTGTGACATGGGTGGGAACTTGCAAATAATGATAATCCTATATACGTACTCTCAGTGCCCATGTCCAGATTGTTAAAGAAGCATTAATAAGTTATGGTAATGTTTTTCATAATGCATCCTATTACTAATGGAGGAATTCAATGGTTAGGATGGTGGATAAAATGCCAATAAACAATATGCTTTCTCCTGGATGTTCACGGTAACGTGCTTCTTCAATGTAATTCCTGTTGCCCTTGAGATACAGATAGTGTTCACCTGGCAGAGAATCTCACCTGGTCCCTCAGCACCAGCACCATAGCAAAGAAAGCCCAGCAGCATCTCTACTTTCTGTGAAGGCTGAGGAAAGTCCATCTCCCACCCCCCATCCTCATCACATTCTATAGGGGTTGTATTGAGAGCATCCTGAGCAGCTGCATCACTGCCTGGTTTGGAAATTGCACCATCTTGGATTGCAAGACCCTGCAGCGGATAGTGAGGTCAGTTGAGAAGATCATTGGGGTCTCTCTTCCGACCATTACAGACATTTACACTACACGCTGCATCAGCAAAGCAAACAGCATTATGAAGGACCCCACACACCCCTCGTACAAACTCTTCTGCCTCCTGCCATCTGGGAAAAGGCATCAAAGCATTTGGGTTCTCACAACCAGACTATGGAACAGTTTCTTCCCCCAAGCCATCAGACTCCTCAATATCCAGAGCCTGGACTGACACCAACTTACTGCCCTCTACTGTGCCTATTGTCTTGTTTATTACAGGCAGTCCCCGGGTTATGTATGAGTTCCATTCCTGAGTCCGTCTTTAAGTCGGATTTGTACGGAAGTCAGAACAAGTACATCCAATATTTTTTAGTGTCGGTTAGTCAAACGTTTGTCTTAGTATGTAGTATATATTTTATCTTTCTATGCATATAAAACACTTAAGAAACATATGTATTCCAATAATTAAACCACTGCGTTGCTTAGTCATAATTGTAGTTTTCATCGGGGCAGCGCCTTTCAAATGCTCCATTATTCTCACTTCATCCATTATCCTTTAAAATTGTTCCGATCATTTACCGACTGAAGCCTAACGCTTTTCCAATGACCGATGGCGTTTCACCTCTTTCCAAACGCTTTATTATTTCCACTTTATTTTCAATTGCGATCGCTTCCCGTCAATGGAACAGAAACACTGCGGGCGTCGGGTCCCGAGCTTTGCCGGTTCCCGAGGTCTGCTGGGTCCTAAGGACCACTGTACTGAGACAGGCTAAATGGGACAAGTGGGGGCTGTGCTGGGTTTGAGTGTTTCATCATCCACAATATTCCACGTGGGAATTTAAACTGGAGGTGGCAGTGTTTTTTTTACGAGGTCAAGTTGTGAGCTCGACATCAACCCAGCACGGATGGTACGGGAGTCACTGGATTGACATCAACCCGGCACGGGAACAGTCTATCACTGGATCGAACTCAGGAAACTCCATTCTCCAGCTCGGCGCTGATCTCACTGCGCCACCAGCCAACCAGCGGGGGGAGCGGGCGGGGTCAGGGTGAATCTTACTAAGAAGAATTTAAGCCAAATACGAAGTTAAATACTCAACACAGTGTCAACGGCAAAGACTTAAAATGGTGGACGGCGTTCTCCTTTCTCGGTTCGTAAGTACGAGCTGTCCGTAAGTCAGACGCTCGTAACTCAGGGACTACCTGTATTTTTTGTAATGCCTGCACTGTTTTGTGCACTTTATGCAGTCCTGGGTAGGTCTGTAGTCTAGTGTAGTTTTTGTACTGTTTCATGTAGCACCACGGTCCTGAAAAACGCTGAAAAGTTTTTACTGTGTACTGTACCAGCAGTTATGGTCGAAATGACAATAAAAAGTGACTAAACTTGAAATCTTGAACTACTAAAGCTAAAGTCGGATGTATCAGTATTACAGTGGAGTAAAGGGAATTACAGAGGCTTGAGAGAGGAGTTGGCCAGAATTGATTGGAAAAGAACACTGGCAGGGATGACAGCAGAGCAGCAACAGCTGGAAATTCTGAAAGCAATTTTGAAGACACAGGACATATAAACTCCAAAGAAGAAGATGTACTCTAAAGACCAGCATAGTTTATGACACAATTTTAAGGGAAGCTAACAAGGGAAGTCAAACCAACGGAAGAGCCAAAGAGGGGACAAATAATAGAGCAAAAATTAGTGGGAAGAGGATTGGGAAGCTTTTAAATACTAACAGAAGGTACTATAAAAGTCATTGGAGTTACAGGTGGAATACAAAGATAAGCTAGCCAATAATATTAAAGAGGATACCACAAGTTTATTCAGATACATAAGGTATAAAAGAGTGGTGAGAGTGGATATCAGACCACTGGAAAATGCCGCTGAGGAAGTAGTGATGAGGGAAAAGGAAATGGCCGACAACTGAATAAGTATTTTACATCAGTCTGGGGAAGACACTAGCAATATGGTGGAAGTTCCAGGTATCAGGGGTCCTGAAGTGTGTGAAGTTACTGTTACTAGGGAGAAGGTTCTTGGGAAAATGAAAGGTCTGAAGATAGATAAGTCACCTGGAACAGAGGGTGTACACCCCAGGGTTCTAAAAGAGGTGGCTGAAGAGATTATGGAGGCATTAGTAAAGATCTTTCATGAATCACTGGATCCTGGAATGGTTCCGGAAGACTTTAAAATGGCAAATGTCAGTCCACTCTTCAAAAGGAGAGAGAGTGGTAGAAGGACGGAAGCAATAGGCCAATTAGTCTGATGTCAGTGGTTGGGTAGATGTTGGAGGCAATTGTTAAGGATATGGTTTCAGGGGACTTGGAGGCACATGATAAAATAGGCTGAAGTCAGCATAGTTTCCTCAAGGGAAAATTTAGCCTGACATATCTGTTAGAATACTTTGAAGAAATAACAAGCAGGATAGACAAAGGAGAATCAGTTGATGTTGTGTACTTGAATTTTCAGAAGGCTTTTGACAAGGTGCCACAAATGAGGCTGCTTAACAAGCTATGACCCCATGGTATTACCAATAAAATTCCAGCATGGATAAAGCAGTGGCTGATTAGCAGGAGACAAATAATGGGAATAAAGAGAGACTTTTCTGGTTGGCTGCTGGTGACTAGTGGTGTTCCATGGGGGGGGGGGGGTCTGTGTTGGAACTGATTCTTTTTACATCTATGTCAATGATTTGAACATTGCAGAATTCCCTAAAGGTTAATTTGCAGGTTGAGCCTGTGGTGAGGAAGGCAAATGAGAAGCTCACATTCATTTCAAGAGGACTAGAATATAAACGCATGGATGTAATATTCAGACATTATAAAGCACTGGTGAGGCCTCACTTGGAGTACTGTGAGAAGTTTTGGGCCCTTTATCTTAGAAAGGATGTACTGAAACTGGAGAAGGTTCAAAGGAGGTTTACAAAAATGATTCCATGATTAAATGCCTTGTCACATGAAGAGCATTTGATAGCTCTGGCCATGTATCCATTGGAATTTAGAAGAATGAAGGGTCACCCAATTGAAACCTATCAAATGATGAAAGGAGTGAATGAGGAGAGGATGATTCCTATGCCAGGAGAGTCTAAGACCAGAGGACACAACCTCAGAATAGAGGAGAGTCCTTTTAGAATAGAGATGTGGAGGAAGCCAGAAGGTGTTGAATCTGCAGAATTAATTGCCACAGACAGCTGTGGAGGCCAAGTCTTTATGTATATTTAAGACAGGCTAGATTCTTTATAGATTCTTGATTGGCCAGAGCATGAAGAGATACGGGGAGAAGGCAGAAGATTGGAGAAGGCTGAAGGAAATGAAATCACCCATGATGAAATGGCAGAACAGACTCGATAGGCTAAATGGCCTAAATCTGCTCCTATATGTTATGGTTTTATAGTTTCATGCAGGCAAAAACAAGTAAGTTTCTTATGCTCCTGCGTAGCTCTATTCAAATGGTGAAGGGACTGAATACAACATCAGGAAATCCCTGTATAAGTGAAGCCAGTGAGTATCAAGGAGAAAGCACTTTAATTGTGGAACTCCAACCTGAACACTGAAAATAACTGAGGTTATTGGAGGTTTATCAACCCAGCTTCAGGTTATCATAACACAGGTGGCATCGAGGCCCAGGTGTTTTCAACTGCTTCATCAAAGACTTTATGCCTCCTCAAGGTGGGGATATTTACTAAAGATGGCAAGATGATAACTATTATTCACAATTCCTCAGCAAATGAAGCAGTCCATCACTGCAGATGATAATGGACAAGGAACTCCGATGACAAAAGACCAGGTAATGATGTCTTCATCAAAGACGTACAATAACCCACCCTATATATTCAAAGTATAACCGTTGTCAATCCTCTATCATTCGTTTTTAGTTCACAGGACAACCACTGACTTTCTGACTGTTTCTAGTATTTCATGCCTTTACCCCACCATCAACATCCTGATCAGTGAACGATAACCAGCTGCGTAATACTGTAGATCCCAGAGATGATCGGAGGCTGAAAACCTTGCAATGGGGCATTCACCTTCTGGCATCTCAGGCCTTCGCATCATCTTCACAAACCAGGAATGCTACCCACTTACCTGAATGAGTGAAGTTCCAATAAAATTAAAGAAACCTAACACCATTCAGGAGAAAGGAGCCTCCTTGAAAGTACTCCAACCATCATGGATATAGGTCATTCTCTCTGCCACCTGCACTATGTGCGCCTTCTACAATACAGCACAGTTACGCGTCCAGGCACCTCCTAAACCCACGATGTCTACTACCAAGAAGCTCACCAGCATCTGCAGCTTCCCCATGTACATACTGTATGGAGTTGGAAATACATTGCTGTGCTTTCTTCATCATAGCATCTATGTTCTGAAACTTAATACTTAAGGCCATAATGGAATGCCTTGATCAGAAGGACTGCATTACTAGTTAAGAGCAACATGGAATGAGCAGTAACTGTTGGTTTTGCTAGTGACACAAAAATCCTGAAACAAAACACTTTTCTCTGTGAAACTGCTGGATTAAGAGATGCAAACTAAGTTTCGACAGCACACAACTTCCTTCTGAATTCACTTTTATCTCACACACTTGGTAAATCAAGACATAAATACCTACCTAGATACTTCCTGCTTCTGCTTTCACACAAGGCAATGTCTGTCAATCTCTATCATTCTTGTTCAATGTACCGATATGGAAAAAGATGGCTAGCCCTCAGGAACATGGGAACTAAGAGTAGGTCGGATGGCCCCTTGAGCTTCCCTATCTATTACTGTTCCAGTCTTGTCCAATTTCCCATCTTACACACATATATCTCAATTCTTTTGCACACCAAATTATCAATCAAACTTAACGATATGAACATATAACAATTACAGCATGGAAACAGGTCATCTCGGCCCTTCTAGTCCGTGCTGAACACTTACTCTCACCTAGTCCCACCTACCTGCACTCAGCCCATAACCCTCCATTCCTTTCCTGTCTGTATACCTATCCGATTTTTTTTTAAATGACAATATTGAACCTGCCTCTACCACTTCTACTGGAAGCTCGTTCCACACAGCTACCACTCTCTGCGTAAAGAAGTTCCCCCTTGTGTTACCCCTAAACTTTTGCCCCTTAACTCTCAACTCATGTCCTCTTGTTTGAATCTCCCCTACTCTCAATGGAAAAAGCCTATCCACGTCAACTCTATCTATCCCCCTCATAATTTTAAATACCTTTATCAAGTCCCCCCTCAACCTTCGACACACCAAAGAATAAAGACCTAACTTGTTCAACCTTTCTCTGTAACTTAGATGCTGAAATCCAGGTAACATTCTAGTAAATCTCCTCTGTACTCTCTCTAATTTGTTGACATCTTTCCAATAATTCAGTGACCAGAACTGTATACAATACTCCAAATTCGGCCTCACCATTGCCTTGTAAAATTTTAACATTACATCCCAACTTCTGTACTCAATGCTCTGATTTATAAAGGCCAGCATACCAAAAGCCTTCTTCACCACCCTATCCACATGAGAGTCCACCTTCAGAGAACTATGCACCATTATTCCTAGATCACTCTGTTCTACTGCATTCCTCAATGCCCTACTATTTACCATGAATTTCCTATTTGGATTAGTTCTACCAAAATGAGGCACCTCACACTTATCAGCATTAAACTCCATCTGCCATCTTTAAGCCCACTCTTCTAACTAGCCTAAATCACTCTGCAAGCTTTGAAAACCTGCTTCATTATCCACAAAGTCACCTATCTTCATATCATCTGCATACTTGCTAATCCAATTTACCACCCCATCATCCAGATCATTAATGTATATGACAAACAACATTGGACCCAGTACAGATCCCTGAGGCACACCACTAGTCACCGGCCTCCAACCTGACAAACAGTTACCCACCACTACTCCCTGGCATTTCTCATCCAGCCACTGTTGAATCCATTTTACTACTTCAATCTTAATACCTAATGATTGAACCTTCCTAACTAACCTTCCGCGCAGAACCTTGTCAAAGGCCTTACTGAAGTCCATATAGACAACATCCACCGCTTTACCCTCATCAACTTTCCTAGTAACCTCTTCAAAAAATTCAATAAGATTTGTCAAACATGACCTCCCACGCACAAATCCATGTTGACTGCTTCTAATCAGTCCCTGTCTATCCAGATAATTATATATACCATCTCTAAGAATACCTTCCATTAATTTACCCACCACTGACGTCAAACTTACAGGCCTATAATTGCTAGATTTACTCATAGAACCCTTTCTAAACAATGGAACCACATGAGCAATATGCCAAGCCTCCAGCACCATCCCCGTTTCTAATGACATTTGAAATATTTCTGTCAGAGCCCCTGCTATTTCTACACTAACTTCCCTCAAGGTCCTAGGGAACATCCTGTCAGGACCCAGAGACTTACCTACTTTTATATTCTTTAAAAGCTCTAGTACTTCCTCTCCTTTAATCATCATAGTTTCCATAACTACTCTACCTGTTTCCCTTACTTTACACAATTCAATATCCTTCTCCTTAGTGAATACCGATGAAAAGAAATTGTTCAAAATCGCCCCCGTCTCTTTTGGCTCCACACATAGCTGTCCACTCTGATTCTCTAAGGGACCAATTTTATCCCTCACTATCCTTTTGCTATTAATATAACTGTAGAAACCCTTTGGATTTATTTTCACTTGCCAAAGGAACCTCATATCTTCTTTTAGCTTTTCTAAATTCTTTCTTAAGATTCTTTTTACATTCTTTATATTCCTCAAGCACTTCATTTACTCCTTGCTGCCTATATTTATTGTAGATCTCTCTCTTTTTCTGAACCAAGTTTCCAATATCCCTTGAAAACCATGGCTCTCTCAAACTTTTAACCTTTCCTTTCATCCGCACAGGAACATAAAGATTCTATACCCTCAAAATTTCACCTTTAAATGACCTCCATTTCTCTATTACATCCTTCCCATAAAACAAATTGTCCTAATCCACTTCTTCCAAATCCTTTCGCATCTCCTCAAAGTTAGCCTTTCTCCAATCAAAAATCTCAACCTGGGTCCAGCCCTATCCTTCTCCATAATTATATTGAAACTAATGGCATTGTGATCACTGGACCCGAAGTGCTCCCCAAGACATACGTTTGTCACCTGACCTATCTCATTCCCTAACAGGAGATCCAACACTGCCCCTTCTCTAGTCCATACCTCTATGTATTGCTGCAAAAAACTATCCTGCACACATTTTACAAACTCCAAACCATCCAGCCCTTTTACAGAATGGGCTTCCCAGTCTATGTGTGGAAAATTAAAATCTCCCACAATCACAACCTTGTACTTACTACAAATATCTGCTATCTCCTTACAAATTTGCTCCTCCAATTCTCGCTCCCCATTAGATGGTCTATAATACACCCCTGTAAGTGTTACTACACCTTTCCCATTCCTCAATTCCACCCAAATAGCCTCTGTAGACGAGCCCTCTAATCTGTTCTGCCAAAGCACTACTGTAATATTTTCTTGGACAAGCAATGCAACACCTCCCCCACTTGCCCCTCCAATTCTATCACACCTGAAGTAACAAAATCCAGGAATATTTAGTTGCCAATCACAGCCCTCCTGCAACCATGTTTCACTAATAGGTACAACATCATATTTCCAGGTATCAATCCATGCTCTAAGCTCATCCACATTTCTTACAATGCTCCTAGCTTTAAAATAGATGCATTTAAGAAACTCTCCACCTCTTCCTCTCTGTTTATCCTTAACGGTACAAACAACTTCATTATCTTTTTCTTCCTTCTTCCCTACATCTTTGGTCTGAGTCCTCCCCTTCTCTATCACCTGCCTATCCTCCCTCACACACTGTCTACTAGCTTTCTCTATTTGTGAACTAACCTCCTCTCCCTTAGTCTCTTCAATTTGATTCCCACCCCCCAACCATTCTAGTTTAAAGTCTCCCCAGTAGCCTTAGCAAATTTCCCCACTAGGATATTGGTCCCCCTAGGATTCAAGTGTAACCCGTTCTTTTTGTACAGGTCACACCTGCCTCAAAAGAGGTCCCAATGATCCAGAAACTTGAATCCCTGCCCCCTGCTCCAATCCCTCTGCCACGCATTTATCCTCCACCTCATTCCATTCCTACTCTCACTGTCGCGTGGCACAGGCAGTAATCCCAAGATTACTACTTTTGTGGTCCTTCTTCTCAACTGCCTTCCTAACTCCCTATATTCTCCTTTCAGGACCTCTTCCCTTTTCCTACCTATGTCACTGGTACCTATATGTACCATACCTCTGACTCCTCCCCCTCCCACTTCAGGATATCTTGGACATGATCAGAAACATCCTGGACCCTGGCACCAGGGAGGCAAACTACCATTTTGGTCTCCTGACTGCATCCACAGAATCGCCTATCTGACCCCTTAACTATTGAGTCCCCTATTACTATTGCCTTCCTCTTACTTTCCCTACCCTTACAGAGCCAGACTCTGTGCTAGAGGCATGGCCACTGTTGCTTTCCCCAGGTAGGCTGACCCCACAACAGTACTCAAACAGGAGTACTTATTGTCAAGGGGTACAGCCACCAGGGTACTCTCTAGTACCTGACTCTTCCCCTTCCCCCTCCTGTGACCCACCTGTCTGCATTCCGTGGCCCCAGTGTGACCACCTGCCTGTAACTCCTCTCTATCAACTCCTCACTCTCCCTGACCAGACGAAGATCAACGAGCTGCAGCTCCAGGTCCCTAACATGGTCCCTTAGGAGCTGCAGGTTGGCGCACCTGGTGCAGATGTGGACTTCCGGGAGGCTAGTAGACTCCAGGACCTCCCGCATCCAACACCAAGAACAACAAGCTGCCCTCACACTTATACTTCCCCCTTTCCTCAAATAGCAGGAAAAATTGAAACCTAAACCTACCCTGCCTCACCCGTTTCCGTTTAAGCCCGTTGAGCCCACGCCCTTAAGCCCTCACTCCGCTGCCCGCAAATGACACTGCCCGCTGTATAAGGCCATGTCCTTTTTAAATCTTCCCTGTTTCACTGCCCGACGTCACATGCCTGCTCAGTTCCACCTCTCCGATGGTGAAGAAGAAAAAATCAAAATGGCTCCCGCCGCACTCCCGTTCTGATCCTCCGACTTCCTTCTCCAAAAAAAACCAAGCAAAACAACCAAGAATTCAAATAACCAAAATATCTGATGTGGAGGGTTCCAAAGATTAAAAATCCTGTATAAACAATTTGTTCCTCATTACAATACTAATTACAGCCTTTCATCCTGAGACCACATCCCATGGTAGCATTCTTAAAGCACAGAACAACGAACAGGCCCTTCAGCCCACAATGTAGCGCCGAACCAATAAAATTAGTAAACTAAAGACCAAATAAACTCACATCTTCTGCCTACACAATATCCATATACTTTCATTTTTCTCATATTCATGAGCCTATCTAAATGTCCCTTATGAGTTCCTAATGTTTATATCTTTAGCACCACCCCAGGCGATACATTCCAGGCACCTATCACTTCCTTTGTTAAAAAAAAACTTGCCCCTCATATCTGCTTTGAAATTACCCCTCCCACCTTAAATGCATGCCCTAAGGTATTAGACATTTCAACCCTGGGAAAAAGATACTGTCTGTCTACTCTTTCTATGCTCTCATAACCTGATAAACCTTTATTAGATCTCCCTTCAGCTTCCACTGCTCCAGAGAAAACAAACCAAGTTTGTCCAGCTCGCATTATAACACATGCCCTCTAATCCAGGCAGCATCCTGGTAAACCTCCTCTCCAAAGCCTCAAAATCCTTCCTGTAATGAGTCGACCAGAACTGTATGCAACACTTCAGATGCAGCCTAACTAGATAAAGCTGCAATATAACTCTTGACTCTTGAACTCAATGCCTTGACAAATAAAGGCAAGAATGCCTATCAACCCATGTAGCCACTTCAGGAAGCTCTGAACCTGGATCCCAAGATCCCTCTGGTCTTCAACACTGTTAAGGGTCTTGTACTATTTCTTTACATTTGACCTACCTGGGTGCAACACTTCACATCTGTCTGGTTTAAACTCCATCTGCCTTTTCTCTGCCAATATCTGCAACTTAAGTATTCTTTGCCAGTCTGCTACACTATCCACAACACCACCAGTCTTGGAATCCTCTGCAAGTTTACTAATATACCCATCTACATTTTCATCCAGGTCATTTATATACATCACCCTGGAATAATCTCCTCTCACTCAGCACCATAATAAAAGACCATCACCGCATTAAAGAGTGTAAGCGTTTCCAGCTATATTCTCCACCAACAGGCTCACCAGTGCGTCCAGTGGCAAAGCACCAATGTGCTGAAGAGAGGACATTTTGCATCCAATCCTGAAGTGAGTTTCCTAATTAACCTGGTCTCTGTGCACAAGGCAAACTCTAATGTCATCTGCTCCCTGGTTTGTTTTGCAACATATTTCCAACAGTGACTGTTCTAAGTGCTTCCATGAACTCATCTGAAAGTTCATTTTACCTACTTGATTAGTCCAGTGCATGAAGATTAAAGTTCCACATATTTGAACTACAAGCTGCTTTTATTTCTTGTTAGTACATTAGAATAGCTGCTACTACAGGGTGTTTATATAAGACTCCTATCAGTGTTTTAGTCTCTTGACTTATTTTCTTTGTTTGATCCTTGGAACATGTGGGCACTCTGCAACTGATTCACGTGATCCATCAATGTGTTTATCTGATCACAAGTAATACAAGCATTAAGATGAAGATCGTAATTCAAACTGTTCACCAGTTTACATATGTTTTTTCACTGCGAATTATTACTGTTGTTATTGGGGATTGTTATTATTGCTGTTCTTTTTCTGAGGGGAGGGGGTCAGGGACTCTTAGGTCTGCGAGTTCTGTCTTTTCCACTTTTTCATGCGTATTTCATGGCTATCTAGAGAAGGCAAATATCAGAGTTGTACTGTACATGCATACTTCGACAATAAAATGAACCTTGAACCTCACTGTTAGAACCACCAATTCTTTTCATTAACCATTCGACTTGCACAACAGTGTTCAATTATTTCCTTTTAGATTTATAATTGTCTCCTTATCTGAGTCCTTCCCCTAACTTGCACATGTTTAATAATTGTGCATTCATGCTTGAAGGATATTGTAATCTAAAGAAGTGTTAATTTAACATCAAAATCGAGTCCACATCATGAAAAAAACTATAGACAGAAAATTACAGAAAAGCAAAAAGATCACATTTAAGATGTGATGATAACAAACCTTGTAGCAGGGTACATAACAGAGAAGACCTTATCAGAAATAGATCTACATCCCCTGCTGGTAATGTGACATCATGGCTAATGGCATACTCGTGTGGGAATCAATGGAGTGGAAAACAAGACATTTCCAGTACCCTTTTCAAAGCTTTGCATACCAGCAACAATGTTGTTAATAATTTACATGCCTATTTGTTAATGTAAAAACATTGTATCTGGGAAATTGATCTTTCAATAAACAATTCCTCGGTTATAAACAGAACAAAATACAATCAGAGTCAATTTATTATCAACATAAAATATATTTAATTGTACTAAGTTACTTTCTTATCATTTAACTAACCTAAACTGGTTATCCGTACATTTTCTTTAATATTGTGATATTACAAAAATATAATAAAAAGCTTATTAATGACATATTTTTTTTATATTTCAACTAATGAATATACTGATTAAATTAGTTTAGTTTTAATTTCTCTTAACCGTTTTACTGATTGCTGATTATTATTTCCCTGCCACAAGGCCTTTGCACATAACATTCTGTGATTACTAGCAATAAGCATGCTTGCTCCAAGTATATTGGGGTCGTATTCTCCTTAGCAATTTAGCTTCTATCAATGAATCCCCTGGTAGGTCCAATTCTATAGGACACAGATTTGGGTGTTGTTGCATTAATTTTGTCTGAGCTGTACAAACAGAGGAATGGAACACAAATGTCAGGAAATCATTACTTACTTGAAAACTAATGTAGGTAGACTGAAGCTGCAAAATTATGTGAAGGGCTCACAGACTGTGAAAAATCTGTAATAAGGCTCTTTATGGCCAATGATGGCAAAAAAATGGTGCTCTTCACATCATACTGCAGACATGAAAAGGGTATGTATTCAATTCAGCCTCAGTGTTTGATGGAAGGACATCCATTGAAGTACTCTCCAAGGTCATTTAAATTTGAAGATTTTGCAGCAACAGTACGGTGCAAAGACATAAAATTACTATAAATTACAAAATAACGAATTACTGAAAAATAAAGGGACAATGAGTTGGTGTTCGTGAGTTCATCAATCATTCAGAAATCTGACGACAGAGGGAAAGAAGCTGCTTCTGAATTGTCTTCAGGCTCCTGTACCTCCTACTAATGGTAATAACAAGAGGAGGGCATGTCCTAGGTGGCAAGGGTCCTTACCAAAGGATGCTGCCTTCTTGAGGCACTGCCTCTTGCAAATGTGATGGAGTTCATTGTATCTATAACCCTTTGCAGCCTCTTGTGATTGTGTGCATTGGAAGCTCCATACCCAGCTGTGATACAACCAATCAGAATTCTCTCCTCCGTCCATCTATGGAAATTTAGGTTGATGATTAGGCCTGATAGTTCATACATCGTACATAATTGGAGAACTGTAAATGATAGTAAATGAAGTATTGGTATCCTAAACTACCACCTTTGGACAAATACACTTGAGAATGTGTCATATCTCAATAGCCTTAATAAAATGCATCATCAACCTAAGTAACCACAGTTGCTTTCCTGTCTCGGATGAGATGATAATTACTGTTAGAGTGAATTTTGGGTTTAGGTCATTCACACTTAGCAAATGGCTTCGGCCACCAGTCTTCTGTTCTTTGACAAAGTGCTGTGGATTGAGTTCATCACAATGCTGTTCCTAAAAGTTGTGAATACTGGAATATTAGCCCAGATGGAAGTGTGAAGTTTACAGGTAGTTTCAAAGACAGCATTATCTATACTTTGTAAATATGAATTTTCCTCTATGTTCGCATGTAAAATACCAAATAAATGTATTGTAGATTTAACTTGCATTCCTAAAGGCTGTGAATACTAGCCCAGACGTGTTGGCGTCGGGAGGAATGAATGAAGTCAGAAGGTGTGATGTTTTGTATGTAGCTTCAAAAGAAAGCACTGTCTATACTTTGTAAATATGGATTGCCCTTTGTGTTTAGCAAATAAATATCGAGTCCACAATGGGCTAGCAGACCTTTTCCTCCAAAGGGCCTCTGTATGATGCTTGCTGTACCTTGTTGTGTCGAATAAAGAAGCTGCTTTATACCTACCAGTAACTCCCTCTCTCTCTGGTGATTTCATCCATGCTACAACAATTAAAACAGCAGGTGTTGTGCCACCCAGCTATTTTATGAAGTCTGCAAAGGAATATCATTATAAATTTTTAACCTAATTCTGAGAAGTGGGTAGTGTTCATACATATAGTGCGCCAACTGCTGCTGCTGCAAAAAAGAATGCTTTTGTGGTGAATCCTGGCAGAGAGCAAGTGTTACTGAAAATTTCTGAGAAATTAGAACACTGCAGAGGAATCTGTCAGAAGCGAGAGGACCTGGAGGAAGCTCGACTAATGATAGAACTGAGACAAACCTTTGAGAAATGAGAGTCTTGCAGCAAGATACAGAGAGTGACAATTAGGTCACAGTGACTTTCTCCGTGAAATGGCAAAGCTTCATATAATGAGAGCACCATCGAGTATTTCTAAAAGAAATGACAGCATTGCATTAATGTCCTAAAAACAAGGGCAATGTCAGATTGTAATGAGAAACAAGTTGCTGTCAAAGACTAGAAAAAATTATCTGAACACAAATCACAGCAAAAATGAATGTCAGTGTGTTATTGCTGTGTATTCCAAGAAATAATCACTGAAGTAAACAACTGCAATAAACAGAGCAAAACATTCGGCCGCTGGGAGACACAGGTGCAATGTGGCTCATCAATGGGAAGAACGAGAGCCGACTAAATCACTGGGACAATATTGAAGCAGTGTGGCTTATCAGTGGGAAAAACAGGACAGTGAATAATCATCAAGTAATAAGTGTATCATAGCTAGTCTCTGAGGGAGAAAAAAATTAGGAGTATTGCCTTTAATCAATCACAGAGAGAAATTAGAAAAATGTGGCTAATTAAAGGGAGAATTGAGGCCACAAATCCAATCAGCATCACAACTGTGAAATAATGGCACTGCAACTAATTACAAGGCAGAAGCATCATGAATAATATCATTAAGAAACCTGCAAATAAATATGTGCTGCCATATTGTGTGTGAATTTGAGCATGAAGCATATTCTACATTAAAGTCTTGGCAAGAAATTGCAATGAGAGGTTGATTCACTGGTCTTCAAAGTAAGTTGAGATGGCACAGAAAGGAAAGTGCAGTCAAGGAACTGGCAACAGTATTCAAGACTTTGCCTTCATCCGCACTCCATCTCACTGCGGTTCCCTGCTGAAAAAGGACGATTGCTTAATTTACCCATAAATCACTCTAAGAAAGTGCTGTGCATTCCACTGCAAGACAAATGGGTATCAAAGCGAACAACTGGAAAACTTCACTGTTCCAGTTAATGATACAAACTTTTGAGGCATGAGCCCTAAACTTTACCAAAAATAAGAATAATTTGTAAAACTGGGAGATAGATGAATCACTACAATCTACAAGAACATTGTAGAAAATTACAATGGGAAAGAGGATCAAAGAAACATACATTATTGCATTTTAGATCATGCATACCTCAGCAGACATCAATGGATAGTTACTGGGTCAGCTAAGCCATCCAACTCACCACAGGCATGAGAGGAGGCCTGGGTAGATCTATCCAATTGTGCTGTGGACTAGAGTGACCTTTCTTTGCTCCTTTTTGTCTTAAGAACTATGTGACAAATAACCTTGCTTCTCTCATCTGTGAAAGGATCCACTGAGCAGCAGCAGTGGATTTGACGCTTTACGATCATTCAATTACTTTTATTAATAGACAGTATATGTACATCACAGGCAAACCCGCTAGGCATAGCCCATTCCTAAATGCACAGGAAATAATTAGAAAACCACCTTCTTGAGCTGTGGCAACCATTGTGATGAAGATACTTCCCAATGGTGTTTTAGACAGGGGATTGTATTATTTAAAACAATTAAGTTGCAGCAACTGCTACAAGTTTCTAAGACAGAGTTGTGCTCAATCTGGAGTTGATGACATTGTCATGTCTTTGCTACTCATGTTCTACATGTTGGAGATCTTGTACTTGGGTGCGCAATCAAAATAAGCTTGGCAAGTTACCATTCTCATAATTGTCTGGAGAACTGCTTTTACTATTCGGTTGATGACTGGTAATTAGCCAGACATCAAAATACTGAGTTCTTTCCAGCACTTTGTGTGTGTTGCTTTGGATTTCCTGCATCCGCAATTTTCTCATCTTGGTAATTAGCCAGGTTGGCTTTGTCAAGCTTTTTGTGCATAGTTAGCATCTGGGCTATTTTTCACATTGTTGTTGACCATCAATATTGTCATTTTACTAGATGTTGTGGAGTTCGAGGTCGGTAGTTGGAACGAATAAAATGCTCCTTGCACCTTACTGTTGATCTGCAGTGCACTTTCTTTATTCTTGTTGTTACACTTTATTCTGCATTCTATTGTTTTACTTTGGTCTTTCTCAATACAGTGTGTAACAATTTTATCTCTATTCCCCTGAATAATAACTTTACTGTCCTGGATACTGTTGGTGAGGACGACCGACCAGGTGTGAGCCACAGTGGCAGGGCTTCTGGCACTGAATCTGACCCTGTGGTGCAGAAGGATGGGACGGAGAAGAGGAGAGCTGTCGTCATTGAAGGCTCTGTAGTCAGGAGAGGAGAGAGGAGATTTTGTGGACGTGAGAAGGAAACCTGCATGGTTTGTTGCCTCCTGGGTGCTAGGGTCCGGGGATGTCTCTGACCGAGTGCATGACATACTGTTACGAGAAGGAAAGCAATCAGAAGTCATGATTCATGATGGTACCAACGACACAGGCAGGACGAGGCATGAGGTCTTGAAGTGTGAGTTTTGGGAACTAGGCAGAAGGTTGAAGAACAGGACCTCAAGGGTGGCGTTCTCAGGATTGCTGCCAGTGCTACATGATAGTGATGGTAAGAATTGGAGGAGATGGCAGTTGAATGCGTGGCTGAGGAGTTGGTGCAGGGGGCAGGGTTTTAGATTTTTGGATCATTGGGATCTCTTCTGCGGAAGGTGGGACCTGTACAGATTGGATGGGTTGCACCTGAACTCGAGGGGGAGCAATATCCTTGCAGTTAGGTTTGCTAGCATGGTTTCGGAGGGTTTAAACTAATTTGCAAGGGGGATGGGACCCAGAGTGATAGAGCAGTGAAAGAAGTGCATGGAGTAAAGCCAGATCTAACATATAGAGAGGCTTTGATGAAAAAGAAGCAGAATAAAGGGTGTAAAGGTAGTAAGGTAGAAGGGCTAAAGTGTGCGTACTTCAATGCAAGAAGCATCAGGAACAAAGGTGATGAACTGAGAGCTTGGATACATACATGGAATTATGATGTAGTGGCCATTACGGAGACTTGGCTGGCACCAGGGCAGGAATGGATTCTCAAAATTCCTGGATTTCAGTGCTTTAAAAGGGATAGAGAGGGGGGGGGGAATGGGAGGATGGGTGGCATTACCAGTCAGGGATACTATTACAGTTGTAGAAAGGGTGGATAACGTAGCAGGATCCTCTTTTGAGCCAGTGTGGGTAGAAGTCAGGAACAGGAAGGGAGCAGTTACTCTACTGGGGGTATTCTATAGGCCCCCTGGTAGCAGCAGAGATACCAAGGAGCAGATTGGGAGGCAGATTTTGGAAAGATGCAAAAATAACAGGGTTGTTATCATGGATGACTTTAACTTCCCTAATATTGATTGGCACTTGATTAGTTCCAAGGGTTTAGATGGGGCAGAGTTTGTTAAGTGTGTCCAGGACGGATTCCTGTCACAAGTATATTGACAGGCCGACCAGGGGGAATGCCATACTAGATCTAGTATTAGGTAACGAACCGGGTCAGGTCACAGATCTGTCAGTAGGTGAGCATCTGGGGGACAGTGATCACTGCTCCCTGACCCTTAGCATTATCATGGAAAAGGATAGAATCAGAGAGGATAGGAAAATTTTAATTGGGGAAGGGCAAATTATAGGGCTATAAGGCTGGAACTTGCAGGTGTGAATTGGGATGATGCTTTCGCAGGGAAATGTACTATGGACATGTAGTCGATGTTTAAGGATCTTTTGCAGGATGTTAGGGATAAATTCTTCCCAGTGAGGAAGATAAAGAATGGTAGGATGAAGGAACCATGGGTGACAAGTGAAGTGGAAAATCTAGTCAGGTGGAAGAAGGCAGCATACATGAGGTTTAGGAAGCAAGGATAAGATGGGTCTATTGAGGAATATAGGGTAGCAAGAAAGGAGCATAAGAAGGGGCTGAGAAGTGCAAGAAGGGGGCATGAGAAGGCCTTGGCGAGTAGGGTAAGGGAAAACCCCAAGGCTTTCTTCAATTATGTGAAGAACAAAAGGATGACAGGAGTGAAGGTAGGACCGATTAGAGATAAAAGTGGGAAGATGTGCCTGGAGGCTGTGGAAGTGAGCGAGGTCCTAAATGAATACTTCTCTTCAGCATTCACCACTGAGAGGGAACTAGATGACGGTGAGGACAATATGAGTGAGGTTGATGTTTTGGAGCACGTTGATATTAAGGGAGAGGAGGTGTTGGAGTTGTTAAAATACATTAGGACAGATAAGTCCCCGGGGCCTGACGGAATATTCCCCAGGCTGCTCCACGAGGCGAGGGAAGAGATTGCTGAGCCTCTGGCTAGGATCTTTATGTCCTCATTCTCAACAGGAATGGTACCGGAGGATTGGAGGGAGGCGAATGTTGCCCCTTGTTCAAAAAAGGTAGTAGGGATAGTCCGGGTAATTACAGACCAGTGAGCCTTACATCTGTGGTGGGAAAGCTGTTGGAACAGATTCTTAGAGATAGGATCTATGGGCATTTAAAGAATCATGGTCTGATCAGGGACAGTCAGCATGGCTTTGTGAAGGGCAGATCGTGCCTAACAAGCCTGATAGAGTTATTTGAGGAGGTGACCAGGCACATAGATGAGGGTAGTGCAGTGGATGTGATCTACATGGATTTTAGTAAGGCATTTGACAAGGTTCCACACGGTAGGCTTATTCAGAAAGTCAGAAGGCATGGGATCCAGGGAAGTTTGGCCAGGTGGATTCAGAATTGGCTTGCCTGCAGAAGGCAGAGGGTCATGGTGGAGGGAGAACATTCAGATTGGAGGGTTGTGACTAGTGGAGTCCCACAAGGATCTGTTCTGAGACCTCTACTTTTTGTGATTTTTATTAATGACCTGGATGTGGGGGTAGAAGGGTGGGTTGGCAAGTTTGCAGATGACACAAAGGTTGGTGGTGTTATAGATAGTGTAGAGGATTGTCGAAGATTGCAGAGAGACATTGATAGGATGCAGAAGTGGGTTGAGAAGTGGCAGATGGAGTTCAACCCAAATAAGTGTGCGGTGGTACACTTTGGAAAGACAAACTCCAAGGCAGAGTACAAAATAAATGGCAGGATACTTGGTAGTGTGGAGGAGCAGAGGGATCTGAGGGTATGTCCACAGATCCCTGAAAGTTGCCTCTCAGGTAGATAGGGTAGTTAAGAAAGCTTATGGGGTGTTAGCTTTCATAAGTCGAGGGATAGAGTTTAAGAGTTATGGGGTGATGATGCATCTCTATAAAACTCTGTTTAGGACACACTTGGAGTACTGTGTCCAGTTCTGGTCACCTCACTATAGGAAGGATGTGGAAGCATTGGAAAGGGTACAGAGGAGATTTACCAGGATGCTGCCTGGTTTAGAGTATGGATTATGATCAGAGATTACGGGAGCTAGGGCTTTACTCTTTGGAGAGAAGGAGGCTGAGAGGAGACATGATAGAGGTGTACAAGATATTAAGAGGAATAGACAGAGTGGACAGCCAGCGCCTCTTCCCCAGGGCACCACTGCTCAGCACAAGAGAACATGGCTTTAAGTTAAGGGGAGGGAAGTTCAAGGGGGATATTAGAGGAAGGTTTTTCACTCAGAGAGTGGTTGGTGCGTGGAATGCACTGCCCGAGTCAGTGGTGGAGGCAGACACACCAGTGAAGTTTAAGAGACTACTAGACAGGTATATGGAAGAATTTAAGGTGTGGGGGGGGGGGGGGTTATATGTGAGGCAGGTTTTGAGGGTCAGCACAACATTGTGGGCCGAAGGGCCTGTAATGTGCTGTACTATTCTATGTTCTATGAAAAACATGCAAGACAAGCTTTTCACTGTATCTAAGTACATAATAAATACCAACCAACATCAAAGTGTTTGTGATATAAGACTAATTGGCTTGCATAGCAACCCAAGAGGCTACCTAAGACTACGTTCATCACTGTGGGTCTGCAGTCAAACATAGACCTGAACAATAACAGCAGTTTTCCTTCCCTAAAGGACATTAGAAAACCAGATTGGTTTTTATGCTAATTGTTTCAGATTAAAGAATTGAGTAATTTTAGATTCTTTAAATGCCACAGTGCAACTGGAACTCATGTTTCATGTGCCTGTTCTTTACAAACAGCAGCAAATGCAATGCTACAGAAGAGAGACTAGATGCTGGAAATCTTGAGTAACACATGCAAATAACTCAGCAGGCCAGGCAGTACCAATGGAGGGAAATGAATAGTTGATGTTTTAGACCATAAGATATAGGTGCAGAATTAGGCCATTTGGCCCATCGAGACTGCTCCGCCATTTTATCACAGCTAATCAATTTTTCCTCCCAGGCCTGATCTCCTCCA
This sequence comes from Hypanus sabinus, assembly GCF_030144855.1. Lineage (NCBI taxonomy): Eukaryota > Metazoa > Chordata > Chondrichthyes > Myliobatiformes > Dasyatidae > Hypanus > Hypanus sabinus. The sequence continues at coordinate 53,276,226 of NC_082707.1, forward strand.
TTCCCCGTGTGTCCCTTCACGCCCTGACCCATTGAGAATCTATCAACGCCGGCCTTAAATATACATAAAGGTTTGGTCTCCACAGCTGCCTGTGGCGATGACTTCCACAGATTCACCACTCCCTGGCTTCTATTTGTGCCAAGACCCTTCATCAATGATGCTGATGCTATGTTACTATTCCTTTCACCTGGTTTGGAATCATGTGATAGGTCTCCTTTACTAATTTAGGCCTTCAAACCAGTAAGGTCCTGTCAATTTTATATAAAATTCAGTTCCACAATTAGTTTCCATGCCACAGGGCAACTAGTCAGTCAGAGAAAAATAGCCATAGTACTTCATTCTCGTCAAGTTATGACAGCTGCAGAAGGTTATAAATAGAAGAGGTTATGTTTGGGAAAAGGTTTACTGATATACCATTCAATGCCCAACAAACATAGTTTAGAATAACATGAAAATTGGCATTTGGAAAGATAATGTAAGATTCCTCAAACTCATGAAAAACTCCTCAGCAAGAATCAACAGCTTAGACCTCTGATCACAAAGCTGAGAACCACAACTCACTCATTTTAATTGACTATCAGTATGATAACCAGAAACATTTGGTCTATGTGTTCGAAAGCTTGAAAGAAATAGTTTAAAATGTTTCATGGTGAATATGTCTTCTTATATCATATTTTTAAAATAGCTTTTAAGATTATTTTATAAAACAGAAGATATAAATGTATCATTTCTATTTCCAATCACTTTTGTTCATCATGATGGTAGTTGCTTTACTACATTTAGAAATGAAAACAGATATGTTTAGTCAAACATACATCAAATGAAGAACTCAGCAGGTCAGGCAGCATCCATGGAAAAAACAGTTGATGTTTCGGGCTGAGGTCCTTTATCAGGACTGGAAAGGAAGAGGGAAGCCACCAGAATAAAAAAAGTGAAGAAGGTAAAGAAAGATAGCTAGAAGGTGATAGGTGAACAAGAGGAAATCTGCAGATGCTGGAAATCCAAGCACCACACACAAATGCTGGAGGAACTCAGCAGGCCAGGCAGCATCGATGGAAAAAAGTACAATTGCTGTTTCGGGCCAAAACCATTTGGCAGAACTGCAGAACAGAAGCCGAGGAGTAGATTTTCTTCCCCCAGTCCTACCAAAGGGTTTCAGCCCAAAACGTCAACTGTACTTTTTTTCATAGATGCTGCCTAACCTGCTGAGTTCCTCCAGCATCTTGTGTCTGTTGAAAAGATAGGTGAAACCAGGTAGGAGGGAAAGGTAAAGGGCTGGACATGAAGGAGAGGAGAGTGGACCAGAGGAGAAAGAGAAGTAGGGGTACCAGGGAAGGTGATAGGCAGGTGAAAAAAGTCAAGTTTATTGTCATTTAACTATATACATGTACACCATCGAACAAGATGACGTTTCTCTGAACCAGGGTACAAAGCACAGTAGTATACATAACAGATATTCAACACACAATAACTTAGGAAAAAGAGTAAAATTACAGATGGATTACACATAAACAAAGTGCATAAAGTAAATATTGTAAGGTACAGAACAGATTAACCAGTGACATTTTGAATGAGATATAGCGGGAGTTCAGAAGCCTAATGGCCTGAGTGAAGGGACCGTGTCTCATCCCACCCTGACCACTCTTGATTTTACGCGTTGGAGTCTCCTGCCTGATGACAGAAAGCTGAAGAGGACGCTGGATGGATGGATGGATGGATGGGATCCTTGATAATATTAAGGGCCCTGTGTACACAATGCTCCTGAGAAATGTCCCCCAGTGTAAGCTCCTATAAAATTCAGTTAAGGTGGAGGGGGAGGGGAGCCTCATTTGTCTCAATCTCCTTAGGAATGGTGGCACTGCTGTGACTTCTCGCTCAGGGAGGTGATAATAACGGACCGGATGAGGTAATCTGTGATGTGAACTCCCAGGAACTTGATGCACTTCACTCTCTCTACAGAACAGCCATGTATTTGTGGGGGGGGGGGGGGGAATTGCTCACTTGCACCTCTCTGAAGTGCAAAGTAACTTCTTGGATCTTACCTATGTTCAGACTTAGGCTGTTCTTCTCACACCAGTCCACCAACCACTCCACTCCTTCTCCGTACTCGACCCACCGTCGTTGCTGATGAGTCTTTTACGCAGGTTACTGTTGCCTTCTTTGGCACTGGTTGCTGTCTTGAGAGCCAAGGGGATAATAGGTTATTCCAGAGAAATGTTGAACACCTCCATCAGCATCTCAGCTAGCTGGGGGCTGTGCAGACTTTCAGAACCCGAGCTGGTATGTTATCAGGCCCCGCAGTTTTGTGTGGGTTGACTCTGGCAGGGTCTTCCTCAGCTCAGCTTCAGCCAGACAGACTGTCTGCTCCCCTGGGGAAAGGGCTGCCTTCCTCGCCAGCACTCAGTTCTGTGCACGAAAACAGGCATAAAAGACATTCAGCTTGTCAGGGAGTGAGGCATTCTGGTCACTGACGCACAGGGTCAGTTTGTATTCTGTAATCCCCTGAATTCCTTGCCACATGTGCCTCGTGTCCCCGGTATTGCAGAAGCGGCTGCACATTCTCTGAGAATGCTCCCATTTCATCTTCCTGATGGAGCGGGAAAGCACAGTTCTTATTTCCTTGAGGTCTGTCACATCCCCCAATCTAAAGGCAGCATCACGATCCCTCAGCCATGCACAGACCTCTGGCTTCTGATTTGTCCTTACCCAGTTGTGTTTCGTGACGGTAATATCCTCAGTACACTTGTCTATGCAGCGAGTCACAGAATCCACATTCCTCAATGTTAATGAAGAACCCCCTGAATATTCTTGTCTGTGTTTTCAAAGCAGTCCTACAATGTTCAGATTGCCCCCTCTGGCCAGGTTTTCACCACCTTTAAGGCTGGTTTGGCCTGTTTGATCAGTGGCTCGTATGCTGGAATTAGCATAAGAGGTAAGTGATCTGAGAGCCTAATTTGGGACTGAGCAACTGCTTTATGAGCATCTGCTATGTTTGTATAAACCAGGTCATGAGTATTTTCACTTCTTTTAGCAAAACCAATGTGCTCTTGGAACCACAAACAAGAGAAAATCTGCAGGTGCTAGAAATCTAAACAACACACACAAAATGCTGGAGGAACTCAGCAGGCCAGGCAGCATCGATGGAAAAGAGTACAGTCGATGTTTCGGGCTGGGATCCTTCATCAGGTGGAACTTAGGCAGGGCTGTTTTTAGGTTCGCATGGTTAAAATCACCAGCGACAATGAAGATACTATCAGGGTGTTGGGTTTGTAAGTCACTGAAAGTGCTGTAGGGCTCACGCAATTCCTCGCCGGCATTAGCAGAGGGATCATATATAGCTATCAACACAATTGTAGGGAACTCCCTCAGTTTATGAAACAGTCACAAAAATGAACTTGATCATCAGTGAAGAATGGGACTGATGAAGTGTCCATCCGCCACGGGGCTGTCCTGGCATCTCAGGATTCCTGTCAGCCTGAAGCAGGTTGAAACCTTCCAGCTGGATGACTACATCTGGAACGGAGTCCTGAAGCCAAGTTTCCGTGAGAATGAGTGTACAGATGTTCATCACTCACTGGTTCAGTCTCAGGCGCAGGCGGTCCAGTTTATTTTCAAGTCAACATACGTTTGCCAGGATGAACAATGGGAGAGCTGGCCTGAAGGGTGCTTGTCTGCGTCTCTCGCGATTCACAGCACCCCCCCCCCCACCTCTGCTTTCTCGTGCATTGCTTTTGACCGTGTCTCCCATGGACACCTGAAGTATGCAATGGCGTGTGCAGTCTCACGGCTCAGCAGGGAGGGGTTATTGATGTGCACAGTAAGAGGCCAGAGTGGGGAATGGAAGCAGAGAGGAAAGGGAGAGACATTATTTTCACCAGAAGGAGAAGCCGATATTCATGCCCTCAAGTTGGAGGTTACCCGGTTGGAATGTAAGGTGTTGTCCCTCCATCCTGAGGGTGGCCTCATCATGACACAAGAAAGGCCACGGACTGACGTCAGAACGGGAATGGGAATTGAAATAAAAGTGTTGGACTACCGGGAAGTTCTGCTTTTCGCGAATGTAGCGGAATGAAGCTGTCTCCCAATTTATGACGTGTCTCACCAATGTAGAGGAGGCTGTATTGGGAGCACTGGATACCAGACACAACCCCAGAAGACTGACAGATGAAGTAGTGCCTCACCTGGAAGGACTGCTTGGGACCCTGTATGGAAATGAGAGGAGGCGAATGGGCAGGTCTAGCAGTTTGGCCGCCTGCAAGGATAAATGGCGAGGAGAAGATTAGTGGTGGGGGAGAACAAATGGACAAGGGAATTATGGAGGGAGCAATCCCTGTGGAAAGTGGAGTGTGTGTAGGGGTAGCTAAAGATGTATTTGGTGGTAGGCTTCTTTTAGAAGCTGTGAAGAATTATGTGTTTGATGCAGAGGCTCATAGGGTGAACGTGCATGTCCGGGAAATGGAGGAGAGCAGGTTAAGGCAGTATCAATGCTGGAGGAAGGGAAACTTTGTTCTCTGAAGGCGGAGGACACCTTTGATGTCCTGGAAAGGAGTGCCTCATCCTGGGAACAGAGGCAGCAGAGACGAAGGAACTAAGAAAAGGAAAAGCATCGTTATAGGGGACAGGGTGGGAAGAGGTACAATCAGATGTTCAATGATATGTTTTGGAAATATACCTGGTTGAATTGGCATATTATTAAATTTTCAGAAATGTGTGTAATTTATATTTTACTTAATATTTTGTATTTTCACAATCACATTAAAAATTGTAGCTGATTCTTTAAACTACAATAGTTTTATAGCCTACTTTACACAATTTTAACATTTAACTGTATATGAAACTTTATTTTCTCCCTGTAATTATTTCTCATCTGCAAAACTGCAATCTATTCAATCTTAGCTAATTTTCTCCAGTTAAGCTTTCTACACAGGCCTTTAGATAGTGACCTGGATTTTCCTTTTATTGTCATTGCATGACAGAAGTGTATGAAAGATAGTCCTTGGAGAGCAGTACAATCACAGAGAAAAGAGTCATTTCAATTGCATAGAGCTCCACGAAGCATCCACTCACCTGTCACCTCATAGAAATAGTAAATTTGAAGCACAAATAGGTTAGTTGGCACCAAGAATAGCTTTATTATTAAGCACCAGCAGCAGAATGGAGATAAAAAAAACAATTCTTGCTGAGTATTCTATGACATTGAAACTACCTGACTGCATTGAATTCTGAGGTTTTTTGTGTAAAAAAAAATCAATTATTATTATTGTGTTTGATGATGACAAGCGAAATGTAACATTTTGCTTTAAGGAACCTTTCGCAATGTTTTGGAATTTTAAAGAATATTACCAAAAAAAAATCCATTTCCCAAATTTTAACCCAGTGAAAGGCTGATGTGAAGCGTTGTCAGAAACAAAGAAAATGTTTCAGCCATATTGCCACAGGATGGAAGATGAAGGGAATGACAATCAAGTATGTGGAGACTATGATATCATACTTAATTATATTGATATAATATCACACCTACCTATGTACAATGCTTATAAAAGGTATTCACCCCCTTGGAAGTTCTCCTGTTTTAATTTAATCACAGTTTTTCTGACACTGATGAACAGAAAAAGACTCATGTCAAAGTGAAAACAGATCTTTACAAAATGATCCAAATTTATTATAAATATAAAACACAAAATAATTGATTACATTATGTATTCATCTCCCTTTAATATGACACACCAAATCATCACTGGTGCAGCCAACTGATTCTATAAGTCACATACATAGTTAAATGGAGATCTGATTTTGGAGACCTGTGTGCAGTCGAGGTGTTTCAATTGATTGTAGTTAAAATACACATGTATCTGGAAGGTGTACTGGCAAGACAGTATCCTGGCAAAAACTACACCATGAAGACAAAAGAACACTCCAACCAACTCCATGAAAAAGGTTATTGTAAAACACACGTCAGGAGATGGATACAAGACAATTTCCAAGTCACTGAATACGGCTAAGAGTACAACTAAGTCAATGATCAAGAAATGCTCCAAATCTGCCTAGAGCAGGCCGTAACCATGACTGGGCAAGAAGAGGACTAGCGAGGGAGGCTACCAAGAGATGTATAACAACTCTGGAGGAGTTACAAGCTTCAGTGGCTGAGATGGGAGAGACTGTGCAATGGGTGCCTGGGTGCTTCACCAGTTGCAGCATAATGGGAGACTGGCAAAGACAGAGCTACTGTTGAAAAAGCTCCCATGAAATATCAGCTAGAGTTGGCCAGAAGGCATGTGGAAGAATCTGAAGTCAGTTGGAAGAAGGTTCCATGGTTTGATAAAACCAAAATTGAGATTTTTGGCCATTAGACTAAATGCAATCTTTGGCGTAAGCCACACAATGCATCAAAAACATATCATCCCTACTGTGATGAGTGGTGGTGGTTGCATCATGCTGTGGAGATGCTTCACTGCAGCAGGCACTGGGAGGCTTGTAAAGATAGAGGGTACAATGAATGTGGCAAAATACAGGGAAATCCTGGAGGAAAACCTGATGCAGTCTGCAAGAAAATTGCAACTTGGGAGAAGATCTGTTTTCCAGCAAGGCAATGACCCCAAGTATAAAGCTAAAGTTACACAGGAATGGCTTAAGAACAATGAAGTTAATGTCCTTGAATTAGAATTGACTTTATTTCTTACACCCTTCACATACGTGAGGAGTAAAAATCTTTACATTATGTCATCATCTGAATGTGCAATGTGCAATTTATTGTAATTTGTAATAAATAGTATGTACAACAGGACAATCAATATAGCTTAGAAATACAATTGTATCAGCGTGAATTAATCAGTCTGATGGCCTGATGGAAGAAGCTGTCCCCGGAGCCTGTTGGTCCTGGCTTTTATGCTGCAGTACTGTTTCAAGGATGGTAGCAGCTGGAACAGTTTGTGGTTGGAGTGTCTCAAGTCCCCGATGATCCTTCGGTCCCTGTTTATGCACCTATCTCTATAAATGTCCTGAACAGTGGGGAGTTCACATCTACAGATGTGCTGGGCTGTCCACACCACTCTCTGTAGAGTCTAGCGATTGAGGGAAGTACAGTTTCCATATCAGGCAGTGATGCAGCCAGTCAGGATGCTCTCAATTATGCCCCTGTAGAAAGTCCTTAGGATTTGGAAACTCATACCAAATTTCTTCAGCTGTCTGAGGTGAAAGATGTGTTGTGCTTTTTTCACCACACAGCTGCTACGTACAGACTACGTGAGATCCTTGGTGATATGTATGCCGAGGAGCTCACAGCTGTTTACCCTCTCAATTCCAGATCTATTCATGTCAATAGGGGTTAGACTGTGGCCAAGTCAGAGTCCAGAATTCAATTCAATTGAGAATTTCTAGCTGGACTTGAAAAGTCATGATCCCATGCAATTTGACAGAGCTTGAGCAGTTTTGTAAAGAAGAATTGGGAAAATTGCAGTGTCCAGATGTACAAAGCTGATGGAGCCCTATCCACACAGACTCAAGGCTGGAATTGCTGCCAAAGGTACACCTGCTAAATACTGACACGAGGGGGGTGAACACTTATGCAATCAATTATTTTGTGTTTTATGTTTGTAATTAATTTAGACCACTTTGTAGAGAAAGATCTGTTTTCACTTTGACATGAAAGAGTCTTTTTCTGTTGATCAGTGTCCAAAAAGCCAAATTAAATCCATTGTGATTCAATGTTGTAAAACAAAAAAACATGAAAACTTCCAAGGGGGTTGAATACTTTTTATAGACACTATATGATATTACATTAAAGATGAGAGAGAGTGAGAAAAAATGTATCATAGAGATATGATAAAAAACAACATGCAAACAGGCCCTCAAAACCAAATTAATTCTCCCCATTTTTCATTCAACTGCCCCTAGATATTGTCTCTACTAAACACAAGAAACACAAGAGATTCTGCAAATGCTGGATCCAGAGCAAAACACACAAAATGCTGGAGGAGCTCAACAGGTCAGGCAGCATCTATGGAAATGAATAAACAGTTGACGTTTTGGGCTGAGACCCTTCATCAGGCCTAGATAGGAAAGGGGAAGGTGCTAGAATAAAAAGGTGAAGGGAGGGAAAGAGGACTATTGAGAAAGTGATAGCTGAAGCCAAGTGGGTAGTAATGATAAAGGACTGGAGACCATAATTCCATTAGTTTCTAAGTACTGTAAATATGTAAACTAGTTAGATACGGTCTCCAGATTGAGATTCTAAGTTGGAGAAAGGGCAATTTTGATGGTATCAGAAAGGATCTGACAGAGTTGGAATCAAGACAGGCAAAGGTGCACTTAGTAAGTGAGAGGTCTTTAAAAGTGAAAATTTGAGAGTACAAAGCCTGTATGTGCCTATCAGAATAAAAGGTAAAGATAACAGATGTAGGGAATTTTGGCTTTCAAGGGATATTGAGGTCCTGTTAAGGAAAAATGGAGGTGCAAAGCAGGTATAGGCAAGTTGGAACACATGAACTGCTTATGGAGTATAAGAAATGCAAGAGAACACTTAAGAAAGAAATCAGGAGAGCTAAAAGAAGGCATGAGGTTGGTTGCTTAGCAGACAAGGAGGAGGAGAATTCTAAGGGATTCTACAGATACCTTAAGAGGAATATATTTTCTAGAGACAAAATTCATCCTCTGGAAGATCAGAATGGCGATATATATGAGATGGGGGAGATGTTAAATGAACTTTTAGCATCTGGATTTACTCAGGAGATGGACACAGCGAGGCAAAACAGCATCGACCTCGTGGACGCGATACAGATTACAGAGGAAGAGGTATTTGCTGTCTTGAGACAAATTATTGTTCTTGTTGTCCTTGAGTGCTTTTGAGTAGTCACTGACTCATGGTTACCCTATGGATAGTGTAGATGTCCATAGGGTTTAATTGGAAATAGCGGAAGTCAATTGCCAGGCCTTCCTTCCACACAAATACTGCTGTTCCCCAGGTTGGGACCTGTCAGACTTGAACTCATGACCATCTGCACTGAATGTCCAGTGCTGATGCCACTACACCACCGGCTGGCCCAAATCAGGGTGGATAAATCCCCAGGGCATGACAAGGTGTTCCCTTGGATCCTGTGAGAGGCAAGGGCAGAAACTGCTGGGGCCCTAGCAGAGATAGGTAAATTATCCTTAGCGATAAGTGTGGTACTAGAGAATTGGAGGATAGGCAACATTGTTCTGCTGCTTAAGAAAGGATCTAAAATAGACCAGCAAATTATAGGCCAGAAAGCCTGACATCAGTAATGGGAAAGTTATTAGAAGGGATTCCAAGGGTCTGGATATGTAAGTATTTGGATAGATGGTGTCTGATTAAGGATAGTCAGCATGGCTTCATGCATGGTACACTGTGTCTAACCAATCTTATGGAGATTTTCGAGGAAGTTACCAGAAAAGTTGATGAAGGCAAGACAGTGGATGTTGTCTATATGGACTTTAGCAAGGCATTAGACAAGGTCCCATATGGGAGGTCAAGAAGGTTCAGTTGCTCAGCACACAATATGAGCTAGTAAACTGGATTGGACATTGGCTTTGTGGGAGAAAATGGTTGCCTCTCTGACTGGAGGCCTGTGACTAGTGGTGTGCCACAGGGATTGGTGCTGAGTCTGTTGTTTGTCATCTATATCAATGATCTAAATGATAATATAGTTAACTGGATCAGCAAATTTGCAGATATCAGCAAGATTGGGGGTGTAGTGAACAGCAAGGAAGATTATCTTGCAGTGATATCTGGACCAGCTGGAAAAATGGGCTGAAAAATGGCAGCTGGAATTTAATGCAGACAAGTGTGAGGTGTTGCACCTCGGTAGGACTAACCAGGATTGGTCTAACACAGTAAATGGAGGGACACTGAGGAATGCTCTAGGACAAAGGGATCTTGGAATATTACTCTATAATTCATTGAAAATGATGCCACAGGTAGATAGGGTTGTAAAGAAAACTTTGGCATAGTGGCCTTCATAAATCAAATTTTTGAGTACAGGAGATGGGATGTTATGTTGAAGTTGTACAAAACACTGGTGAGGCCTAATTTGGAGTATTGAGTGCAGTTTTGGTCACCTTCCTACAGGAAAGATGTACATAAGGTTGAAAGAGGCCAGAGAAAATTTCCAAGGATATTGCTGGGACTGGAGGACCTGAGTTATAAGGAAAGACTGAATAGGTTACAACTTTATTTCTTGGAATGTAGAAGATTGAGGGGAGAATTGATAAAGGTATGAGTGGTATATAGTTAGAGTAAATCCAAGCATGCTTTTTCCACTGAGGCTGGGTGGGATCATGAGTTAAGGGTAAAAGGTGAAAAGTTTAAGGGAAACATGAGGGGAAACCTCTTCATTCAGAGGTGTGTTTGAATGTGGAACAAGCTGCCAGCACAAGTGGTGCATGTGAGCTCAATTTCAAAGTTTAAGAAAAATTTGGATAGGTACATAGATGGTAGGGGTATGAAGGGCTATGGCCCCAGTGCAGGTTGATAGGAGTAGACAGTTTAAATGATTTGGCATAGACCAGTTGGGTCAAAGGGTCTGTTTCTCTTTTGTACAGTTTTATGATTCTGTGATTCTATAAGAAGGAATCTGATAGGAGAGGAGAGTGGACAATGGAAGAAAGGGAAGGAGGGAGGGGCACCAGTGGAAGGTGATAAGCAGGTGAGTATAAGAGTGGGGAATAGCTGAAGAGGGAAGGATGAGGGAGAAATCCTTACTGGAAGAAGGAATTGAGGCTACCTAGTTAGAATACGAGGTGTTGCCCCTCCACCCTAAGAGTAGACTCATCATGGCAAAAGAGGAGGCTGTGGACCAATATGGGAAAGGGGATAGGAAATAAAATGGTTTGCCACTGGGAAATTCTTTCTTTCCTTTCTCCTCAGGTCCACTTTCCTCTCCTATCAGATTCCTTCTTCTCCACTTCTTTAACTTTCCCACCTGGTTTCACCTGTCAACTTCTAACTAGTCCTCCTTCCCCTTCCCCCCACTGTTCTATTCTGGCATGTCATCCTTCCTTTCCAGTCCTAATGAAGGGTCTCAGCCAGAAATATTGAACTTTTGTTCATTTCCATAGATGCTGCCTGACCTGCTGAGTTCCTTGCAGGTCACTTTGTATGTGTTGTCACTTGTGCTCTGCAGCTTACTCACTCCAATAATAGTTCCTCCTCCTTCTCTACTCACTTTGACTTTGGTTATATTTCTTTCTCTCACTAAGTTGCCATAGTACTGATTCACTATTACACTGTATTTTTATCTGACTGCCTGCTCACCTAAGTTGGTTGGCTTTTATTCTCTTGTGCTTCACTATTCAGCTTCCATTTGGCCAGTTCTCTTCCTGTCACGAAGGTAAAAATCTGTCTTGGTCTCTACCCCTGTCCTTATATATATCTTCACACCTTTCCTCCCCCATTATTTAAATTAATTCCTTAAATTATGAAAGGCTTTGGTAAAACAGAAGCCCTTTGCAGTAGAACGCCCTGCCTCTGATCTGATCAATTTAATCATAATAATGGACCCAGGTAGATAAATATAATACAGTATAATCAACCGTGAGCTCCAAGTTGTTTATGTTAATAGTGAATGTCAAGGAGAGAGGCAGAGATAAATCTTGACGGAGATGTTTACTGCCTGGTAGAGGAGTCCGTGTTTGTGTGTTATCTAAATCTTACCACATACACGTACAAACTGCTTCATTATCTTATAAATGGAAATGACAATCTGCAAATATCAATAAACATCCCCATTTCTGACCTTGTATTAGAGGGTTGACAAAGATAAATTTGCAGTCATCTTGAAGGTGTTGCGTTTGTTCACCTTTAACTACTAATGAGACCCTGAAACAAACCAGTTGCTGCATTGGTACATCCGAGGCAGATCTACGTGGGGATATTTTAAATCAGCAAATCTCACTTTTAACAGAAATACAGCTTTCCTATATGGCAGAACATACAAGATAATAGAAAAAGGTTGCAAAATTAACTGTAAACGGTTCAGATGGATGCAGGTTTAGTTATTTCCTACATTTTGATTCCCACTTGAGATATCACAAGTAAATTTAGAATTTTAACCCAGCAATACAGTAAACAATCTCCAATTGTTCATACTTTGAAAGGATGGCATTGTTGATTATTGTTAAAGCATTAAACTATTGACCAATTGAGATTAGTCCATGCAACTGAGTTTTCTGAATAGGTTGATAGTTTAATGCTTTAACAGTAATCAGCAATCCCCTTTCAAAATTATGCTCAGAATTTGCCTAGAAATGCCTTATAATCTGACATTTAAAGAATTTTCTAGTAAGGTTGTGTGGCCAAAAGAGGTAAAAGAACCTGACCCAAATCCATTTTCCTTCCAAGTCACATAGTCCAAGAGCTCCAGATACTACAGGGCTATTCCATCAGTGAGCTGTTCATTGATTGGAGTAGCTGGACTAGTGTCAGCAGTGGAGCCGGCCGAAGTGCTGTGGGGCTAGCCGTGATGCTGGAGAAGGGGCCAGCCAAGGGGTCGAAGGGGCTGGCCAAGGTGTTGAAGGGGCTGGCAGTGATGTTGGAGAAGGTGCTGGATGAGGTGTTGGAAAAAGAGCCAGACGTGATGTTGGAGAAGCAGCTGGCTAAGGTGTTGGAGAAGGGGCTGATTGGGATATCAGAGGAGACCACCGGGAAGTTGGAGGAGCTGATTTGGGTACCTGCAGACCATTTTGCAGCCTACTACTCGTAAGCATCAAAGTTGATGAAGTACAACCATAGGAGATTGTCTCATATATTCCACTTGTGATCATCAGACTCTATTGGTCTTTGATAATGTAAGTGCCATAGGCCTGTTACCCTTGTCTGGTGGCAGGACAGATGAAACAGGAGCTGTGTAGCCTTGGTTGTAGTGAGAACTAGGATTCAGGCCTCTGGTTTGCCGGGTGAGAGATACAGAAGCACTAAAGAGTAGTGTCCACACTCGGCTGGGACCTGGCTTCTCCCGCTGGTGTCCAACACGTGGAATGACAGGCTGGATTGCACGTGACTGTACACTGCTGGGGGACTGTACCACTGATTGCCAGACATTAACGCTCAGAGTCTTGGACAGTATTTCACTCAAAAAATATGGTTCTTTGCTTGCTATTTTGAATTATGTTACTTGCTATTTTGAGGTTTGCTTGCTATTTCAAATGTTTTGCTCCTTGGCCCCAGAGGAATGCTGTCTAGTTCAGCTGTATCTATGTATGGTTTGAATGATAATTAAACTTAATTTGATTTTGATTTGACTCATTGGTTACCTTAATATCAAAAAATTCTAGCAATTCAACTTTGAATTCACTAAGTGACTGATTAACCACAGACTCTGAGAAGAGAATTCCAAATAATAACTGTACTCAAACAATTTTTCTCATATGCATCCCAAAATGGCCTATGAGTAGCCTAACACTACTCCAAGACTCACCAGCTAAAGAAAACAAATCCAAAGCATTAAAATTTCAACCTTATAGATCTAAATGAAATCCATTCCATGTCAACCACAGCATCCTCCCTGGTTGAGAAAGACTTGTGTTTATTGCAGTCAAGAATATTCTGGAATGAAAATACATTTAACTGTTGTTTATAGATGTTCATTTTTAAAAGAAATACATGAACATTGAATGTGGTATTAATTTTCTAATACTTTTTAAAATGTTGATAAAGTACCTGCCTCCACCACCTTCTCAGGCAGTGCATTTCAGATTCTAGTCACTCTCTCAGTGAAAAACAACTCTCATTCGATCCATCCACACCTCTTTCCCGCTTATCTTATATTCTCTAGTTTTTGTGACCTCTGATGGGGAAACATTTCCAGTTATCTAATTTATCTATGCAACTCAATTCAGATATTTCAATTAGATAACCCTCCTCCATCTCAACATCCCAGACAACATCCTGATGAATTGCTCCAGCTCTCTCTCCATTGCAATTATGTGCTTCCTATTACATGGCAAACAGAAACCCACACAGTCATCAGCTGTGATTTAATTTGCACCATTGCTCCTTGCTCCTATATTCTATTCCCTGGTTAATGAAAACTGGTACCCCATATGTCTTCTCTGTCACCTTATGTACCTGTGCTTATGGTTTGCAGAACCCTTGGTCTAGTACACTAAATTTCCCTGTTTCTTAATACTGTCGGCCAGAAAAAACTACAAATTTATGAGGTGTGTGTGGATAGGGGTAACCTGAGTTCAGTAACTGACAGGTTTTAAATCAGCCTGGCTTTGGGAATAAAAACTGCGGAAGAGACGGTCAGCACAAGTCCCTATTTGGGAGATAACACTGAAGTAATGTTGCCTGTAACCTCGGGGTTGATCCAATGGACAGTGGGTGTAAGAGAGAAACAATGCAACTGGAATATAATGACAAACAGCCAATGAGAGACAGAGAATTGAGTGTCGAAGTGAAAACACCAGTGAGCAACCGTTGACACAAGTGGACGATCCTGCACTGGAAACATGGTCATTATATCGAGATCAAGAGAGATACCTGGCTACTGCTAGCTTGTGATTCTTAGGTAGCAGACTTTCTATTCTGTTTGATTGTTCAGGGAGTGTCTGAAACCTAGTGGGTGCATCTACAGGCACTTAATCTTGTATGGTCTGTAAGCTTAGTTTTATACAAATAGTATGAATTGCATTTCTGTTCTTAACTGAACCAAACAAGATAACCTACAGATAATTCTCTCTGTGACTAACCAATCATTGTCATTAAGGGTGGTAACTGTACTTCTTGCGGCCCTCTTATTCACTGCGACTTTATATACCTCCTTTAATGGTCCTCTAAATTGCATAATCTCAAATATTTTTAATAATTAAATTCCATCTGCCATTGCTCCACTCATTTTTCTTATCTATATCTGTCTGGATCCCAAGACTATCCTCTATTTCATGACATAATTTTCATATGATCTGCAAACACTTGACTCATATCACTAACATTCATATCCAAATTAATAATGAACGTAACAAACAGCTAAGATTCCATCACCATTCCCTACAGTATACTTCTGGTCACAAAAACAATGCTTCATCATCATGCTCTACTTCCCTCAAATAATTTAATCAAATTGGTCAGAGAGAATTTTCACAAAGTAATGGCAAACATTTATGTGCCTTTCCATATGCCAATCAATCTCGCAACTCCACTCTGTTTCGAATAACTTCCATGCCTATGATGTTGGACCAACAAGCCTGTAGTCACCAGGGTTCTCCTTACATTGGTTGTCCTCACAGAAAAGATCTTAAAATATATCAGAATGCAAGTAGTCTCCTTTTCCTCCCATAGCAGCCTGGCATACATTTCAGCAGACCCGAGGAATTATTCACTCTAAAGCTGACTGAGAAACTCAACATCTCCTTTTAATGTTCCAGAATTTCAATGTCTCCCTCCCCAAGATTTCTGCATAAATGTCCTTCCCCTTGGTGAATACAGATGACCTCATTTAAGACCTTTCCCACAACAGATGGCAATTTTGATCTTCAATAAGTCTTAGTCTTCCAGAAATCTGCTCTGAATGTTGATGATGTTATTGGTAATTTCCCAGGATTTTCAATACCTTTCCCTGAATTCTCTGTCTTGACCTCATTTTTGAATTGCCTCATGTTCTTCAATGCTAGCCTCCCCAGGAATCATGCAGAAACTTGTATTTCAACTTTTGATAGTTCTGCCCATTTTGACATCCCAAGCAAAAATGATGTGATCCACTTAAAGATTCCCACATCTGTAATTTATCCATACCATGTTAATTCTGGACCAAGTATTTCTACAATAATTCCAAAGTTCTGCCTTGATTATTATATCCTATCTCACCTCCAACTAGGAATTAAAGTTTATGTATATCTTCTGAAGTAGCTATGTTGGTCACTTCCATGACTTCAAAGAATTTCTGAGGAGTTTTGACCTGCAGTCCTGATTCACCAAATGCAAAACATTTTGGTCAATACATGTACAATCATGTGAACTGTCACTATGTGCTGGTCATAAATGCCAAAGAGAATCTACTTCTTTAGAATAGGTATCCATGGAAACACAATGAGCCATTTTCTCCAAAAAGTTGAACTGCTTCACTAAACAATACCTGTAATTTATGCAGTCCATCATCATGTGCTCATCAAACATTCCATTAGATCGCCATGACAATTTCATCAGCAAAAGGATTACAAAGAAGCCAGAAAAAAAATCAAGAAAATAATTAGGAAAGCCAGGAGGGCCCATGAAGAGTCCTTGGCAAGAAGCATTAAACAGAATCCCAAGGCATTCTATACATATATCAGGAGCAAGCAGATAACTACCGAGAGGGTAAAAACACTCATGGATAAAGGCAGTGACATTTGCTTGGATGTGAAGGACGTAGGTGAGGTCCTTAATTAGTACTTTAGATCAGTATTTACCAAGGAGAAGGACGAAGAATGGGGAGATCAGTGCCAAGTGTAATAATATGCTATGGCATTTTGAGGTAAAGGAGAAGGCAGTGTTGGGTCTCTTCATTAAGGTGGATGTCACCAGACCCTGATGGGATACACCTCAAGTTATTGAGAGAGGCAGGAAATGTGACTGCTGGGGCCTTGACCAATACCTTTGAGTTCACAGACTAGTTCCTGGAAGATTGGCAAATAGCTGATGTTGCTCCATTATTAAAGAAATGAACCAAGGATAATTCTAGAAACAGTAGACTGGTGAGTCTCACGTCAATGATACAAAAGTTACTCAAGAGATTTCTTAAAGATAAATTTATGAGCATTTGGAAAGCCATAACTTAATTAGGAAGATCCAGGCCAAGTCACGTCCTGCTAACTTGATTGGATTCTTTGATGAGATGAAGAGGGTGATTGGTGAAGGTAGGGCTGTGCATGTTGTCTTTAGTGAGGCGTTTGAAACAGTCCTTTGTGGGAGGCTCATCCAGAAGATTCATGGGATCCATGGTGAATTGGTTGTAGCAGTCCAAAGAAGGACACAGAGGTTCCATTTCATTCAATATCATAGCCAATTTATCCTACACTGGTCTCAGCTCACCTAAGTCAACCTTGAGGCAAGCCTGTGACTTATCTTGCCAAGAGGTACAGATACATCATTTCCACTGTTCATCAAAGTTCAAAGTAAATTTATTATCCAGGTAAATATATGTTACCTTGAAATTCATTTTCTTGCAGACATTTACCAGAAAAAAAGAAATAAAAAGAATTTTACAAAAAGCTACAAATAAACAAAGACTGACAAATAACTAATGTGAATTTTTCCACACTTTCAAGATGAATCATCTTGATTTCACAGGCAGCAAAGAACACCAGGATTTTCAGTGTGGATTTCACATCTTATGTTGTTTGGGCATGTATCTCTTTATCTATATTCACTGTCTGTCAGCATTGACCAACTAGATTTATGTTCAGCTGGCCAAAAGCACAGTCAAAATACAGTCTGGAGAAAATTTTAGTGCATGCCAGCTCACGTACATCCCATGTGACATGTGCATTGCTCATAGGTCATGGATTTATTACAGGAGACCCCACAATCATCATATATAGTGTTGTTAGAAAGTGTGTGAACCCTGTAAAATTTCTCTATTTCTGCATAAATATAACCTAAAATATGATCAGATCCTCATGTAAGTCCTAAAACTAGATTAAGAGAACCCAATTAACTAAATAACACAAAACATTATACTTGTTCATTTATTTATTGAGAAAAATTATCCAATATTAGATGAATTTGTTGGAACCTCTGTGGTAATGTGCTCTGCAGAAGTTATTTGGAGTCCAGTGTTCCAATCACTGAGATGAAATTAGAGGTATGGGTTGTATAGGTGCCCTGCCCTATAAAAAGACACACCAAGTCAGGTTACTGACAGAGCATGCTCTTCTCAAGAAATACCTATTTATGTGAATCATGCCTTGATCAAAGCAACTTTACAAGACATTAGAAGAAGAACTGTAGAGATGTATGAAGCTGGAAAAGGCTAAAAAAAAGCATTTCTAAAGACCTGATTGTTCATCAATCTCCAGTAAGAAATTGCATTCAGATGGAGGAAACTCAGTATTGTTGCTACTCTCCCTAGGACGGAGCATCTTGCAAAGATCACACCGAGAGAACAGAGTGGAATGCTAAAGGAGGTGAAAAGAACCCAAAAGTAACAGCAAAAGATCTGCAGAAATCTCTACAACTTGCTAAAATCTCTGTTCATGTGTCCACTATAAGAAAATCACTGAACAAGAATGGTGTTCATGGAAGGACACCACAGAGGAAACCAATGCCCTCCAAAAAAAAAACATTGCTGCATGCCTCAAATTTACAAAATATCACCTGGATGCTCTACAATGCTTCTGGGGCAATGTTCTGTGGACAGATAACACAAAAGTTGAATTTTTTGGCGTAAGTGCACAATGCTATGCTTGGAGGAAAAAGGGCACTGCAGGCCAACACTAAAATCTCATCCCAACTGTGAAGCACGGTGGAAGGACCATCATGGTTTGGGGGTGCTTTGTGGCCTCAAGGCCTGGACAGCTTGCAATCATTGAGGGGACAATGCATTCAAAATTGTATCAAAACATTTTACAGGAGAATGTCAGGGTAGCAATATGTCACCTAAAGCTTTAATGTTACTTACCTTCTCGATAGGCTGCTGCACCTGCAAACCAACCTTTTCTGATTCATTCACAAGCACTCCCAAGTCCCTCTGCGGAACAGCATGCTGCAATATTTTACCATTTAAATAATAATATACTTTCGATTTTCCTTTACAATTACTGGAAACGTTTGGTTGGAGTTATTGCTGTACAAGGGGGTCACACCAGTTACTGAAAGCAGAGGTTCACATACTTTTCCCAACAAGTACATGTATTATTGGATAATTTTTCTCAATAAATATGAACAAGTATGGTGTTTTTTGTGTTGTTTATTTAATTGGGTTCTCTATATCTGGTTTTAGGACTTGCGTGAAGATTTGATCGCATTTTACGTCATATTTATGCAAATATAGAGAAAATTCTGTGGCATTCACAAAATTTCTAGCACCACTGTAACTGCACGACTGTGGTTGGGTTACCACCAATTTGTAGGGCCTTTAACAGCACAATGTGGTGCTGCTCTGAATGGACATGTGCCCATAAAGTCTAGCCTATTCCGCGGCTTGACCTATGACGAATACAGATACAGGCATTGTGCCCAGTGGTGCCACTGAAAAATTCATTAAAGACTGCTTAATGAGTTAACAATTTGTCTCACAATTCTATAGACCTAAAGTTGCAGATTTGGATCCAGTTAGAGTACCTGCACTCAATCTTTATAGTAAAGCACATTATTGTGTTTAATTAGTTACAGTCATTGGTAATTTTTTGTTTTCCATCACAAAGAACTGTGCACAATATTCCTCAATGACTTTAACTCAGTACCCAAGTACACTCCCAACATGATGCACTTGTGGATTGATGGCTCCATGCCGAACTTCTGCTGATTTGTATCACATCCCATTACTCAGCTATTCACAGCTATGTCAATGCTCATTTTAAATACGGAACCATTCACTGTCATGGTGGCTTTAAAATTATTGCAGTCTGCCACTTGACTGCCGTTTGCTGCGTCAATGCTGCTTATCATGTGTACCTCCTAGTCTATAGCTCAGGTGTGCTGTTGTGACTGTTTGCTTGGCTAATGATGGGAGGCCTTTCAGGTTCATGTGATCTCCTAGTTGACTGCTGAGGACATTCCTTTCACTTGTGTGACCACATCCTAATGAAGAAAGTGAAGGTGACTGCTTCTACAGCACTCAGCACATGGAACCTTGCACTGATAGTACCATCTCCACTTCAACAGCAATCAAACATGCTTTGGGGAAAGCAAGCACTGTTATACCTGAAAGCTCCACGTCAACATGCAGGTTAGTGAATCTGCCTGTCAATGTTTGCCCTAGAAAAGGTGCAACAGTACAATGTCTCACAAATTCACAATGACACTGCTGATTGCTTCCTCTGCCTTTTAATTATGAGTACTGAATTTCTAGCTTTAAGTTGCTTTCAGATTGAAACTATCCTCACATTTTGAACCAGATCATTAAACACGACATAAATTACACCAGGATAAACAAATAAGTTTACGATGTACTGTTATTGATCACTTCCACTAATATTTATCTTCCACTTGCTCACAGATCACTGACTTTAGATCTTCAAAGTTTCCCCCTGTTTCTTCTGTAACTTAATTGGTTTTGGAGAATATATTAATCAGTTAAGGGTAAATCCTAAATATTTCTTCTACTTTGTCAGATTTCCTGTTGCTTTACATATGCCATGGTATAGTTAAACTGCACTGATCCAGCACGCTTAGGACATAGCTGGTGATGAAGAGGTAGATTTTTCAGATTATGGGGAATGGCCATACTGAGTTGAAAGGAAAAGAGGCTCCACTGAGTTTAAAGAAGTGTGGGAAACAGGGCACTGGTGAATTCAAAGGGATCGCAGGAAATGGAGCCCGCTGAAATTAAAGTGAGCACAGGAAACAGGGTCTGGTTAAATTTAAATTTAAAGGGATTACAGAAACCATCATCTGGTGAACCAGATGCCGAGCCGTCGCAATTTCGGAGTAATCGGATAGCATGCTATTAGAATTTTACTGGATCAATGGGCTTGGGCTTCTGTTCTTGGAGACTCGTACAGTGAAAGTGCATGGAAATACTTTAAGCCACAGGCCATAAGTTTTATTCCAGCAATGCAGACTCTTACCGGAGGTATCTATTCTTGACATCACTGTAGTGTTTAGAATAGTTTGCGTACTGCACAGTATTACTTAACTCATGTAGGTTAGGAGCTTTAGGAAGTACATTTATCACATCTGTCAATATTTCGGTACTTGAAAAAAAACATGCAGTACTACATTTACCATTTTTCAAAATGCATTAATATTAAAGCAACCCCCAACCATAAAGCAAAATTACATTTACCACAATGGATAAATTATATGTACTGATGATATCATTGCTTATGCAGAGTCCATTCCTGAAACATTCTGCAGATGGCACTGTAGCCCTGTGTTTGAAAAATGAGCACTGACTCTTCAAAGCATGAAACTCGAGTAGAATTCTAGTCACACATCTATTAACAGGCCCAAATTTACAAGAGAACCTTTTATACCAAATAAAACAAACTGCAATCATGGTGATTATGCAGTAAATACATCGGACTGACAGATACTCAGTAATGCCACCCATTTACAAAAGTTAAGAAATATAAATTAAATCTTAATTGCACATGCTGTTTGTAGTCAAACACCAAATGCTTAGCAGCTAGATTATACCATCTAGTTTTAAAATATGATACATTTCCACAATTGTCTTTTAAACTTACTCCATAATAAGAGAAATTCAATCAACCTGAGTATCTGACTAGGTCAGAGTTCAATTATCTTTCACCTTTACTATTTGATTTTCTAATTCTGGATGATATTGCAATTTTATGCCAATTAATATGAACAATTACAGTCCTGGAAAAGGTATCATGATTCTACTATTATAAATGATGTCAGGAACAAGTTGCTCCAGATCACACAATCACAATTGGACACAAGATAAAGCTCCAACTAAACACTCCAAATACATGCTCAAAACGCAGCCCAAGATCATCACAATGATCTTTTCTGCAAGCTTATGACACTTTCACTGAGTGGATATGAAAAGGCAAAGTGAGTGCTAAAAATACAGTTTGAGATGCAGGCTATTTTAATTTCCGAGCTGCAGTTGTGTTTGAATGGTGGGCAGCCAAATAGATTGCATCAGTAGCAGGAAGCTTGCCAACTTTTAGTTGGGATTTCCAGCAGGCATCCTGAGGGACATTTACTTGTTCTTAAAGAGAGGTTACATTCACCATTGCCAGATTGCCCCATGGTCCTTTATGAAACCAAGCACTCCCTGTTGAAATGCCTTCTCCCAAGCTTGCTGATGCTCTTTAATGGAATGAAGTAAGAGGAATGGGATGAAGATGGTTAAAAGCCACATTACCCATACCCGAAACAGTTGGTACATTAGGTCAACACTAACATCAGCACCACAATTTTATTTTATGCAACATTTTAAGTGACCCACAAGGACGAACAGTATGTCCAGTTTTTTCCAGTTTTCTTAATTACACCAAGCACTTTCCCTTCCATAGAGCATCTGCTACATCACTTCCTGAATCACCTACTAAATGGTTCCTCACCGCAGCACTACACTTATGAACCGTTATAACTCAAATAATTGCCACCTGAAGTCTGGGTTGTAAATGTGCATCTCACCTTCAGGAGATGGTTGATCATGCAAACCATGTACAGAGTTTTCAAAGCTTCCCTCAACTCTCTTGGCCAGTGGGCTGGGATGAATGACTGTGGCTTTGGATTCTGTACAATGTTTGATGCTGCAATTCCTGAATTTTAGGCCAACAGAACACTAAGAGATTCTTGGGCTGCATGGAATGTACATGTAGCAGTTTCTGAAATATTTACATCCCTTCAAACAGCCTGATTTCATTCAATAAGTAAACTAACTCCTGTATTTAGTGCAACCTAAATATACTGTATGCATCTTGGTATCCATCAACATCAACTATCATTTACATAGCATTATTGTTTTGGTAGAATGCCCCATGGAACTACACAGGATTGTTAAGATTTTCCTGACAATGGAGAAGGCAGTGCACTCTGTATCCTGGATGTTAGGATATGGACAGATTAAGTCTAATGAACTGTCTGTATGTCTATCTGTATGTCAGAATAAAAAAATTGCACAGTTCAGGGTTTTGCTAGCAGATGAATTGAAATAGCAGTAGAAACTGATGCTGTTACAGAGACACAAGCAGGTAATGCTTGTGATGAAAAGGATATGAAATCAAAAGGTCAACTCAGTGAAGTGGGACTCAGCAAGTGAAAACAGTTTGGTTCAGTCTTAACAACGGTTAGGAAAAAATAGGTTTGTGGCAATGACTGAAGTCAGTATTACCAATGTATAATTTTTAGAATTATTGGTTCATCCAGACTGGAATTTGAAAAAAAAAGGCTAATAACAAGAGATGGAAATAAAGTTGTGCTTTTAGGCAAAGTCACAAAAGGAAAAATCCATGAGGACTATTTTAACTTCTTTACATCCAATTCAGTTACACAATAAATATTTCAAGCTTAGTTATCTTTTTAACAGAAAGAAATATATATTTGAATGTGAAATAAGCAATGTGCTTTGCTTTGATCTCTATTTAAATTATATTGAGTATTTCAAAATATATGTTTCATATTAAACACAAATACATCTGGACTTGTAATGCTTGGGTTGCTAGATCAGCAGAGTTCTGGACAGATCCAGAGACATAAGTGTACATTCCCACACCAGCAACTGATGAACTTATGTTTAAATAATTAAATAAATCTGAAATGATTTCAAAAATCTCAACTCAGTATTATTAAACATGAAGCCACCAGTTTGTACAATAATCCATCTGGTTCACCGATGTTTATCAGGGATCAGCCATCCTACCCACCCAGCCTTTATGCCACTCCAAACTAACCAATGTGGTCAACTCTTAAACACCTCTCATTCAGGAGCAACTAAGAAAGGACATTAATCTGCTAATTACCTTCACATTCCATGAATGAATAACTTCAAAGCAATTCATATGGGGAAAAAATACAAGAAAATGTTTCATGCAATCTTATGGGAAAAATGGCATGCAACAAACTTCAACTGTTAATACTTGTAGCAATCATGTAAAATTACTTTACTGAATCAGAATTTGAATTAGGTTTAATGTCACCAACATATGTCATGAAATTTGTTAATATATATCTTTAATGTATATGTTACAGAAAATAAAAAGCTGCTGTTGTGATTAACAATATGCTCTCATGAATGATTGTGGATTACTCACGCTTCCAAAGATATATTAGAGTAAACAATTATGTAGCCAGGTATACTGATGTTTAGATGTTTGTCATATAGAATTTTGCGTATAGATGTCTGGGGAACAATATTCAATACAGCCCAACACCTATAAGAGAAAATATAAAAAATTATGGATTTCATATGATTAATTCAACTTACAATGTAGCAAATTAATGATTTGAGTTACTTGTGCCTTTGCCTCTGTTGCTTACTGAGGCCATAAAACCAACCAATTTATGTGCAATGTAAAGCAGTATCGAATTTAAGCCCCAGAGCTACAAGAGAAACAGCTAATAAGATAACAGAGAGGAAGGTTGTTTTGAGAGAAGTTGGTAAGAAATGAACAGTTTGGACATTTGAGGGGAGCTGTTTCAGTGAGAGCAAAGTCAAGTATAAGATTGCAAGAGTGGTAGAAAACATGAAAAGACACACAAAACAAGGAGGAAGGTGAAGAGTGCTGAGGAATTGACAAAGAAGTAAACAAAGTGAGTGATGAGCAATAGGGAGAGGAACTGAAAGGATGAGAGGAGGTGTAGATAAAATGTAAGCAGAGGACATTAAGCTGCTAGAGAAGAGAATAAGAGAAGAAAATTAAAAGGATAGTGTTAAGAGCTTGGGCCATACAATACATTTACAGAATAACTTCTAGTATTAAGTTAGACACAGTAAAATATAATTGAATAGAAGTACTAAAAATAACCTGTAACCTTAATTTATCAATCAATTATATTTGATCACAGTTCACTTTATGCAGCACTGTAGGAGACAAGCCTGCAAGAAATTCACAATTGTACTTACCCACCACGATTCTGTTTTGCTGGATTTTCTTTTGTCCTCAACTACAATAAAACCTTTACATACAAAAGTCTCTATTATGTAGAATTACCTTCAATCACTGATCTCAATTTTAACATCATCTAGATGCAAGACTTACTATTGTCTCACAACCGGGCATGACACAAGACTGACTGGTATTATTATTTCCCTTTTAGACCTTTTAATTCACTTTTTGCTCTATCGGTGATAAATGCTTCTGCCATTTTCCCCAAAGAAAATATAAAGAATCAGGTTAAATGCAATATTTGACATGATGAATGTGGGCAATGGTCTGGATGGTTATTGGTTGCTGGAGATGACGGGACTGCACAGTTAATATTGCTGTCAGACCTGCCATGATCTTATTAAATGGTGGAACATGCCAGAAAGGCGCAGAAGCCAATTTGCTTTCATTATTGTAAGTCCCTATCTAGATGGCCTATAAATGTTCAGCTGTAAACAGCATCGAATTGCTCTTACTAAAACAATAAAATACAATTTTATAAGAATTAATTGCTTGCCACCAAATGATAATTAATGGGATGGGATGGTAATAACATTCTTAAATCCATAACTATGTCTGAAGGAACAGAAAAGATAACAACATTATCTTGACGATGATGAAATTCTGCAAAAAAAATCTTCTCTTGTTCACTGAAGCTGTTTCCAAAAACACAATTTGTGTAATCTAACCACCATGCTTGATAATCAGTGCTGATTAACACTGGAGCCAAGTTTAATTCCCTGATTACTACTGTTTTTTCATGACATGCTTAATTAGGGTCAGTCTATTATCTTTGTAGAAACACAGAATAATTTAAATGTCAACGTACTGGCTAGATATTGCATCAAGCTTTTGTTTTGTAAAATGAAAACTTACTTAAGCTTGTTTTAATCCTGTCAGTCGAATTATTTAATGATATTTAATTGCTGGGTTAATAGATAATAAGTATAAGTAATTTGGAGTGAAAATGATAAAGCATTAGGGGAAAAATGGCAGCAAGAACAGAAAGGAATCCAAACATATTCTGTTTAAAGACAGAGAGTAAGGGTGGAAGGCTGTTATCTTAGCTGAGGGTCCATAACTAGTAGTGTTGCACAAGGATTACAACACCACTTGTCATGTTGTTTGTGATATAAATCAGTTACCGAAATGGGTGGATGGAGCTTAATCTGGGCAAGCGTGAAGTGTTGTATCTTGGGAAGTCAAACGGAAGGAGAAAGTATACAGATTATCATAGAACCTTACTAGTACTTAAGAAAAAGCGAGATCTTTGAGTCCAGGTCCATAGTTCACTGAAAGTGGCTATGCAGCAGATACATTTGTAAAAGCAATATATGGAATGTTTGCCTTCATTGGCAAGGGTGCAGAGTATAAGAGTAAGTAACTCGTACTGCAGCCACAGCATGTAAAACTGCAGTCAGACTACACCTGGAGTATTTTATGCACGTCTGGCTGGTCCATGGAAGGAACGATATGGAGACTGTCAAAAAGGTGAAGAAGAGGTTCACCAGGATGCATCTGGGATTTGAGCTACAAGTAAAGTTTGGACAAATTTGGCCCGTCCTCCTTTGATTGCCAGAGGCTAAGGGGGGACTTGATAGAGGTTTTTAAAACTATGAGAAGCATAGATAGAATAACGGGTCAGAGTCTTTTCTCAAGGGAGAAATCTCAACTACCAGAAGACATACTTTTAAGGTCAGAGTATAAAGGAAACATGAGAGGTAACTATTTTTTATGCAGAGAGAACATGCCAGGAATATGTTAGCGGGGTAGTAAGGGAATCAGGCAATTTGGTGAAGTGTAAGATAGACATATGAATACAAGGGAATGGAGAGATATTGTTGATACACAGAAGGCCATTCAGTATAAATTAGCACAACATTGTGAGATAAATACCTTGTCCACTGCTGAACTGTTTTGCTATATTTTGAGCGGAAGAAAGAGAAGAGACATTATAAAATAATGTACAAGTGCAAAAATGTGGGGTGGTATATGTGCATGTTTTGTTGAAAGTGTCAAGATAGATTGAGACAGTGTTTAAAAAGTAGACAAGGTCATGGGCTTTATAGAAACAGAACATAAAACAAAGAAATCATGGTGAAACTTTATAAACCACTGGTTTGGCCATATTTGACTACTATTTTCAGTTCTGGTTAGCAGAAATTAAGAAGTTTATAAAGATTTTGAAGAGGTGTAGTTAGCTCAATCCAGGGATGTGAGACATTAGATCTGTGGATAGATCACAGAGTCTAGTGTTTTTTTTCTTTGAACAAAGGAAGTTGCAAGGAGATCGAATAGAGATATTCCAAATTATGAAGGGGATTGACAGCAGAGAGAAACTACTCTCATTTACAAAATGGTCAAGCATGTTGGGAAATAGATGAAAGGAAACAGACAAAATAACCAAAAGAATTTTTTTTTAAATACAGCAAGCAATAAGGATTTGGAATACACTGGATTCAAAGGGGATCTAGATGAATATTTGAAAGAAACCAAATTGCAGGGCTGTGGGGAAGGAGCAGGTGCGGGACTAGCTGGATTACTACTATACCCAATGGGTCAAATGATCTTCTATTCTATGTCAGAATTAGAGGTTTATGTGGGGGGAATTAATTAGTTAAAGAGGAATATCAATATACCAGAGCAAGGTGCAAGTTAGATAAAATAAAGTCCAAGGGTGAGGGATAACAGCACAGGAAGAGTATTGGTTGGATGACAGGAAAAAGAATAGGAATAAATGACGCGCTACACATTGGAAGATGTGCCACAGGAATGAGTGCTGGACCTTCAACTACGCACAATTTAGTTTAAAGGCAGATGAAAAGAGCATGTCATGAATCCAGTTAGAAAGTAAGCAGATAGAAGGATCCATGAAGTCTGAAAAGGAATGGGCAGATGAAGCAAGCAGGCGCAGTGATATCAGATGGAGTACATCACGAGAAGACGTGAGGTTAGGCATTCACTAAGAACAGCAAGACAGAATATTTTTAAGTGACTATCTAATAAACGCTGCTACGCAGAGATCTTGGTGTGCAGGTTCATGAAATACTGAAAGTTAACATACCAGTACCTCATAGAGTCATACAGAAGTACAGCATTGAGGCACTTCAGCCCATCTAGTCCAGGCTGAAAGCATTTAAACTGCCTACTCCCTTCGACCTGCACTGGGACCATAGCCCACCATACCCTTACTATCCATGCACCAATTCAAACTTTGCTTAAACGTTGAAATTGAGCTCACATGCACACTTGAGTTGGCAACTCATTCCACACACTCATGATCCTCTGAGTGGAGAAGTTCTAAGGAATACACTCCAAACCTATTCAATCTTTCTTTATAACTCAGGTGCTCCAGGCCCAGCAACATCCTTGTAAATTTTCTCAGTACTATTTCAATCTTATTCACATCTTTCCTGTAGGTAGGTGGCCAAAACTACACACAATACTCCAAATTAGGCCTCACCAATATCTTACACAACTTCAACATAACATCCCATCTCCTGTACACAATGCATTGATTTATGAAGGCCCATGTGCCTAAAGAATTATTTACAACCCTATCTACCTGTGACACCACTTTCAACGAATTATGGGCCTGTATTCCCAGGTCCCTTTGTTCTACCACATTTCTCAGTGCACCAATCAATAATATGCTGACCCTTATTCCAAGTATGTTAAAATATAACAGAAAGCCTTACTGCAATTGCACACCTGATTTACTATGAACAGTTTTGGTCTCCATAGGTAAGTAAGGAATGTTTGTATTGGAGATTGTGTCATGCAGTTTCACTAAAATGATCCATAAGAGAAGGAAAAAAATGTTAACTGCTTATTGCTTATATTCAAGGCGATGGGTTTTCACCAGATGATTGCAGTAGAGTTCGTGTTTTTTTCTGCATTAACACCATCAAAAATATTGCAAATGTAGTCATCCTCAAAACATCTCAAATGCAGAATCATCAGCCTGCAGTTGATATTTTACCTCATTGATTTGTTCTTAATTCCATAGAATTTTTTTTGGAAACAGTAACAACACCGGGAAAAAAACCTGCATTTCCTTTAGAGTTATATTGCTAATATTTATCATGAAACCAAAGAAATAGTGACATGTGCTGTACAGTTCTATGACTCTTTGTATTTCTGCATGTTGTTTAGCATGTACATAAAATGGTACCTCAAAATCAACACACAAGAAACGTCACCATCATGGACAACAGAGCTGCAAAATTTAAAAGAATTCCTTTCAGGAAATAATCAAAATTCTCTCTTCCACTTGCCTGTTAAAGGTTAAAGCACCATTTTCAATAACAGCTCTGTTGACTTAACTTGGTATGAAAATGTATCACAACAAAATAGTAAATAAATGCATTTCAGCCTCAAAATGAAAATGACTTCCCATTCACAACTCAAATCTACAGGTCACTCAAGCGTGATTTAATTTGAATTTCATAGTGAAAAATATGCTAAACCTACAAAATAAAGAAAATTAACAAACCCAGAAATTTATAGGATTTAGTTTATGACTTGTCAAATAATTTATATAATTAATCTATAATCATCTTAATCCGAAAGGGGTAGTGTTTTGATTACAAACAGCTTCATAACATACACTTCATTCCACATTTGATTCCTGGAATAAAAAGCTCTGAGGTAACTTGTTGACACCATGTTTAAAAGGAAAGTGTGCATTATAAAATGGCCTAAATTTCATTGTTCAAGTTTGAAACACAAACATAGAAAAATATCAGGATGATGTTATTTTACAAATTAATGGGTTGAAATGTGAGAACTAAATTCAATCTAGGATCACTTTTAACAAAGATGGCCATGCTTGCCACCGATTGATTCAAAAATGTAAAATGCACATTGTACTGATCTCTAGAGGTCAAATACTGCACAAAGCTGATTCCTGCCCAAGGGCAAGGCTCTGAGATGGGTATGGAACAAATCCAATTGTGCAGTGAGGGATGACAAAACAAGTTCCCCCATCTCACACAAATTGCCCAAGGAGTCAGCTGTTTAGGAATGATCTGATGCAAAATCTCTTGATGCAATGCGTTGTATATCTTTGCCACCCACTTCCCCAGTACTGTGAGTGAAGCAATATTCAAGAAACCTATGCAAGACGGATTTTCACATTCCAAGAGATTTAGGTGTGAAATGAAAATTGAAGGAGCAGTCATAATCCTATACAACATCTGGATGCTGAAAATAGTTAATGATAAGATCAGTTAATAAATGTCTCATTGGTATATCTCTATCAACTGTATTGGCTATTCCCTCACCAGAGCACGGTAGTGGTTTATTTTCGATAGGACAGATATACTTTGGGACTGGCAGAATAAAGGTAATGGAAGTCAAACAGAAACACACTCCACCCAAGAATTTGCATGGGATAGTCCCACCCCTACTTCTTCAGTATGTACAACGGAGGTATCAAAGATGAAGGGTTCCTGGCACACAAAATCAACTGCATATTTTCATGCAGAAGAACCCATTGTTCAGAGTGCTTTCATGAATCAAGTTGTTCTCACACATAACTACTACTTCATTCTTCTTCAGAAAACATGTGGATCACTTTTCCCAAGTGTAACTTCGCAGTTCCTGTTACGTGATCACGGGGTTTACTGAGGGTGACACTTTAAATGCCCGGGCGAGGCGGGAGTATGACGTCACTATTAAAGAATGCAGACGAACTGCTGAGACATGTGAGTGAGTGAGAGAGTGAGAGAGTGAGTGAGTGAGTGAGTGAGTGAGTGAGAGAGAGAGAGAGAGAGAGAGAGAAAGAGAGAGAGAGAGAGAGAGAGAGAGAAAGAGAGAGAAAGCTAAAGATAAAAAAAGACTTTGACTGTGAGCAGGAGCTTGCTACGGTAATGGGTGAAGTTTGATACTTTCCCATGCCCAAAGGATTGGGTGAATGAGCAGCACAAAGTGCATATTGGATATGTGACTGTCACTTCTTATGATCCATACGTGGATTTTTTGGAGAATTCTATGACGACCACTTTCATTAACCCTTACATGGATTCGGGTGTGTTATGTGGTGACCACTTGTGCTAAGGAATATTCTGTGACTGTCACCTTGTGATATCTCTACGCGGATTTCGGTAACATCTTCTGTGACTGTCACCTTGTTTTCCCAGCGTGGAACCTGTGGAATTCTTCGTGATTGCCTCCTTGTTGCATTTTAATGTGAATTTACAAGTTTCTCTTCTCACCTATTCTGTGGATGACTGGAACTGTCTAGTTTGCCATCTGAAGACTTTAAGAATTGTCCCTAACTAAGCCTGACGGTTCCGGAGCTGCAAAGCATAACACTGTTAATTTTTGTTTAGAAGAGTAGTTTGTTTCACTTTCTATATTTTGGGTAGATACTAATAAATACAGTGGTTTAACATTAAACCCTGACTCAGTTTGTGGTCTATTGCTGCTGTCACATAACACCTCCATTTTCTGAACTACTTCTTCTCCAGTACTATCTTTTAAGATCTTTTGATTGGGATTTATGACAGTTCCACATTCAATACGCAGATTGCTTTCTTTTGGTAGAGATTGAGGGAAGTGTGGAACAGGGAGCTGATTAGTTCCATGACCATGAAAAAAATTACGCTGGTAACACCTGTACATGCTTTCAATCACAGTTATTCAATCATCAGTCATCATTTACCAAATACACTGTAACAAAGATTAATGTATCATAAATATCAGAAAGTGCAAACAAGGAAGGCTCCAGTTATAAATGGACAGTAATCTATCAACAACGGAGCTGCCCAATGACATTGCAATAAGACCATAAGACTACAGACGATAAAATGTGGGAGCAGAATTAGGCCATTTGGCCCATCAAGTCTGCCCCACCATTTCATCATGGTTGCTCCAACATTTCTCTCAGCCCCAATCTCCTGCCGTCTCCCCGTATTCCTTCACGCCCAGACCAATCAAGAATCTATCAACCTCTGCCTTAAGTATGCACAAAGACTTGGCCTCCGCAGCTGCCTGTGGCAAAGAATTCCACAGATTCACCAGTCCCTGGCTAAAGAAATTTCTCCTTGTCTCTGTTCTAAAAGGACACCCCTGTATTCTGAGGCTGCTTCCTCTGGTCTGAGATGCTCCCACCATAGGAAATGTTGTTGTGTGAATAAAATCACCAGAGAGAGTTACTGGTAGATACCAAGCAGCTTCTTTATTCGACAAAACAAGGTACAGAAGGTATTATATGGAGACGCTTTTGGTGGAAAGGTCTGCTGGCCCAACGCAGGGTTTGATATTTATTTGCTAAACACAAAGCCAATTCCATATTTGCAAAGTATAGACAATTGTTTCTTTTGAAACTACATAAAAACTTCACACCTTCTGATTCGCACCCATCCCACAGACACCAGCAGTGTCTGGACTGGGACTCACAGACTTTTAGGAATGCATTGTCCCAAAATGAATCCACAATCATTATCGAATGCAGAAGACTGGTAGCCAAAGCCATTTGCTAAATGTAAATGACCTCAACCCAAAAATATAACAGGAAGCATCCTCTCCGCATCCATCTTATTAAGGACTTTCACTATTCAATAGGTTTCAATGAGGTCACCCCTCCTTCTTCTGAATTTGAGTGAATACAGGCCCAGAACATAAGCTATTCATATGACAAGCCACTTAATTCTGTAGTCATTTTCATTAACCTCCTTTGAACTCTCTCCAGTTTCAGGACATCCTTTCTTAGATACGGAGCCCAAACCTGCTCACAATACTCCAAGTGAGGCCTCACCAATGTTTTATAAAGTCTCAACGTTACATCCTGGCTTTTATATTCTAGTCCTCTTGAAATGAATGCGAACATCACATTTGCCTTCCCCACCACCGAGCCAACCTGCAAATGAACCCTTAGGGAATCTTGCACAAGGACTCCCAAGTCCCTTTGTGCCTCTGTTTATTGTATTTTCTCTCCAGTTAGAAAATAATCAACCCTTTCATTTCTTCTATCAAAGTGCATGACCATACACTTCCCAACACTGTATTCCATTTGCCATTTCTTTGCCCATTCTCCTAATCTGTCTAAGTCCTTCTGTGGCCTCTCTACTTCCTCAAAACTACTTGCCCCTCCACCTATCTTCATATCATCTGCAAACTTTGAAACAAAGCCATCAATTCCATCATCCAAATCATTGACATTTCATGTAAAAAGAATCGGTCCCAACATGGAACCTTGTGGAACACCAATAGTCAAAGGCAGCCAACGAGAAAAGGTTCCCTTTATTCCCACTCTCCTCAGTCACTGCTTTCTCCATGCTAGAATCTTTCCTGTAACACCATGGGCTTTCAGCTTGTTAAGCAGCCTCAGATGTGGCACCTTGTCAAAAGCTTTCTGAAAATCCGAGTAACACAATATCAACTGATTCTCCTTTGTCTATCCTACTTACTACTTCTTCTAAATATTCCAATAGTCAGGCAAGTTTTTCCTTCCAATTACCTCAAAACCACATCCTTAACAATCAACTCCAGCATCTTCCCAACCACTGAGGTCAGACTAACTGACCTATAGTTCCCTTTCTTCTGCCTCTCTCCCTTCCCGAAGAGTGGAGCGACATTTGCAATTTTCCGGTCTTCTGGAACCACTCCAGAATCTAGTCATACTTGGAAGACCCTATTGCCAACCATTCAATCCCTAGACCACACTTTGAGAAATCTGATCATCTGGCTGTCCTCCTCCTACCTGCATACAGGAAGAAGCTGAAGTGCAAGGCTCCACGTGTAAGGCACAAAGAGGTGGTTGCAGGAGGCAGAGAAGCGGCTACAGGAGTGCCGGCCACAGTTGTCATGGACTTTATAAAAACAGTCGTAGATGAGTGGGTCCATTCGGTGTCTTCCCCAACCAGAAGCCCTGTATGAACCATGAGATCCATGACCTTCTGCGGGCTAGAACAGTAGCATTCAGGTCTGGTGACCAATTAAAATACAAGAGGTTCACATACGAATTCTAGAAAGCCATCTCACATGTGAAATGGCAATTCCGGACCAAGCTCATCCTCCAGGTGGGTGAACCCACGGAAAGCATTTGGTCCAGACAGGGTACTTGGCCAAGCACTGAAGACCTGTTTCTCTTCAATTAGCTGGAGGGTTCACTGAGACCTTTAAACTCTTGCTTTGGCAGTCTGAAGTACCCAACTGCTTCAAGCAGGCTTCAGTTATACCAATGCCCAAGAATAACATGGTAACCTGCCTCAATGACCATCATCCAGTAGCGCTTACATGCATTGTGATGAAGCATTTTGAGAGGTTGGTGATGAAGCATATCAATTCCTACCAGAGGAGTGACATGGATCTACTCCAATCTGCCTATTGTCACAAAGGTCAACAGCAGATGCCATTTCATTGGCCCGTCACTCAACCTGGAACATCCGGACTGTGAGGACACATATTTCAAGATGCTCTTCATTGACTACAGCTCTGCATTCAACACCATCATTCCCTCAAAACTAAACAATAAGCTCCAAGACCTAGGCCTCTATACCTACTTGAGCAATTGGATACTCAATTTCCTCATTTGCAGACTCCAGTCAGTTTGGATTGGCACCAACATCTCTTCCACAATCACAGCCAGCATAGATGCACCACAAGGCTGTGTACTTAGCTCACTACTCTACTCACTTTAAACTTTACGTCTATGAGGCTAAGCACAGATCCAATGCCTTATTTAACCTGACACCACTGTTGTTGGCCGAATCAAAGGTGGTGATGAATCAGCATATAGGAGGGAGATTGAAAATCTGGCTGAGTGGTGCCACAGCAACAACCTCTCACTCAATGTCAGCAAAACCAAAGAGTTGATTATTAACTACAGAAGGCAAAAACCAGAGGTTAATGAGGCAGTCTTCAGAAGGGGATTAGAGCAGGAGAGCGCCAGCAACTTTAAATTCCTCGGTGTTATCACTTCAGAGGATCTGCTTTGCCTCCAGCATGTAACTGCCACTACTGACTGGTTTCATCGCAGCCTAGTATGGAAACGCCAATACCCTTGAACAGAAAAACCTACAAAATGTAGTGGATACAGCCCAGTCCACCACAGGTAAAACCCTCCCTACCACTGAGCATATCAACAAGGAGCACTGTTGCAGGGAAGAAGCACTCATCATAAAGGACACCCGCCATTCTGGCCATGTTCTCTTCTCAGTGCTAACATCAGGAAGGAGGTCTAGAAGCTCAAGTCCCACACCAGCTTAATTATTATTATTTTTTTGTGCTTGCACAGTTTGCTGTCTTTTGCACTTTGGTTGTTTGTCCATCTTTTTCATGTGCAGTTTTTCATTGATTCTATTGTGTTTCTTTGTATCCAGTATGAATGCCGATAAGAAAATGAATCTCAGGGTAGTATATGGAGACATATATGTCAATATGGTCATTGTAAATTGTCTCATAATTAGGCGAGGGTTAAAGTGGGGGTTGCTGAGTGGCAACTGGAAGGGATATTCCATGCTGTATCTCAATTAATAAATTAACATTACTGTACCTTGATAATAAATTTACTTTGAACTTTCACCTACAGACCCACTTTCAAGGATACTTTACAACTCTTGTAATCAGTATTATTTTCATTTGCGCAGTTTGTCTTCTTTTACACATTGATTGTTTGTCAGTCTTGTCTCTTTGTTTATAGATTTTTAAAAAATCTACTGTATTTCTTTTTTCCCGTAAATGGCTCCAAGAAAATGACAATACATACATACTTTCACAATAAATTTAATTTGAACTTCATTCTGAACTCTCCAGTTGGGAATAAGCACCCACTTTGCAAATCTTAAAAAGATTCTTGATAGCTGTCCCTTGAACCCGCTGATTTATTTTTAAAGAACACTGCTGATTACTGAATAGCCCTCAGTTTACTTTACATCGGCACTACCCAATCCCTTTTCGACTTCACTTCTGATTTTCAGTTCACCTGCAGATTTCTAGAATCCACTCTAATTGGGCAAGTTCCTTGGTCACTCTCAAGCAGGTAATAAAAGGTAAGCAAAAGTGAACACTTGGAGAATACAGAATTTCCAACAAGTTTACGTATATCTCTGTACAAGTGTCCAACCATGGCAAACAACAGAAGCAAAAGACAGTGCTATATCACTGAAACTGGTTTATCATGCTACTAAAAGGAATATGAACCAAAGGACTGGAAAATTCAAGAATTTAGCAGAGGGCCAAGTGATTGATAACAAAAGGGAAAGTTAAGTCTAGTGAGAAACATAGATACTGGCTGTAAAATCCTCTACAGATATCTAAGAAAATGAAACGTTTAACCAAAGGTTCATGCAAGTCTCTTATGGAATGATATGACAGAAATTATACTGCTGGAAAATGAAAATATCTGAGAAATTTAAGAACGGCTGTATTCAGGGGAAAAAAGTCTCTTGGAAGCTGTGGAGAGCAACAAATCTAAAAAAAAATCTGAATCTGGAAAAATGAGCACTAGTTAAAAAAAGCCTCTGGAAAAATTAATGGGTAAGAACAACAATAAATCTCCAGACCTCTTTTCATTGTTTCCACCCTGAAAGACTCCAAATGCTAATGTAGTGCTTTAGTTTCTGGACGAGCAGCCGTATGCCTGGACCTTTCAGAATGCAACACCAGCTTGAATTCCACCGTGGCAATACGGGAATTTAAATTAATTAAATAAATCTTCCAATATCAATAACCTTCAAACTAATAAATTGTCAAAAACCTATTTTGCTCACAAAAGCTACTACGAAGGGAATCTGCCATCTTAACTCAGTCCGGTTGATTCACGGCTGCTTTCTGAAATGGTCTAGCAAGCCATTCAATTCAGGGAACCAATTAAGGACGGTCAATAAATCTTTGCCTTGTGTATGAAGAGCCATTGGACTCCCTGCAACATTACAGTATCTGTATAATTGACAGTTGTTTTTGTTATTTATTAAGCACATATGTTAACATGAGCACTACTGAGGCACTTCACAGACAATGGTCTCTGCAGATATGAGAAAGATTTACCACATCATTCTAAGCACACAGATTCAGATTCTGCAACAACAGTATGGACTAAACATTTAATATCAAAGTGTCACACAGGGAATACGTGAGTGGACATTATTCTAGTTCTGGAAACAGCCGTCAATGCAAAATAAGCTATTGCCCTTAACAGAGAATTGCTGCAGTTGTTTTTGGATGCAGGATGGAACAACTATTTTGATTCAAGAACCTGCATAAAAAACTGGGTATGTTTACATTCTCCTGTATATTCATTACGTAATATATCAAGACTGAAGATTATTCCTTAAGAATGTGATGGACAAGTTCAGCCTGCAACATTTCTAGCTGTACACATTATCTGCTGATTTCACTGCTGGATTTCTTCAATGTTTCTGTTGAAAACTTCTGATGCATTTTGGTCCCATTAAATTGTAAGAGATGACAGCTGCTCCAGTATAAACAAATTGGTAACGTACAAAATGAGCTTTGGTGCAGAACTACATGCTGATAAGCATAAGTCCAGTTTGCCTTTGAATTTATTTTTTTATTCCAGTGGGACTAGTAGGAGTATAATTTATCTTTTTTCTCTAGATGGTAGTCTAACTGAATGGTAAATAAGAGTTTGCAAAAGGTACATTAAGGGAAAATAATGTAATGCACAAAATACTATGGTCAGAGAAATAAGAACCTCAGAGGAATATTAATTAGACCGCCAAAGGCTTTACAGAGCAGGAGCTGGGAGGATATGGGTGGACCTAAACGTAATCAATCAATTGAAAATCAGAGGACAGGGAAAGGTGATGTAGGTTAATGAGAACAGAGGTACACATGGCCTGGAACATTGGCATCAGGGTCTAATTTAAATTAACTTAAGATTACAGATGGTGGAAAATGTGCCAAACAGGAAAAGTCAAGAATAGTGTTGATAAAGGCATGGATGAAGTTTTCAGTGCCAAATGATCTTAGCAAAGAAAGACGCAACGGTAATACAGTTGGAATTATAATGTCATCATTATAGAAACGTACCTGAGCTTGAAGGCCAGTTTGAGGCTGTAAATGATTGCTTAGATTTTGAGAGGGCAGGTGGATAGAATTAACAACTAGCATCAGGCTTACAGATTGGCATGATCTGTTTTATAGGCTGGCAAAAGCTCCAAACAGGATAGAAAATACTCAGCAACAGAAACAATGCCTTTGTGGGAGGTGTCATGGGTAGAGACACAGGGGTCTGCAGATGCTGGAAGGTAGTTGTTCAGGCAGAAACGATGGAGGGAGAGTCGAGACCCTTCACCTGGACTGAAAGATAGAGGGGAGACTGCCATAGGTAGGGGACAAATGGAGGGACAGGGTGGAGCCAGGTGGGGTAGGGTGATAGGCAGATGGAGAGGAGAGATTGGGAATGGCATCAGAAGCTGGGTGGTGACAGGTGTCATGAGTAGGTTGGAAAAATCACAATGCAAGCAATGAAGACCAAATTGCTCGTATTATATTCTACATACTCTAGGCCCATCACCTCACTATAACTCTGAATTGCTAAATGATGCTTGCAGTGCTCAGCTTTACTTGTGTACAACATCAGAAGCACAATTTTTTGAAAGATTTACTGTAATTTTAAATTATTAAAATGGCAAATTAATTATTCTGAATGTTTATGTTAAGAATGAATAAAGCATCAATGATTTCTTTCTTACTTCAGACACTAAATGTATGTCTAAACCTAACAGCCCTAATTAGTCTTGAGATACTGTATGTTCTGAGGTTGTTATATAGTAAATGTGTATAACAATAAATATCTAATAGAAGTCAAAATGAATCAGGTTTAATATCATCAGCATATGTCCTGAAATTTGTTGTTTTATAGCAGCAGTACATTGCAATACATTGTAATAAAACTATAAATTACAATAAGTGTATATATATAAAAATTAAATAAGTAATGCAAAAAGAGGGGGAAAATACTGAGGAAGTGTTCATAGGTTCATTGTCCTTTCAGAAATTTGTTACCAGAGGGGAAGAAACTGTTCCTGATACAGTGAGTTCTTCTCTTCAGGCTCCTGTACTTCCTCCCTGATGGTAGCAATGAGAAGAAGACATATCCTAGCTGATGGGGGTCCTTAATGATGGATGCTGCCTCTATGAGGCATCGCCATTTGAAGATGTTTTGGATGCTGGGACGGCTGGTATCCAGGGAGGAGCTGGATGAGGTTATAACTTCCTGTTGCTTTTTCCGATCCTGTGCAGAGGCCCTTCCGTACCAGTGGCGATGGATACTCTCCACGATACATCTATAGAAATTTGCAAGTGCCTTTGATGACACAGCAATTTCCTTCAAACTCCAAATGAAATACAGCCGTGGTCATGTCTTCCTTGTAACTGTATTGATATGTCCAGCCCAGGATGGTTCTTCAGCGATGCTGATACCCAAGAACTTAAAGCTTCTCACCCTTTCCACTTCTGATCCCTTGATGAGGACTGGTGTGTGTTCTTTTGATTTTCCTCTCCTGAAGTCCACAATCAAATCCTTGGTCTTACTGACTTTGAATGCAAGGCTGTTGCTGTGACGTGACTCAACTAGCTGAGCTATCTTGCTCCTGTATGTCTCCTCATCACCATCTCATGGGTGAAGTGGCAATTCTGGACTAAATGTGAATTAACGAAGGACGCTCAACAGTTGTGACAGGGCTTGAATACTACCCCTCTTATAAAGTAAAATCAAGTAACATAAGTGACAACAGGGCTTCGCTTCCAGATTAGCACAAAGCCTTCTTTGAACATCAAAACATGGAGGAACCATCACAAACTTCCACAGCCCCTGATGATGCTGTGACTTCAGTCTCTGGGGCCAATGTGGGAGTATCCTTCAGAGGGGTGAATCCATGAAACTCAACTGGCTCAGACGGGGTAACTGGCTGATGCACCATCAATAACTCTTGGAGACGGGAGGCAAGCAATAGGCTTTTATTAGCAGCAAAACGGAGCACAGCATCTCGGAGACTGAGGGAGGAGCAGTGCCTCCAATTGCCTTTATACATGGGTCTGTGGGAGGAGCCACAGGAGCAGTCAGCAGAGGGGTGTGTCCAGACAGGTATACGTAGTTTACCACATTCACCTTTGTTTTAAAAGAGAGTCCTCATGGGGCGAAGTTTCCTACAAGTATATTTTCAGGTTAAGTCTATCAGGTGGTCGAATCTGTTGCTGCGATCTACGTAGTACCGGTGGTGATTGCACCAGTGCCGGTGGTTGTGCTGGCTCTAGCCTGACTTGAGGTGCCAGCCCATTAGGCATCAGTAATCCCTCATGCATGTGCGAGGCGCCCGGTATGGGAGTGTCGTGAGGAGTTTGTGTAGGGCTTGGTGTGCGCGGTATCTCGTGGGTATATACATTGGAGGGGTAGGGGGTTCAGAGTCACCGTGGAGTGTTCGGGGTAGGGGTCTGGTGCTCCTGCGGGCGCCATGTCGTGGACGGAGACCGTGTCCTCCCACCCATTAGGTAAGACCACGTAGGCATACTGGGGGTTTGCATGTAGTAGGTGAACCCTCTCGACCAGCAGGGAGTATTTATTGCTCCTCGCATGTTTCCGGAGCAGCACTGGCCCTGGGGATGTCAGCCAAGCCGGTAGGGTGGTCCCAGTGGCAGACTTCCTGGGAAAAGAGTCGCTCATGAGGCGTGGCATTGGTGGATGTGCATTCCAAGTGGAATGCCTCGGGGAGGACCTCCTGCCAGCGAGAGACCAGCAATCCCTTTGACCCAAGGGCTAAGAGTGTGGCCTTCCACATCATGGCATTCTCCCTCTCCACCTGTCCATTTCCCCGGGGATTATAGCTCAATGTCCTACTAGTAGCAATACCCCTAGCCAGCAGGTACTGGCACAGCTCGTCACTCATAAACAAGGACCCTCTATCACTGTGGATATAGCAGGGATATCTGAACAGAGTGAAGAGTTGGTGTAGGGCTTTTATGACAGATGTGGCAGTGGTATTGGGACAGGGGATGGCAAAGGGGAACCACGAGTACTCGTCGATTATGTTGAGAAAGTAAATATTGCGGTTGGTGGAGAGAAGGGGGCCCTTAAAGTCGACACTCAGTCGCTCAAAGGGGCGGGTGGCCTTGATAAGTTGTGCCTTTTCAGGACGGTAGAAGTGCAGTTTGCACTCAGAGCAGACTTGACAGTCCCTGGTCATCGTCCTGATTTCCTCAAGGGAGTAAGGCAGGTTCCGGGCTTTCACGAAATGGTAAAGATGGGTCACCCCCGGGTAGCAAAGATCTGCATGGAGGGCGTATAGCTGGTCGAGCTGCTCGCTGGCACACGCTCCCCAGGATAGGGCATCAGGGGGCTCATTGAGCCTTCCAGGCCGGTACAGGATGTCATAGTTGTAGGTGGAGAGTTCTATTCTCCACCTCAAAATCTTATCATTTTTGATTTTGCACCGATGTTGGTTGCTAAACATGAACGCAACTGAGCACTGGTCGGTCAGCAAGGTGAACCTTTTGCTGGCGAGATAGTGCCTCCAGTGCTTAATAGCTTCCACTACGGCCTGGGCTTCTTTCTCCACCGCGGAGTGTCGAATTTCAGGGCCCTGAAGGGTACGAGAGAAGAATGCTACACGCAGCGCTGCAATAATGACACGGAGTCGGTGAGCTGCAGTTGCAAAAGAGATTTATTCAAACTTCGCGGCCTCGCTTTAAAGCTTTTCTGATCCTGCCCTCCCCGGGCAGGAATGCTGTAGGGGGCACGTATTCACAGTCCTGTCCCGTGCGCGGGCTTTTCCCCTTGCTGGTGAAGCAGGCTTGGCGCCCTCTTTGGGACTGGCCTCAATGCCGGCACATGCCACTTTGTGAGCCGGTTCGAGTGCGTTGGGAAGTGGGTCGCCACATAAACCCCACCCCCCCCAGAACTGGCGATACACGCCCCAATGTCCACAGTCTGGGTTGGACTCTGTTTGGGAGGTCTGCCTCTGCACCGCGGTGCCTGAATCTCGACCGGCTGTGCCAAGTCCACATGGGCCGGTTTGAGTCAGTACACCATGAAAACCTCCTCTTTCCCCCCAATGTCCAGCACGAATGTGGACCCATTGTTTCTGATCACCGTAAACGGCCCCTCGTAGGGCTGCTGTAGCGGTGCCCAATGTCCGCCCCGTCGTACTAAAACGAACTTACAGTTTTGCAGGTCTTTGGGTACACAGGTTGGGTTCTGCCCATGCTGCGAAGTGGGTATGGGGGGCCAGGTTACCGAGCCTCTCGCGTAGTCTGCCCAGGACTGCTGCGGGTTCTTCCTCTTGCCCCCTTGGGGCCGATATGAACTCCCCGTGGATGACCAGGGGTGCGCCCTACATCAACTCAGCCGACGAGGTGTGCAGATCCTCTTTGGGCGCCATGCGGATGCCGAGTAGGACCCAGGGAAGCTCGTCCATCCAGTTAGGCCCTTTCAGGCAGGCCATGACAGCTGACTTCAGGTGACAGTGGAAACGCTCCGCTAGTCCATTCAACTGTGGGTGGTAAGGCAGTTGTGTGGTGCAGCTGTGTCCCCAAAAGGCTGGCCATTGCTGACCACAAGCTGGAGGTGAACTGGGCGCCTTTGTCGGAGGTAATGTGGGCCGGTACACCAAAGCGGGACACCCAGGTGGCGATCAGTGCCCGGGCGCAAGATTCAGTGGTGGTGTCGGTGAGCGGGATCGCCTCTGGCCATCTTGTGAACCGGTCCACGATAGTCAGAAGGTGCCGCGCTCCGCGTGACACTGGCAGGGGGCCCATGATATCCACATGAATGTGGTCAAAACGCCAGGGTCGGGTGGAACTGCTGCAGCAGAGCTTTGGTGTGCCGATGCACCTTGGCTGTTTGGCAGTGAATGCACGTTTTGGCCCGTTCACTGACCTACTTACGGAGTCCATGCCAAACGGATCTGCTGGAGACCATCCGGACAGTTGTCCTGATGGAGGGGTGTGCTAAGTTGTGAGTGGAGTCAAAAACGCAAAGCCGCCAGGCTGCCAGAACGACGGGGCGGAATTGGCCAGTGGTCACGTCATAGAGTAGGGTCCTCTCACCTGGGCCTATGGGGAGGTCCTGGAGCTGTAAACCGGAGACTGCAGTCCTGTAACTAGGGATCTCCTCGTCTGCCTGCTGCGCCTCCACCAGTGCTTCATAGTCTACCCCCTGGGACAGGGCTTGGATGCTAGGGTGGGAAAGGGTGTCCGCCACAACATTGTCCTTTCCTGAGACATGCCGGACATCCGTCATGTATTCGGAGATGTAGGACAGATGTCACTGCTGGTGCCCTCTCCCAGCCTTCCTGCCTCATTGAGAGTAGCAGCCAGCGTGAAGTTGGAGGTAATCACTCTTTACTTGGAAGGGAATGGTCCCGTCCACCGCATGCATCGTTGCTTTGGCAATGTCCCCTTTAATGTGGCTGAAGGCCGCGCGGGCCTCAGCTGAGAGGGGAAATGTGGTGGACTTGACCAGGGGCTGGCCTTGTCTGCGTAGTGAGAGACCCATTGGGCGTAATAGGAAAAGAAGCCCAGGCACCGTTTGAGGGCTCTGAGGGTGGTGGGAAAAGGGAGTTCTAACAGGGGGCACATACAGTTGGGGTCAGGGCCAATGACTCCGTTCTCCACGACATACCCAAGGATAGCAAGTCAGGTGGTTCCGAACACACACTTGTCCCTGTTATAGGTGAGGTTAAGAGCTTTGGCCGCTTGGAAAAATCGTTGGAGGTTAGTGTCGTGATCCTGCCAGTCATGACTGCAGATGGTGATGTTATCCAGATATGGGAACGTGGCCTTCAGTTGGCACTGGTCCACCATCCGGTCCATTTCCCCCTAGAAGATAGAGACACCATTCGTGACACCGAAGGGGACGCGCAGGAAGTGATAGAGCCTGCCGCCCGCCTCGAAGGCGGTGTAGGGGTGGTCCTCCGGGCGGATGGGGAGCTGATGGTAAGCGGATTTCAGGTCTATGGTCGAGTACACCTTGTACTGAGCTATCTGATTGACCATATCCGCGATGCAGGGTAGTGGGTACGCGTCAAGCTGCGTGAACCTATTGATGGTCTGGCTATAGTCCACGACCATCCTATTTTTCTGTCCAGTCAGAACAACGACCACCTGGGCCCTCCAAGGACTTGTGCTTGACTCAATGATCCCCTCCCTGAGCAGCCGCTGCACCTCTGACTGAATGAAGACCCTGTCCGGCCATTGGCATGGTGTTGGGTGGGATGTGCAGGTCGGTGTTTGTGTGTGGTCAGTAATGGGGTATATGACGAAGTCCCACAAAACTGAGGATTTCCGACAGTGATTGGTGGGAGGGGCCCGTCATACTCCATTGTCACACTTTTCAGGTGGCTCTGGAAGTCGAGCCCCAATA
This sequence comes from Hypanus sabinus, assembly GCF_030144855.1. Lineage (NCBI taxonomy): Eukaryota > Metazoa > Chordata > Chondrichthyes > Myliobatiformes > Dasyatidae > Hypanus > Hypanus sabinus. Next base: position 53,320,276 of record NC_082707.1, read on the forward strand.
GCACAGGGGCACACAGTTGAAGCATGACCAGTAGCGCCAAGTCCCGATATTCTGTGCCCTGCACCACCAATGTCGCTACACAACCCCGTCGGATTTCTGTGGAATGCAACCCAGAAGCCATGGCGACCCTCTGGCTTACCGGCTGTGTCACGAGTCCACAGCGTTGCACTGTGCCTGGGTGAATAAAACTCACAGTGCTGTCGGTGTCAAACAGGCAGCTAGTCCTGTGCCCCTCCACCAGAAGGTCCATCATTGACCTTGCGAGCTGGTGTGGAGCACTTTGGTCAAGGGTCACGGAGGCCAGAGTTGAACCGCTGTCTTGGTGCCCAGTAAGCACCTGTGGGTTGGAGACGGGGCGAGGTGGTGCCGACAAAGATGGCTGCCCCCATGCCTCGCACGCGGCGGGCAGGCAGGATGGCGGTGACCAAGATGGCTGCCCCCATGCCTCGCATGAGGTGGGCAGGCAAGATGGTGGCCCCCATGCCTCACACGCAGTGCTGCTTGACCCCACTCGTGGTTTGGAATCACAGGCCTTGGTGAAATGGCCCTTCTTTCCGCAGCTGGAGCAGGTAGCTTCTCGGGCCGGGCAGCATTTTCGGGGGTGCTTTTCGAGTCCGCAGATGTAACACCGCGCGGACTTGCGACTGGCAGCAGCCGTGGTCGATTCGCCGGCAGGTTGTGGGGACTTCACAGACTCGCGACTGGCAGCAGCTGAGGTCGATTCACCGGTGGGTTGCAGGGTCTGCGGCGTCCATGGGGCCGGCAGGAGATCGCGTGCCTGGAGAGCGTCAGCATCGTGCAGAGCGGCCTCCAGCGTGTCAGCCAGCTCAATCACCGAATGTAAGGTAAGATCGGTGTGTTCCAGCACCCGCTGGCGCACGTATACTGACCTGATCCCCGTAACGAAGGCATCTCGTTCAGGAGCTCTGCATGCTGTTCCGCTGTCAGTCCCCTGCAGTCGCAGGCCCACACGAGTGTCTGTAGGGCCCGGACAAACTCAGCGCTCGGCTCTCCGGCCCACTGCTGCCGTGTCGCTAAGCGATGTCTTGCATAGATGGTGTTCACCGGCTACAGGTATTGTCTTTTGAGAGCGTCCAGTGCCGGTTGGTAGGTCGGCAGCCCGGGGACTGACTCTGGAGAGCAGAACTCTGTGCATCGTGTTAGGCCTGGTCACTCGAATCTCCTCCAGGCACGATTGGAAGCATGCAAGCCAGAGTTCAAAAGCGATGCCGGCTTCTGGAGATTGAGGGTCAATATCCAATCTGTCGGGTCGTAAAATGCTCTCCATGTTTTAAAATTGCTGCTAATAAAATTGATGCACCATCAATAACTCTCGGAGACGAGAGGCGAACGATAGGCTTTTATTAGCAGCAAAATGGAGCACAGCATCTCGGAGACTGAGGGGGGAGCAGTGCCTCCAACTGCCTTTATACCTGTGTCTGTGGGAGGAGCCACAGGAGCAGTCAGCAGTGGGGTGTGTCCAGACAGGTATACATAGTTTACCACACTGGCCAAGTACTAAAGACCTGTGCTGGTCACCTGGCTAGAGGGTTCACTGAGATCTTTAACCTCTTGCTTCAGCAGTCTGAGGTACTCACCTGCTTCAAGCAGGCTTCAATTATACTAGTGTCTAAGAAGAACATGACAACATGCTTAATCACTGTGGATGAAGCATTTACATCCACAGTGATGAAGTGTTTTGAGCAATTGGTGATAATACGTATCAACTCCTACTTGAGAAGCAACTTGGATCCACTCCAATTTGCCTACCAGAGCAACAAGTTCACAGCAGATGCCATCTCATTGGCTCTTCATTCAACCCTGGAACATCTGGACAGCAAAGATGCATACATCAGGATGCTCTTTATTGACTACAGCTTGACATTCATTAACATCATCCCCTCAAAACTAATCAATAAGTTTAAAGACTTAGGGCTCAACATCTCATTGTGCAATTGGATCCTTCATTTCCTCACCTGGTGACCCCAGTCAGTTCAAATTGGCAACATCTCCTCCATGATCTCCTTCAGCACAGGTGCACTGCAGGCTGTGCTTAGCCCCCTGCTCTTTATGCTTTACACTGATAATTTACTTTACTTTATTGTCACCAAACAATTGATACTAGAGAGTACAATCATCACAGCGATATTTGATTCTGCGCTTTGCACTCCCTGAAGTACAAATGGAAGTAAATATAATAACAATTTAAATTATAAATCATAATTAGAAAATAGAAAAGGGAAAGTACGGTAGTGCAAGTCAGGTCCGGATATTTGGAAGGTACGGCCCAGATCCGGGCCAGGATCTGTTCAGTAGTCTTATCACAGTTGGAAAGAAGCTGTTTCCAAATCAGGCCGTACGAATCTTCAAGCTCCTGAACCTTCTCCCAGAGGGAAGAGGGACAAAAAGTGTGTTGGCTGGGTGGGTCGTGCCCTTGATTATCCTGGCAGCACTGCTCCGACAGCGTGCGGAGTAAAGTGAGTCCAAGGATGGAAGATTGGTTTGTGTGATGTGCTGCGCTATGTTCACTATCTTCCTCAGCTTCTTCCGGTCTTGGACAGGACAACTTCCATACCAGGTTGTGATGCACCCTAGAAGAATGCTTTCTACGGTGTACCTATAAAAATTAGTGAGGGTTTTAGGGGACAGGCCAAATTTCTTCAGCTTTCTCAGGAAGTAAAGGCACTGGTGGGTGGCTAATTGTGCAGCTAAGCACAACTACAATGCCAAATTCAAGTTTGCTGATTACACCAGTGTCATAAACTGAATCAAATGCAGTGACGAATTAGCAGATTAGAGGGAGATTGAAAATCTGGCTGAGTGGTGGCACACAACAGCCTCTTACTCAATGTCATCTAGACCAAGAAGCAAATTATTGACTTCAGGAGAAGGAAACGAGAGGTCCATGATCCAGTCCTCATCAGAGAGTGTTAGCAACTTTAAATTCATCTGTGTATTATTTCAGAGGACTTGTCCTGGGCCCAGCACACAAGTCAATAATGAAGAAAGCACGGCAGCACCTCTACTTCCTTAGGAGTTAGTGGAACATACAACATGACATCTAAAACTTTGACAAACTTCCATAGATATGTAGAGGAGAGTATATTGACTGGCTGCATCACAGCCTGGTATGGAAGCACCAAAACTCTTGAACAAAAAATCTTACAAAAGGATAGTGATATGACCCAGCTCATCATGGGTAAATCCCTCCCCACCATTGAGCACACCAGCACCAAGTGTTGTTGCAGGAAAGCAGCATACATCATCAGGGACCCCCACCAGCAGGACATGCTCTCTTCTCACTGAAGCCATCAGGAAGAAGGTAGAGGAGCCTCAGGATTCCCATTAACAGGTTCAGGAACAATTATTACCCCTCAACTATGAGGCTCTTGAACCAAACGGGATAATTTCACTCAACTTCACTTGCTCCATCCTTAAAATGTTTTCACAACCCATGTACTCACTTTCAAGGACTCTTCATTTCACGTTCTCGATATTTTTTGTTTGTTTATTTATTGCTGTTCTTTCTTTCTTTTTGTATTTGCACAGTGTTACGTACACTCAACCCTGTAAAAGTGTCAGCAGCAAAAGAACACACCTGGAGTCTGGTTTTGCTGTTAACAATCACTATTTCATTAGTAACTACCAAATATCAAAAGTTAGCCGTGTAATGTATATATAGGTGTGTAGATGAAGTTCCCAAACTCATTCAAGCTCAGGTGGCAAGAGATACAGTCTTACGATGGTAATCCTCAGGTTAATTAATGTGAGATATTTGTAATCCAAAAGGCGAATGTTGTAAGAAGGCAATTATATCAATATTCCACAGATTCCACGACAGCAATACAAAGTAACAATAGCAGTAAGGTTTTATCTCTGAAGTTGTTCCACTCCACACATGAAGTATCGCCAATAGTGATCTTCAACAAATATCCTTTCAACACAAGTGGTACCACACCCGGATTCAGCTACAGGACATCCCAAAGTGGTGGCCACAGGATACTCAAACAGAATCCACATGTGGATTATCACCAACAGTAGCTTATCACAAAGGGGATCCTCTTCCAGGGAACACTACCACCGAGGCAAGGGTAGACATACCGGTAGCTTCCACAAGGTTACCCCAAGCACACAACGTGACAGCCACTTATCCAGTTCCACAACATACGAAATTGCTCCAACAGTGATTTGCCAATGGGGTGACTTCTTCAGTGAAATACCACACACAGACAAGGGTTAACGCACACGTGGTATTCACACAGGTTTCCCCCTCACCCCTTACGGGCTACTTAGAGAGAGAGTCCAAACAATGATCTCTTTGTCACTTGGTTTCTTCTGTTTCAAACCTTTCTCTCCTCTCCTCTCTGCAAACTTCTTCTAGCTGCAGCACCTATGAGAGTTATTTATCAATACTCTGGATTGATCTCAACTCACCCCTTTGGGCTACTGAAAGTTTAAACCAGCGACAGACCCACTGGTGTCTTCCATTGAACAGATCCATCTTGACTCTGACTGTGTGTGTCTGTGTGAAAGTCATCTGACCTTGCTTATTCAAATCAAGCCGCGAACTGGTATAAACATCCATTTGTCCATCAAATAACTCCACCTCTCTTTCACCATGGCAACCCAGAAGCCCACAGCAGTTCTGTAGTGTCCAAACACGGGCTGCTCACCATAGCAACCCAGCAATTTTGTAATCAGTAGAAATCCAACAGTGTCAAAAAGTCAGTCTTTCTCTTGGTGTTTTAAAGTGACAGTCCACAGAAAAAAAAACCCTAGGGGTATGTAACAACAGTTTGTTGACTTTTGCACACTAGTTGTATGTCCAAGTTGGTGCGATCTTTCATTGTCTCTAATAGTTACTATTCCATTATGGATTTATTGAGTATGTCCCCAAGATAACAAATATTAGGGTTGTAAATGGTGACAAATACTGTTTGTATTTTGATAATTACCTTAAACTTTGAAACTCTGCCAATAGTTGTGTTGTTAGCAAATTAATAGATGCTGTTTGAGCAGTGCCTAGCCACACAGTTATGGATGTGGAGCAGAGGGCTAAGCACACGTTTGAGGCACGTCAGTGTTGATTATCAGTGAGGAGATGTTACTTCTGATCCACAAAGACTGTGGTCATCTGGTGAGGAAGTCAAGGGTCCGGTTGCAGAGGAAGGTACAGAGGTCCAGGTTTTGGAGCTTGTTGATTAGAACTAGGTATGATCCTGCTGAATGCTGAGCTGCAGAAAATAAGCAGCTGGCTGAACGATTACTATTATGATCCAAGGCCCAGTTGAGGGTCAGTGAGATTGCATCCACTGTACAGTTATTGTGCCAATAAGAAAATTGCAGTGAGTACAGGCCCTTGCTTAGGCAGAAGTTGATTCTAGCCATGATCAACCTCTCAGAGCACTTCATCACAGCAGCTGTGAGTGCCACCGGGTGACAAGTCATTGAGGCAGGCAGCTCACTCATCTCTTCTTGGGCACTGATATGATTGTCGCCCTTTTGATGCAGATGTGAACCTCCCACTGCAGCAGTAAAAGACTGAACACTCCCAGCAGCTGGTTGGCACGAGTTTTCAGAGCCTTACCAGGTACACCACCAGGACCAGTCGCCGTATGAGGGCTATGTATGCCCTTTCAATGTGTGCATAAAAGATTTTGAGCTCATCTGAGAGTGAATCATCACAGTAATTCATGATGTTAGGTTTCGCTTCGTGGGTGGGGGGGCTAAAGTCTCTGCATTTCAATTTTCCTTGCGGCCCAGCACATTTTCTTTGCTTCTTCTTTCTTAAAGGAAAACAGCATGTTTGACTTGAGTCTGCAGCCTGTGATCCATCAATTTTGAGTATTGATAAGTTTTTAAACATCTTAAAATATGTTGCTTACTGAAGTACCTATGGCTGTGACTGTGGGTTTCAGCTGTGGTTGTCCTAAACAGAAATATTTGATAATTCTCATAGGAGCTGCACAGAATGAGTTGCCCCTTATTTATGCCATTTTGCCATTTCACTGCTCGAAGCCATCAACCATTTCACTTCATCGTAATTAGAAACCAGCAATATTTGAGAAAAATTACACTTACACAATTAAAAAAAAAACTATCAATCTGGAAAAAAATTCCAGTAAACTACCTCTCAGAAGGGCTCAATCTATGCCAATAATATGCATTAAAAATCCCTGTGGCTAATTTACTGGTAAGGACTGACTGAGTGGTTCCTTCAGGGTGTCATTGTCGGGGGAAGGTAGTGGGGATAAGCTCCCACTGCCTACTGAATGCTCCCAATGGCGTGTCTCAAGTAGCCTCTGACAACCAAGTCCGGTTACTAAGCCCAGTAAAACCATTCCTACTGAAACGGGACAAAGGCATCTTAAAACCAGTTCTTTGGGTAGATGGAGCTCGTTAGCCATGGTTGGTAGCTCATTTTGGAGAAGGAAAACCCTGGTCTCAAAACTGTGCTGCCTTGAGCCTATACCTACTCATACGGAAAACCTTGGGAGTAAACTCTGAGGAAAAATCCAGAGCAGAAGTCCCTAAGGCAGTCCTATGTTGAGTTCAACGCTGACTGGCAACTCCTGCGTCATCGCTGGTGCCAAATTGTTTGAGTTTATGCTGTTCCTTTGGATTCATCAGCTGCATGGGGAGAGGGGGAGCTTGTGGCATGGCTGACAGCTTGCTGCCTTGGTTTGTGTATCATGTGGACAGGTAGAACGTAATATCCATGGTCAACTCTGACCAACGGAGGACCTCAGAGATTGATTGAATAAAAAAGGTCTTTCAAAATGCTCTGGAATCTTTGATTCTAAAATTGACATACAGCAATGCAACACATAACAGGTCATGGTGCAAACAAGAAGTGTAGTTAAAATTTAAAGTTCAAGGTAAACTTATTAACAAAGTACATACTGCGTATTTCACCATATACAACCCTGAGATTCATTTTCTTGCAGGCATTCACAGTAAATACAAGAAACACAATAGAATCAATGAAAGAAAGCACCCAACAGGACAAACAACCAATATGCAAAGTTGATGTCATGTCATGCCAGATCTTTGCAAACTTCTAAGGAAGTAGAGGTGCTGCTGTGTTTCCTTCATAATGGCTTTTATGTGCTGCACCCAGGACAGATCTTCTGCAGTGATAACAACACCAAAGAATTTAAAGTTACTGATGCAATCCACCTCTGATCCCCTGCTGAGGACGGGATCATGAACTTCCTGTACCCTCCTCCTGGAGTTAATAATCAACTCCTTGGTCTTACTGGGATTGAGTGGGAGGTCACTGTTCTAGCACCACTCAGCCAGATTTTCAATTTCCCTCCTGCATCCGAATTTGTCACCACCTTTGATTTGACCATTGTCAATGGTGTTGTCAGCAAACTTAAATATGGCATTGGAGCTGTGCTTAGCCTCACAGTCATAAATATAAAGTGAGTATAACAGGGGCTAAGCAAACAACTTTGTGATGTCCTGTGTGGACGGAGATTGCGGAGGAGAGTTTTGCCAACCAAAACTGACCAGGGTCTGCGAGTGAAGAAATCGAGGATCCAATTGCACAAGGAGGTATTGAGGTCTAGGTCTTGAAGCTTATTGATTAGTTCTTAGGGGATGGTGGTATTGAATACCGAGCTATAGTTAATGAAGAGCATCCTGATGTACACACCTTCACTGTCCAGACGTTCCAAGGTTGAGTGAAAAATCAATGAAATGGCATCTGCTGTAGACCTTTTATAACTGTAGGTAAACCGTAGTGGATTCAAGACACTTCTCAGGTCTAATTTGATAGGTTTCATCATCAGCCTCTCAAAGCACTTCATCAAAGTGTAGTTAGGTGCTACTGGATAATAGTCTTTGGAGCAGATGACCATGTTCTTCTTAGGCACTGGTATAACTGTAACCTTCTTGAAGGGTACCTCAGACTGCCAAAACAAGACATTAAAGATAATTGGTAAACACTCCAGGCAGTTGATCAATATAGTTATTTGGTATTCGGCCAGGTACCCCATCAGAGTCAGATTCTTTCCATGGGTTCATCCTCCTCAAGGATGTTCTCATGTTGTCGTCAGAGTCTGAAATCATAGGGTCATTGGGAGCTGTGGGAGCCTGTGATGCTTTGATGGTCAAAGTGAGCACAGAAGGCATTGAGCTCATCTGGGACCAAAGCCTTGCTGTCATTTACATTGCCTGGTTTCACTTTGTAAGCAGTGAAAGCATTCAAGCCTTGCCACAGCTGTCGAGCAGCTTTTAGTGATTCAAGTTTGGTCTCGAATTGCTACTTTGCACGCAAGATGGCTTTCCGGAGATGATACCTGTACCTCTTGAATTTTACTTGGTAGCCAGACCTGAATGCCACTGATCTGGACCTCAGCTCACTGCAAATTTCATAGTCCATCCACGGCTTCTGGTTGGGGAAGACTCCAAATTGTCTTGTGGGTACATACTCGTCTATGACTGTTTTAATAATGCGCATAACAACTGTGGTGTTATCCTTCAGATTCTCTGGTGAGGCCTAGTCTACCTACTTGAGGCAATCCTGTGGCAGCCCCTCTGCCTCCCCCGGCTACCCTTTTGTTGTCCTTATCTCTGCAGCCTTGCTCTTTAGCTTCTGACTAGATGCAGCTAGGAGGAGGACAGCCAAGGAAGGTTGAAATACCTATAAATGTAAAGGTACCTACAAATGTTGAAAACCAACACTGAATCCTGAATGGTATACACACCAGTTTTTGTAGAATAACTGAGAATTAACTTATATTTTTCTAAATAGGAAGTTAACTGGTTCATTATCAAGACTGATGGGGGGGTGGGGGGCTGTGTGGCCTGGGTTGTGGTGTGGACGAGACCTTCACGCTGCGGGATCACCTGTACAGGGAAGGATACTCCGGAGCTGGTGTGGGAGAGAGTGGGGGCTGGCCACCCCATCAGTGCTGCCTTCCAGTGTTAGCTCGATGGAAGACGAGCTGGACTGCATTCATCTGCGGCTGCAGCTGCACTAGTGTGTGATGAGGACTGCTGCATGCTCGCTCCAGGACAGCATCATATGTACCATCAATCTAAAAGACCATGACACTCAGGGACTTGGGCTATATTTATATATTTTTCTGTGACCAGTATGTTTTTCTGTTTTAATAACTTCATGTGCTGTGTGTGACTGTCTGTGTTTTGCACCTTGGCCCCTGGAGGAAAGCTGAATCATTTGCTGCATTCATATGTATGGATGAATGATAATTAAACTAGAACTTATAAAAACACACAGACAACAGGAGCCACTCTCCAGTTCACAGACAACTATGGACAATAAAATGTGACAAATCACTAAGGCATACAGATTGGAAGGTGTCGATAGAGTGGATGTGGAAAGGGTGTTTCCTATAGTGGGTGAGTCTAGGACGGGGGTCGGCAACCCGCGGCTCCGGAGCCACATGTGGCTCTTTTACGTCTGTGCTGCGGCTCCCTGTTGCTTTGGGAAATAATTGGTTGTGGCGACCCTTTTCCTGGCACATCCGAACCGACTCACAATTAGATAGCCTACGGGGGTTTGCGAGCACAGAGCTTTGGAGCCTCTGTGCCATGGGGGGGGGCAGGTTGAGGGAGGCTTAAAAGTGAGGCTGAAGATTTCGAATAAAGTTTTTTCCTTCGACTGCAGTTACCGACTCCGTGTCGTAATTTTGGCGCTGCGTGTAGCACACCGCTACATGGTCAGTATTTAATTAAAATGTATTTTATGTTAGTTTGTTAGTTTTTGAAATGTAAATCTAAATTTGAAGATTATGGTGATCTTGTACAATCTAAATAAGACGTTGTGGCGACCCATTTCCTGGCACATTGGAACCGGCTCACAATTAGCCAGCGTTCAGTCTAAGGGAGATAGCCTACGGGGGTTTGTGAGTACGTGTCTTTTGCAGCATCCGCGCCCATGGGGGGCGGGTTGAGGGAGGCTTAAAAGCAAGGCTGTTTAGTTCGAATAAAGCTATCTTTGACTGCAGTTTACTGACTGCGTGTAGCACACCGCTACAACGTGTTTTTATCGCTGGCTGTCCAGAGGGGAGGTGCTGAAACGCTTTGTCGCGTGTCTGGAAGAAGTGAAAACTTTCCTGGGTAGCAAAGGGCTCAACTTTCCTGAGCTGGAACAGCCAGAGTGGCTGGAAAAGCTACACTTCATGGTAGACATGACAGCGCACCTGAACACGCTGAACACAGCTCTTCAACGGGGTAAGGACGTACAGCCCTGCACATGTTGGAGGATGTTTTGGCATTCGAGCGCAAGTTGACGTTGCTTGCCAGAGATTTACAGAAAGGCACATTGTCTCACTTCCCCAATTTGAGAGAGTTCAAACAAGGTCACGACATGATAAATTCGGAGTATTTTCATTCTGCAATCATCGCAATGCAAACATCGTTTGGGAAACGCTTCTGTGAGTTCAGAGAGGAAAAAAACACATTATCCTTCCCGGTCACTCCCCTAAGCATCGATCCATCCCTACTGAATACGACTGCATTGTCAGGTGTGAGTCAACCTGAACAAGTATGATAAATATTTTAATTGCCTATTATTTTACGTATATTCATATGTTTTCATTGTTCAGTGAAATAGTCCTTTTATTTTTCAGGTTGACAGCTGGCTGACATTATTTTTGGTTTGCTGCTGGCGGCAAATTTAAGTTTGGCGTTTTTCATAAATACAAGAAGGACTCAAATAGACGTTGAGTATTTTACTTAAAAGTAACCAACCCAACGTCTTTTTTTCGGAGTTCAAAATGTTTTTGTTGCATGCAGAAATGTAATTTTGTTTTCTCTGCAGGAGTTCATCAATTTCATAAATGCAACACATTATAGTTTGTTTATACATAGCATAAAGGCAAAACAAAACATTGTATGCAGTGTTATTTCATTTTAAATGTCAAACGGGTTTTGCGGCTCCCAGTGTTTTCTTTTCTGTGGGAAACGGGTCCAAGTGGCTCTTTCAGTGGTAAAGGTTGCTGACCCCTGGTCTAGGACCTGAGGGCACAGCTTCAGAATGCAGGGACATCCATTTCAAACATAGATGAGAAGGAATTGTTTTAGCCAGATGGTGGTGAATCGTTGTCACAGTTGGCTGTGAAAGTCAAATCATTGGGTGTTTTTAAAGCGGAGGTTGATAGTTTCTTTATTAGTAAGGGTTTCAAAGATTACAGGGATGAGTCAGGAGAATAGGGGCCAAGAGGAATAGTAAATCAACCAGGATGTAATGGTGAAGCAGAGCTTGATGCACTGAATAGGCCAATTCAGCTCCTTTGTTTTATGATCTTATTTATTTTAATAAGCTTTGGTACTGTATACAGTCCAATCTTTCTGGCTGTTGTCCTGATCTGGCATTTCCGGAACTAGGAAAGGAGGATATTATTTCAAAAGTAAACTTTCTTCAAATTAAACACAGTATGCATGTGAAAGCCTACCAGAAAATATTCAGCACAGCACAGGTGGTGAGGCCTCCAGCGACAGCTCTGCGAAACCACAATACCTTCCGCAAACAAGAAAATGGAATGTTTTAAACTGCGGCAATAGACGATAGACAGTAGGTGCAGGAACAGGCCATTCGGCCCTTCTAGCCAGCACCGCCATTCACTGTGATCATGGCTGATCATCCACAATCAGTACCCCGTTCCTGCCCTCTCCCCATATCCCTTGACCCCGCTATCTATAAGAGCTCTATCTAACTCTCTCTTGAATGCATCCAGAGACTTGGCCTCCACTGCCTTCTGGGGCAGAGCATTCCACATATCCACCACTCTCTGGGTGAAAAAGTTTTTCCGCATCTCTGTTCTAAATGGCCTACCCCTTATTCTTAAACTGTGGCCTTTAGTTCTGGACTCACCTATCAGCGGGAACATGCTTCCTGCCTCCAGTGTGTCCAATCCCTTAATAATCTTATATATTTCAATCAGATCCCCTCTCATCCTTCTAAATTCCAGTGTATACAAGCCCAGTCGCTCCGATCTTTCAACATATGACAGTCCCGCCATTCCGGGAATTAACCTTGTGAACCTACGCTGCAGTCCCTCAATAGCAAGAATGTCCTTCCTCAAATTTGGAGACCAAAACTGCACACAATACTCCAGGTGGGGTCTCACCAGGGCCCTGTACAGCTACAGAAGGATCTCTTTACTCCTATACTCAATTCCTCTTGTTATAAAGGCCAGCATGCCATTAGCTTTCTTCACTGCCTGCTGTACCTGCATGCTTGCTTTCATTGACTGATGTACAAGAACACCTAGATCACGTTGTACTTCCCCTTTTCCTAACTCGACTCCATTTAGATAGTAATCTGCCTTCCTGTTCTTGCCATCGCGGATAACCTCACATTTATCCACATTAAACTGCATCTGCCATACATTTGCCCACTCACCCAACCTGTTCAAGTCACCCTTCATTCTCATAACATCCTCCTGACATTTCACACTGCCACCCAGCTTTGTGTCATCAGCAAATTTGCTAATGTTACTTTTAATCCCTCCATCTAAATCATTAATGTATATTGTAAATTGCTGTGGTCCCAGCACCAAACCTTGCGGTACCCCACTGGTCACAGCCTGTCATTCCAAAAGGGACCCGTTAATCGCTACTCTTTGTTTCCTGTCAGCCAGCCAATTTTCAATCCATGTCAGTACTCTGCCCCCAGTACCGCATGCCCTAAATTTGCCTACTAATTTCCTATGTGGGACTACATCAAAAGCTTTCTGGAAGTCCAGGTACACTACAACCACTGGCTCTCCCTTGTCCATTTTCATAGTTACATCCTCAAAAAACTCCAGAAGATTAGTCAAGCATGATTTTCCCTTCATGAATCCATGCTGATTTGGACTGATCCTTCTACTGCTATCCAAATGTGTCGTAATTTCCTCTTTAATAATTGACTCCAGCATCTTTCCCACCACTGACATCAGGCTAACTGATGTCAAGAACACGCTTTGTCAATAAAGTAAATTCCACAAGCTTTTGAAGTATCAGATATATAACCTATTTCACATATTTCATGATTATGTAGGTCTCACCCTGGATAACACTTGAATTCAATCATGTAAATCTTTATCTGAAAAAATAATACTCTATCACGTTCTGCTGATAAAGGATTGTCCAGATTAAAAGGCAACATAAAATGTGGTTTTAATATGAACAAGGAAATAATATTGATCACATCAGCTTATTTCTTCCTACTACTAAGTAGGAAGAATCTGCTTCAGAAAATGTTAATATTGCTTGCTGCTGGATTCCCTAGATCATATTCACAAGGATTTTGTGGTGATTTTTAAAATTTGTTTTAGTTTTGTCTCAAACTTTTTTTTAGATAAGACATACTTTATCAAATTACAAGGGAACCAAAAGAATTTGAAATACAGCTTAAGTTTAGCTTATCCTGTTCACAGAAAATAATTATTGATGGGGTAAAATATGTTTATTAAAACAGATTACTATAACAAGTATTGTTAACAATTGCAACATTTAGTTCAAAAAATGTTTAAACATGCTTAAATCTTACCTGAGATCTCTTTCGTGAAATTTTAGAAAATAACATTGGCATCACATTTACAATGCCTCCTAAACAAAAGCATGAAAACATATTAGTTTAATTTAAATTTGATTATGTAGCACAATTGTAAGCTAGATCTAAAGATCTCTAATAATTCCAAAGAACAAAATTTAGCACTGAATTAATTCTGTTTAATGCAGATTTTATTATTATTAATTTTAAGTACTTTTGCTTGGTCTACGAGTTGCAGTGACGATCTAAAATGCGTTCCTTTAAGAATGCCATTTTGCCACTCACCTTGAGCATAAGACCTTAAGAAGTTGGCCCTTTGAATCTTGGGTGATTTATTTTCCCTGTCAGCCCTATTCTCCTGCTCTCTCCTTATTATCATTGACACCCTTACTAATTAAGTAGCTATTACCATCCACTTTAAATATACCCAATTGTCTGTGGCAATGAATTCAACAGATTCACAACCCTCTGCCTAAAGAAATTACTCCCTATCTCTGCTCTGAAGGGACATATTTGCACTCTTGAGGTTGTTTGCTCTGGTTCAGAACTCCCCCAACATTGGAACTATTGTCTGCACAACCACACTATCAGGTCTTCCAATATTTGGTTGGTTTCAATGAGATATCCCACATTCAGGCCAAGAGCCATCAAATGCTCCTCACATGTTAACCCTTTCATTTCTGGAATAATTCTTGTAAACTTATCTTGGACCCTCTCCAACATCAGCACATTCTTTCTGAGATAAGAGGCCAAAAGCTGATCACAATACTTAAAAGTCTGAAGAACTCTTTCTGAAGTCTCAGCATTACATCCTTACTTTTATATTCTCATGTTCTTGAAATAAATGCTGACATTGCATTTGCCTTCCTTACTACTGATTCAGCCTGTTAGTTAACCTTCAGGGAATCCTGCAGGAGGACTCCCAAGTCCCCTTGCAATTCTGATTTCTGAATATGTTTTCTTTTTAGAAAATAGTCTATGCCTTGTTCCTTCTAACAATGTTCATGACCATACACTTCCCTACACTGTACTCCATCTGTCATTTCTTTGCCCATTCTCCTCATTTGTCCAAGTCCTTCTACAAATTCCTTGCTTTCCCAACACTAACTGCCTTTAAGGGACTCTGACTCAAGAGTAGAAAAGCAAATGCAGAGTTATAAGCACCTGCCTGCCTACCAATGTAAATGTTTACTTATCGTATGTCAGTTTTGTTCTTTGCCATGCACTGGCCACAGCTGAAACTTTGAGGCAAGAGTGGGATGAGTTTGCATGTCCTAAGCAAATATGCACCACATTTATTTTATCATTTAAATAATATTATTTGCAAATTAAATTGCTCACATGAAACTTTGTTCAGGCTTAATTGATGTGAACAAAACACCAACAAAATTAATGAAAAACAGATGTTTGAAAAGTAATTAACATTAAAAGATTTTAACATACTTAATTTTAAATCAGAACATGTCCATGTTTAATCAAATGTTTTGCATTGAACAACGCTTGTTATTGAAAAAGAATATCTTAGCATTGCAAATAAGTATTTTTTTCTCAGAGTTAAACAATCTTAGGGTATGAAAGTTGAGTTGAAAATCTATTGTTTTCCAAAATTAGCATATTTGATATTGGAATCAAAAACAGTAAAAAGATACTGTGTTAATGTAGCAGAAAGAGTTGAGGTTCTGTAGCCAGGACCTTAATGGTGGAAGATTTGGCAATGGTAATGCATTGAACATTAAGTTCAAGATCAAGTTTTTTATAATTTCAACTGTATACATGTATATCGCCAAACAAAACATTCCTCCGGACCAAGGTGCACAACACAGTATGTATAACTCAAAACATAACACAAAGTAATATTAAGGTGCATTAATCACAAGTGAAAAAGTAAACAGCATAATGCTTCTGGCACTTAATACATGATGAGACCTGGGTGGTGGCAGAGTTCAGTAGTCTCATGGCCTGGGGGCAGAAGCTGCTTCCCATCTGATGCATTATCAATAACTCCAAAAGACTGGAAGTCGAGTAAATACTGAAAGGCTTTTATTAGCAGTAAAACAGAGCACGTCCATGCTGGATGACTGTGGGAGGAGCAGAGACACAATCACCTTTATCCAGGGGTCTGTGGGATGAGCCACAGGAGCAGTCAGCAGAGGGGCGTGTCCAGACAGATATACATGGTTTACCACACCATCCCAGTGCCTCCTCATACGGTACCTCCTGGCTGATGGTAGGGGAGTCAAAGAAATTGGTTTTCGGATGGGGAGGATCATTGACAATGCTAAGGACCCTGCCGAGGTAGCACTCCTGGTACGTACCTCAGCTGGTTGGAAGAGACACCCGAATGATCCTTTCAGCAGAAAATGGTTGGTGGTTAGACTTTTAGATCAGATTAGATTAGCTTTTATTTGTCACATTTACTTTGAAACATATACAATCCCTTCTCTAGAGGTGCAGCTCGTTAGCCCCATGCTAACAGCCACCAGACTCAACAGTGAGAAAACCACCTTCCTCAGAACTCTTTATGTCCACGGTCGATATGATTTGAGTCCCGCCAAATCTGTGAGGTTGAGGTGCCTCATTCACCCGAACCCCCATTTGTGTGAATACTGTGTAACTTACTGCTCCCAACCAATCACCCTTCAGCAAGAAATAACAGACTCTTCACTGCATACAATTATAAAGAAAGTATATTTACAAACGTTAACTTAACCAAAGAGTTATTAAAGAATAAAAAACCCAAAAGGGTCCATCATAATTAAACAGTGAAATGTGAACAGGCTCAAGCTCAAGTCTTGCAAAAGCTGTTGTGTCTGACGTACTCACGGTGCCTACTCTCTTTCACTGTTCCCTGGTAAAACTCCCCCCTTGGGCTCCAGCAGATTCCCACCAGTTTGAATCCTATGGCCGGTTCTCTCAAGCTTCTTCTCTCTCCATCTCCCACCAAAAAAAGACCTTGGCCCACCGCAGTGTCCATTACAAAACCTCTCCCACAGCGTTCTCTAGAACCTTCTCCCAATTCCACCTTTCTGATTGGATGACACAACATTCCGAAGCATCCCTTATCTTTAACCCAAACACCACCAACAGAACACGCTGATTCTACAGAAAATTACTTCATGAAATACTTGACAACATTAGCAGTAAAATATTTACCAGGGCATTCCACAGACAATGAAATGCGCAATTTGCATTGACGGCCAACATAGTCCAAGAACGTGCTGGGGGCAGCCTGCAAGTATTGCCATGCTTCTGGCACCGACATAGCATACCTATAACTTATTAACTTCAACCATACACATTTAGAATGTGGAAGGAAACCAGAGCACTAGGGGGAAACCCACACAGTCACAGGGAGAATGCACAAATGCTTTCGGAGAGTGGCATGAACTGAACCCCAATTGCTTGTGCTGGCTGCAAAGCGTTACGCTAACCGCAAAACTACCATGCCACATATTGGTCAATGTCTTGGGGGCAGTTATTGCGATACAAATGTTACTTGCCCAATTCTTATATCCACATTTATATTTGATGCCTTGCTATAATTACATCTTTGTGCTACAGATTAGTTCATCATTACATCTTTCAATAATTCAAATCGCTGGACTATACTTTTATGATTCATTAGACACAGCTGCTCTTTAACAAATAACAAGGAGACTTCCTGCTTAGAGATTTGAGTCTATTCATACCCCCTTCCTCCATGATCAGCAACTTATGTTCCATCCAACCTTCGTTTCCAAACAGAACAGTCAGACTTCTTCCAATCGCATGGCAAGTAACACTTGGAACTGCATCACCAACATATGCCAGCCTTGAGTCTCTGGAAGCTTTCTTGCCTGAGTCAGAAATGTCTGCGTTCCAGAGACTCTCTGTAACTGACGTAATTATTACAGCAGTTTACTACGTGGCTACTGTTCAATGTTAGAGCTGGCAATGTTCTGATGGGAGAAAGAAATAATTGGAGTTAATTCTAAATGCCAAAATAACATGGTGATAAGTAGACTTAATTAGACACTGATTCAAAATTCAACTAATTTGTTGAATTGAATTCAGAAAGTCAACTCAAATTAAAAAGGAAGGCACTCAGCCAGATTTTCAAACCTGACAACACTTCAGCATTCTTTGGTGCCATTTCAGATCTAACTCATCGCAATAAAATTTAGTTTGGTGTACTTGAGCTCCTGGGATTCAGTTCAGTCAGTTGCAATCACAGTAATACCAGCTAAATTCTAATAGGAAAGAACTGTGGGTTCAGCTCATTTACGGAATGTCCAGTTTCTAGAAAGATCATCATTCACTACTTCTTTAATTTCCCACCTTGAATATCGAGGAGCAGATAGGGAGACAGATTCTGGAAAGGTGTAATAATAACAGGGTTATCATGGCAGCAGATATTAATTTCACAAATATTGATTGGCATCTCCCTAGAGCAAGGGGTTTAGATGGGGTGCAGTTTGTTAGGTGTGTTCAGGAAGGTTTCTTGACACAATATGTAGATAAGCCTACAAGAGGCAAGGCTGTACTTGGTCTGGTATTGGGAAATGAACTTAGTCAGGTGTCAGATCTCTCAGTGGGAGAGCATTTTGGAGACAGTGAACACAATTCTATCTCCTTTACCATAGCATTGGAGAGGGATAAGAACAGACAAGTTAGGAATGTGTTTTAATGGGAGTAAAATTAAATATGAGGCTATCAGGCAGGAACTTGGAAGCATAAATTGGGGACAGATTTTTCTCAGGAAAATGTATGGAAGAAATGTGGCAAATGTGCAGGGGATATTTGCATGGAGTTCTGCATGGGTACATTTCAATGAGACAGGGAAAGGATGATAGGATACAGGAACTGTGGTGTACAGAAGGCAAAGAGTGGTTGTAGACGCGTCGTATTCTGCAAGGAAGTCGGTCAGCAGTGGTGTGCCTCGGAGATCTGTTCTGGGACCCCGACTCCGTGATTTTTATAAATAACATGGATGAGGAAGTGGAGGGATGGGTAGGAAGTTCGCTGATGACACTAAGGTTGGAGATGTTGCGGATAGTGTGGGGAGCTGTCAGATGTTACAGCGGGTCATTGATAGGATGCAAAACTGGGCTGAGAAGTGGCAGATGGAGCTCAACTCAGATAAGTGTGAGGTGGTTCACTTTGGTAGGTCAAATATGATGGCAGAATATAATGTTAAAGGCATGACCCTTGGCAGTGTGGAGGGTCAGAGTCCATAGGACACTCAAAGCTGCTGTGCAGGCTGACTCTGTGGTTAAGAAGGCATATGGTGCATTGGCCTTCATCAATCGTGGGATTGAGTTTAAGAGTTGAGAGGTAATGTTGCATCTGTATAGGACCCTGGTCAGACCCCACTTGGAGTATCGTGCTTAGTTCTGGTCACCTCACTACAGGATGGATGTGGAAACTATAGAAAGGGTGCAGAAGAGATTTACAAGGATGTTGCCTGGAGTGGGAAGCACATCTTATGAGAATAGGTTGAGTGAAATCGGCCTTTTCTTCTTGGAGTGATGGAGGATGAGAGGTGTATAAGATGATGAGAGGCATTGATCTTGTGTATAGTCAGAGGCATTTTCCCAGGGCTGAAATGGCTAGCACGAGAGGGCACAGTTTTAAGGTGCTTGGAAGTAGGTACAGAGGAGACATCAGGGGTAGGTTTTTTTATGTAGAGAGTGGTGAGTGCATGGAATGGGCTGCTGGAGACAGTGGTGGAGGCGGATACGATAGGGACTTTTGGATAGATACATGGAGCTTAGAAAAATATAAGGCTATGGGTAACCCTAGGTAATTTCTAAGGTAAAAACATGTTCTGCACAGCCTTGTGGGCCGAAGGGCCTGTATTGTGCTGTATGTTTTCTATGTTTCTAACTCCTGCAGTCCATTTACTGAAGGTCTGCTCACATCACTGCTAGGAATGAGAAACACATACAAAATGCTGTAGGAACTCAGCAAGTCAGGCAGCATCTATGGAGGGGGATGGAAATGGGGCCGAGACCTTTCATCAGGACTGAATAATTATTTCCCACTTTGGATGCCTCCTGACTTACTGAGTTCCTCCAGCATTTTACCATTTTGCATGTGTTGATCAAGATTTTCACCATCTGCAGACTCACTTGTGTGTTAATAATGAGTTGCAGGATTTTGGCCCAGAGGTAATGATTAGTGATGTTGCTAAGATGGGTTAGTTTAAGATTAGAATTGAAACTTCCAGTTACTTGTGCTCCGATGTGTCACCCTTCTCAACACTGCTGGTTGAAACCGCTGTTTTCTAATGTTGTACATGGTAATAACTTGGCACAAACATTATTGTCACTTGGTCAACCAAGGTCAAATATAATTTGGACTTTTTAATGGGATTTGTTTCCATCGGCAACTTGCTTGAATTTCAGCAATTTTAATTATCCTGATTCTCATTAGAAATTATTCAGTCATATTTTCTGGGAATGCCCCATTATCAAAGACTATTGGAGGGGGATACACAATGCCCTACAAGACATCTTTAAATGTGAAATACCCTTAGAAAGTAAGACCATATATTTTGGGTACATACCTCAAGAATGGTTGAAAAGAGATAAATATTTAATGAATATACTGCTGGTGGCTGGTAAAAAGACTCCTACTAGGAAATGGTTATCACAGGAGAGCCCAACTTTAAATGTATGGATGGAAATTACAATGGACATTTACAAAATGGAGAAGATAGCAGCATCTGTTAATCATAAGTTGGAACAATTTGATTCATACTGGGAAAAATGGTTTAATTACATAACACCTCATAGGCCTGATTTTATTCTCACAAATCAATGAATATGTTGTAAAAAAAATCACTTCCTACTCGTACACAGTTTTCTCCTTTCACTTGTTCTTTCTTTCCTCTCTTTTCTATAAATGTATACCTCAGATAAATATTATGTGGACATTTGTGGCATATATGACTATATGATATATATGTACAATATCTGAAATACATCTTATGGAAATGTTTGTTTGATGATGAACTTCAATAAAAAAAAATTACAAAAAAAAAACTATTCAGTTTAACAAGGAATGAAATCCAGAAGGAGTGAAGAAACCTTTCAAATCAAAGTGCTTTCTCGTAAAAATATAATTTTATATTTAGATAATAATATAAAAGATAGTATTATATTTAGATAAAAATATAAAAGATAGTAAAAATATAATTTTAATTTAGGTTTCGGAAAAGTTGTAGTTATATCTGCATACAAAGTCAGGAATCAAAAGGTTGAGCATGATGGGAGCAGTGTGTGGAGTTGTATATATTTCAATTGAAGAGGTATTGTAGGTAAGGCAGATGAGCTTATAATCAGGACTTTGTAGCCATTAGTGAGACTTGGTTGCAGGAGAGGCAGGATTGGCCGTCAAATGTTCCAGGGTTACATTGTTTTAGATGTGGTTGAGCGGGAGCGATTCTAGGGGGAGTGGTGACATTACAAATCAGGGAAAATGTCATGGCTGAACTCAGACAGGGCAGACTGGAGAGCTCTATGGGTGCAACTGAGAAATAAGAAAGGGCTGACCACTTCAATGGCATTATATTGTAGACCACCCAACACTCAGTGGGATTTAGAGCAGCAAATTTATAGAGAATTGACATTACTTCTTACATCCTTCGCATACATGAGTAAAAATCTTTGCATTGTGTCTCTATCTGAATGTGCAATGTACTAATTATAGTAATTTGTAATAAATAGTATGCACAGCAGAACAGTCAACATAGCTTAGAAATGCAATCGTGTCAGCGTAAATTAAGCAGTCTGATGGCCTGGTGGAAGCAGCTGTCCCGGAGCCAATTGGTTTCGGCTTTAATGCTGCGGTACTGTTTCCTGGATGGTAGCAGTAGGAGGAGTTTGTGATTGGGGTGACTCAGGTCTTCAGTGATTATTTGGGCCCTTTTTAGGCACCTGTCACTGTAAATGCCCTGAATATTGGGAAGTTCACATCCACAGATGCACTGGATTGTCCGTACCACTCTCTGCAGAGTCCTGCGATCGAGGGAGGTACAGTTCCCATACCAGGCAGTGATGCAGCCAGTCAGGGTGTTCTCAGTTGTGCCCCTGTAGAAAGTCCTCAGGATTTGGGGACTCATGCCAAACTTCTTCAGCTGTGAGGTGAAAGAGGCACTGTTGCGATTTTTTTTAAACCACATAGCCGGTATGTATAGACCACGTGAGATCCTTGGTGATGTGTATGCTGAGGAACTTGAAGCTGTTCACCCTCTCAACCCCAGATCCATTGATGTCAATAGGGGTTAGCCTGTCTCCATTCCTCCTGTAAACCACAACCAGCCTCTTTGGTTTTACGACATTGAGGGAGAGGTTGCTTTCTTGACACCACTGTGGCAGGGTGATGATTTCTTCTCTGTCGGCTGCCTCATTATTATTTGAGATAAGGCCAATCAATGTAGTATCATCTGCAAATTTAATTAGCTGTTTGGAGCTGTGAGTGGCAACACAGTCATGGGTGTACAGCGAGTAAAAGGGGGGGGGGCTTAGGACACAGCCCTGGGGGGGGGGGGGGTTCCTGTGTTGAGTGTCAGAAGGGCAGAGGTGAGGGAGACCACTCTTACCACCTGCTGGTGATCTGACAGGAAGTCCAGGATCCAGCTACACAAGGCAGGGTGGGAGCTGAGGTCTCCTAGCTTCTTGTCAAGCCTGACGGGAATGATTGTGTTGAATGCTGAATGGCAGTCCAAGAACAGCATTCTCACATCTCTCCTCTCCAGGTGTGTAAGGACAGTGTGTAGAGCCCTGACTATTCCGTCATCTGTTGATCGGTTGTGTCGTTAGGCGAATGGTAGGGGCTCCAGTTTGGGTGGTAGCAAGCTGCAGATGTAGTCCTTGACCAGCCTCTGAAGGCATTTGCTTATTATTGAGGTGAGATACAGAGGCTCAGGTTCTACAACTTCTCAATCAGGATTGTGGGAATGATGGCATTAAATGCTGAGCTATAGTCGATAAACAGCATCCTGATGTAGGTTAGCTTTGAGGAATAGCTAATTGGTGTTCCGCTGTTTAAGAAAGACCCTAAAATAAGCCAGGAAATTATAGGCCAATGAGCCTGACATCAGTCATGAGTAAGTTATTGTAAGGTATTCTAAGGGACCAGATATATAAGTAGATGGATAAACAAGGATTGATGGGGGGTATAGTGGACAGCAAGGAAGACAATTAAAGCCTGCAGTGGGATCTGGGCCAGCTGGGAAAAAGGGCTGAAAAATGCCAAAGGGAATTCAATGTAGACAAGTTTGAGGCAATGTTACACTTTGGGAGGATCTACCAGGGTAGGATCTACACAGTAAATGGTAGGACACTGAGGAGTATGGTAGAACAGAAAGATCTGAGAGTACAGATCCATAATTCCTTCAAAGTAGTGTCATATTTAAGTAGAGTCGTAAAGAAAGCTTTTGGCACGTTGGCCTTCCTAAATCCAGGTATTGAGTACAGGAGCTGGAATGTTATGTTACAGTATAAAATGTTGTTGATGCCTAATTTGGAGTATTTTGTGAAATTCTGGACATCTACCTACAGGATAGATATCAAAAAGATTGAAAGAGTGCAGAGAAAATTTACAAGGATGCTTCCAGGATTTACAAGGATGTTGAGGAGCTGAGTTATAAGGAAAGGATGAATAAATAGGCTAGGACTTCACTCCCTAGAGTGTAAGAGTGTAAAAGAATAAGGGGAGATTTGACAGAGGTATATAAAATTATATGAGTGATGGGTGGAAATGAATTGAATTGAATTGACTTTATTTTTTACATACTTGACATACATGAGTAAAAATCTTTACGCTACGTCTCCGTCTAAATGTGCAATGTGCAATAATAGTAACTTATAAAAATTTATAATAAATAGAACGGTCAATCTAATCTAATATAGAGTACACTCAAATCAACTTGAGTTAATCAGTCTGATGGCCTGGTGGAAGAAGCTGTCCCAGAGCCTGTTGGTCCTGGCTTTTATGCTGTGGTACCATTTCCCAGATGGTAGCAGCTGGAATGGATTGTGGTTGGGGTGACACGGGTCCCCAATGATCCCCAATTTACCTGTTCTTGTAAATGTCCTGAATCATGGGAAGTTCACGACTACAGATGCACAGGGTTGTCCGCACTACTCTCTGCAGAGTCCTGCGATTAAGGGAGGTGCAGTTCCCATACCAGGCATTGATGCAGCCAGTCAGGATGCTCTCAATTGTGCTCCTGTAGAAAGTTCTTAAGATTTGAGGACCCTTACCAAACTTCCTCAACCGTCTGAGGTGAAAGTGGCACTGTTGTGCCTTTTTCACCACACAGCTGGTGTGTACAGACCACGTGAGATTCTTGGTGATGTGGATGCCGAGGAACTTGAAGCTGTTTACCCTCTCAACCCCAGCTCCACTGATGTCTATAGGGGTAGCCCGTCTCCATTCCTCTTGTAATCCACAAACAGCTCCTTTGTTTTTGTGACATTAAAGGAGAGGTCGTTTTTTTTGACACCACTGTGTCAGACAAATGACTTCTTCCCTATAGGCCACCTTATTATTGTTTCCGATAAGGCCAATCAATGTAGTGTCATCGACAAATTTAATTAGCAGATGAGAGCTGTGGGTGGCAACACAGTCATGGGTATACAGAGAGTAAAGGTGCAGACTCAGTACACAGCCCTGAGGAGCTCCTATATTGAGAGTCAGAGGGGTGGAGGTGAGGGAGCCCACTCTGACCACCAGCTGGCGATCTGACAGGAAGTCCAGGATCCACCTGCACAAGGCAAAAATCAAGGCTGAGATCCCTGAGCTTCTTGTCGAGCCTGGATGGAACTATGGTGTTGAATACTGAACTGAAGTCCAAGAACACAAGTATCCTTCTTCTTCAGAAGTTCAAGGACGGTATGTAGAGCAGTGGCTATTGCATTGTCTTTTGATCAGTTATGTTGGTAGGCGAATTGTAGAGGGTCCAGTTTGGTTGGTATCAAGCTGCAGATGTAATTCTAGACGTGCCTCTCAAAGCATTTGCTTATTATTGAGGTGAGTGTGACAGGATGCCAGTTACCTTGGTCTTTTTTGGAAAAATTTGAAGCAGTAGGGCACTCTACACTGAGAGACAGAGAGTTTAAAAATGTCAGTCAACACACCTGACAGTTTTGCAGCACACACCTGGGAGCCTTGCGACTGTCCACTTGTCGGAAACATCTGCATACCTCAGCCTCAGAGATGACCGGGTTACAGGTTGTAGCAGTGGCTTTCTTCAGAGGCTAAGAGTTAGTGACATCGAACCGAGCGTAAAAGCAATTGAGCTCATCTGGGAGAGTGGCCTCGATGTTGGCGAGAGCACAACGTTTGGCTTTGAGGTCTGCGATGGTATACAGCCTTCATCACAAGTCACGTGTGCTATTCGTTGTGAATCTTGACGCAATCTTCTCCTTATATTGTTTTGCAGCCTTGACAGCTTTGCACAGATCACAGCTGCTTTTCTTGAGCTCAAGTTGATCTCCAGCAATGCAAGCTCGATGTTGCGCTGCAAGTACTGCTCGCACGGAACTACTGTTTCTGGTCCAGGAAGACCCTGACTGACTTCTGGGGTAGACCGATCTCTACCAAAGGAGTTGTAAGACGCTCCTTCCTTCTACTAACTGCAGCTCACCCTCGGGCAAGGTGGAGCACCTTCTTTGCTCCTTGATCAGCGTCACATGAAGTGATGGACACTGGTGGTAGATGGGCATATGAACAGCTGGTGCATATCACAAGTCCTGATTATATGACTATGACACTAGACATTCAATTTATGGCGAGTAGGGGTCACCTGACTCATAAAGACATTGCCCAGAAGGCAGCAACAGCAAACCTCTTCTGAAGAAATATTTGCCAAGAACATTCACGGGCATGGAAAGACCACGATCTTTACGTCATATAACATGGGACATAATGCACGATACAAGATTATGAGGAATATCGATAGGGTAAATATACGCAGGCTTTTCCAACTGAGAGTGGTTGAGACTAGAACTGGTGATCATCGATTAAAGGTGAAAGGTGAAATGTTTAAGGGAGCTTCTTCACTCTGAGGGTAGTGAGAGTGTGGAACAAGCTGCCAGCAGAAGTGGTGCATGTGGGTTTGATGTCAAGATTTAAGAGAAATTTGGATAGATAAATGGATGAAAGAGGTATGGAACGGCCATTGCCAAGGTGCAGGTCGATGGGACTAAGCAGATTAATAGATTGGCACAAACTAGATGGGCTGAAAGGCCTCTTTCTATTCTGCAGTGTTCTATGGTTTTGTGAGTCTAACATCACAGATATCACTTGTCTTCAAAGAACAGGGGTTTCCTTCCTCCACCACTGATGCTGCCCTCCATTTCCCAGACATCCACTCTCACCACTTCTTTCACCACCCTAACAAACAGAGAGTTCTCCTTCTCTTTGCCTACCACCCCAGGAGCCTCCACATCCAGCACAGCATTCTCCGCAATTTCTGTCACCTTCAACGGGACACTACCATCAAACACATCTTTAGCTCCCCCCTCTCCATTCTCTGCTGTCCACAGGGGTTGCTCCCTCTGTGATTACTTGTCCATCCATCCCTCCACACTAATCTCCCTCCAGGTACTCAACCCTGCGAGCAGAAGAACTGCTACTACTCCTGCCCATCCACCTCTTCCATCATCTCTTTTCAGGGCCCCAAACAGTCCCTCCAGGTGAGATAGCAATTTATTTGCGAGCCTGTTAGGATCGTCTACGCTATCTGATATTTCTGACACAGCTTCCTCTGCACTGGTGAGACCTGACATGGACTGTGACAAGCACCTTCGCTCCATCTACAACAAGCAGATTGTCCCAGTGGCCAACAACTTTAATTCCAATCCCCACTCCCATTCCGACATGTCAGTCTATGGCCTCCTCTACTGCTGTGATGAGGTTGGAGGAACAACACCTCAAATTCTGTCTGGATAGAGTCCAACTTGATGGCATGAACTTTGATTTCTCTAACTTAGTAATTTTTCTCCCTCCCCATTCTCCCTTTTTCCATTCCCATTCTGATTCCCCTCTTACTTCTTCTGCTTGTCACCTCCCCCTCGTGTCCCCCTTCCTTCCTTTTTGCCCATGGTCCACTCTCCTCTCCTTTCTTCTTCAGCCCATTTTCTACCTATCACCTCCCAGCTTCTCAGTTCATTCCCCCCTCTCTCACCCACCTTGCACCATCTGTCACCTTCCAGCTCGTCGTCTTCTCCTTCTTATTCTGGCTTCTTCCCCCTTCCTTTCTAGTCTTGATGAAGGGTCTCGGCTGAAAACGTGACTGTTTATTCCTTTCCATAGATGCAGCTCTTCCAGCATTTTGTATGTGTTACTCAAAGGTGATTCTGGTTTCTTTGGGTATCACACAATATAATTTGGCAGTTATGATCAGAAACACACTCCAAAGGCGTGGCTTTGGTAGGAGAAACAGAACTTGCATGGTTTCTTAGTGCCTTTCTGAATCAAAACCTGGGATGAAAGGGCAGCTCAGTCATGTTTCCCTGCAAACCCACCATTGTCCATAGCTCTGGAACCAATGCAAGAAACATTAGGATGCTGTGCTGATTTCTTGTCAGGCCCGAAGTTTACCAGTGGGGCCCCACATGTAACATTTTTGGGAAAGCATTGATTAATACTTTCTGACTATAAACTGCTTCTGATAATGCAGATTACTCAGCCAATAAGGACTTTCTTCACCACCCTGAGGCTTCTTAACAACTTCATCTGTCTCCCTTGAAACCTTCAAGGATCTGTGTACACATTCTCCAAAATTAAATTTTCAATAGCACATGAGTATTCTATCTTTTAATGTGCAATTCCTGTATTGTTTGCTCTTCCCAGATGCAATGCCTCAAACCGTTCCAGATGGAATTCCATTTGTTACAGTGCGCTGATATCTTCTTGTAGCCCACAATTTCAAACACACTGCCAATTAGTAGCTGCCCCGCTGTCAGGCTACAGCAACACAGGAATGGGCAGTCAAATGCTAATTTACAGGGATAAATGAAAGTCTTCGAAGTCTTTGATGTACTCTGTTCCCTGGTTCCACGCTATTCTCATCTGGCTTTATCTCCCTTCTCCTTTGCCAGGTTGCTACAGTGCTGTACTTCCTGGCACTCTGTGTTATGGGCAGTGATTACTGTAAAATACACAACAGACTCAGTTGAAATGGAATACCTTGTCAGAATTATGGACTCCTTCTCTACAATTTATTTTATTTACCCAAATCTCAGTAGCATTATAAATGCATTCAACATAAGTTCCAGAATATCTCAGTGGGATCAACGGGCTGTTCTTCACTGGGGATCATTGTTTTGATTAGCAGACAGCTGTCTGTTCTTCCAGCTTTGATAGTACAGTAAACTGCTTCAAAATTAAGGAATTAAGGATGCTCCCAGAACACCACACAATCCCTGGTCTGTCACTGCCTCTACACAGATACTATATGATCCTCCTTTACCCTAAAGGAGAGAGAAACCGGGGAATTATAGACCCGTTAGTGAGGGACAGAGAAACCGGGGAATTATAGACCCGTTAGTCTGATATCGGTGGTGGGGAAAATGCTAGAGTCGGTTATCAAAGATGTGATAACAGCACATTTGGAAAGAGGTGAAATCATTGGACAAATTCAGCATGTATTTGTGAAAGGAAAATCATGTCTGACGAATCTTATAGAATTTTTTGAAGATGTAACTAGCAGAGTGGATAGAGAACTGGTTGGCAGACAGGAAGCAAAGAGTGGGAGTAAACGGGACCTTTTCAGAATGGAAGGCAGTGACTAGTGGGGTACCGCAAGGCTCAGTGCTGGGACCCCAGTTGTTTATAATATATATTAATGATTTAGACAAGGGAATTAAATGCAGCATCTCCAAGTTTGCGGATGACACGAAGCTGGGCGGCGGTGTTAGCTGTGAGGAGGATGCTAAGAGGATGCAGGGTGACTTGGATAGGTTAGGTGAGTGGGCAAATCCACGGCAGATGCAATTTAATGTGGATAAATATGAGGTTATCCACTTTGGTTGCAAGAACAGGAAAACAGATTATTATCTGAACGGTGGCCGATTAGGAAAAGGGGAGATGCAACGAGACCTGGGTGTCATTGTACACCAGTCATTGAAGGTGGGTATGCAGGTACAGCAGGCGTTGAAAAAGGCAAATGGTATGTTGGCATTCATAGCAAAAGGATTTGAGTACAGGAGCAGGGAGGTTGTACTGCAGTTGTACAAGGCCTTGGTGAGACCACACCTAGAATATTGTGTGCAGTTTTGGTTCCCTAATCTGAGGAAAGACATTCTTGCCATAGAGGGAGTACAGAGAAGGTTCACCAGATTGATTCCTGGGATGGCAGGACTTTCATATGAAGAAAGACTGGATCAACTAGGCTTATACTCACTGGAATTTAGAAGATTGAGGGGGGATCTTATTGAAATGTATAAAATTCTAAAGGGATTGGACAGGCTAGATGCAGGAAGATTGTTTCCAATGTTGGGGAAGTCCAGAATGAGGGGTCACAGTTTAAGGATAAAGGGGAAGCCTTTTAGGACCGAGATGAGGAAAAACTTCTTCACACAGAGAGTGGTAAATCTGTGGAATTCTCTGCCACAGGAAACAGTTGAGGCCGGTTCATTGGCTATATTTAAGAGTAAGTTAGATATGGCCCTTGTGGCTAAAGGGATCGGGGAGTATGGAGAGAAAGCAGGTACAGGGTTCTGAGTTGGATAATCAGCCATGATCATACTGAATGGTGGTGCAGACTCGAAGGGCCGAATGGCCTACTCCTGTACCTATTTTCTATGTTTCTATGTTTCTAATAACACATTGTCAATAGATGCTCAGAAAGACCAGAGCGGCATCAATGAGGCCACACATTTTTGGAAACCTGCCACTTGATAGAAATGCAGTGGTTTCCCATGATGTTACTAACACCACGCCAGGAGAGAAAACGATGAATAAGTTTATCCTAGCAACAAGACACCCGCTGTGTGTTTG
The DNA here is from genome assembly GCF_030144855.1 of Hypanus sabinus. Lineage (NCBI taxonomy): Eukaryota > Metazoa > Chordata > Chondrichthyes > Myliobatiformes > Dasyatidae > Hypanus > Hypanus sabinus. Next base: position 53,349,782 of record NC_082707.1, read on the forward strand.
ATGTATTATTGACAAACATTTTCAATGGTACCTTAAGAGAGTTTGGATATACAGAAAAAATAATGCTGTCATTAACTCGAGTCAGAATTGGTAGCGTTTGGAAATTTATGAGGAGATTGAAAAGATGCTCACAGTTTCTGTGGCGAATCTTGCATGATGGAAAGTTATTAACTTTAGAAACATCCACTTATGTGTACCTAGGTTTAAGTGCACAACTCTGAGTAAAAATGTCACCTCAGTCATTGTTATGCTCTTATATCCACACATAATCCTCTTCTTTTTCACATCTCTAGCGTTTAAAGAATATTCAAAGGAGTTTCGCTTCTGAAATGTTTGCCAATAATATAGCAAATCATCAGGAGTCTTTGTGAAGTTGTTTCTTAGTTGAGCAAAACAAAACAAAATTGCTGAACAGCACAGCATTGAGGACAAAATAAAACATTTAGTAAACTATAACCCTTGGTAAATATGAGCAAAACATATGTAACATGCTGTAAGGTTTCACTGCTATGGCCAATGTAATGGCTTCTATGTAATGTTCCACTGTTAAGGCAAAGGTTTCTCTGTAGCAGCAATGTTTGGGTCATGACTGGAGATAATGGGACTTTGGAATTCAGTGGCTATGCAATGGGAGAAATGTTGTTCTGTCTTGTGTGTCTGGGAGTCGGGTTTCTCGTGGGCTTTTGCCGAGGAGAGGTGAAGAGGGAAGACGCGCGTGGAGAGAGCTGGTAGACCACCGGACGGAATGGACTGGGATCTGAGGGTCTGAAGGTCAGCGACGTTCGGAGGAGACCAATGGTGGAAGAATGACTACTGAGTAAGCTTCAATGGGGACTTTGACTTCGACTTGGGCCCTTTTATTGTTTTTTTATTTTCATTACTAATCCTATATTCAGATTAAGATTAATAAAGTCTATCATTTAATTGCGTATAGTGTACTGTCTGATATTCTGTGTAAACACAAGGAAATCTGCAGATGCTGGAAATTCAAGCAACGCACACAAAATGCTGTGGAATGCAGCAGGCCAGGCAGCATCTATAGGAAGAAGTACAGTTGATGTTTTGCACCAAGATCCTTTGTCAGGACTAACTGAAAGAAAAGATAGTAAGAGATTTGAAAGTAGGAGGAGGACAGGGAAATCCAAAATGATAGGGGAAGACAGGAAGGGAGAGGGATGAAGCTAAGAGCTGGAAAGTTGATTGGCAAAAGGGACACACAGCTGGAGAAGGGAAAGGATCATGGGATGGGCGGCCTAGGGAGAAAGAAACGGGGAGGGGAGCACCAGAGGGAGATGGAGAACAGGCAAGGGATTAGTGTTTGAGTGTTTTTGATTTGCTTTTCAGCTAGTTCAGTACAACAAAGTGGGCCAAATTATGTACTATTCTATGTTCCATGTTCTATGCAACTTTCTAAATTCCATCAATTTAAAGTAATGTCAATGACCTGGGCACAAAAGTACATGCACCTTCGAGATCCTGCTAAATGAGGATATAGGTTTCCTGACTTCCAAAAGGATAGCTGCTTCACAGCAAAGTGATGGAAAGTCAAAAATCATGAACTTGGCAGCTGCAGAACAACGGTTACCAGAGGGTACCAATCTTGCAATGCATTGCACAGTGTGACTGGATATTGAGAGTGATGACTTCTGCTGCATAACGCAATGTAGATGAGAACCAGCAGTGAAATCCACAGAACTGGTTTTCATGCTTCCTAGCTTTTCATCAGTTTGTGGACAATTTGATAATTGCCTTCATTCTGAAACATATTATGAAATAGTCTTAAAGTCATGCTTTTTACTATGGGCTGAATTTATATATGCATCTAAAATTTTATACCATAAAAGCAGCTAAATTTGCCTTTGTGACAAGGTTCTTTCATTTCGTCCTACGAACAGTGGGAAATAAATTAACTGAAATTAGACACCATGAGTACCAGCAGTGGGGATTTCATAAGTTCTTCAACAAAGCATAAAATTAGCCAAATGTAAGGCCTTCTGGGTAATTTGCGCAAAAATGTCTGAAAACTTAATGCTCAGATGTACTCATTAAATATAATCAAATGAATTACTCACAAAAAGGCAGTTGAACTTCTAAATTGAAAAAAATGATCTAAAAATTTTTTAAAAGTTGATTTAGAGTAATATAGTTCAAGAAACATGATGGGAAAAATCCATCCTCAGACCAATATTGCTCGACAGAAGATATATACTTTCAATGGAGCCAAACTGATCCCGACCAGCAACAGACATAAATCAACCAGTTTCTGTGTTGTTTGGAAGATTTTGTTATGCACAAAATGCAGCATATTCCTGTATAAATAGACACTGCATTAAAAACAATGCATTGTTTATGAAGTCCCCAGTACTGGTTCTAAGAAGATATGTCAGTCATTTATGTAAATTAAGTGATTATCATCTTTCTTCAATGTTAGAGGTCAACAGTTAAACTTGGTGCACCACTCTGTATTTTGTTAATCTGTCAAGATTACATTCAGTGTAATATGTTGTCACTGCCCCAAAGTTTAATGAAATTTGCACTATTGATAATATTAAGTAATACTCTATATAATGATGGTAAAGATCATATCCTTTTAATATCTGGGCTGTTCTTGAGCACTTTACAGATAAAACCCATCCATTTATCATTATCATCTGCTTCCCAATGTCAATCCAAAATGATGCATTTTTATGAATCTACACATCTTTATTCAATTTGGTAGCCAGAATGCAGAAACATATAAAATCCCAACAAATTGTCCTAAGGGTTTAATTTATTCAATATACTATTTTTTGTTCATTGGTTCATGTTTCGCTTTTCCTGCAATGTATTGATTTATCTGTTAGCTTTAAAAGCTGTTAAAATTGAGCAAATCTACACTTAACAGATTTAAAATTATGCACAGACGAAATTTCAACTCAGGATGGGAATTGATGCAGTGTGGGTGGGCACCACATAGTGAAGTAGCAGCGTTATTACTTGGCCATTGATCAGAATACTCAATAACCTGCCTGAAACATGCAGGAAACTTGTAAGTTAGCAAGAGCATAAATTTACTTTCATATTAGTAAAAAGGGTAGCTCTGGACAACAAAAGCTTAACTGTAACTTATAAAGCACGGGGAAGTAGAAACATAGAAAACCCACAGCACAATACAGGCCCTTCTGTCCACAAGGTTGTGCCGAACATGTCCATACCCTAGAAATTACTAGGCTTACCAATAGCCCTCTATTTTTCTAAGCTCCATGTACCTGTCCAAAAGTCTCTTAAAAGACCCTATCGTATCCACCTCCACCATCCCTGCCGGCAGCCCATTCCACACACTCACCACTCTCTAAGTAAAAAGCTTACCCCTGACATCACCTCTGTACCCACTCCCCTGTGTCCTGTTGCAGCGACCATTTCAGCCCTGGGAGAAAGCCTCTGATTATCCACATGATCAACGCCTCTCAACATTTTATACACCTCTGTCAGGTCACCTCTCATCCTCCGTCGCTCCAAGGAGAAAAGGCCGAGTTCACTCAACCTGTCCTCGTAAGACATGCTCCCCAATCCAGGCACCATCCTTGTAAATTTCCTCTGCACCCTTTCTATGGCTTCCACATCCTTCCTGTAGTGAGGCAACCAGGACTGAGCACTCCAAGTGGGGTCTGACCAGGGTCCTATACAGCTGCAACATTACCTCTCGGCTCATAAATTCAATTCCACGATTGATGAAGGCCGATTCACCGTACACCTTCTTAACCACGGAAGTTAACCCTGTGCAGCTGCTTTGAGTGTCCTGTGGACTTGGACCCCAAGATCCCTCTGATCCTCCACACTGCCAGGAGTATTACCATTAATACTCTGCCATCATATTTGACCTAACAAAATGAACCACTTCACACTTATCTGGGTTGAAGTAGTCTGATTTCTTCTCATATCTCTATTATTTCAGTAAGGAATGTTTAAAAATATTTATTTGGGTCCATTTTGGTTGCAGGTCCTCTGGCCATTGCCTTCATAGGATGGGCTAGCCACAGTGAATTACTTGCTCAGGCCTTGGTAACAAGTGACAAATCCTGATGGCAACCTCACACAACACTTTTTGTATCTAAGAAAGGAAAGTGATGGGTCAAGAACATTGTCCTGAAGAAGGGTCACAGCCCGAAACATCAACTGTTTACTCTTTTCCATAGGTACTGCCTAACTTGCTGAGTTCCTCCAGCATTCCGTGTGTGTTGCTTTGAATGCCCAACATCCGCAGACTTTCTAGTGTTTGTCATTGTCCTTCATGTCTGCTCAGGTGAAGGTTGAAGACTGAGAGAATGAAGCAGGACACCAGAGGGCAAAACTTGTGACATTTTTGTTGCCATGCATATAGTTCAGTCTTCAGCAAGATTGCTTACCATGAGGATTAGAAAGGAGGAAGAGACAGAGTGATCACTGGCCACAGAAAACAGAGAGCAGTGACAGAATTGTGTTACATTGAATGGAGGCCTCTGATCACTGGTGTTCTGCAAGGATAGTGCTGGGACCTTTGATGTTTCTGATACATATGGTGGACTGATTGGTAAATTTGTAGACATGCAAAAATTAGCAGAGTTATGAATAGTAAGAAAGGTCATTAAAGAATACAGCAGGATATATACCAGTTGGAAATTTGGGTGGCGATAAGCAGAAGAAGTTTAATCTGGAGAAGTGAGAGGTCATATGTAATAAACAAAAAATATACAGCACATGGTAGAGCCCTCAGGAGTACTGATATACAGAGGATGCAAATCCACAGTGGCAATGGGTCTGGGCCTACTGCATACTTGCTGTATAGGTCAGGCTGTTGAGTATAAAGGCTGGAGATAATCTTGCAGTTGTATGAAATCCTAGTTAGACCACATTTGGAGTTTTGTGTGCTGTTCTGGAAGAAAGTGCCAAGAAGGCTGACCATGATCTTCCTTGGATGAGAGGTTCAGTCAAACTTTTATTGTTTTCTCAGGAGCATCAGAGCCGATGGAAAGACCAGACAGAAGTCTGTAAAATTATAAGGGGCACAGACAGTCAGAGTCTTTTGCCAAGGGTAGAAATGTCAGAGACTGGATGGCATAGTTTTAGGTAAGATGGGAAATGCTAATAGGAGATTTATGAGTCAAGTTTTCAACACAGTGAGTGGCTGCTGCCTGGAGTGTACTGTGATGGGAATGGTTAAATCACATATGATAGCAACATTGAACAGGCATGTAGACAAGCACTGCACCAGGTTGAGGATGGAAGGATACAGGTCATGTGCAGCTAGATTGGAATAGTTGAAAATATTATCATGGTCAACAGGTTTTGTGGGCCAAAGAGCTTGTTCTTGTTTTGTACTGTTGTATGTTTCAACTGGTAAGGTTAAAAATGATCCTTAAGACATTCAATCTTCATGTATGTGATACTGAAGCTAACTGTAAAATCCCATTTAGCCTAAAATTGCACCTTTATAATAATTTCTAATGAATCAGAGATAGAAATAGCTGTGGGGTGAACTTGTAGTCATAAAACATGAGGAAATGCATGGAAGTTCATCTTAAAATTGGAATTAATTACACAAAATACTAATGTCGAGAACTCTCCTCCAGCTTATACCAATAACGAGGTGGACCTACAGGGAAGAAGTTATCTCTCTGACACAATGGTGTCAAGAAAACAACCTCTCCCTCAATGTCACAAAAACAAAGGAGCTGGTTGTGGAATACAGGAGGGATGGAGACAGGGTAACCCCAATTGACATCAATGAATCTGGGATTGAAAGGGTTACCAGCTTTAAGTTCCTCAGCATCCACATCACTGAGGACCTCACGTGGTCTGTACATACCAGCTGTGTAGGACAGCTTCCTCAGACAGTTGAGGAAGTTTGGTATGGGGCCTCAAATCCTAAGGACTTTCTACAGGGGCACAATTGAGAGCATCCTGACAGGCTGCATCACTGCCTGGTATGGGAACTGTACCTCCCTTAATTGCAGGATTCTGCCGAAAGTGGTGCTGAAAGCCCAGTGCATCTGTAGCTTTGAACTTCCCATGATTCAGGACATTTACAAAAACAGGTGTGAAAAAAAAGGGCCCGTAGGATCATTGGGGACCCGAGTCACCCCAGCTTCACTCTATTTCAGCTGCTACCATCCAGGAAATATTACCACAGCATGAAAACCAGGACCAACAGGCTCCGGGACAGCTTCTTACCAGGCCATCAGACTGATTAACTCATGCTGATGTGAGTGTATTTCTATGTTACATTGACTGTTCTGTTTATTATAAATTACTATGATTGCACATTGCACATTTAGACAGAGACATAAGGTAAAGATTTCTGCTCCTCATGTATGTGGAGGATGTATAAGAAATAAAGTCAATTCAATTCACTTCAATTTAACATACAAGTGTGTTATTTCTTATCCCAAGTCTAAAGAAATAAATCATTTCTTACTTTTCAAAGTTGGTAGTAAACAAATCTAACATCAGTCCTCATGTCTACATTTCATTGTTTAATTCAAGACCAGCCACAATTGATGGGTTTGGATTTAAACAGGATAGAAATTAGCACTTTCTAAATGAAGTGTTAGAGAGGCTGGCAAGATCAAGTGATGAGGGGATATGACCGAAAAGTTCTGTAAAATTGAACTCAAAATGATAAATAACTTCAAATCAGGACAAGGAAAGAGAAGCATCAACTGCCATTGACTAGAAGTTCAGTCAATGTATTGTATATTCAAATAGTGGTTAATATGCTCCTTATTGGAATTGGAATGTTATTGTCACATGTACTAAATATAGTAAAAACTTTGCTCTACATTCTGTTCATACAGAACAATCTGTTAAGCCGTGCATTGAGGATAAAGTGTAACACTGACAGAGAAAGTGCAGTGCAGGTAGATGTTAAGGTGCAAGATCATAACGAGGTAGATAGTGAGGGCAACAGCACATCCTATCATCCTAAAGAACCATTCAGTGGTATTATATACAGTGTGTAGAAGCTCTCCTTGAGCTTGGCAGTACATGCATTCAAGGCTTCTGTATGATAGGAGAGGAGAGAATGTTTGGGGTGGGTGCATTCTTTGATTATGCTTTACTGAGGCAGAGATTAAGTATAGATAGAGTTCGTAGAGGGGAGACTGGTTTTCATGTTCTGCCAAGTTTGGTCCATAACTTTTCCCAGTTTCTCAGAGCAGGTGCCATACTGAACTGTGATGCATTCAAATGAAATGTCTTCGATTTTGAATCAATAAAAATTGATCACAAAAAGAAATTAAGAAAGCGACAGTAGGAACTTATATTCAGATTTTTTTGGAACATGAAAATCTTTTGCTCAAGTTAATCTTTTGAAGGGAATGATGAAGAGATAAAAGGGCCTTATGTGGATACCAGAGAGGTAAAGAGTGCAGAAAGCTTCAGAGGGAGAAGTCTATAGCTATATATAAAGCAAGTGTGCGTTATTTCCACTAATACCCCATAGTTCTAGGATTCTAAAATTGGTTTGGTACAGACAATCACAGGACCACTTTTCTCTAAGTTACTAGGAAGCAAGCAATACATTCTCCTGTTCTTCCTCAATTCTTCATATTCTTCTACTACAGTTCTAAACAGAGGAAGATGTAGGTACATGAATTCCTTTAATATGTGTTGGTCTTTGCACACCAGCTATCACCCAGACTTGACAATATGAAGTCTTGGGCCAATGATCAGTGGCTCCAAGACAACTGCACACTAATTTCTGTGCACAGGCTTGGTCCAAGCACAACAACTGAAGTTAAACACAAAAGAGGAAGGCACCCATCCTGTATTTTGCTCTGGTTTCACTTGGGGAACGGCACTCAAACTATGCCAATAGTTACTGGTTGCCGGTGGGATTGAGCTGTGGCAACATGCACAGAAATATTTTGATGTGTACTTAGAGAATTGTAATCTGCAGGATTGCAAACTCACTACGAGCTAATGGGTTCAGGCTCCTTTACAGCCAACATAGATAGTGGGCTGAATGATCTAAATGCCATGATTAATGAATGGCTAATGTGTTTGATACTTCACAGGTAATCAAATCTGGGCTGAGTATACTTTCACATCTAACTGACTCAACCAGTCATTGCATCGGGTCACCATCTGCAATCACAGTTCTCACATTCTATTCTCCCCATTGTCTACAAGTGCAGTCTTATGATGAACCAGATTACTGGCTTTTAACCAGATGCTTGACCCATAATCTCCTTGACAATGGCATCATGTTTCTTCCTATGTATCCTGTCATGGAGACCTGTGTTGCCCAAGATGTGAATCAAACAACTAAATTTTTAAAGTTCCTCAGTAGATACATTATCATAAATAAAACACAGAAGAAACCAATAAAATATATTAGGACTGATTGATAAGTTCGTGGCCCAAGGTAGAAGGAGTCAATTTTAGAAAACCTAGCAAATTTACTTTTCAACATAGTCCCCTCCTACGTTTACACACTTAGTCCAGCGGTCGTGGAGCATACGGATCCTTCTTTACAGAAGTCGGTGTCTTGGACCTCCAGAAAGTGGTCCACAGCATGGGGTGATTGATAAGTTTCTGGTCTAAGGTAGAAGGAGATGAGTTATTCAAACTTTCTGCAGAATCATTCAAAGAGTTGAATTGCACCTGCATGTAATGAGAGCTGCATAACTCTTAGGCCATTAACTTATCAATCACCCCTTATGTTGTATTTCCCTGGTAATTTTACACATGGATTCCATTTCCTTTTAACTACATGGGTACTGGGAGGGTAATTGCACAACCTGGTACAAACAATCATCCTTTCATACAGCAACAGATGTAGGATCAAGGTAACATGATCTTATTGGTAGTGGCAAGCCCAAGATTAGACACCTGCAGAGTTAACGGAAACATAAACTGAAAGCGTAGGCCATGCCTTTTTTGTAACTTCGCTACATCCTGACTGATCTTTTACCACAGAAACCTTGTCCTGCATAGCAACTTCTCTTAATAGACAGAAATCTATCAAACTTTAATCATGAGCTTCCACTGCCACATAGGTAAAGATTTCTGTGTCTATAAGAAAATATTAACTGAAGTACAAAGTTCAGAGTAAATTTATTATCAAAATACACATATGTTATACTACGTTGAGTTTCATTTTCTTGCAAGCTTTTACAAGAAAAAAATGCAATAGAAGTATATGAAAAATGTACATAAACTAACAAAAGACTGACAAAACCATCAATGTTGAAAAGACAGGGTGTGCAGATAAAAATAGTACTGAGAACATGAGTTGTACAGAGTCCTTGAAAGTGAGACTGCAGGTTGTAGACTCAATTTAGAGCAGTGGCCAGTGAAGTTATTCATTATAGTTAAGAAGCCTGATGGTTATAGGGTAAGAAGAGGGCATTGGCCTGGATATTGAGGGTCTTTGATTGCAGATGCTGCTATTGTGTGGAAGCACTCAGTAGTGGAGAGGGCTTTGCCTGTGTTGGACTGGGCTGTATCCACCACTTTCTGTAGTCTTCTCTGTTTCCAGGTATTGGTGTTTGAATACCAGGCCATGATACAACCAGTTAGAATTCTCTCCACTGGGTATCTATCGAAGTACGTCAAACTTTTTGACAATGCCAAACTTATGCAAACTCCAAAGAAAGTAGAAGCACTATTGTGCCTTCTTTGTAAAGACACATGTGCTGGTCCCAGGTCAGATGCCAAAGAATTTAAAGCTACTGATCCTCTGCACTTCTGTTTCCCTCATGATGACCTCTGATTTCTTCCTCCTGAAGCTGATAATCAGATCTTTGGTTTAGCTGGCGTGAGTTGTTGGTGTGACACCACTCAACCTGATTTTCAGTCTCACTGTTATGTTACTTTGATACAGCCAACAACAGTGCTGTCATCAGCAAACTGAAATATGGCATTAGAGTTGAGCAGGGATGAATCCTTTGGCTCACCGATGCTGATGTTCTGGCTAACTGGGTCTGTCAGTGAGGAAACCAAGGATCCGGTTGCACAGGGAGGTACTGAGACCCAGGACTTGGAGTTAGTGCTGAATTTTGAGGGAATGATAGTGTGCAAAGCTGAGCTGTAGTCAATGAAGAGCATCTTCATTGTATAGGTGTTCTAGAGCAAAGAGAAGAGCCAATGACATGGCATTGCTGTTGACTCATTGTAATGACAGACAAATAGGAGCGGATCCAGGCCACTCCTCAGGCAGTGATGACATGCTTCATGACAAATCTCTCAATGTATTTCGCCATGTTGGATGTAAATGCTGCTGGACAATAGTCAATGATACAAAGTTCTTTTTAGGCACCAATATACTTGAAGCAAGTGGATACCCCAGAATGCCAAAGCGAGAGTCTGAGAGTCCATAAACACTCCAGCCAATTGATTAGCACAGGTCTTCAGTAGTTGACCAGGTATGCTGTCTGTGCCAAATGCTTTCTGTGGATTCACCCTCCTGAAAGATGCTCTCTCATCAACCTCAGAGATTACAGGGCCATTGGGGTCCCATCCTAATGACTAAGCCCTGATCTACAAATTGTGACCCTTGGCTGTGGACAACTCAGTCAAATGAAACATCTACCCTATCTAAAGTTCCGTAAGTTTTGTGATCAGCATTCATTCTTCTAAATGCAAGAATATAGAAATAGTCTGCTTGATCTCTTCTCATAGACCTAACCCTCCAAAAGAAGCATTTAAATATTATGTGGAGGGGGAGGTTGCTCAATTCTGTGACAGAGTGAAACACAGTTCCAGTTTTAGCATCCCAGGCAAAGGCGGGCTCCATTTTCCAGGCAAGTGTTTTCTTTGCCTTCATCGCTTTGAAAGATTATTCCATTTCATCCCATTCAACACAACACCAGAGAGCTTCACCTTTCCACAGCCTGAATTCATTCCACCTCAGTTAAATTCAACTTGTTATTGCAATGCATGTTGCAAGGAGGATAAAAAGAAGCATCAGGGGAGTGTAGACAGGCTCAGTGAACGGTCAAAGGCACGGCAGATGGAAAAAATGTGTGACACAATCCACTTTGATAGGTTATTTCGAATAGGAAGGCATTTCCACTCCAAAGCCAAAAAAGATATTGATAATCACTGTCATTAGTGTCCTTGCAGATGAATAAGGAATGCAGATATCTTAGACTCTTTGCAAACAGATTTGAATAACAGTTTAGAGATGTCGTGGTCCATTTATACAGGACCCTGGTGAGACCACATCTGGAATATTGTGCTTGAATTTCAAGAACTTTTTCTAGTGACTAGGCCAGAAGAATAGGTAGTTCTTTCTACAAAAATAGTAGTTACATTTTTGTTACAATTATAATCATGAAGAATCTGTTTTAAATTAATGTCAATTATTTAAGTATGCATATTCTTAGTTGTTTGAACATGACTCATTTCTTACAGAAAGCAACATTAATAAAATACTAACTACTCAGATATATGAACTGCAGCACCAAATAATTTCTTTAAGTGGAGAGTGCTGTTCCTTTTTCAAGAAGTGAGAGAGGGATGGTGCAATTTAATGCTGAGTTTAGAAAAGCATGGTATCTGCTCTTATTTATCCATCAATAACCTTTGGGAGTACTGAACTCTTCATCAATCTCCAGGAAAAAAGAAATTGGCCAACAATTTGTTTTCCTTCCTGTCCAGACAGACTACATTAGATACTAAGCTTATTAAAGGCAAATTGCTACTGGGAACTGAATCTATTACTTAAACCTTGGAGCCCCTTATTCTATTGCTAATTTATTTATCCAGTAGCTCAATGACAGCTCAAGAAATGTGATTAGTGATATCATAATTTGTTCTTTGATTAGACTAAGGATCTTTGTTCAATTACTCCTTCAAAACTGTGCAAATGCACATCATTTTTAGTACAAAAATACTCAAAAATATTTTAAATTCTGAACCAAATCATATAGCAAAATACATACCAAGTGCAACAGTGCCCATTAGAAAGGGTTTTCCAATGCAGGAGAAATCATTGCTTATTTCTTGATGGATTTCAGAGCCCACAACAAAGGTCACCATTACCTGCAAAACAGAAGACGAAAGTTCTGGGATTGGGCAAATCTAAATGAGAAATATGATAAAACTGTTTAGAAATTCAACTATATGACACAAGCATTTTCACAGAAATTAAATTGATTTCCAGTATTTAAATAAGCTGCTTATTTAAATACTTAGAACTGATGTGGTTAAGTTGGTAGATGACTATTTCCTTTTCTGGAAGAAGTTCCACCTCTTTGTCAAGAGGGATGCATTATTTTTATCATGCCTTTCAGCAGTCTGAACTAGCTGGCTGATGGGCAACTCCAAGAAGTTTGGAGTTGTGGCAGTGGAATGTTCTACCATGATTTTACAATGAGCGAGATCAACATTCTCTTTCCCCTGACATTCTGAGCCAAACCTGGTAACTTCCTGGGCTTCTGCTCTGCGAAACTACACCAACCCCTTTTTTGGATCTCAAGTGAAATTCAATACTCTTGCATGAGTCAGTGCTGTCATGCTTGTATCAGTATTACCCCAACCCATACAATAAGTTCCAATAGTGGTTGGATTTAATAGCTATCAACTACCCTTTAAGGCATGTTGCCATAGTACCAATGAGTGCAGGTTATCTTCACAAGGTGCACAGGGTTCCTGAAGTTACTCCTTTGCAGTCAGAGAATTACAGCTATAAAAAGTGAAGGTCTGTGTTAGTTGGAGAGTCATGATACTCATGATCAATTTCAGCAAATTGAAGTGTAGACTTGAGCATGAAGGAAATAAGACTGTGCATGCAAAACAGTTGAAGGCAAATGACCAACCTTAGAACTGTCAGACAGCAGACAAAGAAAATGGCAGGCCTGTCCCAGATGGAGGGAGACTGAAAATCTCAGAAGCAATGCAAGAAGAACTTGTTGCTAGAGGCAGAGTCGAGAAACAAAATACTGTTTATGTACCTATTTCTGCCTCTGAGGACACACAATGTGTTGGAGTGACTGTAAAACTAGCTTAGCTCACTATCATCAGAAACAGAGAAGTTAAAAGTCGAGAACCTACTTAAAACCCACAATTGGAAGTAAAAGAGTCCCCTAATATGGAAATGGGTGTGTTTTCATATTAGTTTGTAATGTGGGATTATGGGTGAACACTTCAAGTCCAGGTTACTAACCACGTTGAAACTAATATTCAAACTGGCATTCACAACAGTCTCATCAGTGGAAGTAGTCTTTAAGTAGGGAGTTTCAGCCAGCACAGCATTTCAGTGCAAAGGCTGTATGTAGACTAATAGAAGATTCAGATCAGATGTGCAGATTAATTTATCTATCCCATGTACATGAAAACATACAGTGAAATGTGTCATTCGCATTAACAATCAACACAACCTGAGGATGTGCTGGGGGCAGCCCGCAAGTGTGGTCACACATTCCACTGCCAGTATAGTATGCCCACAATGTTCAGCAAAGCATAACGAACAACAACTACAAAACAAAATAACAGCAACAAAATATACACAAAAAGCTGGAAGAACTCAGCAGGAAATGAATAAACAGTTGACGTTTCTGGCGGAGCCACTTCATCGGAAGTGGAAAGGAAGGGGGAAGAAGCTGGAATCTCTTTCCTCCCTTCCAGCTCTTTGCACTTATAGACAAGCCTCCAGCCCCAGGACGGACCACCTCTGGGCCTCCAACCTCCAGTTACTGGCCCAGACACAAAGACATTAGCCCCTGACTTCCAGAAATGCTATTGGGGCTCCAATTGCCAGACAATGGGCCTCTAAACTCCAGACACTCAAACAAGGGGCTTCTTCATTTGGACCTAGACTACCCGACTCACTTCAGTTTTCAACCTTTGGGCTTTGACCTTTGGTACTGACCCCAGGATTCACTGATCATTGGAAGTTTAGCTCCGGGCCTCCAGACTCACAAGGACCTCTAACCCTGGGATTTACCGACCGGCGGGGGGAGGAGGGGTGGAGGGAGGGTGCTCAACAACACTCCTGCCTCCTCTTCTGCTCACACAGGCCTCCAATCCTGGGACTCACTCACGTGGGGTGGGGGGAGGGGGCACTCACCAGCCTTCATTCACAGAGGCTACCGACCTTAGTCACTGATCATGGAACTCACTGGTATTCATCCTCAGTGCCTGCCAACCTGATATCTGTTGACAAGAATCACTGGTGTTTGTGCTCTGACCTGGACTCCATCTTCTGCCTGATGCTTCATTTACTGACCCTGACCTTCAACTCCCCTCTTCTCTGCCTCACAACCATCCCTACAAACCTGAAAAATCAACTGTCTTGAGTCATGACCTCAATGGATAGGGCAGCTCGATGCCATCTTAACCAGAAACAAATAGATAAAATGTCAGCAGCTCCAATGTATAGATCATGTTAGCATGAAGTGACATAAATCAAATAAGCTGTGATGGGAAAGCCTGACTGTTACCATGGAAACTTCCCCTCTGCCATCCGATTCCTAAACGTACATTGGACACTTGGACACTACCTCATTTTTTTAAATATATAGTATTTGCTTTTTGCACGATTTTTAATCTATTCAATATACATATACTGTATAAAGTATACTGAATAAGATTTATTTATTTATTAATTATTGTTTTTCTTCTAGATTATGTATTGCATTGAACTGCTGCTGCTAAGTTAACAAATTCCATGTCACATGCCAGTGATAATAAACCTGATTCTGATTCTGATTCAGCACAATTTTGAACTGTAAAATGCTTTATTGCCACAAAGAATGGTACATAGACTCTGTATGCAAAACTGAGAACACATTTGCCTCATTTGCACAGTTACAAGCAGTTTACAATATCTCTGCATCTAGTTTTTTCAGATATTTACAAATTCGAGATTATGTTAGGAAATATATACCTAATTTCAAAGTTTTAGACAAACATGAGTTGCTGGAAGCAATAAATAAATTTGATCCTGTTACTCGTAGGGCCGTATCCTATTTTTATCAGATCCTATATAATGGAGCTCGGGTGAATACTGCAGGTCTTAAACAGGCATGGGTGTAGAACTGAATTGGGTATAGAACTGACAGAGGAGGTCTGGGATGAGTGTTTAAAGAGTATACATGTTTGTTCTGTCAACATCAGACACAGACTTACACATTTTAAAACAATACACAGACTCCATTATTCTAAAGAAAAGTTGCACAGCTTCTACCCTGATGTTTCACCAGTTTGTAATAGATGTAAATCTGAGAACAGTAACTTGTCACATTCATTCTGGTCATGTTGTAAGCTTTATGCAAACTGGAAAAGTATTTTTCACTGTTTCTCTGAGGCTTACGGTGGGAACCAGACCCACTCATAACCACCATTGGAGCAACAAGCTCCCCATCTTCAGCCAATAAGTATGAAAAAATGGTTATTGTTTGGAATGGTGATTGCTAAGAAGTTAATCCTGCAAATGTGGAAAATGGACTCTGTGCCTACGTACGATCTGTGGCAGAGAGAACTGGCAAATACTTTACATTTGGAGAGACTGAGACTATGTAGTGAGGACAGAGGTGACATCTTTGAAAGGATACGGGGCCCTGTATTGGTCTCTTACGGGGTGAGGACTGAGGTTTTTTGATGCGGTGTACCTCTGCTGTGTATGTTTACTTTTGCCTTAATATTTTTCTCCCTTTTGCTGCTCAATATTTAATCTGATTTTGTTAAGGTCGTGGTTTTTGTGAATGTGCTGTATTTTTTTTTGTTTGTAGAAAAGAAAGAATTAAAAATATATTAAGAAAACTGAGAACACAGCAAATCACAGGAGAGACACTCAAATAGAAGGGAAATAATTGGATCAGAACAAAAGAAAATGGAGGTTAAAGCCACTGAAAAGGAAGGCAAGGAAGGAAGGCAGTTTGAATATTATATACACCAGCCGTAATAATATAAACAGTGATTTCATAATTAAAGATCAATAATCAAGACTTGTACAAGATTATTGACATCACCTGTTACATTAGGGAAACTACAGGTCGACCTTCACTAATCTGGCACCACTGAGACCTGAGGAGTTCAGATTACTGAAAATGCCGAATTACAGAAGGATCACATTAAGCAATAGCTAACCACCTTATTATACCTTTAAAATATCATGTATATCAGCACAAGTTAGATAATAATGAAACAGAAATATTAAATGAGTAGCATGTGAAGTTTTAATAAAGTAATATACTGTACAGGCACAGATAAAATAAAGGGTACAGGTAAATGTACAGGAATTAACTTAAACAGAAAAGTTGAGCACTTCTGCTTCTGAAGTGAGATGTTTAATATACCTTTAGGCAAAGTCTGCAAGTGTGGGGTTGTCAGGATCATCACATTTCATCTTGAAAAATGAGTGAAGCATCAGGAACTGGTGCTGAAACTGGCACAACATTGTACACCTGCTCGGGGCTTAATTTTTCATTGGAGACTAACTTGGCGAACTCGTCAACAAACTCTGCTGCTGCTTCCTTGTCTGCTGAGCATTTTTCACCACACACTGCACAACACTGTAAGCCATGACACTGCTTGAACTGATGAAGCCAGCCTTCACTATAGTCACACTCATAATCTAGCCCTAGTTCTTCATGAAACACTTTTGCTTGTTCCTTCATTATATCTCCAGATAGTTCAACACCTTCACTTACTCAAAGATAAGCCACATTATCAGCACTTCATCTAGTTCCGAACTTCTTTCGTCTTTCATTGTTTTTCTTATGCACATCTGTTTCTTTGAGCCAATATCAGCAAAAAGAATGTAGTAATTTTTCTTCGTTTCTTCATATCGCACAGTGTGGAAAAGCCAAAATTGTAATGCTCGCACAAGCTTTTCACTGATACACCACTGTCCAGTTTTCTCAAGAGTTCAACTTTACCTCTATTGGATAATGTGCGGTGTTTTCGCTTCACATCACGAGGTGCATTTCCTTTACTCACTGGGGCCATAATTGGGGTTAAAAAGGGTAAGTGATATTAATAAATGCAGGAAAACAAGCAGGAATCGCCTGTCTGTGCTTACAAGAGCATGCCAACACGTGAACAGATCTAGCGCAAACAAAACAACGTGCAGCAGATTGGTATGCGGAAAATTTGATATCAGTGCCAGATTATCGAAGGAACCGGATTACAGGTAGTTGGATTAGTGAAAGTCAACTCTACCAATTTTGCTAACTTTGCTAGGAAGTGACTGGTTGAAAGGTTTCAGGATATTTATACGAGATTAAATGCTTCATAGCTAGGCTTGAGTAGGCTGCTACAACTATATAAAGACATGTTCAAAGATTCAGATATGGACACTGAGCAGAATGAAGCTTAAAGGTATATGAGATTGGATGGCAGATTAATCAAGTGATCAACTCAAACCATTAAATACACAGGTGTGCAAAGCTCTATAGGATATTGATAAATGAGGCACAAAATTGTTTGGATGATCCTCAAGGCGTTAATCTCCCAGACAAAACCTTCTGACTCTGCTGAAATTTCAAAGATAATACAAAAGAGTTAAAGATCCAAAAGGCTCAAATACATTTA
Organism: Hypanus sabinus; assembly: GCF_030144855.1. Classification (NCBI taxonomy): domain Eukaryota; kingdom Metazoa; phylum Chordata; class Chondrichthyes; order Myliobatiformes; family Dasyatidae; genus Hypanus; species Hypanus sabinus. The sequence continues at coordinate 53,367,281 of NC_082707.1, forward strand.
TAATCAAAGAATGTACACGTGCTTGCGATTTCTCTGCTTACAGGCAGTCAAAAAACAAGAAACTTGAATGAACTCTGATGAAAAAGGCCAACACCAAATGTGCAGAGAAAGAGAAAAAAAAAACATAAATCATGCAAGTGACAGCATTCTGAACCAAACTGCATCCATAGATATGAATCCCTGGAGCAGACAGAGTAGGCCCAAAGCCTCAGTCCATCATATAGCAGGCCAAATCCCTGTAAAGCTCACAGACACGAAGCCCATAGCAGTGGAAGCTGTCTCACCAAGGAGAGAGGAGTGAACATTGTGGAAGAGTGAGCAAAATCAGTCCGCCCCTCACCTCTGATCCCGACACCCTATCTTTCCAAACTATCTGGGTCAGCATTTCAATCATCCAGACACTGGATTGTGCTGTATGCAAGTACCTGGGCCCAAGCACCATGATACACTCTGGGCCTAAGCCTTGTTACTAGCCCAAGGCCATTTTCAACCTCTCCAAATTGGCTTGGTCTTCAGAGCAATCCAACCTCACACTCGGTTTAGGCGTAGGGCATCAAAACTCCTCTGCCTCAATTCTTTTCCAAATTGCTCGCTCCAACTCCATCTCTGACAGCGACACCATCTCGAACATGTAGCACTCTGACTTTGCAACACACCAGCATGGCTGGTCCCTCAAGTCAGCTTCATCTCTGTTCGCCTCTTCATTGTTTGCGGTGATAGTTTACCACAATTTCGTGTGGAATCTCCGACTACATTTGTATGCAGCTGGGCAGGTAGAAAGGTTTATGAACTTTAGACTTGCCCAATACCAATGCTCAGTTTATTGTGCACGGAAGTCAGCACATGTTGGCAATTAAAAACCATAGGGTGGTGTACTTATCATTATAAGTCAGTACCAGAATAATTCCTAGTAATTATAGATCTGATAAAACAATGGATTCACAGCACTGTTTGTGCAACCAGGATGGATTCTGACTGCAACCATCACAAACCATGAAAAGCTTACCCCTGACATCCCTTCTGCACCTACTTCCAAGCACCATTAAACTATGGCCCCTCGTGTTGGCTATTTCAGCCCTGGGAAAAAGCCTCTGGCTATCCACACAATTAATATCTCATATACACCTCTATCAGGTCATCTCTCATCCTCCATCACTCCAAGGAAAAAAGGCGAAGTTCATTCAACCTATTCTCATAAGGCCTGCTCTCCAATCCAGGCAACATCTGCTCTCCAATCCAGGCAACATCCTTGTAAATCTCCTCTGCACTCTTTCTATAGTATCCACATCCTTCCTATAGTGAGGTGACCAGAACGGAACACAGTACTCCAAGTGGAGTCTGGCTACGGTCTCATATAGCCATAACATTATGTCACAGTTCTTGAACTCAATCCTACAGTTGGATGAATGCCAACACACCATACACACTATTCTTTGATGTTAAGCTTCCAACTATGGCCTTCTTTCAGCCACGACTCAGTGGTACCCACAATGTCATACTGAGCAATTTCTAGTTGTGTCACAAGTTCATCCACCTTATTCTGAATGCTACACATATTTAAATATAGTGCCTTCAGTCCTGCATTCTTCACCCTTTTGAATTTTGTCTCTGTGGTACAATTTAACTCTTTACTCTGTCTACATTTGTACTCAATCATTGGCTTGTCCTTCCTTACATTCATGTTACACCATTACCTACTTGTAAAACTACTGGCTCATCCTCAGCTCTATCATGCTGGTTTCCACCCCCTGCCATATTAGTTTAAACCACTCCCAATAGATCGAGTAAATCTGCTCACAAGCAGATTGGGCCCCCTCGGATTCAACAGCAACCCGATCCTTTTGTACAGTGCCCACTTGCCCTGCAGTCTACTCATGGATAGTCAACATGGCTTTGTGAAGGAAAGATCGTGCCTCACAAGCCTGATTGAGTTTTTTGAAGAGGTATCAAAAAAAAATGATGAAGGTAGGGCAGTGGATGTGGTCTACATGGACTTTAGCAAGGCATTTGACAAGGTCCCTCATGAGAGACTCATCCAGAAAGTCATGAGGCATGGGATAAGTGGAACCATGGCTATTTGAATAAAAAATTGGCTTAAAGGAAGAAAGCAGAGGGTAGCTGTGGAAGGAAAGTATTCTCCCTGGAGGTCGGTGACTAGTGGAGTGCTGCAGGAATCTGTCCTGGGACCCCTGCTGTTTGTGATTTTTATAAATGACCTGGATGTAGAGGCGGAAGGATGGGTGAGTAAGTTTGCAGATGACACGAAGATTGGAGGAGTTGTGGATGGAGCTGTAGGTTGACGAAGGTTACCAGAGGATATAGACAGGCTGCAGAGTTGGGCAGAAAAATGGCAAATGAAGTTCAATCCGGACAAGTGTGAGTTGATGCATTTTGGAAGGACAAACCAGAAGACTGAGTACAGGATTAATGGTCAGTTACTTAAGTGTGTGAATGAACAAAGGGACCTTGGGGTTCAAATCCATACATCTCTCAAGGTCACTGCATAGGTTGATAGGGTAGTTAAGGCGGTCTATGGGATGCTAGGCTTCATTAACAGGGGGATCGAGTTCAAGAGTAGAGAGGTCACGTTGTAAGTCTACAAATTTCTGGTGAGACCACACTTAGAGAATTGTGTTCAATTCTGGTCACCTCATTATAGGAAGGATGTGGAAGCTATGGAGAGGGTGCAGAGGAGATTTACCAGGATGTTGCCTGATTTGGAGAACAAGTCATATGAGGCAAGGTTAGCAGAGCTGGGACTTTTCTCTTTGGAGCGTAGAAGAATAAGAGGGGACTTGATAGAGGTCTACAAGATTATGAGAGGCATAGATAGGGTGGATAGTCAGTACCTGTTTCCCAGGGCACCAATAGCAAACACCAGAGGGCATATGTACAAAATTAAGGGAGGGAAGTTTAGGGGAGACATCAGGGGTAAGTTTTTTACACAGAGGATTGTGAGTGCCTGGAATGACTTGCCAGGGATGGTGATGGAGGCTAAAACATTAGGGGTATTTAAGAGCCTCTTGGACAGGCACATGGATGAAAGAAAAATGGAGGGTTATGGGGTAGTGTGGGTTTAGTACTTTTTTAAGGATTATATGGGTCAGCACAACATGGAGGGCTGAAGGGCCTGTACTGTGCTGTAGTGGTCTATGGTTCTAAGAGATCCCAATAATCCAAAAATCCCTGCCCACTGCTCCAATTCTTCAGCCATGTATTTATCTGTCACCTCATTCTATCTCTATCCTCATTGTTGTGTGACACAGGTAGCAATCCCGAGATTACTACCTTTGAGGTCCTGCTTCTCAGCTTCCTTCCCAACTCTCTATATTCTTTTTTCAGGATCTCCTCTCTTTTCCTACCTATGTCGATGATACTAATATTTACCACATCCTCTGGCTGCTCAGCTTCCCTTTTCAGGATATTGTGGACGTGTCCAGAAACATCGTGGACCCTAGCACCTGGGAGGTAAACTACCATCTGTGTTTACTTTTGGTGTCTACAGAATTGCCTTTCTGTCCCACTGACTACAGAATCCTCTATTACTGCTGCCATCCACTTCAGTTGCTTACCTTCAGAGCCACAGGGCCAGACTCAATGCCAGAACACCAGCTCTGTAGACATACCCCCTATTCGCTCAAGAGTTAAGTAAGAAATAAGGAATGAACTCACCTGCTTACCTTGCCCCCACTTGTTTTTGCCGAAGCTCTGTTAAGCTAAAACCTTACTACTCTGCCTCAGACTACTCCAACGATGATTGCTCCCACAATGACGGCTCCGCTAGGCAGTAACTCTCTTTTATAGAGACTAGGTTTTCAAAAGCTCTACTCCAAGCAATGACTCCTGTCGAGAATGTTCCTGCTTTTTAAAGCTCTTTGCCAGACCTGCATGGGAACATTTCTGTTGTGTCTGCATAGTACTCCGATCAAGTCATCAGGGTTGGGGATGGATTCAGAGCAATTCTTATTCTGGAGGCATCTGATGGTATTGATGTCACCAACAGGGATCACGGTCTGGGGATTCTGTGGCTGCCGGCATTGGAGTTGGCGTGTTCTGTGATCTGCATGGGCAATCTTCTGAACCTTACTGGACCATGAGAAATGCGAAGAACTGGTGATTAAAAGATCTGGTGGAGGGTAAAGTATCAAACAAGTCTATTGTAGGCAGTGGAGAGATACCCAAGCATTTTACTGAGTTTTTAAGGTACTCTGCTAGCTTCTTATTCAATCTTATTGTAATGTTGACATTATCAAAGAAAGAGAAACCATGGTGCTGGAGTAAATCTCAGCAATAATATTCATAGAAGACTGAGCAGCAGGCTGTTTTCATACATTGTAATTGTCAGCCATGCATTCGAATTGGCAACCATGTCTGTAGAACAGTGATCAGTCACATCAGGAATAGCAGACTTGAGAGGCCATCTTCATCTGCATTGTTCCAGTGCTGTTAAAAACATGGTTTTCTCCACTGTAGCAGGCTTTTAACTATATGTTGATGTAATCTACTTCCTCCTTCCTAATATGTTCTTTCTTGCCACCATAGACTTTTTGAGATTTATGAAAAGCTAATTCATTTTCAGTGGACTGGCAAAAGACATGATAGGAACAGGTAATCACTGTAGATCAGATATTGAGCCTCAGAACTCATGTAAATAAGATGTGATCTGTAGATATTTTATTGGCAGCCAGGGGAGCACATTCAGTATTTTATGTTGGTGGTCTCACTCTTTAAATACTGCTTATAGAATACACAAAGGACACCCACCAATGGGGCCTCAGGAGGAAAAGGGATAGTGAAGGAAGCAATGTGAAAGTAGGTGGCCAGGTGGGAGCCAAGAGAAGCATTGTTGCATCTGACAGCAATACAATTAGATAAATATACTTCCATGATAAACATCTACTAGGCCCCTGTCACAACATATCTAAACATGAACACCTTGAATGCCACCAGAGTGGCGCACATGCTTAATTTGAGGCTGTGTAATTCTCAACACACAAGGTAGATCCCAATTTGCAATGGAAAAAAATGGCCAGTCTAATGACACAGCTCAACTTGACATTAATTAGTATGCTGTTTAGAATTTGATTCTAGGCATTTTGCAGACTTGAATTATTTCTAAATTATGAGGTGTTATATTACCTTAATCATTTCCTCAGAGTTCTGACCTTAAATTTGAGTCTTAAATATTCATAGATACGTATGAAATTACATGCTCAATGTTGGGAATATGGTACAGAAGGAATGGTTATAGAAAAGTAATTTTACGTCTATTATTTTCTTAGGCATGTTTCCAGTGCCTCCTTTGGCTAGTTATAAAGGCTTTAACAAACAGTCTTTCGGGAAGCGGGGATCTCTCAGTAAGTATTTTTCTTTTTTACATTTCTTTTCATTTGGTGGGAAGTGATAGTTTGAATCAGGCTGGTGCGGCAAATGTTCAAAGAATATTTCTGCTGACTTGCTGCTTGCTTTGGGCACAAGACCAATTACTACTCTTAGTTATTTCATCATTCTAGCAAGTCAGGGCAATCAAAAATAAGTAATTTCTCTTGTTGTCCAATTAGGTCAGGTCAGCAGCAAGGAAATGAAGCCAAGTTTTCGACCAAGTTGCTTTCAGTGTCTCTGAACATGCCATTTTTTTGATGGATGATAGCCACAGTATCCCAACAGCAGATGGTACACGTTTCTCTCTGGTGACCCTATGCTCTTTGCTTGGCACTCATGCCAAAACTTGAAGGGCAGTCAGATAATCCAGTTATCCTGTATTTTTAATGCAAATAAATGAGCTTTCAGGAAAACAAAGCACAAGGGTTGGACAGGTCTATTATAGTAATGAAGAGGTTCACTAGCATGCATTTCACACCTAGATTTGGGAGACAACAGAGATAAGTAATGACAATTGAAGTTGAAACCTTCTGTGTTGCCTATTTGGCTTAGGTCCTTCACTTGAATCTGTACACCAGTATTTAGCAACTTGCTATAACATTAGGGATTAGTCATGCCTGACAATGATGTAGTGCTATGATATGCCATGGAGAGAGTTAGCTGCTTCACAATGTCCTGGACACTTTGATTACATATATTTTATATTAGAGCAGCCTACTTCCACAGGGAGGTTATGGTGAAGTGTTAATAGAGATTAGCAGATTGCAAACCCTATTATATTCACCAGGAAGCATAAATAAGTTTCAAGATCAAGTTTCAAGTTTCATTATCGTTCAACCATACACCATACATGAACATAGCCAAACAAAACAGTGTTCTTCTGGGACCAAAATGCAAAACACATTACCAACAGCACCCAGCACATTTCATATAGCACATCACACAAATAGCACATGTGGTTATGATTTCAGAAAAACACATAGTCACCATGTGAAAAATATCTAGCCCAACTCCTCAAGTTGTCCTGGTCCAGCTTGATATTCCACTGACTAACAGAGCAATGCAGGGGTCAGCTCCCAATTCAGGACAGAATTCAGTGACACACAGCCAGATCCAGCATCTAAGGCATGTGGATCTTGTCAGTGCAACAACTGAGGCAACATAGCTCCCTCACCATCAATCTCCCCAATGAATCAGTGAACCAGGCTTGCCGTATTCTATGTTCTCAATGTCTGACGGAGTCTTGTGATCACAATAAAACAGCCTAAGACAATAATTTGCATCTTATTTTGGGATCGTGCACCATCTTAGCACGGCAGTCTGCAATGAAAAAAAATGTTCCATTTCTGTCAAACACTTTTCAATAGTTTTATTGCACTTTTAATCACTACACTGCACATGATTTATATTTCCAAACAAAAGAAAATAGTAGTATTGGCTGTGTGTAACCTTTGGTGATCATATCAAGACACACTGCTTATTTTTAGATAATTGCTTCATGTTCTTTGAACAGTTGTCTAATAAATATAATTTGCCTAGAGCCCATTTTTTACAGATATTTATAAATGAGAAACTTTTTGAATAATATGTTACAGTCCTTTCTGAATTCATGCCCAATTGACATTACGGAAAAAATTCTAGGTTTAAATCCCTATCAGAAGGGTTTAATAGCCATCATTTATAATATGATCATGAAAATACAGCCAGGGATGTCAGATAAAATTAAGAATGAATGGTAAAAAGAATTTCAATGTCCCTTACCTATAGAGCAATGGGAGAAAATTTTACAGTTAGTTAACTCCTCTTCTATTTGTGCCAAACATGTCCCTTATACAATTCAAGGTGGTACATAGGGGCCATATGCCTAAGGACAAACTTGCTCGATTTTATTCTCACGTTAATCCAATCTGTGATAGATGCCATTCTGAAGTAGCCTCTTTGACCCACATGTTTTGGTCTTGCCCTTGCTTGCAAAAATACTGGAAAGATATTTTTGGTATCATTTCAACAGTTTTGAGTATTAACTTGCAACCTCATCCTATGACTGCAATTTTTGGCTTACCAATGGTGGGTAACAGTTGTTTATCCCCCTTAGCTCTGCGGATGATTGCATTTGTCACACTAATGGCTAGAAGATCCATTCTACTGAACTGGAAAGAAATTAATCCCCCAACTACATTTCAATGTTTTTCCCAAACTATATCTTGTTTGTGTTTAGAAAAAATCGTGTCATTTTTTGACCCTTTGGTCAAATTTGAAGAAACCTGGAGACCATTTATTCAACATTTTCATATGAGCTAAACTGACCTTTCCTGAACCTTTTTCCCCTTTAGTTATTTGGATGGAGATGCGGAGTTATCAACACTACTGTGTATACCTGATATGATACAATAGCCTATGTCGGTTAGGTTAGCTGTTTTTTTGTTGTTTTTTTTTCTACTTTTTGTAATACAGTATGAGTTTGGGAGGTTATTATATCTGTGTTATTAACTGTTTGTATTTGCATTCCAGCCTTTTTAATTATGTACTCTCAAGCTCTCTGTATTTGCTGTTCTTCTTATGTTTTGTTTGAAAATTAATAAAAAAATTTAAAAAGAAAGAAAGACACACTGAGGGCAGGTTGATGAAATGAGCACAGTTGGGTAAACTGAGGATTTGTGTAACTATGAAATAAGCAAAAGTGAGTAAGCAGTTTGAACACAGAACATAGACCAGAACAGCATAGGTTTAGGGTGCCAGGGCACGAATCAAGTAGCAGCAGTACTCTCAATGGATAGAATTAAATATTCCCGTTTCAGCCTGATGCAGCTAGAAAACACAACTGCTTCCAAGGTCAGTACAGACAACAAAGATGTCCTAATGTGTTTAAACGAACGATCGCTGCTTAAAACTGATGGAAACACCACCAATTGTAGTCAGAAGCGCACACAGAGGACACTTCAGAGGAAGCACAGTTGCAGATCGGGGTTACAAGTGCGCATTAGGAAACGGAGTTTTAAATTCCCTCTACCGACTGTCTTGCTGCCAGATGTGCAGTCTCTGACGAACAAAATCGATGACCTCAGAGATCGGGTGCTGAATCAGAGGGACATTAGGACCGCATGTGTCCTTTCTTTCACGGAATCCTGGTTAACCCCTTCTGTACCAGATGCAGCAATCTATCTTGATCAACGAGTTTACTATATACATCAGGATATATCTATAGAGTCTCTCAAAAGCAGAGGTGAAGGAGTGTGCCTCATGATCGACTCTTCTTGGTACACAAATATATCAGTGCTGTCCCAATTCTGCTCACTAGACCTGGAATATCTGGCAGTAAAGTGCTGTCCTTTTTCCCTACCATGGGAGATTTCTGGGATCATTTTGGTAGCAGTTTACATTCCACCTCAGGCCAATGTCAAACAGGCTTTAGATTATCTGAGCAGTGGGATCAACATATATGAAACAGCACATACTAATGCCTTCACTATTGTTTTGGGAGATTTTAACTAGGTCAGTTTGAAAAAAATCACTAAGCAACTACCATCAAAAATACCAGAGGAAAAAACACACTGGATCATTGCTACACCACCATCAAGAATGCCTACCATCCTATTCCACACCCTCACTTTGGGAAGTCTGATCACCTGGCTGTACTTCTACTCTCTAAGTATAGGCAGAGACTGAAGACTGCAGCACTAGCAGTGAGGACCAAGAAGGTTTGGACAAAGGAAGCACAGGAGCACCTACAGGACTGTGTTGAATCAGTGAACTGGACTGTATTCAGGGATTCATCTTCGAACCGGGATGAGTATGCTGCAGTTGTTCCCGACTTCATTAAAACCCGTGTGGATGAGTGTGTGTCCACAAAGACTGACTGTACATTCCCAAACCAACAGCCATGGAAGAACCAGGAGGTACATCGTCTGCTGAAGGCGAGATCTGTGGCACTCAAATCTGACGACCCAGGCCTGTACCAGAGGTTCCATTGGTAGAATTTATAATTTATTTTTACTACAAAAAAGAACCTCTCACTAAAGATTAAACAGGATTGGGAGAGAGAACTTAATATGATCTTTGTTAATGAAGATTGGTTGAGAGTTTTGAAAAAGGTAAATTCTTCTTCAATATGTGCCATTCACTGTTTAATTCAAATTAAAATTGTTCACCGTTATTATTTAACAAAGGAGAGATGATGCAAAATATTTCCTAGCATAGACAATTACTGTGACAGGTGTAAAACTGAAGTAGCTACTTTGTCTCATATGTTCTGGTCATGTCCTTCATTAAAATCTTTTTGGAAATCTTTATTTTCTGCAATTTCTAAAGCTCTGAAAATTAATTTACAACGTAAGAGATTGACTGTTCTATTTGGAATAGTTCCACATCATATTCAGGGTATTTCATCTTCAGATCAACATATAATTGCATTTGTTACATTGTTGGTAAGAAGGGCTATTTTATTAAAATGGAAAGATACCTCTGTCCCTACATTAATTGAATGGTTTTCTCAAGTAATGTTATGTCTCAGTTTGGAAAAAATTAGTACAACTTTTGATCCTTGATTCAACTTTGAGAGAAGATGGGGCTCTTTTGCCAAATATTATCATTTAATTTGAATTATTTTATATGGTTTCCTTCCAATCTTATTCTATATAAACATGAATTGACGGTTGATGATTCTTTTTCTTTATATATATAGATGATGGTAAGACATATTGCTCAGGGTGTTGATTCCTAATGGGTATTTTTTAAGTTAGTTGGAGTTCTCTTTTTTTCCCCTTATATAAAAAACAAAAGAAAATTTAAAAATAAATAAATAGATAGAAAGTGGAGAGAGTGAGCAGTTCCAAGTTCCTGGGTGTCAAGATCGCTGAGGATCTAACCTGGTCCCAACATACTAATGCAGTTATAAAGAAGGCAAGACAGCAGCTATACTTCATTAGGAGTTTGTCAACAAATATACTCCAAAACCTCTGTAGTTATACTGTACAGGGTGTTCTGACAGGCTGCATCATTGTCTGGTATGAAGGGGCTACTGCATAGGACTAAAGGAAGCTGCAAAAGGTTGTAAATCTAGTCAGCTCCATCTTGGGTACGAGCCTTCAAAGTACCCAGGACATCTTCAAGGAGTGGTGTCTAAGAAATGCAGTGTCCATTATTAAGGATCTCCAGCACCCAGGACATGCCCTTTTCTCACTGTTACCATCAGGTAGGAGGTACAGAAGCCTGAAGGCACACACTCAGTGATTCAGGAACAGCTTCTTCCCCTCTGCCATCCAATTCCTAAATGGACATTGAATCTTTGGACACCACCTCACTTTTTAAAAAATATACAGCATTTCTGTTTTTGCACATTTTAAAAAATCTATTCAATACATGTAATTGATTTACCTGTTTATTTATTATTATTTTTATTTTATTTATTATATTTTTCTCTGCTAGAATATGTATTGCATTGAACTGCTGCTGCTAAGTTAACAAATTTTACATCACGTGCCGGTGATAATAAACCTGATTCTGATTCTTCAGCCCACATTGTTGTGTTAAACTAGTGGAATCAATAATCAAATACCCAACTAAACTAATCACTTCTGCCTACACGGTGTCCATATCCTTCCATTCCCTGTAAGAGTCTCTTGAACACCCATATAATATTTGCCTTCACCACCTCCACAGGCATGCAATCAATATACACTCTCTCTTTAAAATGCTTGCTCTGCACACCTCCTTTGATCTTATCCCCTTTCACCTTAAATGCATGCTTTCTGGTTTGAGAATTTCAGCCCTGGGAAAAGATACTGCCAGTATACTCAGCCTATACATCTGATAGCCTTACAAATTTCTATCAGATCTCTCTCAGCCTCTGCTCCAGAGAAAACAATTCACATTTGTCTAACCTCTCCTTATGTTTGTTTATCAACTTCATTTCATTGGCTTTTAAAAAAAATGGATTTCAATTGATTTTCTACTCAAGATATGAGGGGTCATCAGGAAATACTCATTATATCTTTTTACGTGTCTAGTTAACAGAAATGAAATGAAACAGTATTTGACCTACCCTTCATGTGGGAAATCAGGGATACTTCCAGTGTCCCTGATGACAACGTGTGCAGGAAGTGTGTTCAACTGCAGCTTCTGGCAGACCGCATTGAGCGTCTGGAGCTGCAATTGGATTCATATTGGAGCATCCGCGATGCTGAGAAAGTCGTGAATAGCATGTTCAGTGAGTTGTCCACACCACAGGTAAAGGCTACACAAGCAGAAAGGGAAGGGGTGGCCACTAGACAGCGTAGCAGTAGGCAGGTAGTGCAGGAGTCCCCTGAGGTCATCTCCCTCCTAAACAGATATACTGTTTTGGATACTGTTGGGGGAGATGTCTCATCAGGGGAAGGCAGCAGCAGCCGAGTTCATTGCACCATGGGCGGCTCTGCGGCACAGGAGGGCAGGAAAAGGAGTGGGAGAGCTATAGTGATAGGGAATTCGATTGTAAGAGGAATAGATAGGCGTTTCTGAGGCCGCAAACGAGACTCCAGGATGATATGTTGCCTCCCTGGTGCAAGGGTCAAGGATGTCTCTGAGCGGCTGCAGGACATTCTGGAATGGGAGGGTGAACAGCCAGTGGTCGTGGTGCACATAGGTACCAACGATATAGGTAAAAAGTGGGATGAGGTCCTACAAGGTGAATTTAGGGAGTTAGGAGATAAACTAAAAAGTAGGACCACAAAGGTAATAATCTCTGGATTACTACCAGTGCCACGTGCTAGTCAGAGTAGAAATAGGAGGATATTTCAGATGAATATGTGGCTTGAAAAATGGTGCAAGGGGGAGGGATTCAAATTTCTGGGGCATTGGAACCAGTTCTGGGGGAGGTGGGACCAGTATAAACAGGACGGTCTGCACCTGGGCTGGACTGGAACCAATGGTCTAGGGGGAGCGTTTGCTACTGCTGTTCAGGAGGCTTTAAACTAATGTGGCAGGGGGATGGGAACAAGTGCAGAAAGACAGAGGGGTGTAAAATGAGGGTAGAAGCAAAAAGTAGTAAGGTGAAAAGTAAAAGTGGCAGGCAGGTAAATCCAGGGCAAAAAGCAAAAAGGGCCACTTTTCAACATAATTGTTTAAGGGCTAAGAGTGTTGTAAAAACAAGCCTGAAGGCTTTGTGTGTCAATGCAAGGAGCATTCGTAACAAGGTGGATGAATTGAATGTGCAGATAGTTATTAATGAATATGATATAGTTGGGATCACAGAGACATGGCTCCAGGGTGACCAAGGATGGGAGCTCAACATCCAGGGGTATTCAATATTCAGGAGGGATAGACAGGAAAGAAAAGGAGGTGGGGTAGCATTGCTGGTTAGAGAAGAGATTAACGCAATAGAAAGGAAGGACATTAGCCTGGAGGATTTGGAATCGATAGGGGTAGAACTACATAACACTAAGGGACAGAAAACGCTGGTGGGAGTTGTGTACAGGCCACCTAACAGTAGTAGTGAGGTTGGGGATGGCACTAAACAGGAAATTAGAAATGCGTGCAAAAAAGGAACAGTAGTTATAATGGGTGACTTCAATCTACATATCGATTGGCTGAACCAAATTGATAAGGGTGCTGAGGAAGAGGATTTCTTGGAATGTATGCGGGATGGTTTTCTGAACCAACATGTCGAGGAACCAACTAGAGAGCAGGGTATTCTAGATTGGGTATTGAGCAATGAGGAAGGGTTAGTTAGCAATCTTGTCGTGTGAGGCCCCTTGGGTAAGAGTGACCATAATATTGTGGAATTCTTCATTAAGATGGAGCGTGACATAGTTAATTCAGAAACAAAGGTTCTGAACTTAAAGAAGGGTAACTTTGAAGGTATGAGCTGAGAATTAGCTAAGATAGACTGGCAAATGACACTTAAAGGGTTGACGGTGGATATGCAATGGCAAGCATTCAAAGATCACATGGATGAACTACAACAATTGTTCATCCCAGTTTGGCAAAAGAATAAAGCAGGGAAGGTAGTGCACCCGTGGCTGACAAGGGAAATTAGGGATCGTATCAAGTCCAAAGAAGAAACATATAAATTAGCAAAAAAAAAAGCAGTACACCTGAGGACTGGGAGAAATTCAGAGACCAGCAGAGGAAGACAAAGGGCTTAATTAGGAAAGGGAAAAAAGATTATGAGAGACAGCTGGCAGGGAACATAAAAACTGACTGTAAAAGCTTTTATAGATACGTGAAAAGAAAAAGATTGGTCAAGACAAATGTAGGTCCCTTACAGTCAGAAACAGGTGAATTAACCATAGGGAATAAAGACATGGCAGACCAATTGAATAACTACTTTGGTTCTGTCTTCACTAAGGAGGACATAAATAATCTTCCAGCAATAGTAAGGGACCGAGGGTCTAGTGAGATGGAGGAACTGAGGGAAATACATGTTAGTAGGGAAGTGGTGTTAGGTAAATTGAAGGGATTAAAGGCAGATAAATCCCCAGGGCCAGATGGTCTGCATCCCAGAGTGCTTAAGGAAGTAGCCCAAGAAATAGTGGATGCATTAGTGATAATTTTTCAAAACTCCTTAGATTCTGGATTAGTTCCTGAGTATTGGAGGGTGGCTAATGTAACCCGACTTTTTTAAAAAGGAGGGAGAGAGAAACCAAGGAATTATAGACCTGTTAGTCTGACATCGGTAGTGGGGAAAATGGTAGAGTTGGTTATCAAAGATGTACAACAGCACATTTGGAAAGAGGTGAAATCATCGGACAAAGTCAGCATGGATTTGTGAAAGGAAAGTCATGTCTGATGAATCTTATAGAATTTTTTGAAAATGTAACTAGTAGAGTGGATAGGGGAGAGCCAGTGGATGTGGTATATTTAGATTTTCAAAAGGCTTTTGACAAGGTCCCACACAGGAGATTAGTGTGCACACTTAAAGTGCACGGCATTAGGGGTATGGTATTGATGTGGATAGAGAATTGGTTGGCAGACAGGAAGCAAAGAGTGGGAGTAAACGAGACCTTTTCAGAATGGCAGGCAGTGACTAGTGGGATACTGCAAGGCTCAGTGCTGGGACCCCAGTTGTTTACAATATATATTAATGATTTAGGCGAGGGAATTAAATGCAGCATCTCCAAGTTTGCGGATGACACGAAGCTGGGCGGCGGTGTTAGCTGTGAGGAGGATGCTAGGAGGATGCAGGGTGACTTGGATAGGTTAGGTGAGTGGGCAAATTCATGGCAGATGCAATTTAATGTGGATAAATGTGAGGTTATCCACTTTGGTTGCAAGAACAGGAAAACAGATTATTATCTGAATGGTGGCCGATTAGGAAAAGGGGATGTGCAACGAGACCTGGGTGTCATTGTACACCAGTCATTGAAGGTGGGCATGCAGGTACAGCAGGCAGTGAAAATAGCAAATAGTATGTTGGCATTCATTGCAAAAGGATTTGAGTACAGGAGCAGGGAGGTTCTACTGAAGTTGTACAAGGCCTTGGTGAGACCACACCTAGAATATTGTGTGCAGTTTTGGTCCCCTAATCTGAGGAAAGACATTCTTGCCATAGAGGCAGTACAAAGAAGGTTCACCAGATTGATTCCTGGGATGGCAGGACTTTCATATGAAGAAAGACTGGATCGACTAGGCTTATACTCACTGGAATTTAGAAGATTGAGGGGGTATCTTATTGAAACGAATAAAATTCTAAAGGGATTGGACAGGCTAGATGCAGGAAGATTGTTTCCGATGTTGGGGAAGTCCAGAATGAGGAGTCACAGTTTAAGGATAAAGGGGAAGCCTTTTAGGACCGAGATGAGGAAAAACTTCTTCACACAGAGAGTGGTGAATCTGTGGAGTTCTCTGCCACAGGAAACAGTTGAGGCCGCTTCATTGGCAATTTTAAGAGGAAGTTAGATATGGCCCTTGTGGCTAAAGGGATCAGGGGGTATGGAGAGAAAGCATGTACAGGGTTCTGAGTTGGATGATCAACCATGATCATACTGAATGATGGTGCAGGCTTGAAGGGCTGAATGGCCTACTCCTGCACTTATTTTCTATGTTTCTATGTTTCAATGATAACCATATTTAAAAATAAATCCTATTTTATGTGTAAAACTGATATGTAGAGCAAATGAAGTAGGATGAGATGCCACATCATTAACACTTCTATGAAGGTACATTTCAAAATTTAGAGGGTAAGTGCAAAAAATAATGTTGTGAAGACTGAGATTCATTTGGTTTTGATTCCAATGCATGGAAACCTATGGAGGAAGTCCATTTAATGACACAAATGCTTTAAATTGTCTACTATGTACAATTAGACCAAACAGGGATAACTAACAGAAAACTGTACTCACTGTAATGATTAACAGAGTTCCTTTTGCCAGAGTCAAAATGGATGTG
Source organism: Hypanus sabinus (assembly GCF_030144855.1). Lineage (NCBI taxonomy): Eukaryota > Metazoa > Chordata > Chondrichthyes > Myliobatiformes > Dasyatidae > Hypanus > Hypanus sabinus. The sequence goes on from NC_082707.1 coordinate 53,383,025, forward strand.
ATTGGTTGTATAATCACTTGAGCCAAAATAATTCCAAAGGACAAAATCCATGTGAAAAATGGAATGACATATACATGCCTGGATTGAACAAAACATTTATATATGTTAGAACAATGCTACAGCAGTTAACACCATTTCCAGCTCACAGTCTCTAGTCTTCTACGTATAGTATTTCAAATTCTCATCTAAGTACTTCTTAAATGTATGAGAGAACCTGCCCCCAATATGGCATTGCAGATCCATGGCATCAAGATCCACATTTATGTTTTAAATAATCTAGTAATCAATGTTTTCCTTTGAGTTACAAAACATTACCATGCAAATTTAGTTTTTTCCCGCCTGGAAAGAAGACATGTTTAAATCAGTAAATGAAACCCGAATACAGGTTTTAGATATTTTCACATAAAGTGTGATCAAGCTCATGACATAAAGGTCTTAAACTGAACACATGGCAAAGTTATAAATAAACCTACCAAACACTTGATATTATAATGTATAAGGATAAATTTTAGCAGGTCAAATAGACATTCTCAATGCATTTATTTTGTCAACTACACCTACTGCCACAATATGCTCAACTTCTTAATATGTCGACAAAGTACTGTATATAACAACACCATTTACATCATTCAATAGATAGCAAGTGAAATTGAGTGAAGTTATCCCCTCTGGTTTAAGTGCCTGATGGTTGAGGGGTATTAACTGTTCCTGAATCTGGTGGCGTGGATCCTGAGGTTCCTACGGCTCCTGTACATTCTTCCTGGTGGCAGCAATGAGAAGAGAGCATGGCCTGGATGGTGAGAGGCTCATGTTGTAGCAGCACTCAGTCAGATTTCAATTTTCAACAGTTTTTTTAAAAATCCAAAATGCCTTGGCGTTATTAATTGGGATTGTAGTAGCTTTGAAGCTATTTACTTGCCTTCAAGCTGGCTTAAAATGATCTCTTCATTTCAAATATGATCACTATTAAATAAAAGACCGAAAGCTTGTAACTTCAAAGGTGCTTTCTGCACATCTCAAAGCGCAACACAACAATAAATTAATATTAAATAAAATCACCTTTTTATATAAGCAAATGAAGTTAATTATTAAGAAGCAGTTGTTTAATCACATTACTTATAAAATTGTATATTACTGTAAGAATGCCAAGATAGATATCAACAATCCATTAACTTCATTGTGAACATACCAACTGTCGTAAAATTCAGCCACATTTTCTAAATACATTACTTTGTGCCAGCAACATTACATATCGTCTATCTAAGAATTATAGATGACCATTAGGGCATCAAATATTCTTTTCCAGCACACAATCTCTAGTCTTCTTAAATAAAATGACAAGTTTTATGGTGGTAACATGCTGGCAATTAAAGCACTACAATTGTGGAAAAAAAAACCTGAGAGTTTTAGAGCTGCATATTTTAAAAGCAAGTTTTAGCAATGTAAGCATAGAATTTAACCAACTAATTAAAAACAGACACATAAAGAGTAATTTGTATGTGGAAAATTGAAAATTGATAGAAATTTACTTGATTAAACCACTGTTCTGAATTCGTACATTTTGTCAAAACTAAAATACTGAAACACATAACCCATATGGACTGAAATAGAGGCAGGAAGAATAATATGAGACATTAATATATTTTCATGATAGAGAGTAACATAACAAATTGGATAGTACCTGTCAAATCCACAAGTTCTAAAATGTGAAGATCTGGGTAATAGAAGGATGGAAGTGTTACCACCTGAACAATCCTTAAAACACATAATAACCTGACTTAGAAATATGCTACTGCCCTTACATCATCACTGGATCTAAAAACTATTTCTCATTTAATATCACTTTTACAAGAGAATTTTAGGATGGGTATTTTCATTTTTTAAGCAATGTCTATATTCCATAGGTAAATAAAAGTTTTCAAATCTAGCAGCTATTCAAAGATTAAAGTGATTAGGTTTAGGTTGCCATTTGACAATACGCTTACATACCCTGTGAATAACTTGAACATAAGTCTTTTTCATTACAAGACTGTTAATTTTTCATAATAATTTTACCACATAATAGGGACCAATCATTTTCTTTTTCACCAACAATCTTTCTAACAGTACTGAGTGTTTTAGACAGAAGAAATTAAATAAAAACTTGATCCACACAAAATTCATTTGAAACTTATCAGGTCAATGTAAAGGATGTTTCAAAATGAAGAAATGTTTTATACTGCCATTAAGCCATTTTAATGTAGCATTGTAGTAAATACAAACTCACTATTCACATAAATATTCAAAACAAAATGTATTCAAATTGAACACATATTTTTGAAAAGTAAAATTCTGCTTGCTAATCTTCAAGAGATATCAACTTCTGCCTGAGAACCAACTTGGATCCATTCCAATTTGCCTACCATCATGACAGATCAACAACAGATGCCACTTCACTGGCTCTGCAATCAATCCTGCAATGCAAAGATGCTTACATCAGAATGATTTTCATTGACTACAGCTCAGCATTCAAAACTATTATCTCCTCAAAACTAATCAATAATCTTCAAGTCCTGGGCCTCAGTACCTCCTTATACAACTGGTCCTCAATTTCCTCACTTGCAGACCCCAGTCAGTTCGGATTGGCAATAACATAATACAAGGATAAGTGAAGAGGTATCTAGTGCTGAGGAAGCAATAGGATTGCAGAAGGATTCAGATAAATTGGAAGAATGGGCAAAAAATGGCAGATGGAATATTGTTGGGGAAGTATGGTAATGCATTTTGGTAAAAGAAACAATAGTGAAGAGTATTATCTAAATGGGAGAAAATTCAAACATCAGCGGTGCAGAGAGTCCTCATGAGACTCCGAGAAGGTTAATTTACAGGTTGAGTCAGTGGTAAAGGAGGTAAATGCAATTTTGGCATTTATTAATTGGGAATAGAATATAAAAACAAGGAGATAATGCTGAGGCTTTATAATATACTAACCAGGCCACAATTGGAGTATTTGGGTCCCATATCTCAGAAAGGATGTGTTGTCATTGGAGAGAGTCCAGAAGAGGTTCACGAGGATGTTTCTCGGAATGAAGGGTCAACAGATGAGGAGCATTTGGCAGCTTTTGGCCTGTACTCACTGGAATTTAGAAGAATGCAGTGAGATCTCATCAACACCTACCAAATATTGAAAGGACTAGATAGAGTGGATGTGGAGAGGATGTTTCCTGTGGCAGGAGTATTCAGAACTAGAGGGCATGGCCTCAAAATTGAGGGATGACCTTTTAGAACAGAGGTAAGGAGGAATTTTTTTAGCGAGAGAGTAGTGAATCTGTGGAATGGTCTGCTGCAGATAGCGGTGGAGGCCAAGTCTGTGGGTATATTTAAAACAGAAGTTGATAGTTTCCTGGTCAGTCAGGGCATCAAAGGATATGGCAAGAAGGTAGGTGTACGGGGTTGAGTGGGATCTGGGATCAGCCATAATGGATGGCGGAGCAGACTCGATGGGCTGAATGGCTTAATTCTGCTCCTATGTTTTATGGGCTTATGGTCTTAACATTTTCTCCACAATCTTCCTCAGCACAGGTGTACCACAAGGCTGTGTGCTTAGCCCCCTGCTCAACTCACTTTATGCTTAGGACTGCGAGGTTAACCACAACTCCAATGCGATATTTAAGTTTGCAGACGACGCTATTGTCGTTGGTGGACTCAAAGGTGGTGACAGCAACAACCTCCAACTCAATGTTTACTAATAAACTTAGTTTATTTTTGCACATTGCTTGTTGGCCATCTTTGTTGGGTGCAGTCTTTCATTGATCCTATTGTGTTTCTTGTATTTACTGTGAATGCCCACAAGAAAGTGAATCTCAAGGAGACATATTTGTACTTTGACAATAAATTTACTTTGAACTTTGAAAACTTTGAAAAGCATGACAACACATTTATTTTATAGTGAAGAAGCACCTTCAATTTGTACTTCTGCTTGCCCTAGCAAGATTAAAAAAGCTCATTGATTTTCTATTCATCTACTTCAAATTAAGTTCAATGTAGCCTTTTCAACAATCTGACCTGATTTCTGAACTTGTCAATAAGTTAAATCCCTGATTTATGACCCATACATTAAATTTTGTAATAAGTCTCTTCAGTTTTATATGCTTCTGCTTCCCTGGTTTATCTACTGACTCCACTCTGGGACACTAAGAATTCTGCAAGACTTAGATATAAATATATAATTGAAAAGTTACAAAAATAGTTTAATTAAATACAAACACTAAGTTTACACTATGTTCCTAAGCTGCACCACATAATAAGTTAAATAACTTAAATAATAAGTTGATAAAGTTTCAAGCATAACATAAATTACCCGAAGTTACTCAGCATGTGCGGTGTAATGGCAGAGTGTGAAACCAAGATCAGATCCAATACTCGATTAAAGCATCGAGCAAGGCTGAGATCACTGAGGAGATGAGTGGAAGATGAGCGGGTGTTTAGTGCAGTGTGCCTGCGTTTGACCGGTCTCTCCTGCCCACTTGATGCTGCCAGAGGAAGGTGCAGGAGCCTTGGGTCCTGGGCAAGGTTTGAATGGCACAGTTTATGGATTGTTCTCATTTTATAGAACTCTGAAGTTCAGGTTATATGGCTTTCTAGTTTCTAGTTGGTCCTTTTCTATTGCCATTTTGTGTGATTTTCCTCGGGGCAGACTGGTTCTGCAGCCTGCAGTCCAAGAATGACACAACACTAAATTAACTGAACTGAACTAAATTGAACATTCCTAGACTGTTTCAAGGACTCAGTGGTTTGATGTCTAATATTCTGCTATTTGCTTGTTTTTGCTGTTTGCTTGATGTGTTCTTTTATGTGTTGGGTGTTTGATGTTTTCTTTGAATAGACTCCATGGTGTTTGTTTTGAGGCTGCTTACAAGAAAACTAATCTCAAAAGTTGTATACAACATACATACTTTGATAATAAATGTACTCTTGAGTCTTTGAACAGAGAAGCTTTAACTAAGGATAAAGGAAGACATCACAGAGGCACCTACATAGAGAAATTCATGACTGGAGCAAACATAACAAAGGTGAATGAACTAGGAATGGAATGGAGACCTTACAAAAGCTCTCCAGGTTGTGAAGTATAGATAACGATGAGATACTTGGGGCTTGTTTGCTGCTAATCCCTCTTGAGATTGCAACAGATATCCAGAAAAGTGAAGTGAATAGCCAGAGACAGATCACTTGAGGGAGAGGACCAGTGGAAATTGGTAGACGAAAAGATATTTTTGAAGATTTTTCTGTCAACTTTATTTGCTTTCTCTAAACCAACATGCAGCTTTGGGAAATCATATGAGCCCATGCCTCACTGGTCCTTTTCTGTGATAAGCGGAACAGTCCTCATTTGAATTCTGCTCAGGATCCCTGCCTCAATTCTTACTCCAATAAACTGATAACTGTACTGGTACTGTTTCTCACATTCACACAGAACAGGAAAATCCCATTACTTTTGCTGTCAATTTCCATCTGCCATTGTTCTGCCAATCTTAGCCAACCCAATCATATCAACCAGTCGTCTAAACAACCCTCCCCAACATCAATACCACCGCCAATTTTTGTTTCATTTGCTAACTTATTAATTGTGCCTTCTATTGTTACATCAAAATTATTAGTTTAATAACAATTGCCCCAATACCAATTTCAAAGGCACATCACTGGTCACAAGGAAAATATTATTCTCGTAAACCACAAAGAACAAGACTGTACCATCACCTTTAGCTCTGTACCTCCAAGACAATTCTGGAACTAACTTGATAACTTGCTCCAGATTCCATGGGCTCTAACCTGTTGTCCCAAATTACACCTGACAGAAGGCCTGAACTACATCAAATGCACATTTCTCACCTACACACAGTGCCACCTCATTAAAAATTAAATCAGGTTGCTCAGGCAGGATTTTACCCTAACAAGGCCATGCTGACTACTGCTGATAAATCTTGTCCTTCAAAACATCCTCGCTGATGTTAGGCCCAGAAACCTGTACTTATCTGGCTTATCTCTGCTGCCCTTCTTGATTAAGGGTACCACTTCCTGAAAGGGTCATGGAAGCAGTTCAATGGGGCAAGTGCCCAACTATTACTCTGAATTTGCAAGTTCATATGTGTCTGTGGCATGAGTGGTCACTTTCAAATATCTCCTTATGTGGCTTAAGGTCAAATATAGCACTATAAACACCTTGGGGTATTTTAACATTTTAAAAAACAGCATGTGAATACAAGCTACTGTTGCTGCCCAATTTAAGTATGTGATTTTAGATTCTTTTTCTACTTGTATATAAATGTAGTGGGAGCTGTTTTCTGGATACTGGTTGAAAGGATCTCACACATAAATAGTTGCACAGAGGGAAAATATAAGAGATTCTACATTGTAAATTTTATGTCATTCATTACTGCAATCCACGTATATGTAAGTGGCATCAACAGTATATTTAGTTGACTATCATCATCTTGAGTCTCCTCCAATCCTCCATGCAGTTGATTGTTTGCCTCCAAAAATTAGGCTCTGCCTACATCTCTCAAATGTGCAAATCCTCCAGCTGCAAATAGAAATTAAGGTGCAGCATATTTTAGTTGTATTTATACTTTAGTATATATAATTGCAATTTTTTCAACACTAAGAAAATATTTTCCTCACTGAGACTGGCTCTGTATTTTCAGATCGACTCAATGCATTTTTATGGTATCAGTATAAATCATATTAAAAATTCAAGTTTCCTTACTGTAGGCTGTTAAACATGCTGAGCTTGATCTGCATGAATTATGGTTATATATTCTCAAATTTAAAATTTCAGGCTCAAAGGAACAGATTAATGTAGATGCAGCATTTTCTTGGGCTCACATTGTTTACTCTGCTTTTTTCTTATCCCTTTGATGCTCAAAATTTATACGCAATCATTATGCTATTGATCTTTCCAGACTTCAGATGAAAATAATTTCCCAGAAACCTGACAAAATATATATTGAAAAGGGGAATCATGTTCTACCAGTTTGATAATTCAAAGTATTGGTACAAATTAATGTATTATATATCACAGGAGAAAATATGCTTTGGGAATTCACATCTCAGAGTACTTCCTTGTTCAGTTCTTTAAGATTTATTGCATTCAATATGAAAAATAGAATGAAAATCAGCAATGGACTTTAGTATGAAATACTGTAATTGAAGTATAGTTGAAGTGCCTTAGTTAGGTATAAATTGGATATTATATTTATGGATCAAATAGTTAACTTATTACAATAGTACTAATATATAATGCACACAGAATCCTAGTAAAACAAATTATTCTGCATTATTTTCCTAAGGTGTTTATGACTGTAGATCAATTTTACACCTTGGCTATTGTGTACATCGTTTTGGGGCTGTTTTATGCCAGAAATAAAGCATTCAGGCTATCAAAATTCCTGCTGAATCGCTCAGTTCCTAATAAGCACTAAGTCGTACATTCAGATTAAATGAACTTTCAACAGCACGGTAAACTTTTGATGTTATGCAAACTAACTTGTAGGTCTTTGACCTTCAACACAATCTCTCTGCTTATTTCTTTACTCCAATTGTTGGTGATTAAATTTAATGACTTAAAACTTACGTTTGATTCCTTTAATCTTTTCTCAGAAGGTATTATGATCTCAAATCATCCCATCTCCTATCAACAGTAGCCCTTTAGCAATACAAATTTGAAAATATTTTGTGTCCCAAACAAAACTTATCATATGCTTTTCAGTTCTTCCTACTTACCTTGAATGCTACCTTTTTACACATAACCACTGGTTGAACGTCTCCCATTTCTGATGCAATTATCTTTTTAAGTTAAGATTCTTACAGGCATTCCACATACTCAAAAGCCTCAAGCAGCTGTCCTTGAAATGTTTATAACCATTAAAATTTGTCACTTCAATAAACATGACTAATACAAAACTTCACTCTATCACTCATTTCTAGCTCCATTCCTACAACAGCCTTCTAGTCACTGGTTTATTTTGGCTCTTGGTAATGTTGTGGCTTGCTTTTCAAAATCCTTATCTTCTTTATTCTACTTCCTCATTCAACAGCCTTTTCTGAACTTTTGATCATCTGCCTAAGTTTCTGTATTTATTTGCAAGATAATAAGCTATTCATCGAGGTCAGAAGCTGGGACAGTTCCTAACGATTGTATGACATTGTTGCAAAGGCTACCTCCATTAGGAAAGAGTGAAATCAAAATCTCACCCTTAACATTCAACAGCATTTTCATTGCTGAATCCCCCACTATATCACCCGTAGTCAGCCAGAAAATTACCTGCAGTAGAGTAGATACTCAGACTGTGGGTGCAAGCCCTGAATATTCTATAAATATATGACTACGCTTTGACTCCACAGTACCTGCCCATCATTTTTAAGTCAGAAGTTAGGACTGAGATGGAATAGAACAAAAAAGAGAAAACCAAAACATCATGGCCCTTAATTAATAGAAACATTAGGCCAGATTTTGCCAGCAATGACTTGCCTCCAACCACCTCAACCCCACCCAAACATAGTTGATCATGATGTGAAAAGCTTAATTTCAAAACAATTTACGGCATGGATAAGTTGAACTGAAGGGCCCATTTCTGTGCTTTTGGTTTTGAAAGTGAGTGTAATCTTTGGGCACTACGTCCACTCATAACAAAATGTGACAATTCCTTTTGCTTGCTCATGGAAGGAGTTTTGGTTTGCTTGCTTTCCCACTTTTGGAAATATGCACAAACTGAAAAGAAAGGCATGCTTTTATAAAACACCTTTTAGTTCCTGAAGAGAACCACAAAACACTAGTCAGCCAATAAAGTACTTCTGAACTAACATTAGCTTAAATAGATAACTGGAGATAATTTCCCTCATTTTTAAAACAATGTCATGGGATCATTAACTTCGAGATGAGAGTGAAAGACAAGGCACTACACACACAAAATGCTGGTGGAAAACAGCAGACCAGGCAGCTTCTCCTTATAGATGCTGCTTGGCCTGCTGTGTTCCACCAGCATTTTGTGTATGTTGGGTGAAAGACAAGGCCTTGGTTTAATTAAAGAATACACTTCTGACAATGCAAGACTTGCTCTATTTTGCACTGCATTGTTCCTTCATATTTGTGTTTATGTGTCTCCCTTGAACTTAAACTGACAACCATATGGACTCAATGGTATCAACTTAACAGTAGCAAACAGAGGTGGATCTATTCTTTATTACTAGAACCCTTATTATACTCTGATTTCAGTTTATCTGCAGAAATTCTCCTTTTAACTCATTGAAATTATTCCTCTTCCAGTCAAATATACTAAATCATCTGTTTTTGCAGAACATGTGAAGTTATAATGAAGATGTAAATAAGTTTTATTTCCAGGCAATCACTAAGCTAAACATTTGGAGGAAGAAAATAGGTTGTTTCACATTTTATGAGTGAACCTGTTGCCAGCAGTCCTATTGACAACCACTGGCTGTCTGTCGTCCATGGCTCAGCTATCAAATTCTGAGTTGAGGTCTACTGTTGATTCATCTGGATCCCTATATGGCCCATCAGTTGAGTACTGATGTGCTGGGAAAACTGGCTGGTATATCAACTATGACGTATTTATTTAAATATGATCACTGACCTTTTGAAAGGAGGAAAGGTAAAACTTGGCCTTTTAATTTTTTTCATACATTAACACACAAGGTCAAATCTAAGTTCTAAAACATAATGAAAAAATGTACTTTAACATAAGTTATCAGGCCAGACTCAGGAAAATCCAAGTCAATGTTTTAAAATATAAAAATACCATGGGTAGCACAACGAAGTTTCCAAGGTAACAGTGAGCAGGTTAATAATGTTGTGTTCACGCTAAGGGGAAATATGTTTCTTTTCTCATTCTATGCTAGATTATTAAAAAAAAGGGTCAAAGTGCAAGGGAGATAGAGCATATTTGCACTCATTAAAATGAATAACATTTATTGTTCATAATTCCTACTCTGCTGAGTTACATTTGATTTTAATGAGAATTAAAAAAGCAATCTTGTCTCAGAGGAATCCTTAATTGCAGCAACAGAGATAATGATCATTTTGTCCCAACAAGAAAACTTGTGATGTTTGATGTATAAATAAAACAGCAAAAAACCACTAAAGCAAGGTAATTTATCAGCACACACAAAATGCTGGAGGAGCTCGGTAGGTCAGGCAGCATCTACAGAAAAGAGTAAACAATCGACATTGCAGGGCAGGACTCTTCTCAGGACCCAAGGTATTGTTATCACTGTGATATCACTATACTTCATAACACCATTAAGCAAATTTTAAAAAATGCAAGCTTTATGATACGAATTGAAATTTCAGACAGCCACCTTAGTATAACTTAAATTCTGGAATTGCAAGGATTCAAATTTTCTTATGCATCAGTAGGTTGTTCAAAATAAAAGCAACGCACATAAATTGCTGGGGGAAATCAGAAGGTCAGGCAACTTCTCTGGAGGGGATAAACAAACGTGTTTTAGGCCATGACCATTCATCAAGCAGAGGCAGAAGAAAGGAAGAAGGAGGCAGAAGCCAAAATAAGGGGGTGGGGAGAAGGTACTTGCTGAGTTCCTCCAGCATTTTTTTACGTGTTGCTCAAGATTTCCAGCACCTACTGAATTTATTTTATTCAATATTTTTCCACTTCTTGTCATATGGTTTGTCTAAGGCAAGTCAGTTTACATTGCAGAATGCCGTCATCATTTTACTTTGGGCACTTTCTAAGAACGAGATTAAATCTGAGTAAACATTATCTTGGAACCAAATAACATGGTCAAGGACTCAATTTCACAGTGTTATGAATCCCATAACTGGAGAACTTACCAGCAAAGATAGAGAGGTCCGTTGAAGTCTGATGTCACTATTTTCAAACGTTTTATTCGTAAAGGGACACAAAAGTAGGGTTAATACATACATTCAGATAGTGCACATTGTCAACATTCAAACTAAAGCACGGATATAGTAATAATCATCATTAAGAAGTGAGCTCTGCTGGTGTCTAGGGGTTAATAGATTGTCCGTTGGAAATATAAAAGTCACTCTGAAAGTCTGCAGGCCTCAGCCCTTTGAAAATTGGTGGGTTTTGCGTGGGGCGACCGAGAGAGAGAGTGAGATTGGGGGAGAAGAGAAAGAATTTGTCAAGTCTTGATGAATCTTCCGTGAAATCGGGGGAGCGTTGGTTTCCTCTCCCCCGATGTTAGTTAAAAGCGGTTTTCTGTGATTCCAGCCACAAATTCCAATCCCGGAATCTAACGCACGTGGCTTCCTTCAGAATGGCTTCCCGCTGCTGCGGGACCACTCTCTAGTGTCTTCTGGGTGCGTCTGAGGGGCTGTCCCCCGAGACTCTCCTTTATACTTCCTCACGGGGTCGCAGGTGTCAATCAGGTTGTGATGATGCAATCTCTCTCTCAACCAGCCCACCTTGCCCGAGGGCTTTTCACGTGGTCTCCATGAGACAATAGTCGCTGTCGTCTTATTCTGTATCCCGGGTGGGACGTGCAATTTTTCACGTTTCTCTCTCTCACTTCCTGGGTCTACTGACCCCCCCCCCCCCCAACGGGTGCTCTTGCGATTCTCACAAAGAAGGGGGCTGGGATCATAACACCTCCCCTCTTAAAAAAACATTTTACCAGCGGTTAAAACGGAGTGGTCCACAGTCTTACAGGAGTTTTGGATCTAACACAATACACAAGTTTTTCTTTTCACAAAATACTACCGTTATACATTCAAGTCAGTATCTAAATAGTTAACGATTACAGTGTCCCTTTCTTTCATATCTTAACATTGCGAACCGTACATCAGACTTCAATTCAATAACCACCTATTTAATTTTTTTTTTCTAAGCAACAAAACTAAGGAGGTGTGACCTTAGCTTAGGTGCATTTACAAAAGTTTACGTGAATACTAATCATTTCAGTCGTTTAACTTAACCGGCAGGTCTCCAAAGGGCTGTCTTTATTATTCACAAGCTTTGGCGCAAACCCGTTCAACCTGCCTGGCTGTCTAACAATGGCATCTCCATTAACCGTCGGCTCTTTTCCGGCGAGCCCCCCCGTGGGGAACTTGAGTAGTTTTGCATGGTGAACTCCCGCCCGCCCTGTTCATCGGGGTTATTTTAGCAACACCATGCCCCAGACTTAGACCATTTCCACCCAACTCTTTGATTTTACCCAGGTGGCTGGCCCTTTTATCAGTCCCCTTCAGGCTATTGGTGTTTGATTCGAACTCTTCGCTCAAGTAGCCTGTCGAAGGCAGCCTCTTCACACCCCATCCTGGCATAACAATAGGGTGGGGGGGGGCCCGCTATTCCCCAGCTCACTCTGTGAGCGATCTGCCAGGTTTAAGATTTCTTCCTTCGATTTGGAAACTACAGACTTTTCGTTTCCTTCGCCAACAATCCTCACTCCCCCATTCTTAAATTCTGCATTAACTTTGAACACTCCTTCGAGTACAGACGCCGGGGAACTCACACTTTCCCCGGTTACCAAGGTTAACCCTTTTCCCACTGAACCGAGTCCATCTGACCCACAAGGACAGCCGCCCCGTTCCACTGAATCAGATACCTCAGATTTCTTCTGAGCTCCATTACCAGGTTCAGCACCTCGTGCATCCCCATCTCGGACACACTCAAACGGGACATTGGCCTCTTCCAGGCTTTCAACACCCATACCTTTTTCACATTCTAACTTCCTCCGATCCTCCCAGTTACTCTCTGGGCAGCTCCCACCCGGGGAAGGCGCAACCCTGCGAGCTGAAACAACCTCCTCGGCCTTTTCAGCAGACTCCTTCGAGGCAAGGGTATCCTTTCCATCTAGGACTGCCCTCCTCTCGTTATCAGGAACACCTTTAGAACTCTCAAGTTCTTCAAACAATTCTGCCAAACCAGACAGATCATCCATGTCCAACTCTGGACCTTTTAACAGTTTTATCTGTTTCTCATCTTTATTTCCTACCTTTAGGACCTTTCTCTTCGCTAAAGGCAGATCTATCTCCTCTCCCTTACCCCCTTTCACTTTACTACTCTTCGTCTTAACACCCTCGAAACCCTCATGGCACAGGGTCGGCAAAGACGTCTCGGCCAAATCAAAACTGGCCAGATTTAAACTGCTGTCGTTCACAGCTCTCTCTCTCGACAGGCGGCGAGTGACCGCGCCGGCGAGATGGTCCTTGGGCGCTAGGGATGGGGCCACCACACTCGCCGGTCGGCAGGTCGGCAGCATGGCTAACCAAACCTTACCCCCTGCTAAGTTGTTCTCCAGCAGGATGTCCACGTCATCTCTCGGGAATTCTGAGGGCACCCCCACTTCAACTGATCCATACACCAGCTCACAATCCAGAATGACCTTATGTAAGGGCACCATTTCTATCCGTTTATTTATTCCTTCCACCTTTACCATGCCCGTTTCCCGACCAAATTCTAGTACCTTACGGCTAACCAGGGATAATTCAGAGCCCGTATCCCTCCAGATTCGTACGGGAACTGGTGCGTCTCCCTCCGTCACAGACACGGTTCCGTGTGACAGACAACTCCCAGAGCCTTCTCGTACTCTGTCTACCCTCGGCTCTCTGGTCGATTTGCTGATTACCACGGCACACCCGATAGGGACTGTGGCTTTCCCTCTTCCTATCTCCTTTCTCGGAGCAAAGCATCGAGATGCAATGTGCCCCTCCTTTACACAATTAAAACAGGTCAAACCCGGAACCCTTTGGCCATCTTGCCTTTCCCCCTCAACCTTACCGCTAGCTCCCTGTGGAACCTCTGCCTCACTCGTCGGACTTTCTCGATCGTTCCCACGGTCTCTCTGGGGACCTTTATTCGAGGGAGTCTTTGTCTTGTGGGTTAGGGCATATTCATCCACCAACCAGGCAAATTCTGAAATGGACTTATCCGGCTTCTCATTCAAATACACCCGGATCTCCTCCGGAACACAACTTTTAAATTCCTCAATCAAGAGTAACTCCCTGAGACGCCCATAATCCTCGTCCACCCTTTCCGCGGTGCACCAACGGTCCAAGAGCACCCCCTTCTCATGGGCTAGCTCGGTATACGTTTGATTCCACCCCTTCCTTAAATTTCTAAACTTTTGTCTATAGGCCTCAGGTACCAATTCGTAAGTCCGGAGAATGACCTTTTTTACCTCATCATAATTCTCCGCTCCTCCCTCCTCCAGGGACAAGGCCGCATATGCTCGTTGGGCTTTCCCTTTTAACACACTCTGTAACAACGCCACCCATTGCTCTTTTGGCCACTTCTGATTTACTGCCACCTTTTCAAAAAGCAAGAAATAGCTATCGACATCTGCCTCCTCGAACGGGGGCACCAATCTCAACTCCCTACTAGCGTTAAACCGCTCTGCTTGGTCTAATCCTTGATCTCTTCGCTCATTCTTCCTCTTCTCAATTTCCCGGTCATGTTGCCTCTGTTTCTCTTCTGCTTCTAGCTTCTTTAGGTGAATTTCATGCTCCCTTTCTCTCTCTCTCTCAGCCGCTTCCAGCTCTTTTAACTTAATTTCACGTTCCAACTTCAATTTCACCTCTAACTGAACCGTCCCACTTGATGGTACCTCTTCAGGGATATCTCCCAATACCTCAGCTTCAAATACCTTCTTCCCAATGTAATACTGAGTTATGGCCCTTCGTACCTCCCGCTTTTTCATGGACGACCTCACTTCTGTGAGGTTCAACCCCGTCGCTAAATTTAACAAGTCTGATTTGGTGGCCGCCTCTAGGGCCCCCACCGTTAGGTTTTCCATAAATTCACCCACGTCCATCTTTGCTGGTTTCCCGTCTGGCTATCCGCGTAACCAGATTCAAGTTTTTGATTTACAAGCCTGATTCACTGGCCTCCCAATTTGGTGTCAAATCCTGAGACGAGAACCCCAACTGTTATGAATCCCGTAACTGGAGAACTTACCAGCAAAGATAGAGAGGTCCGTTGAAGTCTGATGTCACTATTTTCAAATGTTTTATTCGTAAAGGGACACAAAAGTAGGGTTAATACATACATTCAGATAGTGCACATTGTCAACATTCAATCTAAAGTGTGGGTATAGTAATAATCATCATTAAGAAGTGAGCTCTGCTGGTGTCTAGGGGTTAATAGATTGCCCGTTGGAAATATAAAAGTCACTCTGAAAGTCTGCAAGCCTCAGCCCTTTGAAAATCGCTGGGTTTTGCGTGGGGCGACCGAAAGAGAGAGATTGGGGGAGAAGAGAAAGAACTTGCCGAGTCTTGATGAATCTTCCATGAAATCGGGGGAGCGTTGGTTTCCTCTCCCCCGATGTTAGTTAAAAGCGGTTTTCTGTGATTCCAGCCACAAATTCCAATCCCGGAATCTAACGCACGTGGCTTCCTTCAGAATGGCTTCCCGCTGCTGCGGGACCACTCTCTCGTGTCTTCTGTGTGCGTCTGAGGGGCTGTCCCCCTGAGACTCTCCTTTATACTTCCTCACGGGGTCGCAGGTGTCAATCAGGTTGTGATGATGCAATCTCTCTCTCAACCAGCCCACCTTGCCCGAGGGCTTTTCACGTGGTCTCCATGAGACAATAGTTGCTGGCATCTTATTCTGTATCCCGGGTGGGACGTGCAATTTTTCACGTTTCTCTCTCTCTCACTTCCTGGGTCTACTGACCCCCCCCCCCCCCCCCAACGGGTGCTCTTGCGATTCTCACAAAGGAGGAGGCTGGGATCATAACAACAGCATGATGCACATTTTTATAAAGGAGCCCAATCATCCCAATGCACCCTGAAGTAGCACAAGCACAGAAACTTTGAAGGGTGTTTTCTAACAATACTGCATGCTAAACTGAAATATGACTGGCCATAGCAGATTTTCTCGTGGTGGGGAAAACAACGAGTTCATTAGAATATAAAATACAATGTGATTAATGTGGTAGAATTTGTAAAAATGCAATCTTGCATAAACAGACTGATTATAATTGGTACAATTCATTCAAACATTTAACTACTACTGATGATTGACTACTTGTAACTTCACTATTGTTCTACTGAAATAAATTTGCAAAGTCCAACAAAGGAAGGTGCAGACTGGCAAGGTACACAGAATCCTGATATCTTGCAGTTTCCCCACTGTTGTCCTAATATTTTAAAAGTCTGCTTTGATTAATAATTCAATAATTTATCCTTTTGTTTTACAAACAAGGGGTTAACATGATCAAGTTCTGTCACTATAAGTGTTGTGGGTGATCATCCCTTGTGCCACAGTTACTGCAGAATTAATAGGCTTGGTGGTATCTACCACTCCTCTGCGGCCAGTTAAACTGGATCACACTGGCTGACTCAATCATAATGTAGAACTTACCTGTGACCTGCTTTTCAGTTTCAAGCAACCCCTTGGCAACTTCATCGGGGCAAAGCCTTAGTATTTTAACATGCGAATCGAAAACAATGAGCAAGCTTTACATTATCTCTCATGATTTCTCTGTTGTCCCCTGTAGCATGTGCTGGATTTTGTGTACCCACTCTAAGAGGAGGTGCAATTTATTTTAATAAAACATTGAGATAACTGAAAACAATCTGGCCTGGCTTTTCGATCTGGCTCTTCATTTAACCTGAGTGCACTTGTCTCTAGACATTCTCACAATTCAGCAGATTAGATTGCATTAGATTTATTAGCCTCATGCACAGTGAAACATAGAGTGAAATGTGTCATTTGCAATAACAACTAACACAGCCCGAGGATGTACTGGGGACAGCCAGCAAGTGTTGACACCCATTCTGGTGGCAATATAGCATGCCCACAGTGTCCAGCAGAATAACTTGCAGTCAACATTCAAGAAAACAGACACAACAACAGCAAAAAAAAAAAGCCCCTTCTTATTCCCACATCCCCCTTCAAGGGTCACCGGTCCACATCCTCAGGGCCCACTGACCAGTCGTGGTTGCTGACCTTGGGAATTCCATGTCTTCGTCAGTGCCTGTTGACCAACCTCTTGGGTTCACGGCCTGTTAAGAAAACTGATGGAAGGGGAAGAAACTGAGTGTTGGTGTTCAGGCACCTGCACCTCCTCTCTGAAGGTAATAATGAGAAGAGAGCACATTCTGGGAGAGGAGGGTCCTGAATGAAGCATTCTACCTTCTGGAGGCACAAACCCTTGAAGATGACCTCAATGGAGACGTGCCTGCGACGAAGCTGGCTGAGTCTACAATACTCTGCAATTTCTTGTGATCCTGCTCACTGAAGCCTCCATACCAGGCTGTGATCAATAGTCAGAATGCTCTCCACCACACATCTGTAGAAATTTGCAAGAGTCGTTGGTGACATACCAAATCTTCTCAAACTTCTAATGAAGTAGAGCTGCTGGCACGCCTTCTTCCTGATGGCATCAATGCGATGGGTGGGCATCAAAAATGGTTCACCCTTTCCACTGCTGCTCTCTCAATTGAGAATTGTGTTTTCTCTCAACTTTCCATTCCTTAATTTTGTTTTTCTTTCAATTAATTTCTGGAGTTACAAAACATAAGAAATTTCACTATCAAATTCCTTGGTCTTCAAGGTTGCTGTTGTGACCAACTGATCTATCTCACTCCTGTACACATCATCACCATCTGAGATTCTACCTACCACAGAGGCATCAACATCAAATTTACATGTGATGCTTGAGCTATGCTTAGCCTCTCAGTGATGAGTATAGACAGAGTAGAGCAGTGTGCTAAACATGTATCCTTGGGGTGTATCTGGGTTATCTGTCAAAAAGGAGGCGATCTTATCACTAATCTGCAATGACTGCAGCCTCTTAATGAGGAAGTCAAGGATGTAGTTGCAGAAGAAGGTACAGAGACCCAGGCTTTGAAATGATACATGGGAAGCAACTTTGGGAGTCATATGGTTGTTAAATTTAAGGGATGCAATTGCAGTTCATGGGTAGTTACTAAATATTTATTAGTACATAGGGGGAGTTTTACAACTCCCCACCAAATTAAAATCACCCATGAAATTTATAATTTGAAGTCATACTACTCTCCAAGATTTCAATTTTAATCCACTCTTCTGAAAGATTGGAAGCAGCACACCTATCACTGAGAGGTAATTCTATAACAGGCAGAATGGGTGCTGATGACCAATTTGAAATCTATTTTAATTAGAAGCATTTGTAAGAAGGTCCAAACATTTGAAGACACCATCTGACGATACAGGAGAAGAAATAATTTATTTTACACGAGAAGACAGCTCTGCTTTTTTTTTTTGTGTGGTGAGACAAGTTGAGCATTACCAGTTTAGATCATCTCTAAAATAAAATTATTCCTGCTGGCGTTCTCCGAGGCTTACTTTTCAATTGATTTGTTAACCAGAATGAGTTTCTAGTTTGCAATTACACGCCTTGTTATTCTCTAAATTACAGCGAAGATTTATGTGACAAACTTGTCCCAGTTTTCCACTCCTCTGACGTTCTTTTGAACTGGAAATACTTAATTTTCCAATCATTTTCTAGTCATTTTACAGAAAATGCCCAGATTGCTTTGACTGAATTTTGCTGATCAGTATTCCTGGTTTATCAACTACTAACACAACTGCTTACATTTTTTTTACCAAAAGTATCACTGCAAATTTCTAAACCTTTTAAACATAACACATCAGAGGAGATCTACAAGGCTACGTCGAGCCTTTCCAACTGCAGTTCTGTTTGTCATATTGTATAGTCTTCTCCCTACAATAATTTCCCTACATTTTTGAAACCAATTTCCATTAGAAAGCTACTAATGAATCTAATTCCATCGGCCAATAACTCCTATCTAAAAGGTTCTTCTTCATGTTGTCAGTTACCTTAAATTTCTGCTTTCTGCTTAACTACTTTTCAGGTAGTGGACAACATTTCTTGTCATTACTCTGTCTGACTTCTTTATGATATTAAGCAGCTCGAACAAATCTCATTAGCCTTCTCAGTTCTAAAGAGAATATCCCTACTCCAATTTATTCAGATAAATGGAATGTTCAATTGAAGAATTATTCTAGTATATTTATCAAGTCTTCTTAAAAGCCTTTAGAATCTGGTTAATGGGTGTGCTGATGAGAATAAAGTGCAATTCTTCAGCTGGCAGCACTCTGATACTTCACACGTGTTTAGCATAATATTCTGGCTAATGTTCTATACTCTATTTACAAAGCAAAATACACATTGCTGGAGGAACACAATGGGCCAGGCCCCTGGTATGAAAGTCTCAGCATAAACTGTTGGGAGTCCATTTCCCTCCACAAATGCTGCCTGACCTGTTGAGCTCCTCCAGCAATTTGTTTTTTTGCTGTATATTCCAGCATCCCCAGACTTAAGTCTTCCTGTTTAAAAATCTCCATATTATGTGCTTCCTCAATGTATTTTCCAATTTTTTCATTCACCTTAGTACTTGTATAAACACTTCCCTATGTTCACCTATCACCGTAACTTCTGTTGTAGTACTTAGCTTGCAACGTCTCTCCTCACCCTTTCTAAAAAGAATTGTATTGTCGCACAGTATCTCAACAACTGAGTGACTCTCGAAGATACTTTGCTGAAATACTCAGGAATTCATGCAGTTGACAAAAGTACTTTATTAATGAAAAAAAAACTACAGCATCTGTCCATATTCTTACTGTAGTAATTTCATACAAAGATTGCCATTGGGACTTCTTGCAGACATTGTAGCAGCGCAGAGAGCAGTTAGCCACAAGACCTCAGCCTAGAAGAACTCTCAGCATTCAGATATTAATAATGCCCATTAATGTTATGCAAAGCTTCAGAGCTGAATTCTGCCTGGTACAAGTTTTCCCATTCCATTGGATAGTTTATATTATCTAAGCTTATCTCTGTTTTCTTCACGCTCAATACACATGCCCATTATGTCATTGAAGCACTTGTCATGTGTAAATTCCATGCCTGTGTTGTGTACCCACATGACTAACCATTAAAAAAAGATCTTGCTTTTAAGCTATGGCATGCACCATCCAGTGAAAAACAATTAGTCTTGTCCCTGAACAATGGTGCTGTATACTTTAGTTTTACTGTCAACCTGTCTGCACACTATAGTTTCCTTGGAGACATTGGATTGCGTAGCAGGAAAGAGTTTTCAAAAGATATGAGTGGGGACAGTCAGGGCATTCTGTCTCCCTAGGAGACTTAGATTGTGCATAATTAGGCACATGGCAAGTGCCATTTAAAACAAGTTAGGTTTAAGTGGAGTGGCCATTGTGTGATTAAATCAGTGTTAGAGTGGAGAGTTCAGGCTTTGGTTCAGAGAAGCTTCAAAGAAGAGGTGGAGGATAAAGGCAGATTTTTTTTGTTTAATTTTTCCTTCCTTCTTTTTTATTGCACTATTAGAGCAGTAGGATATCAGGCAGAATAGTGGAATGCTCCTCTTATGAGATGTGGGGAGGCAGGGAGACCTCCAATGTCCCTGATGACTACACCTGCAAAAAGTGCATCCAGCTTCTTACAGACTCTTGGGCAATTGGAGCGAGAGCTAGATGGACCTTGAATTAATTGGGAGGCTGAGGGATTAATTGACAGACAATACAAAGACGTAGTTACTCCCAAGGTACAGGAGACAGGTAACTTCAGGAAGGAGAGAGGGAATAGGCAGCAAATGCAAAATATCCCTGTGGCCATTCTCCTCAATAACATGTATACTGCATTAGTAATGTTGGGATGAATGACCTAGCAGAAGGAAGCAACAGTGATCAGTTCTCTGGCACTGAGTCTAGCTCTATGGCTCAGAAGGGAAGGGGGGAGAAGAGACAAGCTGTAGTGATAGAGGATTCATTGGTTAGCAGAACAGATAGAAAGTTCTGTGAATGAGAAAGAGATTCCTGGTATGTTGCGTCCAGGTTGCGAGGGTCAGGGATATCAGATGACTCAACAGCATTCTTAAGTGAGGGGATGAATAGCAAGAGGATACGGTCCACATTTGTAGGAAGTGCTCAGCGAGTTAGGTGCTAGCTTCAGGGACAGGACCTCCAGGGTTGTAATCTCAGGCTTTCAACCCTTGCCAATACTGGTGTGGCCAGAAAAAAGGAAGACCATACATTTTAACACATGTCTAAGGAGATGGGAGGACTTCAGATTTTTGGATCACTGGACTCTCTTCCAGTAAAGCTGAGACCTTTACAGAAGGTAAGGAGACCTATATCCTTGTGGGAAGGTTTGGCTCATGTTCCATTGGTTGGTCGGGGGGGGGGGATTAAACTAGAGTTGCAGGGGGATGAGAACTGAGCAGATGGTGGAGAGAGATATTATAAAGCCTACTTATAAAGTCAGGAATCAAAAGGTTGAACATAGTGGGATCAATGTACTGAGTTGCGTATATTTCAATGCAAGGAGTATTACAGGAAAGAGTGGTAAGCTCAGGGCATGGATCAGTGCATGGAATCAGATCATTGAAGCCATTAGTGAGACTTGGCTGCTGGGAAGGCAGAACCAGCAGTTCAATTTCCATTGCTTTAGATGCGATAGAGCGGGAGGGATTAAAGGGGGTGCTCAGATAGGTCAGACAAGAGAGCTCGTCTACTGAGGCCATATGGGTAGAAATGTGGAATAAGAAAGGGCTGACCACATTAGTGGGATTATTTTATAGACCACTCAACAATCCGTGGGATTTAGAGGAGCAAATCTGAAGAAAGATTGCAGACTTTTGTAAGCAACATAAGGTTGAGTTCCTGTATATCGGTGATAACTGACGTAGATTGGGAGTCCACCAGAAGAAGTGAGACATTCTAGTAGCCATGTACCTTCATTCCATTTCCAGTTCCCATTTCAATACATCAATCCATGGCTTCCTCTACTGTCATAATGAGGCCACACTCAGGTTGGAGGAACAACACCTTATAGTCATTCTGGGTAGCCTCCAACCTGATGGCATGAACATCAATTTCTTGAACTTACTGTAATGCCCCCACCCCCACTTTTGCCATTCATCTTCCCCTTTTCCCTCCCTCACCTTATCTCCTTGCCTGCCAAGAGGTCCCAACAAGAGAGTGTATGATACTAGATCTCCTATTAGGGAATGCAACAGCACAGGTGACAGAAGTTTGTGTGGGATATCACTTTGTATCTACTGACCATAATGCCATTAGTTTCAGGATAATTATGGAGAAGAACAGTTCTGGTCCTCAAGTAGAGGATCTAAGTTGCAGAAAAGGTCAATTTTGATTTTGAAAGGATTTAGTAAGTGTGCATTGCGACAGGTTGCTTTCTGACAGATGTGCACTTGTAAGTGAGAGCGCTTTAAACATGAAATTCTGAGAGTATAGAGTTTGTATGTTCCCGTCAGAACAAAAGGCAATGATAACCGTTTATGGAACTTTGCTTTTGAAGAAATATTGAGGCCCTGGTTAAGAAAAAGGAGACACATAGTAGGTAGGCAGGTGGGAACAAATAATGTATTTGAGGAGTGCAGGAAATACAAGAGAACACTTATGAAAGAAATAAAGAAGGCTAAAAGAACTCATGAGATTGTTCTGGCAGACAAGATGAAGGAGAATCCTAAGGGCTTCTACAGGTACTGTATCGTAAGAGCAAAAGGACAGCAAGGGACAAAAGTACTCTTCTGGAAGATCCACACACACACACAAATCTGCAGATGCTATAAATTCAAGCAACACACACAAAATGCTGGTGGAACACAGCTAGCCAGGCAGCATCTATAGAAAGAAGTACAGTTGACGTTTTGGGCCGAGACCCTTCGTCAGGACTAACTGAAAGGAAAGATAGTAAGAGATTTGAAAGTGGGAGGGACACAGAGAGAAAAAACAAGAGAGAGAGAAAAAAAGAGGAAAAAACAACAAATAAATAAGGGATGGGGTAAGAAGGGGAGGAGGGGGATTAACGGAAGATAGAGAAATCAATGTTCATGCCATCAGTTTGGAGGCTACCCAGATGGAAAATAATGTGTTGTTCCTCCAACCTGAGTGTGGCTTCATCTTGACACTAGAGGAGGCCATGGATTGACATATCCAACCTGATGGCATGAACATCGATTTCTCTAACTTCCGTTAATGCCCCTCCTCCTCTTCTTACCCGATCCCTTATTCATTTATCTATCAATTTATTTATTTCCTTCCTTCCTTCCTTCCTTCCTCTTTTTTCTCTCTGTCCCTTTCACAATCACTCCTTGCCTGCTCTCCATCTTCCTCTGGTGCTTCCCTCCCCTTTTCTTACCCCCCAGACCTCCCGTCCCATGATCCTCCCCCTTCTCCAGCTCTGCATCCTTTTGCCAATCACCTCTCCAGCTCTTAGCTTCATCCTTCTCCCTCCTGTTTTCTCCTATCATTTTGGATCTCCCCTCCCCCTCTGAAATCTCTTACTATCTCTTCTTTCAGTTAGTCCTAACGAAGGGTCTCGGCCCGAAACGCCGACTGTACTTCCTCCTATAGATGCTGCCTGGCCTGCTGCGTTCCACCAGCAGCTTGTGTGTGTTGCCTCTGGAAGATCAGAGAGGTCATGGAGCTGAAGTAGATGGGGGAGATCTTAAATGGATCTTTTGCATCTGTATTTACTTGGCAGTAGGACACAGGAACTATAGAAGTGAAGAAAAGCCGTGGTGAGGACAAAGACTGTATACAGATGACACAGGAGGAGATGTTTGCTGTCTTGAGTCAAATTAGGGTGGATAAATCCCCAGGGCCTGACAAGGTGTTCCCTTGGACCTGATGCAAGGCTAGAGCAGAAATTGCAGGAGCCCTAGCAGAGATATTTAAAACGTCCTTAGCCATGGGTGACATGTCAGCGGATTAGCGAATAATTAATGTTATTCTGTTGTTTAAGAAAGTCTAATAAGCCAGGAAATTATAGGCTGGTGAGGCTGGCTTCACATGAAGTTATTGTAAGATATTCTAAGGAACTGGATATATAAGCATTTGGATAGACAGGAATTGATTAGGGATAGTCAACATGGCTTTGTGTGTGATAATTTGTGTCTAATCAGTCTCAGAGGTTTTCAAGGAAGTTAGCTGATGAAGGCAAGGCAGCAGATGTTGTCTACATGGAGCTTAGAAAGGCCTTCGACAAAGTTCTGCATGGGAGGTTCAGTCGCTTGGCATTCAAGATGAGCTAGTAAATCGGTTAGACAGTGGCTTCGTGGCAGAAGCTGGAGAGTGGTAGCAGATGGTTGCCTCTCTGACTGGAGGCCTGTGACTAGCAATGTGCCACAGGGATCGGTGCTGGGTCTGTGTTGTTTGTCATCTATATCAACAATCTGGATGATAATGTGCTAAACTGGATCAGCAAGTTTGCGTATGACACCAAGATTGGGGGTGTGGTAGGCAGCAAGGAAGACTATCAAAGCTTGCAATGGGATCTGGACCAGATGGAAAAATGGGCTGAAGAATGGCAGGAGAAATTTAATGTAGGTAAGTGTGAGGAGATGCCTTCGGGAAAAGAAACAAGGGTAGACTTACATAGTGAATGGTGGAGCACTGAGGAGTGCAGTAGATCAGAGGGATCTGGGAATACAGATCCATAATTCTTTGAAGGTGGCATTAATAAGTAGATAGGTTCATAAAAAAGCTTTAGGCACCATTGGCCTTCGTAAAGAAAAAAATCAAATCAAGTTTAATTATCATTCAAACCATACATAATTTTCAATTAATTATGTTAATTTAAATGCTTTTAATTGTTTAAAAGTGATCAATTACATTTTATAACCCCAACTATTTAAGTAAGTTATTTCACATGACTGAATAATGTGTGCTAAAATTTACTTCAGATTTTTGTGGGCAGGGTTTTGATGGCATTCACTTAACCTGATCCCTGTCTATATATACAATAGCCCCCAAATACTTACGATGGAGGTAACACTTCCCAGTAAGATGATATTGGAAGATGTAGAGCACATACAATATATGTCAACAGTGAGTATGATGGTTCACTGCTGGCAACATGTTTCTGGCATTTATTTTAGCTTAGATAAACTTATTTGGTGTGGGACAGAATGGTAACAACAGAAGGGCAACTTCTTACTTTACAGTGCAAATGGAGGGTCACACCATTAGAAGTACTGACATTCATGTTAGGAAAGAATATGGAAAACTAGTCCTCTCGTACGCAAACCATATTGATCTATACCTACAAACAAAGTGGATTGGAAGGATAGATAACTCAAAACAGGATTAAACCATGAGTTCATTTTAATTATTTTTTTCAGCCACTTCACAGTTGGCCGTTTTCAAATCTTTTCAGGTATTTATCAACAATGATTTCATTAAAGATTATATTCAGTTAAGTAACAGTAAGATGTTCTCAATAACTTTAACATAATTCAAGCGAGAGCACAAGTAACAATTGATAGCTTCTGTGCTTATCACAGATTTCTGATAGTTGCAAGACAAGATATTCTTCATTTCTGATCCTGTTTATTCACAGAAGCATTAAATTCCAGCAAATGAAGGAGACAAGAGCCATCCATCAGAGCTATTTTGAGATGTGCAAAATTCCCATAGGTGTGCAGAGATTCCAAATATGGCACATCACAAGCCTTATGAAAAATAGCTCAGCTTGTTAGTCGAGCCTTATATTCTAATACAAGAAACCATCTCTTGGCAGGAAAATAATGGGTGGGCTAGATTGGTGCAGGAAAGAACAGAGTGCAGGATCAGTACAAGGACCTACCTAATTTTCCTTCTATGTTAGTTAATGACATCTAAGTCAATGTAACTCCCTGACAAAATTACTCTTGCTTTACCCTTTTGATATTAACTCCCAGGCAGTTAAGCTAAAGCTCTATCTTCTTCCTGTTTATACAATCCTATTTCTAACCATAATATTAATGTAACTCAAATTACTAACACTGCTGATTAAAGTTATGTTTAGATGTAAATGACTGTAGAGCAAAAATTTTGCAATGAATAATGTTACTTGTGGTGAAATATGTACTGGTGTTTCAGAAACTGTCAAGAGGTTTGATTCTTAATAAAGACATTGAAACACTATAAACCATGTGGTACTTTACACCAATTTACTAGGGCAGATTACTGACTTCCGCACAAAGCCAGTGGCTTTATTTCAAAGCCAGCATCAGAACTGAAAACTATTTTCAACTTCAGCTCTTATGAAACTTGCATTATTAAGGAAGTAAACTCTTCTCACTGCAACTCTCCATTTAATGAAATAGTCAGCCTCATTGTTGAACCATTCAAAAGGCCAGGCCCAGAAAGGGGGAGAATCTTCTTGCCTGGGCTCTGGGTCACAGTTTTTAGCTTGGTGGGTTCAGGAGAAGCTGCACTTTGTTGAACCTGTCCACAACACACGCAAATAATTTTGTTCAGATGCACTTCTGAATGTCACTGGAGATTGCTCTAAGCACCTCTGGTCAAGTTAAAGAGTAATTAAAGAATAATAGTTATTCTATAATTCATTCAACTGACAAATGATAGACATCTGACTGAAGGAAACAGACTCTAGTTTAAACAAACTCATCCTTAAAGGAAACTAGTATTTTGATTGAGAGACACCACATGAAAGCAGCCTCTTGCCCACCAAGTCCACACCAACCATTAAACATCTGCTGTCTCTCAGAAACATACCAAGATCACATCAATTCCATGTTATTCTCCCCATACTCCCATTGACAACTTCTCGCCAAACAACCCCGCCCACCTGACCCAGATATTGATTCTACACCACATATACACTATAAACAATTCACAGCAGCCAAGTCACTTACCAACCCATAAGTCTGTGTGAAGTGGGAGGAAACCAGAACATTCAAAGAAACCCATGTGGTCACATGGGGAATAAGCCAACTCCAGAGACAGCATCAGCCATCCGGATCAAACCATAGTCCCTTGGAGAAGGGAGGCAGCAGTTCTACTAGCTGTGCCCATTAGTCATTAATTAGAAAGTCCACTCTAGGTAAACCAGTAATATCAACGAAGATGCAAATCTATATTCACTCCTTTATTTTCAAACATTGGTTTGGATCTATCAACAGCTAGAATCAAGGAAAATTCCCAGTGTTCAGCAGCTCCTCTGGCACATCTATCACTCCTTTTTCTCACTGCAGTGCATACTGAAGAACTTGCCTTGTTGGGATTCAGCATACGATTAAAGTACTCAGTTCAGTTCAGGTGCCTTGCCATTCGGTGTGGGTGATCATGTCTCTCCATCCATCACAGTCCCTGACCCTCCGAATTGTAGTTGTTGCCTCCCCTGTTTCTAACCGTGATGTTAATCCATCTCTCATTCTCTGTCTGCCTCTGCTTCTTTTCCCTTACAGCTTTCCAGTTATTACTAAATGTTCCAACATCTCTCTTCACATGACGTGTCCAAAGAATTTTGATTGCTCTTTTCTGTTGTTTTAAAGTAATGTACGTTTTATTTTTGTTCTCTGTAGAACTTCTTCATTGGTTATCCCGTCCGTATATGATATGCATAGCATTCTTCTGAGGAACCACATCTCTGCTGCATTGATTCTTTTTTCCATTGCATTTGTGACGTTCCTTCACTCGCAGCCATACATCAATATAGGAAGAATGTAGCAGCTGAGAGTTCTAAGGTGAATGTCAATTGCTATTTTCTTGTTTGTTAGGATGTTTCTCATTTCTGTAATGAAATGCTGTTCTTGCCATTGCTATTCTTGCATTTATGTCTATTTTGCATTTGCCATCATTCATTCAATTAATAACTTCCAAACTATGGTTGGAGATTTATTTAAATTTTAAACAATTTTTTTTATATAATCTCACTAACAAAGAGCATTTGCTGGCTTTGACAGGAAATCAAAACTCAGTTTCTAGCTTTGCCTAAGGCTATCAGAACACTCATTGTCCTGAACTCTTCACTATGTCTTTTTCCCCCATAGCTGCTGCTTGATTTGCTGAGTATTTCAAGCTATTTCTATTTCAGTTTCAAATGATTTAATTTCAAATTTCAATTGCATTTGTATTCATACTTAATATCATATTGCCTTCAGCAATAAACCAGCAAAATTACTTTCATTCTTGTGTTCACCTAATCATATAATAACTGAGAATATTCACAAATTACAGCATAATTTAATATTATATATGTAAAATATAATTGTACATATTTTACAGTATTTCTAAAATAATTTAATCAGTACCTCTAGCTCTTGGTAAACCACAGAAATTGAACATTGGATGTCTATTGACATAATGAAGTCAGTTAGCCCAAAGAGTTCATTCTTTTAGGATAATTGCATCCTTCCACCTGTCAACTGCAATTCTTTTTCTTCCACATTCCATTTTGGAAAAAAGGAATAAAAGCCTAGACTATTTTGTAAACATGGAGAAAAATCAAAAATCGGAGGTGAAAAAGGACTTGGAAATGCTCATGCAGGATTCCCTGAAGGTTATCTTGCAGGTTGGGTCAATGATGAAGAAGGCAAATGCAATGTTAGCATTCCTTTAGAGCGCACTAGAATATGAAAGCAAGGATGTTATGCTGAGGCTCGATAAGGCATTGGTAACTGCACTTGGGAGTATTGTGAAGAGTTTTGAGTCACTTATCTAAAAAAAAGATGAGCTAGTATTGGAAAGGGTCCAGAGGGTGGTTCACAAGAATGATTCCAGGAATTAAAGAGTTAACATATGAGGAGTGTTTGATGGCTTTGATCCTGTACTTGTTGGAGCTTAGAAGAATGTGTGTGTGTGTGTGTGTGTGTGTGTGTGTGTGTGTGTGTGTGTGTGTGTGTGTGTGTGTGTGTGTGTGTGTGTGTGTGTGTGTGTGTGTGTGTGTGTGTGGTGATGAGGGAGGGAGATGTCATTGAAACATATCGAATATTAAAAGGCCTAGGTAGAGTGGATTTGGAGATGTTTCCTATAGTGGGGCAGTCTATGACCAGAGGACACAGCCTCAGAATAAAGGAACTTCCACTTGGAACAGAAATGAGGAGGAATTTCTTTAGCCAGAAAGTAGTGAATCTGCGGAATTCATTGCCAAAGAGAGCTATGACAGCCAAATCATTGGGTAAATTTAAAGCAGAGCTTGATAGATTCTTGATTAGTAATGGTGTGAAAGGTTACAGGGTGGAGGCAGGAGAATGGACAAGAGAGGGATAATAAATCAGCCAAGCCGAATGGCCCGATTCTGCTCCTATGTCTTGTAGTCTTATTCCAAGTGAACCTAATACAAGCAAAGAGGATTAGTGTAGATAGGAAAAAAGGTTGGCATGTACATATTGGCTGAAGGGCCTGTTTCTGTGCTGCACAACTCCAGGTTTTTGAACAAGATAATAAATAAACCTTCACTCTTTCTCATTGCTGCCAGGAGTGTAATAACTTCCCAACTACAAACATTGAATAACACTGCAGCCTAGACAATCACATCAACCTTCATATAAATATTATACACATTTTAATATAATTAAACGAACACGTTTTTAAATTGCAGAGCAAAATCATTGTTTTGATTTATCGTGGAATGATAATTTCAGAAGTATGCTTTTGAGCTTTATGAACAAATTTAAACACAAATAAATGAAATATAATTACGTGTTGATCATCCACTACTCACCTTATTTGCAAAAGCTCAGCAAAAGCTTCACTACCAGCCAAGACATAACTGATTCCAATTGAAATGCTACAGAAAAAAACATTCCAAATAAATATCGTACACAATTATCATATCCCACACCTTCAAAATAATCTCACTTACTCTTACAAGATTTGGTACCATTTGGTGTTTGACAAGTAGAGAGGTTACCAAACTCCGAGGCCATCAGTCCGTCTATACACACAGTTACCACATAAACATGAAAAGAGACAATGCGTACAAGTTCTTAATAATGTTTATACAATTCAACTTATCAGTTTTCTTTTACAACTTGGGAAGTTAACATCTATTTCACAGAAAAGTTCACAGTGGTCATCAATCACCTTTAAGAAGGCAAACAAGATATTTATTCCCTGAGTGTTTCCAATTATGCTCATGGACAAACGTAACCCACGATTTATAGATTTTCAAATTGTTAACATGTATAGTTACTTAACTGACCCGACTTGTGCCAATTCCTCTTTTTACACCAACATAACTTTTAAATATCTGAGCTGTCAAAAAATTATGCATTTTGAACAGAATCTATGCATAATATAGAAATGGTATCTCATGGCAAACAGGTGAAGAAAGCAACAAAATTGATAGTTCTATTCCACGGGAGCCTTATAGAAATGACACACCACAATGACTGTGACATGTAGGTTGCTGGTCATATATACATAAGAGACTGAGCACTAATCGGAAGCATAGGTTCTTGCTAGAATCTGTAGTTGAGGGATTTTAATAGTTCTGGGAAGATAATTAAATTTTACGAACTGAACCCCAACAAACTAAGAGATCTGCACATTGCAGTTCTTTTACACATTTTGCTCAGTGCAAGCATCAAGTAGGGAAGATAGAGCAGTTCAGGACTGGTTGAATGAACCTCAAATGACTATGAAGTCAGAACTCAATGAGATTGGTGGGAAATGCTAAGAAAGAATTTTATAATAGATATGACTTCAATATTTTGATTGATCTTTTCTCTACACTAGGTAATCAGCTGTTGTGTCTCACAGGAAGGCCTGGTGGAGAAACTCTTTTGAATAGTGAGAGAAAAATCAAAGTTTTATTGCATACTTTCATCATTCTCAGTAGGAAAATTTGAAAGTATGTTAGCAATAGATGTGATTTTGTTCCCACCTTGGCTGCTTATTGATATTAACATGCACACTATGGGACCAATTTTGAAGCAATCTCTCACAGGCAATCTAAATTAAATTGGTTTATCATTGTCATGCACTGAGGCACAGTGAAAAACTTTGTTTTGCATGCCATTCATACAGATCATTTATTTACAACAGTCCGCTGAGGTAGTACAAGGGAAAATAATAACAGAATGCAGCAGACAAGAACAAAAGATGCAAAAGTATAATAAGCTACATTGTGAGGTCATCGATCTATCTTATATCAGAAAGCACGTGCTTCCAGGCTTTTCTGCCTGATTAAAGGGGAGAGAAACTAGTATGTCTGGAGTGTGTAATGTACATGATTATGTTGTTCGCTTTACTGAGGCAGTGAGAAGTGCAGACCCAGTCCTTGGAAGTGAGCCAGTTACCCCAATGGAAATAAGTGAAGGGCAAAGGAGACATGTCAAATTTCTTTATCTTCCTGAGGAATCAGAGGCACTAGTGAGCTTCCTTGGGTTGTGGCATCTACGTGTATGGATCAGGTCATGCTTTTGGTGATGTTCATTGCTAGGAATTTGAAGATTTCAACACTCTTGAACTCAGCATTTCAGGACCATGTGCACTATCCCCCTACACATGAAGTAAATGACCAGCTCATTAGTTCTGCTGAAATTGAAGAAAAGTTTGCAGTCATAACACCACACCACTTGACCCTCAAGCAATAATATTTTTGGAGGAAATTCAGATTTTCACACATACTTCTGCATATTCATATAGTGATGCTAGACACTATGCATATAAGCAATGATATATATACTTTTTAATTTGTCTATTTTCTTTAGTGATTATTGTGTTTTTAGTGCTGCTTCAGATTCAGAGTAACAATATCACTCTCCTTTACATGTGTGTACTGATGTATGTAAAAAAGAAAACTTGAATCTTCAGCTGACTTTTCTTGAATAATATTCATTCAAAAAGAATATTAGAAGCTTTCACAATAATCATATTGTGTAAGCTTCTAATTTGTTTTTCAAATGAATATTACTTACGAAGATAAAGCTGTAAAACAAATTGTTTATTTAGTTCATAAAATTGTGCCTTGGTGTTTTTCAACTACACATGCAACTGTATGTCACAACCACGGATTCGGCAGCACAGTAGATATGGCAATTGTGCTTGTGAATATGCACGTGTCAGATAATTATTATTTAATCATGGTAGTATTTAACTCCATACTCGCTGTCGTAGCGCTTGTCGAAACTTGAGCAGAACACAGCAACGCTTCGCTGGCTGTTTTGTATTTCGCCTTCCCTGAGAAATTGGACTTTCAAGTCAACTGAATTGGAAGACTAGTGGTATTCATTCAATGTTGAGATGTTCTTTCCAGCCCCAGTTTAGGCTTCATTTTCCATTTGAGAGTTTTAGTTAATGGCCCTGTTTGGCCCAGCATTTATTGTTTTGTTTTCCCTTTAACACTGTTCGTATTAAAGTCTGTGAACTATCGACCTGCTTCAGTGCCTCTCACACCACCCTTGGGCCATATCCAAACCTGGTAACACTGTATTTCGACTATAAAAACTGATGATTTGATAATTCAAAAAGGATCTGATGCTTTCCCAGTGTATGTGACAAATAAACTCTTCTTGGGCTTCCAGATGGTACAGGTATCCGTTCTAACCAATATTTCAATTTACAATCAGGGATGATGTCTAGGCATGTCTATTCCGGAGGTATTTATACTCCTGTAGTCCGTCCCTCCTGATTGGTTAGTCCTCATCCAATCAGGTTTCTGCTCTCCCACCCTGTTTACAATTGAATTCTATTTCTTACTTAGAGCGAGACGTTAGTCTTTGTTAAAATTCTTTCGCTTTATCACAGTTCTATCACCCTCTGACTCTCAATACAGGAGCCTGGGGTTGAGAGGGTTCCTCAGCATTGTTATGATCCAGCAACAATGAAGATATAATTGAGACAGGTTTTTTTTTATAAAAAATAAAACATTTATTAAACACTGCTAAAAAAAAACCTAAAAGTAAACAAACAACTAACTTAATCGGAATTTAGCTGCGATACGGCAGCTCGAACAGTTCTTAAAGCAAGAAATGCGAACTCACGTCTTTAAAATAATATTGCAAAAAGTCCAAAATGATTTACAGTCAAAGGAGAGACTTTCCTTGAATTAAATCCTCTTTCACAACGTTACTGCTGATCCCAGCTGAAGTTTGCTTTGCCGAGGGATTTAGGAAAGAAGAAAATGAAATGGTTTGAAGGCACTGACCTTTCCTTGGCAAAATTCTGCATCCAGCCCTTTCTGCTCTTACAGCAGGGACTAACATGGACACAGCTGACGAAATCCTT
This sequence comes from Hypanus sabinus, assembly GCF_030144855.1. Lineage (NCBI taxonomy): Eukaryota > Metazoa > Chordata > Chondrichthyes > Myliobatiformes > Dasyatidae > Hypanus > Hypanus sabinus. The sequence goes on from NC_082707.1 coordinate 53,416,012, forward strand.
CCGAATGAGGATCAAACAAGGCCAAACCCGTTTCACCGTCAAAATCAACTTTCCTCGATCCTTCAGCTTCCTGAACTTCGACGAATCTTCACTCTCCAACTTGATTTTAACTGGCAGTATTGTAGCAAAACTGCTGGCAATAACCTTTGACTTAAGACAGAAAGTAAAACTCCACTTTTAAACGAAACTGTGTAAAAACATCGAAATACGCAGTGAAACGGGAGTATCTGGTGAATTCAACCAAGGACTGCCCACACCTCACTGGGAGGGGTTCTCCTTTTATACCCTGTTGAAAAAAAATTATCACATGACCTCTCACTGGTGGGAAAATGACATCACTTCACCATCACAAGACCATTACCTCATGACCAGCATAGCCTCAATTACATCATGGTCATGTGAGAAGCACAAGATACCCACAGGTACGTAACAGCATCCATATCACCAAGGACTTCATATGTGTGGTGAAAAAGGCACAATAGTGCCTCTTTCACCTCAGACGGTTGAGGATGTTTGGTATGGGCCCCAAAATCCTAAGAACTTTTTACAGGAGCACAATTGAGAGCATCCTGACTGGCTGCATCACTGCCTGGTATGGGAACTGCACCTCTCTTAATCGCAGGACTCTGCAGAGAGTGGTGCAGACAGCCCAGCACATCTGTAGTTGTGAACTTCTCATGATTCAAGACATTTACAAGGACAAGTGTGTAAAAAGAATCCATCACAGGATTCCCTGTGAATGCGGAGCAGCCTATGTTGGCCAGATGTGACACACAGTGGAATGCCACATCAAAGAGCGCAGGACTGTATCTGTTTGGGTTACCCTGAGAAATCAGTGGTAGCAGAACATTGTATTCACAATGGCCATAGGATTTATTTTGATAGCACAAAACTACTGTGTTGTGCCAATGGCTTTTGGGACCACCTAGTAAAGGAAACAATTGAAATGAGACCAGAGGAAAAGATTTTAACAAAGACAAGGGTCTCGCTGCAAGTAAGAACTAGAATTTGATAGCGTGAAAACAAGGTGGGGGAGTGAAAACCTGATATGATGTGAACTAATCAGGGGAGATGTACTATGGGAGAATAAATACCACCAGACTAGAATGTCCAGAGATCATCCCCGATGAAGATGGCAGAGTTGGTCATTGAAACGTCAGTTATAATCGATACCTGTACCTAGCTGGATGCTTGTGAAGAGCTTATTCAATTTGATAATTGTATAACTGTTAAACCTTCACTGTTGAAATATATTCTCTAGCCAATTCTTTAATGTTGAATAATAAACTCTTGGGTGAGAGCCTTAAAACAGTACTAGAAGTCATAGAGACACATGCCATGAAGTTCTTTTATCTCATTCATTCAACTGGAGTCACAGAATGAAATCAGGTAGAAAAATATCAGCTGTAGCCCAGACCTTGAAAGAGATTAAGGCCTTCAAGCAAAAATATTAATTGAGAAATTCATATAAAAATACTTTCCACTTTCCTCCCCTTTCTTCTCTAATCTTCAACCACAGTTTATTAGTAAAACCTTCCTGAAATTGTGTGCTGAAGATCAGAGAATTGCAACTGTGTCACAGAGATAAAGGAACAGAAAAATTAGTTATATTAGTCATGGTAATTTGCAAAGGTCAGTAGTCAAATTTGTCATATGTCAGAAGTGTTTTATTTAATTATCCTTTTCAGTAACTTTCTCTTAGTGCATTGCAGTTCAATGCTCCAATCCAAGGATGCATTTAGCTTGCGTGGAGAGTGAACTGGATGGGGACCTGCAGCTGACACGGGTGCCTCTGTGCAGTAAAAGGGGAAGAAAAATGAGCCAGGTAGTTCAAGCCTGGTGAACAAATGCTCAAAGTATTCAGAGTAGCAGACTGAAGTATCAGTTTTCAACACAAGCCTGATCCGATGCCAGTGCTGCCAGTTTTCACTCTGTCTTACAGAGTTGACTGTGTTAAGCAGACAGAGGATGAGCTTCCCACCACCATCTTCTGCATTATCAAAAGGAATAATTAACCATTTGAGAGTTATTTATTCATTGATTGTTCCTGCCATTATTACAATCCAAAGGTCCAATTTAATGTCAGAGAAATGTATACAATATACATCCTGAAATGCTTTTCCTTCGCAAACATCCACAAATACAGAGAAGTACCCCAAAGAATGAACGACAGATGAACGTAAGAACCCCAAAGTCCCCCCCCAGCTCCCCTCCCTCCCATGCGTAAGCGGCAGAGCGCAAACAAACAATTCCTCCTACCCCCACCGGCAAAAAAAAGCAAGCATCTGCACCATCACCAAGCTCTCAAGCGTGAGCAAAACAGAGGCTTGCAGTTACCCCAAAGATTTTGCAGTACACCCAGCATTTGGCATAGGGCAGATTCTCTCTCTTCCTAATAAGGGAGCAAAAGATGTCTCCATTTCCCAGCGAGCGGGGAGACATAACAAACAACTCGCTGGTTTATGATGTTAAAAGTCCATTACGTCACTCTTTTTCAAGCTCTGTGCCCAAACATCGCAAAGATCGCGGGTCTTCGGGCCCATAGCAGATATCCAGACTCCCCCGATGATGCATGGGTCTCCTGCCATGAATCGACTCAATGTTTGTAAGTCCACAGTTGCTTAAGTAAAGCAACCAGAGTCTTCTATATTAAAAATGAGATAAGGCGGATCCAAGATTGATTGATGAAGCATGAAGCTTTGGCGGTTTCACCATGCTGCCACTGACTGCAGGCATTCTATGTCAATTCTTCCAAAAGCTATCAGGCACTCCCTGAATGTCCAGCAGGAATAAGATCAAAGGCGTTGTATCATACTGATCAAAATCAGGTGTATTATCACTGGCATGTGTCAAGAAATTTGTTAGTTTAGCACCTGCAGTTCAATGCAATACATAATATAAAAGAATAAAAGCAAAATAATAATATTAAACAAATTAAATCAATTACAGTATATGTATATAAATAGATTAAAGGTTGAGAAAAAAAATACATATTAAAAAAGTGAGGTAGCGTCCAAGGGTTCAATGTCCATTTAGGAATCAGATGGCAGAGGGGAAGATGCTGTTCCTGAATTGCTGAGTGTGTGCCTTCAGGCTTCTGTACCTCCTACCTGATGGTAACAGTGAGAAAAGGGCATGCCCTGGGTGCTGGAGGTCCTCAATAATGGATGCTGCCTTTCTGAGACACTTCTCCTCGAAGATATCCCGGGTACTTTGTAGGCTAGTACCCAAGTTGGAGCCGATTAAATTTACAACCCTCTGCAGCTTCATTCGGTCCTGTGCAGTAACACACGCACCCCCACCCCCATTCCAGACAGTGATGCTGCCTGTCAGAATGTTCTCCACAGTACACTTATAGAGGATTTTGATTGTATTTGTTGACCTGCCAGATCTCCTTAAACTCCTCATAAAGTATAGCTGCTGTACTTCTTAATAACTGCATCGATATGTTGGGACCAGGTTAGATCCTCAGAGATCTTGACACCCAAGAACTTGAAGCTGCTCACTCTCTCCACTTCTGATCCCTCTGTGAGGATTGATATGTGTTCCTTCATCCTGCCCTTCCTGAAGTCCACAATCAGCTCTCCTGTCTTACTGTCATTGAGTGCCAGGTTGTTGCTGCAACACCACTCCACTTGTTGGCATATCTCACTCCTGTACGCCTCTCGTCACCACCTGAGATTCTACCAACAATGGTTGTATCATCAGCAAATTTATACAAAGGGTGATTGATAAGTTCACGGCCTAAGGTAGAAGGAGTCAATTTTAGAAAACCTAGCACATTTATTTTTCAACATAGTCCCCTCCTACGTTTACACACTTGATCCAGCGGATGTGGAGCATACAGATCTTGGACCTCCAGAAAGTGTCCACAGCATGGGTGATTGATAAGTTCATGGCCTGAGGTAGAAGGAGACGAGTTATTAACTTCAAACTTTCTGCATAATCATTCAAAGAGTTGAACTGCATGTGCATGTAATGAGAGCCGAATAACTCATCTCCTTCTACCTTAGGCCACAAACTTATCTATCACTCCTGCTATGGACACTTTCTGGAGGTCCAAGATCTGTATGCTCCACGACCGCTGGACTAAGTGTGTAAATATAGGAGGGGACTATGTTGAAAAATAAATGTGCTAGGTTTTCTAAAATTGACTCCTTCTACCTTAGGCCATGACTTTGTCAATCACCCCTCATAGATGGCATTTGAGCTATGCCTAGCCACAGAGTCACGGGTATATAGAGGGTAGAGCAGGGGGCTAAGCACACACCTCTGAGATGCACCCGTGTTGATCATCAGCGAGGAGGAGATGTTATCACCAATCCACACAGATTATGGTCTTCTGGTTAGAAAATAGAGAATCCAGTTGCAGAGGGAGGTACAGAAGTCCAGGTTCTGCAACTTCTCAATCAGGATTGTGGGAATGATGGTATTAATCATTCCAAGATGGCGGCATGACGCAGCTTGTAGCGGCCACTCCGGAGCTGATTATCTGTCAGTTGTGAAGTGGGGTGCCGTGCGCAATCACAATCGATTGAAAATGGACGTGGGAGCACGGAGGAACATCTGGAAATCTCCAGGAAGACCTTCTTCGTTGCTGCTACTGCTGTGAGGTCCGGGACTCTGCTGGGAAGAACAGACCCCCAGTCCTCGGAGTCACATTGCTGATGGCCGTTGGCAGGGCCGTCTTAATATGCTCAGCAGAGGATGGTGCTCGGAGAAGCTGTGCCGGAGGGGATGGTCGTTGGCTCAGAGGTTTGACAGACTTGGAGTCCGCTGCGGTCAGGTCGTTTTCAGTGTGTGCTGCGTCTGCGAGGTTGGGTTAGAGGGAGCTTTCATTGTCTGCTGTGTCTGCGAGGCTGAGTCCAGCGGTGCCTTGGAAGTCCATAACGGGGGTACTCCCTTTTGCCGCCGGCGTGGGATGACGAGTCTGTCGGGACCCTGGGGACTTGTGGAAACTGTGTGGTGATTTCTTTTGAACTTATAGTCCTTTAACATCTTTGGACTATTTTTACTGTGCCCATAGTCTGTTTTTTTTTTAAATCAATTATGCTATTGTTTGCACTGTTGTAACTATGTGGTTTTGTGCAGGTCTTGTAGCTTTAGTTTTTGGTCTTGCTTTGTCTGGTGAATTTGGAGCTCCTTTCTGGGGAACGCGCTAAGACAGTAGTGCGATATTAATACGCAGCAGCCTCTCTGGACTCTGGATTGGGGATTGCCAAATGTTATGTGGATTTTCTAGTGTAATCTGTTTTGTCATATGCTTTTGTGATATCATTCTGGAGGAACGTTGTCTCATTTTTTAACTGCATTGCATTTGTGGTTTCTAAATGATAAATAAACGGAATCTGAATCAGAATTAATTGTTGAGCTATAATCAATGAACAGCATCCTGACATATGTGTTTGTGTTGTCTAGGCGGGCTAAAGCCGTGTGGAGAGCCATTGACCTATTGTGGTGATAGGCAAATTGCAATGGGTCCTGTGCTTCCGCTGTCCATACCTTCTTGGTTCTCATGACTGGTGCTGCAGTCTTCAGTCTCCGCCTATATTCAGGGAGTAGAAGTACAGCCAGGTGATTAGACTTCCTGAAGTGAGGGAGTGGAATAGTACAGTAGGCATTCTTGATGGTGGTGTAACAATGGTCCGGTGTGTTGTTTCCTCTAGTATTGCAAGTGATATTGTAACGTTCTCCTTCGGGTGTAACGAAACGCCGAATTTAACGTCCGGATAAACCACAGCCAATGCAAACCAGATCGCAGTAAGATTAACTATTTACTGTTCACTCTTCACATTAACATATAGTGAAAACTGTTGATAAAACAATACAAGATTGATACAGTATTTGTTCCTTCCTTAATATCACATTTCAAGTGTAAATACTTGCAAAGGTGACTATAACTACATTACACTAAGGTGCAGTATACAGGGAGAGTTTACCTGCTCCATTGACTACTTTAAATACACTTCCATGCAAACTATCCGCGACTCTTTAACTAACGAAGGCATAAACATTATCTACCGTCGTTACTTCTAACAGGATCGGCATTAACATCTTAGTTCAATATATCGATTATCTATTAACTTACAGCGTTGCTCTCACTGTGATTTCTCATGCCTGCAAAACTGCTTGTGCTCAGGTGAGCCTCGTGGAAAGCCCCCACCCTCGCGCTAATTTCAAACCGGTGTTTTCCCACAAGACGCGGCGAAACCGGATGTGACGTCATCGCATGCCGATATATTTTACATGCAATGAATATACTTTAAACACTCCTAATTCTAACTAGAAAATACTATTGAATGAATTACTAAGCGAAAATATTATAAACTAAATAACTGTCGTAAAGACAGCACACTCCCCGCTTGACCTTCGTAAGGTCACAATGAGCAGAGTACAAAACTTAGTCTCTTAATCAGTCATTGGGTAGAAGTAGAATAACTTCTGTAACTGGCCCTTGGTAAATTTTCACATTGCCTTGGTCGGTAGTCTTCAATTCGATCTTCCTGACATGTCCATCCCCGCTAGGGAATGTAACAGTGATTCTGGCCGTTGGCCAGATTCCTGTGGGGTTCTGTCCACTTTTGTCTCTGTTGCAACAAAGGTAGATATTTTTGTCTCCAGCGAGGCCAGAACTGATTTGCCAGAGCCTGGACTTGTCTCCATTGCTTTGTGTACAAATCCTTGTCTGAAAAGTCTCCTGGTGGAGGAGGTGCTCCTGCCTTCTGCGTAAGGAGCGTTGATGGCGAAAGTATAAAGGGGTTTTCTGGGTCAGAAGACACAGGTAGATATGATTGTGCGTTTATAATGGCTGTGACCTCTGCCATTAGGGTGCACAGTACCTCGTGAGCCAATCGGGTGTGTTGCTGCATCTCAGGTTTCCTTTTCTGGGTTTTCCGTAAGGACGTGAACCGTTTGACTGCCTGCTCTTTGTTATCTGGTGAGCGCTGGCGTGGTTCTCTGATAGGCAATGGGACAACCCCATTATTTGCTTCATCTCTGACGACCTTGGTGTCTTTGGGTTTTAAAGAAATGGTATCTTGAGCTGATTGTGCAAGTTTGTTTCCGTGCTCGGTTTGAACGAAAACTGACTGACCTAGCGTCTCGTCGGTTACTTTACGCTTGGTAATGTCTTGTTGTGCTTCTTTAGGGTACACCTCAGTGAGGCAGATCTTGGAACAATAACGGCTTGACTGAGTTTGACCGCAAACTTCTGTACAGTTCGAGCTGACAATTGTTGTCCTGGAGTGAACCTCTCCCTCCCCGCCGTCCTGTTGTGGGGGTGAAGGAGCGTTGACGGTTCTTTCATTCTTGACTTCATCACGGAGCTGTGAGGGTAAATTTCCTTCCTCGTATGGATGTGATGCAATCGTGACTCTCTGAGGTTCCTCGTAGCTGGGGAAGTTATCGAATACGTATGGAGAGGGGAGACGAGCCTGCCTGTCTATTTGAGATTGTACATAGTCGCTTGTGCGTTCCAGTCTGGTCCTTTCTAAAGTAGATCTTGCTTCGGTCAGATCACGCGACCCTTCAGCTTCTTCTATGTACTCTGCTTCCACCATGGCAGCTTCTCCTTCTCTTTCTAGCTGCAGCACATGCAACTCTGTCGATATTTTTGTCATTTCCAACTGGGTTTCGGCTTCTCTGGCAGCCTCTTCTCTTTGTCTGGCAGCCTCTTCGGCTTCTCTGGCGGCCCTTTCTTTCTGGATTTCGGCTTCTCTGGCAGCCTCTTCGGCTTCTCTGGCAGCCTCTTCTCTTTGTCTGGCGGCCCTTTCGGCTTCTCTGGCGGCCCTTTCTTTCTGGATTACGGCTTCACTGGCAGCCTCTTCTCTTTGTCTGGCGGCCCTTTCGGCTTCTCTGTCGGCCCTTTCTTTCTGGATTTCGACTTCTCTGGTGGCCAGTTTCATTTTCAAAACTGCTTCTTGTCTGGCGTAACGCAGTCGCACCTTGGCGGCTTCTGCCTTGGCTCTTGCCTGGGTGGACTTACTTGATGTCGGTTTACTGCCCCTGTCGCTGGGCGGCGTCGACTTGATGCTGGATTGAGCTGACATTGCAGCACTTGAAACACCTGATAATGCCGCTTTTTCACTGTAACGTTCTCCTTCGGGTGTAACGAAACGCCGAATTTAACGTCCGGATAAACCACAGCCAATGCAAACCAGATCGCAGTAAGATTAACCATTTACTGTTCACTCTTCACATTAACATATGGTGAAAACTGTTGATAAAACAATACAAGATTGATACAGTATTTGTTCCTTCCTTAATATCACATTTCAAGTGTAAATACTTGCAAAGGTGACTATAACTACATTACACTAAGGTGCAGTATACAGGGAGAGTTTACCTGCTCCATTGACTACTTTAAATACACTTCCATGCAAACTATCCGCGACTCTTTAACTAACGAAGGCATAAACATTATCTACCGTCGTTACTTCTAACAGGATCGGCATTAACATCTTAGTTCAATATATCGATTATCTATTAACTTACAGCGTTGCTCTCACTGTGATTTCTCATGCCTGCAAAACAACTTCTGCTCAGGTGAGCCTCGTGGAAAGCCCCCACCCTCGCGCTAATTTCAAACCGGTGTTTTCCCACAAGACGCGGCGAAACCGGATGTGACGTCATCGCATGCCGATATATTTTACATGCAATGAATATACTTTAAACACTCCTAATTCTAACTAGAAAATACTATTGAATGAATTACTAAGCGAAAATATTATAAACTAAATAACTGTCGTAAAGACAGCACAGATATGTTGATGGCAATTGTTCTGTGATTTTTTCAGACTAGCCTGGTTAAAAATCTCCCAAAACGATGGTGAAAGCATTAGGGTGCGCTGTTTGATCCCATTGCTCAGATCATCTAAAGCCTGATTTCACTCACGTAACTTTCATTCTGCAGTGCTTGACTGTGCCACTTACATTTCAGCCATGTATATTGACAGTGTTGAATGGCAATGAAATTCTCTACAAAGTCCCGGTACCCATTTTGTAACCGGATTACTCAGTGATCCTCAACAGTGATTACAGAGCTCCTCGGAAGGCTCAAATGAAACAAGTTGCTCATTGCAAACAATTGTACTTTTGTAGCTTTTCTGCCACAGTTTTCACTTCTATCCTTTGCATCAGAACTTACATACAGCAAGCTGAAACTGTGCTAAACTTGTCCACTATACTGCTATCGTGCACTGGACCAGTAATTTCCACTTAAGATGCCCAGGTTATTTTAGCCAGCACAGGGTTGCAAAAATATTCATGAAAAGACCAGAACATCTGTTGATGCATATGGAAATTCAGAAACACAGATAGCATTAGTGATACGAAGAAATAATTTTGATAAACAGGTATCATGAAGGTATCATGATGCATTACAGTCAAATGATAGTTAATCATGCCTGGCTACCCTTGTCCCTTTTCTTATTGAAAGTGCCAAACAAGAGGTTCAGATCAGAATCAGGTGAGATAAGTTTTTCCATCAATGGTCTAATACGGCATTGTCTTAGGAACAATGTTACTTCTGACACAGAAAAAAATACCAGTGAGACTATGACAATTTGTGACTGGGTGAATTTAGAAAGTGGCCTCACTTGATCTACTTCCCAAATAACATCTCCATACACAACAAAAGAACAAATGTAAAGGTCAATGAATGGAGAGCAAATACTGTAGATGAGAAACGCAAGATGATATGCATTTTCCAAAGTTTGTCAAATATTATATTTTTTCTGGCAATGTTTCAAAACAGTTTACTGAGTATCCTGAACATCCTGCAGAGAATCAGTGAAAAGATCAATGAACATACTAATTAAAAAAATATTTTCGAGCATTTTCCTTGATTTTGAGCTCTGAAATATGAACAAGACAAAGATTATTCACCTGTTTTTGCCACAAACACTGTCCAGTATATGGTCAATTTTGGTGATAAGAGTGGTACCCTACTGTCTAGAAATTAATTTCTGCTTGATAATAATAAACATACTAAAATGTCACTTCCACACATTGAACTTGAGAATTCATTCAATTAACTGAATTAATGGAATAAATTTCAGAGGCTCAGTACTGCCAACTGGCCTAACATTTAGCACTGGAGATAAATTTTTAAGCCATTTATTCTTTATATAATTCTATTTACTTCAGTAGGATCATTTATGATTTACCTTTAGCTTCACTGCTTTGTTGATGAGCAAAGAAATAATGCTTTTATTTTTCTCATTATAAAGTATGCACTATTTTTATTCCTTTTTCAGTCAATGAGGCTAACAGTTAATACTGAGACAGCTCATTAAAGAGCTACATTAAGCAATTAAATGAGTACTCCTGGGAAATTCTCTGGTGTCAATAGATTTTCCATCATTTTTTTTCTAGAGATGCTGTCATAATTGAAACTATGAACTCCCCTACATATTCAAATAAATATGAAATAGACCTTTAAATTTACCATTTCTGGAAAAACAAACATTTCAATTAAGACTCTTCTTCAAATTAACAATCATCTAATACAGAGGCTCTATGATAAACATTAAGCTGTGACTTATTTCTAAGAATGAAGGATCAAATTTACCTTTCCGATTTTCATCTGACATCTTTTATAAACTTCTTCTCTTTACCCTTGATATTAGAATGTTTTCTACAGCTGTAATGTCTTCAATGTTAAGTTTGTGTAACATTTTATGAGACAACAATTTTCTAAATATAATGTTTGAGATTTAGGATTGCAATTTAGCTTGTATGTGTCAGTACCCTACTGCTGTGTTGCTGTTCATTTAATATAAAGATATCCCTGAATAGTGACACACTGCCTGAAGCATGAATCTAGTTTTGATTTAAGTCATGGGAAATTGAAGGTATACATTTTAGTCTGGGCTACCATAAAACAGGCATAATAGTCTGGGAAAACATCAACTACTGAGGCAAGATTCATGATTTATTTATTAAGGCTCAAGACTGGCATAGGGATCGGTCATTTGAAGCATGTCCAAAACAGTACACTTACCCGGGAACACAACACTCTTTTTAAAATTTTAATAAATACAAATTTTTAATTATAAACATTTAATAATTTTATTATCAGCATAATAAAAATTACTCAGGATTAGCAGATGAAGAAAACTTTAAGTACATAGTAAGTACCATTCTCATCTGGTACTCGTATACATTCAGCTGCAAGTGTTCAGCATCAACCGAATTGGAGTTCAGGGGCGCAGGTCTGAACTCAGCATGTTGATTGATCTCTACGCCAGTCAGTATGGACCTGAACAAACCTGTTAAGTGCCACCAGTGATAAGCAGGAACCACACTTGTGCCACACCATTCAAGCAGGATAGGAAATTAGCTGATACTTTTGTGGAAGTAGCCATCGAGCAAGTCACATTTAGGAAGAGAAAGAACTTTGGTGGCGGGTCTCAAAGATGTGGTAGCTGTTTGAGTTTTTTTTAAATGAGCCCAGAAAGGTCCCTCGTCTTCCTTTTTATAAACCACTAAAAAGGCAGCTCAAAGGTGGTCCAACCATATTACGCTGATTTACACCTGAATTATGTACTCAAGGTTGATAAAAGTGCTTATTTTAAAAAAAAAAGTACACTTTGCCCAGAGGGGGAAGGACATTTAAGAAGTGCATTCACAATCACTTGACCTGCCTCGGCATAGAATGCTACATGCAAAATGCTGGAAGATGGGATTAAATACAGATGGAACACCATTGGTCAGCATGGATTGAGTGGGCCGAATAGTCTGTCCATTAGCCTGTGCCATTTTCTGATGAGGTGCTCATGGGTTCATTGCCCATTCAAAAATATGAAGGCAGAGGGGCAAAAGCTGTTCTGAAATGTTGAGTGTGTGCCTTCAGGCTCCTGTACTTCCTCCTTGATGGTAGCAATGAGAGGGCATGTCCTGGGTGATGGGGGTCCTTAATGAGGGATGCTGCCTTTTTGAGGCATCGTCTTTTGAAGGTGTCCTTGATGTTGGAGAGGCTGGTACCCGTGATGGAGATGGCTGAGTTCACAAACTTCTGTAGCTTTTTTAAATCCTGTGCATTGGCCATGCCATATCAGGTGGTAATCCAACCTATTACAATGCTCTCCACAGTACATCTGCAGAAATTTGTGAGTGTCTTAGGTGATATACTAATTGTATTCAAACTCCTAATGAAATATAGCCACTGTTGTACCTTTTTTAAAAATTGTATCAATTTGTTGGCCCCAAGATAAGTACGTAGAGATATTGACACATCAGGACCTTGAAACTACTCACCCTTTCTACGTCCTATTCTCCTTCACTCCAAAGAGAACAGTCCCAATGTGCACAGCCTTTCCTCATAAGAAATGTTCTCTAATTCAGGTAACACTCTCTTTAAACCTTCCATATCATAAGTGGAACTATTCTGTTCTTTAAAAATCGGTAATAATCAGTTATGCCACAAGGTCAATGAAGTCCAACTCCTGCATTCAATCGTGGCTGATTATTTTCTTTTAAGTAATTCATTCTCTTCTCCCAATAATCCTCAATAATCTTATCAATAATAGAACACTGAACAGTACAACACAGTATAGGTCTTTCAGTCCTCGATATGATTCTGACCTTTTAACCTATTCCAAGATCAACTTAATCCTTCCCTCCCACATTACCCTCCATGTGCCTATCCAAGAGCTTTTCAATGTCCCTAATATATTTGTCTTTGCTACTACACCAGCAGTGCATTCCATACAATTATCACTGTCCATAGCAAAAAAAACATACCTCTGACATTCCCCCTATACTTTCCTTCAGATAGCTTAAGAGTATGCCCTCTCATGTTAGCCATTGCTCACCCTGAGAAGGAGACACTAGTTGACTACTTTATCATTGCCTCTTATCATCTAACCAGTTTTATAGAATTGCAACATTACTCCTGGCCCTTGAACTCGTTCTCCTGTTTTACGAAGGCCAATACACCTCATGCCTTCTTAGCAACGCTATCTTGCATGGCAACTTTAATGGATTTATGGACCCTAAGATCCCTCTGTTCCTCTACAATGTTAAGAACCTTACAATTAACTTTGTATTCTGCCATCAAATTTGACCTTCCAAAATGTATCACTTCACACTTTTCCAGAATGAACTCCATCGGCCACTTTAAGCACCTTGTCAATGTTCTGTAATCTGCGATAACCTCCTACACTATCCATGCGTACCATGGGCATACTAATACCACTCTTCCACTTTCTCATCTGGTAATTTATAAAGATCACAACAAGCAGGGCTTCCCTCGGAGTAGGTAGCTATCGATCTAGTTTACATACATCCAATTACTTGGACTCCACAACTGTCTGAATTATATGGATTCACCATTGCTGGGCTGAGGAAATTCCTCCTCGTCTCAGTTCTAAAGGGATATTCCCTTTATCCTGAGGGTGTGTCCTAGGATCCTAGACTTTTCTACTAAATAAAACATCTTTTGCATGTCCCCTATCCAGGCCTTTTTGTATTTGTTAAGTTTCAATGAGATCCCCCCACTCCCCCCATCCTTCTAAACTCCATCAAGGAGCCATCAACTGCTCATTCATTAAGCCTTTCATTCCCAGGATCATTAATGTGAAGCTCTTCTGGACCCTCTCAAAGCCCTGCACTTCTTTCCTGAAATACAGGGCCAAAATTACTCACAATAATTCAAATGCAGTCTGACCAACACCTCAAATTTCAGCAGTACATCCTTGTTTTTACATTCTGATCCTCTCAAAATGAATGATAACATTGCATTTCCACACAACTAACCCAACCTGCAAGTTAACCTTAAGGCAATCCTGAAGCACCTCTGATTTCTGAATACTCTCACATTTTAGAAAATAATCTATACCTTTGCTCTTCCTATCAAAGTACATAACCCCAAATTTCCTTATGCTGCATTCCATCTGCCACTTCTTTACCTACTCTCATACCTGTCCCAAGTCTTTCTGCAGACTTACTGCCTCTGCAACCCTACTGGCCCCTGCAATTATATTAATATCACTTGTAAACCTGGCCAGAATATCACCAGTTCCTTCGGCCAGATCATTAACACATAAAGGGAAAATTTGTTATCCCAACAGCAACCCCTGTGGAATTCTACAGATCACTGGCAGTCATCCTGAAAAGGATCCCTCTATTCACACTGTCTTCTGCTAGTCAGCCAAACTTGTAACTGGGGAAGTACCTTGCCTCGCATGCAATATCTTGTCAAAAGTCTTCTGGAAATCTAAGTAAATAGCTCTGCTGACTCACCTTTGTCTTACTTGCTTGTTTTCTCCTCAAAGAATTCTAACAGATCTCTTAAAATCAAAATCTTTCCTTAATGAAGCCAGGTTTGCGAGGTTAAGAGCAGTACTGACTGTAACTCCACTTGGCAGCAAAGCAGAGTATGTTGTGACACAAAACCTCCTCTAGCACTGTTTGATTACTCCACCAAGATAACCGATATTAACAGTAAACCCATTGAAATGATCTTCAATCTCTTCTAATTTCAGAAACACAGAATCACTTGCATGAAGGTCCTTCTGCTTCCAATTCCATTCATGAAAAAATGTTATTTCTATTAAGCAAATCTTCTTCCTTTATATGAAATTCAGAAGTACATCTAAAATGCATGATCAGAGGCCAGCATTGCTTGATCAAATTATTTAGCCAGCTAGGAAACCATATACTTACACAAATTATTTATTAATTACAGGTTGTGTGTTCCTCAGGGTAGATGTTTCTGTAAAGATCATTAGCTAAGAACTGGCAACTTCAACTCTACTCAGCTGATCCATGTAATTATCACAGCCAGAAATTCTATTTTAGTAAGGAATTCATAACCATTGGCCAAAACAGCAAAACAGCTAATCATGAGCAGCAAGAACATAAAACGGTTTAACAGTTGTGGGGTTACAGGAATATCTCCCGCAAAACATATCTGAACACTACTAAATAGAGCACTGACCCACACAGAATGGACAAAGGAGCAAAGAATCATTGAAATTTTATGACACTGGAGATAACAATTCTGCCTATCATGTCTAGATTAAACTGGTTCCAAAACTGGGCTGCTTCCTCAAGTAATATCCCAATAATTCTTAAAATAAATTGAGATTTTTCCTCTGCCCTCTTTCAAGGAGTGTATTTCAGAACTTCACTGCCCTACATGGACTTCAGTAAGGCCTTTGATGAAGTTCATAATGGAGACAAGACTGAAATATTAGAGTCCTTAAGATGCAAAGCAAGTTGGCAAATTGGATTTAAAGTTAGCTTGGTTGTTGGAGGCAGAGGCTGATGGTGATGGGCTGTTTGATTGATATTGATCAGTTGGTAAGATGGCAGACTGAAGGTAATCTGGATAAATGTGAGGTGATGTGTTTTGGGAGGATTAATAAGGGTAGGACTTGGACAACGAATGGTAGAGCCCTAGGGTGCATCAGGTAACAAAGTAGAATCAGTATATAAATATCCCTGAAGGAGGGAGATAAGGTGGTGAAAAAGGCCATTAGAGTGTTTGCCTTCATTTGCTTGGGTACAGAATATGAGAGGTGAGGTTATGCTACAATCTAATAAAACACTGGTTACCCACAGCTGTGTCCATACCTGGAAATTTCATCTTGGGGTGGTCATGATTGCACTGAGAAGTGACTGTTGGGAAGTCATCCAACTTGCAAAATGAGGAGATCCTTATTGTGGAAGGTAAGATCAGTTGGTTGTTGGGGCTGCAATGGCTTTCAGATGGAGAGGCAATGTAAACAGACAGCAATCTTGGGTGTGAAGAAGTAGAGGGAGAGATTCAGATGGCAGTCACAGGGTCTGAGCTGAATCACAAAGAGATCTATTGGGCAGATTGCTGGGCTTAGAAAGTACACTACCTCCTCCTTACAACATTTGTCAGTTCTGAAAAAAATGTATGCAGGGTGCAGCACAATAGTTGTTAGATACTAGAATATATTATTCAGCAGGAATTAAATTGTGCAGATTCATCCAAATATTATATGAATACTGCCTTGAATCCTCTGATAACCAAATTGGATGTATTGTAAAGTTAAGTAATAATTTTGATATTATTTTTATAACATTTCTTTGATGCTTGAGTATTATGTATGTCTATCTGGATTAAATGAAGACCAAATATTTTTCCAGACAATCAAACTGAAAAGTAGTTTTACATAAATTCAAACTGGTGTTTTAACATGGTGTGATATGAAGTGCATTCATCTATGGAGTACCCCTTCAATACTCATGTAATTTTGAGTTTAACTACCCACTAAATCAACAAAATTGTGTTTTTAAGTAACTGAGATACCATATCCAGATGTCAAAATTATACAGTTCTGAAGTCTACATGATCCATTATGGAAATCCAGAATCTGCTCTTAGTATTACTGAATACTTCATACCATACTAAAGTAATAAGCCTTGCCTTTCTAGTTCTGAGAAACAGACTTTAGGTGTGGAATCTACATCCTTCTTTGTGTAGGTTAGTCTCCATGATTTCTTGTAGTGAGAACTGTTACTAAAACTCTATCCTGGTACCCCTCCTACATACAGGCATACTGAGGGCCTTCCTTTGATGGTAAAGGCTTTCAAATCATGTGTGAACCAACAGTACAACACTCTCTTCCAGCTGCAAACAAGCAGCATGTGGAGCAAAGGAAATGAGAGATTATGCAAGGCCTGGCACAACTGGTCTTCTCTAGAGGCAAAGTAGGTACACTTGTCTCTCAAGTACAACTGCCAAAAAACAAAGTGCTAATTGCAAAAATAGGAGTACACAAAAATGTTATGCCTTATGTCTTAATGTGCAATGCCCATCTGATCACTAATTCAACCACTGCCTATATTGATAAACTTTATGAAAATTCAAGAGCAACCGAAAGGACAAGACAGTTTGGATACCACAAAAAGAGGACTGGGTCCAAGGAAAGAATATAATTCCAACCCTACTTTCTGTCCTAGATGGAAACCTTGCCTCATTACCCAGGTTATCAATGATAAGACAGATATTCGAGACCGGGAGCAGAAAAAAAACTGTAACTAAACTTTTCCATGGATAACATCAAAACTGCCCCTGCAAGATTTATCCCCCAAAAAGACTGGAACCTTTTTAATTAGATCGATAATTAGTCCACACAGAACCCTACATTCCAATGGGAAGGGGAGTGAAAAGTATTGAAAAGATAAATCAAATGCTTAGATCTGAAAAACAACATAGACAGCTAGTCTTGTTGGGAGTGAATGAGTTTTTGAAATAGCCAGTGAGAGAGCAACATCTTGTAGCATGGGATCCGTTTGAAAACAGCAAGTCTTGTCCAGAATGAGTCATATTTGAGTCAATAAAAAGAAATGAGGAGTAAATGAAGCAGTCATTGTTAGAATGGTTCAGTGCTAGAGTGGTCAGGCTTTGGCTAAACAGGCTTTGATAAGAACAAGTGGAGGCTGAAGGTGCTAAGTCATTTGGAATCATGTAGTTGGTTGTAAAACCTAAGCTTAAGAAGTTAGGGTTAAAGGTATAACAAGTGTTGGCAGGATGGTAGTTAAGGCAACGGAATGTTCCTTCTGTAAGATGTGGGATTGTATGGTACCTAACAGTCTCCCTGGGTGTGGAAAGTGCACCCAAATTCGGCACCTGACTGACCAGGTCAAGGAATAGAGCTGGAGCTGGCTATACTCAGGACTATCTGGGAGGCTGAAAACTGCAGATGAGACTTTTACTGAGGAGGCCACACCCAGAGTGCAGGCTTCAGACAGGAGATGGGTGGCCACCGGGGAAGTAAGGTGAGTAAGCAGTTAGTACAGTGTTCACAATGACCATTCCCTTAGCAAGAAGTATACCCCTTTGCAGACTGCAGGGAAGGGAATGATCTTTCAGGGTACAACAGCAGCAGCCAAGCCAGTGGCACTGTGGCCAGCTCTGAGACTCAGTAGGTAAAAGGAGTGTTAGGAAGAGTAATAGTGGTAGGAGACACGATAGGGAGACAGGAGATTATGTGGCCACGAAAGAGATGTCAGGATGGTATGTCGCATCCCAGGTGAAGAATATTCTCAAGAGGGAGTGTGAGCAGCCAGAGGTTGTAGTGCACATTGACACCAATGGCACAGGTAGAAAGGGGGAAGAGGTCCTACAAAGTAAATACAGGAAGTCAGGGAAGATGCTGAAGAGCAGGACCTCTAAGGTAACGATCTCTGTATTACTCCCAGTGCCATGTGCAAGTCAGGGCAGGAATACAATGATAGTGCAGATGAATGAGTGGCTCAGAAACTAGTGCAGGGAGTAGGTTCAGATCACTAGATCATAGGGATCTCTTCTGGGAAAGGTACAGTATGACCTGAAAAAAGGATGGGTTATACCTAAACCCAAGGAGAACCAACATCCTTGCAGACAGGTTTTCAAATGCTTTTGGAGAGGATTTAAACTAATTTGGCAGGGCAATGGGAACCAGAGTGATAGAGCTGAGGATGGGGCAGTTGGCTATACAAGCATTATGCAGTGAGACTGTGAGGGATAGACAGATAGATAATAGGGGAAATTTTGTAGTCAGTGTAATGAATTGAAGTGTAACATGGGCAAAAATTGAAAAGGTTGATGAATACTGGATTGTAGCTGTTATATTTGAGGACAGACAGTATACAGAGTAAGGAAGAGTATCTTGTGGCATAGTAAGAGATTGGCAGGTTATGACATTATGGACATCAATAGGTCGTGGCTGAAAAAAGGTCATAGTTGGGAGCTCAACTTCCAAGGATACACATTATATCGAAAGGACAGGCTGGTAGGCAGAGGGGATGGGGTGGCTCTGTTGGTAAAAAAATGAAATGAAATCCTTAGAAAGAGGTGACATAGGATCAGAAGATACCTGTTTCTGTGCTGTAGCTTTCTATGACTCTATGTAGAATTCTTGTGGGTATAGTTAAGAAACTGCAAGGGTGAAAAGACCCTGATGGGAGTTATATACAGGCATCTGAACAGTTGCCAGGATGTGAGATATAAGTTACAAAGGAGGATAGAAATGGCATGTGTTACGAAATCCCGTAACTGGATCACTTACCAGCAAACATAGAGAGGTCCGTTGAAGTCTGATGATACTATTTTTTAAAGTATTTATTGATAAAGGGCACAAGAATAAGCTTAATGCAAACATACGTCGTCAATACTAAATCTAAAGCGCGGGTATAATAATAATCAATAAGAAATAGCTCTATCGTTGTCTAGGGGATAATGTATTGTCCGATGGAAAGATAACAGTCACTACCAGTTCGTTCAACCTGCAGAGTTGTTGGGTTTAAAAGCAATGCGGTTTAAACTTGCCCAGGTCTTTTACGATGCCAATCCGTTGGGTCAGGGGAGCGGATTCCTCCGTTGTTAGCTAAAAGCTGTTTTCCGTGGTTCCAGCCACCAATTCCAGACACCGAATTGAACGCACGTGGCCTCCTTCAGGTGACTTCCTGCTGTTACGTGGTCGCTTAACGTTTCTTCTGGTGCGTCTGAGGGACTGTTCCTACAGACCCTCTTTTATCCTGACTCGCAGGGTCATAGATGTCAATCAGGTTAAGGGTGTGCACTCTGTCCCTCAACCAGCCCACTTTGCCTGAGGGCGTTCACGTAGTATAGTAGCTCAATCCACAAATTGGTCTCCAAGAGACAATGGCCACGTCCTGTAGCTTTACATCGCCGGGAAAACGAGCCAGCCTGCACGTCTCTTTTCGCATTTCCTGGGCCCCTTGACCCAGCCCAACAGTGATCTTGCGATTCTCACAAAGGAGGGGGCTACGGACGTAACACATGTAAAAGGGACAATGTTATGATAGTCATGCAAGATTTCAATATGTAGGTAGATTGGGAAAATCAGGTTGATGCTTGATCCTAAGAGAGGGAATCTATAGACTACCTATGAGATGACTTTCTTTTAGAGCAGCTTGTGGTTGAGCCCATTAGGGGAAAGGCAATTCTGGATTGGGTGTTGTGTAATGAACCAGATTTGATTAGTGAGATTAAGGTAAAGGAACATTTAGGAGCTAATGATCATAAACTGATAGAATTCACACTGCAGTTTCATAGGCAGAAGATGAAGTAAGATATATCAGAATTACAGTGGAAGTACAGTGCTAGCTGTCCCTTCCAATTAACTTTGGCCAGCTCCTCTCTTGTGCCTCTGTAATTTCCTTTATTCAGATTATTGTCATTTAGAAACCACAAATCAGAATCAGACTTTAATCGCCAAAAGTACCTGTACACATACAAGGAATTTACTTTCGGCAGATGTTGTCTCTCTGCTCATAACAATAATAATGATAATATAAATGAAAATATAGATATAAAATATAAAATATGCAATGCAGTTAAAAAATGAGATGACGTTCCTCCAGAATGACATCACAAAAGCATATGACAAAACAGATAACACCAGAAAATCCACATAACGTTTGGCAATCCCCAATCCAGAGTCCGGAGAGGCTGCTCCGTATTAATATCATGCTACCATCTTAGCACCTCCCCAGAAAGGAGCTCCAGATCCACCAGACAAAACAAGACCAAAAACTAAAGCTACAAGACCTGCACAAAACCACATAGTTACAACAGTGCAAACAATAGCATAATTGATAAAAAAAAAACAGACCACGGGCACAGTAAAAATAGTCCAAAGATTTTAAAAGACTGTAAGTTCGAAAACACAGTTTCCACAAGTCCTCAGGGTCCCGATAGACTCTACATCCCACGCCGGCGGCAGAACAGAATAACCCCGCTATGGACTTCCATGGCACTGGACTCAGCCTCACAGGCACAGCACACAATGAAAGTGCCCTGACTGCAGCGGACTTCAAGTCTGTCGAACCTCCGAGCCTCCGACCATCCCCTCCGGCACAGCTTCTCCAAGCACCATCCTCCGCTGAGCATATTAAGACAACCCCGCCAACGGCAACACAAACCCAAGGACTGGGGGCCTGTTCTTCACAGCAGAGACCCGGACCTCACAGCAGCAGCAGCAATGAAGAAGGTCTTCCTGGATATTTCCAGGTGTTCCTCTGCTCCCACATCCGTTTTTCATCAGATTAGGATTGCGCACGGCACCCCGCTTAACAAATGAAACAAATAGCATATCAGCTTTGGAGTGGCCACTGCAAGCTGCTTCGTGCCGCCATCTCACCATCTTGTCACCACCCTTGTCCTGACGAAGGGTCTCGGCCCGAAATATTGACTGCTCCTTTCAACGGATGCTGCCCGACCTGCTGAGTTCATCCAACTTGTTTGTACGTGCAGTATAGTGCAGCTGCATCGCAAACATGACAAAGTGTTCTACGTGGAGGATGAGCAATTGTGGATGTCAAGGGAAGTCAAAGGCAGCATAAAAGGAAAAGAGAGGGCATATAGCAAAAATCAGTGAAAACAGAAAGCAACTAAAGGAGCCATAAGGAGAGGAAAGATTAATTTTGAAGGTAAGTTAGCCAATAATATAAAACAGGAGACCAATTTTTTTCAGATATACTACACCAAGAGTAAAAGGGAGATGAGAGTGGGTATTGGACCACAGGAAAATTATGCTGGAGAGGTAGCAATGGGAGACAAAGAAATGGCCAATGAAGTTATTAAGCAGCTTGCATCAGTCTTCACTATGGAAAACTGTAATAGCAATCCAGAAATTTGAGAGTGTTATATGGCAGAAGTGAGTGTAGTTGCTATTACTAAGGAGAAAGTGCTTGGGAAGCTGAAAGACCTGAAGGTAAATAAGTCACTTGGATCAGATGGACTACAACCAAGCGTTCTGAAAGAGGTAACTGAAAAGATTGTGGAGGTATTTGTAATCATTTTTCAAGTATCACTAGAATCTGAAATGGTTCCAGAGAAATGGAAAATTGCAAATGTCACTCCACTCTTTAAGAAGGGAGAGAGAAAGAAGAAAGGAAATCATAGGCCAGTTAGCCTGACTCCAATGGTTGGAAAGATGCTGGAGTCCATTATTAAGGATGAGGTTTCAGGGTACTTGAAAGCATATGATAAAGTAGGCCAAAGTCAGCATTGCTTCCTTAAGGGAAAATCTTGCCAGACAAATTTGGTGAAATTCCTTCAGTAAATAACAGGCAGGATGGACAAAGGAAATTCAGTAGGTGTTCCTTACTTTGATTTTCAGAAGGCCAATAAACAAGGTGATGCACATAAGGCTGCTTAACAAGATAAGAGTCCATGTTATAACAGGAAAGATGCTAACAGAAGATTGGCTGACTGGCAGGAGCAAAGAGTGGGAATAAAAGTGGCCTTTTCTGATTTGCTGCTGGTGACAAATAGTATTCAAAGTTCAAAGCAATTTATTATCAAGTACATTTATGTCCTCATATACAACCCTAAGATTCATTTTCTTGTGGGCATACTCAAGAAATCCGAATAATAACCTAATGGAATCAATGAAAAACTGCACTAACTTGGGCATTCAACCAGTGTGCAATAGACAACAAACTATGCAAATGCAAAGAAAAAGAAATAATAATAATAATAAATAAATAAGCAATAATTATCGAGAACACAAGATGAAGAGTCCTTGAAAGTGAATCTATAGGTTGTGGGAACATTTCAATGATGGGGCAAGTGAAGTTATCCCCTTTGGTTCAAGAGTCTAATGGCTGAGGGGTAATAACCGTTTCTGAGCCTGGTGGTGTGAGTCCTGAGGCTCCTGTACCTTTGTCTTGGTGGCAGCAGTGAGAAGAGAGCATCCCATGGTGGTGGGGGTCCCAGATTATAGATGATGCTTTGTTGTGACAGTACTTCTTTGCAGATGTGCTCAATAACAGGGCAGACTTTACCATGAAGGACCAGGGTATATCCACTACCTTTTTGTAGAATTTTCCATTCAAGGGCATTGTTGTTTCCATACCAGGTCATGATACAACCAGTTAATGTACTCTCCATCACACGTCTATAGAATTTGTCAATGTATTAGATGTCATGCTGAATCTTCGCAAACTCTCAAGGAAATAGAGGTGCAGCTGTGCTTTCTTCGTAATTGCACGTACGTACTGTGCTCAGCACAGATCCTCTGAATAGTAGCACTGAGGAATTTAAAGTTGCTGACCTTCTCCACCTCTGATCCCCTGAAGAGGACTAGCTTATGAACCTCTGGTTCCCCCCCAGTGAAGTCAATAATTAGCTCCTTGGTCTTGCTGACAATAAGAGGTTGATGTTATGACATCACTCAGCTATGTCATGCTGATTTGTCACCACCTTTGAATTGGCCTATGACAATGATGTCATCAGCAAACTTGTATATGGGATTGCAGCTGTGTGTAGCCACACAGTCATTAGAGTAAAGTGAGTAGAGCAGGGGGCTAAGCACACAGCCTTGTAGCGCCCCTGGGCTGATGGAGATCGTGGAGGAGATATTGTTGCGAATCCAAATTGAATGAGGTCTGCAAGTGAATAAATTGAAGATCCAATTGCACAAGAAGCTATTGAGGCCAAGATCTTGAAACTTAATGATTAGTTTTGAGGGGATGATGGTATTGAATGCTGAGTTGTAGTCTATAAAGAGCATCCTGATGCAGTCATCTTTGGGGTACAGACGTTCCAGGGTTGAGTGAAGAGCAGATGAGATGGCATCTGCTGTTGATCTGTAGTGACGGAAGGCAAATTGTTGCAGATCTAAGTCGCGTCTCAGGTAGGAGTTGATGTGTTTCATTACCGATCTCTCAACACACTTCATCACTGTAGATATAAGCGCTACTGAATGATAGTCATTGAGGCATATTACCATATTCTTCTTCAGCACCACTATAATTGAGCCTGTTTGAACAAGGTGAGTAGCTCAGACTGCTGAAGTGAGAGGTTGAAGATCTCAGCAAACACTCCAGCCAGTTGTTCAGCACAGGCCCTGTCTGGGCCGGATGCTTTTCATGGGTTCGCCCTCCTGAAGGCTGCTTACACATTGACCTCAGAGACAAATTACAGGAAAAGAAATGGCAGATGGAATGTAGTCTCGGGAAGCGTATGGTCATGCAGTTTGGAAAATGGAATGAAGGAGTAGACTATCTTCTAAACAGAGAGAAAATTAAAAGATCAGAGTTGCAAAGGGACTTGGGAACCTTTGTGCATGACTCTCTGAAAATTAACTTGCAGCTTTTATTTACTTAGTGATACAGTAATGAGTTGGACCTTCCAGCCCTTGGAGCTATGGCGCCCAGCAACACTCGACAAATCCGATTAACCCTAACCTAATGATGGGACGATTCACAATGACCAGTTAACCTAGCTGGTACAAATTTGAACTATGCAAATAAATCAGAGTACACAAAAAAAAACATTCCACAGGAGAGCATACAGAGAACAGTGCTGGAATTGAACACCAAACTCTGGAACACCCCGAGCTGTAAGCTTTAAGAGGCACTGGCCAGACCACACTTGGGAGTATTGTGAGCAGTTTTGGGTCCCTTATGTAAGATGTGCTGGCATTGAAATGGATCCAGAGGAGAGTCATGAGAATGATTCTGGGAATTAAAGGGTTAACAGATGAGCAACGTTCAATGGCTTTGGGCCTGTACTGTCTGAAATTTAGAAGAGTGACGAGAATCTCATTTAAACCTATTGAATATTGAATGGTATAGATAGAGTGGATGTGGAGAGGAAGTGCCTGAGTCTAGTATCAGTGGGCACATCCTCAGGATATTGGGACATCCATTTAGAACTGAGATGAGGAAAAACTTCTTTAGCTGCAGTGTGGTAAACCTGTAGAATTTCTTGCCACAGTCATAGAGACCAATTCATATTGAAGGTGGATGTCGATAGGTTCTTGATTAGTCAGAGTGCCAAAGGTTACAGAAAGAAGACAAGAGAATTAGGTTAAGAGGGTTAATGAATCAGCCATGATGGAATGGCAGAGCAGATGTAATAGGCTGAATGGCCGAACTCTGCTCGTAAGCCCTAGGCTCTACAATATTTCCGTTCACTTATGGAAAATCTTATCAATTTTTTCCAAGGATATCACACCCAAAGTATGATGACATTTTCAGAGTAAGACAGACTCAAAATTCAAGAAGAAATGCTGTTTCCACTGTATTTCAATTTTAATATTTGTACTAAGAATATTGTTCAGTACTGCATTACTTACTATTTGCTCTTTTGCAACCAAAGTCACATTTACAACGAAAATTGTCTTATTTGACTCGGACACCCCTGAAGCTTAATGACTCAGAGAATATTAGATTAAGGGAATCTGCGAGCAATGATGATTCTAATTTAAATATCACTAAACGGCCTTTACCCATTGGTCATATGTGAACTAATGCACTGGAACCCTTCAAGCTTGCCTCTGGTAAAGTGATTGTTCCTTACCACTTAAACATTCACTCTGACTGCATTGCAGATGAAATGAACATAGATACATCGGAACATGACATTGAAACCTTTAAACTTTTTTTAAAAGTGAACTTCTACATTAGACAAACACAAGGTAATCTGCAGATGCTGGAAATTCAAGCAACACACACAAAATGCTGGTGGAATACAGCAGGTCAGGCAGGATCTATAGGGAGAAGCGCTGTCGACGTTTCAGGCCGAGACCCTTTGTCAGGACGAAGGGTCTCGGCCCGAAACGTCGACAGCGCTTCTCCCTATAGCTGCTGTCTGGCCTGCTGCATTCCACCAGCATTTTGTGTGTGTTGCTTCCACATCAGACATATCTTATTTCACTTTCCCTTTATGGTCAACAAGTATATAAACACATTTACTACAAAAATTTTAGATGTTTCATTTTTATTCCACATCACTGTTAAATGTCAATACAACAGAACACAATTCTACAATTCTGGGTTATTTTCTAAATGTTTCAGCAAAGCCCTTTGATCCAGGTTATTGCATGGGAAGATGGAAAGACACACTTAAGCAGAACCTAAGATAAAACTAAAAAGTTTTTCTCCCTACTCAACTGAAACTGCTATGTCCAATTCATGTCTATTGCATCAATCCAAATTTCTTATTTGCCCTTAATCAAACAGTCGTGAATGTTTGTGCTGTGCTGCAAATAATACCTTGCAATGAAAATTAATTTAGAGTTATTAGTATCCTTATGAATTCAATTGTTTCTCAATGAACTTCAACAATAAGCCCATGACCAATTTTACTGCTGAAGACCAATTGATAAAGTTAAATTTTGGGCTTACACAGATGGCATTATTTCCAAAACAGACACTGTTACATACACTGACAAGCCTTCACTTATTGCTCTATATTGAGTCACAAGGTGCTGTCATCAAAAGCAGAGGGGGGGGGGGGGGAAACAGGATTCAGCTCGAAACAATTTTTATGATTAAAAAACAATTGGAGTCAAATTGCCTGTCCAGCCATGCTCACTCTCATCGCAGCACTGTGTGATCCTTTGGTTCATTCAAAAGGTACAAACTTCTGATGATAAAAGTTAGTAGATACACTGCCATCAGAGGATCACTCACTTTTTAATGTTTATAAAGGAAATGACTCAGAATAATTTGGTAATTTTATCTGGATTGCATATCCCAAGACAGAAATGCATGTCCACTTTTAAGGAATGATTTATAATCTGTGCAGCAAGGAATGTCCTGGAAGTCCCTAATATTCGTTAACAAAACTCAGTCAGATTAAAAAAATATTTCTCTATACATTACAAGAGTAACTGAACTGACCTAATCTGATAAGCAAGGCACCTCTTTTCACAAGTTCCCTTTGCAGACTCATACCAAGCCTCTGACTGGCCTAATGCGTTAGCTAAGCCATTTCTAGCTGTTGCAAATTCAGCTTTCACGGCAGAAAATATAGCTTCTGGCTGGATTGGCACTACTTTAAATTGGGTTGAAGTTTTTTTTTGCAGCTTTTCAATGGACAATTGAATTAGTCAATGGAATTATAGTTTTGGAGTGCTCTTTTGTTGAGACATTGAAGCCTACAAGGATGGAAATTTGGTGATTTTCTGTATAGTAGCTCCACTGCCAAGACCCCATTAACTCCCACACCTGACTTGCACTACTTTGGATTAACAAAACCTTTGTTTTGTTATTGATAAGACCATAAGATTAGAATAAAAGAATTGAAAATACACATGGACTAAGATGTTAACTGTCCTGTGCTATCACCAGTTGATCTGCCACCTGTCTTCAGGAGTTTCGGCCCTCAAGGTGGTGGGCCAGCAGTGTTAAAGCACCACCTCCCACTGGTGAGCTTAACAACTTGGCATCTGCCTCTATCAGAGTTGTTGGTCGCTTCCATCCAACAGATAGTCTACTCTTCAGGTATCTACGCAGCTACTGAAGAGTTTACAAAAGATGGATACACTGTCTGACCATCTGCCCCTCTGGACGTATTTCGTCCACACCCGTGATGATCCTGCCTCTGCTGCCTCAGCTACAGCTCTGCTGGTTGACTTGATCTCTCATCTAGTGAAGCCAAGTTCACGCAGCCACTTCTGGAAAGTGAACGCAATAAAGCCACGGCACCCGACTTCGAATGGATAGCATGAGACCTTCCACGCTCTGTCTCTGCACTCTGATCTTAAATCTGCATATATAGCAGCAGAATTAAGCCATTTGGCCCAACATTTCTGCTCCGTCATTTCGTCACGGTTGATCCAATTTTCCTCTCAGCCCCAATCTTCTGCCTTTTCCCTGTATCCCTTCATACCCTGACCAATTAAGAATCTATCAACCTCTTACTTAAATATGTATAAAATCTTGGCCTCCACAGCTGTTGCCTGTGGCACCAAATTCCACAGATTCATCACTCTCTGACTAAAGAAATTCTTCCTCATCTCTGTTCTAAAAGGACACCCCTGTATTCTGAGGCTGTTTTTTCTGGTCTTGGACTTCCCCACCGTAGGAAACATCATCTCCACATCCACTCTTTCATCACCTTTCACCATTTGATAGGTTTCAATGAGGCCACCCCTCATTTTTCTGAATTCTAGTGAATACAGGGTCAGAGTTATCAAGCACTCTTCATATGACATGCCTTGCAATCCTGGAATCATTTTTATGAACCTTTGAACCCTTTTTTGAACCGTTTCACCACATCCATTCCAAGATAAAGGGCCCAAAACTGCTCACAATACTCTAAGTGAGACCTCACCAGTGCTTTATAAAGTCTCAACATTACATTCTTGTTTTTATATTCTAATCCTCTTGAAATGAATGCTAACGTTGCATTTGCCTTCCTCACCACAGGCAAAACCTTTGAATTAACCTTAAGGGAATCCTACACAAGGACACCCAAGTCCCCTTGTACCTCAGTTTTTTTTTGTATTTTCTCTCCATTTAGAAAATAGTCAACCTTTTCATTTCATCTACCAAAGTGCATGACCATATACTTCCCAACACTGTATTCCATCTGCCATTTCCTTGTTCATTCTCCTAATCTGTGTAAATCCTTCTGTGGCCCCTCTACTTCCTCAAAACTACCTGCCCCTCCACCCATCTTCATACTGTCTGCAGCTTTGCAACAATGCCATCAATTCCATCACTCAAATTATTGACATGTAATGTAAAAAGAATCAGTCCCAACACAGACACCTGTAGAAAACAACTAGTCACCGGCAGCCAACCAGAAAAGGCTGCTTTTATTCCCACTCTTTGCCTCCTACTAATCAGCCATTGTTTTATCCAAGCTACAATCTTTCAAGTAATACCATGGGCTTATAGCTTGTTAAGCAGCCTTATGTGTGACACCTTGGCAAAGGCCTTCTGAAGATCCAAGTACGCAGCATCAACTGATTCTCCTTTGTCTATCTGCTTGTTATTTCTTCAAAGAATTCCAACAGATTTGTCAGGAAAGATTTTCCCTTGAGGAAACCATGATGAACTACCGCCTATTTTATCATGTGCATCCAAGTACCGAGATCTCATCCTTAATAATCAACTCCAGCACCTTCCCAACCACTGAGGTTAGACTAACTAACTGGCCGATAGTTTATGTTCTTCTGCCTCCCTCCCTTCCTGAAGAGTGGGATGCTATTTGCAATTTTCCAGTCTACCAGAACTATTTCAGAATCTGGTGATTCTTGAAAGATCATTACTAATGCCTCCACAATCTCTTCAGCCACCTCTTTTAGAATGGTGGGTGTACACCATTTGGTCCAGGTGACTTAACTACTTTCAGACCTTTCTGTTTCCCAAGAACCTCCTCTCTAGTTATGGTAACTTCACCCCCGACACCTGGAATTTCCATCATACTGTTAGTGTCTTCCAGTGAAGACTGATGCAATATATTTATTCAAATCATCCTCCATTTTGTTGTCCCCTATTACAACCTCTCCATCATTGTTTTCTAGCAGTCCAATATTCGCGCTCACCTCTCTTTTACACATGAATGAATGAACGAATGAATGAAATTAATTTATTTCGGTCAGTACAAACATAACAAAAAGCATCATTTACAATGATGATTTCATAGGACAAAATTACAACAAAAAACATAAATATTCTTTAAAACAGACCGAAAGGGTGCAGGCTAAATTTACAGCTTATTACGCCTACCCCTCTTACTTGTACAACAACCTATATGTATCTGAAGAAACTTTTGGCATCCTCTTAAATAATATTGGCTAGCTTACTTTTGTATTCCATCTTTGCCTTCTTAATGACTTTTTTAGTTGCCTTCTGTTGGTTTTTAAAAGCTCCCCAAACCTTAACCTCCCACTAATTTTTGTTCTGTTATATGCCCTCTCTTTTTTTGTTGTTTTTGACTTCTCTTGTTAGGCATGGTTGTGTCATCTTTCCTTAGAATACTTTTCTTTGTATATATCCTGTGCCTTCTGAATTGCTTCCAGAAATTCCAGCCATTGCTGCTCTGCGGTCATCCTTGTAAGTGTTCTTTTTCAATCAATTCTGGCCAACTCCTCTCTTTGTAATTCCTTTAATCCACTGTAATTCTAATACATCTGACTTTAGCTTCTCCTTCTCAGATTTCAGGGTGAATTAAATCATATTATGATCACGTTCCCCTAAGGGTTCTTTTACCTTAAACTCTCTAATAAATTCTGTTACATTTCAGAACTCCTAATCCAGAATAGCTGATCCCCTGGCGGGCTCAACCATGAGCTGCTCTAAAAAGCCATCTCATGGGCACTCTAGAAATTTCCCCCCAGAATCCAGCACCAACCTTACTTTCCCAATCTACCTGCATATTGAATTCCCCCATGACTATTGCAAATTGGTCCTTGACCATGCATTTTCTATCTCCCAATGCAATTTGTAGGCCACATCCTTACTACTGTTTGACAGTCTATATACAACTGCCATCAGGGTCTTTTTACCCTTGTAGTTCCTTAGCTCTATCCGCAAAGATTCAACACCTTCTGATCCTAAGTCACCTTTTTCTAATGATTTGATTTCTTTTTTTAAAACCAACAGAGTAATGCCACCCCCATCCTCCACCTTCCTGCCAATCCCTTGACTTGTACTCACCTCTTTACCTATTGCTCTGGTTCATCCTCAACCCTGTAAGAGTGAAGAGTAGGGACTGCCGATCTTATTACCCTTGCTCCTCTCCTTTACCTAGTCCTGATTACTAGTATTGCATACGGGTATACATGTTTCTTATCTCATCCTGAGGGCAACTGGGATGCGTCTATCATGAATAATTGGTCTAATAACACAAACCCACAGAACGATGAGACAACGAACATTTTTTACTATTTGGACGCTATATATTTACTTTTTAACACGGGCAACTTTTTAATATATAGTTCTTAAGATTTCATATCATGTACTTTGAAAGTATGTTATACACTGCTAATGATGACATTATACAATCACGGTTTACATCTTTGACTTTTCAAACTATCTGTCTTACTATATTTTCTGTGTTATGTTATGCAATTGTTAACAGGAGAAAGATGGCTACCTCTGAGAAGTACAATACTCCTGATGAACATTTTACCTATGCTGTTGTGATTTCTTCAGAAATGATGATTAGCCTCCAAGGTCTTCAAATCATTATATTGTCACAAAGCGGACTATTTAAATGTGTTTCACTTAATATTTGCGTAAAAGTATTTACTGTATTACATATGTCGTACTCCTATAATGCAAGTAGGATCTCTAGGCCTATTAATATTGCTATACACGTTATATTTAGTCTTACTAGAACAGCCTGTATATTTGTTTGATAAAGCCCATGGTCTGATTGAATGGACGGAGTAGCCTTGCTCAGTCAAAGCTTTCTGGGGAAAAAAGGATGTTGGGAAGATGTGTCAGTTCTTCTCTGATAGGTCCAATCCTCAACAAAGTAACGGGGAAAGCCCTAAACAATTATATCCAGAGTACAGAATCACTAAAGTGGGAAGAAACTTGTGTCGATGGTATGGATGGTATCAGAATGTTAAATTACAACACACCAACAGGTGCTCCTCCCATGGGAGGGATATAACCAACTCCTATAACATCTTTTTTTCCATGAGCCTAGAATTAAAGGTATACACAGAGTCCTCAACAGGAGAACTGTACTCTTCCTTACCTCTGTAAATGTTTTATTTTTCATGTACATTGTTACATTGTGAAATCATGTAATTGAAGGATATAATTTTCTGTAACTAAAATGTGAGATTACTAATCCTTAGGCAAACAAAGACAGCAATAAACAATCAGTAACTTGCTTACAAGACCTGTTTTCTGGAAAACTGAGTAAAGTTATGCATTTCATCAAAAGCGATGCGAAAATATCTGTGAAAGAGAAGAACTATCTTCACCTTGGTGGAAGACATTGTCAGCTGAGCTGACGAACTGATGGTGAAAGAGACAGTGATTCAAGCTTGCATCAAGGAAATGCAAAAACCGTATGTGGGGAAGAAGATTTTGAAGTCAAAAGGTTCAAAGTTTCACTTATTATAAAGATGGGCTTCTGATATGGATATTGATGCAGCATTGTCATGTTTCTGGAAAATTATAACGGCGACATTCCTTTGAGGTTTGTGAAATGTGCACAGCTGAGATTGTGGGAATTAATAATCTTGAAAGAACTGAACAGAAGTCCTTACATTGGGGTGTTCAATGAGTTCTTCGAGCTCTAGATTGAAGAGAGCCCGTCTAGCACTGGTAACCTACTGAAGGAGTTCCCAAGAGAAATCTTGGCCCGCATTGTGATCTCAAAACTGAAATCCAAAGGAAGGAGCTGGTTAAGAAATCTTGGTTTAGCAAGAGGGGTGAGATGGATATTTGCTTCCTGGGCTAGAAGGCCTCTTGGCTTTTTGCAAAACTCGCTGTCTAACCACAGTAGCTGTCACTTGTTTAATCAAACAGATGTAAGTAAACATCCAACTAACAGTTGTTTAGCTTCTGGTGATAAACTGGAGCCAATCTTCAGTTCTTAAAATGTAAATTCTAAGTAGTAATCAGTCTGGATTTCAAACAAAGCAGTGTCTATAGAGCAGCTTTGCAAACAAGCCTTCTATATAGCAGACATGCTGTTTGTACAAATTGGATATTGGTCACTGAACTTGGCTTATTGCTGCTCAAAAATGTGCAGTATAAAACAATGGGTTGTTTAACTTTGCTTGTTTCAAAACAGACAGCACAGCCCAAGTTGCTTAGATCAAGGAAGCTTGGAGACCATATGGGGAGTATCATTTAGCATATCAAAAAACTAATGTGTTTATAGCTAGAAGGTTTATGTACTCAAGAAAGTTGGCTTCACAGTGTTAATGGTAGGTAGCTGAGATGCGTGCCTCCAAAAAGCTTTTAGACTGTTTGTGTAAAAAGGGTATCTGAGGAAATATCATATACGTGTGATGTCACCCAAGTGGCAGAAAAGGGTTATAAATCTACAGAGCAGTTCTGACTCATTAGAAATGGGGTACGGAACATCAAGAAGCATGAAAGAAACACAGTGTGAACTAAATCCATTCCCCTAGTTCTGGTTTCTGCAATGGGCAATTCATTCATCTGCATTGTTGGTATGTCTTTTTGGTTTATAGGAATTGTACCTGTGTTTTGGGAATACTTAGTGTTGTAGAAATGGTTTGTTACTTGGAAATATTTTATAAAATAGAAATCCTCTGTGATTTTTAAATGTGTTTTATAAATGTTGTTTAGATTTAATTGTGCATCACTGAAAGTAAATGAACTGTGTTTTAAACTACCTTGTTAGCTGGAAGAATCTACTCCATGATGGGGTGGAGGCCATCACTCGTATAGTGGGTACTGGCAGCTGAACTTGCTGTGGAGAATAAACAGGGAAGTGAACTAGTCTTTTAAGGTTGTGTATTTACATTATAATTTCCCTTTGGTGAGAGTACTCGTAGCTATTTATACCTGATGGGGCTTACAGTCTTCGTTTGAGATTAGAACTTCAGAGTCAGCAATCCCAATACCATTGCAGTAAATGCCTGCCCACTCCCAGGCACCGATTTCAGATAGCTACATAACCTGTGTAGTTTGTTTTATTAGATGTTCTCTTATTGCTGGCTACATAGAATTGGTGGATACTCCACTCCATGTCTCGAGTCAATCCAGTGCTGGATCTTATGTTCTGCTTTACCTCACTCCAAGTTGATCACCACCACTAAATCTACAGAGCAGATTTGGCAAACACAGTCTGGCAAACACGGAACCACTGAATCAATATTCTTAAGAACCTAATCCTTGTTCCTTACGGTAGCTCACTCTCAATGTGTTCGGTTAGCTGTAAATATTACCAGTCCACTTGATAATGGAGCACATTGGCACCAGTGATCAGAAAAGGAAATTAAAGTTGAGCAAGAGGCTTGAATTGGGGAAAAATAAAGAGATTGTAGAATTGCAAGAGATTATAGAGCTAAGGGCTGATAACCGAGCACTGTGCTTGTTATGAAAATGTTTAACTATATTATTAGAAATTATGAAAGGAACATATTTTTGAGTGGACTATTTAAAACTATTAGTTATTGTATTATGGTTTTAAATAATACCATTATTAACTTTTGAGTAATAATTATACAAATATATTTAAATAGGAACATGAAGTCTGACACAGTTAACTCAACAAATTCAAAATCAAAGCATCATTCAATCAAGAGATACAACAGCCAAAATAATTTTCACTCAAGTTTAAATAGATCAATTGATGCAACAATACTTCAGTTGAAAAGGAAAAATATTACTTACAATTGTAGGATGAGGAGG
Source organism: Hypanus sabinus (assembly GCF_030144855.1). NCBI lineage: Eukaryota > Metazoa > Chordata > Chondrichthyes > Myliobatiformes > Dasyatidae > Hypanus > Hypanus sabinus. The sequence goes on from NC_082707.1 coordinate 53,450,092, forward strand.
ATATTGAAAACGCTACTCAGATATTTGTTCAGGAAAAGAAACCCTAGGATATGTAGGTTTGGCACATGTTCCTTCTCAGAACAATTAACTCCATTAGTCTGGTTCAATAAAATATGATCTGCAATAAAAAAAATGTTATAATGTTAAATTCAAAACAATCAGATAAGCAGTAATTTGAAGGTATATTCCCATTGATTTTATTTTATACTTCAGAAGCAGCAATGGAAATACTAACGTTACAAGTAACCATAACAAAGTTTTTTAAAAGACCAAAATAATGTAATAATTAGGAATTTATATTTTTGTCAATTATTTTCTTTTTAACCAAACTTTTAAGTGACTGGAATTGCAATACCTGGGCATATTCACAGAAAAATTTCTTCACAATAAGCAATCCATTCCTTAAGCACTGTAACTGCTGTTTGAAAAGTACTATCTCCTTAAATGAAGGACACCTCATCACAAAAGCAGCAGCCTATCTAACAAAGGGAGGAAACACCTTCTTAGCCTCGTTACTTCCACTGTGGAGTATAAGATTATGATTATGCTAAGTGAGAATCTGAGCAGATCTAGCAGCTCAAAAGCTGGGCACGCATGTGGCTGATAAGGAGGTGAAGAAATGTATAGTTCAACAATTCTGGAACTTCTTGTACTCTGTTATGACAATATGGCAGACGAAGAACCCTGCTTCAAGGAGAGCAGCATAACATGCCAAGAGTAGCAGTAGACATTCCTAAAAATGAGGTGTCAGCTTGTGAAGCTACAACATGAAAATACAACCAACAGTGAAAACACCGTGCAAGAGTGTTAAGCAATTTTAGAATCAATAAATCAGATTGAAAGGCTGTAGTCCCAAATTTAGTCACGAAAATGATGGAAAATTGAACAGCTGATAGAAGGAGATTCCAAAAACACTGCCATCCTTATTAATGCAGGGCCCATCATTAGTGCAAAAGGCTGAAGCACTAACAAACACATTGAACCAGAAGTGCTGAGTGGATGATCCATTTTGGCTTGTTTCCAAGATCTCCACCATTACAGAAGACCATCACCACCCAAATTAACACACATTAAAGAACTGCCAACTAAAATTTGTACCACGAAGGTGCCAAGTATGACCTTCTTCAGCCAAATGTCTTTTACATTCAATGATGTCACACTGCTGTTAAAGTTAAACCCAGAACAACACAGTTCACCCACTGCCCTAAACATTTCATCATCAGTTCAAACTGGTTACTATGTTTACCTTTTACTTAAGTATACAACTTATTTACCCAGGTCATTCCACAAGCGTCTTCCAAGCCCTGATATTTGCCACCAAGAAAAGCAAAAATCAGCATCAGGTTTATTATTACTGACAGTTCATGAAATGTGTTATTCTTGTGGCAGTAGTACAGTGAAAAAATACTATAAGGTACAATAACAATATAAATAACTAGTGCAAAAGAGGAATAGTGAGACCATGTTCATGGATTCATAGACTATTCAGAAATCTGATGGTGGAGAGGAATAAAGCTGTTCCTAGAACATTGAGTACGCATCTTCAGGCTCCCGTACCTCCTCCCTGATGGTAGAATTGAGAAGAGGCCACGTCCTGGGTGGCGGTGGCCCTTTGTGACTGATGCTTCCTTTTCGAGGCACTGTGCTTTGAAGATGTTCTGGATGGTGGGGAAGCTTGTGCCTGTAATGGAGTTGGCCAAGTCTATAACTCTCTGCAGCCTCTTTCAATACTGTGCTTTACAGACTCCATACAAGGCACTGGTGCAACCAGTCAAAATGCTCTCCATGGTACCTCTGTAAAAAACTGCTACAGTCTTTGGAGACATACCAAATCTCCCCAAGCCCCTAATGAAGTAGAGTCAGTGTAAATTGCCCTAGTATATGTTATGGGAAAAAGAATCAAAGGGGAATTTGCAATTTCATCAATATGTTGGATCCAGGATAGATTTTCTGAAATGTTGACACTCAGGAACTTGCGTCTGTTCATTCTTTCCACGACTGACCCCTCAATGAGGCCTGGTGTGCACTCTGCCAACTTCCCCTTCCTTGGTCTTGCTGATGTTGAGTGCAAGTTCGTTGTGCCACCAATCAAGCAGCCGATCGATCTCATTCCATATGCCACCTCATTGCCACCTGAGAGTCTGCCCACAACTGTGGTGTCATCAGCAGATTTGAAGATGGTGTTTGAACTCTACCAAACCTCACAGAGATGAGTGCAGAGAAAATACAGCAGTGGACAAAGCACTCATGCTTGAGGTACAGCAGGTGCTCAGGAACACCACACCTGCAGGTTCTCATCAAAGTTACATAATACCCATATTGGAAATGCTGCTTTCTGCTGGTTACATTAAGTTAAATATATTAAGTTTGCTGATTACACCACTGTCATTAGCTGAATCAAAGGTGGTGACAAATTGGTGGATAGGAGGGAGATTGAAAATCTGCTTGAGCGGCGCCACATCAAAAACCTCACATTCAGCAAAAAAGCGAAGAGCTGATTATTGACTTCAGAGAGGAGGAAACCAAAGGAGCATGAGCCTGTCCTCATGAGGGGGCTGGAGGTGAAGAGTATCAGTTGCTTTAAATTCCTTGGTGTAACTATTTCAGAGTATCTGTCCTGGGACCAGCACATTAGTGCTGTCACAAAGAAGGCACAACAGTGCCTCTATTTTCCAAGACATTTGCTTAGATTCAGGATGTCACCAAAAATTCAGACAAACTTCTATAGATGCATAGGGTAGCTTAACTGGTTACATCACACCCTGATATGGAAACACCAATCCCAGGAATTAAAAAGGCTACAGAAAATGGTAGACACAGCCCAGTCCATCACAGGAAAGGCCCTCCCCACTGCTGAGCACATTTGCATGGAGCACTGCTGCAAGAAAGCAGCCCACATCATCAAAGGACCTCATCATCAAGACTATGCCTTCTTCCTGCTACTGTGGCAGGAGGTACTTTGGTCCCACACCAACAAGTTCAGGAACAGTTATTACCCTACAACCACCAGGCTACTGAATCTGCTTAGATAATTTCATTCATTACTACTCCGTACGATTCTGGGCCCTACAGACCCACTCACTTTCAAGATCTCTTTACAACCCATGTTCTCAGTATTATTTTCATTTCCATAGTTTGTTTCTTGCAGATTGGTTGTCAGACTTTGTCTGCTCATGTAGTTTATTTTTGTAAAATTCTATTATATTTATTTTATCCTATAAATGCTTGCAAGAAAATGAATGTCAATATATATGGTAACATATACATACTTTGATAATACATTTACTTTGTAAGTTGGTCCTTCATTGTTGCTGAATCTGAATCCTGGAGATCCCTACCCAACAAAACTGTTGGAAGGTCTTCACCAGATCAATGCAGCTGTGCAAGGCTATCGCTCTCCACCAACTTCACATGGCAATCAAGGACAGACAGTGAGTATTGACCTTTAACTTTGGTTAAACCTTTTCCCCTTTTACAGATGCTGCCTGAATTTGAGTATTTCCAGTATTTTGACTTTTACTTCACTTTCCAGTAAATGCTTTATTTTGATTTTACACTTGACAAGTCAGAAACAGATTTTTGTTTTTATCTTTCAAATTAATTGACCTGACACACACTGACAAGAAAATAAACGTACAGAGACTGTGCAAAATGAAGCGTATATTGCAGTATTATAAATTAATTATTTCAAACATTATGTTATAAAAACAGAGATTTACTATTTTTAATTAACATTCAATTTAGTTATAACTAGAAATAACATTAGAAAATTGCTTTCGTTATAATATCCTGATCACCATATGCAAAGAATAATTAACAAATAAACACTGAAACATCTGGGAGGTTAAGACAATCTATACATCTAAAACATATAAGTATCTTTCCATAAAATTAGCAGATAACAATTAATAAAGAGGAATAGACAAAATCAAAGTACAAATACAACAATGATCTTTGATATTTAGACCAAATGTTTTTGTTGCTCAAGTAACTGCAAACACTTTGCATATATTACATATTTTTTGGACTATTAATATTGGTGCCATTATTGTGCACAGTTCATGAACACATCCCTAAACATGTGTTTCACATACAGTTCAGCTTTAGGATCCAGCCACAGCTTTCACCAGAGGAAGTGGTGAACCAGTAGCTTAGCTGCATCCATTTCATGCACAAGTGGTTGCCACGGACAGCAAAAAGTGTCCATTTTCCACCACTGCACAGAAGGAGCATGCCACAGGTCCAAGCTCTCCTGCCATGCCTTAGATAAATTTAAAATAGATAGCCACAGCTTTAATTACTTTAAATTAAGTTAAAGTCTACAAATTACATGAGAAACTCATTTTACAGTGAACACCCTCTGACCCAATCAAAGTATCTTGTAAACTCACTGAGCCTCTGTAACCACTTACTTTTAAACCCATTAGGAGCCTGACAAGTCCCAGCCTAAAGGAGCCACAAGGTGTTCAGAGTTCATAAACTCCCCTGAAATCAGGCGATAATTGGTTCTAGTGAGAAGACTGTTGTCTAACAAGAGCCACAAGACTAGCTGCCTGAGAATGAAGAGGAAATGATGAATGAGCTAACTAAGCACAAATTTAAGGTATTCCTCAGACAGACATTCTAGCTTTTATCTACAGAAAACAAGCAACTCCACAGCCACCTGAAGGTAAAGGGCCAGTAGAAAACTGGGATCAATATTACAGATGATGGGCTGAGGGAGCACAGATTGCTCAGTAATTTGCTACAGCCATACGTGCAGTTCCTCAGTAAGGTAAATGCCACCTGCAACACTAATACCTGAGGCCCCACATCACCAAGTCAAGAAGAATTAACTCATCAGAGACAGAAGGGCAAGATCCCAGAATCAAGTTTATTATTATGTAAATATTGTTGCTTTGTGGCAGCTGTACAGTTAAAAACATGGTAGTACAGTTAAAATATAAATGATAAATTACTAAATAAATAGTGCAATAAAAAAGAAATAATGAGATTATGATTTTGGATGGTTTACAAATATGATGACAGAGGGGAAGGAACTGTTCCTGAATCATTGAATATGTGTCCTGTGCTTCCTACCTGGTGGAAGAAACACTTCAAAGACTTCCTCAACCCAAATCTGTCCTTGACATAAGCATTCGTAATTGTATCACACAAAGAATCGACTGAGCCAGCATTGCCATTATTCATAGCACAGTTCAAAAATAATAAGCCTCAGGAGCAGATAGTATTCCCTTTGAAACCTTAAAACTTCACAGCAACATGACCAATCCACATCCTCATCATCTATATCTGAGAAGAGGAAGGTAAATACATACCATATGAGCAACTCCACCAGACTCCATTGTCTGCCTTGTTAAAATACCATCCAGTTAGAGGCAAAGTGGACTTAATCTCCATTGTACAACAATGTTTTCAGAAATTACACTGATCGTCATACATAGGGTCTGTCAATCTCAACAAAGCCTTTGACTCTATCACAGTAGGGCTGTGGAACGCTCTCCTCAAATTTGGCTGACTACATAAAGAAATCACCATCATGACTTGCACACCATCATGCATTGAATGACAGCACACACATCATAAGATAAATCAAACAGGTGCACAACAGAACCATTCTTAGAGAAGACTGGTTCAAAAAAAAAGGCTGCAGAAAGCTTTGGGGAAATGACACAATCCATCTTGAGCAATTCTGCATCTCAGCTCTAACATACTCTCTGCAAGAATAGAGCAAATCTTCTAAACTAAAGAAAACATTTCAACCTTCAGTGATTACATGCCAGGACCAAGATCACCTGAATCTCAGTGGTCAAATTATAGCATATGGGCAATGCTTGCATATGTGCAGCTCAGAGGCTGAACTACAAACCATAATCAGCAATTTCAGCTAAAATAAGCCCTACACCAAATATTTGGATGATAAAGGTCTTGTACCCATTTGACTCTGCTGCATGAAATCACCCAACAATAAAGGTTCACTCCTAGACCCTTCCTGTACTGTGAGACACATGAGACAAAGGCAGATTTCCATGATGACATTTATCACAGCTTTCAATGAACCAGCACATCTTTTCATCAATTGTGGAAAAGGGTGTTTGAAGATCAAGCCTCAAACCTGCCAAAAGAAAAACATGATTTACCAAATTGAAGCGTTTTATTGCTAACATAAAGGATATTTCCTTTGATGATCTGTCACAAAAACCTCGAAGTAAGATTTGTCTACTCAAATTCAACTGCCTGTTGCATACTTCAAGTATATTCTTTCCAAACCCATCGACATGCTGCCAGTCAAATTAATAAGAAAGCTTCTCACATGTCAAAAGCAGAAGTTCTGTAACATACACTACCTGTACCAAAGAATGCAAGCTTGGCCACTGTGAAGGCTTAAACATCTACTTTAAATTTCAGAGGTATTTATGATTCATATTAAAAACATCACTATTTAACCAATCTGTAAATTAAAATGACACCAGATTAATGTAAATAAATTGCTTTCATACTTTACTATGAAATTTCACACAGTAATTTCAGCTATCCTATAATTAAAGGGTGACTTGAGACCTCATGCTGCAGAGGGGTTGTGGAGCGGGGAGTGGTTGATGCACTTATTGGTCATCATTTAATGACTTTCTTTCATTGGGCCGGCTACAGGAAAAACATGTGAAGCTAAGATGCCTTATTGCTTTTCTCATTGTTCAATTAACTGTTTCAGTATGTCCCAAAGGAGACAGAAGCAGCTTCATCCACCTTGACTCGGAAAATTGTACACACTGTTCCAACGGCTGTTTTAAAAGAAAACAATTGATACCTCTCTCTCTTGAAAATAACTGCAAAGATAATGTTTATCAGAACTATAAATAAAGAACTCCCCGAAACTAGCCTTGGATTAAACACGACAGAGCAACTTGTTAACATTGCAGCACAATGGCATAGTTAGCTGAGTTGCTGCTTCTCAGCTTCAGTGACTCTGGCTCTTTTCAGACCTCAGTGCTGACCGAGGTTTGAACACTCTCCCTGTAACTACTTAGCCTTCTCTGGGTGCTCTGGTTTTCTCCCATAAGCAAAGGCAAGGGTGTTAAATTAATTGGCCATTGCTGATTGATTTACTACATGCTGTGTTAGAATCTGGGGGGAGTGGATGGGATCGTGAGGAGAAAATAAGGATAAGATTAGTGTAGAAATAATGTAAATAATGGCTACTGCAGACATTACAGGGGCCTTTCTCTGTGCTGCATGCCCCATAACTATGGAAATTACTTACTCGAGACAACTCATAACAACAGATGGCCAAAGTTACAAGATCAAACAGAGGGTAATAAATACAAAAAAAAATTGCTTTACTTTTGTTGGCAATTCCAATTTAAACAGGCTGTGGGAAGTTGATCAGATTTCATCATTCACTATTTTACATTTTTCCAATGAAAGATGCCCCAGGGGTATGATCAACCAAAGTTACAATCAACAGCTTCTACCTTTATGCTTTCAATACAAGTTAAATGTGAGAAATGTTAGCAATTGAGATGAGAATTTGTGGAAATACAGATGTTTTGGAATCACCCAAAGTTTAGATGCTGTGCTTCAGAAGGTTGGTATTTTTTCCAAATAAAAGCTCTAATGATATAAAGTAATTACCTTCACTATTTTTGAAATTGGACACATTATGAAGATACATTTGGAGTAGCAACTGAGATACATCAATAGAATTTTGATTTCAGTTGTAACAATTTTTCAGGACCAGAGTTTAAACTCTGGGCTGACTTGATGTTACAAGAAATCAGTAGGATTGATGGTCAGTATCAGTGCTCAAGAACTTCAAACTCCTGATCAGAAGTTTAGAATGAGGTGTGAAGATAACGTAAAAGCCATGGGAATTTTAACACTGGTGCTCTGAGTGTGGTAGCAAGTTGGGGCTGTGAGGAGAGAAGGAACTGTCAATGTCAAAGCAGAAGTAAAAATTAAGTAACAGCTTCCATGTTGCAAATTGAGGAAAAGGTTCAAAGATGCCAAGGGCCATAACATTAGCATCTAACAATGATGGGTCTTTCATTTAGAGTGGAAGGAAAACATTGACAGCTTTTCTTTAGTACCACACTCTAACCTGCAGTCTTCTGTTGGTTGCATCTGTAGTCACTGCAACATAATAATTTAAGTAGCAGTAATCCAGGAACACTGCTGCTTTCACTGCCAATTAATTGAATCGAATTGAATTTATTTCTTATACCCTTCACATGCACGAATAAAAATCTGTATGTTACGTCTCCATCTAAATGTGCAATCATAGTAATTTATAATAAATAGAACAGTGAATGTAACATAGAGTACTCTCAAATCAGTGAGAGTTCATCAGTCCAATAGCTTGGTGGAAGAAGCTGTCCCAGAGCCTGTTGGTCCTGGCTTTTATGCTGCAGTACCGCTTCCCAGATGGCAGCAGCTGGAATAGATTGTTGTAGGGTTGACTCGGGTCCCCAATGATCCCACGGGCACTTTTTACACACTTGTCCTTGAAAATGTCATGAATCATGGGAAGTTCACAACTGCAGATGGTACTGGGCTGTCTGCACCACTCTCTGCAGAGTCCTGTGATTAAGGGAGGCACAGTACCCATACCAGGCTGTGATGCAGCCAGTCAGGATGCTCTCAGTTGTGCCCTGTAGAAAATTCTTAGGATTAACATAACAAACTTCCTCAACCATCTGAGGTGAAAGAGGCACTGTTGTGCCTTTTTCACCACACAGCTGGTGTGTACAGACCACGTGAGGTCCTCGGTGATGTGGATGCTGAGGAACTTCAAACTATTTACCCTCTCAACCCCAGATCCATTGATATCAATAGGGGTCAGCCCATCTTCATTCCTCCTGTAATCCACAACCAGCTCCTTTGTTTTTACGACATTGAGGGAGAGGTTGTTTTCTTGACATCTCTGTGTCAGAGAGATGACTTCTTCCCTGTAGGCCACCTTGTTATTGTTTGAGATAAGGCCAATCAATGTAGTGTCATCAGCAAATTTAATTGATAGACTGGAGTTGTGCGTGGCTATATAGTCATGGGTATACAGGGAGTAAAGGAGGGGACTCAGTACACAGCCCTGAGGGGCTCCTGTGTTGAGAGTCAGAGGTTTGGAGGTGAGGGAGCCCACTATTACAACCTGCTGGTGATCTGACAGGAAGTCCAGGATACAGCTGTACAAGTCAGGGTGAAGGCCGAGGTCTCTGAGCTTCTTGTCGAGCCTGGATGGAACTATGGTGTTGAATGCTGAACTGTAGTCCAAGAACAACATTCTTACACACGAATCCTCCAGATGTGTAAGGACGGTATGTAGAGCAGTGGCTATTGCGTCATCTGTAGATTGGTTGTGTTGGTAGGCGAATTGTAGGGGGTCCAGTTTGGGTGGTAACAGGCTGCAGAAATAATCCTTGACCAGCCTCTCAAAGCATTTGCATATTATTGAGGTGAATGCGACAGGACGCCAATCATTCAGGCATGTTACCTTGGTCTTTTTTTGGTACAGGGACAATGGTGGATAATTTGAAGCAGGAGGGCACTCTACACTGGGAGAGGGAGAGATTAAAAATGTCTGTAAACACATCTGCCAGTTGTGCTGCACACATATCCTGAGTACTTGTCCTGGGATGCCGCCAGTCCCACAGACTCGTGACTGTCCACTCGTTGGAAACATCTGCATACCTCCGCCTCATCTGTGGAATGCTCTGCCTCAGAAGGCAGTGGAGGCCAATTCTCTGGATGCTTTCAAGAAAGAGTTAGATAGAGCTTTTAAAGATAGCAGAGTCAAGGGGTATGGGGAGAAGGCAGGGACGGGGTACTGATTGTGGATGATCAGCCATGATCACAGTGAATGGGTGTGCTGGCTCGAAGGGCCGAATGGCCTACTCCTGCATCTATTGTCTATTGCCTCAGAGATGACCAGGTGCAGGTTGTAGTGGCGGCTTTCCTCTGTAGCTCAGAGTTAGCGACATCGAACTGAGCATAAAAGTGATTGAGTTGGCTTTGAAGCCTGTGATGGTATGCAGCCCTCGCCACAAGTCATGTGTGCTACTCGTTGTGAATCTTGACTCAATCTTCTCCCTATATTGTTGTTTTGCAGCCTTGATAGCTTTGTGCAGATCGTAGCTGCTTTTCTTGAGCTTTTGTTGATTGCCAGCAATGTAAACTCGATGTCGTGCTGTAAGTGCTGTTCACACGGAACTATTGATCCAGGGTTTCTGGTTTGGGAAGATCCTGACCGACTTCTGGGGTCAACATCGCTGATGCATTTCTGGATGAAGCACGTGACTCCATTAGTGAACTTGGAGACATCCTCATCATGGAAGACTTTCCAGTCGACGTCATCGAAGCAGTCCTGCAGCATGGAGGCCGATTGGATCAACAGTGGACGGTTTTAACAAATTGAGACAATAAATCTTTCCATATGAGGACAGGTCAAAATCTATTGCAGAAAATAAAGCTCATGGTGTAGGCAGTAACACAACAGCATGGGTAGAAGATTGGCTGGTTACAGGAAACAGAGTAGACATACAGTAAACAGACAATTAAACAGATTTCAGATTTCTAGCATCTGCCTTTTTTTTATATTTCAGGCATAAATGGTTGGCAACATGTAATGAATGGTGTGGCACAGGAATCAGCGCTATGGTCTCAACTTTTCATAGTTCGTATAAGTGACCTGGACAAAAGTACCAAAGGTACATTTGTTGAATTTTCTAATAACACAAGGGGTAATTCTGAAGTGGCAATAAACTGGCAGGTTGGTTAAGTCGGTGGACAAAGATCTTACATAGAGTCTAATGTGCAAAAATTTGCAATTATCCAATTTAGCATGAAAAGCAGGAAGGCTACTTTATTTAAATGAGAGTTTGGAAGTTCTGGTACTCAGAGGGATCTGGATGTTCTATTGCATAATTCACAACAGACTAGAATATGAATTATAGCAAATCATTTGGAAAGCTGTAGAATGTTGTTAGTTATTGTTAAGGGTTGAGTACAAGCATGGGGAAATTATGCTCCAGGTGTGCTGGCGTGTGGCCAAGTGGCTAAGGCGTTGGTCTAGTGATCTGAAGATCGCTAGTTCAAGCCTCAGCTAAGGCAGCGTGTTGTGTCCTTAAGCAAGGTACTTAACCACACACTGCTCTGTGATGACACCAGTGCCAAGCTGTACCGGCCCTTGCCTTTCCCTTGGACAACATCAGTGGCGTGGAGTGGGGAGACTTGCAGCATGGGCAACCGCCAATCTCCCATACAACCCTGCCCAGGCCTGCGCCCTGGAAACTTTCCAAGGCACAAATCCATAGTCTCTCAAGACTAACGATTTATAAATATGGGACATGGTGAGACTGGATCTGAATTACTCTGTACAGTAGTTGTCCTCTGATCAATGGGAGGATAGAAATACAGGGTCTTTGACTGAAACATTAACTCTCTCTATTCACAGATGTTGAGTGGTGACTTTCACAAATTTCTGCAATTTAACAGAAAAGCCTGCAATCCTGCAATTTTGATTTTCAGATTTACACCATTTGCAGTTTTTAGATTTTCATATTTATAAATACAGTGTATAGGAAGCAATTTAACAGGACTGATACCTGGAATGAGAGAACATGTCTGATGAGGAAAGCCTAAACAGGCGAGACTGTATCCAAGTTTAGTTGTGGGAAGAGATTGCATCTGTTTTCCATGGAATGAAGGAGGTAGAGAAGTGAGCTGATAGATGTATATGAAGTTATAGGAGACATTTATAGGATAGATTAAAATCTTTTTACAGGTCAGGTAGGGATATCAATCCTGGAGGAAAAAAAAATACTGGATTTCTACTCTATCTATGCCTCTCATCACCTGGTAAACCTTTATCAGAACTTCCTTCAGCTTCCACTGCTCCAGAGAAAACTACCTAAGTTTGTCTAACTTCTCCTTATAGCAAATGCACCCTAAACCAGTAGTCATCATGGTAAACCCACTTCTGCAACCTCTCCAAAGTGTGCACATCTTCCCCATAAAGGGATGCTCAGAACTGACTGTAAAACTCCAAAACCTTACCAGAGTTTGATAAAGCTGCATACCATAAGCAGATGGTTAATTGATAATAGATCATTGTTAAGAATTTGACTAAAGAACATTTAGTAACAGATTTTCATTAAGCTTTGTTGATCCAAGAGGGAAAAAATACTTCTCTTTATTTCAACAAATTATCAAAACAAATAACTCATTGTTAAAAGTTTAGAGATATAATTAGTTAAAAATAAATTAACTGAAACATTTATCTGAATTCCTGATATTCAGTATTGTGTGATTGATGACCATTTTTCTGAATGGAACACAGTTGCAATCAATCCCGGATCACTTTTGATCAGAAGATAGCATCATGCTCAAGTAAAGCCAGAAGTTTGCAAAGCTGGCAGACTGCATTGTGAATTTTTACAATGCTGATTTGACACCAACGCTGCCATGTATAATGTGTAAGGAGAACCTAAATTTTAACAGCAGGAAGAACTCCCTCATGTGCAATTTACAGGGCTAATCAGTTATTTGGTTTGTTGGTATTTGATTAGAAAAAGCTTTAATTGTGGAGACTTGCTGGTGCTCTAATTTGAGTAATGTTGCAATTTGTGAGGAACTGAGAGAATGCTGTTGTTGCCAGATGTGTAGGATTTAGTGGCAGTTTCTTTGGATGTGTATAATGATGGGGAGATGTATAAAAGGGCCACAAACCAGGAACACCTGTCAAATAGTAAGACAACAGTACAACAGAAAATAAGCTCTCAGCAGCAGATATACACAAGAAGAGCCTTATGTATCAGGTCTGCAAACAGTTGAATTCATATCACTTCAACAATGTTTTCCTTTGTTGTAATGACATCCAAAAACAAAAGGTTACCTACAGCAATCCTGAAGATGTTTTCAGCTTCAAGGCCCAGTGACAGTAAACACCAATAGATTTTTCTTCAAAATCCATATTTCAAGCTACTGCTTTCATCAAACATTCAGAGGAAAAAGACATGACAGGAGTTCCATAAAGAAACAATTTCACTAAGTGACAAATGTTTGCCCTATGAGATTGAAGTGTGAAGAGCTGCCTTTTTGAAAAAGAAGTTAGCTTTTATGTACTTTTTCTGCATGGCCTAGAATGCTGTTTTTGTGTTTACCAACTGGAGTTCAAGTGTTTTGAATTGACAGATTATGTCTTTTTTATTTCCATCTCTTTTACTCATGAATTACCATTTCATACTGGTACCCTGGTTAAACCTTTCACTCACTTATCCTGGATTACTTAGAGATATAGTAATTCTATATGGTGTGGGCCTGTGGCTCTGTCAACATCCTGTTCCTTACTATTGTGATTCAACACTGACAACTCCATGTGACAATGGGCAATGGGTGTTCATCTACCGTCACTGACCCTTGAAACATCTTCAGGATTCCTGCAGGTGCTTTTTTTTTCAGATTTCATTACAACAGAAGGAAAATTTTGAATTGATGTGAATGTAACTATTTACAGACTAGTCCCACTGTAGAATAGAAATTAAAATCAGTAATATTGCAGAAGCTAGAAATCTGAAATAAAGACAGACGATGCCAGAAACATTCAGCAGGTCACCCGGCATCTGTGGTGGGAGAGAGAAACAGTTAGTGTTCCAGATTCAAACCATTTGTCAAAACTGGGAAAGAGATCAAAGTTGCAGAGAATGGCAGATGGAGTTTAACCTGGTCAAATGTGGAATGTTGCACCTTGGTAAGTCAAAAACAAAGAGACAATACACTATTCAGGGCAAGACATTTAATAGTTTTGACGAGCAGAGGGATCTTGGGGTCCAGACATCCCATCTCTCTTGGAAGTTCCAGGAGCCTCCCAGATATTGATAAGTGGCTCCCTGACACCCGCAAATTATATACAGTATCCCTGATTTCTTTGAGAGCAAGCAAGTGAGAGGGGGAGAGGGGGGGGGGAGAGGGAGAAGGAGGAGAGGGAGAGGGAGAGGGAGAGCATCCTGATTGGTCTCTCTTTGTGCTAAGTAGACCTATCAGTAAAATCTGTGAACACAGGGCTTTGAGCTCTGTGAGATTTGAGCTCTGCAATATCCCGGAAATCGATTTTTTTGAGAGCAGCTGAGTGAGAGAGAGAGGGAGGGGGAGGAATCAGTTCCTGAGGATTGGGGAATGTCTAATGTTATCCCACTTTTTAAGAAAGGAGGGAGGGAGAAAACAGAGAACTATCGTCCTGTCAGCCTAACATCAGTAGTGGGGAAGATGCTAGAGTGCATTATTAAAGATGAAATAGTGGCATATCTAGATAGCAGTGATAGGATTGGGCCAAGCCAGCATGGATTTACCAAGGGCAAATCATGCTTGACTAAACTATTGGAGTTTTTTGTGGATTTAACCAGGAAGTTAGACAAGGGAGATTCAGTGGATGTAGTGTACCTCGATTTTCAGAAGGCATTTGATGAGGTCCCACATAGGAGATTGGTGGGTAAAATCAGAGCTCATGGCTTGGGGGGAAGATATTAACATGGATAGAAAACTGGTTGGCAGATAGAAAGCAAAGGGTAGCGGTGAATGGGTGTTTCTCGGAATGGCAGGTGGTGACCAGTGGGGTGCCACAGGGCTCGGTATTGGGACCACAGCTGTTTACGATTTACATCAACGATTTAGATGAAGGCATTGAGAATAACATCAGCAAGTTTGCTGATGATACTAAGCTGGGTGGCAGTGTGACATGTGATGAGGATGTTAGGAGAATTCAGGGTGACTTGGATAGGCTGAGTGAGTGGGCAGATACTTGGCAGATGACATTTAATGTGAATTAAGTGTGAGGTTATCCACTTTGGGAGTAAGAACAGGAAGGCAGATTATTATCTGAACGGTGTAGAGTTAGGTAAGGGAGAAATACAAAGAGATCTAGGAGTACTTGTTCATCAGTCACTGAAGGTGAATGAGCAAGTGCAGCAGGCAGTGAAGAAGGCTAATGGAACGTTGGCCTTTATTACAAAGGGAATTGAGTACAAGAGCAAGGAAATTCTTTTGCATTTCTACAGAGCCCTGGGGAGACCACACCTGGAGTATTGTGTACAGTTTTGGTCTCCAGGGTTAAGGAAGGACATCCTGGCTACAGAGGAAGTGCCGCGTAGATTCACAAGATTAATTCCTGGGATGTCTGGACTGTCTTACGCAGAGAGGTTAGAGAGACTGGGCTTGTACACGCTGGAATTAAGGAGATTGAAAGGGGATCTGATTGCAATATATAAGATTATTAAGGGATTGGACAAGATAGAGGCAGGAAATATGTTCCAGATGCTGGGAGAGTCCAGTACCAGAGGGCATGGTTTGAGAATAAGGGGTAGGTCATTTAGGACAGAGTTAAGGAAAAACTTCTTCTCCCAGAGAGTTATGGGGGTCTGGAATGCACTGCCTAGGAAGGCAGTGGAGGCCAATTCTCTGGATGCTTTCAAGAAGGAGCTAGATAGGTATTTTATGAATAGGGGAATCAAAGGATATGGGGACAAGGCAGGAACTGGGTATTGATAGTAGATGATCAGCCATGATCTCAGAATGGCGGTGCAGGCTCGAAGGGCCGAATGGTCTACTTCTGCACCTATTGTCTATTGTCTATTGATTGGTCTCTCTTTGTGCTAAGTAGACCAATCAGTGTTCTCTGTGGACGGGCTTTACAGTCGACCTCTGTCTCCCTCTCATTGTCCATCAGTTCAGTTTAGTGTCCTGCAGCGCCATGGCAGAGTGTTCCAAAAAAAGAAAATATAAAACGTACTTCACCCCAGACTACACTAAAGTGAACCCCTGCCTAATAGGACTCAAAAATACTGACAGTGTTGCTTGCTGCACTGTTTGCAACAGTGACTTTTCTATTGCCCATGGTGGGTTAAATGACTGTAAAAGACATGTTGAGGTGAGTTTAACAGGTGCCATTCGCTCATTAGCATAGCTAACATTATTTAAACTAGCTGGCGAGCTGCTAAGGAGCTACTCCATTGATGTCTTATGTGATGAGGCCAGACTCCCTGTAGACTTGCTTGAAGTTGTAATAGAATAAAAAAACAACTTCATGATAATATAAAAATATAATTGTGAATCTGATGTCTTGCAAAATTAACAAATTCATTGACACAGACTGCTATGAGGTTGAGACTTCCAGCAAAATACTCAAATCTGCCAAGCAAGCCACGTCACAGTATAAGGAAAATTTGCAAAAGAAATAGAAAAGCTATTTGCATTAGCATTTAGCTATTAGCATGAGACTGCCAACAAAATACTCAACAAGGAATATATATGTGTGTGTGTGAGTGTGTAAATAATTTCAATCTGTGATCAAATAAATTGCTGTGTGTGGTTAACTACATATACCTGTCTGGACACGCCCCCCCCCCCCCCCGCTGACTGCTCCTGTGGCTCCTCCCACGGACCCCTGTATAAGGGCGATTGGAGGCATTGCTCCTCCCTCAGTCTCCAGGATGCTGTGTGGTGGTCTCTTGCTGCTAATAAAAGCCTATCATCTGCCTCCCGTCTCCGAGAGTTATTGATGGTGCATCAATTTTATTAGCTGGAATTTTAAAACATGGAGAGTATCTTATGTCCGGAAAAATTGGACATTGATCCTCAAGCCCCAGAAGCAGCTATTGCCTTTGAACTCTGGCTTGCATGCTTCCAATCGTACCTGGAAGAGATTCACGTGACTGAGCCTGCTATCATGTACAAAATTCTCCTTTCCAGGGTCAGTCTGAAAGTATACTCCCTTATCAGGAACCTGCCGACCTACCAAGGGGCACTGGACACCCTCAAAAGACAGTACCTGCGGCTGGTGAACACCATCTACGCAAGACATCGCTTAGCGATGCAGCGGCAGCAAGCCAGAGAGTCGACCGCTGAGTTTGTCCGGGCCCCACAGACACTCGTGTGGGCCTGCGACTGCAGTGGACTGACGGCGGAACAGCATGTGGAGCTCCTGGTACGAGATGCCTTCGTTACGGGGATCAGGTCAATGTACGTGCGCCAGCGGCTGCTGGAAAACGCCGATCTAGCTGGCCAACACGCTGGAGGCTGCTCTGCACAACGCTGACGCTGTCCAGCCGCGCGATCTCCCGCCGGTCCCATGGACGCTGCAGACCCCGCCACCCACCGGCGAATCGACCTCGGCTGCTGCCAGTCGTAAGTCCGTGCACTCCCCGAAACCCTCTGGCGAAGCTACCACAGCTGCTGCCAGTCGCAAGTCTGTGAACTCCCTACAACCCTACAGCGAATCGACCACAGCTGCTGCCAGTCGCGAGTCAGCACAGTGTTACTTCTGCGGACTCAAAAAGCACCCCCGAAAATGCTGCCCGGCCCGAGAAGCTACCTGCTCCAGCTGCGGAAAGAAGGGCCATTTCGCCATGGTCTGTAAATCTAAACCACGAGCGAGGTCGAGCAGCGCCGCATGTGAGGCATGGGGGCGGCCATCTTTGTTGGCATCACCTCGCCCTGCCTCCAACTCACGGATGCTTACCAGGCACCAAGATGGCGGTTCAACTCTGGCCTCCGTAACCCTCGACCAAAGCACCCCACACCAGCTTGCAAGGTCAATGATGGACATCCTGGTGGAGGGGCACAGGACTAGCTGCCTGTTTGACACGGGCAGCACTGAGAGTTTTATTCACCCGAACAGGGTGCAACGCTGCGGACTCATGACACAGCCGGTAAGCCAGAGGGTCACCATGGCTTCTGGGTCGCATTCCACAGACATCTGGGGGGGTTGTGTAGCGACATTGGTGGTGCAGGGCACAGAATATCGGGACTTTGCATTACGGGTCATGCTTCAACTGTGTGCCCCTGTGCTATTGAGGCTCGACTTCCAGAGCCACCTGAAAAGTGTGACAATGGGCCCCTCCCACCACTCACTGTCAGGAATCCTCAGTTTTGTGGGACTTCGTCATATACCCCGCTACTGACCACACATACACCGACCCGTACATCCCACCCAGCACCATGCCAATGGCCACGCTACTGACACCACTTGCAGCCTCTCCACCCTCAAGATCCCTCCCCCACCACTGTTCGCCAACCTGACCCCCGACTGTAAACCTGTGGCAACTAAAAGCAGGAGGTACAGTGCGGGGGACAGGGCCTTCATTCAGTCAGAGGTGCAGCGGCTGCTCAGGGAAGGGATCATTGAGCCAAGCACAAGTCCTGGGAGGGCCCGGGTGGTTGTTGTTCGGACCGGGCAGAAAAATAGGATGGTCGTGGACTATAACCAGACCATCAATAGGTTCACGCAGCTTGACGTGTACCCCCTACCCCGCATCGCGGATATTGTCAATCAGTTAGCTCAGTACAAGGTGTACTTGACCATAGATCTGAAATCCGCTTACCACCAGCTCCCCATCCACCCGGAGGACCGCCCCTACACCACCTTCGAGGTGGGCGGCAGGCTCTATCACTTCCTGCGCGTCCCCTTCGGTGTCACTAATGGTGTCTCTGTCTTCCAGAGGGAAATGGACTGGATGGTGGACCAGTGCCAACTGAAGGCCACATTTCCATATCTGGATAACATCACCACCTGCGGTCACGACTGGCAGGATCACAACACCAACCTCCAACGATTTTTCCATGTGGCCAATGCTTTGAACCTTACTTATAACAGGGACAAGTGTGTGTTTGGAACCACCCAACTCGCTATCCTTGGGTATGTCGTGGAGAACGGGGTCATTGACCCTGATCCCGACCGTATGCGCCCCCTGTTAGAACTCCCTTTTCCCAACATCCTCAGAGCCCTCAGACGGTGCCTCGGCTTCTTTCCCTATTACACCCAATGGGTCCCTCATTACGCAAACAAGGCCCGCCCCCGGTTAAGTCCACCGCATTTCCCCTCTCAGCCGAGGCCTGCGCGGCCTTCAGCCGCATTAAAGGGGCCATTGCCAAAGCAACGATGCATGCAGTGGACGAGACCATTCCCTTCCAAGTAGAGAGTGACGCCTCCGATTTCGCACTTGCTTCTACCCTCAATCAGGTAGGTAGGCCAGTAGCATTCTTCTCTTGTACCCTTCAAGGCCCTGAAATTCAGCACTCAGCGGTGGAGAAAGAAGCCCAGGCCATTGTGGAAGCTATTAGGCACTGGAGGCACTATCTCGCCGGCAAAAGGTTCACCTTGCTGACCGACCAGTGCTCAGTTGCGTTCACGTTCAGCAACCAACAGCGGTGCAAAATCAAAAATGATAAAATTTTGCGGTGGAGAATAGAACTCTCCACCTACAACAATGATATCCTGTACCGGCCTGGAAGGCTCAATGAGCCCCCTGATGCCCTATCCTGGGGAGCGTGTGCCAGCGCACAGCTCAACCAGCTATACACCCTCCATGCAGATCTTTGCCACCCAGGGGTCACCCGATTTTACCATTTCGTGAAAGCCCGGAACCTGTCTTACTCCCTTGAGGAAATCAGGACGATGACCAGGGACTGCCAAGTCTGCGCTGAGTGCAAACCGCACTTCTACCGTCCTGAAAAGGCACAACTTATCAAGGCCACCCGCCCCTTTGAGCGACTGAGTGTTGAGTTTAAGGGCCCCCTTCCCTCCACCGACCGCAATGTCTACTTTCTCAACATTATCGACGAGTACTCGCGGTTCCCCTTTGCCATCCCCTGCCCCGATACCACTGCCACATCCGTCATAAAAGCCCTGCGCCAGCTATATCCCTGCTATATCCACAGTGATAGAGAGTCCTCCTTTAC
This sequence comes from Hypanus sabinus, assembly GCF_030144855.1. Taxonomy (NCBI): domain Eukaryota; kingdom Metazoa; phylum Chordata; class Chondrichthyes; order Myliobatiformes; family Dasyatidae; genus Hypanus; species Hypanus sabinus. The sequence goes on from NC_082707.1 coordinate 53,469,814, forward strand.
GAGTGATGAGCTGTGCCAGTACCTGCTGGCTAGGGGTATTGCTACTAGTAGGACCACGAGCTATAATCCCCGGGGAAATGGAAAGGTGGAGAGGGAGAATGCCACAGTGTGGAAGGCCACACTTTTAGCCCTTAAGTCAAAGGGGTTGCTGGTCTCTCGATGGCAGGAGGTCCTCTCCGAGGCACTCCACTCCATCCTCTCCCTGTTATGTACGTCCACCAATGCCACCCCTCATGAGCACCTCTTTTCTTTTCCCAGGAAGTCTGCCACTGGGACCTCCCTACCAGCTTGGCTGACATCCCCAGGGCCAGTGCTGCTCCGGAAACATCCGCGGAGCAATAAATACTCCCCTCTGGTTGAGAGGGTTCACCTACTACATGCGAACCCCCAGTATGCCTACGTGGTCTTACCTGATGGGCGGGAGGACACGGTCTCCGTCCACGACCTGGCGCCCGCAGGAGCATCAGACCACTACCCTGAACACTCCATGGTAACCATGAACCTTGTACCCACCAAGGTGTATACCCACCAGACACTGCGCACACCAAGCCCTACACAGACTCCTCACGACACTCCCATACCGGGCGCCTTGCACACGCATGAGGGATTACTGATGCCTAATGGGCTGACACCTCAAGTCAGGCCGGAACCAGCACAACCACTGACTCCGGTGCAATCACCACCGGCACCAGTGCAATCACCGCCGGTGCTATGTAGATCGCAGCAACAGATTTGACCGCCTGATAGACTTAACCTGTAAATATACTTGTAAGAAACTTCACCCCATGGGGACTCTCTTTTAAAACAAAGGGGGGGTGAATGTGGTAAACTATGTATACCTGTCTGGACACACCCCTCTGCTGACTGCTCCTGTGGCTCCTCCCACAGACCCCAGTATAAAGGCGATTGGAGGCACTGCTCCTCCCTCAGTCTCCAAGCTGTTGTGTGATGGTCCCTTGCTGCTGACGGTGCTTTCTTCCAGCTAGTAAAAGCCTATCTCGACTCACGTCTCCGAGAGTTATTGATGGTGCATCACTGTGTTCTTTCATAATCAAATGTCCTGTATCCATACATCCTTGGAGGTCAACTGGGGGAGGGTGTGGATATGGGGTTGCGGGGTGGGGGGAGTGGGGGTGGTGGTGCTACCCCCCCTGAAATGCAGGGTGGGATGTTTGCCTTATTAGGTGAAATATTGAGTTCAAAAGTCACAAAGTTATTTACTATTTGAAGCATTAAGTTCAAAAGTCACAAAGTTATGTTGCAGCTTTACAAAACTTTAGTTAGGCCGCATCTGGTCACCCTGTTATAGGAAGGATGTCGATGCTTTGGAGAGAGTGTAGAAGAGCTTTACTAAGAGGCCGTCTCAATTAAGAGGGCAAGTGCTAAAAGGAGAGATTGGACAAACTTGAATTGTTTTCTCTGGAGTGGCAGATGCTGATGGGAGTTCCGATAGAGGTCTATAAGACGATGAGGGACGTAGATAGAGTAGACAGTCAGTATCTTTTTCCCAGGATTGAAATGCATAATACCAAAGGGCATGCACTTAAGGTGAAGGGAGTAAGTTCAAAGAAAATGTGAGGGGTAAATGTTTTACATCGAGAGTGGCTGGTGCCCGAAATACACTGCCTGGGGTGGTGGTAGAGGCAGATACATTTAAGAGACGTTTAGAAAGGCAGATGAATCTGAAGGAAATGGAAGGATATGAACGTTGTGTAGGCAGAAGGGATTAGTTCAGTTGGCCATTTGATTACTAATTTAATTAATTCAACACAACATTGTGGGCCGAAGGGTCTGTCCTGGGTTGTACTGTTCTATATTCTAGAAGATGGCAGGAGGAATGGCTAGGGATAAATAAGTATCTGTGATAGGGTGAGACTAAATCAAAACAGTTTCTGGGGAAGTTCGAGGCTGATTCTGCTCCCAGCAGGTTACAGTGAAATAAGAATGGGAGAAAAAGTAAGTCAAAAACCAGATGTCCATTGGTTTATTATTGTCATACATACTGAGACGCAAAGGAAAATCTTTGACTTGCATGCCATCTCTACAGAAAATTTCAAAACATAATGTCATCATGGTAGTAAAAAGGGAAGTGTAATATGAGAATCCAGAATAAGAGAATGGCTTTGTGGCCAAGTTTATGGATGGTAACGCAGATTGGTGGAGGGGTAGGTAGCGTTGAGGAAACGGGGGGCTGCAGAAGGATTTAAACAGATTAGAAGAATGGGCAAAGAGGTGGCAGATGGAATATAGAGTAGGGAAGTGTATCGTCATACACTTTGGTAGAAGGAATAAAAGCATAAGACTATTTTCTAAATGGGGAGACGATTCAAAAACCTGAAGTGCAAAGAAATCTTCATGCAGCATTTCCTAAAGGTTAGTTTGCAGGTTGGGTCTGTGGTGAGGAAGGCAAATGCAATGATAGCAATCATTTCAAGAGGACTAGAATATAAAAGTAATGTTGAGGCTGAAAAAGGCAGTGGTGAGGCCTCACTTGGAGTATTATGAACAGTTTTGGGCCCCTTATTTAAGAAAGGATGTGTTGACATTGGAGAGGGTTCAGTGGAGGTTCTCCAGAATGATTCTGGGAATGAAAGAGTTATAATTTGATCGGTGATTGAAGGCTCTGGGCCTGAACTTAGTGGAATTTAAAATAATGGAATAATGGGGGGGGGGGGAGAATCTAATTGAAACCTGATGAATGCTGAAAGGCCTAGATAGAGTGGAAACAGATGTTTCCTTTGGTGAGGGAGTCTAGTACCAGAGGGCACAGCTTCAAAATAGAGGGACATCCATTTACGATAAAGATGCGGAGGAATTTCTTTATCCAGAGATGGTGAAAATGTGGAATTCATTGCCACAGGCACCTGTGGAGGCCAAATCACGAAGTGCATTTAAGGTGGAGGTTGACAGGTTCTTGATTAGACAGTACATAAAAGGTTATGGGGAGAAGGCTGGAGAATGGAGTTGAGAGGGAAATAGATCAGCCATGATGAAATGGTGTAGCAGACTCAATGGGCCCAAATAGCCTAATTCAGCCCTTATGTCTTATGGTCTAATATAGTGTTTCATTTACAGAGAAAATGTCATGCAACAATGTGCAAGGCCCCAGCAAAGAAGATTGTGAGCAAAAAGTTCATTTTTATTGTACAAGTGTTTAGTTCAATGCTGATAATGGTGGAATAGAAGCTGCCCTAAGATTTTGAATTGGACCTTGACTGACAGAAATGGTCATTCAATACAATAAGAAAGATCAAGTTACCTGAAGTTGATGATATGCAGCACTGAATCAGGAAGGTTACAATGTGCCAAAATGAAAGAAGAGGTGTTGTTTCTTGAAGTTTCATTGGCATTGTTGTAACAGGACAGAAGACTACACATTGATAGGTCAATTTGGGAATGGAATGGAGAAGAAAAACAGCATTTTACACCCAGTCTCTGCAGTTAGCTCGACAGAAAAGATAGGAACAATATGTCCCACTGAAGAGGTTCCTTGTGAAAACAAATATACCAAGTGACAGCTGTTTTCCTTCAGAGACTGGAATGTGAAGAGCCAGCTTTTGCAAAAAAATCTTTTATATTTTTTAATTTACTTTTTTCTGAAAGGCTTGGGACACATCCTTAGGTTGTGTTGTTTGTTAATACAAATGACACATTACTGGCTGTTTCAATGTACGTGTGATCAATAAATAAATTAATCCGAATCTGAATATTGATTATTGCTTTCAGAGTTTGTTGATCAAAGTTTACATATGGTAACTGAAAAATCATGTTACAATGGACATTTACAAAATGGAGAAGATAACAGCATCTGTTAATCATAAGTTGGAACAATTTGATTCATATTGGGAAAAATGTTTTAACTACATAACACCTCACGGGCCTGATTTTATTCTCACAAGTCAATGAATATGTTGTAAGAAAAGATCACTCCCTACTTTGTACATAGTTTTCTTATTTTGATTGTTCTTTCTCTCCTCCCCTTTCTATAAATGTATACCTCAGATAAATATTATGTGGAGATTTGTGATAAATATGATTATATGTATAGTATCTGAAATACATCTTATGGAAATGTTTGATGATAAACTTCAATAAAAAAATAAATTACAAAAAAAAAGCAAAATCATGTTTTTTCCCTTTTACCTTCTCAATTACTCATATGTTTATCACTTTGTACCATCACCATGGTTACACCTTGGCCCAGTTAGCCCATATTACTTTGCATGCTTGCTTGCAGAGTGGGTATGGTGTATTCACCCACATCCTGCTCAAGGTAATAGGTGTCTAGTTAATGGTCTGTTGGGTTAGAAAGCCTTTCAAACATGGGACCTCCTGAGGTAACTTTATTTACTGCCGTCTACTGAAAGAGGGAGTAAATTCAGCTCTTCCTTAGGATTGATCTGCACCTGTTGGCATTTCAGCAATGTGTTCAAAACTGAGCCTTGTTATTAATATCCTCAAAAAGAAATTGAAAAGAGCACTTAACATGTCATTAGTAAGGCAGCTCAGTCCTGGTCCATCGTTCAGGTGTTTGCAACACTCAGATCCTGCTGCTGACTGTCATTTTTCTGTATATCATCCTCTTGCTTTTGACAGGCAGTCCTTTGCTCTGGCCCTCTTATCCTCCTTCCAAACACTGTACACAGCCAATGAAACTGCCACTAACCTAACAAGTCTCACAACTACAGTATTCTCTCAGTTTCACTCAAATTACATCATTACTCAAATAAAAGCATCAGTAAGTCTCCATATTAAAGCTCTTTCCAATCAATTGCCAGCAAAACAAGTAAATAATGATCCGTTTAAATCGCACAGGGGGGAGTTCTTCACACTGATAACTCCAGATTCTCTATGCTTAACATATGGCAGGGCTGGTTTGAGAATTGACAAAAAAAACCTGCCAACTTTGCATATTTCTGGTTTATGTGAGTGTCCATAATACCACCCAATGAAAAGGGCGGTCAGTATTAATATACTTCATTGCACATGAAACTTAGATCAAGCTGTTAGTTGCATCACCAAAATTATGCTACGAAATACAATTTCAATGACAGTGTTTCTACAATTTAGCAAGAGTGAGGGAGAGCAAAAGTAGAGGCCATCAGTATAAAATGACTACTAAGAAATTAAATGGGAAGATCATCGTTAATGACACCCTTGCAAGAACATGAAAATCCTCACCAAAGGAAAATAGATAAAGAAATAATTGACAAGGGGGTGGAATGGGTTTCTGAAAAATTTAAACCTGAAAGTTTTAAGTGAGCCCTGGATTGGCATAAGCAATATAGACAATAGACAATAGGTGCAGAAGTAGACCATTCGGCCCCTCGAGTCTGCACCACCATTCTGAGATCATGGCTGATCATTCACTATCAATACCCAGTCCCTGCCTTGTCCCCATATCCCTTGATTCCCCTATCCATCAGATATCTATCTAGTTCCTTCTTGAAAGCATCCAGAGAATTGGCCTCCACCGTCTTCCGAGGCAGTGCATTCCACACCTCCACAACTCTCTGGGAGAAGAAGTTTTTCCTCAACTCTGTTTTAAATAACTGACCTCTTATTCTCAATCCATGCCCTCTGGTACTGGACTCTCCCAACATCTGGAACATATTTCCTGCCTCAATCCTATCAAATCCTTTAATTATCTTAAACGTTTCAATCAGATCCCCTCTCAATCTCCTCAGTTCCAGTGTGTACAAGCCCAGTCTCTCCAATCTCTCTGCGTAAGACAGCCCGGCCATCCCAGGAATCAACCTAGTGAATCTACGCTGCACTTCCTCAATTGCCAGAATGTCCTTCCTTAAACCTGGAGACCAAAACTGTACACAATATTCCAGGTGTGGTCTCACCAGGGCCCTGTACAAATGCAAAAGGACATCGTTGCTCTTGTACTCAATTCCCCTTGTAATAAAGGCCAACATTCCATTTGCCCTCTTCACTGCCTGTTGCACTTGCTCATTCACCTTCATTGACTGATGAACTAGGACTCCTAGGTCTCTTTGCATTTCTCCCTGACCTAACTCTACACCGTTCAGACAATACTCTGCCCTCTTGTTCCAGCTTCCAAAGTGGATAACTTCACATTTATTCACATTGAATGACATCTGCCAAGTATCTGCCCACTTTCAATGCCCTCATCTAAATCGTTGACATAAATTGTAAAGAGCTGTGGTCCCAATACAGAGCCCTGTGGTACCCCACTAGTCACCTCCAGCCAGTCCGAGAAACACCCATTCACTGCTACCCTTTGCTCTCTATCTGCCAACCAGTTTTCTATCCATGTTGAAACCCTGCCCCCAATGCCATGAGCTCTGATTTTACTCACCAATCTCCTATGTGGCACCTTATCGAATGCCTTCTGAAAATCTAGGTACACTACATCCACTGGCTTACCCTCGTCTAACATCCTTGTTACACCCTCAAAAAACTCCAACAGATTAGTCAAGCATGATTTGCCCTTGGTAAATCCATGCTGGCTCGGCCTAATCCTATTACTGCCATCAAGATATGCCACTATTTCATCCTTAATAATGGACTCAAGCATCTTCCCCACGACTGACGTTAGGCTAACAGGGTGATAGTTCTCCGTTTTCTCCTTCCCTCCCTTCTTGAAAAGTGGGATAACATTAGCCACTCTCCAATCTTCAGGAACTGATCCTGAATCTAAGGAACATTGGAAAATGATTACCAATGCATCCGCAATTTCCTGAGCCACCTCTTTTAGAACCCTCGGATGCAGACCATCTGGACCCAGGGATTTATTAGCCTTCAGTCCTACCAGTCTACTCATCACAGTTTCTTTCCTAATGTCAATCTGTTTCAATTCCTCTTATATCTTATGACCCTGGCCCATCCATACATCTGGGAGATTACTTGTGTCCTCCCTGGTGAAGACAGATCTAAAGTACGCATTAAATCCTGTTGCCATTTCCCTGTTTCCCATAACAATTTCTCCCAATTCATTCTTCAAGGGGCCATTGTTCTTAACTATCTTCTTTCTCTTCACATAGCTAAAAAAGCTTTTGCTACTCCCCTTTTATATTCCTGGCTAGACTCTCATACCTGATTTTTTCTCTCCGTATTGCTTTTTTAGTTAAGATCTGCTGTTCCTTAAAACTTTCCCAATTATCTGTATTCCCACTCATCTTAGCCCTGTCATACTTCCTTTTCTTTAATGCTATACAATCTCTGACTTCCTTTGTCAACGCTGTGGCCCCTTCCCCCTCTTTGAATTCTTCCTTCTCATTGGAATGAACTGCTTTTGCATCTTTTGTATTATTCCCAAGAATATCTGCCACTGCTGATCCACTGTCTTTCCTGCCAGGGCATCCACCTATTTAACTTCGGCCAGCTCTTCCCTCATGGCTCCGTAGTCTCCTTTATTTAATTGCAACACTGACACCTCTGATCTGCCCTTATCCCTCTCAAATTGTAGATAAAAACTTATCATGTTATGATCACTACTTCCTAATGGCTCCTTTACTTTAAGATCACTTATCAATTCCTGTTCATTACACATCACCAAGTTCAAAATAGCCTTGTTCCTGGTTGGCTCAAGCATAAGCTGTTCCAAAAATACATCCCTTAGACACTCCACAAACTCCCTATCCTGGGGTCCAGCACCTACCTGATTCTCCCAGTTCACCTGCATGTTGAAATCTCCCATAATGACTGCATTACCTTTAGCACATGCCAATGTTAACTCCCTAATCAACTTGTACCCAATATCCACGCTACTGTTTGGGGGCCTGTACACAACACCCATTAGGGTCTTTTTACCCTTACTGTTCCTCAGCTCAATCCACACAGACTCTACTTCCCCTGTTTCCAAGTCACCTCTTGCTAAGGACTGAATCTTATTCCTTACCAACAGGGCCACCCCACCCCCTCTTCCCATATTTCTGTCTCTACGATAGCACGTATACCCTGGTACACTCAATTCCCAGGCCTGATCCCCTTGCAGCCATGTCTCCGCTATCCCAACAATATCGTAGTTCCCCATTTTCATCTGAGCTTCAAGCTCATCTGTCTTATTTCTGACACTACGCGCATTCAAGTATAGAATTCTTAGCCCATTCCTCCTCTCTTTGCTTAAAACACTGTCTGTTTTACCTAACCTGGCTCCTTGAACTTCCATCGGGCTAATTGCACCTTGAATTTTGATGACCTTCTCAAGATCACCCAAACCTTCTACACATTTAACCCCATGCTCTTTCTGACCAACCCTCTGTACATGTAACTTTTCCAACACATGTTCTGTCACACCTTTCTCCTTTACACAATTAATATTTGGGAAACGTGTATTCCCCACCTGTCCCTTATCCTTCATCATATCATCTTCTCTCGTATTCTGGATCCCTGCCCCCTGCACATCTAGTTTAAACCCCCCCGAGCAGCACTGGCAAACATTCCTGCAAGAATGTTAGTACCCCTCCAGTTCAGATGTAGACCGTCCCTTTGTAACAGATCCCAACTTCCCTGGAACAAAGACCAATTATCCAAAAACTTGAACCCTTCCTTTCTGCACCATGCTCTTAGCCTCGTATTAATGTGCGTAATCATTCTATTCTTCACCTCACTCGCACGTGGCACAGGTAGCAATCCTGAGATTGTCACCCTGGAGGTCCTGCCTTTCAGCTTCACTCCTAACTCCCTGAACTCTCTAAGCAGGACCCCCGCACTCACTTTACCTACATCGTTGGTCCCTACATGGACCACTACATCTGGGTTCATGCCCTCGTTCTCAAGAATAGCCTGCACCCGATCTGAGATGTCCCGGACCCTGGCACCAGGGAGGCAACATACCATCCGAGACTCCCGATCTGCACCAGAAAATCTCCTATCTGCCCCCCTGACTATAGAATCCCCTAAAACTATCACTCTCTTTTCTTCCCTCCTCCCCTTCCTAGTTGATATCATGCCTTGTTCTATGCTGTGAATTCTTCAAATGTCCACGTTAAATTTAGGAGTAACAAATAATAGATATTCATAAGGGTTTTGTAGGTATAGGAGAGAAAAGGTTTCTTTTAGTTTTGACAAATCATAGTAGATTAAGCATGATAAATAAAACAGGTTTTGAGAGCACTATTAAAACTGATTATAGTACCTCTCAAAACACCTTCCCAGACATTTCAAATATTATATGATTAAGTATGAATATTTCTTAAAGAAGCATGAGAACAACCATTTCTCAGTCATTTGGTTTAATCCTTGAAATTCACCCAAAACAATTCCCATCATGAGTTATGCTAATACCACATCAGATACACATTGGGTGACATTATTTTCCATGCAATGTTTAGGCACTGCAGGGACAGATCAGGCTACGTTGTTTGGAGGAGTGATCATCACTGAACAAGCAGCAAAGCACTGTATTTCAACTGTTGTGGCATTACTCCCCTCCTCTCCAGCTACTAGTATTGCCACTCAAGCCCCTATGCATGGCTCCAAACCTCCCAAACATTATTCAACACACTTCCCCCCAGCCATTCCCTGATGAGGGTATATTCTCCATTTCTCTCAAAGGTTCTTTTGAATCCAACTGTTTAATTCTTAGATTAGACTTTCATTTTTATTTTCTTTCCAAATTAACAATTAATTGTCTGCTTGTATTTTCTATATTATATGTCCTAGTGGCCACAGTATGTATATTCAGTTATTCAATATGGCCCCTTGAAGTATCCAGAGTGGTGTCAAAATGGTTGTTGTAATGCGTCTAGTATGGTAGGGTAGAGGGAAGTGTTTGTCATTCTCAACTTCAACTTCCACTGCTCATTAGTACTCTTGCAAAAAGGAGAGCTGAATGTATGCCTCGTCCTGCCGGTACATAACCCCTCCAACAGCAAGCCTCATGCAGTGCCTCCTCACTGGTGACACATGGAAACTGAACTCCTTTTGGACTCAGCTGAACTACAGAGGACAGGGAGGAGGTCTGTCCCCGCACACATAGCATGCAGGCACACCGGTCTGTGGACACACTCTCATATTTGTGATCCCCGGCTATGGGCAAATAGCCCCACTACCCTGTGGGCAGCCTTGGGAGAGATAAAAGCTACAGGAGTAAACCTAGACAGCAAATCCGGAGTGGAGCCCCTAAGGCGGCTGGACGCCATTGAACATCCTTTGGGCAGCTCTTGAGGCCAAGTTGGTGTCAAACATATTATTTCATATGCTTTCATTTGGAATACACTGGTGAGGCCCAGAGGGGGATCTTCACGACTGGGCATCTCAGGATCTCCATACCTTCCACCCAGGCTTGTGATGATGATCATCAGCACCCATTGTCCTTCCAGAGAGATGGATGCCAACCACCAATATGTCCCCTAGTGATTACACTGGCATGAAGCTCTAGAAACTTCTCTTGGTGCTGCATTAATTGAATAAGAGATTTCTCAATGGTTAACTTTTATCTATGAATTTGAATGGAATATTTCTTCCTTATGTAGTATAAAAAGAGCTTCACCATGAGATGAGCCATCTTAGATCTTAGATCTTTTGATTCTCCCTCTCTTCAATTAGTAGAATTTTATCACCGTCTATTTTCAACTCTTTCTTCATTCTATTAATGCTTAATAAGATGAAAGTGAAGCAACAAGCTTTGTACCTCTTTCCTGACTTCTGAAAGAATATTGGATTAAAACACCAGAATAAAAAGCTCTGAATCCTAGCCATCCAAACTCTGCTCCTTCCTGGACCTAGTATGATTATGTCTCTGCTTGTACAGTGACTCACCACTAGTAACTGAAGAGTCTTGACAAATATGCTAGTTGTAACATGCTTACTTAATACTGTTTAGATTATTACCCACTTTTATTTTGCAATATTTCCACTGAGCTGTCAGAAATACAGAGGCAATCATTACTTTTAATAAATTTATCAAATTCTTTACACTAATCTATGAATCTACACTAATCTATTGAAAGCTTGTAAATCCATTAAACTGTACATTCTCAGAAATTATTGGACTTTAGTTAAGGAAATTACTTATAAAAATAATAAATAAATCATAATAGCTAAGAAGTTTTATACAAAGTCAAACATAATAGCTGTATGGATATGATTCTTCTAACAAATTTTTGCTGGTTAAGAGAATATTGACTGGAAGACGTCAGCTTATGTGAAATTTATTAATGTGGTCAGTCAAGTGGATAATAAAAGGGAGAAGACCCAAAAAGTAACACTGTTCATAAATTAATGTGACTTAATTATTTTACTTAATAATCTTCATTACAAACTTTGAAAGCAGCAAGAATATGGCAAAAATTGTGATTCTATTGATTTTACAATTTTATAGTTTTGACAAGACTTCTAAATGAATCCATATAAATTAATACGTACTGTACTTCACATAGTACATGAGAAGGTAAAGTTAAGTAGATGGAAAATAACTCAAAATACAGGAGATACACTACTGGTTAGATGGCATCTGTAGAGAGAGAAAGTAAAGTCATGCTTAAGGTCAATGACCCCATGCATTAGAACTGCAAATAAACAATACTGCTCAAGCTGCAGGGGAATGGAAACATGGAGGAAAAGCAAATGCACCTCAAGGATATGTGCTTCTCCCACTGCTCTCCTCTCTCTACTACCCATGACTGTGTGGCTAGGCATAGCCATCTATAAATTTGCTTGCGACACAACTACTGTTGGCTGAATTTCTTATGGTGACAAAGTGGCATACAGGAGTGAGATTGATTAGCTGGTTGAGTGGTGTCACAGTATAAATCCTTGCACTCAGTGTCTGTAAGAGCAAAGAATTGATTGTTGACTTCAGGACGGGAAAATTGAGGGAATATATACCAGTCCTCGTCAAGGGCTCATCTGTGGAAAGGGTGAGCAGTTTCAAGTTCCTGGGCATCAACATCTCTGAAGATCTATTTGGGCCCAACATATTGATACAATTACAAAGAAGGCACAGCAGCAGCTATATTTCATTAGGAGTTTGAGGAGTCTTGGGATGTCAACCAAATTCACTTGCAAATTTCTAACTGGTTGCTTCACCGTCTGTATGGAGGAGCCACCGGAGAGGATTGGAAAAAACTGCAGAAAGTTGGAAACTCAGCCATCTCCATCATGGGCACTAGCCTCCTCAGCCTCAAGACACCTTCAAAAGTTGATGCCTCAAAAATGTAGCATCCATCTTTAAGGACCCCCATCAGCCAGGCCATGCCCTCTTCTCATTTCTACCCTCAAGGAGATGGTACAGGAACCTGAAGATACACACGCAATGTTTCAAGAACAGCTTCTTCTCCTCTGCCATCAGATTTATGAATGGACAATGAATCCATGTACACTACCTCACTAATTTTTGCAGGGCATATAAATATAAATTAATAATTGTTTATTGCAATTTCTAGATTTATTGTTATGTACTGCAATGTACTGAGGTCGCAAACAACAAATTTCATGATATATGCCAGTGATACTAAATCTGATTTTGATCCTGTTCTGATTCTGACTTAACAAATCAGGCAAGTTCTGGAGAGAAATAATAATCTGAATATTGACAAAGGAAATAGTGGTGTGAATGCTTATGTTTTTAAGGAAATACTTAAGATTTGCTTTGTTTGCAATTTGCACAGGAAAACAGGCAGGTTAAATGATGTCAATGCACAGTAAGTCTACGCAATTAAATAAATTGTTACCCCAGATGTACAATCTGCACTTGAGTTCTAAGCATAGGACTCTACTTGTGGGCCAGATCAGGCTGGATCAACATTCCTTTTCACAGTCCTCGTCTATCAGTTCTAATGTGATCTTGCCATGGACAGCTGACTGAACTCACCTTTATACCAGAGTTGCAGAAAAATAGCCCAAGTAGGTCACAAGCTTTGGTGAAGGGACTAGGTCCTGCCTTGTCACTTTTCCATTGACCTTAGAACAAATGATTTCTACAGCTTTCGATCTCTTATTAAATTCTTACCATCAATATATTTTATAATTATCAATTGATGTTAAACCCCTAGACTAGTGTTGTACTTTACTGCTTTGAATCTTCTACAAAGTACCTTGAAATGCCTTCATTTATTTCAGGATCAATGTATTAGTTTAAATTAATATGATTACTGGACCATTTATAGTTATAACAACTCGGGATGTGTTGCAAATCACAAGCATTTCAAAGCATTATTTTAAATTTTATGCATTCTATTTCAGTTTCTTAATGGATATCCTGTCCAGGTACCAAATTTTAACTAAGCATTCCCATATACACAAAAATATTATATAATGTTACATTTTCCTTCCAGATTGCTGTTTTTGAGAACTTGTTCACGTTTGGCTGGTTATTCAGCGTACTGCTGTCACAGCTGCTTTGCACCAGGGATCTAGTTGAACCAACAGCTGACAGTACCCTACACTGGAAAATAACTTCTCACATAGAAATTGGGCTCTCATTGGAGTCCTTTAGCTGCGGAACTGGAAAAAAATCTATACACTCATTTTTTTCTAGATCATTCTTTGCTCCCATAATTGATGCCGTTAATATGTCTCTAATTAATCTTGTAATAATATTAACAGCCACCTTTTTCATTTTCATTTGAAAGCTTTGTACAGATGTTTATAGACATTAATGGGATTTTAACTTCATTAATTAAATTCTAATAATAATCAAATGAAACTCATTTGTTTTCTGTGGACTTGTTGGTTTTGAGAATATACTTTAACTTGATTGCTCAGCATTATACCTTTACCCACTTCTTTATCCTGGGAATACATCCAAGCACAAACGGAGGACCAGCATGTAGCTTAAAATTATTCTCAACATAAAATATCTAGAACAGTTAAGCATTAACTATATTCAAATTCCTTCAATTTTGATAATTTTGTGAAATCTTTACCAAAATCCTGTGATTTCCATTGATATAGCTTTGTTCCCTTTAAAAATGTTCAACTCATGCAAATTTCCCCAAGTTACAGATTCTGAACAGAACAAATGATTGCAATTTGCTCCGATCAACCTCCACTCCATTCGGTAAAAACTAATGAAATATTATGAATGATAGCAAGAAAAAGTAGTTGATGACAGAAAATAAATTAGTAGTGGATGGAATTGTACCTTCTGCTCTAACCTGTTGCATGGGTGGACTATCATTTCACAATAGCAAAAACAAACAGCAATCTTAATTTTCATAAATAAATGAGATTCTGCAGCTGCTGGAAATCTTAAGCAACACACAAAATAATCCTGGTGTAACTTAACAAGTCAGACAGCATCCACAGAAGGGAAAAACAGTCAATGTTTTGGACCAAAATCCCCAGCGTGTCTGCAACTCATTTATTAGAAAAGGTAAGAATTGCATCTGACTTAATGTTCGGTCAAAACATCGCACTGTTAAAAAAAAATGCTTTCTCCTTAATTATTTCTTCTGAAAACATAACTCATCCATTGTTAATGTCTCACTAATCTGCAAAGATCAACTGGGAAGACCTTTTCAGAATAAGTGTTGCTGCATTATTTCACAGAATAAACCTTTTCATAAATCATCTCATTCTTGAGGTGAAATGTCCATCAACTTTCCTTGCAGTGGAAGGAAATGACATGTTTTTCATTTCCATCATCTGTCACAATGAATGATAAGTGACTATCCTCTACTTTATCACTCAAGCAGTAAAGCTGCACAATTCATTTTCTATCAGGTATCACTGACATTATACAGTAGTACTTCCATCTAATTTTCCAGTTCAACTGTTCCTCGGGCTTGGAAAAATTAACTTTCCCAAGAGAAACTGTAGCAAATCACTTCTGTCATACTTAAAAATTTTTCTTGATTTTTAAACTCACGTTTTGAATATTGTAACACTGTTTTACTGGCAGAACATTTGGCTTTGACTCTTCTTCTGAATGCCTGCACTTTTAGTTTACTGTATTTAAAAACCTACAAGTTGCATTATACACTTCCAGCAGCAACTGAAATACACCGTGACTTTAATACAAATACGTACATTTGATTAAGACCAACCTAACGTAATTGAACCCCAAAGACAAAGATTCATTGAATTTTGTGTCTCTTCTCCCAAGAAGTTGGGAATCCTCATGCCAGATTGACAGTGGCCTCAAGCAACATGATTACTACAAGTTGAATGATCACGAGCTGTGCTCTGAGTTAAATGATTTTTAAAACATTTGCAAAGTGAAGGCTGGAGGCACAAAAGTAAACAAGAATCTACCCTGAGAGCTGTCAAACTCATCCCATATTGAAAGTATCATTTTCTGTGCCAACTCTGACTTATTTTGGATGACAAAAACAGAGGTAAAAGACTTCTCTCCATTTTATCACTTAAGCAATGTACTGGTGGAATTCACTGCATAAACAGGCAAAGGGCCACTGCAAAGTGGAAGTGCAAAATATTCATAAAGCAACTGTCAACATTCTATAGTTAAGGTAAACTAGCAAGGCTCGACACAGCACTACTGCAGATGAAAGATTCTGTTGCGACCTGGGTGTGTTAAACGTTGGCATTGCTGCAGGTTGTTTTAAAATATTGAACATTTCTCCTCTGTCACCTTTAATGCTCATGACCTATAAATTTATAAATGTTGCTTTCAGGCACCAGTTCTGTATAACAACACAAGAGAAAGTGAGTAAGCTATTCACCATTCAATATACTGTATATTCTACTTCCTAACCTTAGTGCGACTTTCTGGGCACACACACCCTAACTCTAATCTAGCCTCACCATCAAACCTGCAGTTAAGGATGGTGCTGTAGTAGTCTGGAAGATTGATCTCTACCTTGCTGAGGCTAGGCGACAACTCTCAGACACCTCCTCTCACTTACCCTTCAAACAGGATCCCACTAAGCAGCACCACACCATCACCAACCTTATCAACTCTGGGGATCTCCCATCCACTGCCACCAACTTCATAGCTACCTCACCACACACCTCCCGTTTCTACCTCCCACCCAAGATCCACAAACCTGCCTGTCCAGGTAGGCCCATTGTTTCTGCTTACTCCTGCCCCACCGAATTTACATCAGTATACCTCGACTCAGTTTTATCCCCCCAGTTCAGTCCCTTCCTACCTACATCCACATGGATATCCAGTCCCTATACACGTCCATACCCCACCAGGAAGGCCTCAAAGCTCTCAGTTTCTTTCTGGACACCAGACCCAACCAGTTAACCTCCACCACCACTCTCCTCCACCTGGCAGAACTGGTTTTCAATCAGTAATTTTTCCTTCTACTCCATCCTCTTCCTTCTAACAAAGAGCGTAGCCATGGGCACTAGCATGGGTTCCAGCTATGCCTGCCTTTTTGTTGGCTACGTGGAACAGTCTGCGTTCCAAGCCTTCCCTAGTATCACTCCCCAACTTTTCCTACGCCACATCGACAACTGGATTGGTGCTGCCTCTTGCACCTGTGCTGAGCTCGTCAACTTCATCAACTTTGCCTCCAACTTCCAACCTGCCCTCAAATTGATCTGGTCCATTTCTGACAACACCCTCCCCTTTCTCAATCTCTCTGTCTCTGTCTCTGAAGACAGCTTATCTATTAATGTTTTTTATAAACCCACTGACTCTCACAGCTACCTGGGCTGTATCTCTTCCCACCCTGTTACTTGTAAAAACAGCATCCCCTTTTCTGAATGTAAAGGAGTGATTATGCTGTCTGCTTTTATCAAAGCTATCACTGGCTCTTGTATGGTAATTGCTTTCCTTTGCAGCAAGTAAAATAAATGTGCTTATGATTGATCCACTGAGATAACCATTGTTTGTTATTGGACGTAACGAAAAGGTGATTGACAGAACTTGGAGGTTCCAGCAAGATGAACTGAATTGTATTGTAATTACTTGATTACTTCCATCCTTCACATACATCTTTACGTTATGTCTCCATCTGAATGTGCAATGTGCAAATTATAGTGGTGGCATCCGTTATTCTCGCGAGACCATGGATCTGCACCTGGATTGGTTTCCAGGGCGCAGGCCTGGGCAAGGTTTTATGGGAGACCAGCAGTTGTCCATGCAGCAAGTCTCCCCGCTCCACGACACCGATGTTGTCCAAAGGTCGATACAGCTTGGCACCAGTGTCGTTGCAGGAGTTGCCAGAACGAGGTTGAAGGCAACGTCGGACTGCCTTAGGGACTCCAGCTCCGGATTTGTCCTCAGGGTTTACTCCCGAAGCCTTTCCCATGAGTGGGTACGGCCGTAAGGCAGTGGAGGTTTGCAATCAGAGTTTTCCCTTTCTTAGAAGGAATGCCTTCCCAGGCTGATGAGCTCCATCTACCCAAAGCACTGGTTTTAAAGCACCACGGCCCACCTTTGCCCCTTCTCCTGTCAGTAAAAACAGTTCCGCTGGGCTTAGAGGCTAAGCCATACGAGAAGGCCAGGAGTTTGACTTGGTTGTCAGAGGCTATTTGAGTCACCTGCCATGAGGAGCACTTTTAGGTAGTGGGATCTTGTCCCCACTACCACTCCTCGGCTTGACAACCTTAGTAAATAGTATGTACAGTAAGATATACAACTGAAGTCAATATAGCTTAGAAATACATTTGTGTCAGTGTGAATTAATCAGTCTGATGGCCTAGTGGCAGAAGCTCTCCCGGAGTCTGTTGGTCCTGGTTTCAATGCTGCGGTACCATTTCCCGGATGGCAGCAACTGAAAGATTGTGGTTGGGGTAACTCATGTTCCCAATGATCCTTCAGGCCCTTTTTATGCACCTGTCATTGTAAATGTCCCGAATAGTGGGAAGTTCACATCCACAGATGCACTGGGTTGTCCGCACCACTCTCTGCAGAGTGCTGTGATTGAGAGAAATACAGTTCCCATACCAGGTAGTGATACAGCCAGTCAGCATGCACTCAATTGTGCCACTGTAGAAAGTCCTTAGGATTTCGGGACCCATGTTGAACTTCTTCAACAGTCTGAGGTAAGAGAGGTGCTGTATGTTTTTTTTCCCTATCACACAGCCTGGTACATACAGACCACGAGGTCCTCAGTGATGTGTATACTGAGGAACTTGAAGCTGTTAACCCTCTCAGCCCCAGATCCATTGATGTCAATAGGGGTGCGCCTGTCTCCATCCTCCTGTAGTTCACAACCAGCTCCTTTGTTTTTGTGACATTGAGGGAAAGGTTGTTTTCTTGACACCACTGTGTCAGGGTGATGACTTCTTCTCTGTAGTCTGCCTCATCGTTATTTGAGATAAGGCCATTCGATGCAGTATCATCTGCAAATTTAATTAGCAGATTGGAGCTGTGCGTGGCAACAAGATCGTATGTTTAGGTGTAGTAAAGAACCAAGGGAGATTCTGCGTTTTGCTCTATGTAAGTAGCAAATACTAGGTACTACCCCACTCCATTCTATACACACTGTGATCTGTACCAAATCAACTGTGTGGACCTGTTTCTCTTGCTGTGATTCTGATGCTGTCAGCACAGCGACCAGAAGCATATGGGTATTAATGATTAGATTTGACCGGTAAGTGTCTGGGACACCTATGGCGTCAGGGATGAACCAGATTTGAATGGCGAATGTATCAGGTGCACCAAATCTATACAGTAAGAGCATCAGGAATGCACCAGATCTGGGATCAGGGACACAACAGTACTGGTAAGAGTAATTAAGATTGGGATTTGTGGAAATTGAGCTCACAAATTTAATCCCTACTGGACGCTGTAGTGAAGAAAAGAAAGAAAAAAAAAGTAGTCAGTGAGGAGGAGAAACTAGGAATAGGTAATAATTGGACAAGGGGAGCCCTTCCCTATCCCAATTAAGGGGACACCACCATAGTATTTGTTTAATAATTATGGGAAGGGATTAGTGGAAGAATTATGGATGGGGAACCAAAGGGTGTATAAAAGGGAACCAAAGACCTTGGACAGCAGGATAATTGTAGACCGTGGTAGAAGAATTGCCCAGTCCAGAAACAGGTTTAGAAAAAGTGATTCAGAAACTTAAAACTGATGTTGTGCATCACAAACCTAGTATTATGGATTTGGAAACCTTACTGAGGGTATTCAAATTTTTATCCATGAGCTTAAATTTCAGCGCTCTCAAGAACACCATAATGGTGCAGGGCAGGACGTGCCACTGTGCCAAATGAAGTTTTTTTTATAAAAATACGTATAATGGATTACATGTTGCTTTTCCTGAAAAGGCTAATTGGTCTAAGATTATCGAAGCACAACAAGCTATTGGCGAGTCCAATGAACAATATATACAGAAAATAGAATAATTTTCAGGATTGCCAAAAAAGCAGGATATGGGACCTAAATTTAGTAATAATTAGTATTATTGCAAATGGTCTTATGTCCCTCTCAAAAAGAGGACAGGCCTATTAATGTCCTGAAATCAGACCCAGTGGAGGTTAGCATAGGATCCTGTGCCTGTAAACTTATGTGGAAGAGATTTATTTTGTAAAATCAAAGTAACTATTACCTGCATTCCTGAAGGACTTGATGTGTGTATACCAGAGACCCATTGTGAACTATGCTATTTCAGTAGGAACCAACCTATTTTGTATGTGGCAGTTACTCACTACCCACTTATCAAGAAGTTTGTAACATTTTTATGAGAGTGCCTTGAAAACCTCAGGAGATTTCTCCAGATTCTGTTTAGACCTACAACATGGTAAGCTGCATTGCTATCTTCGCTGTATGGTTTATTATGACTCATTTGGAAATTGCACGCCTATAATTGGTAAGGAAATTGTTTTATATGCTTCTGAAGTATATGTGTGTGATTCCAGTATTGTGGTGATGGCATGACTTTGCCACAAGGTTTAGTGGACGATACATGATCAGGAGAATAGGGAATCTCACTTATCTCTAGTGGTTTCCAGAGATAAGGTGGCAAAGGACCTTGGACAAATGGTCAAGGGTCTGCGAGGACTGTCACAACAGAAGAACCTGACAGCGACCAGATGGAGTCTGTGGTTTTCAGAATGAGGTCCGGGCTTTCTCTTATTGCTCCCTACTACGTTAGGAGAAGAGGCAACCTTTGAACAGAAAGTTGTAGTTCAGTTCCATTGTGGAACTTTTACTCTCTAAAGTTACCCCACAACTTTGGGCCTTCCAGCCAAATGAGACAGGTAAGATGCTCACAGCTGAGCCACACAAAGTGACCATCAGCCCAAATGATCCAGTGCCCCACAAAGCACAGTATCCTCTTTCCCCAGGAGCTGAAGAGGGGATTAAAAGTTCATACAAATGAAAAATGGTATGCCCCTGGTTTATCGCAAGTTGCACATCAAGTTTGTGAACAATGTATGATATGTATTTTACAAAATTCAGGGAAACAAGTGAGTCTCCTTGCAGGCTGTTACTACAGCTGTTTGGGAGGGCTTAAACTAGTTTGGGAGGGAAGTGGGAACAGAAGTGATAGGGCTGAGGTTGAGGCAGTTGGTTTACAAACAGATGAGATTGCTAGCAAGAAGAAGCTGATGATCAGGTAAAATTGCAGTCGATCGGTTAAGTTACAATGTGAAGGGAGACTAAATCAAAAAAGGGTGAATACAGGACTGAAGGTGTTATTTGAATATATGCAATACAAAATAAGGTAGGTGCACATGCAGCAAAGTTTGAGATTGGCAGGTATGATGTTGTGGGCATGACTGAGCCGTGACTGAAAACAAAAAATTATAGCTGGGAGCTTAACATCCAAGGATACATATGCTATTGAAAGGACAGGCAGGTAGGCAAAGGCAAAGGGGTGGCTCTTGGTAAAAATGAAATCAAATCCTTAGAAAGAGGTGATACAGGATCGAAGGGTGTAGGGTGGGGCTGAGAAACTGCAAAGGTAAGAAGACCCTGATGGGAGTTACATACAAGCCTCTGAACAGTAGCAAAAATGTGGGCTACAAATTACAGCTGGAGATAGAAAAGGCATGTCAAAGGGCAATGTTACAATAGTCAATATACAGGTAGAATGGGAAAATCAGGCTGGTGCTTGATCCCAAGAGGGGGAATTTGTGGAATGCTTACAAGATGGCTTCTTAAGAGCAGCTAGTGATTGAGCAGACTGGGGGATCAGTTATTCTAGATTGAGTGTTGTGTGATGAACCAGAATTGATTAGAGAGCTTAAGGTAAAGGAACCCTTAGGCGTCAGTGATCATAATATGATAGAAGTCACCCTGAAACTTGAGAGGGAGAAGCTAAACTCAGATGTACTAGTATTACACTGGAGCAAAGGAAATTAGAGAGGCATGAGAGAGGAGCTGGCCAAAGTTGATCTGAAGGGAACATCAGCAAAGATGGCAGCAGAGGGCAATTGTTTCTGGGAACAATTCCGGAGGCACAGGATAGATACATCCCAAAAAGGTAGTAGCATTCTCAAGGCAAGATACACACCGTAGCTGACAAGGGAACTAAAAGCCAACATAAAAGCCAAAAAGAGTATATAATAAAGCAAAAATTAGTGCTAAGTCGTAGGATTGGAAAGTTTATAAACACCAACAGAAGGCAACTAAAAACGTCAAAAAGATGGAATACGAAGGTAAGTGAGCCAATAATATTAGATACCAAAGTAAAATGTAAAAGAGAGGCAAGGGTAGATATTGGACTGCTGAAAAATGGTGCTAGAGAGGTAGTAATGAGGGACAAGGTAATGGCGGATAAACTGAAGAAGTATTTTGCATCAGTCTTCATTATGGAAGACACTAGCAGTATGTCGGAAGTTCGAATGTATCAAGGGGCAGAAGTGAGTGAAGTTGCCATTACTTGGGAGAAGGTGCTTGGAAACTGAAAGGTCTGAAGGTGGATAAATTACCTGGACCAGATGGTCCACAGTCCAGGGTTCTGAAAGAAGTGGCTGAAGATATTGTGGAGGCATAGGTAATCATCTTGCAAGAATCAATAGATTGTGGCATGGTTCTGGAGACTAAAAAAATTGAAAATGTCATTCCACTCTTTAAAGAAGGGAGGCAGGAGAAAGAAAATTAAAAGCCAGTTAGTCTGATCTCAGTGGTTAGGGAGATGTCAGAGTCAATTATTAACAATGTGGTTCTGGGGTACTTGGAGGCAAATAATAAAGTAGGCCGAAATCAGCATGGCTTCCTGAAGGGAAAATCTGTTGGAATTCTTTGAAGAAATAATAAGCAGGATAGATAAAGGACAGTCAGTGGACATTGTTTAGTGGGATTTTTCAGAAGGCCTTTGAAAAGGTGCCACATGAGGCTGCTTAACAAGAACCTTTAGTATTACAGGAAAGATATTGGCATGGATAGAGCATTGGCTGATTGGCAGAAGGCAAAGAGGAAATAAAGGGAGCCTTTTCTGGTTGGCTGCCGGTGACTAGTGGTGTTCCTCAGGGGTCTGGGTTAGGACCAATGCTTTTTATGCTATATGTCAACAATTTGGATGACGGAGTTGATGATTTTGTGGCCGAATTTGCAGATGATACAAAGATAGATGGAGAGGCAGGTAGTGTTGAGGAAGATGGGAGGCTGTAGAAGCACTTCGACAGATTAGGAGAATGGGCAAAGAAGCGGCAGATGGATTAGTGTCAGGAAGTATATGTTCATGCATTTTGGTAGAAGTAATAAAAGACCAGACTATTTTCTAAATGGAGAGAATAAAAATCCAAGGTGCAAAAGGTCTTTGAGTCCTCATGCAGGATTCCCTAAGGGTTAGTTTGTAGGTTGAGTCAGTGGTGAGGAACAAGTGCGATGTTAGCTTCATTTCAAGAGGAATAAAATATAAAAGTCAGGATGCAATGTTGAGGCTTTATAAGGCACTTGGAGAATTGTGAGCAATTTTGGGCCCCTTATTTAAGAAAAGCTGTGCTAACATTGAAGAGGGTTCAGAGGAGGCTCATGAGAATGATTCCAGGAACGAAGGGTTACCATCTGAGAACCAACTGATGGCACTAGGCCTGTAATCACTGGAGTTCTGAATAATGAGGGGATATCTCATTGAATCCTATCAAATGTTGAAAGGCCTCGATAGTGGATATGGAAGGGATGTTTCCTATGGTGGGGTAGTCCAGGATCAGGGGGCACAACCTCAGAATGGAGGAATATCTACTTATAACAGAAATAAAGAGGAATTTCTTTAGCCAGTGATGAATCTGTGAAATTTGCTGCCACAGGCAGCTGTGGAGGCCAAGTCAGTGGGTATATTTAAGGCAGAGAATGATAGATTCTTGACTGATTGGGGCATGAACGATTACAGGAAGAAGGCAGGAGATTGGGGCAGAGAGGGAAATGGTTCAGCCATGATAAAATGGCAGATCAGATAATATAGGCCAAATGGCCTAATTCTGCTCTAATAGCTTATAGTTTTATGTAGGTGGAAGGATCTTATACATGACCCTCAGATGGACAATTTGGCAATTTACAGATGTGTTTTGAAGGATTACCTTCGTGTGAGGGAAATAAAAATGCCTTGGTCTTTATTGATGCTTTGTTCCATGATGAGTTGAAGCATTTCTTTGTAGAAAGAATGTTGCAGTTACAGTAGCTGACTGAAGGAAATCATCCTGAGGTTTGGGATTCTTTGGGAACTGTCTAACGTTGACGGTACCTGTTTCACTGAGAAGGCAATAAAAGTATTGCCTACAAACGTAAGGCTTTACAGATTGATCAACATTTCCATTGTAGCTACCATCCTCAGTCAGCAAGCTTGGTAGAAAGGATGAATGGCACAATTAAGAACAAGCTCAGTAAAATGTATGAGCGACTGAAAGTTAACGAGGCGAGTAAAGTCGTACTAATTGAAAGAAATGGCAAACATGTAATAAACTACAAAAACAGCATGATAGAGACAGTGAAAAGTCTAAACAGCAAATCTTTGCATTAAACAAACGAGTGAAAGAACACTGCAGTTCAATCAATATGCATTGTTTGAAAATTTTTCCCTCCCCCTCCCCTCCTCTTCTATTCCCCAGTCTGGCCTTTTACCTCTTCTCACCCACCTATCACTTCTTCCTGGGCCCCCTCCTCCTGTGATCCACTCTTCTTTCTTATCAGATTCTTTCTTCTCCAGCCTTTCACTTTTCCCACACACCAGGCTTCACCCATCACCCTCCAGCTCAACTCCTTTCCCTCCACCACCACACCACCCCCCCACACCTTTTTATTCTGGCAGTTTCTCCCTTGCTTCACAGTCCTGAAGAAGGGTCTTAGTACGAAACGTCAACTATTTATTCATTTCCATAAATCGTGCCTGACCTGCTGAATTCCTCTAGCATTTTGTGTGTACAGTCGGCCCTCTTTCTCTGTAGGTTCCGCATGCGCAGATTCAACCAACCATGGATTGGGGAAAACCGGAAGTTCTCTCTTCAGCACTTGTTGTTTGAGCATGTACAGAATTTTTTCATGTCATTATTCCCTGAACAATACAGTATAACAACTATTTACATAGCAGTTACATTGTATTAGGTATTATAAGTAATCTGGAGATGATTTAAAGTATACAGGAGGATGTGTGTGGGTTACTGCGGATCAGGAACCAAAAAAGAAAACGAAAGTTCTCTAAGTCGGAACAGGTACATCCGGTATTATTTAGCATTAGTTAGTCAAATGTTTGTCTTAGTATATAATATATATTTTACCTTTCTATGCATATAAAACACTTAAGAAACATATGTATTTCAATAATTAAACCACTGCATTGCTTAGTCATTATTGCAGTTTTCATCGGGACAGGGCCTTCACATGCTCCATTATTCTCACTTTATCCTTTAAAATTGTTCCGAATGTCGACCAACTGTAGCCTAATGCTTTTCTAATGACTGATGACGTTTCACCTCTTTCCAATCGCTTTATAATTTTCACTTTATTTTCAATCGTGAGTGTTTTTTGGAACAGAAAACCTGCCGGCGGTGGGTCCAGAGCTCCACCGGGTCCTAAAGTCCACTGCACTGAGACAGGTTAAATAAGCTCCGATGCTCTGCAAGGTCCTAAGCTCCACCGACTTATGCATCTGTATTTTTTGTTATCCGCTGGGGGTCCCAGAACCAATCCCCTGCAGACAAGGAGGGCCAACTGTATTGCATTATGTGAAATTTACTTTATTTACTTTACTTTATTGTCACCAAACAATTGATACTAGAGCATACAATCATCACAGCGATATTTGATTCTGCGCTTTGCGCTCCCTGGAGTACAAGTCAATACTCCTTCTGAAGTCAACAACCAATTCCTTCATTTTGCTGACGTTGAGGGATAGGTTATCGTCTTTGCACCATGCCACTAGGTTCTTAATTTCCTCTCTATACACAGACTCATCATTACCCAAGATATGGCCTACAATTGTGGTGTCATCAGCAAACTTATATATTGAGTTCAATGGAAACTTGGCTACACAATCATGGGTGTACAGTGAGTACAGCAGGGGGCTGAGTACACAGCCTTGTGGGGCACTAGTGCTCAGAGTGATTGTAGAGGAGAGCTTGTCCCCTATTTTTACAGCCTGGCTCCTGTCTGTGAGGAAGTTGAAGATCCAGCTGCAGATCTGAGTGCTAAGACCCAGGTTCCGGAGCTTAGGAATCAGTTTATTTGGAATAATGGTATTAAAGGCAGAGCTGGAATCAATGAAAAGGAGCCTTATATATACATCTTTATTCTCCAGGTATTCCAAGAAGGAATGTAGTGCCAGAGAGATGGCATCTGCCGTTGACCTGTTGCTCCAGTAGGCGATCTGCAAAGCGTCGAGGTTGACCAGTATGGTTCAAGTTTCAAGCTGAACTAAAACAAAATGGAAAAATGCCGCTGCAACTTCAAGTTAGTGGTGCTGCTATTTGTAGTACTGCTGGTGCTCTGCCCTGGCTAATACCTACTTCTGAAGCTCTGCCCAATAAATTACAGATCACATCGAACATTCTCCCTCCACAGCCACCTCCATCCAAACTCTGGTGAGTTACAGGATTCTGGTAACAGCAACACCATCTGAACTGCAAGGAATTACAGGATGGACATAACAGACTCTGCAGCAGCCCTAGCAGCTCATGTGAGAGCAGTGATGAAACAAAAAGGCTGACAGCTATGTTAGATTAAACTATTGCTAATTAATGTATTGATGAGCTGGTGGCAGATCAATTGACTATCGCTCAACCGCTCAACAACCTGCTGAATGACTAGAAACGCTCAGTCGTGCCTCTTAATGAAGAGCAACTGAAAGCATTTTAAATTTTGAAGGTGACATTGCGTATTGAACCTGCAAGAAGAATCCCTGATACACGTATGAAACACATGATACCAATATTAATTCAAGAACATGTAGAGTGACAACATCCTGTTGGTTAATACTCTGCCAAAGGTTTGATTCTATCCACTGATGTCTCTTTAATGATTGAGAGTGGGATTCAAATGGTTGATTCTGGAACTGGAGTGCTGGCATTAGGTAATGTGTCACTGCAACTGGAAGAGCAAGGGGCCCTATCTGGGGAGCAGTAAAGGTACATGTACAGAACTGACAAATTTCAGTACTCTCCATCCACTAAACAGCAGTTATTGGGCCTGTGGTTACCAGCCCTATCCCAGACTGCTAGGCACATCCCCGAGTACAAGGGGGAAGTGGAGACAGCCATAGTTCTGGAAGGGCTGCTCTTTATCTTGCCTACATAGCATCCCATATGCAAAACTTGGCGTCACCATCTCCCCACCTTCTGGTCCGGTGGCACCAGAGACCAAAAGATTCTGGAATTGCCATTCCAGGATATGAGACTGCGAGATTATCCTAGAAACTGACTAATATGGCACCTGCTTTGGAGAAAATAGAGTGTGAAACTGCATATGTCTTTGATCAAACCCAACAAGTATTAACCAAGTTGTCAGCAGAACTGGTGGCAGTCGTTACAGCAGTACTACAAAACAGAATTACTTTGGATTTTATTCTATCAGAAAAAGAGGGCACTTGTGTTGTTCTATTTACAGAGCTGATCAATCAGAAAATACAACTCACTTTGCAAAATATATCCAAGAAGCTACCAAAGAGATTATGAGGATCAGTATCACAACTATTACACTCTAGGAAATGGATGGTAGTCATTCTGGATGCTGGGAGGATGGTGGGCAACTGTTCTGCATTATGGTATAACTATTGGTCTTATAATCTGTTCTTCTTATATGACTTTTGTGTGAAAGGAGAGGATACTAAGGCAAGGAATAGGGCCTCATTGAAATGGACGGATGAAAACAGAATTTTGGGTCAGGTTTTGAAACTGCATCATTGCTTTATATACATACGGTTTATATGCATATTTCAATTAGTACATTTGGTAAAATGTAGTGTTGTCAAGAAATGACAAAAAGGAGGTAACGTGGAAACGTCCTTTACCTTTAGTAAAAAAATGGAACCTGTATTGTACCGCAGTGCCTTGCTAATAGTTTTCATGCAAAATTATGCCAATGGAGTCTGGGTCCTTGACAAACTGCAGACCCGCATATCGTTACTGGAAGGATGCCTAGTACACTGACTAAGCAGGCAAACAGAATGAAGCTGACCTTGATATGACACTTAAAAAAGACTGATTATGTTGTCTGATTTTTTTCAAAGATGTCACCAGCTCTTGTGCAATGATGGTCTTCCCTTGCAGCAAATAAAATAAATGTGGTTATGATTGATCCACTCTGTTAATTGTTGTTTATTATAAGATGTAGAGAAAAGGTACTTAACATTAGGCACTAGTATAATTGAAGCCTGCTGAAAGCAAATGTGTTCCTGGGACTGCCAAAGTGAGAGGTTAAAGATATCAGTAAATGCTCCAGCCAGTCGATCAGCACAGGTCTTTAGTACTTGGCCAGGTACTCTGTCTGTGTTTTATTCTTTCCACGAGTTCATCCTCCTGAAGGATGCTCTCACGTTGGTCTTAGAGACAGAAATCACAAGGTTACTGGGAACTGTGGGAGTTCATGTTATGACAGTCAAAGTGAGCATAAAAGGCACTGAGTTTATCTGGGAGTTGAACCTGAGATTTTAACATTCTCACTTTCCACAAATACAGCTTGAGTATTTACAAGATTTTCCATTTTATCTGTTTTTCAGTACAAATTGTATTTACAGTATTGTGGTTGCTCACCTGCGAAAAGTTTAAAATCAAATGCCCATTGTATTTATTTAATGTGTTTCTGGCAGTAGCTTAATAAAGATAAAATACTTCAGAAACATAGACCAAAGCATAAAAATTCCAATTATAATATAAAATTGTAAACAGATGTTTGATTCTGAATTTAGATGCCTGTGTATAATTTTGACATCACACCTAATATTGGTTATGTCTCACCGTAGCTATGCATCCCCATGAAACAATACAATTTTGAATCAACAGTCTCTACCTGCATCCTCAGTTTCCTCCTCTTCCTCCTCCTCCTCCTCTTCTATGGAACTTGGCACAGGATCTTGAGCATCAAAATCTTGCATTTGAATTCGTTCCACCATAAAATGCTAAAAATATTAATTAAGCAGGCATGTTGAGAACTTGCCAGCCATATCAAATTTCTTTTTAAACAGTTACAGCATTAATCTGAAAGAATATGCACTAAAATCAAATTTAAATCGGTTATATATGACAGTAAAACAAATATATTCAGAGGAGCAATTTGAAGGCGCAAATACTTAACATCTCCACATTTATAAATAAGCTTTAAGAACAAAACATCCTTAAATAACTTTTCCAACAGTTTTTAATGAGAATAGTCATGCTGACCTTGCAATTCATTAGTTCAGGGATACACATTATTAAGGTCTTTTATGAAGCACAGTGATGATCATTTTGGTCATGAGCTAACCACTGCTAAGCCTACATAGGCCATTCAGACTTGTTCCTGCTTTACCACTAAATCACATCACAGCTCATCTTTTACCTCAACATCAGCTTTCTGCTCTCATATCATATCCCACAATTATCTTAATATCTAAATATTAATCAATGATGTGCTCAGCAACTGCTCCCCCCACAGCCCTTCTGGGTGACAAATTTCTGCAATGTCCGATTCCTTTAATCTGAACTGTGATCCTCAGTGAAGCATCAACTGCATCTTGCCCTCAGGCCCAGTACACTTTAGTGGGATCACCATTCTGAAGTAGAGAAAGCCTCGAGTTTAGAGAAATTTAAGGTGATTCCTTTGATTGTACTGGGTCTGCTTAATTTCAGGCATATTGAATACGTATGAACTTAAACAATCTGATGAACTTTTGCTACATTCCCTCAATCACAAGGGAAAGAAACCACACTTTTATGGTCTCACCGGCACCCTATATAATTGGAGCAACATTTTGCACTATTATGCTCAAATTATTTTTGAATAAAGGCCACCAGCTTGCTATACTTTCATGTTTATTTTCAATGATTCATGTGTAAAAACATCCAAGTGCCTCCAAACATCCACTTTCAAGCCATCCATTAAAAAAGTTCCCTTTTCTTCCCAAGCAACCATTACAATGCTGAAGGGACACAGCAGATCAGACAACATCTGTGTACAGCCAACGTTTCAGGTTGACACTGTTCGTCTGGACTTCAAACTGGAGGCCTTATAGTTTTGTCATTGTATTCCATCTGCCATGACCCTACTCATTCATAAACCACTTCAGTTTATTGTTGCTGCATTAATTAAGCAGGCTGGGTCTGCACTTCCTAGTTCAGAAAAGTGAAAGGTGATCTCACTAAAAGGCACAGTGCTATCCATCTTGGTGGGACTACTGAAGAGGTCTAAAGGCTGAGTTATACTTGCACGTCGCATCGACGCTGTATGTATCGCGTACCCTACGCCGTACCTACGCCATAGGGTGACGTGTACCTCCCCAGAAAAGTAACTCACACGTCACGGCAACACAGACTGCAACAACTGTGATTGGATCACTCGGTAGCACCACATTTCCTCCTACGCATTTCCGATTGCTTCTTCAACGCCATGTCTGTACACCGATGTGAAATAGATGAACCAAATCATCAAAATCTACCTGCCGACATGCAAAAATGTTTGAAATGCATTTCCTTGTCCATGTCTCTCACAAAGAAACTCAACACAGTGGCACAGAAACACCACCGCCAACTAGCATTTTGGTGCACACCAACGCAGGCTTGCTATGACATAGGGCTACGCAGAAGTGAAAATCAGGGCTACGGGGTTGGCTGCGGCGTAGCCCGTACACACAAGTATAAATCAGCCTTAAGAATAAAGAAACACACACAAAATGCTGGTGGAACGCAGCAGGCCAGGCAGTGCTTCTCCCTATAGATGCTGCCTGGCCTGCTGCGCTCCACCAGCATTTTGTGTGTGGTGCTTGAATTTCCTGCATCTGCAGATTTTCTTGTTTTAAGAATAAAGAAGCTAACTCCAACTCCCTTTACTTAATCACCAAGTCTGTTCCTTTGTTCTAATGTTGCATTTCTGCCCACCCTCACATCTCTATAGAGGATATGTTTGTGGATGTCCTACCTTTAGTTGAAAACAAAAAACATCTCTACATTAATGTTGTTTCACTTGAAATATTAACTCTGTCTCTCTCTCCTCAGGTAATAACTGACAGCTGATTACCTTTCAAACATTTTTTGTTTCATTCTTACTGTCTTTGAACTTGAAGTAGAAATAAATAAAGGTTGCTCGTCAACACAAAAGATAGCCACTTTGTCACAAATACCCCCTCTTCAGAATATAAAAAACATGGTTCTATTAGCTATACAATCTAGCAGCACAAATTAAATCCTGAATGAAATATATCTGCTGCAAATTCAATTACACTTCATCTACATTATAGCACATGCATTGCATTGTTCATATAGCTCACAATCACTCCAACCTTTTACGCTTAGGCATCACTCCAAACAACTGACGGCAACAAAACAAATAATGCCACTGTGTTCAGATGCATGAAGGAGTCACAGATTCAGATATATGCTCTATTTCTCCTGGACAGGACAAAAATGAAGAGTCAGCAGTTCACTTTTGCAGACTTAGATTTCACTACTTAATTTTGCGTATTGAGAATTGTATTTCTTATTCAAACAGGAATGGAATGCTAAATTCATTTTTAATCAAATGCACCTCAACATGCAATCAAATGCTTACTTTCTGAGGACACAACAGAATGTCTGCACTGCAAGACAGTCAATTCTATTAAACATATTCGTCATAAAGCCAGCTGCCTGAGAGACTCCCAGGGACTAGCTATTCCTAAGAATTGTTAAAAGTCTTGATGAATAAAGTTAAATTAGCCAATTGCAAAAGATGAACTAAGAAAGAGATATGATTATGGAAGCCCTAGAAAAGAAGTATCTACAGATGAGCAGTGTCAGGTGGACAATAAAGTATGCAAGTCTTCTCCACTACCAGATTCATAACGTGCTTTAAACACTCTTTTTAAAGTTCAAAGTACATTTTATTGTCAAAGTATATGGATGTCTCCACATACAACCCTGAGATTAATTTTCTTGCATGCATTCTCAATAAATCTATAACAGAATAATAACCAAAATAGAATGAATGAAAGACCACACCAACTTGGATGTTCAACCAAAAGACAACAAACTTAAAATACAAAAACAAAGAAATAATAAAATAAGCAATAAACACTGAAAACATGAGATGAAGAGTCCTGAAAGTGAGCCCATAGGTTGTGGGAACATTTCAATGATCAGGCAGGTGAAGTTGAGTGAAAAGATCCCCTCTGGTTCAAGAGTGTAATGGTTGAGCGATAATAACTGCTCCTGAAACTGATGCTGTGAGTCCTGAGGCTCCTGTACCTTTGTCAGCAACCAGAGAGTATTGTGGGGGGGGGGGGGGGTCCTGACGGTGAAAGGGAATATGTTATAGATTACAGACAGGCCTTTCTACATGACTATAGTTCTCGATTGCTCATCAGCTCGAAATGCATTATTTAAGTTGTTTTGGCTGAGATGGCTGTTCAAATAAATTGGGGGAAAACCTCCAAACTTCATTCTGCCTGGAAGTCGAGTGTCTGCACCTAGAGGGATCAATGCCACTGGCAAAGGGATGGAACAACTGCTCTAGCAAATACTGGCATATGAAACTGAAAAAGGACAAGATAGTAAAGCTCCTTCTTGATCTTGAACAAAAAACACCTGCTGTCACCATCAGTGACTTGTATTACCTCATATAGTTCTGTTTCACTAGGGAGGCTACAACTAGGTGTACTACCAATAGCCGGACATGCACCATGTAGCTGTTAAGGTCACCATGACCCTTGAAGTTTATGATGCAGGATCCAAGTTCCATCATGTAATTTGAACAAAATCTGTTAAATTACAGTAAATAGATGTACTTTTTTGGCATAAAATATTTACAAAACCATGGGCTTCCAATGCGGACAAGAAGTCACCATGGTCCGTAGAATATGCAAATCCAAGCACAGTGATTACTGTGGCAACATTCTGCTACATCAGTTCTCAAATGCCTACTTTTCTACTTTGACCAATCATTATCAGTTTACAGACTGTTCTAGGGAACAGAACTCTTACATAATCTAGACACTACCTATTTATAGAAGTGAGAGGGAGAGGAAGATAAAGGCTAGTAGATGATAGGTGGAACTAGATTGACAGCTGGGCATGGGATGGAGCCAGATGGGGAAGAAACACAGGTAGATAAAGATAGGTATGTGAGTGTTTGGTAGATGAAACCTGGAGGGTAGGGTAATGAGTTTGGGTAATGGGTTTGAGGTTGTGGAGAGGGGTAGGGATGCTGTAAGGGATGAATAAAGGGAGAGAGAAATTGGATGGACTAGTGGGAATGTTAAAACAACACAAGGAGTGTGGATTACCTCACATTTGAAAATTCAAACCTCTTTCCATTCTGGCACCATCCTGTCTGTCTTTTGCCTTCTCCGCTGACACGGTGCAACAAGCAAAAGCTAAAAAAACATCTCAAGTTCCACTTGTGCAGTTTATAACCTAACGTTTTGAACATGTAATTTTCCAACTGCAGGTAACCCACACCTCAGTTCCCTCCCACACCCAATCCTCCTTTCCGTCTACACTCTCAGTCCTGATGCAGAGTCTCAACCCAAAATACCAACCATCCCTATGTGTCCAGAGATGCTTATTCTTATTCCTTCTTACCATTGCAACTACATTCAGGATACGTTACTTGGCATGTTGGCCAGTGTTAACAAACTAGTGTCTCACAGCTTGTCTCAGAACTCTCACATCACAAGCCAATATTCACTCCAGATGAACTTCCTCTGAGCTCCTACAGTTCAATGGTAGAAAATCACATATGAAATAGCAGCCATGGTGCACCTCTCTTCAAGGTCAATATTGCCATTTAACTTATTTTAATCATCTGCAATGTCTCATATACCAAACACATCTGAATGAGGCACACAATCCAGTGCTGCACTGGCCTTTCATAGCATTAGCTGCCATTCTAAATGTGACATTAGGTGGCGTTTTGCATCTGTTTCCTGCACCATGAAATCCATGGCTTATAAAATTATAGCTTTTCTTAAGATCTTGAAACAATGAGTCCACAGGGACTGTTTTGAACAAAGCATCTGTAGAATAAACTACTTTGACAAGCCATCTATTTTTGCTTGTTTCATGGAATTTACAATTTATTTGTTGGACACACTATGTTGAACTTTGAGTGCCTTTCTTACACTCTTTTAAACAAGCACGTAATATTATATTAAGCCAACAAAAGCAAATACTGACAAAATTTTGAGCTGAAAAGACTGCCTATGTGATATATCCTCCCAGAAAGAATATGTTCTCTAAAAAAAAATGGACTGTCATAAAATGCACTTCCTCATTTATCTTCTTGGTTTTATTTGAACTAGCCATCTGCCAATAAGAGAAAACTCAACACATCAATGGAACTTTAGAATTTAGAATCTAATATTGTTACTTAAGATTGCTACTGGGGATTTGCTGTTGAAAGAAAGGTTTTGTGCACATGAACTTCCCAAGAGGACAATACTTTAAATAAATATCATCAAGTCATCAATGTTGATTCTTAGTGGCTCAGTACCAAATATAGCAATGTGAATTTTACAATAAAGGTTTTACCTTTCTGCTACACAAAATAGCTCAGCCACTGTTGCTGTGGCAACAGCCTGGCTGACGACTGTGCCTGTCTGGTTTAATCAACCGAGCACATTAGCTTGCATGTGTTGTTCTCCTTGAATGCTGCAACATTATTTACATATCCATTTCCTTAAGACACGATTAAGTTATAAAGTTCAGATCAAAATATTAATCACAAAGTTAGTGTGAATTTTCTGTAATATCTGAACTATGAAACTTAGCTTCTCTGAAGGAAGTGCATGCAGTACCATTCCTGACAGCAGGTGCAGTATAAACATATATTGCTTAAGTTTACTCAGGAAATTAAAAATGAAATTGATGCTAAAATCTAAATATTAACTGCTCAAAATCTGAATATACAGCATTGAATCCGAATAATAACAGCAAGTCAACTTTTAGTCCAAAAAGTATACTTTAATAATGAAGGTATTTTTTCCTCAAAAAGTTTCTCCAGCCTTTGTAGAAATATGCAAATTTCTTATCAGAATTTCCAGTTGAAATGTAGTTTCTCAGATATAAATGCAGTTATAGTACTGGAATATTTAAACATATTTCATTTAGCGAATGCTTTCTAATGGAAAGCATTGTGCAAGACAGAGAACACTTGCTCACCTTCACAGCCTCCTCTAACTGAGCTGAATGACATCGTTGCAACAGGTCAACGAAAAGATAAATTAACAACACCTGTAAAATAAAATGGTTGAACAAGTCTGGTCAGTTGGATATTTTCCACTAGGATAAAGCAAGGATAGAATCCAACATGGTAAAAGCTCCCATGCCACTAATTCATTTTAACCTCTACACTAAATGCATTAGAAATAAGGATCTCAAATGAATACCTCGATGAGCAATCTACAAAGCAATTTTTTTTAAAAAAGAGTGGATCACTTAAAAGCTCAAAAGGCCAAAGGCAGCTCCAAAGCACCTGAATGAGCGAAGCTGGATTCAGGGAGGAAGAGTCAGTCTGGCAGGGCCAGTTGCCAGGAACAGTACAGTAGCTTGTGATTGGAGGTCAGAGCTTGGGAGAAGATGTAGCTGGTTATTAAAGATTGGGGCAGAAATTAAAGCCTCGGTGAGTTTGATGATGAAATAAAAGACTGGACCTGGACACGAGGGGAATTTGACTTACCTACCACAATTCCAAAAACCAATCCATTGCAGTTATCACCATTAACAGTAAAATTAACATTCAGATTTGTAACTTGGAAACTTTTGAATGGAACTTATACCAATTACATTCAATTATCTTAACTATGCTTCAGTTAAACACATTCAAGTTAGTTTTATCAGCATGGCTTAGTTCAAAGCTTAAATGAAAAATATAACCAGCAACATTATCGGTTACCGCTGACATGATGAATAAAATGTTACTTCCTTTGGTGATGAATAATATTTAGGCTAGGATGCATTAACCACTATAATTTCACTGTCAATTATTTGCAGTACATCTTCCTGGATTACCTACCTGCATAAAAAATCCAATTATGAATGATACCAAAAAAGGTTGCAGTCCTGCATGTGCCACTTTACCAGGCAACCCTGTAACAAGAGAACACAGAACGTAGAGAAGTGCAACACAAAAATGGCCTTTCAGCCCACCAGGGTCTATTACAATCATGATATAAAATTAAACTAATCCCACCTGTCTGCACATGGTTTGCTCCCCTCTACTCATCTATCTAAATGCCTCTTAAATTTTGCTCTTGTGTTTGCTTCCATCTCCACCCCTGTTGTGTGTGTTCAAGGCACCTACAGTGTCAGGAAATTGTGAGGAAAAAAATTTGCCTTGCAGATCACTTTTTAAATTTTCCCTCCTCATCCTAAACTAATGCCCCTCCAGTATTTGATAGTTCCATCATGGGAAAATAGCTCTGATTACCCATCCTATCTACACTATGCCTCACATAAAATTATGTGCTTCTATCATGTCTTCTCTCAACTTCCATTCCTCCAGAGAAAGCAATCAAGTTTGTCCACTCTCTCCTTGCAACTAATACTCTCCTATTCTGAAGACGCACCCTCGGTGTTTTAGGAACAGCTTCATTCCCTTCACCATTAGAGTTAACAATGCTCCATGCACACATCCTCATTACTTCAACATCTTTTTGGACTATATGATTTTTTTATGATTATATATCATATAAGTGTGTACGTGGTGTCCAGGGAGGGTAAGTACCTCTGGTGAAGGGGCTTGTCATGTCCATTCCAGGGCAGCTCATTCACCTTTGGTCCTCACCAGACACCCAGCCCTCACCTGTGGCTCCAGGTAGCTGTTTGCTTGCTACAGCAGCCACACACTGGTACATTGCTTCGACAGGCAGCCTCATACCCCGGTGAGGTAGAGTCATGCCTGTCCAGGCATGTGAACTCAGCTCCAGCGGACTGGGCAGATGAGATCCACAGTGAAATCCAATGGCTAGGAAGATGGTACAGCAACACTCCGTGGAGAGCAAAGGACATGACATGGCATGAAAGGTGTCATGGTCATCCACAGTAACCAATGAAAACCCCAGTTTGTGATACTTGTTCATACTACCTGACCTGGACGTCTGAGCTTGAAAGAGTGGAAATGCCCCAGTGCAATGGCTTTTCCTCTTTAAAAACTCTCCCACACAGGTTTCCTGTCATTGTCTGACAAGGTGGACAATCCCCATATTTCTTATTGTAACCTACTGAATTTATGTATTGTACTATACTGCTCCCACAAACAAATTTCACAACATATCTCATTGATAATAAACCTGATTCTGATTTCAAGCAACATCCTTGTGAACACCTTCTGTACTCTCTCCAAATCCCCCACTTCCTTCCGACTGTACAGCACAACACTCCACTTGTGGCCTAACCTAAAGTTGTTTTAACAACACACAGAGAATGCTGGTGGAACACAGCAGGACAGGCAGCATCTAAGAGGAGAAGCACTGTCAAAGTTTTGGGCCGAGACCCTTCATCAAGGCCCTTCATCAAAGTTGTTTTATTCTTTTAGAACAGCTAGAACATGACTTCCCAAGTTTTATCCTCAATGCCCCAAGCAATGAAGACAAGCCGTCATACGCCTTTTCTACCAGCCCCATTCACTTGTATTATGACTTCTACTGGTATCAATCTGTATATTAATGCTCCAAAGGGTCTTGTCTTTATTGGATACAGTCCTCTTATATTTTGTCCCAAAATATTTGCCAAGATGAAACTGCATCTGCCATTTCTCCACCCTAAAACCTAGCTGATTTCTTTTGAGAGCTTTCATCTTCAACAACTCCTCCAGTTTGCGTCACCTACAAATTTACTAACCAAACATAACAAATAAATATATAAAGAAACATTCAATCTCTAATGGATAAGTATCTCAATAATTAGTCATGCAAAGTGGAACCAGCATTGTAGTGGGGAAGGTGGGAGAGAATATTTCCAGCTGACCTAGGGACCCAGGTGAATTTAGCATGACTTCATCATGTTTTTCTTTGATCCCCACCTCTGTTCCAAAGTTAGCAGCCAATTAGAGGTCAGGTGGTGAAAGTCACAACCTTGAGAATATTATTTAGGACTGGAAGAGGGAGAAAAAGTCTCTGGGGTGAAGGAAATTGTGAAGAGTAGGATGTGAGGTTTTATAAGAGGCTATTGCTGAAGGAAGAAGAGAGAATGGGGGGCTTGGGAGAGGACAAAAATGGAAACTGTTAACTGACCATCCTGCAGTCTTCTCAAATACTAGACAATTTTTCAAAGCAATCCTCACTGTAAACCAGTATATTCACTTCATTACCAGGCTGCTAAATACGCACCGACTATATTATCAAGCAATTATTTGTTTCATCAGAATCTAACATGCATCTTTAACACAAAGTACACTGCAGATGC
Source organism: Hypanus sabinus (assembly GCF_030144855.1). Taxonomy (NCBI): domain Eukaryota; kingdom Metazoa; phylum Chordata; class Chondrichthyes; order Myliobatiformes; family Dasyatidae; genus Hypanus; species Hypanus sabinus. Next base: position 53,507,602 of record NC_082707.1, read on the forward strand.
TATGGTCAAATCAACACGTACAAACAAGCTGGATGAACTCAGCAGGTCGGGCAGCATCCGTTAAATGAACAGTCAACGTTTCGGGCTACATTTCCATTCGTTTATGTCCATACATGGCCTCCTCTACTGCTGTGATGAGGCCAAACTTAGTTTGGAGGAGCAACACCTCATATACCGTCAGCCCCTCGGTATGAACATCGAATTTTCCAACTTCCGGTAATTCCCTCCCTCTCCCTTCCTCCATCCCACTTTCACTCTGTCTCCTCTTCTAGCTGCCTATCACCTCTCTCATGATTCTGCCTTCTTCTACTACCCATAGTACTTTCCTCTTACATTCCTTCTTCACCTCTCCTTCCTATCCCCTCCCTGCTTCCCCTTTCCCACCCCTTAAATCATTCCTCTGATTGGTTTTTCACCTGGCACCTTCCACCCTCCCCCATCTTCTTTATAGGGCCCCTGCCCCCTCCTTCTTCAGTCCTGATGAAGAGTCTCGGCCCGAAACGTTGACTGTTCATCTCAATGGATGCTGCCTGACCTGCTGAGTTCATCCAGCTTGTTTGTACGTGTTGATGCATCTTTAAAACAGGCTCTCCCTCCCTTGTCCCATATCAGTCCCCCATCCGTCCCCCATCCAACCATACACTAAGTACTCTTCTGATTTAAGATGATTTATAAATTCTTGACCCACTCTCACCCTGAATTTCTATAAGCAAGTTTCAAGCATTTTCTTCAAGCATAGATGATAGTTAAAATAAAAAGTGAATATTATTTCTCAAGTGACTTACAAAAACAGTTCTAAAAAGCTTTTTATTTGGACTGAAAGCATCTTGCTATGACCTTTGGAGATATGACGCATTAGGTAGATTCTTTCTCTGATGCCCAAATGGTACTCTGGGAGATGACTGACTACTGTTGTAGAACCCAACCCATTTTGCTTCTACTTGTGAAGAATACTTATCTAACCTAGACTGCAACATTTTCAGAAAATGCAACAGCAAAACCTATTTTCCCTAAGACAAAACCTCTACAATTTCAGTCTGTCCCTCTGTGCATGACAAAAATAACATGGAAGCACAGATTTTTATTTTGTTCCCTGCATTCATATAATCTGAAGCAGAGACATCCTTGAAAAATGCTTCAATTCTTAAAAACTCATTATTTTCCAAGTTTAATATTGATGGGAATATTGATAGTAAAATATGGACCATGAAACCTGCTCCAAAAGATTCCTATACAAAACAGCCACTCTTTCACAATCTTGTTACAGAAGAGATAATTGAGGCAATTGGTTTCACTCTGTGGCTTCACAGCTTAAAGACCCTTTCAGCAGGTAAGGCATTATTGATGAAATTATAACTTACTTTTCCTGAGCCATATCTTAGCGATTTGTGAAAATGCCAATTGACTGAAAAACCTACTAGTTATATCATATTGTTTTTGGAAGCCGGAGAGTAAACCACTCATTAGGCTGAAGCTTAAAGAAAATTTTTTATTAAAGACAAATGAACATTAGCAGTAATTTACTTAGATTTGCGAAAGGCTTTACTATACATTACAACTATGCTAGTCTGGCACCTTCAATAATTCACTGCTGGCAAACTTATAATTTTTTTAAATAAAAGATGTCACACAGTAGGATAATAATTTTTTCAATGAACCAAATGAGTTTAAAGCATATGAAAGAAAACTCTGATGCTGAATGACTAGGATCTCTGAACAAGTATCTTACAGATTATCAGTACTTCTCTGTCATTTCCTTCCCATCTGCCATTTCACAGAGAATCAGATCCAATATTGTAGAATACCTTCACACAACAGTTTGATGGTGTAGTTCAATGGTGCATCTCCAGCAATTTGAGTTCATCCAGGTCCTTGTTGTTGCCTGGGTGGAGTTTGTGCTTTCTCCCTGTGACTGCATGTGATCCAGATTTATCCCATATCCAGAAAATGTTTGGTTAGGTTAATCAGGCACTGTAAATTTCACCTAGTGTACCAGTGAGTGGTAAAATCTGGGAGCTGGAGTGGGGCAGAGTTGATGGGAAGAATTGAAGAGAATAAGGCATGATAGTGTAAATGGGTGCTCGATGACCATTGCAGATTCAGTAGCTATGGGGCCCATTCCTATGCTGGATGGCTCAATGACTGCCTAGTGTTTTCTAGATCTTCTTTCTTAAACTACTCCAAATAATCCAATTTGAGTAAGAAAATTTGAAAACAACAAAAAATATAAAAATCTTCAGATAAAATATATTTACTTTATAAAAACGTCCAATGGGATTCAATGTGACATACACAGAAATGAAAGGCACAGGGTCATACACTCAGTGGCCACTTTATTAGGCACCTCCTGTACCTAATAAAATGGCCACTGTGTATGTGTGTGGCCTTCTGCTACTGCAGTCTTCAAGTCTGATGTGTTGTGTGTTCAGAAATGCTCTTCTGCACACCATTGTGGTAGCGCATGGTTATCTGAGTACCTGTCAGCTTCCTATCAGGATGAAGCAGTCTGGCCATTCTCCTCTGACCTCTCTCATTAACAAGGCATTTTCACCCATAGAACTACTGCTAACTTGATGATGTTTGATTTTTGCACCATTCTCTGTAAACTGTGTAAATTGTGTGTGAAAATCTCTGGTCAGCAGTTTCTGAGATAATCAAACCACTCCATCTGGCACCAACAGTAAAGTCACTCAGATCACATTTCTTTCCCATTCTGAAGCTTGGCCTGAACAATTACTGAACCACGTCAATAGACAATAGACAATAGGTGCAGAAGTAGACCATTCGGCCCCTTGAGTCTGCAACATGTCCTGCATGCTTTTTGTGCATTAAGTTGCTACCACAAGATTGGCTAATTAGATATTTGCATTAACAAGGTATACAGGAGCACCGAACAAAGTGGCTACTTTGTTCACTTGGCATAATTTACTTATCATTATTTAATTATTTCTGTTTTTATTTTGCTATATTTCTATATTCTATTCTTGGTTGGTGCAACTGTAATGAAACCCAATTTCCCTCAGGATCAATAATATGCTCAGCAGAGATTGGTGCTCGAAGAAGCTGTGCCGGAGGCTCAGAGGTTCGACGGACTCGGAGTCCGCTGTGGTCAGGTCACTTTCGGTGTGTGCTGCGTCTGCGAGGCTGAGTCGGGCGGCGCCATGGAAGTCCATAGCGGGGGTATTCCCTTCTGCCGCCTGCGTGGGATGGCGAGTCTATCGGGACCCTAAGGACTTGTGGAGACTGTGTGGTGGTTTCTTTCGAACTTATAGTCTTTTAAAATCTTTGGACTATTTTTACTGTACCCATGGTCTGTTCTTTTTTAATCAATTATGCTATTGCTTGCACTGTTGTAACTATGTGGTTTTGTGCAGGTCTTGTAGCTTTAGCTTTGGTTTTTGGTCTTGTTTGTCTGGTGGATTTGGAGCTCCCTTCCGGGGAATGCGCTAAGATGGTATAGCGCGATATTAATACGCAGCAGCCTCTCTAGACTCTGGATTGGGGATTGCCAAAAGTTATGTGGATTTTCTGGTGTAGTCCATTTTGTCATGTACTTTTGTGATATCATTCTGGAGGAACATTGTCTCATTTTTTAACTGCATTGCATTTGTGGTTTCTAAATGACAACAAACTGAATCTGAATAAAGTATGTCTGTCTACTGAGTGCATATTTAAATTGAACTTTACAGCTTTTTAAGTCTAAAACAGTCTGGTTATTAACCACTGCCATCATTACCTCTAACTTCCAATTTACTGGTGCAAATTAATTTAATAGATCTGAACCAACCTAGCCACTTGAGTTATCTGTCTCATTCAAGTTATGGCAATTCATTCAACGCAATGTAGAACAACTTCAATATATTGTATACCAGGGCCATCAAAATTATTCTTGTTTTCATTCCTTATATATGCCAAGGTCATTAAAGTTATTTTTCTTTGATTTTTAACATAAATATTGTTTATTTCTCCGATAAGTGATTTTCAAACTTTTTCAGTTGATCCATTTTACCCAAATGGCTTACTAAAACAAACCCAAAAATAATAACTGAATATAAATTTATTCATGGGTTCAATCAAACAATTGAAATAAGCAAGAACTAACAATCATACTATTTTCTTTGAATGTAATGATACAAGCTGTGATGGGCTTTAAAATCAAAGGCTATGCTCTACTGGAACAGCAATTGAGATGATACACAACAACGAATCTTGTGCTGGGTCAAGTGATGAGTAAAGTCAATCTTGCAACATATTTTTCCAACCCTCTTACTTGAAGACTGCATTTCCCACATCATAAATAAATCATTCCTGATTCCTAGTGTCATAATTGTGTTCATTTTCCTCAGAGTGAGTATTGTATTGTCAATTTGTCTCCTGCACATTGTTGGTCATCCTGTTACAAGAAAAATTTTATTAAACTAGAAAGAGTGCAGAAAAGATGTTGCCCGGTTTTGGGAGCCAGAGTTACAATGAGAATTTGCATAGACTAGGACTCAATTTAGTTCGGAATGCAGATGCTTGCTTTATTGTTTACACTATTTGATTTGTGCATTTGTTGTTGGTCTTTTTTTAATTTGGGTTCTTTCAGGTTTCTTGTTTGGCCACATTATTTTATATAAATTTGATAATAAAATGTACTTTGAATTTTACTCACTTGAACATAGGAGATCAAAGCATGACACGATAGAGGTGTATCAAAGCCGAAGCTGAGCCAGTGGCCACTTTATTAGGTATACACTTCTAGTACTGGGTAGGACCTCCATCACCACCACTGCCACCAGAACAGTACAAATTCTTCATGGCATGGATTCAACAAGGTAGTGGAAGCATTCCTTAAAGACTCTGGTCCATGTTGACACAACAGCATCACGCAGTTGCTACAGATTTGTATACTTTGATAATAAATGAATCTTTGAACTTTGATAACAGTTTCCATCTTCATTGCCAAAAGCATCACACTTTACCTTAAATAATCCATTCCCAAACTGTACTTAACTTGTACAATTTTAATTCTGCCCATTGTAAAATGACACCTGATGTAAGCCTGTGCATCATTTTCTTCGGTTACTCCTCCACCTCATATCACCCCTCATACCTTCCCTCCTATTCAAGTAGATGACTTTCTTACCTTAACAAATGCTTCCAGCCTTACAACTGGTGCTGCTGTAAACGTTTACTCTGAATCACATTATGCCTTGGGAGAAGGACACGCCAATGGACAATTCTGGAAGCTATATAGGTTTCTCACCTCTTTGGAACTCTGATCAAGCATGGGGAACAATGAACCTTTATCTAGCCTTTCAATTACTTGCGATTGTTGTTTTCAACTACGTAGCTCACACTAATGGGAAGGATGAAATAACTAGAGGGAACAAACGAGATGCCTCCTTTGCAACAGCAGATCTTTATGGCCACGTAGTGCTCCAGTGTGATCAGGCTGCCAATACTTTTCAAATTCTTTAATGACAGTCTGATGCATTAGAGCCGAACAGACTTTATGGACTAAAGCACATTATGTGCAAGACTATAAAGGATGATGAGTGTAATCAAAAACCTCAACAAGAAAAACAGAGACAACAGTATGATTTGCCGGAGACATAGTCCCATCAGACATTGCTGGTATCTGCCGCTACTGGGCAAACCCCCAGGAGGCTATTTGTAAATTGTTATGTACCCTTAGGATTCATATTTTCTGTGGACAATCACTTTAAAATGTCGGAGGAATGAGACAGGCTTTTGGACACTGTTTGAGCTGTTACAAAGAGAGAGAGGGAGGCGTCCAACGCAGTGAGAGAGAGAGAGAGAGAGAGACAGAAACCACTCGAAAGATGGGTGTTATGGTTTCTCTACAAGTTGTTTACCTTTCCAAGGACACTTGCCTGCTTGCAAAGTTCTTGCAAAGAAAGGAGGTCGGAGCAGGTTGATGGACAGCTGGTGTCCAACATGTGGAGATAAAAACCAGGTCCACTGTTACACAGACAGGCACATGGTTTTGGACACTGGATGAGCTTGTTGTGCCCACAGGAAGGTGGGTATTTGGAGGATCGATTCAGGGAAATCGATCAGCAGCTCTTGCAGTGCAGAAAAGGTGTGACCGGTAGGGAGTTATTTGTGTGTCCAATCCTGGCCTGGGTTGATAGCTCTACCATTGAAGAATGGTCACCTTTGTTTGTGGTCACGGTGACTTTAAAGGAAGAGAAGAGGGGAGAAGGTGGCTTGAAACAGAAGAAACCTAGTGACAAAGAGGTCACTGTTTGGACTCTCACCTCTGTAGCCCGTAAGGGTACGTTTGAGTTCCATTCGAATACGAAGGTGTGACTGTCACGTAGTTAATCCACAGGAGTGGGTTCTCTGGTGGAGGGGAAACCTTTGTGATTACTACTTGTGTGTTACCCTTGTTTGGATGTGGTAGTTCACTGAAGAAAGGCACCCCTGTGGCAAATCACTGTTGGAGTTATTTCGTATGTCATGGAACTGGATAAGTGGCTGTCACGTTGTGTGGTTGGGTAACCTTGTGTGGAAACTACCTGTGTGTGATAATCCTTGCCTGGGTTGGTAGTTTTACCACTTGAAGATGGTACCTCAGTGATAAGCTACTGTTGGTGATAATCCATACGTGGATTCTGTTTGAGTATCCTGTGGCCACCATTTTGGGATGTCTCGTAGCTGAATCCGGGTGTGGTACCACTTGTGTTGAAAGGATATTCATTGAAGATCATTGTCAGTGATACTTCATGTATGGAGTGGAACAACTACAGAGATAAAACCTACTGCTATTGTTATTTTGGAATATTGACATAATTGCCTTCTCACAACATATACCTTTGGATTACAAATCTCTCTCTCTTACCAACAACAGCAACCTCATGCATTGAACTGAGCTTTCTTACATATCATCGTAAGACTGGATTCATTTACCCCTAGACTTGAAGAAGCTTGGTTATCCTATTTCCACACTTACGTTCATATATCATTGCTAACCTGTTTAAGATATCTGCATTTATAGTACTGTATTGCGTAGTTTACTAATAAACACTATTAGTTTATAGCAATACCAGACTCCAATGCGTTCTCCATTTCTGCTGGTTCTTTAACCCGGTCATGGGGTATGTGATGAAATCTCCAAATAAACTTTATGCAGTTACCTAAATGCACAGGCTGTGATTTTGCACTCATTTTATTTATTATCTCTACAAGTAAGAGCTTATTCAACTCAGAGAGATGATGCTGCAACTACTGATAATTTTTATTATGAGAATTTATTCCTAGGTTTGGGATCCCTGAGAGAATCTCAGGTGACAACGGTCCTCACTTTACTGGTAAAGTTATGAATTGATGAAATCCAAATAGAATAAGCATCATTTCACCTGCCTCTACCACCCTCAATCTTACAGGCCGCTGAAAGATAAGGTAGGGCCCTGAACTGCAGGTTAGCTAAATTGTGTGACGAGACTGAGCTGAAGTGGCCAGAGGTGCTTCCACTGTCCCTCATGACAACGGACTGTGCTCCAAACTGCATAACAGGTTTAGCTCCACCTGGGATATTTATAGAACGTCCCATACACCCTTCCCTTTTTAATTAAACAGATGGATATCCATACCATGAGTGGGAATATGTTGCATTATTGTATAGTACTAACATAAGAAAAGTTTCCATCAACAGGTACTTAAAGCCAAGAAGATAGTGCTGGCTGTAGAGTACCCCATTTACTAACCAGAAGACTGGGTACCGATGAGAATCTACTGGTGAAAGAACTGCCTGGAGCTCTGCTGGCAAGGTCCATTCCAAGTGCTGCTAAATGCTTTAAAGGCCCAGGAAAGCCGACACGGATACATGGCTTGCACATTAAGCAGCAGTGCCACCAGTTCAGTGAACACGTGGCCAGAGGAATGTTGAGGAGAAGGACTGATGAACTGAACTCTTGATCTTTGTTATTTACCTTAAGTAATCACAATGCATTACAAGTTTTGGGTAATCTGGACATCCATTTGCGGAAGTATCTCACAATACTAATACTCCTAATACTTTTCTTTTCCTTAGTTATGAATATGTGTCATGTACAAACAGATAGGTTGTTAGGTGTGCTCTAGAGGGCTTAAATGTTTCTTAGGTGGATTGCCAATGTGGCCTATACCCCTGAATTTGGGAGTTTGTTGCTGTTTTTTATTCTGATCACAAATCTAAAATTGTAAAGGGAGCAGGATTCTGCAATGCCCTTCAGAATAACATTTGCCAATAAAACTGTTTTGAGGGATGGGAAGAACCTGCTTACAGTGACTGCATTACCCCCACTGCTCTGATAATAAGGGTGAAGTAATCATCAAGGGACAGGAATAGATATAGATAATAGTACATGCAATGTCCTTACTACTGGTGACACTCCGAATCCCATTAACAGTACTTAACGAGTCTGCTGCCAATAGGTTTATCACTGACTGTCAGAGGTACTCCTTCTAAACTGAGACCTTAGCCCTGAACCAAGGCCATGGAGAGGGTGCTGTTATCTACCCAGCGTAGTACCATAGATGAACCAGCTGCTCACTCTTCTCCTCTCTACATCCTACTTTGTGCAGCTGCAAGAAGACGTAGAGAGAGAGATTATGAATTGAAGTGATATTCTAGTGACTATGGAATCAGTATCAGGTTTAATATCACCAGCATATGTCATGAAATTTGTTAACTTTATGGCAGCAGTAAAATGAAATACATGATAAATGTAAGAGAAAAAAAACTGAATTACAGTCTATATATGTCTATTAAATGGTTAAGTTAAATTAAGTTGTGCAATAAAAAAGTAGTGAGGTAATGTTCATGGGCTCAATGTCCATTTAGAAATCAGATGGCAGAGGGCCAACTAGAGACCAAGCATTTCTGAATTGTCGTGTTCCTGTTCTGGGAACCTGCCAGAAAGGCCTGTGATAGCATTATCATGCATGAACATTGCTGAAGAAACTGGCACCTAACACAGCCTTACCGCGTCATGACAAGAACCAGACTATCAATGACTTTCCTGCTGAAAAGATGGCAATCTGCACTACACAGCCCTCAAAATCGACCAGCACTTGACATTCTGTTGTCCATGAGAGGTGGTACTTGTGCCGTTATTAGTCAGGAATGTTATATGGATGTCCCTGATATCAGCAGCCAACAGTCCGTGATGAAACTGTCATGGAGTTTGAGACTCTGCACTATTGAAATTCAGTAAGATTTAGTTGTCCTCGACAGGACAAGGAAGGAGGAGTGTGGAAGTTGCGGTATTGCAAAGGTTTAAAACAACATCCAGGCAAAGATGACTGAGTTGGTGTGCAGTCAAATCCAGGCATGCGGTAGTGTTACCTGTTGCAGCTGCCCAGGAGAGGCGACGGCAGAGGTGGTGTCCTTGCTGGCATCGGTGCAGGACCTACTCTCCAGTGTTTGCTTGGAAGTCAAGCTGGACTGCGTTCATTTGCAGACTGCTGCGGGCTTGTTCTTTCCAACAACATCCATGGACCCAGGGACTTGGGCTGTATTCATTTTTTTGTGTGACTGTATGTTTGGGGCTATCTTATAAGAGCTATATGTGCCTTATGCTGTGTATGAATGTTAGTATTGTATTTTGCACCTTGGCCCTGGAGGAACACTGTTTTTCATTTAGCTGTATTCATGTATGGTTGAATGACAATTAAACTTGAACTTGAACAAGGGAGACCTTTGAAATAATAATGCCGGAGCCAATCTTGTTTACTGCAGAGTGACTGTGGCAGTGTGCAATCAATCTGTAAGAACATAGCTTTGCTTTACGCAGCAGGGGGTGCTTGCTGTTGTCAGACAAGACAGGAATAACAGAAGAAAGTGAAACACAGCTGACAACGAAGAGACAATTGCTTACTAACTTCAAAATATCATCCGTTATCAACCTGAAGTTTCAATTGACTTTTAACACCTCTGTTGCGAATGGCGATTGATCTCGCAAGTAAAGAATTCAAAGTTAAATACTTTATCAAATGGTCAATATTCACAACTGATAAGACAATTCTGTATAAAAATAGCAGTTTTCTGTCCTGGCTTCGGAACAGTGTGGGTGACAAGGACAATGTTGTTCTTGTGCACAAGTGAAACAAATTATGTTTGAGTCATAAGAGAGCGTGCATTATTATCGGTGATGACACTAACAACTGGATCTCCAAAATCTGTCTCAACACAAAGAGCTTATTCTTCGATTTCATAATCATCTGAACATAGGTTCAGTTCAACACACTTTCTTTTATCACCTCCAGGTGTTTAATGCTAGCCTTCTGCCAGTAACAAGGTTCTTTGACCATGAAGGCCAATTGATATTGAGTGCTCCAGTCTTCAGCGACCCCACCATACAAGGAAAGCATTTGCTGCAGGCAAAATTCAACACCTTATAATAAAGTTTGGCAAGTAGATGCGCTTAACTGTTACTCCAGAAGTGCAAGTCTGATCATTGTTTAGATGAGTACTGTCAGAAGCATTTATCTCATATACAATGAAAGCTCAAAGTACCCATTTATGCCTGGTTCTACCTCTACCTCAAAACTTCAGTGGTAAATCCTTCCTTAGTTTAATTTCATTTATTAGAAGAAATGCTCATGCAGAGAATTTCTTCCCCACACTAACCTCATTAACTTTTTTTTCCAAAGCAATTACTTTAAATAAACCCTGACAGACTACAGGCAGCTATTAAATAATTTACTACATGAATCATCAGGTAAATAAATCTGCCACCTTTTGGTTTTGATGAATAATTAAATCAGTGACTATATGAAATAAATTCTAAATTGGTTTGAATAAATAAATAGCTCCTGGTTAAGAATAAAATTTAAGTACATAATCAATTAGACATTCGTATGCACTGAATAAATTTAACAACTTGATATCATGCCAAAATGAAAACACCATGCAGGGCAGCAAATATACACGTCTAGTTAACTTTTTCATTTTATAATGTTACAAAATTTGCAGCTCACCCACAATACTCTACTCATATTAATGTATAGTTTCTTTACCAGAGGCCATTAGGTTCCACTCAAATTGTTACTTAATTTTACATTTTACTCTTGAAGTTCCTGCCAATTGTTATACTGCCATTTGTGTTTGCCCGCTTCTTCCTTACGGCATTGTCTATTGGCTGTTACAGTTCTTGTCTCTTATGGTATTTAGCACTAAAAATGGCAAACCACTCCATCAGTACTTCAGAAATATCAAACAAAGACAAAGGGGTGTCTAGGGTTTAATGGGGAGTTCTAATGACCTAATATAATTTCACAGAATGAAAGAGTTTAATTGAAACCATTGCCTGGCCATACTTTGTATCCCTTGAATACTTGTTGGATTGCTATCAGCTGCACAAAATAATCCTAGCATCTCTATTACTTTCTATTTATTTTTGAACACAGATCATTATAAATGCTAAGATTGTTCAGTGCCTATCACACAAGTTGATGCAGCTTGCTTACAGGTCTATTGGTTTTAATAACGTTGATAGGAATATTTATACACAACATCACCACCTTGAAGTTAACTTAACAGAAGTGCCCAAGATGTTTTCAAAGTTTTGTTTGAAATTCAAGTCAAATACATAAAACAGTATTAGATGCAGGGTTATATACTTCATTGATACTGTAGCTGAAAATGAAGTAGACTTACCCAATATTCCAGTTCCTAAGATACAGGCAATAGAAATGAAATCTGAAGAAATGGAGTCAAAAAACATTCATTCACTATGTCTTCAAATACAAGCATTTTCCACATAAACAATTTAACAAAAAATAAAAACAAGCAGATACCATAAGCAATATGCAAAGTTAATAAAAGTGCAATGGGCCAATTGCATGCAACTGTTTACTTGTGCCAGAATTAGATTTTCCTTCCCCTCTTAATGGACAGACTTTCTCGTTGATACCTGTATGCCTTGACTTCAGTCAGAATGAAGTCAATTACTACAAAGACAGGAAAGCTGTCTGCTACAGAGATTCTTCAGGATCTAGCTGGAAGATGTGGCCTCTCATCAGTTTATGGTTATAGTCACAGAATTTAAATCACAATGTACATTCAGTGACCACTTTATTAGGTGCAGGAAGTGGTCTGACCTCTCACATTAAAATAGTATTTTAATCCACAGAACTGCTGCTCACTGGATGTTTCAATGTTTTGAAACATTCTCTGTAAACTCAAGAGACTGTTGTGCATGAAATCCCAGAAGATCAGCAGTTTCTGAGATACTCAATCCACCCTGTCTGGCACCAACAATCATTGCATGGTCAAGGTAATTTAGATCACATTTCTTCCCCATTCTGATGTTTGGTCTGAACGACAACTGAACCTCTTGACCATGTCTGCATGCTTTTATGCACTGAGTTGCTGCCACATAATTGGCTGATTAAATATTTGGATTAATGAGGTGTACAGCTATATCGAATAAAGTTGCTACTGAGTGTAAATGCGTTCCATTCAACTACATGCTGATGTAGTCACTATTTCAGATTCACTTCAAGAATAATCAGCTTTCAGTCTTGGAAACTAGTGCAACTTAAGTACATTTTATCTAATATTTCTCCCTGGAGAAAAGCAAGTAAATATTAACTTCATTCAGCATCTTAGCCTTAGTCTGTTTTGCTACCCATGCAGAAAAATTATTCAGCAAGTTCCCAGAGTGTGTTATTTGAGGAAAACACTGGCTACAGAACCTGGAACACTGTGTTACCACAGTGTCCGGAGTTGTTAGGTTTCTACTCATCGTTTCCATTTAATGTCCATAAGATATTACACCTGGGAGCAGTAACTGCAATTTTTCTGAAAGGACTCAATAGAAATTCTCAGCAGGCAAGTGTTGTTCTAAGGCACGCTTCCTGAGAAGAAGCTGCTGCTATTACTCTCATTGTGATGGACACTGAGCAAACTTTCAAGCTTTCAGAAACTTGACATTGAATTGAAATGATTATTCTTATTTTAAACACAAACTCTTAAACCTTCCCAAAACCCAAAAATGATCAACAGACATCTAACATGCTCCATTTCACTAATTTTGTGATCCATATTATACTTTGCATATTCTTGAAAGTCTTATATCCAATTGCTCTAAATAAACTTAAGTACAAGGTATGTTGTATAATTGGAACCTGAATTTATATTAAGTGTCACAGTTAAAGGTTCTTCCAGAGTAATCTCGCCAAAACAATATGTTAATTCTGTTTTTCTTGTAATTTGTAGTTGTATTTAAAGAATAGCTTTATTTGTCAAATACACTAACCCTAACCCTTACGTCTTTGAAATGTGGGAGGAAACCAGAGCACATAGAGGAAATCCACATGATCATAAGGAGAATGTACAAATTCCTTACAGACAGCAGAGGAACTGTAATAGCACGATAGTCACCCCTACAGTATCATGCTGCTCCTCATGTTGGAATGAGAACTCTGAAGCTCCCATTTACATTCCCCTTTACTGTCTCTTTTTCTCAACCCCCTCCTTCTAAAGGCATTACTTAAAACCAGCATCAGGATAGAAAACACCAATTAAGCAAATTGCATTTGACTCAATGGTCTGGAGCACAGTGCAGAATGAAAATCCTACTTTGTATAACAATTAGCAATTCATGTGTATCTTTCAAACAACTAGTCACAATAAAATTCACCTTCACTATTAACCTCTTTCTGACCCAGATTTAAAATGTGTGAAATACTACTCACATTACACTAAAATTGTGACTAACTTGCTGTAGACCACACAGAAGGTGCAAGGTGAAAGGCATACATTCATCAATTGCAGGCTCCTAGGAGGTTATTGAATTTGGGAGGTGAAGAGCAGGGACGACATGCATTTTTGCTACCTTTTGCCTTGTAATAGAGAATAATGAAATGGTCCTGCAGCACTGGACTTCTCCATGTGCAATTTGATAAAGAGGGACCCTACAGAGCTGGTACCAGTCAAGAAGATCTGAAACCATTTCTAATTGATCCCAATCACAAATCATGGGCTAAAGTGAACTATCATGAACACATGCCTGTTTACCAGACTAAAAACGCAAACTCCAGCATGGCTGTTTGCCAATGTAGAAACAAAATGAATGATGGAACTGCGCAGGGCTTATGTAGCACATCAGGTGTTCAAGCTTGATGGCTCACAGACACACAGACCCTGAGGACTGACACTGCAAGAGGCTTACCTCACTCTATCTGCACATTGCACAAGTGGAATAGAAAATAATGGGGGGGGGGGGGGGAGGAAGCAGATAGAAATAATAGAAGAATAATGGAGTCTTCCGATCAGGAAACAATATTTCCAGGACTTGTGACTCGCCTATTGACAACAGCTTGTAATAAAGTTAAAAGTTTACTTGAAGTCAAACTCAGTCTGTTTGTAGATTCTTTCCATCTACAGCCTTTTCAACTTTTTAGGTAGTCATTCATGTCAAGGCAAACTTGCTTTCCCTCTTGTTCTTTCTGAGGTACTAAAGACTGAATTTCCCCAAATTCCATCCTGAAAGCACAGTCGACTGCATTTGGAAACCCTCACTGGGCCCAGAACGTCCTCCACCTGGTCCAAACATGCTCTCTCACCTTGAGTGTCTTGACAAAAAACAATTAGAAATGTGAAGAGAAAAAACACCTGCCACAGAAAACAACTGGGCCCTGGCAAATTTCTGGCTTGGAGAATTTCACTGTGAGATTGCAAAGAGAGGGTTAGAAGCAGATCTTTTTACTTGGAATGCAGGTGTTGCTCATAATACTCATAATGAGAAAGCCTGTAAGAAGAAATACTATAACATAAGGTCTTGATTCATGAGGTCTTGAAACATAGAGATTTAAGCTATGAAGGAATGTAACAACTTGTTTTTCAATGATGAGCGAAACCAATTCAGTTGGCCAAGTCTTCATAAACAACCAAGACTAGTTTAGTGAAAAATATAAGATCCTCCCTCATTAAGAAATAGTTTTAGACTTGGAGCTGACTGGTATGCATAGGTTAGAAATAAGTGTGGCTTTCTTAATTACATAAGTATGAACAATGAACAAACTAATTGGACTTTTGTTCTCAGACAAGAATTGTAAATGGTGCCAGGGACCTCTAAGCTTCTCCAGGCCAGTCATTGTAAGTCAGGGTCTCAACAAGTAGAAGGGCATGAGGCTTGCCACTGTATCAACTGATACTCTATTTTAGACTTGTTGATCTTTTCAATCACTTAATAGTAGGGCATGGGGCATGGGTTTCATGAGTTATTTTACGCATTGTTTTCGACTTGTTATTTAGTGCATCTTTGTTTTGCTCATCGCTTATTATACTCCAGTGAAATATCCTGCAAGCAGCTTGGAAGTATTCCTTATCTCTGAATGATCAGAATCCTTGAAATTTTCATCTTTCCCTTCACCATACTTTGAATAAAATATTTAGACTATTATGTACACTAAAGTGTACAGTTCTGGTCACCGCAATACAGAAAGGATGCAGTGGCAGTAGACAGAGTGCAGAAGATTTTATCAAGATGGTGCCTGGATAGCTCCAGGGTTATTCTCACTGTCTTGTAAAAGGATGAGGTCATATAGAGGTTAAAACATAGAAACGTAGAAAACCTACAGCACAATACAGGCCCTTCTCCCCACAAGGTTGTGCTGAACATGTCCCTACCTTAGAAATTACTAGGCTTACCTATAGCCCTCTTATTTTTCTAAGCTCCATGTACCTATCCAAAAGTCTCTTAAAAGACCCTATCATATCCGTCTCCATCACCTTTGCCAGCAGCCCATTCCATGCACTCACCACTCTCTGAGTAAAATAAATTACCCCTGATATCTCCTCTGTACCTAGTCTCCAGCACCTTAAATCTGTGTCCTCTTGTGGCCTGTGTCCTCCTTTCAGCCCTGGAAAAAAGCCTCTAACTATCCACACCATCAACGTCTCTCAACATCTCATACAGCTCTATCAGGTCACTTCCTTCCTCCGTCACTCCAAGGAGAAGAGGCCGAGTTCACTCAACCTATCCTCATAAGACATGCTCCCCAATCCAGGCAACATCCCTGTAAATCTCCTCTGCACCCTTTCTATGGCTTCCACATCCTTCCTGTAGTGAGGCGACCAAAACTGAGCACAGTACTCCAAATGGGGTCTGACCAGGGTCCTATATAGCTGCAACGTTACCTCTCGGCTCCGAAATTCAATTCCATGATTGAAGGCCAATACACCATATGCCTTCTTAACCACAGAGTCAATCTGCACAGCTGCTTTGAGGGTACCATGGACTCGGACCCCAAGATCCCTCTGGCCTCCACACTGCCAAGAGTCTTACCATTAATACTATATTCTGCCATCATATTTGACCTACCAAAATGAACCACTTCGCACTAATCGGGGTTGAACTCCATCTGCCACTTCTCAGCCCAGTTTTGCATCCTATCAATGCCTGCTGTAACCCCTGACAGCTCCCCACACTATCCACAACATCTCCAACCTTAGTGTCATCAGCAAACTTCCTAACCCATCCCTCCACTTCCTCATCCAGGTCATTTATAAAAATCACGAAGAGTAAGGTCCCAGAACAGATCCCTGAGGCACACCAAAGGCGACTGCCCTCCATGCAGAATATGACCCATCTACAACCACTCTTTGCCTTCTGTGGGCAAACCAGTTTTCGATCCACAAAGCAATGTCCCCTTGGATCCCAAGCCTCCTTACTTTCTCAATAAGTCTTGCATGTGGTACCTTATCAAATGCCTTGCTGAAATCCATATACACTACATCTACTGCTCTACCTTCATCAATGTGTTTAGTCATATCCTCAAAAAATTCAATCAGGCTTGTCAGGCCGTGCTGACAACTTCTAATCATATTAAACCTCTCCATATATTCATAAATCTTGCCTCTCAGGATCTTCTCCATCAACTTACCAACCACTGAGGTAAGACTCACTGGTCTATAGTTTTCTGGTCTATCTCTACTCCCGTTCCTGAATAAAGGCAGTAAACATTCACAACCCTCCAATTCTCTGGAACCTCTCCCATCCCTATTGATGCAAAGATCATCGCCAGAGGCGCAACGATCTCCTCTCTCGCCTCCCACAGTAGCCTGGGGTACATCTCATCCGGGCACGGCAACTTATCCAACTTGATGCTTACCCAAAACTCCAGCACATCCTCTTTCTACATGCTCAGGCTTTTCAATCTGCTGCAAGTTGTCACTATTATCACCAAGAGCCTTTTCCATAGTGAATATTGAAGTAAAGTATTCAATTAAGTTCCTCTGCTATTTCCTCTGGTTCCATACACACTTCCCCACTGTCACACTTGATAGGTCCTATTCTTTCACGTCTTATACTCTTGCTCTTCACATGCTTGTAGAATGCCTTGGGGTTTTCCTTAATTCTGCCCACCAAGGCCTTCCCATAGCCCCTTCTGGCTCTCTTTATTTCCTTCTTAAGCTCCTTCCTGTTAGCCTTATAATCTTCTAGATCTCTAACATTACCTAGCTCTCTGAACCTTTCGTAAACTTTTCTTTCCTTCTTGACCAGATTTATTACAGGCTTTGTACACCATGGTTCCTGCACCGTACCATAACTTCCCTGCCTTATTGGAAAGTACCTATGCAGAACTTCACACAAATATTCCCTGAACATTTGCCACATTTCTTCCATACTTTTCCTTGAGAACATCTGTTTCCAATTTAAGTCTCCAATTTCCTGCCTGATAGCCTCATAATTCCCCTTACTCCAATTAAACGCTTTTCTAACTTGTCTGTTCCTCTCTCTCTCCAATGCTGTCGGAAAGGAGATAGAATTACGATCACTATCTCCAAAATGCTCTCCCACTGGGAGATCTGACACCTGACCAGGTTCATTTCCCAATACCAAATCAAGTACAGTCTCTCTTCTTGTAGGCTTATCTAAATACTGTATCAAGAAACCTTCCTGAACACACCTAACAAACTCCACCCCATCTAAACGCTTGCTCCAGGGAGATGCCAATCTATATTTGGGAAATTGAAATCTCCCATCACGACAACTCTGTTATTATTACACCTTTCCAGGATCTGTTTCCCTATCTGCTCCTCGATATCCCTGTTACTATTGGGCAGCCTATAAAAAACACCCAGGAAAGTTTCAGTTCCTTACACACACAGACACTCCGTAGACAACCTCTCCATGACGTCCACCTTTTCTGCAGCCATGACACTATCTCTGAACAACAGTGCCACGCCCCCACCTCTTTTGCCTCCCTCCCTGTCCTTTCTGAAACATCTAAAACCCGGCACTTGAAGTAACCAGTCCTGTCCCTGAGCCATCCAAGTCAGTAATGGCCACCACATCATATCTCCAAGTACTGATCCATACTCTAAGCTCATCTGCTTTGTTCACAACACTCCTTGTGTTAAAACAGATACATCTCAAACCTTCAGTCTGAGCGCGTCCCTTCTCTATCACCTGCTGTCTCACACGCTGTCTCCTATCTTTCTCTATTTGACAGCCAGTCACCTCTTCCCTACTCTCTTCAGTTTGGCCCCTGAGTATATTTCTATCACATACAAACCTTTGATATCTGTCCACATAAGCAGTCCTCATACAACCTTTATCTTTCTCCACATCACCATCTGCTCTAACACTCTGGTTCCCCTCCCCCTGCAAATCTTGAGATTGCAACCCTGGAGGTCCTGTCCTTCAACTTTGCACCTAACTCCCTAAACTCTCTTTGCAGGACCTCCTCCTTGTTCCTATCCACTTCATTGGTCTCTACATGGACCACGACATCTAGCTGCTCACCCTCCAACAAAATTACGAGGGATATTGATAGGATAGAAACCCTATCTTTTTTTCAGGCAGCTCATTTCATACACTCAGCACTCTGTGTATAAAACCTATCTTTGACACCCCCTTATACTTTTCTCCAATCAGCTTAAAATTACGTCCTCTTGTATTAATCTTTGCCATACTGGGAAAAAGGCACCATCCACTCTATCTATGCCTCTTATCACCTTATACATCTCTGCCTAGTCACCTTTCATCCTCCTTTGCTCCATAGAGAAAAGCCCCAGCTCACTCAACCTTTACTCATTAGAAATGCTCTCTAAACTAGGCAGCATCTTAGTAAATCTCTGAAGCTTCCCTAAACTGTTCACATTCATCCTACAATGAGGAAACCAGAACTGAATACAATACTCAATTAAATGTGGTCTAGCCAGAGTTTTATAGAGCTGCAACATTACATTATGTCTCTTGAACTCAATCGTCCAACTAATGAAGAGCAACCCACCAGACACTTTAACTACCACATCACCTTGTGTGCAAGTTGAGAGATCTATGGGTATTCACCGCACTATCCCTACATTCTTCCACACTGCTAAGAATGCTGCCGTTATCCTTGTACTCTGACTTGAAGTTTGAACTTCCAAAGTGTATCACTTAACACAAATCTGCCACTTCTCAGCCCAGCACAGTGTCCTGTCATTGACCTGTTATGAACTACCACAACCTTCTACACTATCCACAACAGCACAGAACTTTGTGTCTTCTGCAAATGTAATAAGCTAACCTTCCACTTGCTCAACTAAGTCACTTTTAAAAATCTCTATGAGCAGGGGTCTCAAAATAGTCTCCATCTTCTATCACTCTCTGCCTTCTGAGGGCAAGTCAATTTTGAATATAGGAGGCCAAGTTTCCCTTGATCCCATGCTTCCCAACTTGTTGAATGAGGAACCTTATGAATGCCTTCTGAAATTCCATATATATGGCATCTAATGTTGTGTCTTCAATTTGGATTGTCACTTTCTTGAAGAATTCAATCAACCTGATAAGGCATGACCTGTCCCTCACACAGCCATGCCCACTATCCGCAGACTATGCTTCTCCAAATGCTTGTAAACAGTCTCCAAGAATCCACTCAATCCACATCTAACATAAGAGCTTTGACCAGCGGTCAAACCAGACATCGGACATTTTGAGAGGATGGGACTTCACTCAGGTCCTCTGCCAAATTCAAAAGACAGCAGTGGGTCACTAGTGCAAAAGAGCTTTGACCAACGACCAATCGGCAATTGGGATTTGTGAGAAAGCAAGTTACAGGAAAGCAGGGGCAAGTGCAGTGGCCATCATCAGAGTGGACAGAAAGTAAAAACAGGAGTGTAATGTTTGCAAGGATGTATGAAAGCAAAGAGGCTTTGTAAATCCCTGGTGAGGCCTCACTTGGAGTACTGAGAGCAATTTTGGGCCCCTTATCTTAGAAAGGATGTGCTGACATTGGAGAGGGTTCAATGGAAGATCGCAAAAATTATTCCAGGAATGGAAGTCCTGTCATATGAGGAGCCTTTGATGGCTCTGGGCCAGTACTCACTGGAATTCAGAAGAATGAAGGGTCACCTCCTTGAACCCTATTGGAAGTTGAAAAGCCTCAAAATGGATATGGAGAGGATGTTTCCTATGGTCAGGGAGTCTCTGTCCAGAGGAGGCATCCCCTTAGAATAAAGATGAAGAGGAATTTCTTTAGTCAGAGAGTGATAAATGTGTGGAATTCATTGCCACAGGTGGCTGTATAGGCCAAGTCACTTGGTATATTTAAGGCAAAGGTTGATAGATTCTTGATTGGTCAGGGCATGAAGGGATTCAGGGAGATAGCAAGAGATTGGGGCAGAGAGGGAAAATAGATCAGCCATGATGAAATGGCAGAGCAGACCTGATGAGTCAACTGGCCTAATTCTGCTCCTATATCTTATGGATTTGGTTTTCAATTAAAATTCCAGTGCTCATTTTAGAATTTCTCTCAATAGCTCTCCTCTTCTCTACCTATTAAAATGCTCCTTAAAAGATGTCTTTTCCAAGTTTTTGGTCATCTTCTACAACATTTTTTGTGCTTCCATATCAAACTTTAGGTTGATAACATTGCAGGAAGCATTTTGAGCCACATTTTAAATTAAAATTGTAGGTCCTGGAAAGTTCAAAATCAGAGTATGCTAGAAACGCTCAGGAGTCAGAAGTGAAAAAGAAACATTTCACAGTCAAAAGGCCTTTCTGATATGAGACTTTTGTTTCAAAGCAGGTGCTTCAAACTGAGTTAAGCCAGAAGAATAGCCATGGAAAATTTGTGGTGTTGATCTGGGTCCTTACCGTCTCAATACCTTCCTAACCCTGCAGTGATGAGCAGCTCAACCACTGAGAGACTGTCAGTAAATATGGTCCATAAAAAGGGAAACTACAACTTTCATAAAACACAGCAGAGTACTAAGAGTGGGGAAGTTAAGGCTGTAGAATTTTCATTGATACCCTCCAATCATATTGGCATTGTGCAATAACTAGCATGAACCACAAAGTATTTCCTCTGATGGCACTATCAGGAACACATGATCTTTATTACCTGTGCCACCACTTAAAAAAATAGTATATAATGAATGGTGAACTTGTGAGCGATAATTTATCAGAGTACCAGAAAAAGCTTTGAAAGGAAAATAAGTGGCTGTTACTGATCCCAACAATGACAGCTTAATGGTGTAAGATACTTGTCCAAAAGTGAAGAAGGCATGTGAAAGTGTTCTACCTTTGGCTTGGAGAAATTCTCAGATAGAATGGAACTACAAAGCTCTTACAAGGTAATGTTACCTATTACAAAATAGGATTATGTGGTAAGATGATTTAGTCAATGGGTTAAATGACTGAGGCCAAAGCAACTGCATACAGTGCCCTGACAGGAATATTATAAGTATGGTGAAGTAAGTTATCAGCTTATTTGAAAATGATCCAAAAATAGACAATGGCAAGATTCTGTGTACAGTTGTGTATTCTGCATTCTGTTATTGCTATTGCCTTTGTATTACTTCAATGCACTTCTGTTTGGAATGATATGTCTGATAAGCAAAATGAAGTCTTCCACTACATCTGAGGGATGTGACAATAATAAACCAATTTTAATGTATTATTCAACTGGATCGCCCAGCACCACTGGAAAAGTGCCGATGCCACAAGTAAAAAATTTAGTAATGCACTGAACATGCCACAATTGTATTCGGCACACAGTAGGAATCAATGAAAGGGAATTGACATTTTGATTAGTTCAAAGTTATGTTAATATTTTCTTTAACCTGATTTTCCTGGAGGTTAGCAAAATGTGGAAGTCTAAAACAATAACTAAAGTTCAGGAAAAATTATGAGGTCTAGCTCTTCAGTTTATTAAAATAACTAAGACAAAAGCAGAATGTCTTCTAAGAATTTAAAAACCAAGTGAATCAGCTGGGATTAACACAAGGTTCTGGAGCACTTTTAAAACTGTTAAAACAAGGTGTTGGTGAAGGAAATGTAATCAAAGATCAGATTATATGTTATCATCACATCAGAAGTACTCAAAAGTTTCATGCATGTGCTCAAAAGCTTCTTGTGTGTACTTCTACTCACTTTATACTACCAGTAATATGGCAGTGCATCCAATTGAAGAGGCTTCTATGAGGGGTCATTATCATTTTCAAATATATTTTTTTAATGATTGCAAGATCCTGTTGGATATTAAGAACTTAAAGTACTACGAGTCTACCCCATCAGCGAGTGGCTCATCAGTACAGAAACTGAAGGAGCTGGACTTGGTGTATATTGTACTACTGCCTTCACTCGAGAGGCATCGAAGTACGAAGGTGGTGTAAAGTCTAACAGTGAGTGATTGCCTTAGTCGCTTTTCTTGTTTCTTGTGATCACAAGACTCTGTTGGACATTCTTAATGTGGAATGCTGCAGGTCCAATTCACCGATTTACTAGCAGACAGCAGAGGAGCCTCGGTCACAGTCCAAAGCCACGGAGTCACCTGCTTACAGCTACCCAGGAGAGAGGCATCAGAGTTGGGGCACTTCATGGGAGGTGGTGTGGCACAGTGTCCATGCTGCCCCCAATGTTCACTCAGCAGAAGGTAAACCACATTGTGTTTGACTGTAAACTTCTGCAACATTCATGGACTCAAGGTTCCAGATCTATATACAGGTTGACCTTCTATAATCCGGCAACATTGGGACCTGAGGAGTGCCGGATTAGTGAAAATGCCAAATTACAGAAGGATCACATTAAGCAACAGCTAACCGCCTCATCATACCTTTAAAATATCATGTAAATCAGTACAAGTTAGATAATAATAAAACAGAAATATTAAATGAGTAGCAAGTGAAATTTTAATGAAGTAATATACTGCACAGTAATATCCTGTAAATGTACAGGAATTAACTTATACAGAACAGTCGAGCACTTCTGCTTCTAAAGTGAGACATTTAATATACCTTCAGGGAAAGTTACATGTCTGCAAGTGTAGGGTTGTCAGAATCATCAACATCTTCATCTTGAAAAATGAGTGAAGCATCAGGAACTGGTGCTGAAACTGGCACAACAGTTTCTTCAAACACTGTTGATGTTGGTGGCAGCACTTCTGGGTGAGCAGGAGAACAAGTCTGAGGAAGGAGGTCTTCTGTACGCCACATTTCACGCAATCGCCAGGCCGCCGGGGATTCAGCGCTGGGCTCTTCCCTCTTTACTCGCGGTTACTGAGGGAATTCTCGTTAGTTTCTTTTCCTTCGCTTAGTAATATGCTTAAATTCAGCGGGTGGCCACGTCTGATCTGAGGTCGTAGACAGAAGAGAACGGAGCGCCGGCTGGGCAATGCCGGAGGGCAGTGTGTGATTGCCGGCAGGCAGGCAAGAAGGTGGGCTGACCCAGCACACGCCAGCTCCCCCGCTGCTGGCGGGTGAGTCGGGAGGGTACTACGTGGCTGTGCCTCATGCAAATGATATTAATAAATGCAGGAAAACAAGCAGGAATCACTGGTCTGTGCTTACAAGTGCGTACCAACATGTGAACAGATCTAGCACAACCAAAACAATGCGCAGCAGATTGGGACAGCGGCCTGGGAAATTTGAAATTAGTGCCGGATTATCGAAGGAACCGGATTACAGGTAGTCGGATTAGTGAAGGTTGACTGTATTTTTTTGAAACTGTACTTTACCGATTTTTTATATATGCTATATATGCCTTGTGCTATGTGTGAATGTTTGTACTGTAATTTGCACCTTGGCCTCAGAGTAACGATGTTTCATTTGGCTGAATTCATGGATATGCATGCATACTTGAATGACAATTAAACTTGAATTTGAATTTATGACAGTGAGGCTAAGCACAGCTCCAAAGTCATATCTAAATTTTACTGACAACAACACTGTTGCTGGCTGAATCATTGGTGATGATGAATCAGCATATGGGAGGGAGATTGAAAATCTGGCTGAGTGATACCACAACAACCACCTCTCACTCAATATCAGCTGAACCAAGGAGTTGATTATTGACCTCAGGATGAGGAAACTGGCAGCCCATGAGCTAAAAGTCCTCATTGGGAAATTAGAGGTAGAGAGAGTCAGCAACTTTAATTTCTTCAGTGTTATCATTTCAGAAGATCGGTCCTGGGCTCAGCATACAAGTGCTATTACAAAGAAAGCACAGCTTTCTTACCTTATAAGTTTGCATACTTTCAGCATGATGTCTAAAACTTCTCTAGATATGTGGTGGAGAGTGTATTGACTGGTTGCATTGCAGTCTGGTATGAAAACACCAATGCCCTCGAACGAAAAATCCTACAAAATCTAATGGATACAGCCCAGCCCATCACACGTAAAGCCCTCCCCACCTTGAGCACATCTACATGGAGCATTGTCACAAGAAAGCAGCATCCATCATCAAGGACCCACACCACCCAGGCCATGCTCCCTTCTCACTGCTGCCATCAGGAAGGAAGTACAGGAGCCTCAGGACCCTCACCACCAGGTTCAGGAACAGTTATTAACCCTCAACCATCAGGCTTTTGAACCAGAGGGGATAACATCACTTGCCCCATCACTGAATTGTTCCCACATTCTTTGGACTCATTTCGAAGTACTCTTCATGTTATGTTCTTGATATTTATTGCTTATTTATTCTTTTTTTTTGTTTTCTTTTGCACATTTAGTTGTTTGTCCATCTTGTTGG
The DNA here is from genome assembly GCF_030144855.1 of Hypanus sabinus. Classification (NCBI taxonomy): domain Eukaryota; kingdom Metazoa; phylum Chordata; class Chondrichthyes; order Myliobatiformes; family Dasyatidae; genus Hypanus; species Hypanus sabinus. The sequence goes on from NC_082707.1 coordinate 53,532,561, forward strand.
GTGCAGTCTTTCATTGAATCTATTGTGTTTCTTGGAGTTACTGAGTATGCCTGCAAGAAAAAAAATTTCAGGGATGTATATGGTGACATATACAGTATGTACTTTGATAATAAGTTTACTTAGAGCTTGAGTTGAGTTGTGCCTATAAGTTGTCATGAACGACCTCAACTGATGCATTGATTCTTGCTGCTGCTTGCATGGAGGAGGGGGCAGGGTGCAGCTAATGTTCTAATGTTTTTCTGTCGTTTATTCTTTTGGGGTTCTTCTGTTCTTTATGGATGTCTGCTAAGACCAGTATTTCAGGTTGTATACTGTATGCATTCTCTGATAATAAACTGAACCATTTTGAATGATACACTTCCCTGATGTTGATTGGCAAAAGATTTAGTTGGGACATAATTTGTAATGGCATGTCCAGAAAGGCTTCCTGACATAAGAGAAGGAGACTTTGGCTCAAATGGCTTTGAGGAGAGCAAGCAACGTCTAAGGAGGCTGTGTCATTTAGAACATAAGACATAGGAGCAGAATTAGACCATTCAGCCCATCAAGTCTGCTTCACCATTCAATCATGGCTGATCCCAGATCCCATTCAACCCCATAACACCTACCTTCTCAACATATCCATTGAAGCCATGACCAATGAAGGTAAGTCAGGAAGAGTGATAGTGATAGGAGGCTAGATGGGGGAACATACAGGAAATTCTGTGGCTGTGAAAGAGACTCCCTGATGTTATGTTGCATCCCAGGTGCCAAGGTCCAGAACGTCTCAGAGCAGCTGTAGAATATTCAGAAGGGGAAGGGTGAACAGCCAGAGGACATGGTGCACATTGGTGCCAGTGACACAGATAGAAAGGAGGAAGAGGTCCTGTGCGGTGAGTACAGGGAGTTGGGAAAGAAGCTGAAGAGCAGGAACTCCAAGGTAATCATCTCTGGCAGGAATAGGATTACAGAACAGATAAATGAGAGGCTGAGGAACTGTTACAGGGGACAGCGTTTCAGGTTCTTGGATCATTGGTACCTCTTCTAAGGCAGGGGTGCACTTTACAAGAGCAACAAACTACACCAAAACTGGAGGGGAACCAATATCCGGGCTGGGAGATTTGTTACTGCCACTGGGGAAGGCTTAAAGTAGTTTGACAGGAACAGGAACCAGAGCACCAGGTCAGAAAGTGGCGGGATGGTGAGGAACATTGACATCAGGGCCAGTAAAAGCAGATGCAAGCAAAGTAATAAATATGATGGGGTGGATAGTTTGAAGTGTGTATATTTCAATGCTAAAAGTAAGAAAATAGTCAATTGTGATTCCTCCTTGCTACATGTCAAAATAAGAGAGAAGTTCAAAGACAAAATGGTGTCAGCATGGGACATTTTGACAGTCTAGAGATGTGCACAAGTGCACATTGGAAAGTAGATCTTTTGTCAGATCTGTTGTCTCTATTTTCCTATATTATGTGTCTGGCTTGAAGATTGTAAGTGGTACAGAAGTGCAACAGGTACAACCAATGGATGGGAAAAATACTAGACTGAGGGGTTTTGAAGGGTATAAAAAGAGGCACTTTCTTTGTGCAAAGGGAAGAGACTGGTGCTAATGCAAAGGAGATAGGTTAGAAGGTTAGAGATAGGTACGTTGAGAAGGTTAGAGCATGTTGAGTCAGAGTTAGAGAGAGAAAATAGGTTGTATCTAAGATTGTAGCTCCTCTCCAACATTACAGAGATCAGCCTGCTTAGTGGATGATAAGTATTATTTTAACTTCTGTACCACTTCTACTGTAGACTTTTAGTGCAACAGCTGATGTTAGGCAACTCCACATCTAATATGTGGAGGGTGTTTAAAGATCAACCATACATAGTACAGGAGAGGTGTATTCCAGTCAGAATGAAGGACAAGGATGGCAGGGTAAGAGAACCTTGGATGTCAGAGGTGATGAATTTAGTTCAGAAAAAGGAAAAGCACAGGGATGCTGGAAAGTTTGAGAACCCTCAGAATTTTCTCTACTTCTGCATAAACATGAGATAAAATGTGATCAGATCTTCACTCAAGTCCTAAAACTAGATGAAGAGAACCTAATTAAATAAATAATACAAAAACATTACACTTATTCATTTATTTATTGAGAAAAATTATCCAATATTACAAGTATTTGTTGGAAAACGTTTGTGAACCTCTGGAGTAATGCCCTCTACCAAAGCTATTTGTAGTCAGGTGTTCCAATCACTGAGATGAGATCGGAAGTGTGGTTTGTAGAGGTGCTCTGCCTCTAAAATAGTCACACAAAGTCGGGTTATTGAAGAGCCTGCTTTCTCAAGAAAGATCTGTTTATGTGCACCATGCCTCGACCAAAACAACTTTCAAAGGAGCTTAGAAGAATTGTAAAGATGCATGAAGCTGGAAAAGGCTACAAAAGCATTTCTAAAGACCTGAGTGTTCATCAGTCCACAGTAAGAGAAACTGTCTACAAATTGAGGAAACTCAATTCTCTCACTGCTCTACCTAGGAGTGGGCATCCTGCAAAGTTCACACCAAAAGCACAACGTGCGATGCTAAATGAGATGAAAAAGAACCCAAGGGTAACAGCAAAAAACCTGCAGAGATCTCTAGAACTTACTAAAGTCTCTGTTCATGTGTCCACTATAAGAAAAACTCTGAACAAGAATGATGTTCATGGAGGGACATCACAGAGGAAAGCACCGGTCAATTTTTTTTTAAATTGCTGTATGCCTCAAGTTTGCAAAGGATCACCTGGATGTTCTATAATGCTTCTGGGACAATGTTCTGTGGACAAATGACACAGAAATTAAAGCTTTTCGCAGAAGTGCACATTGCTATGTTTGGAGGGAAAAGAGCCCTGCACACCAACACTAAAATCTCATCCCAACTGTGAAGCATGATGGAAGAAGCATCATGGTTTGGGGTGCTTTGCAGCCTCAAGGTCTGGACAGCTTGCAATGGTTGGAGGGAGCAATAAATTCAAAACTTCATTAAGACACTTTACAGGAGAATATCAGGGTAGCAGTCCATCACCTGAAGCTGAATAGAAGTTGGATAATGCAACAAGACGGTGATCCAAAAGACAAGAATAAATTAACAACAGAATGGTTTAAAAAGAAGACAATTTGTGTTTTGGAATGGCGATTCGAAGTCCTGATCTTAATGTTGCAGAATGTTGTGGAAAGACCTGAAACAAGCAGTTAATTCAAGAAAGCCCACCAACTTCCAGAGTTGAAGCAGTTTTATAAGGAAGAATGGCCTAAAATTTCTCCAAGCCAATGTGCAGAACTGATCAACACTAGAGGTAGTTCCCAAGTTACGAACATCCGACTTACAGACAACTCGTACTTACGAACCAAGGAAGGAGAATGCCGCCTGCTATTTTAAGTCGGATCGTGACGTTGTCTGCCATTTTAAGTCATTGCCGTTGACACTGTGTTGAGTGTTTAACTTTGTATTTGGCTTAAATTTTTCTTAGTAAGATTCATCCTGACCCAGCTCCCCCGTTCCGGTTGGCTGGTGGCGCAGTGAGATCAGCACCAGGCTCAAGAATGGAGGCTCCCCAGTTCGTTTTAGTGACAGACTGCTCCCGTGCTGGGTTGATGTCGATCCAGTGACACCCGTATTATCCGTGCCGAGTTGATGTCGAGCTCGCAACTCCACCTCGTTAAAAAAAAACACTGCCACCTCCAGTTTAAATTCCCATGCGGAATATTGTGGAGGATCAAATAAGCAAACCCAGCACAGCCCCCACTTGTCCCATTTAGCCTGCCTCAGTGCGGTGAACTTTAGGACCTGGGGAATTCAGTGTGGTGGTCCTTCGGACCCAGCGGACCTCGGGAGCTGGCACAGTTCAGGACCCGCCGCCCACAGTGTTTCTCTTCTGTTAACAGGAAATGATCGCGATTGAAAATAAAATGGAAATAATAAAGCGTTTGGAAAGAGGTGAAATGACATCGGTCATTGGAAAAGCGTCAGGCTACCGTCAGTCAACGATCTGAATAATTTTAAAGGATGACAGATAAAGTGAGAGTAATGGAGCATGTGAAAGGCCCTGCCCCGATGAAAGCTACAATTATTACTAAGCAACGTAGTGGTTTAATTATTGTACATGTTTTATATGTTTATATAAGTGTTTATATATGCATAGAAAGGTAAAATATATACTATATACTAAGACAAATGTTTGACTAACTTACGCTAAATAATATCGGATATACTTGTTCTGACTTACTTACAAATCCGACTTAAAGACGGACTCAGAAACGGAACTTGTATGTAACCTGGGGACTGCCTGTACTTGAAATGTTTGGTTGAAGCTATCGCTGTACAAAGGATTGCAACAGTTATTGAAACCATAGGTTCACATACTTTTTCCAACAAATACATGTAATATTGAATCACTTTTCTCAATAAATAAATGAACAAGTATGTTTTTGTTATTTATTTAAGTGGGTTCTCTTTATCTAGTTTTAGGTCGTGTGAAGATCTGATCACATTTTAGGTCAAATTTATGCAGAAACAGAGAAAACTCTAAAGGGCTAACTTTCCAGCACCACTGTATGTAAAGCTTAGCATGTAGAATCAAATAGAGCTCTTGAGGATTATAAAGAAACCAGAAAGAACTCAAGAAAGGAATTAGGAAAGCCAGGCAGGCCGTAGAAATTCCTTTGCAAATAGGAATAAAGAGAAGCCTAAGACATTTTATACATACATGAAGAGTAAGAAGGTAACTAGGGAGAGGGGAGGACCACTCAGGGATAAAGGGGGAAACATTTGCTTGCATGTGCAGGATGTGGGTAAGGTTCTTACTGTGTACATTACATTGGTAAGGAGAGGGCGGTGAAAGACAGGGAGATTAGTGCTGAGTGAATTAATACACTAGGGCATTTCAAGATAAAGGAAGAGGTAGTGTTGGGTCTCTTAAAGAGCATTAAAGTGAATAAATCCTAGGGACTAATGGGATATACTCAAGGTTATTGAGAGAGTCAAGAGAAGAGATTGCTAGAGCCTTGACCGATATCTTCATGTCCTCTCTAGCAATAGTCAAGGTCCTGGAGGACTGGCGAAAGGCTCATGTTTTTCCATTCTTCAAGATGGGAATCAGGAATAACCTTGGAAACTGACCAGGGAGTCTCACAGCAGTATTAGGAAAACTACAGGAGAAAATACAGGAGAAAGTTCTTAGGGATAGGATTAAATAGCATTTGGAAGACGATGGCCTAATTAGGGAGAGCCAAGATAGCTTTGTGCAGGGCAAGTCGTGTATTACTAACATGAATTTTTGGCAAGTGTGACAGTAGCTGGAGGTCTGTATTTAGTGATGTTCTACATGGATCTGTACCAGGAGCACTGCTGTATGATGTACATAAATGATCTGGATGAAAATGTAAATGGCTGGGTTAGTACATTGTGGATAGCATAGGTGACTGACAAAAATAGAGCAGGATACAGATTAGTTGCAGATATGGGTGGAGAAATAGCAGGTGGAATTTAACCTGGCCAAATGTCAAGTTTTACAGCTTGGTAGATCAAATGAAAAGAGTCAGTGCTTTAAGGGCAAGACCCTTAGCAGTGTTGATGAACAGAGAGATTTTGGGGTCAAAGTTCATAGCTCCCTGAAAGCACCTACATAGGTGGACAAGGTAGACAAGAAGGCATATGGCATGTTTCCCTTTACTAGTCAAGACATTGAGTTCAAAAGTCAAGAAGTTATTTTGCAGTTTTTAAAACTCATATTAGACTGTATCTGGAGTATTTAAATCAGTTCTGGTTGTCTTATTATAGAAAAGATGTTGGGGCTTTGAAGAGGGTGAATAAGATGTTTACCGCGATGCTGTTTGGATTAGAGGGCATGAGAAGCTAGACAAGTGTGTGTTTGCTCTTGCACGGAAAGGCTGAGAGGAGATCTCATTGCTGTTTATCAGATTATGAGGCATAGAAAGAGAAGACGGGCAATACCTTTTATTCCCTTCGGGGGTCTAATAACAGAGAGCACGTATTCAAGGTGACAGGAGACAATTTCAAAGGAGATGTGGTGGATAATTTTTTAAAATATATACATGGTGGCGGATGCCTGTAATAGGCTGCCTGGTGGTGGCAGAGGCAGATACAGTAGGGATTCTTAAAAGAAGTTGAGACAGGTACATGACAGAAATGGAAGGATATGGACATTGTGTAGGCAAAAGGTATTAGTTTAGTTGGCCATTTGATAACTAATTTAATTGTTTCAGCACAACATTGTGGGCTGAAGGGCCTGTTCCTACGTGGTACTGATCTATGTTCTAATGTGTACTGGCCATACTGGATCTAGTACTAGGCAGTGAACCTGATTAGGTGACAAATCTCCTGCTGGACAAGCATTTTGGAGATTGTGACCGTAATTGCCTGACCTTCAACATTGCCACAGACAACAATAGGGGCAGAATGTATGAGAAAGTATTTAATTGGGGGTGATTATAATGGTATTAGGCAGGGACTTGAGACTGTTAAATGCGAATAGATGTTCTCCTCAATAAACTGAATTTTAAGTTGGGAGAACTAAGGATGTCAAGGAACATCCCGACATAGTTGTACTTACAAACTAAAAGCTAGATTCCTTCATTAATCTCCAACTAATTCAACTTGATGCACGTGATACAGAAGGTGGGTGAGACAACTAGCTATAACAAATAACATGGGACAGACAACAACCTAGTGGTAGTCATTAACACCTCAGCTCCACAATAAACCACACTTGCAGCCAAGCTTTTACAACCTCACAATGTGGAAGGATGGCAGTTACAATTCTGCTTACAAAAGCAGTACAAATCCAAGCTCACAGATTATTTCACAACTAGCCCACTTAGAACCAGTATCATAATGGAAGGTGTCATCATCAAATTTCATTTTATTTATCTCATGTACATCAATAGAGGGTAAGTTTGTCAGAGTGCCTGCATTAGATCAACTGGGGAACCAGGAGCTCTGGTTAAACTGAAGTCAATAGGCATCAAGGAGAAAGGACTCATGGTTGAAGTAACACACGGCACAACAGATGGTTCTGGTTGGCTGACAGGAAATGGCCACAACCAACATGAAAGGGTTTATGGACAATAAAACAGCCAGATGAGATGATCCTGCAAGATGAATTCACCTCTATCATCAGAGAAATCATGCAGCTAAGACAGATAGACTAGCCAGTATAGCAGTAAGAGACAGAAATCTGCCACACAGGGCAGCAGCTGTAGGCAACTGATGTTTACCCCAGGATTTTCTGAGAAGCGCGGGGCGGTGGGGGGGTGCATCTGAGCTAGTTTTGAGGCTCTGCACAGTACAGTTGCTAGGACTGGCATTGAAGGCAACTGCAAATGCCTTGAAGAGGGCAAACAGTGGCAGTATTGAGTGACAGGTAAATTATATGAGTGAAGTACATATGAGGAAAGCAAAGGTAGGCGTGGGCAAGACATGAGAGAGTGTTATTGAAGAGAAGGTGGCAGGGTAGAAATGGGAAATGTGCCCAGATGAGGGAAGGTAGGAGGCCATCCAGCATCAGAGGGTGTAGAGAATAAGGATAAAATAGGAATGAAAGTAAAGAGGTTAGAAAGCATAGAGCACTGTAAAATAAGAGATTTATGGATAGGAACAGACATGGGGAGGAAGGATGAATGTGGGTAATCATGGTCAAAGGCACGTCTGCTGGTGAAGTGCATATTGACAAGTGTGAATGAATGCATCTCATGTTAGTGCAGTTCTCTTGCTAGCCCATCTTACCATCAGTCCACTGAATTCACTGCACTCTTACTCTCCCTTGAGCTACACTGTGGGTGAACTCCCCTGCCGGATTCATATCCATTAGTCAAGCTTGCCACCACCTGCTTTTACCATAATCTATTCTCCAGTACGGTGCAAAATCTTAGACAAACTCTGTAGGTAAGATGCTTAATACAGTCAGAGGGGGGAAAGTGAAGGTGAGTAGACAGGTAGTGCAGAGCACCCCTGTAGCTATTCCCTGAATAATAAGTATACCGTCCTGAATACTCTTGGCGGGCATGAATGACCAGGGGTGAGCCACAGTGGCAGGGCCTCTGGCACTGAGTCGGACCCTGTGGTGGGACGGAGAAAAGGAGAGCTGTCGTTGGGGACTCTATAGTCAGGGGAGCAGACAGGAGATTTTGTGGACGTGAGAAGGAAACCCGCATGGTTTGTTGCCTCCCGGGTGCCAGGCTTCTTTTAATCACTCACATACGTCATGAATTTTTTTTGCAGAAGCAGTACAGTGTAATATCAATATATAAAATGACTACAGTGCCATGCAAAAACCTTAGGCACCCTAGACAGATATATAGATAAGTTTTCTTTGGTGAAGCAATAAGATTCACAGATTTCATCCTTTGCCTCATCCAATCGTTGGCCACTGTGTTAGACTCGATAAAATTAACTGGGATGTATTAAACCTGGTCAACCCAAGGTGAATTTTTAACCCCATATACTCTCCATCAGAAAACACCATTTGCTTCCATTTCCATAAAATCATGCTCATACACTTTTGCCTCAACTCATCAATTGCAGTGAACCTTTCATCACCAAACCTGGCAATATTCTTCCAACTACTCTCTCCTCCAAAAGAGCAAATAAACTGCCAATCATGCCAACATTCACCATCCGTCCCAACTAGGCCTCTGTTTATTTGGCCATTTCAGGCAGGAGTTAGGAGTTTGGAAAGATTTCTTTGTCACAAGGTCATTGATGAAATGGGTGGGTTGGCAAAGAATAATTCCGAAGTGGCATAGTCATAATTACTGAGAAAACTTTGATTTGGAAAGACGGAATTTTATAACAACTTTCAAGCAAAATCAGGCAATAATATTTTAACTTCAATCACTTTAAAACATAAAGCTACCACTGTCATAAAAACCCAAACGGCTCCCTTGCATCCTGTAATGATGAGAATCTGCTGTCTTTGCTTGGCTAACGTTACTAAAAGCCACAGGGAGTGACAGATACTTTTCTTAAATGTTCCATCAAGTCAGTGAAGGACCACCAGGAATTGTATTTGAAGTCAATGGTCCCAGTAAAATGCACAGGCTACAAATTATTAATAAATGCAAAAACTTAATAGCAAACATTTATTACATATCTGTTAGAATCCACCCTTTTTTGGAATATTGCCTTTGAAAAGTGTACAATGGAGATTTACTAGAAAAATGCCACAACTAAAGGTCTCTGGTTACGTGGAGAACCAGTACTTGTTGCTCTAAGCAGATAAATTTATGAGACTTGATGAAGGGGTTCTGAAGCAAAATACTGCATCTGGAAATCTGAAACAATAAAGTAAACGCTGGTAATACTGAAGAGATCACACTGTGTTTCTGGAAGAGAGATCTCAGTGAATTTTCTGGTTGATGACTTTATTCCACAAAGTCAAAAGCATGATTAGCCCTTTTTAAGGTAATAAGAAATAATTTCCACTGGCTGTACCATCAATAATGAGTAGACACTGACTTAATGCAAACATTTAGTGTATAGAAACCAGAAGGGAGCATTCTAGTTAAGCATCAAGTTGTCATGATTTTGAAAGAAAGGAGTTAAGTACATTGTTGAAGGAACAATTAAAAAACTATGGTGATGAAACAGTTCAGTGGGATGTGCAGAGAGCCAACAGATTTTCTGAACCCATTAGTCTGCCTCTGTGCTTTACTATTATATGAATCTAATCCACATGATTAGCTAGGCTGTATTTTACATGCCAGAATTGCTATTTGCTGTTTTCAAATGCTTGGTCTTACCATTTAAAAAATATTAAGCAGTTTGAATGGTTGAGTTCCCTCCCACAGTCCAAAGTTGTACCAGTTAGTAGGTTAATCGGTCATTGAAAATTGTCCTGTGATAAGGCTCGGGTTAATCAGGGGTTGCTGGTGGCATAGCTCGAAGGACCAGTAGGGCCTATTTCCTGCTGTATCACTAATTTAGTTAATTCATTAACAGAGGTTCTTCCTCTGCCTGGCTCTAACATGTGTCCAAAAAGACCAGAACATCAGAAAAACAAACAATGATCTGAAATAAAGCATGATCCAGCAATGACCAGTTACCTCTCCAAAACAACAGCGGCAGTAACTGCAAGAGGTGAGATTTAGATGATAGTTGTATATGCAAAGGAATAGTTCTAGTATAACAGTATGATGTTGGCTCTTCCAGCAATGTTCTGTATACTAATATATTGTGATACACAAGGCCTTGCAACAGCAGAATTAAGGCGATCAGGAAAGTGTTTGAAGCCAAGTTTATGTCCTCAACTGTGAAGGGAATAAGCAATAACCCTCCAGAAATTGACCAGGCATGGACATCTGCTAGGCAAGCAGGCTCCAAGGCACTTCATCTACACTTGACCGCTGTACAGAGGTGTTACCTTGAGAGCTGGAAAACCTCATCAGGACAGCAGATTTCAGATTGTTTTTAAAGATACACAAAGATTCTGCCCACCAAGTAGCAGGAAAGTCATAACGTGATAATCCATTAATATTGCTACAAACTGGCAAAAATAAGGGTTTCTTCAAGATTTTAATAGATTGTCACTATACTTAAGGAACAAAAATGCAACAATTCAGATGTTTGAACTTTTATAGATTTGAAGGTGGAAGCAGATCCAAAATCTGTGCCATACTATTTAAATTCTGTTCACAATTTGTAGTCTGGCTTTTAAGATCTTAGGTAATGTGCAGCACTTCTGAAAGAAATGCCTTCAGTTTATCAGGAAGTAACAAGCAAAATAGGTCAGAGTTTTTACTTTCATGATGTAAAAGCATCATACAGCACTTCAATAGTCATCAATCTACAAGGCATTCCATTATGGAGCTACTTAATCACACAGATCGATTGTCAAGAGTCAAAACTTGAGCAGCAGCTTGCACAACTCCATCTACCCGCTGAGGGTGTTAAATCCATTTGTCAAATGGAGGAAGACATACTTGTCTCCATTTTGTCTTTATTATTTTTTCTGAACTTTTTTTTCTTTGTCACTGATCACATCCACGAAGCTCTGTGAAAATCAATCATCGCCACCACAAGCATCATTCAGACTGATCAAGGAAAGCCTGCTTCAGATTTTTTCAGGATCAAATTAGACCCACACATCTCGGTAAATTTTTTCCCTCCAATGTTCAGTATAGTTATCCTTACTGCCAAGTGACAGTATAACATTTAAATACTGCATTTATCTGAGAACTGACATCAAGCTGCAGAAGAAAGTACTCGAAATTGGGAGGAGGGGTGGAGATTGAGGGACTAAGGAATGGAATTCCAGAGCTACAGTTGAAGACTAAATGTGGAGCAATGTAAATAGGAGGTGTACGAGACCAGAATTAGAGGAATACAGACTTCTCAGGGGTTATAAGACCAAAGGTCACAATGGAGATAGACAAATACAAATGTATGAAAGAAATCAAACACAAGAAGAACTTCTGGGAGGAGTTAATATGGGGTCAGAGGGCGACTTCTTCAAGCTCATCTGCACAGCTTAAATTCTTTTACTTAATTATCTTTTTTTTCTTCTTCAAGGTGGCTAGGGTCCTGTCAGAATCCGTACAGCTGCACTCAAAGTGTGATTCTCTACAGAGCTGGCCAACAAGCCATTTCCCATTTCTGGAGTGGCCTGGAAGACAGGCGTCTTTGCAGTGCAGCCTCAGGTGACTTGATTCCTCACTGGCATCACCAAAAAAATCTGGAACGTTTCAGAGGCTGGAACGGCTGGACAGCAGATGTAGCTACCGGAGGCCTCTACATTTGGGAGATCTCTCTCTCTCAATGAGGGTGGTGGTGGTGGAAAAAATTCTGCTGGTTCTTCAGTCAGCTGAGTTTGAATAAGCGTCACTTCAGATTGAAACAGTGATCTGTTTGTCTTGCTCTTGGTGTGGAAAGGGTGATCCCTCTCTGCACCTTGTTAGTGAGAGACAGAGAGCCTGTGGCATGTCAGATTGTCAGGTCTGTTAGACTGCAAGTTATGGTGTCTCTCTGAGGGCTTGCTGCTGCTCTCTTGGTGGGTGGTGGGCATTAATGACTCCTGCTAGAATAAGTGAGGGGAGGGGGGAGGGTTGATGCTTTGCTGCTGCTTGTGCACAGGAGGTGGTGGGGGGGGGGGGGCTTTGGGGTTCTAATGTTTTTCTGTCTTCATTCTTCAGGGTTTTCTTCTTTTTCATGGATGTTGGCAAAGAGCAAGAAGTTCAGGCTGTATAAGGTATACGTCCTCATTAAATGGAACCATTGAGCAAGACAGTGTTTTGAATGAGGTACTGCTTGCCTGAGTAAAGTACATCAGCAAGCACAAAGCAAAGATTACTGGGGTTTGTTTCTTTTAGGATTCAGACAGCTCAATTTTGATTGAACTGAAGTTGGCATGGGGGGGGGGGGGTGGGAGGGTCCTCAGCCAGAAAGAAAATTGGTATAAATCTACATCTCCCATCATGGTAGAAAACAATGGTTTCCAACAACTAGATCGCAACCAAAAACAAAGGTTTTGCCAAAGCAAACAAATTAAAGTTGCTAGATTAAATATTAAACTACATAAAACAAAATTTTATAAAAATGAACTAGTTAAATTGGTCTGAATTTCAATGCATTATCCAAACCCATTCAAGAACAATTTACGTTACGTGAAGATTTGCAGCACATTCGCATTAGTTATTCCACATTAAAAACAAGTACGGAGTTTGACTAGTGCAATAAAATTCCTGTAGCATCAGTGAGATACCTTTCTTCAAACTATGCACTAACAATTTGGCTGATTTAATATCCACATGGAAAAGACGGGGAGGAAGGGGTGGAGTTTATATCACACAGATTTAAGTTTTGTTGGAACCATTTTAAAAATAAGGACTACTTATTCTGTAGAAAATCTGTAGAAAGATGCCAGACCTTTAAAACAATTAATTTGATATCATTAAGGAAAATACTTCTCCAGCAGGGCGTACCAATTATAATGCACTGGTTATAGTTGACATGGAGTAATGTTCAGGTGCCGTAAAATCCTTTCATGAGTAATGCACCATCAATAACTCTTGGAGACGGGAGGCGAACGATAGGCTTTTATTAGCTGCAAGAGACCACAATTAGCAGCAAGAGACCACCACACAACATCCTGGAGACTGACGGAGGAGCAGTGTCTCCAATTGCCTTTATACAGGGGTCTGTGGGAGGAGCCACAGGAGCAGTCAGCAGAGGGGCGTGTCCAGACAGGTATATGTAGTTTACCACAATGAGCTAGCTAGGGAGTTTGGGGTTCAGTTATGAACCATCAAACCTGCAAATACGCATTTATTAGGCAATATTTTGTAAAGAATATTTTAATTACTCTCATCCAGATTTTTTCCCCAAACTAAACACACACAACAAAACCATGCAAGTTATGAAATCGTATTTTAAAACTTATGTGGACGCTGTCACCCGTATAATCAGCTGATACGTTTAACTCGAGGCACTGAAATCACACTGAGAATATATTTGAAAGCAGGATTAAACTACAGTTCCCAGAATACAGAACTAACTCCTTGAATGACACGTAATGCATATATGAAAAGACGTCGCCAATTACGGCTGAGGAATTCTGAATTTTTTCTTTAACTATGGATTCAGGTAAATACCAGGCAGGGTTTTATCAGAACATGTTTACATGCTGCAGTCTACTCGTCACTGAGCAATACACAAGATGACATGCGAGAGATGACTCACAGCACTGCAGATAAATGAGTTGGATTTTCCACGGTCTGTCCTCGTTGCTCTTGGTGGATTTCAGGGATAAGGGTCTGTATGAGGACGGGCCGGACAGCTGCTCAGGTGCCATTGCGGTTCCTCCTGAGGAGCGGCGGGCGTGGAGCGACGGAGCGCCAGGACGCAGGTTCGTGGCTGGCGTCGCTTCACTCAGTTGGAGGACCACTGTGTGTTCGACCAGAGCCCGGGATTAACATCACTAACTCATGAACCTTACCTTCCGTCTTTAGTCTATGCAGGCGCAATGTTTGAAGCTTTCGCAGCTGTATTAGCTAATTACCCGTTTCCACTTCCGTGAACATACTAAAGGGACATTTAAACTTTAAGTCCATTTCAAAAAAGTGTACATTTTTAAATAAACCTATCTTGAGGCGGCAGTTTGAAGATGAAAGTTTTTTTTTACAATTACCGAAAGTAACTGCAGATTTGAAATAGGTGAAGGAACTGCTGGAGTCGGCAGAACTGTGAAGAAGGTATATGGCGTCTTTAAACTTAAGGAGCATTACGGTTGGATTGGTATGGAAAACATGACACAGTGATGAACCATGTTTTGGCATATTATTATTCCCAAGATCTAATCATTACAACAGACTGTTTTTGGACGATCTTGTTTCCTTTATCTCTTGTTTAAAAGACCTGCAGTTCCAGCCCACCAACCATGAATTTTGAATGATGAAGTGCTAGCCGGTCTACTTCCTTATAGTGATGCCAACTGCTATCAATAGGTAAGAGGATGGCCTCTTACCTAAAATGTTTTACAGGTTTCTGAGTTAATTTTTTTTTGTTGAAGTGATATTTCAAATGTATTTTGGAAACTACAGAATGTGAAGTTGCTCTACAAAAAGCTGTTAGTTGTATTGAACATTGTGGGATGAAGATATAACCTCAACAAAAATGGCTAAACTATAGTACAGAGAAATTATATAAAGTTGTAGGGAACATTGCAGATGATGGTTGTGAAGAAAAAGCATTTCAGGACGTATATTGTATACATTTCTGACATTAAATGCATCTTTGAAACCTTTGATGTCCAATACTTTGAATTTATACCTTTGCCTTACTTTATAAAATATTTAGGCCAAATACAGAATAAAACCAAACTGGGAAGATAATGGCCTAAGATGAAACAGTTTTTAAAAAAAACTGAAAATAAACTGGAAAAATATTAAAATAAGCAGAATGACAGTCAATATACGTTTTCCAGAATAATGTTAAAACAAAAAAGTGAGGAATGTTGAAAGATGGAGTGCAAATGGATGACACTAAATGTGACCACCTACATAGAAAAGCAGATCCCAAATTAATAAGCCAAAATTCTGAATTCAACCAATAAATATTGGACCTCAACTACATATGGGGACATCATTGTAGCATAGTGGTTAGCACAACACTTTACAGTACAGGCAACCCAGGTTCAATTCCCAGCACTGCCTGTAAAGAGTTTGCATCCTTCTCCCCATGACCACATGGCACAGCTAACTAAGTAATTTATTTTCAGTTTTAACTTCCCTCACATCGAATAGTGGTGAGCCCAATTGCAGAGAAAAAGCACACAAAATTAGAGGAGAAAAAAATCCAACAAGGTTTTAATAGATTTCTTAGCAGGTAAGTTACAGGCAGCAGGTCCACAAAAGTTCCAAAAATTGGAGATTCCTGCAAACAAAGGCACAGCTTCACTTACAAAACATGACTCTCAGACTAAGCAAATAACAATAAACCAATAATTAGCCTAATATGCAGGTGAGCAGGATGGGGTTGGCTTTGTCATCTCTCGCTCCCTCTAGTGGCCAGTTTGAGGTGTGACAGTACCCCCTTCTCTAAACCCGGCTCCTCGCAGCCCAGAGTGATCAGGATAGTGGTGAAAAGACTGTATCAGGTCAGGGTCTAAGAAGTGTCATACCAACACCTAGGTATGTTTCTTTGGACTCTATCCCTTCCAGTTGACCAGGCTGTGCCCATGACGTCAAGAGTTAAGCAGTCTCCTCACTGTATAAGTGGGACCACCACCGACAATATGAGGGAGGCAGGGAGGGAACTGGTGGAAACAGAAGAGAGGTCGCCACTGGTTTCCACTGGAACTTATTCTCCAGACCCAGGCAGAACCAGCTGGTACCTGACAGGGCTGACCCGTCTGATGATCTTCAATGGCCTCATAAGTCTCAGAGCCAATATTCCGGACTTGACTCGCTAAAGTAATTCCTTGGGTGAGAGCCAAACCCTCTGTTCTGACCTGAAGGGACAAATAAATCTCTGCCTGTTGGGTTGCTTTTGGTGACAGGTTGAGATTCGTTTCAGGGCTGCCTGAGCCCCTCTCCAGGTGCTCCTGCATCGAGCAACAAACTTCTCTGCATTTGGAAACCCACCCTCTGCTTCCTGGTAGGAGAAAAGTGGTGACTGAAACCACTTTAGCATTCAAATAGATTTAAATTGGTAGAAGGAGCTCTGCAGAGTGTAATGTGCTACTTCTGCCCAGATCAAGAACTGCTCCAGCAGAATGATTGGAAGCAGCAGAGATATTTTTCAAGGCCCTGATGAATCTGTTCCATTTGACCATTGGACTGGGAGTGGAAATACGAAGAGCCAAACAGGGAAAAGAACATCTTCCAGTAAAGGGCCAATGTCACCTGGAATGCCATGAACCCTGACAATGTTCTGTAGCAATATATCAGCAGTTTCTTTGGGAGAGGGAAGTTCAGGCAGGGCAGTAAAGTGAGCATCTTTAGAAAAACAGTCTCCCACTACCAGAATAACAGAGTCACCTTTCAATGATGGCAGGCTGGTCCATAGAGATGTGGGACCAGGGTTGATTTTGGGATGGGAAGAGGGTGTAGAATCCCGCCCGGCAGGGTGCTGATTAGATGATATGTGTTGAGTACAGACAGAACAGGCGTGCACAAATGATTGGATATCTCCTCTTGTTTCTGACCACCAAAAGCATCTTCAAATAAACCCCAAAGTCCTCCCCACCCCATGATGCTCAGCACATTGGAAGCATGGCCCCACTGGAGAACCTTGGACGTTACTGCCTGAGGAACAAGCTAGCACCCTGCTGGAACCCCACCTCGGACGGGTGCACCACTTTCTACCTCATGGGGAGTATCTTCAATGGAATGGCAGACAGGAGCCAGCATGCCGTCTCCAGATACGATGGGCTCTGGAGAGAGGTCCTCAGAACAGTCATACTGGCGGGAACGGATATCAGCTTTCACTTTTTTTGGACCGAGTCTGTGAGAGATAGTAAAGTTAAAACGTGTTAAGAAATGTGCCTACCCAGCCTGCTGGGGATTCAGGTATTAAGTCAACCAGATTTTTGCAAGACTTTTGTGATCCATCCATGCAACAAAGGGGTGCTTGGAACCTCCCAACTCACGGCATCATTCTTCTTTCATTTTCAATAGATACAAATCAGAGGAGAAGTAGTATCAAATACATAAAACAATAAATGTACAAAGAAAAGGATATACACTGTCAAAATCATGTATAATATAATAATTAGGCTAGTATATATAAACAACCACAACTCCTCTTGACAATTCATACAAAAAAAAACTGGAAATTTTCTCTTTTAAGAAGAAAAAAACCCCACTAAACTAACCTAAAACAAAAAAAAAGGCGTCATTCTTCTAACACTAGTTTAACTGCTAGGAGCTCTCAGTTACAAACATCATAGCTCCTCTCAACAGGGGCAGGCGTCTGGAAAAAAATGAATGGGGTGAACCTTATTGTCAGTCACAGGTCTCTGAGAGAGAACAGCTCCAATACCAATATCGGAGACATCTACCTTAACAATAAAGGTTAGCTCAGGGTTTTGGTATATCAGTATTGGGGCCAAAGTGAAGCGCCTCTTGAATTCATCAAAAGAAACTTGCATCTCAGTCATCCAATAAATACGGGACAAAGAGTCTTTAGTAAGTGTGGAGGTGGGTGCAGCAATTGTGCTGAAATTGTGAATGAAGCACTGCTGAAATCAGCTAAGTCAAGAAATCACTGCACCTGCTTTAATGTCTTTTGCTGTGGCCAGTTGGTGTTGGCTGTAGCCTTCTAAGGCTCCATCTGGAGAGACAACATAATCTAGGAAGGAGACTTTGGAAGAATGGAACTCATATTTTTCAAGCTTCACAAAGAGGTGATTTTCATAGAGCTTTTGTTGAACATGCTGAATATACTCTGGAGTGTTTGAAATGATTAGTACATCATTTAGGTAACACAGAAACAAAACAGTTCAACATCTCTCACAGACTGCCAATTATAAAGGCCTGAAAAACTGTGGGGACATTTTCCAATCCAAACAGCATGACAAGATATACCCAGTGGCCACCAAGGATGCTACAGGCTATCTTCATCATCTTCTCTGATATGTATCCGATTGTAGGGTTTGTGAAAATGGTGGCTTTCTGTGGAAGCTCAAAAACAAGATGAGATCAGTGTGAGAGGATAACAGTTCTTAAGGTAATTTTCTTGAGACCTCGATAGTCAATAGAGGGACAAAGGCCACCATCTTGCTTGGAAACAAAAAAGGCAGCACTGATCAGTGAGGTGGAAGGATGAATGAAACCAGTCTTTAGAGCATCCTGGATATTTCATCTAGACCAATGGTTTCAGGGGTAGAAAGAGAATGCAACTGACCTCTAGGGGGAACAGTACCAGGGAGAAGTCCAATGACACAGGCATATGGTCTGTGGGGTGGCAACTCAACAGCTTACCATTTACTAAATATCTCTCTCAGAGCATGGTATGCAGGAAGCAAATGTACACGGTCTAATGAGTGGTCAAGAGTCACAAAGACTCACCCTTCAACTGTTGCAGCGGGTTCATTATGCACCATAGCCACTGGGGAAGCAAGAGAGCTTCAGGAATTCAGACATGTAGGGCTCCAACAACAAAGAGATCCAGTGGCCCAGGAGAACTGTGGATCAGGAGGATGCAATCATGGATAGCCAAGAATCAGAGGGACGAGGAGTTACAGAGAAATTGTTTGAGGGTGGGTTTTCCCCGTGGTCCAATGAAGAAGCTTTGTTCTGTTCTTGATTACTCCAGAGCCAATGGGCTTGCTATTTGAAGCTTGAACCTTCTAGGGCGAGGGACAGGCCCCAAAGGGGATGCACATCTTCTGTACCAATTCAATGTCAAGGAAGTTATCAGCTGCACCCGAGTCCACAAATGACTAAGTGAGGGTGGCTGATAGTAGTAAACGGGAGATGGGGGGGGGGGGGGGGTTCTCGAGATAGGCTGTTCCACTTGCTGAGGTCCTCCCATCCTCTAGCGAGCTTTGGCTTTTACTGCTGGAGACAAGTAGGTGGCTAGTAGCTCCACAGTAAGGACAACACCCCTTTCTCATGAGGTCAGGCAAGTTGGTTAATCTGCCAGAGCAGGCAAGCTCAAGAAAAGGTTATCAGTGACAATGCATTTGGAGCAACACAAGAAGTACCACGTTCTCTCCTCCTCCCACGAACACGGCTATCAATCCTGACAGCCATGGTTATGAGCTCCTCTGGGCTGGAAGCCCAATCCTTACTGACAGGCTGCATCGAAAGGCTGTAGGATATACCTTCTCCCCATGACAGGTACAAACTCCTTACAGGCAGCAGCAGGAATTGGAGCTGGATTGCCTGTCATGTAAAGCTCTGTGCTAACCCCCATGCTACTGTGCTGCCTCATAGGTAGTTGAGGTCTAATATTTATCGGTTGAATTCAGATGTGTGCCTGTGTTTATTTGGGATCTGCTTTTCCACGTAGGTGGTTACGTTTAATGTCACCAGGTAGCACTCAGGTTATCTTACAACTTTCTTCACTATATTTCAATAGGTCCATTTAATGTCAGAGGATTGAAGACAATACACATCCTGGGGGACGTCACGTGATGACGTAGGATCGAGACGCTGGAACTCAGCCCTCCCGTAAAAAAGTTAATAAATTAATGTTTAAGTGAAGAAAAGTTAATTAATACTTTTTAAAGGTTATTTATAAATTACTCTGGATTGTTTTAAGCTATGCCTCATAAATAGAGGACGAAGAAAACTACTACCGTGAAGACCGCTCAAGTTGGAACAGAATCAAGGCCTTCTTCTACTGAAGAACCGCGGACTCAGGTACAACACACCACCGGTGAAACAGAAAAGGAGACCGCAGCAGCATCGGTCATTTCTAAAGGAAAAGATCAACGAGAACTGCGCAAGCGTAAAGGAACGAGCATGCGCAAACGAGAGCAACCAGAACTACAAAACCCAGCAGCGACTGAAACCGACAGTGAAAGTGAATCTGAGAGAGAGCCGGACTCTCTGGAAAAATCAGACGAAGATGAAGATGAAAGTTCCTCTGAAAATACAAAAAAGACATTGAGGCAAATAATGCATAAATTAAATGCATTAAAAGTAATTAAAAGTAACCAAAAAGTAATTAAAGAAAAAATAATAAATATGGAGGCTATGTTTGATAAAATGACAAAGAAACAGGAAAAAATGGAAAAGAAAATTACAGATTTGGAAGTCAAAATGGAAGAAATGGATGGAAGAATGAAGAAGATGGAAGATGATAATGATGCCTGGACATCAGAAAGAAAACAACTCGTGGGAAAAATTGATAAGCTTGAAAATTTTAGTAGACGCAACAATATTAAAATTGTTGGACTTAAAGAAGGTACCGAAGGAGAAGACCCAATAAATTTTTTTCAAAAATGGATTCCTGAAAAATTAGAAATGGGAGAAGAAACTTCAATTGAGATTGAAAGGGTGCACAGAGCCTTAAGACCAAGATCTCAAGATGATCAAAATCCGCGATCAATTTTGATAAGATGTTTAAGATACCAGGATAAAGAAAAGATTTTGAAGGCGGCTGCCCAAGGTGCTAAAAGAAGAAAAGGTCCATTGATGATAGCAGAGAAACCAGTTCTTTTTTATCCTGATATAAGTTATAACCTTTTGAAGAGAAAGAAAGAATTTAATCCAGCTAAAAATGTTTTATGGGAAAAAGGTTATAAGTTTTTAATGCGTCACCCAGCAACACTGATAATTTTTTTGGAGGAGGGAAAAAGATTTTTTTCTGATTATCAAGATGCGGAGGTGTTCGCACAAAAACTTCCATCTCTTCGCTAATTAAACGTAGAGACTTCTAAATGTAATGGTTAAAGATGAATACAGAGATAGCGAATGGAACTGATGGGCATTTAAGGATGATATAAGGGAGAAAAGTAAAATTTTAGAAATATTAATTGAGAATAGTATGTTTTTTTTATATATACTTTTTATGTTGTGGGGGGGCTGGGGAGCTTTGAATCGGTTACTGCGGGATTCACGTGTGTAATCATGGCGATTGCCATGACCCGTACAATAGAGGGGGGTAATGTTGTGTTTTTTTTTCTTTCACAACATTAGTAGGGGGGTATTTTGTTTTTTTCTTTATTTTCTATTTTTCTTCTATTCTTTTGCCTGGATGATTGGTGGGGCAACATAGCAACATGGAGACTTCTAAAAAGATTTCCCAGGATACAATGAAAGTTGAAAGATTAGGTATTATTATAGATTGGAGTAACATAAATAAAAATAATGACTAATTTATTGAATTTTTTAAGTTTTAATGTTAATGGGCTTAATGGACCAATAAAAAGAAAAAGAATTTTAACATATATTAAAAAAATGAAAATAGATATAGCTTTCTTACAAGAAACTCATTTAACGGATATAGAACATCAGAAATTAGAAAGAGACTGGGTTGGAAATGTTATTGCAGCTTCATTTAACTCAAAGGCGAGAGGAGTTGCAATTTTGGTTAATAAAAATTTACCAATTAAAATACAAAATGTATTAATTGATTCGGCAGCAAGATATTTAATTATACATTGTCAAATTTTTTCAGAACTATGGACTGTTATGAATATTTATGCACCAAATGAAAATTATGTAAAATTTATACAGGAGGTCTTTTTGAATTTGGCTAACGCACATGATAAAATATTATTAGGTGGAGATTTTAATTTTTGTTTAGATCCAGTTTTAGATAGATCAACAAAGGCTATTACAAAATCAAAAGTAGCAAAATTAACTCTATCATTGATGAAAGATTTAAATTTGATTGATATATGGAGAAGAATTAATCCAAAAGAAAGGGATTATTCATTTTATTCAAATAGACATAAAACATACTCAAGGATAGATTTTTTCCTAATATCAACAAATACTCAAGATAGAGTGAAAAATGTGGAATATAAAGCAAGAATATTGTCTGATCACTCTCCTTTAATAATGACAATGATAATGATAGATAAAGAGGAATCAATTTATAGATGGAGATTTAATTCAATTCTACTAAAACGTCAAGATTTTTGTGATTTTATGAAAAAGCAGATTCAGTTCTTTTTAGATACAAATTTACATTCAGTTGATGATAAATTTATATTGTGGGAAGCAATGAAAGCATACTTGAGAGGCCAGATAATGAGTTATACTTCTAAAATTAAGAAGGAATATATGATAGAAATAGATCAATTGGAATAAGAGATTATAAAATTAGAAAAAGAATCTCAAAGAAATATGACAGAAGAAAAACAAAGACAACTTATTAATAAGAAGTTAAAATATAATACACTCCAGACATATCGAACAGAAAAAGCAATTATGAGAACTAAACAGAGATATTATGAACTAGGTGAAAGATCACATAAAGTTCTTGCATGGCAGTTAAAAACAGATCAGATTTCTAAAACAATAAATGCAATTCGAACAAAAGTGAATGAAATTACTTATAAGCCTCTAGAAATTAATGAGGCTTTTAAGAATTTTAATTCTGAGTTGTATAAATCAGAATCAAAGAATGATAACGTTAAGATAGAAGAATTTTTATCACAAATAACTCTTCCAAAATTAAATATAGAAGAACAGAAGGGATTAGGTATGCCTTTTACATTGAAGGAAGTTGAAGAAGCTTTGGGATCACTCCAAAGTAATAAATCTCCAGGAGAAGATGGTTTTCCACCTGAATTTTATAAAAAGTTTAAAGATTTATTAATTCCTCCTTTTATGGAGTTAATATATCAAGCGGAAAGAACGCATAAACTTCCAGAATCTTTTTCAACAGTTATTTTAATAGTATTGCCAAAAAAAGATAGAGACCTTTTAAAACCAGCATCATATAGACCTATTTCTTTATTAAACACCAATTATAAAATAATAGCAAAAATCTTATCTAATAGATTATCTAAATGCTTACCAAAATTAGTGCATATGGATCAAACAGGATTTATCAAAAATAGACAATCGGCAGATAATGTAACTCGGTTATTTAGTATAATCCATTTAGCGCAAAAGAGGGAGGAAATGAGTGTGGCAGTTGCTTTAGATGCAGAAAAAGCATTTGATAGATTGGAATGGGATTTTTTATTTAAGGTATTGGAAAAATATGGATTAGGAACATCATTTATAAAATGGATTAAAACCTTAAATACTAATCCCAAAGCTAAAGTAGTGACAAATGGTCAAATTTCAACATCATTTCAGTTAACAAGATCAACTAGGCAAGGTTGCCTATTATCACCTGCTTTGTTTGTGTTGGCAATAGAACCATTAGTTGAATTAATTAGAATGGACCCAGATATTAAGGGTTTCAGAGTTAATCAGGAAGAATACAAGATTAACTTATTTGCTGATGATGTTCTACTTTATTTAACAGATCCATTACATTCACTACACAAATTATCTTATAGATTAGAAGAATATGGGAAAATATCGGGTTATAAAATAAATTGGGATAAAAGTGAAATTTTACCTCTTACTAAAGGAGATTATAATCAATGTCGATTAATAACTCAATTTAGATGGCCAGCAAATGGTATAAAATATTTAGGTATAAGAGTTGATAATGACATAAAAAACTTACACAAATTAAATTATTTACCACTTTTGAAAAAAATTCAGGAAGATCTTGATAAATGGATGGCATTACCAATAACATTAGTAGGTAGAGTAAATACTATAAAAATAAATATATTCCCTAGACTACAATATTTATTTCAATCATTACCAATACAATTACCCCAGAAGTTTTTTCAAGAGTTAAACAAATATGTGAGGAAATTTCTCTGGAAAGGTAAGATGTCAAGAATATCGTTGGAAAAATTGACATGGAAATTTGATCTAGGAGGATTACAACTTCCAAATTTTAAGAATTATTATAAAGCAAATCAACTTAGATTTATTGCATCTTTTTTCGAGAAAGATAAACCGGCATGGATTAGAATAGAACTAGATAAAATAGGAGAAAACGTACCAGAAGATTTTATATACAAATGGGAATCTAAATGGATACGGGAAAAGAAAGAATCTCCTATATTAAAACATTTGATTGACTTATGGAATAAGATAAATGTTGATGATGAGACAAAAAAATCTTTATTAGCAAAGAGATCTTTAATTCAAAATAGACTTATTCCTTTCACAATGGACAATCAACTTTTAAATAATTGGATTCAAAAAGGGATTAGATATATAGGGAATTGTTTTGAAGGAGGTATATTAATGTCATTTGACCAATTAAAGAATAAATATAAAGTATCAAATAACACTTTATTTTGTTACTTTAAGAGCTTATTTAAGGGCTTATTTAAGAGAAAAATTAGGTCAAACAATGTTATTGCCAAAACCTAATGAAATAGAAATTTTAATTCAAAAAGGAAATATTAAAAAAATTATATCTTGTATGTATAATTTGATTCAAAATCAGGCAATTAAACAAGGAGTCCATAAGTCAAGACAAAAATGGGAAAGTGATTTGAATATTAAAATAGAAGAAACAAATTGGTCAAGACTATGTCTTGATAGTATGACAAATACAATAAATGTTCGGTTAAGATTAGTGCAGTATAATTTTCTACATCAATTATATATTACACCACAAAAAATAAATAAATTAAATCCAAATTTATCGGATCAGTGTTTCCGATGTAACCAGGAAACTGGTACTTTTTTACATTCGACATGGTCTTGCTCTAAAATTCAACCTTTTTGGACAAATTTAAGACTTTTACTGGAACAAATTACAGGAACACAATTTCCTCATAATCCAATATTACTCTTACTAGGTGATATTGAAGGGATAAAACCGAAACTCAAAATAAATAAATATCAGAAAGAATTTATAAAAATTGCACTGGCAGTAGCCAAAAAAGCTATTGCAGTTACTTGGAAATCGGATACATATTTAAGTATAGACTCTTGGAAGAAAGAAATCTATGGCTGTATTCCATTAGAAAAAAATACTTATAATTTAAGAGATAAATATGAAACATTTCTGAAAATTTGTAGCCCTTATTTACAAAAGACAGGATTAAATATATAGATGCTCTGAAGATGAAACAATTGGTTATTTGGGGAAAGAAATAAATGTACATATTAAAGTTATTACGAACTCCATGGAGCATGTGGAGATCTTCCAACAACCAGGCATTCTTTCTTTTTTTCTTCTTTCTTTCTCTTTTTTTTCTATAGGGCAGTTAGGGGGGTGAGGTTTAGGGGAGGGGGGAAGGGTTATATACATTTTTTTTATACTTTACTTTGTAACTACTTAAAAATGCAATTAAAAAAGTTTTTTAAAAAAAAAGACAATACACATCCTGAAGTTCTTTTACTTCACAAACAGAGAAGTGCCCCAAAGAATGAATGACAGTTAAATATTAGAATCCAAAGCTCCCCCCCACGCACAAGCAGCGGTAAGGCAATGACCCCCCCCCCCCGAACAGCTAAAGAGCATCGGTGCCCCCCGCCAAGCACTCAAGCGTGCAGCAAAGCATCAATAAAGACACAGACCTGCAGTACTCCAAAGACTAAACATTCACCGGGTAATTTGACATACCACAGGCTTTATCTCTTTCTCCCGAAAAAGGGAAAAAGAGGCGTCCCCGTTTCACAGTGAGAAGGGGGACATGACAAAACAACTCTCTGATTTATGGTGTTAAAAGTCAGTTGTGTCACTCTTCCCGAGTTCGGTGCCTCTGGGCACAGAGCTAGCAGTTAGCCCGATGCTTCTTATCTTCCTTGTTCTCCCACGACCAAACAGTCGGCAGCGGCATCATCCTTAAATCCACCCGTCTCCAGAGCCATGAAAATCAGGTACCCTGGAGGCCCGCCAGTCTTCCAGGCCACGTCCTTGGCATATCGAAAAACAGCCGGTCATGAGGCTCTGAGAGCGGGTCTCATTCCTGTTAAGAAGCAAAGTCAGAATGTAACTCCATGTTTGGGTCTTCAAAAGTACCTTGAAAATGAAAAAAAAAGCTATCAAAGACAGAAATAAAGCTGTTTCTAAAGATGCAGCAAAAGGATTGCCATTTAGCACCACCATCATTCAGTTCTGTCTCTCCTGTGTCAGCTATTTTTCTGTCTTAAATGCAATTTATTCCAGAAAATGTATATCAACTTTCATTTTGCTCATTTTAATATTTTCTGAACTGTCTCCTCAAAATCCATTATCTTCCCAGTATGGTTTCACAAGTTATTTGGCCTAAATATTTAATTTTGTAAAGCAAGGCAATGGAACAAACAAAAGCACAACTTCACTCACAATAAATGACTCCACAAATGAGCAAAGAAACAAGGGACAAACAAGGCGAAGGTGAAAACATTGAACTAATAATTAGTCTGATAGGTAGGTGAGCAGGAAGGGTTATGGTCTTGTCATCTCTGCCTCCCTCTGGTGGCCAGTTCAAGCTGTGACACCACATGGGTTTCCTCTAGTTGCTGTGGTTTCCTCCCACAGTCCAAAGATGGACCAGTTGGTAGCTTAACTGGTTGCTGTAAACTGACCCTGGATTAGCCTCAGATTAAATTGGGGGATTGCTGGGTGGTGTGGCTCGAAGGGCCAGCAGGGTCTGAGGAATGTAGGAAGCCATTTCTTAGTGTAATGCCCAAACTATTTCAAGCCCAGAGTCTAACCTCTGCCATACTGGTCAGGTTTTCCTTTGAGACCAAGAGGAAGTGGCAGAGTTAAAACTGCTTCAATGCATCACCAGGGTCCACACAAGATACATCACTATTAATGCCCCCAGCTACTATCGGAACATAAACAGAGACTATAGATGAAAAAAATTGCTAAAATATCTGTGTATTAAATGAGTGCTGATTATGGAGGTAGTGTTTCCATATGATAAAGTAATTTCTCTGCACCTCAGTTCTAAAAGGACGTCTTTCAATCCTGAAGTCATGCCCTCTTGTCCTAGAATCCCCTACCATGAAAAATAACTTTGCCATATCTAATCTGTTCAGGCCTTTTAACATTCAGAATGTTTCTATGAGATCCCCCCTCATTCTCCTGAACTCCAGAAAATACAGCCCAAGAGCTGCCAGACGTTCCTCACATGGTAACCCTCTCATTCCTGGAATCATTCTTGTGAATCTTCTCTGAACCCTCTCCAATATCAGTATATCCTTTCTAAAATAAGGAGCCCAAAACTGCACACAATACTCCAAGTGTGGTCTCATGAATGCCTTATAGAGCCTCATCATCTCATCCCTGCTCTTATATTCTATGCCTCCAGAAATGAATGCCAACATTGCATTCGTTTTCTTCACAACTGAATCAACCTGGTGGTTAATCTTTAGGGTATCCTGCACAAGGACTCCCAAGTCCCTTGGCATCTCTGCATTTTGAATTCTCTCCACATCTAAATAATAGACTGACCATTTGTTTCTTCCACCAAAGTGCATGACCATACACTTTCCAACATTTTATTTCATTTGCCACCTGTTTGCCCATTCCCCTGAACTATCTAAGTCTCTCTGCAGGCTCTCTGTTTCCTCAACACTATCCACTCCTCCACTTAACTTAGTATCATCAGCAAATTTAGCCACAAATCCATTAATACCATAGTCCAAATCATTGACATACATCATAAAAAGCATCAGTCCTAACAACGAACCCTGTGGAACTCCATTGGTAACCGGCAGCCAGCCAGAATAGGATCCCTTTATTCCCATTCTCTATTTTCTGCTGACCAGCCAATGCTCCACTTATGCTAGTAACTCCCCTGTAATTCCATAGGATTTTATCTTGCTAAGCAGCCTCATGTGCAGCACCTTGTCAAAGGTCTTCTGAAAATCCAAGTAGACCATGTCTACTGCATCTCCTTTGTCTATTCTGCTTGTAATTTCCTCAAAGAATTGCAGTAGGTTTGTCAGGCAGGTTTTTCCTTTCAGGAAACCATGCTGGCTTTCATATAGTTCCAGGTAATCCATAATCTCATCCCTAACAATCGATTCCAACAACTTCTGAACCACTGGTGTCAGGCTAACAGATCTACAGTTTCCTTTCCTCTGCCTTCCACTCTTCTTAAATAGCAGAGTAACATTTGCAATTTTCCAGTCATCTGGTACAATGCCAGAATCTATCGATTCTTGAAAGATCATTGTTAATAGCTCTGCAGTTTCTCCAGCTACTTCCTTCAGAACCGAAGGATGCAATCCATCAGGTCCAGGAGATCTATCCACCCTCAGACCATTAAGATTCCTGAGCACCTTCTTAGTCATAATTTTCACTGCATATACTTCACTTTCCTGATACTCTTGAACGTCCGGTATACTGCACATGTCTTCTACAGTGAAGACTGTTGCAAAATATGCATTCAGCTCCTCTGCCATCTCCACGCCTCTCATTATAATATCTCCAGCGTCAGTTTCTATTGATCCGATATCTACCTTCAACTCTCTTTTACCTTTTATTTACTTAAAAAACTTTTAGTATCTTCTTTGATATTAGTTGCCAACTTCCTCTCATAATTCATCTCTTCCTTCCAAATGACCTTCTTAGTTTCCTTCTGCAAGTTTTTAAAAGTTCCCCAATCCTCTATCTTCCCTCTAGCTCTGGCTTAATTGTATGCCCTCTCTTTTGCTTTTACTATGGCTCTGACTTCACTGTCAGCCTCGGTAGTGTCCTTCTTCCCTTTGAAAATTTCTTCTTATTTGGGAAATATCTGTCTTGCACTTCCCCTTTTTTTCACAGAAACTCCAGCCATTGCTGCTCTGCTGTCCTTCCTGCTAGTGTCCCTTTCCAGTCCAATTCGGCCAGTTTCCCTCTCATGCCATTGTAATTTCCTTTATTCCAATGAAATATGGACAGATTGGAATTTAGTTTTTCCTTCTAAAATTTCAAACTGAGCTTGATCATATTGTGATCACTGTTCCCTAAAGGTTCCTTCACCTTAAGCTCTCTTATCACCTCTGGATCATTGCACAACACCCAATCCAGCACAGCCAATCCACTAGCGGGCTCAACAACAAGCTGTTCTAAAAAGCCATCCCTTAGACATTCTACAAATTCTCTCTCTTGAGGTCCAGTACTGGCCTGGTTTTCCCAATCTACTTTCATGTTAAAATCCCCAATGATTATCATGACATTGCCTTTCTGACACGCCGTTTCTATCTCCTGCTGTAATTTGTAATCCACTCCCGGCTGCTGTTTGGAGTCTAGTATACAACTGCAATTAGGGTCCTTTTACCCTTGTCATTTCTTCACTCAACCTATAGAGACTCTACACCTTCTGATCCTATGTCATCCCTTTCTAATGATTTAATATTATATCTTATACACAGGGCAACACCACCCCCTCTGCCTACTAACCTATCTTTCTGATACACTGTATATCCTTGGACGTTCAGCTCCCAATGGCAGCCATCCTTTAGCCAAGTTTCAGAGATGGCCACAACATCATATTTGCCAATCTGTAGCTGAATTTCAAGATTGTCCATTTTATTCCACATGCTGTGTGCATTCAAATATTACACTTTCAGTCCAGTGTTTGTTGCTTTCTGTTTTAACTGCAACATGCCTCTATCGCCCTGTAACTCCTGCCACTGGCTGTGATTATGCCTCATCTCCTCCCTGTCCTTTCTTAATCTCTGTTGCACGCTTTGATTCATTTCTGTTTTCCCCTTCCTCAACCCTATCACTCTGGTTCCCATCCCCCTGCCAAATTAGCTCTATTAAATGTGCCCACTAGGATATTGGACTCCTGTGGGTTCAGGTGTAACCTATTCTTTTGTACAGGTCACACTTCCCCCAGAAGAAGCCTCAATGATCCAGGAATCTGAAGCCCAGCCTCCTACACCAGTCTCTCAGCCACACATTAATACACCTGATCATGCTACCCTTGCACTCACTAGCACGTGGCACAGGCAGCAATCCTGAGATTACTACCCTAGAGGTCCTGCCTTTCAGCTTCCTGCCTAACTCCCTGATTTCTCTCTTCAGGACCTACTCCCTTCTTCTACCTATGTCATTGGTATCAATGTGTACCAAGATTTCTGGCTGTACACCCTCTCCCTTCAGAATACTCAGCACGCGATTGAGACATCCCTTACCCTGGCACCTGGGAGGCAACACACCATGTGGGTATCTCTATCAGGCTGACAGAAGCTCCTGTCTGTTCCCCTCACTATGGAATCCCCTATGACTCCTATGAGCGGCTGTGGAGGCCAAGTTATTGAGTGTATTTAAGGCAGAGATAGATAGGTTTTTGATTAGCCAGGATATCAAAGGGTATGGGGTGAAGGCAGGGGAGTGGGGATGACTGGAAGAATTGGATCAGCCCATGATTGAATGGTGGAGCAGAGTCGATGGGCCAAATGGCCTACTTCTGCTCCTGTATCTTATGGTCTTATAATATTCAATACTTGTATTTGAAGGTCACAATGTTATGTCTGACATGCCATGCATTTTCCTACATGGCAAACAGTGTCATGAAACATTTCAAATGGAAGAGCCGAAATCCAGCAGCTCTCAAATGTGGGTTACAGCCCTGCGGTAAATGGTGTATTTTTGACAATGCCATACAGACGGGAAATTGGTATGACCAAATATGCCCCCTAGTTCGAGGAGAGACATAATTGAATAAAGAACGATCTGCTTTGTTGAAGGGGTGGGGTGGGGTAGTGGCTGACTGTCAGGGCAATCTCCAGAAGGGCTGAGATAAGGTGGGAAGTGAACTGTCAGTGTTCTGCCTAATTTGTAAGACAATGTATCAAAGATGCATGGGGTCTCACTGAAACCTCATGTTCAGACATCCAGCTCTTCAGGAAATGTTTTTTTTACTTCTGACATTCAGGACCCATACATGTGACAACAATACTAAAACACCATGTGAAAACTAATAATTCAAAAAAGTCAATGCACTGATCAAAGCTGACATACTCACACAGACCACTATTACCTAGCCAATGACACATGATGCATCTCAATATTGAAGATAAATATTGAAACAACAAGCCCACAATTTCTTTTCCAGGCACGTAGCAGAACCAGTGCCTATGTTGCACTCCGCCGGATGAAAGAGTTGGGAGCAAGGTTCCCAGAAGAAGCTGCCCGAGTGGAGCAAATAACACAGCTCAGTGACCAACAATGTTCCCACTAATTTGTAGTATGTGCAAAAATCTGCTGTGCAATTTTTTGCCCAGTGACAACAACATGTGCGCACTGAAAGCAGTCTGTTCTGCTTTCAGCCTGTTTGGGTTATCGTTGAAGATAAAGTATGATGTGGAATGTGTGCCATCCAATTAGCGGGAGGTTTTCTTGGAGAGGGACAATAAGGTTGGTCTTGGGCTTGTGTTCAGCTGGAGATGGAGAGAGAAGATGCTGGGGAGAACCGGTCGTAGCATACGATCCGGTGGGAGACCGGTTTGCTCAAGATGGATTGCGAGTGATGTTCAGAAGGTGGTTTGTGTGTTGCGTTGACCAAGGGCCCAGTGTGTGAGTGACAGAGAAGTTCGAGATGAGCTTCAACTTGTGCACATTGGCTGTTCAATTGGAATGGGCCCTTTCTGTTATTCTTTAGTTAAGATTCATAAATATAATTCCTTTAATCATATGCAGTGTGCTGTCTGTTATGTCGTGGCACTAATTTGTAACAGGGTCGCAAATTACACAGCATCCACACAAACTGGGGTTTAGGGTGGGATCGAGCCGTCTCAATCTCATGAGTTTGATGGAACTTGGGAATGTCTTCCCCAGACTTATGCAGCCAAGGAAACCAGGGTGTTTCATATAGATGGGTTAAGTGAGTGGGCAAGGGTCTGGCAATGGAGTACAATGTTGGTAAATGTGAGGTCATCCACTTTGGAAGGAAAAATGGAAGATCAGATTATTATTTAAATAGTAAAAGATTGCAGCACGCTGCTGTGCAGAAGGGCTTGGGAGTGTTTGTGCGTGAATCACAAAAGGTTGGTTTGCAGGTGCAACAGGCTATTAAGAAGACAAATGGGATGTTTCTAGAGCGTGAGGAATGACTTTTGGATCTAGGACATATACATTTAACAATTGACTTTGGCTATTAGTCATCACATCTGAAACTTGTAATGTGCATTTAATTTGGAGGGCAGCTCTTAACAATGGGTTCCTAAAAGCTGTGAATCCCAGTCCAGACAATGCTGATTAAAATTCATTTGGATGTCTGTGGTATGGATGTGAATGAGGAGGTGTGAAGGCTGTATGTAGTTGTCCATACATTGTAAATATGGAATTGTCCTTTGATGTTTGGCACATAAAATATGGAGGCCCACGTTGGGCCAGCAGACCTTTCCACCAAAAACGTCTCCATATGATGCCTGCTGTACCTTGTTTTGTTGAATAAAGAAGCTGCTTTGTATCTACCAGTAATTTTCTCCAGTGATTTCATTCAGGCTATTCTTAATTCAGAGGGATTGAATTCAAGTGCAGGGAGGTTACGTTACAACTGTACAGGGTACTGGTGAGGCCACATCTGCAGTACTGTATGCAGTTCTGGTCTCCTTACTTGAGGAAGGATATACTGGCTTTGGAGGCAGTACAGAGGAGGTTCACCAGGTTGTTTCCAGAGATGAAGGTTTAGACTATGAGGAGAGATTGAGTCACCTGGAACTGTACTTGCTGGAAGGGAGATTTGATAGAAACATGTAAGATTATGAAAGGGATTGATAATATAGAGGCAGGAAAGTTGTTTCCACTTGTAGGTGAGACTAGAACTGGTGGACATAGCCTCAAGTTTTGGGGGATTAAATTTAGGATGTTGAGGAGGACCTGCTTTTCTCAAAGAGTGGAGGCTACCTTAGTAAATATATTTAAGACAAGGTTAGATAGGTTTTTGCATAGTAGGAGAATTAAGGGCTATGGGGAAAAGGCAGGTAAGTGGAGATGTGTCCATGGTCAGATCAGCCATGATCTTATTGAATAGTGGAGTAGGTTTGACAGGCCAGATGACCTACTTCTGTTCCAATTTTTTCTGTTCTTGTGCAGGAAATGTGATTAAGAATGATTGTGAACAATACTTAACATGCCAATGAGGTGGAAGGTGACTATCTTTTGTGTACAGTTTAAATTCCTTTGTATATTAGCAACAAAAGATATGCACACCTTAGAGGGAACATTGGTGGCCAATAATTTTGGGGAGAAGGAAGAGCTGACAGTATGGTGCAGGATAACTGAATTAACAATAATAGTAAAATGCTTATTTGTAAATTGTCATGTAATCAAATACAGTATATAAAATGATATTTTAAAAAACTGTTGGAAATACTCAGTAGGTCAGGCAGTATTTGAAGTGAAACAAATGCTTGAAATTAACAATGGTATGATATAAGCTCATTGATCTTAAAGGTTGACTGTTTTTTTCCACCAGAGATGCTGCCTGACATGCTGAATGAAGAGCATCCTCTAGTTTGATTTTAAATTTCTAATCCCCAGAGAGTTTGCTTTCATTGAACATAGAACAGTATAGCACTGAACCTGCCATTTGGCATGTAATGTTGCATCGATCTTGATACTAAATAATACTACATGTTCTCCTCCCAAGTCATCATATATATCCCTCCATTCCCTTCATATTCTAAAAGCTTCTTAAACTCCAGCAAACTTCCTGACTCGACTATTATCACTGGAAAGTTATTCCAGGCATTTATATCTTTTTTCCACTTGGGTGACTTCACACACATGATATTTCCCCAACTATCCTTTTAACAGAAATGGACGAAAAGCAGTTTGGAGACACAGACCCCAACTTAATGTTCACATTTCACACTTAATGCTGTAAAGCTAACTGACTTGAGTACATAAACCTTCTTACTATAAGCACCTCATGATAAATGTTATTATTTATAAGATCTAAAAGCTTTCTTTAACTAAACAGCTTTGTCTGTTTTGAAAGAAGACAAATCAAACAATCCACTCTTATATTACATCTTCGAGCAGTGTTACAAACCCCGTAACTGGATCACTTACCAACAAAGATAGAGAGGTCTGTTGAAGTCTGATGGTACTATTTTTAACAGTATTTATTAGTAAAAATACACAAAAATAACATCAATGCAAATATACAGATAATATACGTCATCAATACTAAATCTAAAAGTGCGGGTATAATAATAATCAATAAGAAATACGCTCTATCATTGTCTAGGGGATAATGTATTGTCCGATGGAAATATAAAGTCACTCAGTTCATGCAGGCTGCAGCCTTTGGGTACCGCTGGGTTTGCAATGGTTGGAGAGGGAGAGGGAGAGGGAGAGAGGGAGAGAGGGAGAGAGGGAGAGAGGGAGAGAGGGAGAGAGGGAGAGAGGGAGAGAGGGAGAGAGAGAGAGAGAGGGAGAGAGAGAGAGAGAGGGAGAGAGGGAGAGGGAGAGGGAGAGGGAGAGGGAGAGAGGGAGGGAGAGGGAGGGAGAGGGAGGGAGAGGGAGAGAGAGGGAGAGAGAGGGAGAGAGAGAGAGAGGGAGAGGGAGAGGGAGAGGGAGAGGGAGAGGGAGAGGGAGAGGGAGAGGGAGAGGGAGAGGGAGAGGGAGAGGGAGAGGGAGAGGGAGAGGGAGAGAGAGAGAGAGAGAGAGAGAGAGAGAGAGAGAGGGAGAGAGAGAGAGAGAGATTTTGAGAAAAACTTGCCATTCCTTTTATAATTTCGATCCGTCGGAGTCCCGTTGGTGTAGCCGTTCACTTGTGGCCTCTCCTTTAGCTAAGCCGTTCTCCCGTGTCGAGCCCGCCAATCCCAGGCAAGGGAAGGACGCACACAAGCCCCCCACCGGCTGTCGCTATTAAACGCTGTCACGGGATTTCTAGCGTTTCTCCTGGTGCGTCTAAAGGGGTTGTTCCCCAGACCCTCTTTTATCCTTACTCACGGGGTCTCAGATGTCAATCAGGTTGGGATGATGCAATCTCTCAACCAGCCCACTCTGGTCATCCCCTGAGGGCTTCCATGAATAGTACAGTACTCAATACACAATTCTGTCTCCAAGAGCCAATAGCCGTTATCAGGGGTTTTTGTTTCACTGAGGCCAGGACACATTCCAAACCTTGTGGATTCTGCATGTCTCCCTCTCATTTCCTGGGTCCCAGACCCGAATTAATAGCGATCTAGCGATTCTCAAAAAGGAGGAGGCGACTCTGTACCCTTCGGCCCCTCAGAGTTGCGGCACATTCATAACAGCAGCAAGACAAGATGCTATAGCTAGCATTCGTTTCTCACAAAGAGTCTCTGCTATAAACAGAGCTTATTTGCAAAGCTGTATTTTTAACTTCAATCTGATTACTGCTTTCTATTCATATTTTAAGAACTTAAGACTGACTTCTATTTATGACCAGAAGCTAAACAAACAGCTAGCTATAAGCTTACTTACATCTGTTTAATTTTGCAAGTGGCAGCTGATGCGTTTAGAAAGCTAAGACTAGCAAACGTGAGCAAGAGGCCGAGGAAGTAAAATATTTATCACACCAGCACAGCCTTTCTTAGGAAAGGGGCCTAAGGCTGCTCATAATATTCCAAGTTCAGTCTGTGAAATACTTTATAAAGGTTCAGCATAACATCCTTGCTTTTAAATTCTAATCCTCTCAAGATGAATGCTAACATTGTATTTGCCTTCCTTACTACAAACTCAATCTGCTGCAAGTTAACCTTTAGGGAATCCTGCACTAGACCTGTTGCATGGATCATTTCTGAATTGGCTCCCTGTTTAGAAAACAGTCTACACCTTTATTCTCCTACCAAAATGTATGACTTACCTCTGCCACACATAATTTATGGAACCTCTATCAGATTGCCCCCTAGCCCCTGACATTCCAGAGAGAACAGCTCGTTTGTTCATACTTGCCTTACAGCTCATATCCTCTAATCCAGGCAGCATCTTGGGAAATCTCTTGATACCCTCTTCACTCTCCACATCCTTTCTCTAATGAGGTGCACACAATACTCCAAAATCTGCCTGACTAAAGTGCTATATAGCTGCAGCATGACTACCTTACTCTTGCACTCAAAATCCAGACCAAGCATGCCACATGCATACTTTGCCACCTTATCCACTTGCGTGAATCTGGTCCCCAAGATCCCTCTGCATCTCAATGCAGTTAAGGGTTCTAACAGTAACTGTATACTTTCGCCTTTTATTTGACCTCACTCTTGTCCGTATTAAACTCCCTCTAACGCTTCTCTGCCCACGTCTGTAACTGTCTATATCCTGTTTTCTTTGATGGTCCTTTACATGGAGCACAATGCCACCAACTTTGGTGTCATCTGCATGTAGAATCTCAGGTGGTGATGAGAGGGCATACAGGAGTGAGATATGCCAGCTAGTGGATTGGTGCCGCAGCAACAACCTGGCACTCAGTGTCAATGAGACGAAAGAGCTAATTGTGGATATCAGAAAGGGTAAGATGGAGGAACACATACCAATTCTCATAGGGGGATCAGAAGTGGAGAGAGTGAGCAGCTTCAAGTCCCTCGGTGTCAAGATCTCTGGGGATCTAACCTGGTCCCAACACATTGATATAGTCATAAAGAAGGCAAGACAACAGCTATACTTCATTAGGAGTTTGAAGTGATTTGGCATGTCAACAAATACACTCAAAAACTTCTATAGCTGTACTGTGGAGAGTATTCTAACGGGCTGCATCACTGTCTGGTATGGAGGGGCTTCTGCACAGGACTGAAAGAAGCTGCAGAAGGTTGTAAATCTAGTCAGCTCCATCTTGGGCACTGGCCTACAAAGTACCCAGGACATCATTAGGGAGCATTGTCTCAGAAAGGCAGCGTCCATTATTAAAGGCATCCAGCACCCAGGGCATGCCTATTCTCACTGTTACCATCAGGTAGAAGGTACAGAAGCCTGAAGGCACACACTCAGCATTTCAGGAACAGCTTCTTCCCCTCTGCCATCTGATTCCTGAATGGACTTTGAAGCTTTGGACACTACCTCACTTTTTAAATATACAGTATTTCCGTTTTTGCATAGTTTTTAATAATCTATTCAATATACGTAATTGATTTACTTGCTTATTTATTATGTTTCATTTTATTTATTTTCTTTTCTCTCTCTCTCTCTCTCTCTCTGTTAGATTATGTATTGCATTGAACTGCTGCTGCTAAGTTAACAAATTTCATGTCATGCCGGTGATAATAAACCTGATTCTGATTCTGATCTACATTTTCATCAAAATCATTGAAATATATCACAATCTATAACTATCCTTTTGGAAACCACTGATCATGGATCTCCATCCAGAATGACAACCTTCTACCCCTACACTTTGTCTTCTATAGGCCAGCCAGTTGTGAATCCAAACTTGTACCCTGGATCACATGAATCTTTATTTTCTGAATCAACCTACCATGAGCGACCTTATCAAAACCTGACTAAAATCCATGTATATATTGTCCACTGACTTACCCTCAACAAGCTTCTTTGTAACATCCTCAAAAAACTTGATCTAGTTTGTGAGGCATGATCTTCCCTGCTCAAACTGAATAGTATCTTCTGCAATAGTTTCCCTATGACTCGTTTGAGTCTCACTGGCCTAAAATTACCTGTGCTCTCCCTCCTTCCTTTTTCGAACAGAGGCATAACACTTGCTACTCTCCAGTCTCTGGGACCACATGCCTGTTGTTAGTTAGGGTACAAAGATCTGTTTCAATCTCTACACTGGCTTCCTTTCAATATTCTGAAAAAATGCTCATTCTCCCTGAGGACATCCACTTTAATGCTTTTCAAAGATCCAGTACTACCTCCTCCCTGATCCCAAGTTGTTTCAGCACATTAGCATATCCTACTCTGCCTTCACTTTGCTCTAAATCATTCTCCTCTGTAAATACCAATACAAAGTGCCCCCCTTCGTACTTCAGCCATTTGCTCTGACTCCAAGCACAAATTCCCTCTTTGTCCTTGAGGGGACCTAACCTCTCCTAAGTTATCTTCTGTTTCTGAATATAAATACAAAATGCTTTTGGGTAATCCTTGATTTTGCTCACAAGGACATTTTATGTTCCCTTTGGCCTTCCTAATTGCATGCTTGAGCACTTCCCTGCTGTCTTTATATTTCACACGGGCCCAGTATAATTTTTATCATTCTAAACTCCACGCATGTTTCCTTTTCCCTTCCTGACTAAACTTATCCCTTATTTTACAATTTTTGTCCTATCTTTTTACCAAAACATGTTGATTCTGAACGCTAATCAGCTGTTCTTTAAACACCCACCACATGCGAGACAAAAGCTGTTCACAATCAGTGCCCCTTAGTTCCTGTTTTAACCTGTGGTAATTTTCCCTCCATTATTTAGTACAGGTTTCCTCCACTATCTGAAGGCTGAGCATTTCTATGAAACGGTTAGTAAGCTGGAATGTCGTAAAGCAAAGAAGCAATTACCATTTATTTAAATGGGGAAATTTTGTGAGCGATCGCAGGCCCAAAAAGTAACCTACCAAATCATGCCAAATAACACATAAAACCTAAAATAACAGTAACATATAGTAAAAGCAGGAATGATCTGATAAATACACAGCCTATGTAATGTAGGAATACTTTTCTACAATTATTGCAGCACTGTCCGCTGCAGCGATAATTTCACGCAAGCGCTCTCAGCAGCACTCGCGACAGAAACACTCGGCGCAAGCGCTCCCGGCAGAAACACACGGTACAAGCGCTCCCGGCAGAAGCACTCTTTCCAGTAACCTTTAAGCTGTGAAGCTACCGAATAACACATAAAAATACACAGCCTATATAAAGTAGAAATAATGTACGCCCAGTGTAATTTCACTTACCGGAATTGGGAAGACAGTGAGCACACTGATGATGGTGTGTTAGACTGAGTCGTCAGAGGTTGGGTGGTGGGAGACTGGGGTGTCATCTCATCGTCGTCTGTTTCCATCAGGGCAGGCAGGTCACCTTCTTCTATGTCTGCCTGCCTCAGTGTCGAAGGTCGAGGTTCGTCGTCTGCTGTGGCTGATGTGGAAGGCTTGAAAAATGACAGTATGCTTGACTGCTTAGCCTCGCGCATTTTTCTGTCATACAGTTCTATGTAAGCACTCAAACCATCCTGCAAACCTGCCCTAAACCTACATACCCTTTCAAAATTAAAGTCATATTTTTCTGTAATCATTGCAGCATTGTCAATTGCAGTGAAAATCTCACACAATTGCTTCCTGTTCATTTCCTGGATGACTTACTTTCGGGCCGTTTGCTACTGCGTTTGGTTTCAATTGTTATCCTTTTCTCTTCATCAGCTTTTCATCTCTCAGTTCTTGGTCATGGGATGCCAAAACCTTTTCAACATCATCTTCGTCAACTTCCACAAACCCTGAGCCAAACTCACCATGTCCTTTCTTCGTTCACCACGATCGAAAGGCTTAATTATGTCTAATTTTATGCCAAGTGTAACACCCTTATGAGCCCTTTTAGACTTTTCTGATACCTTAGAACTCGTCTTGCTAACGGATGCACAAAATAGATCGACATAAAGCAGAGTTGCTCACAGCACGTGTTTAAGCAATGCCAGCTAGAATGCAGTTCTGGGGGAGGAGCTTGGCTGCGCGGCGCACGCTGCCTTTTTTCGTAACAGTGAAACCACCTTCTGTTAGCGAAAACAGGTAACTAATGTAGGTCTTTCATAACAGCGAGTTGACGTAAAGCGAACACTCGAAAAGCGGGGGACACCTGTACCTTCCAGCAAGATCCAATTTTATCCTTATAGTTTATTCCTTAAAGGAATGCTTTCACAACTCTGTTCATTTATAAGTGAAACATGGTTTTGAATTAATATCTAACAAGTTAACTGTACATTCAACTAATTAGCATATGATTTCAGGAGAAACATCAAATTTAAATGGAGTCAATTTGGTGTAATACTCTAGTGCAAACACTGGAGATGGCAGTGAGGTAAGTTATTTCTTCAACAAATTATTTTTCTCATTAATGATACACCATTCTGCAACATTCCAAAAAGTACATCTAGATTTGATTTCATTCCAACTCATGCAGACAGACTTTGGAAAAAAGTAACCTTTTTGCCCAGTAATGGACTCTTGTGGGCTGGTTAATACAAGATTTACTCACAAAAATCATAGAAGTATTTGGATACAAGGGTAAAACATGTCCTCTTACTAAGCTGAAAATGTAAAAAAATTTCAAAGTATAAAAACATTTAATATATTCATTTTTAAAAATGCAGCCAAGTAACTGAAAAGCTGAAACCCTCTTCTAACAGTTTTACATTTTTGAAGAAACTTTATTTACAC
This sequence comes from Hypanus sabinus, assembly GCF_030144855.1. NCBI lineage: Eukaryota > Metazoa > Chordata > Chondrichthyes > Myliobatiformes > Dasyatidae > Hypanus > Hypanus sabinus. Next base: position 53,572,777 of record NC_082707.1, read on the forward strand.
ACTTTAAGAATATCTATGATAAAAATCCATTTGAGGTTTGTAAACCACATTTTAAAAAGACTAGAAATAGTATGTTGAAACCAGTGGTGTTGACTTTCAGAATATTTTTACACTAAAAATAAGCTAAGCCAACCATGAACTTCTGTTTACACTAAGGCAAGAAGAACCTGTTGCACTTTCTCTGCCCTGGCCTAGGTTTCTTTAGTGAGTGCACAGATTCACAAGTTTCAATTTCACACTGAACATGCAACCTATTGAATTCTGCTTGCACATGAGCAAATGCAGGGGTTGCTGCTAATTACATAGGTTAACATCATGAAATGCTGATAGATTCAACTTACAAAATCTGGGCCAATGTTTGCATGATTCAGAAATGTGCCTGAAGAGGACATTGATGTGTTGCTTTTTTCTGATTAATAACAGTTTAATGTATGGCAAAGGTGGACATTTAAAGTCACTGAGAAAACGTTCAAAAATCATCCCATTTATTTATTAGAATTATGTGTGTAAACATACATTTGTTTGAAAGAAAATCTAAATGATTCCCAAGGTGGAAATAGAAGTAGATAATGTCAATTCACTGAAATATATTTAGTTGGGAGTATGTGAATAATTTCAAGTATTACATATGGTAAAAGTAGCATTATTAGGAGAGCAGATGGGAGAGGACCACTGATTTTTCAACCAAAGTAGGTTCTGGTTGCTTCAAATCTGGGTTTGCAAACACTTTTTGACAAAACTATGTCAGGGATATGCACATGAAGGTTGTGTTAATTAACAGAATATTAACACCCAGCCATTCGTACGAATCTTTAAAATTGTGTTTTTAAAGCATTTCTCTCAGTCACAATTAAAGCTCCAGGACAGTGATGGAATATGCTTCCTCCTTTTGGTGATTCTGTATTGTAAGAAAATGGTTGGTAAAATGTTCAGTACTTGAGCTAGCCTTTGTCATTTGTAACTTTTTTAGGAAAAAAGATGAAAACACAAACAGGCTAAAAGACTCAAATTTTGAAAAAAAAGTTTAATTAACAATAGAAACCCCATAGTACCTTGTTATACATTTTAGTTTTTATAAACCACATATTTCTCTGAAAGCATCCACATTGTACATTTTAAAAATGTTTCAGATTTCTATAAAGATTCATTCAATCAATCAAACCTTGCTTAACTAAGAGCATTATTGTCATGTTTTTTGGTCATTTAACAACACTTCCCCATTAGAATTATTTGGAAAATCAAACCCATTTGTCTTGCAATATGCAGTTGAAAGTGGAATAGCCATTTTTATGAAATACTTCAATCAAAAATATACATAGATTGACAATGGAACATTTTGTTGTGCAGCAGGATAGATATGAACTGTAACAAGCTTCTCAAACAAATCAAATGCAAGTCAAATAACCTCCTGTAAATTATATTATACATTTACTGCAGAATTTTGTTTGATTCTCCACGTGAATCTGTTTAGAGAAGACCTCTCATCATACTGGCGAATGACATCTCAATGGAGATTTAAATTATTACCAGGCAGTCATTACTGTCCTATTTAATAGAGGATTCTACCTTCAACCACACACCCCAAACTAGATGCATCTACTTATACGTTAATTTGTTCATGGACCTTTATTTCATCTAAGCTGCCCTTCAGTGGTTATTAGGCAACTCATTTTATGTTCAGTAATAAGGTTTGTCTCAGTGACCTTGTCTGGGGAACAAAAACAAAAACTGCAGATGTAAGTAATAAGAAATAAAACAGAAACTGGTGATCAGACTGCATTAGTGTAAAGAGAACTGATATCTGAAATGTTTACTCTATTTCTTGTTCCACAGACACTACCTGCCCTGCTACATGTTTAAAGCATTGTCTAACAGTTCTTGTGAGAAAGTCAACCTTGAAGAAGTTCCCCTTTGTTCTCTGGCAGGATGAACATTACTTTTTTTTAATCTTCGAGTTTTGATGAAAGTCTTAGGCTTGAAAATTGTGTTTCTCTCTACCAGACCTGTTGAGTTTCTAGCCTTATAAATTTAATCCCCCCTTGATTCATTTTTTGTCTTCCATTAGATTTAGAGTAACCTCTCACAAAAGATTTCTGTCAGAAACAAATATCCATGTATTTCCACATATCATAAATCAAGCCGTTTACCTATATATGATAAATGTATTACCAGGACTTGACCATATTCAAATATTAAATATAGAAATGAGTCAATTTTGTCATGATATCCGTGATACAATTTGTCACATTTAGATAATTACTTTTATCTAGTTACTTCTGTAATTAAATTTAGTTTTTAATTTTATTATCACAGGTAAAGTTACTATTTATAAATGAGCAATTGTTTTACCATCAGCAGATGTTCACAAAAGAGCTGGATCATTTTTACTCAATAATGATTTCATAACATCCCTATTTCTACTTCTTAAAATTTCACCACCTCATTCCATTTTGGTAGAGAATTCTGACATAAGTACTTTAGTACAATCCTCAAAATAAATATTGAGAAATTATTTTCTTCACATGTAATTGAGAAAATATAATCAACAACCAGAAATTATGTCTCTGGACATTGATATATGAATGCTTACAACAGCTTTCAGGAAATCTTCTAGACATTCATTTGATTTAAATGATGAGGGAAACACCATCACTGATTTTATATATTAGTAACAGATAAAATAGCTTATGAATCAGAATTTTTAGTTGTGAATAACTTGAAAGATCACTTAATGATACTGTATTTGTTTCTTAATGAAAAGAATTGGTTGAAAAATAACAGAAATAGTAGAATGCACTATACTATTTGCAAATTGCAATTTACAGTTTTCTCTTACACTTTTTTGTTTATTTTGTTTTTTTTGATAATTTATTCTAATCATTAGTTGCAAATTCATCACTGATTCTCTTAAAACATGAATGGCTTGTTTGTTAAATAAGAAGTTTTGGCTGTAGAAAACTTGTATTCGAAACAAATTAGCACTGGGTTGATCTAGATGTACTACAGATTGTAATAAAAATTACACATTCATCAACAGGAGTGCAATCCGATATTCAAACATGAACAAATGTCTTCTGATGTCTGAATTACTAACATAAGAAAATTGATAGGGGAGAGGTGATTATCCATGCATACGTCGTCAAGCCTTTTTGACCAATCAAAGATCTACCATCAGATTTTGGAAGAGACACCTGAAGATACCTGTCCTAAAGGAATAACACACAAGTAAGATCAGGTTTCCTGTGTGCGCTACAGATTATCCTTAATCCAAATGGTGTGGGGTGGGGTGGAGAGAAACGGTAAAAAATTCAAAAATATAGACCTCCAGTCCTACTGGGTAGTGAAAGGTAAGGATATTTACTGAGATCTACTTGAAGCCATGTCTGATAAATAGTTTTAGAAGGTTGATTTCGCAAATTTTTGGGAATAATATGGGAAGTTAGCAAAATTTGTTCCTGGCCCTGCATTAATGAAAAACAATGGTTTAGTTATGTTTGAAGAAGAAGCCAAGGAATCCTGTGGCAAGACTGGATGCGAAAAATGTCTACTGCGTCTTCTTTATCTTGTACCTAAAAGAATGGGATTCCCCAGATATAGGAAGAAGACATTGTAATCTAGTAAATTCCTTACTCTTGAAGAAAAGAGGCTTAAGACTATAGTGCAATAATTTTAGTCCTGTAATGAGTACTGGCAACATGGATTACCATATAATATACAACTGCAACACATGCTCATTCCCAATTTGCATTCTGCCAATTTATAAAGTCAGATTGAGGATTTCTATGTGATTGTCCATATTATCAGAATGTTTTTGTCAAATGTAGTAATACCTATTTCCTTAAAAGCCAATTTTTCAAAATAAACAAATACATTTATTACACATACGTTAAAGTAGATATTAAACTATTGCAGAGGAAAGTTGTCTTATGTTATTAATAGACAGGAAATAATATTGTAAAGTTAAATTATACAGCACAAACTTTCTTTTGATAGTTTTCTCTCTGTACTGTATTGTAATGTAGATATTCTATATTTAATTTTATTGTATTTGTTCCACATAATTATTCATTCTCATTCTCCAATAACTTTATCAAGTTCTTTCTTTGCAATGTTAGGGATGTGCACTATTATTTCTGTATAGCACGTTATTTTCTCACACATATTTCTGTGTGAGAAAATAATGTACCAGAGGCAATAATGCCATGCATTGCATTCTGTTTGCAGTATTTGCTAATTATCTCATTGCAGTATTATATCAGATTTGCTCACTTGCCTTTACATCACATTTTGTAACCTAAAATGTAGATAATAGCCTAGGACATTGAAACTATAAGCAGAAATGACATGAGATTTTGAGAACATTAAATTGTCATTTCATTCTTATAAGCATTCCATGTGGAAACATATACTAATACGCAAGATGTTATTCTAAGGAAAAACATACCTTTTGAAGTTAATGGTTTTATCATTTTCCAAACATTACATGACTACTTATTCTTCAATAACGTTTATGAGATGCATAACTTCTTTTGGACATCAGGAAGTATTAAAAGAATCATAATTTCAGACCAGTAACTGTCAATATCTCTCTTTAGCACTTAATAACAGCAATCAAGATGATGATGAATGCAAAAGTCGTATCTCACAATGTTGCCCTGATGAGAGTTTTTAATGAGGACATTAAAATCATTGGCATGCGTGTTAGAGCTTGTTTGCAGTTATTTTTCCACAGTTCTGTAGGAAATCAGATTGGCAGGATGGCATTTCTGTCTTATGCAAGTTCTCAGTTGGAGCTTTTGTGACCTTTCAATGTATTCACAACAGGAAATGTATATACTTCAACCTTAACAAATAGAAGACAACCACTGCAACTATGAAATATTTTTGAACACAACTCACTACTGAAGTGTTACAGAAATACTCTAAAAACTGGGCATTATCGAATAAAAAAATATCTTCTTGTTGTTTCCAACCTAGGTTGAGTATGTACTTTCTGATATAAAAAATTAAATATGTTGTGAATATTCATTTTCTCAACATTCATTCAATTGTCAAAATATAATGGTTCAGCTACAGCAGATATTATCACAATAGTGTACTTTTGCAGATTAATTTGAAAAAATATAGTTTTTACCTGTTGTTCTTGTTGAGTTAAAAATAAGTGGTTCCTCTGTTTTATACAAAACATTGACTTTACAAACGTATGCCACTTTATGGCGTTATTCCACAGGTTGCAATGAATAATACTCTTCATACACATGATAACATACACTTCAATCTGGAAGGCACATTATGATTCTATAACCAAAGAAAAATCTCAAAAGACCTTGTCACTTCATTAATTGCCCATTTTGAGGTATTTTATAATGAAATAATTAAGCACTTATACAACATTCATTGGTTCCAATGGTCATTTTTAAAAAATGGACTGAATGAATTATTTCTAGTAATGTAGATCTCTTTATACAAAACTTTACAACCTGGAAGTTAACAGCCTTTGAAGACTGGAAATATCTAGTCATCCTATGACCTGATTTCAACATTAATATTATCTGTTGCCATTATATCATTAAACTATGACCGCAAATGCTGAGTCTGACTCAGCTGGGTTGTAATAACTGCCACTTGTTAGTGAATATCACCATCATATGGTACTTTTATCATTTGAAATGGGCACCATTTTCAATTCCTGTTGTAAGTAACTGCAAGTCCTTTGGCAAATTTGGACACCACCTTTTTCAGGAATGTATCTTTGAGGAGGAAAACGTCCCTCTTTTAACCATTGCACATTTCTACAAACTGGCTTGTTTTTTTGGATTTTGAATATTCTCAAATACATCCAAACCTGCTTTTAAATAAACCTGAGCAGATCTAATGCTGTTCATCACAACAGACAGAACTGAAGATAGAGTTTGGTTTGACTGCTGAAGTCTTGAGTGGTTAAGAGCTTCTTCTAAGATAGAAAACTGATTCGATGACTCATCAAGGTGGTACAGGATATTTCTGAAAGACAAACAATGTATTTTAATTATAAAATATGTAAGATTGACATGTTTGCTGTTTAATGTCATAAATTGAACAATTTGTAAATTGACTCCAAAGTACAATTACTTATAGGATGGATTTTACACAAAAATAGTGATGAGCCTAATAGTTTCTGAATCTCTGTTGGTTGTGTTCTCTCGTTTGTGGTTTGATTATTACTCTGCGAAGCCTCTTCCAGGGTTGCCTACCTTGAAGAAGTTTAAACCTTCCATTTGACAGGATTTCAGTGAAACTCTCTCCCACTGCTTCCCTGCTGCTCTCCAACTCTGACCACATGTTTACCTAGACCCGCTACTATATCCATGTCTTCACTGCCAGCTTATACCACACGGTTTCCAGATTCATTTTCAAGCTTCTTGATTTGGACATTCCCTTCCCTTTCTTGATCTCACTGTCTCTATCTCCAGAGACAGCTTATCCACCAATGCCTATTGTAAACCAACAGACTCTCACAGCTACTTGTACGACACATCTACACAGCTACTACACATCCCCTTCTCTCAAATCCCCAGTCTCCATCAGATCTGCTCTCAGGAAGAGGCTTTTCATTCTAGATTGAAGGAGATGTCCTCCTTCCCCCACCACCAACGCTGCCCTTAACTGCATCTCTTCCATTCACACGTTTGCTCTTACTTCATCCTTCCACCACTCTGCCAGGGATAGGGTTATTATTGTCTTCATCTACCATCCCACCAGCCTCCATGTCCAGTACATAATTCTCCGAAACTTCTGCCACCTCTAACTAGATCCCCCCACCAAGCACATCTTTCCCTACCCCCCCACTTTCTGCTTTCCACAGTGATTGCTCCTTATGGAACTTCCTTGTCTATTCGTCCCTCTCCACTGATCTCCCTCTGGCACTTACCACTGCAAGCAGAACAAGTGCTTCACCTGCCCCTACACCTCCTCCCTCACTACTATTCAGGACTCCAACCAGTCTTCCAGGTGAGGCGACACTACCTGTGACCCTTTTGGGGTCACGTACTGTGTTCAGTGCACCCAGTGTGGCCTCTTGTATATCTTGTAAGACCCGACGTAGATTGGGAAACCATTTTGCCAGGCATCTACGCTCCATCCACCAGAACAAGCAGGATCTCCCAGTGGATCTCCATTTTAATTCCACTTCCCATTCACATTCCGCTATGTCCATCCATGGCCTCCTCTACTGTCGTGATGAAGTCACACTTAGGATCGAGGAACAACATCTTATATTCCATTTGGGTAGCCTCCAACCTGATGGTATGAGCATTGATTTCTCAAATCTTCAGTAATGCCTCCACCCAATTTCACCATTTCCCATCCCTTGTCCCTCTCTCATGTTATCCCCTTGCCCACCCCTCGCCTCCCTCTGGTACTCCTCCCCCACCCCCTTTCTTCTATGGCCTTCTGTCTCTTTCACCAATCAACTTCCTAGCTCTTTGCTTCATCCCTCCCCCTCCAATTTTCACCTATCGCCCGGCGTTTCTCTCTCCCCTCCCCCCCTCCTTTCAAATCTACTCCTCAGCTTTGTTTCTCCAGTCCTGCCAAAGGGTTTTGGGTCGAAACATTGACGTTACTTTTTTCCATAGATGCTGCCTGTCCTGCTGACTTCCCCCAGCAATTTGTGTGTGTTGCTCTGAATTAACGTTATTGTTAACGTGCTGTAGATTTCAATGTTTCAACATGTTCCGTTGGAGAGAAGGCCTTCAGAAATCGGTATATTAGTTTTAAGTGTTATTACTGATATTCTTCTTTGAAAGAATTCTTATTTTGATTATTTGAATGCTGTTCTGAAGGCTTCTATAACAATAGACCCATCAAACACAATGTGAGGCTTTTGAGCAGTTCAGAGTCCAATTTGTCTCATTGTTGGGTGTGACACATGAACAGTGGCAGTCACCTCATTCCCGCTATAACCAGCGCACCAATTCTGATTTGGAGAGCTACGAGAGAGAAGGTCGCACACAGGTCCGGGAGCGAAGTTTAAAAGGGGAAAGCTTTGCGGGAACTTGGGTATAACCAGCACACCGATCGTGAGTTGGGAGTGCAGGGAAGGTTCAGGCATAAAAGGGAGACACTGCCTAGCAGAGAGGTCATTGACAGAGTAGTCTGAAGCAGAGTGGTAGGGCTTTGGCTCACTCGGGCTTCAGCAAGGTGGACTTGCAAGTGGACTTCGATTTCTCCTTGCATTATTTTTTAGAGGAATAGAGAGCATGTAGGGTTAGTACTTTGCTCTGCATGTCAGATGTGTGAATCCTGGGAATCTTAGATAGAGAGGAGCTACAGGGAATTAGTCACCCCGAGGCTGCAGGAGTTAGATAAATGGGTGACTGTCAGGGACGGGAAGGGAAGATTTCAGATAGTAGAGAGCACCCCTGTGGCCATCCCCTCAGTAATCGTTATCTCAGTTTGGATGCAGTTGAGGGGGATGAGCCTGGTTCCGTGTGCAGAAGGGAGAGAAGAAGATGAGGAATGCAGTAGTCATAGGGGATTCCATAGTGAGGGGAACAGATAGAAGCTTCTGTCAGCCTGATAAGAGATACCCACATGGAGTGTTGCCTCCCAGGTGCCAGGACTGTGTGCAGAGTATTCTGAAGGGAGAGGGTGAACAGCCAGTAGTCTTGCTACATGTTGGTACCAATGACACAGGTAGAAAAAGGGAGGAGGTCCTGAAGAGAGAATTCAGGGAGTTGGGAAGAAAGCTGAAAAGCAGGACCTCCAGGGTAGTAATCATAGGATTGCTGCCTGTGCCACGTGCTAACGAGCGAAAGAATAGAATGATCAGGTGTATTAATGCGTGGCTGAGAGGCTGGTGTAGGGGGCAGGGCTTCAGGTTCTTGGATCATTGGTGCCTCTTCTGGGGGAGGCACAACCTGTACAAAAAGGACGAGTTACACCTGGACCCAAAAGGGTCCAATATCTCAGCAGGAAGGTTTAATAGAGCTGTTAGGGAGGGTTTAAACTAATTTGGCTGGGGAATAGAACCGGAGTGATAGGACTGAGGAAGGGTTAAACAGAAATAAATCAAAGCTAGTGTGCAACAGAGAAGATAGAAAGCACAGGCAGGAGATGAGGCATAATAACAGCCAGTGGGATGAGTTACAGGGCAATAGAGGTGTGGTGCATTTAAAACAGAAAGCAACAAATTCTGGACTGAAAGTGTTGTATTTGAATGCACACAGCATAAGAAATAAAATGGACAATCTTGAAATTCAGCTACAGATAGGCAAGTATGATGTTGTGGCCATCTCTGAAACTTGGCTAAAGGATGGCTGCCATTGGGAGCTGAGCGTCCAAGGATATACAGTGTATCAGAAAGATAGGTTAGTAGGCAGAGGGGGTGGTGTGGCCCTGTGTATAGGACATAATATTAAATCATTAGAAAGGGATGACATAGGATTGGAAGGTGTAGCGAATCTATGGGTTGAGTTAAGAAATGGCAAGGGTAAAAGGACCCTAATGGCAGTTGTATACAGGTCTCCAAACAGCAGCCAGGATGTGGATTACAAATTACAGCAGGAGATAGAAAAGGCGTGTCAGAAAGGCAATGTCATGATAATCACTGGGGATTTTAACATGAAATTGGATTGGGAAAACCAGGCCAGTACTGGACCTCGAGAGAGAGAATTTGTAGAATATCTAAGGGATGGCTTTTTAGAGCAGCTTGTTGTTGAGCCCACAAGAGGATTGGCTGTGCTGGACTGGGTGTTGTGCAATGATCCAGAGGTGATAAGAGAGCTTAAGGTTAAGGAACCCTTAGGGAACAGTGATCACAATACGATTGAGTTCACTTTGAAATTTGAGAAGGAGAAGCTAACTTCCGAAGTGTCGATATTTCAGTGGAATAAAGGAAATTACAATGGCATGAAAGGGGAACTGGCCAAGGTTGACTGGAAAGGGACACCAACAGGAAAGACAGCAGAGCCACAGTGGCTGGAGTTTCTGTGAAAAATGAGAGGAATGCAAGACAGATATATTTCAAATAAGAAAATATTTTAGAATGGAAGAAGGACACTACCGTGGCTGACAAGTGAAGTCAGAGCCAAAGTAAAAGCAAAAGAGAGGACATACAATGAAGCCAAAGCTAGTGGGAAGCTTTTAAGAACTTTCAGAAGATAACTAAGAAAGCCACTATGAAGGAAAAGATGAATTATGAATGGAAGCTGGCAACTAATAACAAAGAAGACATTAAAAGCTTTTTTAAGTATGTAAAATTAAAAGATTTGAGGGTAGATATAGGACAATAGAAAATGACGCTGGAGATACTGTAATGAGAGATGCAGAGATGGCAGAGGAGTTGAATGTGTATTTTGCATCAGTCTTCACTGTGGAAATCTGCAGTATACTGGACATTCAATAGTGTCAGGAAAGTGAAGTATATGCAGTGAAAATTATGACTGAGAAGGTGCTCAGGAAGCTTAATGGTCTGAGGGTGGATAAATCTCCTGGACCTGAAGGAATGCACAGTTGGGTTTTGAAGGAAGTAGCTGGAGAGATTGCAGAGGCATTAACAATGATCTTTCAAGAATCGATAGATTCTGGCATTGTACCAGATGACTGGAAAATTGCAAATGTTACTCTGCTATTTAAGAAGAGGGGGATGCAGCAGAAGGGAAACTATAGATCTGTTAGCCTGACATCAGTGGTTGGGAAATTGTTGAAATCGATTGTTAGGGACGAGATTACGAGTACCTGGAGGCACATGACAAAATATGCCAAAGCCAGCATGATTTCCTGAAAGGAAGATCCTGCCTGACTAACCTACTGTAATTTTTTGAGAAAATTACAAGTAGGGTAGACAAAGGAGATGCAGTAGATGTGGTGTTCTTGGATTTTCAGAAGGCCTTTGACAAGGTGCCGCACATGAGGCTGCTTCGCAAGATAAGAGCCCATGGAATTACAGGGGAGTTGACAGACAGACATACTTTATTGATCCCGAGGGAAATTGGGTTTCATTACAGTCGCACCAAGAATAGTGTAGAAATATAGCAATATAAAACCATAAATAATTAAATAATAAGTAAATTATGCAAAGTAAAATAATGATAAGTAAATTATGCCAAGTAAAATAAGTCCAGGACCTGCCTATTGGCTCAGGGTGTCTGACACTCCGAGGGAGGAGTTGTAAAGTTTGATGGCCATAGGCAGGAATGACTTCCTATGATGCTCTGTGTTACATCTTGGTGGAATGAGTCTCTGGCTGAACGTACTCCTGTGCCTAACCAGTACATTATGGAGTGGATGGGAGACATTGTCCAATATAGCATGCAACTTGGACAATATCCTCTTTTCAGACACCACCGTCAGAGTGTCCAGTTCCACCCCCACAACATCACTAGCCTTACAAATGAGTTTGTTGATTCTGTTGGTGTCTGCTACCCTCAGCCTGCTGCCCCAGCACACAACAGCAAACATGATAGCACTGGCCACCACAGACTCGTAGAACATCCTCAGCATTGTCTGACAGATGTTAAAGGACCTCAGTCTCCTCAGGAAATAGAGTCACTAGCATGGGTGGAGCATTGGCTGGTCGGCGGAAAACAGAGTGGGAATAAAGGATCCTATTCTGGTTGGCTGCTGGTTACCAGTGGAGTTCCACAAGGGTCGGTGGTGGGACCATTGCTTTTTACAATATATGTCAATGATTTGGACTGTGGGATTAATGTATTTGTGGCTAAATTTGCCAACGATACAAAGATAGATGGAGGAGCAGGTAACGTTGAGGAAACAGAGAGCCTGCAGAGAGACTAAAGGCCAATTTATACTTCTGCATTGAATCTATACCGTAGACACGGCGTAGTCACGTACCCTACACCATAGCCTGATGTGCACCTCCCCAAAAATGTAACTACGCGTTGTGGCGACGCAGACTGCAACAACTGTGATTGGTCCACCTGGTAGCATCGCATTTCCTCCTACACATTTCCGGTTGCTTCTTCTTCTCCGCCATTTTCGAATTGAGAGAGAAGAGAGAAGAAGAACGCGAGTTGGAAAATGGACCATATTGAGGAAAGGTTAATCGAGGAAGTCCAAAAATATCTACATCCGTATGAGTGTTCGTCTGATGTCTTCTCTCTTTTCTGTGTCGTAGTAATTTCAATAAAAGTAACTCTTGTTCAACATTTATTAGCTCCAACTCCAACATGATGCCCTCAGTTTCAGTCGCAACTGAAGTACACAGAGAAAGTCAACACGAAGAAGCTCAACACAGTGGCACAGAAACCATACTGCCTACTAGCATTTTGGCGGTGAATTGCAGAGTGATGCAAACACACCAACGCACAAGATTAAATGCTCACAATGGCGTAGGCCACTTGCGTAGGCTACGGCGTAGAGCCTACACAGAAGTATAAATCAGCCTCTAGATTAGTGGTCACCAAGCTTTTTAAGCCCATGATCCCCTACCTCAGCGTTGGTGAAAGGCAATATCGACCTACTAAATCAGAAGGAACTGGAAGTGGAGCCCCGCAACCCCAGAAGCAGTCTCTCTTTGCAGGCATCTTTCCGTAGCAGGAGGTGTTGCTATGTTACCATTATCTTAATTGGTATTACTTATTTTTATAATGCTCACATTACAACACCTTTAATTCTATGTTTCATTATTTAGTTTAATTTCAACACGAAAAATAAACGAATAAAAATTGACTATTGCTCTGGGGCTGAATACTTTCTGTTAGTTCCCTGAAATTTGGCTCATAACTACAGAGAGCCAGTCTGAGACAGTCTGTGAGGCGTCTGTCAGTGAGACAGCTCCTATACTTAGATTTAATAATTTTCATCTGTTGCAGCACAGCACCGTCGGAAACCTCCTGACAGTATGAGTATTTGAATGGACAGTTTCCTTTGTTAGACTGAATGTTGAATCTGCCGTGTTTTTCAGGTGTTTTGCATTGGTAAACTGTTACTGAGACACTAGTATAAGTTTCAGAGGTACGCAAGCTAATGACATCACCGTTTTTTGTTTCCCAGTCCTTTTACGTTTGGGGAATGTTGGAATTTAAAGGGGGAGAAGTGTTGTAATGTGAGCATTATAAAGATAGGTTGATGCCGATGAGGATACTGGTGATGTAGCAGTGCTCCCGCTGCAGACAGCTCTTTGTGGGGAGAGGTTGCTTCTGGGTTGCGGGGTTTTGCTTCCGGTCTTTTCTGACCGGTGCGCAATTTTCTATTTTTTTGGGATCTACTGGGAAAGTCTCAAAGATCGACTGGTCAATCACAATCGACTGGTTGGTGACCAGTACATTAGATAGTTTAGAGGAATGGGCAAAGAAGTGGCAAGTGAAATACAATGTTGTTAAGTGTATGGTCATGCACTTTGCTAGAAGGAATAAACAGGCAGACTATTATTTAGATGGGGAGAGAATTCAAAATGCAGAGATGCAAAGGGACTTGGGAGTCCTTGTGCAAGGTACCCTAAAGGTTAACCTTCAGGTTGAATCAGTTGTGAAGATGGCAAATGTAATGTTGGCATTCATTTCTGGAGGTATAGAATTGTGTAATGAAAGAGTGGATTCCTTAGCGTCGGGGTGATCATATGCTTCTTAATGGTGTGCTGATCATGGAATAAACAAAGATCTATCACAACAAACTGAAAAGAAGAAGAAAGCCCTTAACGCTGAGTGGAGTCATCGGGACGTGATGTGATGTTGAGGTTCTATAAGGTGCTCATGAGACCACACGGAGTATAGTGTGCATTTTTGGGCTTCTTTTGTTAGAAAGTATGTGCTGACATTGGAGGGTGTTCAGAGAAGATTCACGAGAATGATTCCAGGAATGAAAGGGTTACCATATAGACAATAGACAATAGGTGCAGAAGTAGACCATTTGGCCCTTTGAGCCTGCACCGCCATTTTGAGATCATGGCTGATCATCTACTATCAATACCCGGTTCCTGCCTTGTCTCCATATCCATTGATTCCCCTATCCATAAGATACCTATCTAGCTCCTCCTTGAAAACATCCAGAGAATTGGCCTCTACTGCCTTCCAAGGCAGTGCATTCCAGACCCCCACAACTCTCTGGGAGGAGAAGTTTTTCCTTAACTCTGTCCTAAATGACCTACCCCTTATTCTCAAACCATGCCCTCTGGTACTGGACTCTCCCAGCATCTGGAACATATTTCCTGCCTCTATCTTGTCCAATCCCTTAATAATCTTATATGTTGCAATCAGTATGAGGAACATCTGGCAGCTCTTGGGCTGTATTCAGGAGAATGAGGGGGAATCTCATAGAAATAATCTTAATGTTAAAAGACCTGAACAGATTAGATATGGCTAAGTTATTTCCCATGGTAGGGGAGTCCAGGACAAGAGGGCACAACTTCTGGATTGAAGGACGTCAATTTAGAACAGAGATGAGGAGAAATTACTTTAGTCAGAGGGTGGTAAATCTGTGGAATTGGTTGCCAGGAGAGGCTGTGGAGGCCAAATCATGGGTTCATTTAAGGCAGAGATAGATAGGTTATTGATTAGCCAGGGTATCAAAGGGTATGGGGAGAAGGCAGGGGAGTGGGGATGACTGGAAGAATTGGATCAGCCCATGATTGAATGGTGGAGCAGACCTGATGGGCTGAATGGCCTACTTCTGCTCCTAAATCTTTTGGTCTTACAGTCTTTATTCAGCTTACCAATACTGAAAAAAAGTATGAATAACTGAGTACCATGGTGGCAAGTTGAAATTAGAATTAAAATTGGAATAGGTTTATTATTGTATGAGTACAATATACTGTATAATGAAAACCTTTTCTTGCAAATTCAAAATGCTGGAAAAACTCAGCAAGCTAGACTGTACCTATGAAGAGGAAAAATAGTTAATATCACAGGCCAAGATCCTTCATTACATCTCAAGGTTCTTGGCCTGAATTTCTTGTGTTTTTTCTGTTGTATACTGTTCGTACAGATCAGATCATTACACAGTACATTGCGATAGAACAAAGTAATACAATAACAATGCAGAATAAAGTACACAATAGAGAATTATAGAATTATAGAGAATTGTTAATTCTCTATAGACAATTCTCTACAATAGAGAATTATAGAGAATTGTTAATTCTCTATAAACAATTATAGAGAAAGTACACAATAAGCTGCAAGATCATTTTGAGGTAGATTGTGAGGTCAAGAGTCCAATTTATCACACTAAGGAACTACTTAATAGTCTTGCAACAGCAGGGTAGAAACTGTACTTGAACCTCACAGTACACGTTTGCATGCTTTTGTATCTTCTGCCCGGTGGAAGAGGGTTGAAGAGTGAATGTGATGCTTTGACTATCACGGTCATTTGCTAAGCTCCTTGGCAGTTTATTCAATTATTTTATGTTTGTCAATTCTGGGAACAGCAGGGTGTTTTTACAAAGTAATTTGAATACTGGATAACTATATGATAAGATTTTGACTATTTAAAGTAACCCTTTTTATTGCTAAACAGAAGTCAAATTTCCCAATGTCATTTCACATTATCAGAGCTACTTGGAAGAAAATAGAAACCATTGCGCTTGGGTCATGGGAATTGTTGTCAAATACGTATTCTTACTGCAATAAACATGGTATTTCACTTCCTTTAATAATTATGGAAATAAAATAAAAACTTTTTAGTTTTAAACAACAACTATTAATAGTACTGGGAAATACATAACAAAGACATTTCCTAAGGCTTTTTCTATCCATTGTTGTCAATAGAATCTTAGATGGCAACAAAGAGGCACACAGGAGTGAGATAGATCGGCTGGTTGAGTGGTGTCACAACACTGAACTTACATTCAATGTCAGCAAAGACAAAGAATTGAGTGTGGACTTCAGTAAGAGGAAGTTGGGAGAACACACACCAGTCCTCATTGAGGGGTCAGCAGTGGAAAGAGTGAGCAGCTTCAAATTTCTGGGCATTAACATCTCAGAGGATCAATCCTGAGTCCAACATACTGATGCAATCTCTAAGAAAACACCAGTGGCTATAATTCACTAGGAGTTTCCAGAGAGTTGGCCTGTCACCAAAGGCATCAGCAGATTTCCAGATGTACCAAGGAGAGCATCTGATCGGTTGCATCACTGCCTGGTATGGATGCTCCAATGCATAAGACGATAACACTAAGCTATTTGATCCTTCAAGTCTGCTCCACTTTTTGGCTGATCCAATTTTCCTCTCAGCCCCAATCTTCTGCCTTCTTCCCATATCCTTTAATACCCTGACCAATCAAGAATCTATCAAGCACTGCCTTAAATATACATAAAGACTTGGCCTCCACAGCTGCCTGTGGCAAAGAATTCCATAGATTCATCACGCTCTGCCTAAAGAAATTCCTCCTCACCTCTATTTTAAAAAGACACCCCTCTATTCAGAGGCTGTGTCCTCCAGCCTTAGACACTCCCACTACAGGAAACATCCTCCCCACATCCACTCTATCAAGGCCTTTCACCATTCAATCGTTTTCAATGAGGTTACCCACTCATTCATGGACGCATGAGATTAAAAAAAAATGTTGTGGAGTTGTAGAGTCAGTCAGCTTCATCAAGGGTACCACCCTCCCCACCACTGAGGATATTTTCAGAAGGTGGTGCCTCAGGAAGGAAGCATCCATTTTTAAGGACTCCTACCATCCAGGGCATTGCCTTTTCTCATCAGGGAGCAGATTCAGGAACCTAAAGATGCATACTTAATATTTTGGAACAAATTCTTCCCCTCCATCATCAGAATTATGAATGGTCTATGCACTCATGAACACTTCACTAATCCCTTTTTGCATTGTTCATTTTTTGTTGTAACTTCTAGTAGTTTTTCAATGTTTTGTACAGCTGCCAAAAACAACAAATTTCATGACATACTGTAGGTCAGCAATGATTCTGATTCTAATTCTGACACTTCTAGTAATAATTACCCTTCTTACTTCCAGGTGTTTTAAATTCTATTGTCATGTAATGTATAGAGGAAATTCATAAGTGGAGGCATAGATGAGTGCACCATCAGTGTCTGCAGTAGTTTCAGTCACAGCAGGTCCAGTGGAAGAATTCCTGATTCCTGCCTCGCAAATACTGTAGATGTTCCAGAATGGCACATGCTAATGTTAATGAGGTAGCAAAAGCAAACAAATACATTATTAATCGGATGTTGATGAAATTAGAACATAAATTATTTTAATGAAATTTTCACAGTGACAGGCTGCTGAATTTTGAATTTGATTAATAAATCTACATTCCTAAATGAGATAGAGTAGCATGTTGCATGTGACTGATCAGACTTGCCATACCAGTCAACAAATGGTTGGAAAACCAACATAAAAAATAGATCTTTATGAATCATTCACAAGCAGGTACAACCATACATTATTATGGAAATGTTGGCTTCATTGTCAAGTATTCTCTTTACTATGTCTCTCATTTGTTTTTGTTACTGTTATAACATGTAGCTATGGAAATCTTTACATACTTTAACCCTTTCAGTACCCATTTCCTTTGTGTTGAATTTTAACTGTTCTGGTAGCAATGAAGAGAACGGCCGGGGGAAGATGGCAGATATCATTATGCAAGGACCAGGGATCTGGCTGCAGTGGGAAAATGGAATGACAGACAGGTGTAATAGAAGCATAGGCAACCTTGTGTGGCACAGCAAAACACATCTGACTATTTGCTCCACAGGAAAACGTTGAAAATAAATTACTTTCCAGTCTTCCTTTCGGTTATGCCCTGAGCAAATAAAACTTGTCAATCCATCTCTATTTGCAGGATACCATCACACCCGATCAGTCAATCTAAAATAGAGCTCACATCTCTTCTGCCATTGTCCTAATCTGTTGTTTGAAATAGTGAGTTAATATTGGGTACAGCACAAGGGGAATAGTACACGAGAAGATCAGTTACCTTTATTTCTGCCCCTCCACTCAATCGGATTTCCATCAAACAGAAGAAGTTAAAATCAGGACCATTGATTCAGCTTTTCTCCCCATAGATACTATCTTTTGAATTAAATACATCTTTGCATCTTCTGTTTGCCATTCAATAAAGCAGCACACACATTTTTTATTCTACTTCTTTGAGATACAGGAATCAATAATAAGGCTAGGATTTATTGCCCATTCCTAACTGTCCTTCATAAGGCGGCAGTGAGTCAGCACCTTGAGATGCTGAAGTTCTTCTGGTGAAAGTATTTCCAAAGTGCTGATGGATAGAATCAGCAACAGTAAAGGAATACTGATACACTTGGCAGGAAATTGTATGTCTTGGAGGTTCTCTGCAGATATTGGCATTCCTACACACATTTTATTGTTAGAGTTTATGAGTTGAAAACAGCTTGATGAGCTGCAGTAGGGTATTTTGTAGCTGCTATACACTAATGAAAGTACTGGAGATGAGCAAATGTTCAGGATATGTGACTGGGAACATACATCTTCCAGCATTTTATTCTATTCTATGATATATTTATTTATTCCTTAAGTAACACATGATTCCAAGAACAAAACTTAACAATGCGATGACAAGTTTGTTCAGAGCTACTGAAGTCTAAAAAAATTACCTCAGTAAATGGCATGCCACTCCATCAATCATGATATAACAAAACAGATAGATAAACATACAGAATTATAGCAGCACTGAGAAACAATAAACAAGAAAACAACCTATAAGTTGTTGAGAATCCCATAAACAGAACTGGTGAAAGAGTTCAGCCTAATGCATTTCAGATTTGTGAGATTAATGGGAGAACAGACCTAAAAAGCAGTGCAGACATGAAAAAACACGAGGAAATCTGCAGATGCTGGAAATTCAAACAACACACACAAAATGCTGGTGGAACGCAGCAGGCCAGGCAGCATCTATAGGCAGAAGTGCTGTTGACGTTTCGGGCCGAGACCCTTCGTCAGGACTAACTGGTCTTTTACTATCTTTTCTCTCAGTTAGTCCTGATGAAGGGTCTTGGCCCGAAACGTCATCAGCGCTTCTCCCTATAGATGCTGCCTGACCTGCTGTGTTCCACCAGCATTTTGTGTGTGTTACAGACATGAAAATCTACGTATCATTTTTGACATGATTTGCCTGTTCTGCATATTTTCAAATGGGCTGTGATCACACATACACTAACTTCTTAACTCAGGTTCTATTTCCCAGATACTACAGAATTTACCCAGTATTTCAATATTTTTTTAAATTTCAGCTTTCCCGAAACAGTATATTTTGGTTTTCATACACTTACTTACTCTTTGATAGTTTTTACACACAGAATGTTAAGGGGAACACTGGCAAATGAAATTTAAGTCTGTCAAGTGTGAAATAAGGGATGTCAAATTGGGACAGAACACATACAACAGATGAATCTTGCTAAAGAATGTAGGTTAACAGAGGGACTTTAAGGTCCTCTGAAAGTGATAACACAGATAGATAAGGCACTGAGGAAAACATATAGCATATTTGTTTTCATAGGTTTGGTACATAGAATATAAAGGTTGGAATGACATTTCGCAACTTTCAAAACACTAGTCAGACCACATTTGGAGTATTGTGTACTGTTCTGGCCACCACACTACGGCAAGGATGTGGTTGTATTCGAGACAGTGCAGAGGACATTCATCAGTACGTTACTTGGATTGAATTTATGGGGAGTTATTGGATAGATTGGAAACACAAGGAAGTCTGCTGATGCTGCAAATCCAAAACAACACACACAACATGCTGGATGAACTCAGCAGAAAGGAATAGATGGTCAACGTGTCGGGCTGAGACCCTTCTTCAGGCCAGAATAAAAAGGTGAGGGGAGGAGAAAGAGGCGAGCTGGAAGGTGATAGGTGAAGCTAGGTGGGTAAGAAAGTTCAAGGGCTGGAGAACAAGGAACCCGATTGGGGAGGACTGTAGACCATAGGAGAAAGGGAAGGAGGATGGGATGTAGGGGAAAGTAATACGCAGGTGAGAAGAAGTAAATGGTCAGGGCAGGGAAGAAAGAAAGGGGGTTGGTGAATCTGTTTACCAGAAGGAGAAATTGCTACTTATGCCATCAGGTTAGAGGGTACCCAGACAAAATAAGGTGTTGCTCCTCCACCCTGAGGGTGGATTCACCTTGGCACAAGAGGAGGCTTTGGACCAACACACTGGAGAGGGAATGGAAGTTAAAATGCTTGGTCACCAGGAAGTCCCACTTGTGGTGGATGATGCAGAGGTGCTTGACAAAGCGGTCCTCCAATTTATGATAGGTCTCACCAATGTAGAGGGAAGATGGGTGGGCATGGATGATTTCCTTTGAGGGACAAAGGGTGAGAGGTGACCTGAAAGAAGGTAATAAAGTTATCAGAGGTACAGAAAAGTGAGATAGTTAGAATATTTTCCTATGGTAAGAGTATCAAAAGCAAGATGGCATAGTTTAAAGAGAGAGGAAGTAGCTTTGAGAGGTAAGTATTTTTACACAGAGAATAGTTGATAACGACAACTTGCTGCCAGAGGAGACAGTGAAGTTGGATAATTACTATGTTCAAAAAACTCTTGGACATTCACTTAAATAGAGAAGGTAAAGGAGGATATGGATTTAGAGTGACAAATGGATTTGGATAAATTGGAAAATGGTCACCATGGACATGATGGGCCCAATGGTCTGTTTCTCAGTCATACAACACTATGACTCAATGCAATTTGTCTAAAGGAATCAGGATTATTTGGCTATAATCAGTGATCTCTCAACCCTGAAAATAGAGATGTCTAAAGGGAAAGAATATTTTAATCCAAATTAAAGACAATTGAAATCATGAATGCACCTTTATTGTCTGTAGGTCACCAGTTGTAAATTATACTTAAATATTCCTGTTTACAGATGAAGAATTGCTTTATTTTTATGCTTGACTTAACAGATCTGGTTTATCTAAATCAATACTCACTCTGGCATTGTGAAGAAAAATAACCCAAAGCTTTTTGTTTTTCACCCCACAAATGACTTCACCTCTGCGACCGGAACTGAATAAATTTGAAAGGTTTTTGCATATGTACCTTTGTAGTGATATCAAGATTGATTCAAACGCCTATTTTTTCTGATCTACAATCTATTTTTGTTTTTAAATATGATAATAAATTTGTAGCATGCATGAAAAATCAATTTTCCAGAAAGTAGGGCTATTCATCAAAAGAAGGTATTGATTTATAGAAAATGTTACCTTTTTTGCCAAACTCACTAAAGAGAAGCTGTAATCAAAGCTATTTACAGCCTTATTTCACATCCCACAATGGGGCTTAACGGCTTATTGACTTGGTTGTATATTTCTATTACTCTAAAGACTTTAACAGTGTGACATTTTTGAGAAAGAAAGAACTTGAACACATATAGTGATTTGTTTTTTGGGATGTTGTGAAATGCTTGACATACAACGAAACGCCATTACAAACTGTAGATGAATATACCGATCATTTTACACATAAGTACATTCTCCAAAAGAGCAATAAGATCAAAAGTTATTTTGTCTCTTCCTGGTTGTCTTGGCTGAAGAACGTCAATGTTGCGCCCTAGACAATGTTCTTTTTTATGTAGCACACAAGGACACATGACATTTATATGAATACTGCAGTAGAAAGACAGGAACTTAGTTTAACATCACACCAGCATGTCAACCTAGTTTCATTGTCTGATGCCCCAGAAACAATAATACCATGATCGTCTGCTTTGGGGTGTGACACTGGTTATTATTTTACGAGGGGCACTTAGACCTGCGTTGAGAAATACTCACAGAGTTAGAAGGAGTCTTGAGCTAAATAACTATTGAAGTGGCCAAATACAGAATTGTGATGCTTTACAGATTATCATCATGGGTGTTTTTTAGATTGTTGCTGATTTAAGGCATTTTTCTGAAATCCAAGTACCAGTGAGAGGTTTTTAGAGAACTAAATCCAGATAGGGTAAATAAAAAGGATCATCTGACGGGTGCATCAAATGAACAATTAGTGTAACATTGGAAAAGGATATAATATATGTAATAAGTCATAAACAATTTAAACAACAGCTTTTTGGTATGAACAATATAAGGGTGATTTCTAGATGTGTACAGCAGGCCACCAAATAGGAGTAATATGTAAAAGTGGCATAAATTGTGGAAAAGCAATAATCTATGGGACAACGGACAATTGAACACAACAGCACAAAAGCAGTCCTCTGGCCCAGAATGACTGAACCAGCCATGTTGTTAATCCAAACAAATCCCATCTGCCTGCACATAGTCTATATCCTTCCATTCCCAGTTTGGTCACGTGTCTGTCTAAATACCCCTTAAACATTGCTATTGTGCTTGCTTCCACCATTTCCCTGATAACACACTCCAGGAACCTTCCACTCTTGCCTTATAAATCTGTTAGGATTCAACATTTCCACCCTGGGAAAATTACACTGGTATCTATCCTGTCTTTAACGTTCATAATTTTATAAACTTCTATTGGGTCGCCCTTCAGGCTCTTATGCTCCAGGGAAAATAATCCAAGTTTGTCCAACCTCTCCTTATACATAGCTAAAACTCTCTATTCCAAGTAACATCCTGCTGAACCTTTTATTTTCTCCAAAGCCTCCACATCCTTCCTGCAAAGCAGTGACCAGACAGAAACATAGAAAATAGGTGCATGTGTAGGCCCTTCGAGCCTGCACCGCCATTCAGTATGATCATGGCTGATCATCCAACTCAGAACCCTGTACCTGCTTTCTCTCCATACCCCCGATCCCTTTAGCTACAAACCGGCCTCAACTGTTTCCTGTGGCAGAGAATTCCACAGATTCACCACTCTCTGTGTGAAGAAGTTTTTCCTCATCTCGGTCCTAAAAGGCTTCTCCTTTATCCTTAAATTATGACCCCTCGTTCTGGATTTCCCCAACATCGGAAACAATCTTCCTGCATCTAGCCTGTCCAATCCCTTTAGAATTTTATACGTTTCAATAAGATCCCCCCTCAATCTTCTAAATTCCAGTGAGTATAAGCCTAGTCGATCCAGTCTTTCTTCATATGAAAGTCCTGCCATCCCAGGAATCAATCTGGTGAACCTTCTCTGTACTCCCTCTATGGCAAGAATGTCTTTCCTCAGATTAGAGGACCAAAACTGCACACAATATTCTAAGTGCGGTCTCACCAAGGCCTTGTACAACTGCAGTAGAACCTCCCTGCTCCTGTACTCAAATCCTTTTGCTATGAATGCCAACATACCATTTGCCTTTTTCACCGCCTGCTGTACCTGCATGCCCACCTTCAAATGCCTGGTGTACAATGACACCCAGATCTCGTTGCATCTCCCCTTTTCCTAATCGGCCACCGTTCAGATAATAATCTGTTTTCCCGTTCTTGCAACCAAAGTGGATAACCTCACATTTATCCACATTAAATTGCATCTGCCATGAATTTGCCCACTCACCTAACTTATCCAAGTCACCCTGCATCCTCTTAGCATTCTCCTCACAGCTAACACCGCCGCCCAGCTTCGTGTCATCCGCAAACTTGGAGATGCTGCATTTAATTCCCTCGTCTAAATCATTAATATATATTGTAAACAACTGGGGTCCCAGCACTGAGCCTTGCGGTACCCCACTAGTCACTGCCTGCCATTCTGAAAAGGTCCCGTTTACTCCCACTCTTTGCTTCCTGTCTTGCAACCAATTCTCTATCCACATCAATACCATACCCCCAATACCGTGTGCTTTAAAATTGCACACTAATCTCCTGTGTGGGACCTTGTCAAAAGCCTTTTGAAAATCTAAATATACCACATCCACTGGCTCTCTCCTATCCACTCTACTAGTTACATCTTCAAAAAATTCTATAAGATTCGTCAGACATGACTTTCCTTTCACAAGTCCATGCTGACTTTGTCCGATGATTTCACCTCTTTCCAAATGTGCTGTTTTCACATCTTTGATAACCGACTCTAGCATTTTCCCCACCACCGATGTCAGACTCACCGGTCTATAATTCCCCGGTTTCTCTCTCCCTCCTTTTTTAAAAAGTGGGGTTACATTAGCCACCCTCCAATCCTCAGGAACTAATCCAGAATCTAAGGAGTTGATCACACACATACTCCAAATGAGACAAAACCAAAACTTTATACTGCTGTTGGTTGACTGCCTATCTGCTATGTTCAACACTTCGATGCTTTTATTACTACCCTCTTGACTTGTGTTCCACTATAAGGGAAGTATGGACTTTCATGCCAAAATCACTCTGTATCACAGAGCTCCTCAGATCCTTGACATTTGCCGTCTATGTTTTCTTTACATTTGACCTCCCAAATTACAACACCTTACTCTGTCTAGATTAAACTTCAAATGCTATTTTTCTGCCCGTAGTTCTAACTGATCAGTATATTACTATATCCTTTACCCTTTACAACTTGCGTCACTATCTACAACTCTGCCAACACTAGTTCACCTGCAAACTTACGAACCAACACACCTACATTTTTGTCCAAAGCATTATAGACATTCCAGCACTGATTATTGCAAAAGACCACTGTTCACAGTCCTCCAGTCAAAATACCACCCCTCCACTACTATCCTTTTTGTTCTGTGGCCAAGCAAATATTAAATTCAATTTACTAAGTTTCTGTGCATTCCATTGCCTTAATCTTCTGGACCCAGCCTACCATGAGGGACCTGATTGAATGCTTTACGCAAGCAACATCCATTGTGCTACCTTCATTCATCAGATTCATCACCCCCTCAAAAAACTTAATGAAGGTTATAAGAGAGACCTCTTCTGCTTGCAAGTCCAGTTAGTCTATGCCTTTCTAGTTCCAATTAGATCCTATCCCTAAGACACTACTCCAATAAGTTCCCTACCTTTGATGTAAAGGTTCTCTAACCCATAATTTACTGATTTTTTTATAACAACCTTTTTAAACAGAGGAATAACTTTGGTTACTCTCCAGTACACCACCAGTACAAAACACCACCACAGTGCTCACACAGGACAGACTGAAGAGCTTGTCTAGTGAGGCTATATGGGTGAAATTGAGAAATAAGAAAGGGATGACTGCATTAATGGGATTATATTGTAGAACACTAATAGGATTTTGAGGAGTGAATTTGTAGACAGTTTGCAGACAGTTACAAGGAACATAGGGTTGTGATAGTAAGTGATCTTAATTTTCCACGTTGACTGGGTCTCCCATACTGTAAAAGGGATGGATGGTATAGAGCTAAATGTTTTCAGGAAAGTTACATTAATCAGTACATAGAGGTCCCAACTAGAGACAGTGATACTATTATTAAAGAACAAGACAGGGCAGGTGACAAAAGTATGTGTATGGGAACACTTTGATCATAATCTAATTAGTTTCAAGATAATTATGGAGAAAGATAAGCCTGTTCCTTGGGATGAAATTCTAAACTGGAGAAAGGCCAATTTTGATGGTATTAGAAAGGGCTGGACTGGTTGTCTTCAGGCAAAGGTGTGATTAGTAAGTGGGAGGCCCAAAGGTGAAAATTTGAGAGTATAGAGTTTGTATGTTCCTGTCAGAATAAAAGGCAAGGCTAACTGGTTTAGGGAACTTTGGTTTTCGAGAGATATCGAGGTGCTGGTTAAGAAGATGAAGGGGGTGCATAGCAGGTGTAGGCAGCAAGGAACTTGAGAGTGTAAGAAATGTAAGAGAACATTTAAGAGAGAAATCAGGCGGGCTAAAAAAAAGGCATGCCTAACAGACAAGGTGAAGGAGAATCCCAAGGGCTTCTACAAATATACTAAGAGCAAAAGAGTCATCAATGGATGGAGCAGAAAGAGGTGGGGGAGATCTTAAATTAAATTTTTTGCATATGCATTTACCTGTGAGATGGCCATATAGAACTGAGGTCAACTCTCATCCTCCGTCGCTCCAAGGAGAAAAGGCTGGGTTCACTCAACCTATTCTCATAAGGTTTCCTCCCCAATCCAGGTAACATCCTTGTAAATCTCCTCTGCACCCTTTCTATAGTTTCCATATTTTTTCTGTAGTGAGGCAACCAGAACTGAGCACAGTACTCCAAGTGGGGACTGACCAGGGTCCTATATAGCTGTAACATTACCTCTTGGCTCCTAAACTCAATCCCATGATTGTTGAAGGCCAATGCACCCTATGCCAACCTGCACAGCAGCTTTGAGTGTCCAATGGACTCAAACCCCAAGATCCCTCTGATCCTCCACACTGCCAAGAGTCTGACCATTAACACTATATTCTGCCAACATATTTGACCTACCAAAATGAACCACTTCACACTTACTTGGGTTGAACTCCATCTACCACTTCTCAGCCCTGTTCTGCATCCTATCGATGCCCCGCTGTAACTTCTGACAGCCCTCCACACTATCCACAACACCTTCCACCTTTGCATCATCAGCAAATTTATTAACCCATCTTTCCACTTCTTCATCCAGGTCATTTATAAAAATCATGAAGAGAAGGGGTCCCAGAACAGATCCCTGAGGCACACCACTGGTCACCGACCTCCATGCAGAATACGACCCACCTACAACCACTCTTTGCCTTCTGTCAGCAAGCCAGTTCTGGATCCACAAAGCAAGGTCCCCTTGGATCCTATGCCTCCTTGTTTTCTCAATAAGCCTTGCATGTGGTACCTTATCTTGTTGAAATCCATATGCACTACTTGCATCAATATGTTTAGTCACATCCTCAGAAAATTCAATCAGGTTCGTAAGACATGACCTACCTTTGACAAAGCCATTTTGACTATTCCTAATCATATTATGCCTCCCCAGATGTTCATAAATCCTGCCTCTCAGGATCTTCTCCATCAACTTACCAACTACTGAAGTAAGACTCTCTGGTCTATAATTTCCTAGGCTATCTCCTCTCCCTTTCTTGAATTAGGGAACAACATCTACAAACCTCCAATCCTCCAGAACCTCTCCTGTCCCCATTGATGATGCAAAGATCATTGCCAGAGGCTCCTCAATCTCCTCCCTTGCCTCCCACAGTAGCCTGGGGTACATCTCACCTGGTCCTGGAGATTTATCCAACTTGATGCTTTCCAAAAGCTCCAGCACATCCTCTTTCTTAATTTCTATATGCTCAAGCTTTAGAATCCACTGTAAGTCATCCCTACAATTGCCAAGATCAGTTTCCACAACGAATACTGAAGCAAAGTATTCATTAAGTACCTCAGCTATCTCCTCTGGTTCCATACACACTTTTCCACTGTCACACTTGATTGGTCCTATTCTCACACATCTTATCCTCTTACTCTTCACATACTTGTAGAATGCCCTGGGGTTTTCCTTAATCCTGCTGACCAAGGCCTTCTCATGGCCCCTTCTGGCTCCTTCCTGCTTGAGAACTCCTGTCTGTAATTATCTCTGCCTCCTGTATTTTCCCCAGTAAGACCAAATGCAGCTCCATTTATTCTCAGAGGAACTGCAGCTTCCTGCATAGACTTGACTTCTCCCTTATCTTCCACATCTCAAAGGAGGAATATATGACTCTGCTGACTTTCATTCTTGTCCTTTTAGTAAACTAGCAGATATGCATTACTTTTTTGCTTCTCACCTTCCTCGCTGAAATGTGCTTATCAAAGCCTGCATTTTAACCTACCAATAGCACTTGCACCTCAGAGGAGTCCTTCTCAAAAAGGGCATTCCAACATGGCTGATCAAGAACAAGTATTACTGGGTTAGGTAGAGAGGGGGTTTCAATTTCTTTTTACCAAAGCTGCAAAAACCCAATATAAAAGCAAGAGAGAATTTCTGGTATCTACACAAGAGAACTCCAAGTTTTAACAGCGCAAGGAGAAATGAATGTTAGTTGTAGTTCTAGGAGTAAAATAGGCAAGTGAAGAATGTGCTCAAGGAAGAATAACCATACTATAATCATGTAGAATCATGTAAAAGAATAAGAAAATCCATTAATTTAACTGGAGAAATGTAGTTTCAGTAATTCAACAGTGATTTGGCTCAGGAACAATCCTTCAAAATCACCCACCAATGCCACAATCTTTACCATTTCGAAAAGGGGCACTAGATAAATGGGAATACTACCTGCAGATCATCTTCCAAGTAACAAGTCACTTATTATCCTGACGTGAAAAAATACTGTCAGCCTTTCACTGCTGTTGGATCAAGGAATGAGAACTCTTTGAAATAAGATGGCACCAGTGAACCACAGCAACGTTCTGCAAGCTGCTTACAAAACTCCTAAACATACCTCTTTGAACTTTGAACCTAACTTCAGCACCGGATGTTAAAAGTACTGCAGCAGTTCAATAAAGTGATCCATGATCATTTTCTAAATTAGAAATAGGATCAAATATTGAGCTTGCTGGGGACCTCTACACCCTTTGAATAAACGTTAAAAAATCAACTACCTTTAAATAGCAGATTTACGAATGCTGATTTACAAAATATTGCTGTAAGGCCAATGACTCGTTGGAGTATGCCTCTTTGATTTACCAAGGTATTTTTTGTGAGGGTGAATAGTGTGCTACCCATGCACAAAGGAATACATTGTACCAGAATGACCACAATGCATTTGTACAGCTTTTTCAGTTTATGAAATTTCACTTTTATGAAATATTTTCCAAGAATGTATCCATAAATCAAATAATGGCTGTAGACAAATTCTCATGAGATGAAACGAAATGCAGATAAAGGCAGTCATCTGGATGACTAAATTTGCAAGGAATAAAATAAGACAAAAAATAGGCTGCAATGCCATGTGGTGTTAAAATGAGCTATAGGAAATAATAAAAAATTGAATAATAGGGGCAAAGAAGGATTATGAGACTAGTTCATATTAAAAGATAGCTAAAAGTCTTTTATAAACACAAATAACTTAAAAGAGTAAATAAAGATAAATGATGAGTTAAATGGAGACAAAGAAGTAAATATTCATAAGGAATAAGAGGACCTGGCTGTCTGCAACTTTGGATTTGACTACCATGAAGCAACAAAGGAGAAAGAAAGCAATAAGGGTAGGTATGTCAAATATCAATGCAGGGCTTTTTAAAGGCTGGTAAAATAACCCAGTTAGATGAAACGATCTTAGAATACAAAGGGAAGCAAAGGGGAAAGTGGGGACGCTTTCTCCATGATCTTCAAGTCTACCTTAGGTAATGGACTAGTGGAGGGTACAAATACATTACAGACAAATACGCCTTTAAAAGGAGAGTGATAAAAAACAGCAACTACAGAGCAGCCAGCCAAAACTGAAACAAATGCAATGGTTCATAAAATAATAAATTTCTGACAGAAAAGAAGACAAAGCAAGATGGTGCCAGTGAACAATGCAACTAATGGTATCATCCTGCTGACAGTTCACAAAACTACTTCTTTTACTTCTTCTTTCAAATATGATTCTACTACTAAGTTGTATGTGAATAGAACCTGTGATCTATATTATGATGGTGTGTTTTGCAGTCAATTGAGCAATCTGGCACTTTGCTGTCTCCAAAGGGAGTTCGGTGAGGTTTGGAGCTGAGAGTGTGGTCTGGAGGCCTGGTCGCCTGGAGACGGAGCACGAGCTCATGATCATGATGACGCTCAATTGCTTCTCTCTGATTGAGCTATTGAGGGCACAAGCTCATGATTGACTCCATTGTTTCTCTCTGATTGTGTCCAGGATGCAAGCCTACGACCAACTCCATTGTTTCTCTCCGAATGTGTCAAAGGTGTGAGCCTATGATTCACTCCATTACTTCTCTCTGATTATGATTGACTCAATTGCTTCTCTTCGATTGAAGCGTCGATCAAGGTTGAATTCGACAAGGACAAGAGCAGAGAATGGGCGGGTGCTTGGTGCCATCTGACCAGTCATCCCCTCTCTTTCACTAGCTGCTGTCAGAAGGAAGTGAAGGAGTCTTGGGTCCATATTTCCAGGACTGATTCGAGAGGCTATGGACTCAATTCGGGGGACTTAGAGGTTCATGTTGCATGTGTTCTTAAATTCTGGTTACCGTTTTCTTTTATTGCTTTTGAGCAGTTTGATTGGGGTGATCGATGCAGACTGGGTTGCTACAGTGAAAAACATTGGCTTGCAGTGTGGCACTGAACTGAATTAAATTGAATACTGCTGGTTTGATGTTCAATATTCCTTGTGCTGTTTGCTTGCTTTTTGCTATTTATGCAATTTGTTCTTTTTTTCGCGCATTGGGTGTTTGACGATTTTTTGAATGGATTCTATGGCTGCTTGTGAGAGGTCAACCACCATGGTTCTCCTCTGTATGCAATGATAATAAATGTACTTTGAAACTTTGAAGACCTTTCAGTTGATTATGTCCAGACTAGTTAAGAAAGAACTGCACAGATTTGGTCAACTTTGCAGTCCACCTTCCAGAGCCTTTTTTTTGGGCAGGATTGGGGAAACAGTGAGAATCTGGGACAAATCAATTTGCATTTAGTAAAATACAAGGCAATGAATAAATGTCAGCATGCATTTATGAAAGGCAAATTGTGGTTAATTAACTTGATTGATTTTCTTACATAATTTGATGTGGTTACTGTTACTTATTCGGAGTGTGTAAAGGGATTTGACAAAATAGGACAGGCCTAATAAGATAAGCATCTAAATGGCTATGAGACAGAATACAAAGAGTGTCATAAACAGAGTTGCTCCCAGAAATCATTATTAGGGCAGATGTTCTTTATGATAAATACCAAAACCCTTGAATTGGGAATACAGCATGTAATGTTAAAACCTGCAGTCAAGCAGGCGGTGAGAAATCTAGCAAAAACAAAACAATAAAATGGAAAGGTAGATGACAAATAAAATTTGATGCAAGAAGTATTGTGTTACATTTTAACTTGATGAATGAGGAAAGGCAAAATGAATGAAGTGGTACAATATCAAAGTCTGTGCAGGAATAGAAAAGCTTTAGGAACATTTATGCAATTCCTTGCAGTTAACATAAATATGACAAAGGACTGAAAGATAAAAACAAGGAAGTCACAGGTAAAGCTTTATTGAATTCTGATTAAGCCTGAGCTGAGGCATTGCATTCATTTTTCACTTTCATCCAGGTCTTGAAATGTACCAAGGATGAGGAGAGACAGAATCTGTTGTCAGTTTTTGTACATCAGAGAGGAAGATTGATAATTCAATAGAGGTGCTAAAAATCACGGACAGCTTTGATGGAAATAAATAAGTAAAGATCTACTTGTACTGGCAGTCATAGACTTAGAAAGATTCAGAAAATTAGGAAAGGTAATGTGAAGAAACAAATTTTTAGAGTGAATCATTTTTTGAAAAGGTGCTGAAGGAGTTTCTATATTAATCAACAGAAAATTGATAAAATGTTGAAAATAATAATTTACAGGTATATCAAAATAATAGAAAGCAGGGCATATTGGATAGCTCTACTAAAAAAAGTTGGGACAACTCCAGTTGCTTTATTGCATCCTTCAGGTCTGTACCATCCCTGAACTTGTTCCAGTAAATGAATGAAGAAAAGCTTTATGACTTTTACCCAAGGATTTAGCAATATTAACAGTGGGGGTACTTTGTCTCTTTGTACCATCAGGCTTCTAAGCTACAGTATTTTTAAAACACAAAGCTTTTTGTTAACTACAAAATATTAAAATTGAAACATTCTGGCTTAAGTGTTAAATGTTTGGTATAAGCATCAGTTAATGTATAAACATACATTATTATTTATAATATTTTTCAACATTATTTCATAATAGGATATTTGAAAATATCTGAGTGATATACATGTCAAAAAGACTTTTCTGTACCTAAAATATCCTGGAGGAGCCCATTGGACGAGGAAGTTTTTCTCTACGTTTTGCAGCACATGATTCAACATTCTCAGATGTGCAGGGTCTTGCTCCTTTGGATTATTAGCTGGGCGCATTTCATCTGATTGAAAAAGTTGTGCAGTTTCTCTCAGGGCACTGGCCAGTGTCAGCATTTGATCTGAAGCAATACTTCCATCTTTATATAGTGAAGAAATGTTTGAAAATTACATTAAAGACAGACACAGCACAAATATAAATTAAAGACAATATTTCATAATATTATAACTTCAAGGTCTTTATGCAACAATGGATTATTACTGTGCACAGAAAAGAAAGTCAAACACAAAAGAGCTGCACTGTATGAACATTTATCATAGGAGCAACCAACCAATTCTAATATCAAAATGTAAGGAGTACAGGATATTGGAAAGTCTGATAATATATGATTTGAGGTTATTGAGAAAGAAAAGGATGAACAACAGTTTATTTAAATGAAGAACAATTTCAAAAGGTCAACTGCTCATGTAGTCACATTACCTTTCAGTTGTTCTTGAACCTCCAGGGCTACATCCAAAACATTGAAAGGGAGTACTGGCTCATTGGCTATACGCAGAATCATTTCCGCTGTTAACTGCAACAAACAAATCAAAAGGTGCAGTATAGAAAATGGTTTTTACTTCAGCAGGGATTGTTCTACTATGTAAAGCAAAGTCAAAGCATAAATTTATCACAAAATATTAACACTACCTCTCTGTACATTTCTACCTTCAATAATAAAAACAAACAAAAACAACACACCTTTTTTTTATTCGTGGAAACTTACATTGGATACTTCCAATGAAAGCTAAAAAAAGTCTTCATGTAATGATAGTACTGAAGCAACACCAAGTGGAAGAATTCAAAACAATATTTTGAAAGCCAGAACTAAACTTTAAAACAAATAACATATTTTGATGTTACTTAAATTAATTTCAGAGTTAAAAGTACATACATATTTGTAGGGCTAGATTTACATCAAAATGATAAATGTTAAGGATAGATGGTTTACATTTATTCAGATGCTACTATTTCCTCCATCATTCATCTCCAATGTAAAACTGCAGCCCTATGCAGTTCTTGAAATCTTGAAATCAGTGAGAACTCACCTGTAGGCATACGGTTTGCATAACCAAGTCTTAACGAAGTTGACAATTGTGAAAAATATTGATGTGTCATAAGTGTTGCCAGTAGGTACTGTAGTACAGTGTAGTTTGAAGATATATATTATCTGATTTTTGGATAATAAGGGTATCAGGGTTAGCACAGGAGATGGTGCAGCATGATCGATTTAAATGGTGAAATAGATTCAAAGGGGTAATTCACCCATTCCTACTTTAATTTCTTATGTCTGCAGAGTGGAAGACCAAGGAGTGAGTTGGAGATAGTTCTTTGTTGACTTTACGTGCCAGGTTTAAAAAACGAGCAGGGCCTATCGGGACTGGTCTGCAGAACAGGAGACTGCTTGGGATTATAGTAACTTAATAAGGACAAATAAAAAGAAGCGAGGATTAAGTGGAGTAGCTATTGTTGGAGCAGTTGTCGTGTGAGTGGGCCTGCATTACATTGGTCAGGCTTAGGCTCAACAGGTTTCAACACAAACAGGTGTGGGCTAGAACTTAAGCTTGATAATTTAAAGGCGCAACAACTGTAGGCAGAATGATAGTGTCACAAGCACGGACTCTGCTGCGGGGTCTACATGCCTCCATGGATGGGCTGTGCAACAGGTTTGGCAATGGCACTCATGAGCACACATGTTTCAGATAATTACTGTTCCATTATGGTGGATGAGGAGTTGGCTAAAGTTGATTGGAAAAACAATTTCTGGGTGCTATTCGGAAGTCATAGGATAGATTCAGGGAGGATGAAGGGAGGATGAGGCGACTGTGGCTATAAAAAGTCAAAGGCAGCAAAAAAGAAAAAGACAGCACATATAATAGCGCAAAAATTAGTGGAAAGTTAAAGGATTGCGCTGCTTTTAAAAACCAACAGAAGGAAACTAAAAAAAACAGGAGAGAAGAGATGAAATATAAAAATAAACCAACCAACAATATCAAGGTGAATACCAAAAATTTTTTCAGACATAAAAGAAAAGCGAGAGTGGGTATTATACTTCTGAAAAATGATGCTGGATAGGTAGTCATGAGAGACAAAGAAGTGCAAGATGAATTGAATAAGTGTTTTGTGCAGAAGACACAAGCAATATGCCACAAATTCACGAGTGTCAGTGGGCTGTGTTGAGTGTTGTTGTTATTACTAAGGTGAAGGTGTTTGGGAAGCTGAAAGATTTGAAGGTTGGTAAGTATCTGGATCAGTTGGACTACACTCCAGGGTTCTGAAAGAGGTAGCTGAAGAGATTGTGGAGGGATTAGTAGAGATCGTTCAAAAATCACTAGACTCTGGAATGTTTCCAAAGGACTGGGAAATTGTGTCACTCCACCCTTTAAGAAGGGAGGGGGCAGAAGAAAGGAAATTATAGGCCAGTTAGCCTGACTTCAGTGGTTGGGAAGATGTTGGAGTTGATTATTAGGAAGAGGCTTCAGGATACTTGGACGCACATGATAAAATAGACCAATGACAGCATGGTTTCCTTAAAGGAAAATCTTGCCTGACAAATCTGTTGCAATTCTTTGAGGAAGATAGGTTAGGGACAGGTAGTGTTGAGGAAGCAGGGAGCTGAAGTAGGACTTAACACAGATTGGAAGAATGGGCAAAGAGGTGGCATATGGAATATAGTGTAGGGAAGTATATGGTCATGCACATTGGTAATAGGAATAAAAATCTAAACTATTTTCTGAACAAGAAGAAAAGTTGAAAATCAGATGTACAAAGAGACATGAGCATCCTTGTGCAGGATTCCCTAAATGTGAACGTGCGTGTTGTGTCAGTGGTAAGAAGGAAAATTTAATGTATACTGTATATTCAAGGGGACTTGAATAGGAGTTCATAGGAGTTTCAAGCGAATGAGTATGGGAATGAAAGTTTAAATGTTTGAAGAACATTTGATGGCTTCGGGCCTGCACTTGCTGGAGTTTAGAAGAATGAGAGAAGATCTCATTGAAACCTATTGAATATTGAAAAGTCTAGATAGCGTGGATATGGAGAGTATGTTTTCTATAGTGGGTGCGTCTAGGACCAGAGGATTAGAGGGAAGTCCATTTAGAACAGAGATAAGAAGGAATTTCTTGAGCCAGAGGGTGTTGAATATGTGGAGTTCATTGCCATGGACAGCAGTGGAGGCCAAGACATTAGAGTATATTTGAAGCAGAGGCTGATAGGATCTTGATTAGTCAGGGTGTCAAAGGTTACAGCGAGAAGGCAGGAGAACGGGATTGAGAAAGATAATTAATCAGTCACGATGGAATGGCGGGACAGACTCAGTGGCCAAATTCTGCCCCTATGTCTTATGGTCTTATATTCCTAGTGCAAGAGCCTTGTTAATGAAATAATATAGGCTTATGGCAAACTTATATTTACAATTTAAATCACAGGATGATTCACTAAATATTGATGTGATATCCACCTGACATATTGCATCTATAAACATGGATGTCCTAGATACTTGCAGGAAAGAGGAAGTGGGATACTTAATCAAAGGGTAGACACTATACTTCCCCAATTGGTGTGAAATTTTAATGGATCTTCTGAGTCTTACAGGAACTCCACGGAGAAATCTACCAGCTTAATAGACTTGGTGTCCAGTGAAGAGGAATTTAAAGTGGGCTGCCAGATCATGCAGCTCCAGTTCCCAATTTTAAACAGAATTTTAGAGAACGGGCAGGGGAAGGTTTGGGGGCATGGGTATTTGGAGCCTCATTTTGCCAACAGACCCATTGAGAATGAGGAACAAGTGACACAATCTTCAATCCAGATGGATCACCAATCCTAATTCTGAAGAATCATCATCGATTGGAAATGTTAACTATGTCTTTTTTTTTCTCCACAGATATTGCCCGATTAGATGAGTTTTCACAGAAATTTCTGACTTTGACACCACCCCCTGATCAGTATAGGGGATTGGTCCCTAGTAAACATGGCTGTACACATTAAAACCTGCAATGCTAGTTAAGTCAAAGATACCCTCTTCATTTACACAAAATTGCCAATCCACCTTAGTAGAACTTGGATATTGCAGTTCAGAGCTTGCTTCCCAAAACAAAATTAATATCCCTGTACTGCTAATGCTCTTCTTTTCTGGTACTATTTTCGAACGATTACATACCAGCACATTCAGATTTTCTCTCTAGAATTAGACTCAAAATTATTAATCACTGACATACAGCATAAATATCTATACAGCAAAAATCTATAAATTATTAAAGTAAATAAATAATGCCACAAAAGGAATAATGTGGTAGTATTCATGGGTTCTGGACCATTCAGTAATTGGACAGCAGAGGGGGAGAAACAGCTCTTAAATCATCATGTTTTGGTCGTCAGGCTCTTGTACCTCTTCTCTGAGAGTCATAATGAGAAGAAGGCATGCCTCTTAATGATCATGTTGCCTTCTTGATGTATCACCTCTCGAAGATGTCCTTGATGATGGGGAGGGATGGACTGTATCCTTGACAGAGCTGGCTGAGCCTATGATCCTCTGCTGTCTCTTTTGATCCTGTGCTTTGGAGCCTGTATACCACACTGAGATGCAACCAATGAGAATTCTCTCCTCTACACACCTGTAGAAATTTAAAAGAATCCTTGGGGACACACCAAATCTCCAGAATCTCCAAATGTAGTACAGCAGCCCGAATGTCATCTTTGTGATTGCAGCTCAGGATAGATCCTCTGAGAGATTTCCTAGATCTTGAAACTGCTCACCCATTTCACTGCTGACTACTCTGTGAAGACAGGTGTGTGCTATATCAAATGCCCCTTCTTGAAGTCCACAACCCGTTCCTTGTTCTTGCAGATGTTGAGTGACACCACTCAACTAGCTAATCTATCTTGCTCCTTTGAGCCTCCTATAAGACCATAAGATATAGGAGCAGAAGTAGGCCATTCAGCCCTTTGAGTCTGCTCTGCCATTCAATCATGGGCTGATTCAATTCTTCCAGTCATCCCCATTCCTTGCTTTCACCCTGTACCCTTTGATGCCTTGGCTAATAAAGAACCTATCTATCTCTGCCTTAAATACACCCAATGACTTGGCCTCCACAGCAGCTCATGGCAACAAATTCCACAGATTTACCTCCCTCAGACTAAAGTAATTTCTCTGTATTTCTGTTCTAAATGGACGCCCTTCAATCCTGAAGTCGTGCCCTCTTGTCCTAGAATCCCCTACCATGAAAAATAACCTTGCCATATCTAATCTTTTTCTTTCTAAATCTTTTTATTATTAGTAGTAATATGGACAGAATACAAATGATATATTGATAAAGAAATTACCTACATACAAATTCCATTACATATGAAAAAAAACATACATAATAGTTACAATATAAATGAGTTTACCAAGACATAAGCCATAAAATATATGTATGAACATGGTAAGTCTAAATATTTCATAATATATGATATAAAAAAACAGAAAAAAGAAAGAAAAAAAAGAAAAAAAAATATAATGCAAAACTAGTTAATCTACTAATCTAATAACTAATATAGAAGAAAAAAGAAGCAAAAAAAAGAAAGAGAGAAAAAAAGGGGGCTGTTTATAATATCTCACAAAAATAAATATTCATTGATGCTGTCACTTCCGGTCCTCTCAACATACATAAGCTAAAAGCTGGGAAATCAAATGAACTTGGCACAGGGTCATATTACATCATATGAAAATGTTGAATAAATGGTCTCCATAACTTTTCAAATTTAATAGAAGTCTCAAAAGCACCACTTCTAATTTTTTCTAAATTTAAACATAACATAGTTTGAGAGAACCAATTAAATACAGTGGGAGGATTAACTTCCTTCCAATTCAACAATATAGATCTTCTAGCTATCAGAGTTAGAAATGCAATCATTCGACGGGCAGAAGAAGATAAATGCAGTGAGTCTAACATTGGTAAACCAAAAATTGCGGTAATAGGATGAGGTTGTAAATCAATATTCAAAACCGCAGAAATAATATCAAAAATATCTTTCCAATATTTCTCCAAAAATGAACAAGACCAAAACATATGAGTTAAAGACGCAATTTCAGATTGACATCTATCACAAATAGGACTAATATGAGAGTAAAAATGAGCTAATTTATCCTTGGACATATGGGCCCTATGTACGACCTTAAATTGTATTAATGAATGTTTGACACATAACGATGATGTATTAACTAATTGAATAATTCTATCCCAATTCTCACTAGAAATAATAAGGCTAAGCTCTCTTTCCCAATCCTTTTTAGTCTTATAAAGAGGCTCTGAACGTATCTTCATAATTATATTATAAAGTTTTGAAATAAGCCCTTTTTGAAAAGGGTCTAATTCAAATAAACTCTCCAAAATATCTGAAGGCACAAAATTTGGAAACGTAAGGAGTACAGAACTTAAAAAATGTCTAATCTGTAAATATCTAAAAAAATGAAATCTAGGCAAGTTATATTTGTTGGATAATTGCTCAAAAGACATGAAACAATTGTCCAAAAATAAATCAGAAAATCTTAGTAATCCCTTAGTTTTC